>NC_090931.1:876515967-877805610 GCF_040938575.1 Ambystoma mexicanum | reverse complement strand
TTTTAGGATCATTGCAGAGTCTGCAAGATTTTTCTTTCGATACGGACCGCATTGCCAAAACTTCTTGTTTCGGCAGAACATTTATGCGGGCTTTAAGTAGAGTTCTCATAAGACGTTTGTTTGGGTATTTCAGACAATACTCCATTGGTTGTTTTAATTTATTGCAGATTGGCGGCAGATGGACTAGTAACTTATTCGCAATTGCGCAGTCATTTGTCCTTATCCAATCTACCCATTCCATTTTTGATTTTATTCGCATTGGATTCTGAATTAGCTCCTCTTCTGAGCAGGCTATTTCTTGTAGCGTATGCTTTTGTTTCTCTGCCCAATCGATGAGGAATTTGTTAGTTCCCTTTGATATTTCTTCAGAAATCACTTTATATATTTCCAAACTGTCTTTGTTCCGCAGTTTTCTATAAAGCTGGATCGTAGACTGGGCAACAGCCGCCTCCAAAGAGAGCAGCCCGAGTTCACGTCTTATCGGCGCCATTGTTGTTGATTTGGGCAGACCTAAAGTTGTTCTCCAAATAAAGCCTTCTAGCTTAACCCATAGGGTCGCTGGAATGGAGAGGTTCGCGTCCATGCCGTATGTCAAGGCTGGGACTATTTTGGACCTGTAGAATTGAATTGCAGGGAGAAGACTGAATTTACCATACTTTCTGTCCACAGCACGTAATTGCGCTGTTAGATTTTTAGTTTTGGTCCACAGAGTTTTTTGCATACTGAGGAATTTTTTTGAGCTGTCAATGGATATTCCCAAATATTTAAATGAGGATACTACTTCAATTTGTGTTTGATTCAAAACGCACTTTGGCGAATCTTTTTTCTTGCGTCCTTGCTTTTGGAGGATCAGAATTTTCGTTTTATAGTTATTTATCTCCAGGTTGTTTTTTTCCATATATTTTTGCAAGTTATCCAGTTGACGTTGGAGGCCCACCTTCGTCTGATCTAAAATAATAAGATCGTCTGCGTACAGAAGTCTCGCAATCGTTGTAGTTTCTATTTTTGGAGGAAACGATCTGAGAATTTTGTGTGGTTTGAAAGTCTCCAAGAAAAGAGATAAAAAGGGCTGGAGCCAAGGGACAGCCTTGTTTGACTCCTCGGTTTGAAGTTATTGGATTGGAGAGTAGGCCACTGTTGTTTAGCCTGACCAATATTTCAGTATCCGTATGCAAAGCCGTGATGGGATCGAGAATCTGACTAGGGCAGTTCCACTTATTCAGCTTGGCCCACAGTTTGTCTCTGTCTACTCTGTCAAAAGCTTGGGACAGGTCGACGAATGCAAGGTAGATTTTCAGCGAACCACGTAGGACTTTTTCTTTTAGGATGTTAAGGATCATTAAGTTAACTGCAGTACTGGCATTTTTTTGGAAACCTGTTTGCAGTATATCCATGGCCGGAGATGTTGTTGTCCAGTTCCGAAAATGTTTCAACAAACAAGCAGCGAAGACTTTTCCAATAACGTCCAATAAGGCAATTGGTCGGTAGTTGGAAGGATCTTCCCTCATACCCTTTTTAAATATCGGAACGATAATTGCTCGCGTCCAGGAGCTGGGGATTATCCTTCGTTCCATACAGTGCTTGAAAATCAGGCTCAGGACTGCTGACCATTCTTCTGGATGTTGCTTCAGATCGCTGTTTGCCAGCCCGTCCGGTCCCGGGGCCCCTGAAGGTTTCAATTTTGTGATAATTGCCTTTATGTCGTCTATATCGGATAGGTCCACCCAGTTGGCTTTAGATTTAAATGGCCGGTGTACCCTCTCAATATCAGAAGGAGGGTAGTCAAATAGTTTGTAGAAATGTTTGAACCAGCTTTCTTCCGACACAGCGTTTATCATTAGCGAGTTCGAATGGTGGTTCCTGTCATTAATCAGTTTCCAAAATTCCCTTGATCTTTTGTTGGCCCTAGTTGTCATCATACATTCTGCATCGGCTTGATAGAGTAAAGCTCTGTTACTTCTAAGACACTGTCTATAAGATCTGAGCTCCGTTTGGTATGCTTCCCATATGTTAATAGAGTTCATCATCGATGCCTCTTTTTTTAGTTTCCTTAAATTGCGCCGTCTAAGCACTAAGGCCCTGTTAAAAGTGTGGTTTAAATTTTCAGGTCTGTTGCTCACTTTTTTCCCAGGTTTTTTAAATTGCAAAAGTAAGAGAATGTAGCTGCTCATAGATGTTTCTTCGTTTGCTTCGGTATCTCTAGTGAGCGATTCATATTCCTTGCTCAGATATTTGACGTCGTTTGCCGTCATACGCAAGCGAGAGCGTTGGACGTTTGATTCAAGTTTTGTGGTGAAAAATTGCTGGACACCTCTCTTCGTTCTACATATAAGATGTAGCAGGTTATGATCACTTTTTTCCATTCTGATTACTTCAAAGGTAGTAATACTTGGATCGATACTTTCTGCAACAAAAATATAGTCCAGAGTTGATGACGATTGTTCCCGCTCCCATGTAGGAATCATTATTTGTGAAACCCCAAATTAAGGAGAAAAAAAACCTACTCATTCAATAAGATATGTTAGTATGATAACCTTTATATTAAAATAATTAACACCACAAAGATGGTTTTAGAATATATACTCTGCCATGAAAAAACTTGGGATTTATGTAATATTACAGGCTAAATTGAATGCCTCCAACCTACAAAAACAAAAGAAGATTGGGATAATCTTGAATTGATCAAGAATTCTTATTCTGACTCGACTTGTAAAATCCTCAAAGGTTAGTGCCCACCATTGTCAATACACCAACGTGACTCTATATCAACAAATCTTTTAACTGTCCTCTATGACAAATCTGAAAGGCTTCTGTCTTTTCTTGTTTTAGTGGGTTTCAATAACAACAACACAAGAAAGAAAGGGTATTGTTGTTGAATATAACATCGAAGAATCACTGTCCTGAAGATGGCTACAACTGCAGAGAAAAACTCTAGAGACAGTGTCTTATTATATTCATTAAGCCAAAACATATGTCGACCATCTGACAAGCTATAGACATTCAAGCTTATTTTGATAGTTTTTAAAAAGTGTACCTCTGCAACTACCCATTCTGTGACTATGCAACATCTATCTGTACATCTGAACACAGTTGTTGCCGTTTCTGTGAGAATTATACACCCACCTACAAACCCCACTTCTTTATAATCTAGAATTTAGTATTTTCATGATGTTTTTTAATAATTTTTTGTAATAATTCTGTAATACAATGTGAATTATGTTTATGCTTTGTGGAATTCCATTTTCAATACCCAATTTTCTCCTATATCTTATCTACTGGAGAGTATAAGTCTTTGATGGTGCACTAACTGATAAGAAGTCGTGTTTGAGAATGGGGTAACTTCCTTCTATGTTCTCTCCTTATATAAACCATCAATCAGGGCCATTACTTAAAAATATAGAAAGAAATACACTGCTTAGATTTAAACCACAGTGGGGACAGATAAGGCCATTCCTGTTATTTCAGCAGAAGTGACCTTAAGGTCACAATTCCCATATAATGTCCCTTAGAGTTGCTATCAGGGCCATCACAGTCCTTGAAGGGGGAGGTGAACATAAACATAAGCCAGCTCTGGCTGGTCACATGCGTAAGGGTAACTGCAACTTAAGAGAACAAAGGAAAAAGGCTGCAGTTGAATTAATGGAAAAATACATATTATTGCATAAAAAGGGCAGTATATATGCCACAACCCTCATTTCAGACTTTTTTTAAAAGGTGACAGTAACCCCCTTCGCACTATGCTAAAATGTTTTTTTTGTGATAAACACAATAAAAGTTATGAACATTTTATTTGGGCCTTCCCTTGATTCCGAGAGATTTGAAAGTTGATGTGAGGGTGAAGGAAATAATTAGCATGTGAACTACAAAGTGGCATATTTTTCACTGATATGGCTCCTGAGTAAATTAAGAAAACCTGTATCTCTGCATAGGAAGGGCGTGCCGACTTCCGATTAGCAGCATCTGATGTGCCTTTAAATGTAGTTCTTAACAATATATTCATACATGTAAAGATTAGAAAAATTAGGGTACTTACCATGTTGATAGATTTTTTAAGTTTTGAACATGCCGAGCCCACTGTCAATTTGGGATGACAAAGCTTTCTCTTCCCACAGCTGTCCTAATTCACATCCCTCAACTCCTTATCCTATTAACACATAGGTGAGAGGTGGGTAGAGAAAACCAACCAATCCCTTTCACGGGAATCATGACAAGTTTGTGATGGCATTGCCCCTATGAGTAAACCAGTTTGCATTTTTTTTTCACTTATTCCAGGAGGCAACCTGCTGCTGAACTCTTGCGAGAAAAATCCAAGCAGAGAGGCCCAAATCTTGTATTGGAGACAGGAACTAGGGGACATAGAAGCTGATTGGGACCCCTTGGAGGATTCAGAGAAGATGCTTCACTGACACCCTTGCTGTGTCAGCGGTACCCTGCTGTTCCCCGATGTCCATTTCAAGGCCTCTCCTGTAGGTAAAATTATCCCCAAAGCCACAGATTGTGTAGGCCCTGCATATTTTTCAAGTATTGTGCTAGTTATTTCCCCATAGCAAAATATCCTGTTTGTCTGTGTAGATCCTTAGCATATTTAATTAAAGTAAATCAATTAATTCCCCTTTAGAAATCACGGAATGTGTTTTGTTGGAATTCAAATCCAACAAGGGCTGCCCAGTGTGGTTTGAGCCAAAATAGACAAAGATTTGCTAAAAGAATTAATCCCAAAACCCTGTTTCCACGTGGTGCAGGGTGCAAAACGAAATTCCCCATTGATCCCCTTCATTTTAAATCAGAAGTGGGAAGCCTGGTATTTCTTTAGATGTGCAGGGTGCAAAACGAAATTGCCCCCTTGTTCCCATTGTGCTCTGACCAAAACCACAATGACCTGTCTGTTCTGTTTAGGTATGGCAAAACAACATTCCCATGGCTTTTCTGTCCCACATATTGCGTCTGTGGTAAGAAGTCAAAGAAAAGGGATTTTGCCCTCTGAATCCCTTTTTTTCAACAGAGTGCATTTTATCAGAATCTCACAATGAGTTTCCCATTGTGTTCCCACTCTCTGTCACTGGCCTTTAAGTCGAGGGGTCACATCTAATTTATGTTTGGAGGGTGAAGTTGTTGGGAGAAAAGTATTATAACCAAATCAGCAATCGCTGTGTGTTTTGAATTGTTCTTTTTCTGTATTGGTGGGTGATTGGTGTTCGTCCCTTTACGGAAGTCATTTTTGTTCTCGTGTTGCCACAGCACTGGTGGCTGATGTTAGTCGTTTTGTCAAATTTGGTTTCAATAAATTAATAAATATATTCTTCCTACACGCCAGTTTGGTTCCTAGTCAATTGTGGCACTGGGTACTTGTTGGGGTTGGGTGCGAGATGGGTTGGAGGCCTTACCAAACTGAACCGAATCAAAATTATAGTGATTTATTGTGCGCCACATTTATTGGGGGGAAAGGAACTACCTGAGTTGTGTGAACACGTAATAAACCGTGCCAAAACACCTACGAGGGTGAGTGATTGGTTAGGGGAATTGTCTACATATAGTTTGTATATGGGTAAGTACATTGATAGAGGTAAGAAAGACATCATTTTAGTAACAGGTAATTGGCGAATGCAGCACTTACAGGGAGGAACCATATTGGGAGTTGTGATTAGTTGGCAATGGTCTTACCAACCTTGGACACTTGGCAGGTCATCATCACATGAGCAACAATAGTGGTAGGAGTGACACCCAGGAACTTCCTATTCCAATTAAATAAGATATTGTCCCTTATTTCCTAGGCCATAATCCAGGGCATCTACCTTTGAACTTGGCCTTGTCGGGTGCCTCTTGTTCTGAGAATCTGTGGGGAGTCGAGCAGGTGCCTGTCTGAGGCTGGAGTTAATGAATAGACACTGTCTTCCAATTATAGGTCACATGTGAGGAGAATATGTTTTGACTTATTTTGCCCTGCTATTACCATGATTTTAGCTCCTATTAATACGGTGCTGTTAGGCTCTCTGGAGACATCTGTTCTTCATACAGTATTAAGCTTCTAATTAATAGGCTCCGGCATTCAAAGGCTGTTTGTTTTTTATTTAATCTGAGAGAAGTATGTTTTACACTTGGGAATTATTAACTTCTGTTCTTTTCGGAGCCCATGCAGAACTCCCTTTTCTACAATAACCTTGGAAGGGGTGCGTGCAGCCTCAATCTGGCCTGCACTGATTTGTATTTCACCTAATTCAGCAAGTCTAATCTCCCTGCAGCTTCGAGGCTTCGAGGCTTTCCATTCACTCTAACGTGGCTTTGTCGTCTATTTTATTCAAGATGGCCTCTCGTTATCTTTGAATTTCTACGTTTAGCAAGCTATATATGTATATCGGTTGTGTTTCATCGTATACATTGGTTATGTTATGTTCTTCACGTCTACATGGTGCAGGTACTATTTTAAATGCATGTTCGACCTAGTGTTGGTGTTTCTTCATGGTGAGTACATATCTGCTTCATGTCCATTGTACTCTTGTGTGTCATCGGTATGGCAGTGAAGTCACTTGTTTGCGTCATCTTTAGTGACAGCATGTTAGTTTTCTTCTTGAGTTTGCAGGTTTATTTATTCTTCTATTGTTCCAGGATATCGTTGGTATGGTTGCCATAGTGAATAGCGTTTCTAAAATTTGAGGTATGGGGGAGGGGCAGACGATCAATAACGTATTAATCACACCACTCTTGCGGTATGGAGGCAGGGGAGGAGCCAACATCATGAATGACGTATTCATCTGCCTCTCGACCTCCAGTTTTGCATCTCATTTCAATAGTTACAGTATTATTTTGCACAGATCCCTTAACATGAACAAAAGAGCACCACACCTGCCCTTTAATGAATCGAGGTCAGCAGTAAAACAAAAACAAAAGAAGACCTTTGTCCTTGCTGGAGCCTCCCCTCCGTGCCAAGAAAATGAACAGCTACTTAGCTGCCCAACCTGGAAGCACTCCCCTAAGCCCTCCCGCCGCGCAGGGCATCCGCCACTAGCTGACTTCCGAGGCATTTCGCACGCACTTCTCACATTTTTGCACAGTTCACCATTGGGGCACATCCCGGCCCGTGAAGCGCCATTGTATGTTTCAAGTGGTTCAAACTGGACTCGTGTGATTGTTTCTGCAGTGGCGTCGTCTCATGACATTCCAATCCCTGCGGCTGAATAAGCCCCCACACGGGGGAAAATGTGCTCACTTTTGCAGTCGGTTACACATCTCACCCAGACAGCTATCTCTCCCCATTCCACACATTTCACTGTCAACCATCGCTGCAGTAATTATTCTACTTTATACATGATAACAGGTGTGAGAACCCCAGCGTGGCCTGCAAAGTGTACAACTTAATGTATCGTTTGGAAAGTGTGCAAGGGCGTATCTTCTCCGTCACGTGACAAAGAACAGCCCCACCCAATACACATGCACATGCACATAAACCAGGCAGTGTATCCAGCTCCGCGCCGCCACACACACCTTTCAAACCCAAACTGCTGGGCACGTGTTGGCCGGAGAGGGAACAACATGGCACTCACCCTGCATGGGGCGGGCATGGCTCTGCCCCCGCCCACCGCGTGTTGGTCTCCAGGCATGTTCTCCGACATTGATTGATGATGAAAACAACTGAAGGCGGTGGCACCGTAGGGGGGCTCCCCGAAACCCGCCCCCCCCCCCCCCCGCCCGTGCCTGCTCCCCGTTCACGCCCCAGTCAATTGAATACAAATGCTCGGTGGTGTGCACCTGGGGAGGGCTGCCTCAGTGGGGGGCAAAGGGAAGAGGGTTTAAAACCGGAGATTGTGGGGGGGGGGTGATCTACAGACAAAAGAGGCAAATCTTCATATTGTGTGTGCGCTTAAACTCTATGTTTAATCGGGCACACGTCCTTTTTTATCCTACCGTGTGGATGGAGTTGCCAACCTCGGGTGCCCCTTCACTTTTGTTAACAGCACCCCTCCCACACACGTCTCAAAGCATGGGGGCGGAGGGGGCGCGAGGTGCCTTCATGAAGAGCCCTACCCATAGGCGACAGGACAGGGAGCTTTTTCGTCGTGGTTGTGGCAGTGAGATACTGTATCAGGCCAGTCGTTCTCTGAAAGGTCAGTACATGTGTGACAGGGTCAATTAGATGTAGACGTGTTCCCTGGAAAGTCCAGCGGCGCTGGGGGAGGGGACGGGGCTGTGTCTCATAACCACACATCCAGGGATTGTAAAGGGACAGGCGAGGTCCGTGGCAAATTCAGCTATGCGTCAGGCGAGCCCGCGGGAGGGGCAAGAGCGGGGGGAAGGGGGGGTGTCAGACGTACTCAAGGCACCCCACCCCCCAAATCCAGACTCTCAGTATTGCCCACTTCAGGGACAATGGTCACTGTCTGCCTTCCGTGGGGCACTCCCAGATGCCAGGGACAGTGGCAATGCACGCGCTAATGCCATGACGACTTGCGCAAGGTACGAAGGGTCCGCGGCCGGCGGGGAGACCCACTCCCTGGGTTATTACAGCGAAGATTTAGCAGTCATTGGGTCTCTGCGGTTTACCAGCGAGGCAGACTGCCTGCGTGTTGGTGGTGGGAGGTGTGGGGGTTAAGGGGCACTGTCCCGGCCGTCCCGTGCTTGAGCCCCAGGGGGCGGGGCCAAGGTCCGCTCAGCACCAGTCCGCTTTTCTCTTCTTTCCTGACTTGAGTTTTTTTGGCAGGCGCGCACCGCTGCCCTCTAGAGGGGAAAGATAAATATATATGAAGAGGGCGGAACTGGGAGAGTCAGACCAGTGACTGGTGCGCTCAGAGAGGGGACCCTCCACCGCAGCACAGGAGACGAAAGCAGCGCTGCCAGCCACAGCCAAAGAGGTAAGGAGCCCGGGAGTCTCCGCTGGGAATGGAGCCGCCCGTAATGTGCAAGGATTCCCCGCTTAATGCCCCTTAACTCCCGTGGCGAAGAGCCTGCGACTGTAGGCGCTATACGCAGCGACAACGATCCGGCAGGCTCGTTTCTCTCCGAGATAATGTTGTTGTGGTCTGCAGGCTTCCTTGTGTAGGGAACACTGCGATCCCTGTCACCTCAGGTGCGCGGATGTTGTTCGGGTCAGGACTCGGCGCACAGGAGCTTGAATTCCTCAATGGCACCGCCAGCTCCATCCACGGCCCATTGCCATGAATCCGAGCTCCGCCGCCGCAGGGCCACATTCACGCCCTGCTCCATACGAGTGTAAGTTTCGTGCACGGCCCACACCCGGTGCTGGGAATGGACCCACGCTGCCCGTCACTATATGGTGTCTCGTCTCACTGCTCAGCCGTGCCAGCGCATCTACCCTGGCAGCGTTGCGCTCTGCCCATCAGTGTCGGCGTCCCTTGCTGCTCGCCGTTGACCATTCCCTGCCCCGACCACTGCGCCCACAAACTCGCAACTCACCTCTCCTTCGGCACTTTCAGACCCTTGCACTCTCCTCTAGTTCCAAGTGCCCACATGCTGCGCCCCCGAGCCATGCCCCCATACTGGCACCGGTTCAAGCTTTTCACGCGTGACGCTGCGCCTGCTCCCAGGGTCGTGCTGGGTATAAAACTGTCTCGCGCACCAATGAAAGACGGGCGCACAGTTGCAAATGGCTATTTATTCAATTTGTGACAGACTGAGTAGTGCCCACGGGGACGTTTTTGATTAAATTGTGATGCTAATTGTTTATTTTAAAGAATATGTATTTAGTAACACTTGTCAGAACTGCTAGCCGCATGAAGTAACTTATCAAACTGCCCACATGGAGCAATAAACTGGCCCACTGTGACCAAATAAGCAGGCCCACACTGGCCCTTTGCGTTTTTGGGTTCGGGCATTGCCCCATAGGCCAGTCCAAGCCCGCTGCTCTCCAGCTCTTGGAGTCCTGCTCCCCAAAGTCTGCACATTCCTGCCTGCGCCTGGCAGTGGGCAGTAAGAGCTGTCAGACGGTGGGACAGAGTTGGGGGTGGCCATTCCCACTGGAGCCCCTGTAGGGCCTGCTAACAGAACCGATATTGTCCGCAGGGGCACGCGAAGGGCAAAGGGCATTCGTGGCTGAGGGAGGGGGGCAGGGGGGGCAGGGGAGAGTATACGAGGTTTCAGATGTGTGTCATGTGCCAGAGTCTGGGGGCAGCGTCATTGTGCTGGGGGGTTGCCTGCCACTCACTTATGCGTCGCCTATTCTGCTCGCCCCAACAAGCCTGGCTAAGAGGGGCCGGACCTGATTAGAGGCCTCACGCACACAACCTTTGCATCCCGATTTCTCAGTAGGGTGTTGGGGCTTCTCGGGTGCATGCCTCGCTGTATTTGTTTTAGTTGTTGGGGTGTACGATGCAGCTGTGTGCTTTATTCGCTGCGTGGCAGGCACGCACAGCGCCTAGAAGCTGTGACCTGGCGGGCGACAGTCTGGCTATCACCCTGCACGGCCCATGACCGTCCATGCTGCGTGTGTATATGAAGTGCATTCAGCGTGACTGCCATCACGCCTGGTCGTTATGGGTGTGCAGTCTATCTTGGCGGTTCATGCTGCGTTAGCAGCATATTGTGTGGTCGTTATCTCTGTGCATGTTACGTGCACACACACACATACACATCATGTTCCTGTGCAACGCTGCCATGCGTGTAAAGTGTATTGTACTTATAGAATGTTGGAAAAGATTTTGTGTGTATGCTGCTAGTGCATATTTTGTTTGCGTGTCGTTTATTCTGCGTGCACGCCACGTATTCAGGTTGGTGTGTGTCCGGTATGGCGTATGCAGTGTCCTGCGTTTGCAAGACATTGGAATGTAGCGTATTGTGCATGCATACTGCTTTGCACCGCATCGTGAGCAAGCACTCTTTCTGTCCAGTTTTTGTCTGCAAGTTCTGGGTGCCCAATTATTTGTGTGCACACGTTTTGCACATTGTGGTGTGCATGCACGTTCGCTGTGTACCGTGATCCTCTGCGTATCTACACGGGAGCATTGTCTTGAGCATCCTGACACGACCCCGTGCGACCCTTCCCTTTTGAGCATCCTGACACGACCCCGTGCGGCACTTCGCTTGCAAAGCGCCCCGAGGCTCGTGCTTTAGGTAGCAGCCGCTATAAGTAATCAAGCACACGTGTATCGTAGGCACGCTATGCGGTGTGTGGCAGGCCGTTGGGTTTGCGTGTCCTAAGTAAGTGTGCAGTACACTGTGTATCCGCGCCTCCTTTGCACAATAACATGTGATGTACCCGCGTGCGGGGCTTCATGTGTGTGGAACTGTGTGTCTGTATGCCGGTCTTGTGTACAGTGAAGTGTGTTGTGTGCAGTGTGTCTGAGCATTCCTATTATGTCTATTGTACGGCCATTTGATGTGTGTAATTCTAATTCAGAGGGCAGAGCTGGTTGTGTGGGCTTTCTGCTTGTTGCACAGTTTATTAAGAGAATTCTGGGAATGTTGAGTACATTATGCAGGAATAGTGTGCTGGCAGAGTACACAACCTCAAAAAAAGGGACAGAAAAAAAGGGACAGCTAACAAGAGTGGTATGTGTTACACAAACCAAAACACTATGCGCCTTATATGTAAACGCGCTTTGCGATAGCGCAATCCTATTGGGCGACGCTTTGTAAAGCAGCACCTATGCTGTACTTGATATGATAAGTCATGTATAACGCGCCTGTACACACGTGTTTCTAGGCGCGAACTCTGCGTCGTGTGCAGTTTGTTTGCTGTTCGCGGATTTAAAGCATGTTATGACTGCCCGTTGTTTGTGTGTGTACTTTGCATCTGTGTATTTGCGGGTGCTTTGTTTGGGGTGTATGTGCACCCTCCCTTACTTCACCCCGCTTAGCGCCTCCGCTGACTGCAGGCTCCAGAGATTCCGGGGTGCTTATATCTGCTGTTATCTTAATGAGACTGGCTTAGTGGGGGGCTTGCTTTGCACTTGGCTGAGGAGCCGCAGACGGCCCTTTGAATTCTCTGCCAGTCACATCTGGGTGCTAAACTCCTTCAATGGGAGACTGCAGCACGCTGGCGTCACATGTTAGCTGGGGGGTTTGGGGGGTCAGGGCAAGCGAGGTGTGCAGTGTCACAGCATGGGGCGTGCGTGGAGGGGTGCAGAGCAATACTATTAGGAAATGAAAACTGCAGAGACTTCCACCCCACTATGTGAGCCTGTCACTGCCTGGAATAAGCACCCGCAGTGAGTTCCAGGCGCCACTGTTGGAGCTCCCTGTTTGGTCTCGGGAGCCAGCAGGCACACATATGCAGCGAGTGTGATAGCATGCGTAAAACACCACCAACAACGTGATTGCAGCGTCTCTCGCTGTATCACTGTTTAGGAGATGGGACACGCGCAGGCAGTGATGCCCTGCGCATCTCTGGGGCGCTCATGGAAGAAGCATTGGCTGGCATTAGTCCTGTGTGATCTGACGGTGTCACTGTGTCACGCAACACATAAAAACCGCATGTTTCTCTCCCGTATCACTGCACTGATCCCCGGGGGATGATCCTGTGGCTCACTCGAGCGCCGCACTCACTGAGCTATCCTGCCTGCCCTATCGCCGCAGGGGGTTGGAATTCACCCTGCCGTTTCCAGCGTGCCATCCAGCGCCGTACATGTACGCTTCTGCCATTCTTCTAGTGGGAAGGGCAAGTTATGTTATTCACCATGTGTTTAGTAGTTTGTGGCGTCGAGGCGCCTAGGCAAAGGGGGAATATGAAAGACCGTTCAGTAGCGGGAGGGAGAAGGAGGGAGAAGGAAAGTCGGATAGAGATAGTTGGGAAGAGAGGGAGGGACAGATGAGCTGCACAGGAAGGCACGAGAGGGAAAAGGTAGAGGAGCTAGGTGTACAATTGTATCGACTTTTCCGTGGGATTTATTCTATGGGGCGCAGCGCCAAGAGGAGAGACAGCTGGGCAGGAGGTGTTCACTTATATCGCACGCACCTCCGCTCTGTTATCTTGCTCTTCCAGGCGCTCGTTAGACCTGGTGCTTCAGTGCAGCGCCTCTGCTGCGTCATTCATTCTGCCTTTATTTCTGTGGCCCAAAGGCTGTCGCGCGGCCGGCTCTCCACTGCGCTGTGGCAGCAGGCTGGCTCTCCACCGTGATGTGGCAGCAGGCTGGCTCTCCACCGTGATGTGGCAGCAGGCTGGCTCTCCACTGCGCTGTGGCAGTAGGCCGGCTCTCCACTGCGCTGTGGCAGCAGGCTGGCTCTCCACCGTGATGTGGCAGCAGGCTGGCTCTCCATAGGCTGCCGCGCGGCCGGCTCTCCGCAGCGCTGTGGCAGCAGGCCGGCTCTTCGCAGCGCTGTGGCAGAGGCCGGCTCTTCGCAGCGCTGTGGCAGAGGCCGGCTCTCCGCAGCGCGGCAGACAGCAGTAGCGGAGTATAATTCCGCAAGAGCCGGGCTTTCATTCACGTTTCTTAGCGCAGTTTTGGGTGATGCTGACGGTAAAGGGAGAAAGAAATTATGTCATTTATTTTCAATCATCCCTCCCCTCCTTCCTTTCGACCTTTGTTCCCTGTTCCATCGTTTACCTCAACCCCTTAGTGCCTTGAGGCGGTTTGACAAAGCTATTAAACGCTGCTTTAGAAGCCTGATTACTTATGTTGAAACTCAGCAGTGTTTGTAATGGAATACCGGGTGTTAGACGTGAGCGGTGCCTGCATTTGTAAGGATGTGTATTGTACGTACGTATGCGCACACGCGTACGTACATTGCTATGTCCACTATTGCCTCAATTACATGCTGGGAGCCGTCTCCCCTTCACATCCTGCATTCTGTAACCCGGGCCCCACATACTGTGTTTCAAGGACTCATGGCTCACACGCTCGTAGTGCTGTGCTACAAGGGCTCTCAGTAAAGCGCTCACCTGCTGCCTGTCGCAATGCCGGCGCTATATACCATTTCATGGAGGCTTTCTGGAGTGATAGGTGGGACCTTGGACTATTTTAGCCGCTAACGGAGTTGCACACGTTGTGACCGGAGTCGTCTATTCTTGCTTTTCTTTCTGTAGCAGCACACGCCGTGACAACGGCTTCAGGGGGCTAACGCCGACCCCAGAGTCAGCCGGCAGCTGGATAGTGGTTATCCCATAACGAGATGACACGATTGCACGCGGAGCGGCGGCGCTGCGCATTGTCTCTGGGTTCACGGGGGACTTTTGTATGTAGGCGATTCAAAAGCTTGTTTAAACAGTCGCGTTTCCAGCTCTCTCTCTGTAGCTTGCCCGACCTCTGAACTGCATCGTTCACGTGCAGAGCGTGTTCCCGGTACTAATGGTGGGCAAAGGGCTTGTATACAGCATGCTGTGTGGCCCCGACCCGCACACTTCCCATGCAGAGCTTCTTTCCCTGTACTAATGGTGGGCTTGTATACAGCAGGCTGTGTGGCCCCGACCCGCACACTTCCCATGCAGAGCTTCTTTCCCTGTACTAATGGTGGGCTTGTATACAGCAGGCTGTGTGGCCCCGACCCGCACACTTCCCATGCAGAGCTTCTTTCCCTGTACTAATGGGGGGGGAGGGGCTGGTGGTCTGCAGGCTGTGTGTCCCGACCCGCACACTTCCCATGCAGAGCTTCTTTCCCTGTACTAATGGGGGGGGGGGGGGGCTGGTGGTCTGCAGCCTGTGTGGCCCCGACCCGCACACTTCCCATGCAGAGCTTCTTTCCCTGTACTAATGGGGGGGAGGTGCTGGGGCTCTGCAGCCTGTGTGGCCCGACCCTCACACTTCCCATGCAGAGCTTCTTTCCCTGTACTAATGGGGGGAGGGGCTGGGGCTCTGCAGCCTGTGTGGCCCCGACTCGCACACTTCCCATGCAGAGTTTCTTTCCCTGTACTAATGGGGGGAAGGGGCTGCTGCTCTGCAGGCTGTGTGGCCCGACCCTCACACTTCCCATGCAGAGCTTCTTTCCCTGTACTAATGGTGGGCTTGTATACAGCAGGCTGTGTGGCCCCGATCCGCACACTTCCCATGCAGAGCTTCTTTCCCTGTACTAATGGGGGGAAGGGGCTGCTGCTCTGCAGGCTGTGTGGCCCGACCCTCACACTTCCCATGCAGAACTTCTTTCCCTGTACTAATGGTGGGCTTGTATACAGCAGGCTGTGTGGCCCCGACCCGCACACTTCCCATGCAGAGCTTCTTTCCCTGTACTAATGGGGGGAAGGGGCTGCTGCTCTGCAGGCTGTGTGGCCCGACCCTCACACTTCCCATGCAGAGCTTCTTTCCCTGTACTAATGGGGGGGAAGGGGCTGGTGGTCTGCAGGCTGTGTGTCCCGACCCGCACACTTCCCATGCAGAGCTTCTTTCCCTGTACTAATGGGGGGGGGCTGGTGGTCTGCAGCCTGTGTGGCCCCGACCCGCACACTTCCCATGCAGAGCTTCTTTCCCTGTACTAATGGGGGGGAGGTGCTGGGGCTCTGCAGCCTGTGTGGCCCGACCCTCACACTTCCCATGCAGAGCTTCTTTCCCTGTACTAATGGGGGGAGGGGCTGGGGCTCTGCAGCCTGTGTGGCCCCGACTCGCACACTTCCCATGCAGAGTTTCTTTCCCTGTACTAATGGGGGCAAGGGGCTGGTGCTCTGCAGCCTGTGTGGCCCCGACCCGCACACTTCCCATGCAGAGCTTCTTTCCCTGTACTAATGGGGGCAAGAGGCTAGTGCTCTGCAGCCTGTGTGGCCCCGACCCGCACACTTCCCATGCAGAGCTTATTTCCCTGTACTAATGGGGGCAAGGGGCTGGTGCTCTGCAGCCTGTGTGGCCCCGACCATCACACTTCCCATGAAGAGCTTCTTTCCCTGTACTAATGGGGGGAGGGGCTGGTGCTCTGCAGCCTGTGTGGCCCCGACCCGCACACTTCCCATGCAGAGCTTCGTTCCCTGTACTAATGGGGGCAAGGGGCTGGGGCTCTGCAGCCTGTGTGGCCCCGTCCCGCACACTTCCCATGCAGAGCTTCTTTCCCTGTACTAATGGGGGGGAGGTGCTGGGGCTCTGCAGCCTGTGTGGCCCCGACCCGCACACTTCCCATGCAGAGCTTCTTTCCCTGTACTAATGGGGGGGGGGGGGGGCTGGTGGTCTGCAGCCTGTGTGGCCCCGACCCGCACACTTCCCATGCAGAGCGTCTTTCCCTGTACTAATGGGGGGGAAGGGCTGCTGCTCTGCAGCCTGTGTGGCCCCGACCCGCACACTTCCCATGCAGAGCTTCTTTCCCTGTACTAATGGGGGGAAGGGGCTGGTGCTCTGCAGCCTGTGTGGCCCCGACCATCACACTTCCCATGCAGAGCTTCTTTCCCTGTACTAATGGGGGGAGGGGCTGGGGCTCTGCAGCCTGTGTGGCCCGACCCGCACACTTCCCATGCAGAGCTTCTTTCCCTGTACTAATGGGGGGGAGGTGCTGGGGCTCTGCAGCCTGTGTGGCCCGACCCTCACACTTCCCATGCAGAGCTCTTTCCCTGTACTAATGGGGGGAGGGGCTGGGGCTCTGCAGCCTGTGTGGCCCCGACTCGCACACTTCCCATGCAGAGCTTCTTTCCCTGTACTAATGGGGGCAAGGGGCTGGTGCTATGCAGCCTGTGTGGCCCCGACCCGCACACTTCCCATGCAGAGCTTCTTTCCCTGTACTAATGGGGGCAAGCGGCTGGTGCTCTGCAGCCTGTGTGGCCCCGACCCGCACACTTCCCATGCAGAGCTTCGTTCCCTGTACTAATGGTGGGGCTGGGTTTTAGCCCCCACAGTGTGCCGTAAGTGTCTAACTCAGTGGGATTGGCTTCATAGGTTGAAGTTCACTCTTCGTGTGCCCCTGATATGGCTTTGGGGTGACATATTTTACTGATCACAGTTTACACCCCCTCAGAGTGTCATTCCAACCCCATGGACAGGGCCTGCGCAGCAGTGAGGGGCTATGCCCCACTACAGCAGGTTCATGAGGGGAGAAGGCTGCAACCAGAGGACGGGCAGAACTGGGCCCCGTGAAGGCTGTGGCTAGGATGTCCCGTGGCCCTGTAATGGGACGCCCTTTGTGAACCTTCCCATGCATACCACTTCCAGAAGGGTGCGGGGCCACCGGTGGATTTGCGGCGGATTATGGGGGTACGCATGTCTGCCTGGTGTTGTACCTCCCACTTATTGAATCTATAACGTCTTTGAATGCCCACTCCCTTGCCCTGGACGACAGAATCCCACGTGTGGTCGCCCACACGATTCTCGAGATTCTGAAGGCAGGAGGGGCTGGGGGTGGGGTGGGGACATCCGGATGGGGTATTAGGGCTGGGGGAGAGTCGGTGTCAAGCTGCACCTGCTATGTTACTTACTCTACCCCAGCCCTGCTGATCTTTAGGAAGGTACTGAAATTCGGAGAACTTCCCAGTAGGCCAGTCGGCCTCCCTGTTCGGGGAGGATGTTGTGGTTCCGTGCCGGAAGGGGCTTGCTAGAAATAGCGCCTGGGTCTCGTCTGCCCGGCCCTTGGCGCTGTTCGGTAGCACCTGGCTGGGGTCCTCGGTGCTGGAGACACGTTCCTAGGGGGTGCATCACTTTGTGGCAGTGGGTGGTCCGGCGTGACCCACGTAAGGCCCTTGGCTATCACCGTGGGCTCTGCAGACACGCGCAGCTGCTCTCGGTGGGTCGTGCACGGGGATATAGTTTATGGCAGAAGGAGACGGCAGTCCGCGGATTCGGTCAGATACGTCAGAGAGACGGCGCAACGGGCACTGGGCAGTAAATACTTTCCTGGGCGCTGTTCTCACTGGAAGTGCATCTAGAAACGATGCATCCTTTCCGGCTCTCACTGCACCACTGCAGGGAATAAAGACAACCCCAGACATGTAGACTTTGACCTCGTCGAATGTCACATAGAATAGACGAATTAACAAGGTGGTCCTGGGAGTCCCTCTGCCAGACATTAGAATACACGTTCATCTCACTGTATACTCGTTTGTAACATAGAAGAACCCCGGGCGTCTGTGCCTGTGTTTTTTACCCTGCTCCGGGGTTGTGGGGAATTCAACCATCTGCACGGTAGATGTGCGCTTGCCTGTTTTTTTTTTGGCCATTTTAAATTAAATTGAATGATGGCAGATCAACCTCTGGAACATGTGTGGGGCTAATCTGCACACATTTTCCTAGGCTCACAGCACAACCTACACATAGACTGTCTACTCTGTCTGGACACAGCCTACAGGTGCAGTCCTCCATTTCATATTTAGTTGGGATCTGACAGGTGGAGTACACAATGCATCTCCGAAGTGGGAGGGCCAAAACTTTACTCCTGCCATCACCAGCCTAATTAGGTATCAAAGGCTCCATTGATCTACCCTGTCCATTTGTATCCCCTCTGCAGATGGTGACGGCCATTAACATAATAATAGAGTATACTTCAGACAGGCCCACACAGTGCCTGGCTGCAGAGGTTAACACAAAGGAGACAGGAAACCCCAACATCCTTTGATATGCACTGTGTCAACCTGAAGACAGCTCCCACCTCTCAGTATCAAGGGCATTGACCTGTCATGCTGTTATGGTAAAGGCACTTGTATAGCGCACCATCACCAACGGAATTGGTCCCCAGGTGCTCTGGTGATCTGGAAACGAGAAGGTGGGATGGGTTAGTAAGGTGAAAAAGGAGTAGGATAGTGAGAGGAGTGGTGTACTGTTGGCAGCTTCAACTCAGTACACACCGGGTACTGAGCTTTGGTGCGAGTATTGGGTCGATGTTGGTCCGCGTGTACTGTTGGCACGGCTTATGTGTTGTTGAGGTGTGGTAAAGCGCGTGCAGCTTGTTGTGCGAGAGATGGTTGTGTGAGTTTTTTGAGTGAGAAAGTATGCAGAGAGTTTGAGTTTATATTGGTTAGTGCTTATATGGCATTTAACATGCTATATGACATTTAACATGCTAACATTCACAGTTCTGTGTAAGTGTAGCACTTGCTGACCTACGTAATTCTGTCTGTGTGGCCCTCGCCAGCTTTCACAATCCCATCTAGATGCGGCGCAGGCTAACGTGCACAATTCTATCCAAGTGTGGGACACGCTACCATTCTCAGTTCCTTTAAGTGTTGTGCTTGGTAATCTTCATAATTCCATCTAGGTATGGCACATACTAACATTGACAATTCCATCTTAGTGTGTCAAGAGCTAGCCTTCATACTTCCGTCTAAGTGTAGCGCCGGCTAATATTTACAATATTATCCAAGTGTGGCAGATGCTAACATTCAACAATCCTATCCGGGTGTGACCCAGGCCAATGTTCACAACTCTATCCATGTATGTCTGAGACTATGTGTTTACAGTAGGTAACCCCTGCAGTGGCACCTCATTTAGAAGGTACTAGTATGTGATTGATGGAGACAAAGTCTGTTTGTGCTGCAGTTTCAAGGGGGACCTTCTGCTTTAATCAGGAACCTCAGAGAGCTCCATTAACTAGAGAGACCCTTTGATCCACAACAGACAGGAAGATGGGTGGGACTTACATGTTTTCAACCCTTTACCTTTTCTGGTGTAAAACACTCTGGCTATGACCGAAGTGAATACAGGAGATTGTTTGGGTGACCCAGGATTGGTTAATTATGGTAGGCTTAGCTTACAGCAATCACTGTGGCCCATTTGGCTTTAAAAGAGGGCTGAAACCCCCTTTTTGGCAGATCAGCTGAAGACTTTGCAAGAAGTAACAAGAAGAACTCCGCATTGGACCCCGGCTGAAGGCACAGTCTGCCTCACAGCTTCAGCCAGTGAAGGAAGGCCAGGATTTCCAAAGATGCAAGCAAGATCCCTCCCCTAAACATCTCCCAGGGAACAGAGGGAGATCCTGAATCCAGAGGATCCTCCAGCAGCTCCAGAACCAGTACCAAGCCAGCACACAGCATGACCTGCTAGGCTCTTCAGAAAGCTTCCAAGGTGGGAAGTGCCAGAGAGTCTCTGAACCAAACCCAGGACAAGATAGTTGCCTGCCACACTCTCCTCAGCTTTGGGCCGTCCACCTTAAAGGATGACACAAGCCCAGTGAAGAAGCTAGGAGGAGTGCATCGACAAGCATCCGTCTTAAAGTATATTTTCAAGCCAGGGGAGTCCCCTGAGCTGCAACCAACTGCACCGCTGACTGTTTTCATGCCTCAGTCACTAACGCCATCTGAGATGCCTCGACGAGTGCTTCAGACCTGCCAACCAGCACTGAGACAAAGATTCCAGACTCTGAGCCACTGTGTAGGTCAGCCTGCAGCTGTCTGTCCAGCCTAGCTCGCCGAACTGCCTGCCGCCTGAAACCCGTAGCTGGCTCCCATCTTGAACTCTGTCACAGGAGCTACGAAGCACCCTGTAACCGACCTGACCCTGTTGAGCACCAAGAACCTCTACAAGCACAAGGTACATTGTGGTTCTGTCCCCCTGGTCCTTCTCCGAAAGGCCCCTAGTGACATTTTACAACCCATTGCTCAATTTGTGCTGAAACTAAGTATCCTTGAATTATTTGTTTAATTCCTTTACTGACTACCCTCCTGTCAGTATCCAGAGTGACTCTGTTGTCCTTTTTTTAAAAAACTGCCTGTCCTCTGCATTCCTTTACAGGATGGGTTGGATTTTGTAGTGTGCTAGAACTGTCTGTTGAAGAATAATAAAGTTGATATTTGTATACAACCTTGACTGGACAATCCCTTTTATCATTGGGTAATAATTGTATTTTCTCTGTGTTGTAACTAACCAACGATCCACGGCCTTGCAGAGATAAGCCTGCCATTCCGTCCACGTTACCAAAACTGGACAAGGAGGCTTAGAATTTGCTTGTGTTTCCAATCTGTTCGGATCCCTTATGGTATACGATAGGTGTGTGACTGATTGATGGTTTAGAAACCGATTTTCATCCCTGTACCACTGGTGCCCCCGGTTGATTTGTCACAAGGGTTGTATGTTCTTTTATCCCACTCTGTATCTCTTCACTGAATAAAGACCACCCCTGAAATTTACATCAGTTTACCACCGTGAATTACTCACAAAATGAACATTATGCAGTGCCATAAGTGGCACTGGAAAATGAGCGGGTGCTCATATAGGGTGTGTGGCCTGGAGGAGTGGATGGGTGGGGAGTGTCTCTGGCCGGATCGTTAGGCCATGCACCCTTGATGAGCCACGGCTTAATGCGGCTACAGGCACCCCCGCCAGGCAGCCTTTTGTAGAGAACAGAACCCTCTCCCCCTCGGGGAGTGGGGGGGAGAGGATGCTGGTCTGCATTTATTAGTAAAGGCTTGCCTGGCAGGGGACTGTGCCTTGCCTTTTCCACCTTAATGGTGGCGCAGCCCTCGCCTGGAAGCCGAGGCTTTTTTTCTAAAGCATGAAACTCCCACGAATTAGCGGTAACATCAAGCTGTAGAAAAAAAAGGCCTCTGCTTCCAGCTGCCTCACCTTTCTTCCATAATTGTGGCCCCTGCACATGGGCATCTCTTGCTTGAAGGGATGCCTCGCATGTGGGGCACCACCATAATGGATTAAAGGCATTTTTTTTTCTGAAGCCTTAAGCTCTGGCACATGAGCGAGAGCTTCAGGCTTTCGAAGACAAAAAGCCTTGTTCTGTAGCGGCTGGGGCTGCCAGGGGAGACTAGTGAGCCCCAGCAGGGCCTGCCTCAGAACGAGATTTCTGAGCCTGTCAGGGCTTGGCCCTGGCCAGCCCTGGCCCACTTACATCCTTGACAGTATGCCCGTGTATTTGCAGTCCTAGCTCACCGTATCATGACTGCGCGTTACATAGAGCAACCTTCGGTCCACCTTTACTCATCCCACGAGCATACTTGGTATTTATGTCCTTTTATGCCACTGTTTCCTCAGATGTACTATAGAACACCCCCTGTTATTATGGTCTTTCATACTACTGTGTCACAGCAAGTGGTAAAGACCATCCTGGGTATTTATGTCCTTTACCTCACTCTATTCCGGCATGAAATAAAAGAACAATCCAGTGTATTTATGTCGCTTTACCTGATTGTTTTATGGGGTGTACTACATAATACCCAGGTTATTATGGCCTTCCATGCCACCGTATCCTCTCATATACTAGACCACATCCTTGGTTATGTGTGTCCTTTCATGTCACTGTACAATCCCATATACTAGACAATATCCCTGGTTATGTTCTGTCATTTCATGCCACTGTATCATCTCACATACTAGACAACCTCGCTGGTTATGTACTCCCCTTCATGCCACTGTACCTTTCATATACTAGACAATATCCCTGGTTAGGTTCTGTCATTTCACGCCACTGCATCATCTCACATACTAGACAACATCCCTGCTTATGTACTTCCTTTCATGCCACTGTACCCTCTCATATACTAGACAACATCCCCAGTTATTTTCTGTCATAACACTGTGTCATCGCATGTGTACTGTGGAGTTCAGTATGCATATCCCCTTGTCTCAAGCCTTGCTGTATGTATGTGTTGCATTTATTATCGCATGCACTACAGAACATACTCCGTTATCTATGACCATTGTATTACTGTATCCTTGCTTGCACTGTACAGGGTTCCACGTTGGTATATGTCCTTATATCTCACCCTGTCACCCAATGAAGAGGACGCGTGACATGTGCGTGTATCTCACTGTGTTATCGCATGAGCATTGCCTGGCATGTAGGTCTCGGTGATTCCTCGCATGAACATTCCCGGGTATTGAACGGTCGTGTTTTGAACTGCCTCCTCGCATGCACTGAAGAACATCAACGGGTGTGTATGTGCCTGTATCTCACTGTGTCACCACTGGAACATCTCGGGGTATTTACGCCCTTTGATCTGAGCGTATCGCCCCATGTGATATAGAACATTGCCAGATATTTCCGCTCTGCGACCCGTTTGCATCCCTGCTTCGAATAAACACCCCCTAGCCATGCGTTTCTACGCCCCCGACTCGCGGCATCCCTCGTGTGATAAGGGCCCGATAGTGTGCGGTTCTACATTAGAGGGCCTATCTCTGAGCCAGGAATTCCTGCTCTGTGCATGCCCCGTCCATGAGCTGGGATAATGAAGGCCGGCCCAGGCTGCTTTTGGCTTTGAACCCTTTGAATGTGCTGTTTGCCAGGGAGGGGGTTTAAGCTCTGGGCTCAGGAAGCTGGACGTTAAAGCCCTTCTTGATGGCATCACTGGGGATTAATCCGCCCTGAGCTTATCCCGGCCCTTCTGAAAGTGGGAAATCTCCCTTTGATTAAACGCAAACACCTCGCCATGCGCACCTGCTGTTGACTAACACCTTCTGCATGCCTCTCTCCAGGGGAGCGGGGGGAGGGGGAGCTAGTGTACCATAGAGATGTACCTCGCCAGGTTACTGAGGGCAAATGATGGTCATGTGTGCTCCAGGGTGGGCACCCACACAGCTCCCAAGTGGATGCCACTGGGCACCACTGGTTTGTGAGTGCGAGAAAGCCGGGCGCCCTATGCACAGATGGGCCAAAGGCGGGTGTTGATGAACATTTGGGAGATAGGAGAACGGCCTGACATGGCCAGGGCTATAATTCCTTGGCTCATAGTTTGACACTCTGGGTGACCTTAGGACCCTGGTGACCAGTGGTGGAAATGGAAACAAATTGGTGGGGAATCCCACAAGGTGTAGGTAGAGTTTGGGGGGTGGTGCCCGAGGAGGCGGGGATTAGGTGGGCAGAGCTGGCACTTGACCTCCGATCAAAGGAAATGTCTAAAATAATAGTTTAAAATGGCCCTATTTCTTTCATTCTGTTTCTTTTCCAAACTATGTATCGATTCCACTTTAAACCACTTCCATGGCACTGGTGAGGAGTTACTTCACTATGCAGATAATAGTTTTGACCAGTGTTGCTGAGTAAATATTCTTTTAAATTCACAATTTGCATCCCATTTTATTTTTTTTAAAACTGCCCCCTCGGGTACTATTCAAACAGGGTGATTTCTGTTCGCCATAAGCAAGGTTTTCTTTTACTTGAACCACACCCGGCACAGCTCCTGCAGCTAGCTCTGAAAGCAGTTGGATGGCTGCATCGTGTGTGATAGTTTCAATGTTAATAGGGGTATTTATTTATTCATGCAATGTTGGTCGGATACCTGAATATTTATCTATGTATGCAATGTTTGTGTATACATGTATCCGACTAACATTGCATAAATAAATAATCCAGGTCCATGTATCCGACCAACATTGCATAAATAAATAAATAAACCAGGTCGTGGCTGAGGACTGCAACTTCCTGTTGTGACCCCTTGCACGGGGTCACCAGAGGAGGGTCACCAGAGGAAGTTACAGTTTGCTCACGGGCGCCTTCTTCTCTTTTTTTTTCCCGAGGGCTGACTCTGGCCGGATACAGAGATCCGGCTCCACATCTGGTGCCGGATCTCGGTTCTTGCGAGAGCCGGCCCAATCGTCCGCGCTGCTGGTGTCACAAGTTTGGTTAATGGGGACCGATAGTCATTTTCCCAAACGCCAGACTTGCTAGAGGGCCAATAGGGATTGGACTCTCTTTCTGGTGACCCACTAAAAGACCACTACTTTGTTCGGAGACAAGCGTGCACATTTCTCTGCCTACAAAGAGGAATCACTGTTCTTAGAAGGCAGCAGGGTGTATGGCCCGTTTAAGGACTTCCTTGTTATGGATGTGGCTGTGTGTGACGCACATTTGCTGCTAGTCCGCGCCTATTTCTACAGGCATCAAGCACAGACCCTCTGCCCCCAAGACATAGGTGCGTATATTTATTAATGCTGTACATGTTGCACTAACAAGCCACAGAATATCAGCTCATGAGCACCGAATGGGAGCAGGCGCAAGGGGATGTCAGGAACAGAATAGAGAAGCGGAAGGGGTAGAAGAAAAAAATATGTCATATATTGGTTCCTCTTATTCACGGATTTATCCGTGATTTTTCATTGGATGGTGGATCTTCTACCTCGGAAGCAGCCATCTTCTGCTACAAAGTGCCAACGGTTGATCAGTGTTATGGGAAAGTGTTTTGGTGGTTGGAGAGGACTGGCAGCATCTACGGTTCATACAAAAAGCTGCAGGCTTCGTCAGTGTTGTGTCCCTCTCTACACCCCACTCGTCTCTAATTAATCGATGTATCAATGTGACGAATCAACCTCCGGGCACCAGTGGTGCAGGGATGAATATTGCTTTCTAAACCATCAATCAACCCCACACCTCTAGTACACCAGAAGGGATCTGAACAGATTGAAATACAAGTACATTATAAGACCACCTTGTCCAGTTTTGGTAACGTGGACGGAAAGGCAGGCTTATCTCCCCAAGGTCGTGGTTCGTTGCAACATAGCGAAAATACAATTATTACACAATGATAAAAGGGACTGTCCAGTCAAGGTTGTATACAAATCTAGCAAACTACAACTACAACCCACACTGTAAAGGAACAGTGAGGACAGAAAGGAAAGGGATGCAATCTGGATACTGACAGGAGGGTACTTGGTAGAGTAATCAGGCTTATAGTTCAAGATTATTTGCTTTTAACACCAAAGGGGAAAAGGGTCATAACTGGCTCTATGGGTCTTCAGCGAAGGACCAGGGTGACAGAACCACAATTTACCTGGTGCTGAATAAGTTCTTGGTGCTCGCGTCGAGGTGGTTCCAGGGTGCTTCGCAGACTGTCAGAGAGAGTTAGTGGTGGGACATAGCTGCAGGTACCAGGCGGTAGGTAGTTCGGCAAGCGAGGCTGGACGAACGACTGCAGGCTGTCCGGCGTGGCGGTTCAGGGCCAAGAATCGTTGTCTCTGTGCTGGTTGGCGGATCTGGAATTCTAGTCGAGGCTTCTCAGACGGCTCTGGCGACTGCGGCATGACAACAGTCAGCGGTGTAGCAAGATGTGGTTCGAGGACTCAGCTTTCTCAAACTTCTCCTTAAAAGGATGAACGCTGGATGATGCTGGTGTGGCACTCCTCCTAGCCTCTTCGCAGGGCCTGTGTCCTTTCAAGGCAGGTGGCCTAAAGCTCAGGAGAGTGATTGCAGGCAACAGCCTTGTCCTTTGTCCAAAGACTCTCTGGCACTTCCCACCTAGGAAGCTTGCTACCAGAACCTAGCAGGGCATGATGTGTGCTGACTGAGTACCGGTTCTGGAGCTGCTGGACGGGTCCCCTGAGTCTGTTATCTCCCTCTGTTCCATGGGAGATGTTTAGGGGAGGGATCTTGCTTCTCTCTTGGAACTCCTGGCTTTCCTTCACTGGTGGAAGATGTAAGGAGACTGTACCTTCAGCTCGGGTCCAAATGAGTCCTTCTTCTTACTCCTTGCAAAGTCTTCGGATGATCTGATCAGTGAGGGGCTTGGCCCGCTTTTAAAGCCAAACAAGCCCCCGTGATTGGTGACTGATAAATCCTCCTTAATGAACCAATCCTGGGTCCCCACCAACAATCTTCAGTGATGCTTCAGGTCAGAATCAGAGCGCTACGCAACAGACAGGGGAAGGATGACAACATATACATCTAAGTGCCACCCATCCTTCTGTCGGTTGTACATCAAAGGGTCTGCCTAATTAACTGAGCCTTTTGCGGTGCTTGGTCACAACATGGACCTACTTTGAAGTAGGGGGTTGCAAGCAGACTTTCGTCTCCTACAATTCACATACTTCCCTGCTCTGAAACTAGTGGTTACAGACAGGACATTTACTGCCCTTTCAGACCAAGGAGGGGTGTTAGTACCAAGTTGACACATTGCATTGCAAAGAGGTCACAAGGCCTGCTGATTAACATTCTTCAGTATTCGCCACCACCAGCAAGGTGTACCATTGGAGATGCAAATCCATGGGGCCTTGAAATGATAATCAGGCCGCGCATTACCAGAAGCTTTTGATGTACCCACAGCTGCCAGGTGTCAGCTACACATAACAGGGGAGGGTGGCACTGGGAAGCTGTGTCCTCCCAGAGTACATGAGTATTTTTCTGCTGTGCACGTCGAAAATATGTGCAGGAATGGCCCCACATATTTTCTGGAGGTTGATCTCTCATCATTCATTCTTTTAATTAAACAAAAAGCAAAATGCCCAGGCGAGCACACTCTTCCTGTGCGGATGGTCGAATTCCTCACAATCAGAAAGAGATTTTGACTGTTGTTCAAGCTCCAACCGTATTTGCTCGGATATGGTCAATGCCGTATAAAATAGAAAAAACGGTGCCGTTTGCTAGACCCTAAAATGGAGTATTCACGTTAGCATGCAGACAGGGGTCGAAGTGTAGGAAAAGAAGTACTGGAACTATGTTCACTGCTGGACTACCCCTGCTCCCCACAAAGCCCATCCCGACGCCCCTTCCCATACACAATACAAACCACCAAACAAACACACCTGCTATTTAAGGGAATGTTCAGTGCACTGCACTGAAGTGCAAGTTCCAGCTTCTTCCTACGCTTTTATTTTTAATACTAAACCATTCTGGAATGGTGTCTTTTGAAAATAAAAGTATGGGAGCAGTAAAACTTCACAGTAGTGGAGCACCGCTCCCAACTGCTCCCGGCCACTTCGACCACTACATGCAGACCAACTCACTTATGCAGCCTGACGTCAGCCATCGCCTGTATGGCGCATACACACAACAGGCAGTCAAACTATCGGTCTGGCCAGTGTGTATTTTGTGTATCCTAAGTACACGATGTATGTGTTTTATTAGGTTTTTGTGTTGGTAAGAGCCAGGGAACCCGAGGCAGAGTCGGTCACGCTAATTGCAATGAGGGTCTGGGTGAATAATTTAGTTTCGATACAAATGAGGTTTTTTTTTGTAATCTCCACACAACCCGCGGCTTTACAGTGGCGACAGCCGGCCGAGAGCAGGAGACAGTCCCCCGTGCCTTAATGAGGAGGTGTAAAGTTTTCTTTCAGCGACACCGTGAGGGTCAAAATAATTAGACACTAAGAATGAAAGAGTGTCTCGTTTAAGAGGTTTACGATCCACTGGAGGCCATTTGTGACACTCAGCGCAGCCTCGCCTTTGGGTAGTGTCGATGTTCTGGTCCCAGAGGCCCAGGTGTTGCTTTTATGTGCAATGTCTTGGAGCCCAGACCCGTCCCTCCCACCAGCGAGATCAAACAGGGGAGCCCAGGGGTCCTCAGCCACATGGGGCCCCATTTTACCATCACTATGACAGGCGTGTAGCCCCAGGAGTAGAGTGACCCGGAAGGGGCCCGAGGAAATGATGGACAATCGGCTAAAGTGGAGCGAAGGGGCACGTGCAACGCCAAGGAGAAAATAAGCAGCACAGTAACACAAACGGGTTAAAATGCGGAGCAAAACATTTCAGCTCGCGAGTGCACCCCGTGAAAACGAAGCGCGGTTGGCACGTCTTTATTTCTATTCTATCACACATGCTCACATAAGCCCCGGACCTGGTCTCACGGCACTGTAAGTTGTGAGATGTTGTGCTCTGCCGTGTTTCGGCCATATCCCAAGATCCGTACCTGCGCTCAGCTTCCGGCTTGCAGTCGTCAATACTTCAGGCCTCACATTTGCCACTCGCAGTGTCCAACTTAACTCCTCCCACCCCGTTTTCTTTCTGGTTCATGTGTGAGGAGGACCCAGATACGGTACATGGGCTCTATTAAATAGCGCGAATGCAGGCATATTATTACTATCTTTTTTGCACGTGCTGAAGGCGCTAAAGAAATTCTGAAGAAGCCCAAGTTCTGTCTGCTTCTGGAACTTCCAGTTTAACAAAGTATGCCTTGTTTTACATCGGGCTGACCTCTGACCTCCTGGACGCACGCTCCCCAAGCACGTTCTCCTGAAATGCGTTTGGGCCCGTTACAAAGGATAGCCCATAGAGAGATGATTCGATGTTGCAACTGGGCGGTACCCCAAGGGCAGTGCCCCTGCTGGCGTTAGAGGGGCATCATGCATGCGTGTGATACAGCACCACCGTGTGTGGCGATGAGCTGCCAGGCGATTTGTTGATCCATCAGCTGCAGTGCTCCTCTGATCTCTGGGTGCATGCAGGCTTCCCTCGGGTTTAACATCAGATGCTCCTCCTTGGGAGGATTAGGGGACAAAGGAGAGGGTCAGGTTCCTGCAGCCGGGCTCAGTCATCCTACAGTGCCGTGCTACGGAACAGAGGCCTCATGGAAGACGTTCAGGGACTCCCCAGGTCTTGTGAACTACAACTCCCATCGACCATAACCAGCAGAGTCAATGGCAAAGATTCGTAGTCAAAAACATTTGGAGAGCTGGAGGTTAGAGAACTCCTCTGCACTGGTCTCCTGCAGTCCCTTTCTTTTTCACTCTGCTTTTCCCTAACGTTAACAGTGATCCCATGTACTGCACCCCCCCCCCCTTGCCGCCGGCACTTTTCCCCTTCCCCCTTCCCATGCACTTGCATGATCTCAATGCCACCTGGCCTAGTAAGATCGTTGTCTGTCATCCCTTTGTTCCCCCTCCTTTCCCTCCTCGCGCCTTGAAACACTTGTGTATAGGCGCGTTATAAATTCCATATCATATCATGGTTGAATGCTGAAATAAGTCAATAGGTTAACTGAGTACCCGTGCATAGCGCCCAACTCACACGCTTTCGGCGTGTGTCACCCGACTTTCAATCAACTGACTCACCCACCAAGCCCCATATATGCCCATTCACTTAAAGGGGCTCTCCCCTGCCCAAAAACAAATAGGGGGCTTTCCAGCCGCCTTGGAGAACTAGGCCTCGTGCATCCACGTGTGTTGCTCGTTCAGTGTCCTGCTTTGTGCCACCTGTTGCCAATTCCAAACGTGTTGGTCGAACTCCTGTCCAGCGCCTGTAAGAGACAGAGTGTGGCACGGCGTAGAGCTCAGAGCCGGATGTTGGAGGGGGCACGTGCTCCGCCTTCCAGCAGCATAGGAAGTGATTCTGATCCGGATATAATACGCAGCGCCTGGCTTTGGGGCTGCTGGATTGGGTTTCTCTGTGCCACATGTGCTGAACACTGGCAGAGGGAAGGGAGGGGGCAGGCAGGAGGCCAGGGGGTTGCAAGTAGTGCCTTTGCTTCTCCTGGCACCGTCCACTTTTGGCCCTTCTGTAATGGCGGAATATCAGCATCTGTTTGCAGGTATCTCCGTGACTTTCAGGCGGCGACTCGGATGGTAGATGCCCCGCTATTGGAGAGCCTGGACTGACCGCCTCCTATTTTGGGGTACATGGCAGGCGGAGGAGAGTGGCATGGAGAGTGTGTACCTTTCTTTCTGTCGAGGGCACATTCGTGTTTATTGTGCTAAGCCAAGACTATCCTAACATTTCACAATGGCTCATACTCTTCAATGATGTGTTTGAGATGATCACACGGGTGATATTTTAGGACTAGATATCGTTTTGTTTTTGGTTCTCTGTAAAATAATAGTATGCATGAGTCATTTTAAGTTGGTGTTCCCCTTAAGCCACTCCTTTTGCCTGGCCAGGTTTTGGCGCCCCCTTTTAGTTTTCATCGCGCTTTTGACCACTTCCTCTTGCTTGGCTCTCCCTTTGTGCATTCGGTGTTCCACTAGAGGGCGGTAGATGAAGGATCATTTGAATGCGGCCTTTCCTAATACCCCTATTCTTTGCTATTGGGGACGTAGGCCACTGTGTATTCTGTTCCTGCTGGCTCGAACTGCCACCGTGCATTCTTACAGTGGGGAGGACATTGGGAACCTTTGTGGTAGGGGTGTCACTGTACATATGTGTTTCTAAGTAAACACCATGGTCCCTGTACTCGAGTTAGATCATTGTCCAAACATGCTCAGAGCGGCACCCAAGTGATGGCTCAAAAGTTTAGTGTTTGCCTTTCACGCTGGACCATCCTGTCCATCGCAAGTTGAAATCCTGCAACTGACCTGGTTCATCCTTTCATCCTTCTGAGGTCGAAAAATTGTATATCATTATAAATAAGATGACAGCATTGCCTTTTATTAGATCACTTAGAAGCAGGGCGAATGTGGCATGAAGCGCTATGTGAGGACACCAAATGTTATCACGCTAGGACAGAAAGTAGGTCTGGGCACCAAAAGCGGGCAACAATTGCAAATAATAATTTAATGTCGTCCCGGGATGATAGCTCAGCGGCAACGTGCTCCCCTTGGAAACAAGACGACAAGAAGCAACACAGGTTCGATTCCTGGGTCCGTGTATAAATACGCAACTAAGACATATTCCTATAACAGCGCCTTGATGCACCCAGGCTGTGTGAGCGCTATTAAAATGCAAATAAATAAATAAATGGCTTCTTAAAAGAAACTGTAATAGCTTGTCAACATTTTAGAGACAATGTGGTAACAAAACAATATGGGGAGCTTTTGATGGGACACAGCCGTTGACAATGGTCCAAACGACAAAGCAAAAACAAAGAGGTGATGGCTGGAAGGTTTAGACTGAATCTTAACCACTGGCATTGCTCGGGGCAACCCTCCAGACCATCGTTCTTCGCCTGCCAAGCCATTACAGAAGGGGAAAGACCATATGCAAATCAGGCTTGGCCCCACCCCAAAAGGGGCAGTCCAGCCCAAACTGCTAGGTCACATCCCTTCTGCACGAGACCACAAGCATCCCCAAACATGTTTCGCACTTGTTGGGGCTCATCAGTGAGGAGTAGCTTGGGTCTCTAGGCCCAGCAGGCACGTAGCCTAGTCATCAAAATGCCCTGCCAAAGTACCCCACACTGGGCTGCCAATCAGTGTCTGCCACAGTCTCCAACCCTGAGCTTGAGAGTCTTTGTCGTGCACTTGCCCCGTGGCAAACATAGGGGTACATGCTTACTCTGAGCGGCCCTCTTTATCACTCGCTCCACCCAGTTCGTGAACACTTGATCAAGAGCAGTTATCATTCACAAGCAAGTTCGAGGGCGATTGGAGCCATTTTGGGTACCTCGAGAGCATTAAGTGAAGTACACAATACTTTTTTTTTTTTAAAACCCTTGGCAAAGCCAATTGTTTTGGCTTTTTTTTGTAGGCATGGGTTAGACTTTTGCCAGCCTCTGCCACTATACTACATGTCCATATGTTATGTTACTTGGTAGGTTGAATGCCCTCAAGAACCACAGTTCAGGTCACTAGAGGGAGAGAGTGTTGTATGGTGCATGGGCGCACCGGATATGTGTGCAGCTGGTGTGGTTGTTGCATGATAGCTGCTTCTTAACGGTAGGTGTGGTGCTGAGGAAATCAGTTGGATGTGTTCAGTCTGGAGGGTGGACACCAGACTGAGTTTTGCCAGCGTTAGGCCTGAGGAGATGCCAAAAGTAGCCAGTATGTGCTCAGCTAGCTGTGTTTTATTAGGACGATGAGGTGTTCCTGTGGTGATGTTAGGATGAGAACAGCTAGTTCGAATGAGTCATAGCATAGCTGTGTTCTAGTTGAATGATGGTGTATAGGAGAGAGTAAGTGTACTAGTGTGATATGGTGGTTATCAGTAAAGCGCCTGCGACTAAGCACGAGAGCAGGACAGTGGCCGTACATAGCGGCATACGTATATAAAGCGACAGGATGGATAGGGTAAACATGTGATACAGATAACATGGGGATACAGGTACATAGCATATACATAGCATAAATAGGAGATACAGAGATATACAGAGCTATATCCGTCCCATCCATTCCACCTGTTGATGGTATGTATGATGGTAACAGCTGCAAAACGTTGCATGAGATAACAGTGCCTACCAAATGCTTATCAGATACCTATACACACTCCGAAACGGTTGGCTTTGCCAATGCTTGTTTTTACCAGACTACAGTTTATAAATCAAGTGTCTAAATGCACACTTGGGTAAGACCCATTTATTACACCATTAGTGCACTTATTTACAACTGCCGTTAAGCCAATAACTCTCAGAAGACTGGTTTCAAATAGCACTGGCGGGCACTTGGAGAACACAGTTTGATGTTACTGCTCGAAAAAGTTAGTGCAAAAAGATCCTATGAGGATGTGTTCTGTGCTATAAGGGGTCGGTAGTCTGTGGGAAAGGCCATACGGAAGAGCATGGGTATGACCAGTCAATGGGTGGGTAAACGGTCAAACAACACCCCTTGACTGTGTGTCCTTCCTCACATCCCAGCTCCCTCCTAGCTGTACTCGCATGCAATAGCTGTGGCTTGTAATAAATGGTCCATCCGCAGAACTTGACCAAAAAATAGAGACAGGCCACAAAAATGAGGAACTTGGTAGTGATTCTGTGCTGAGGCCAGTTGGCATCCAAACAAGCCTGTTAGGCTGCGACTCACAGGCACTGGCTGCGAATAAGGGCGACATGCCACAGCTGGTCCCGGTCGCATTTGCATATTTGGCCAAGAAGAAGTTACAGGCCTGTATGGTTACCATCTTTTTCTTCTACAAAGACTTTTTTTTTCAAACAAAAAGTATTTATGTTGGTGGTGCTTTCATGCCGAGTGCACACCTGTTTCATGCTCCAAAGTGGTCTCTGGCAAACGCTAAACCGACTGCTCAACTAATGACTGACGTGCCCATCCGGATCGTCCCATGCCTTGCTTGGAGCGCAGCATGGTCTCCAGCTTTACCAAGGGTCTTTCAGTACCATTAACCGATCTTTAATCCCACGATACGTTAATGCTGTGGACTGGGGACCCTGGCAGTGGACCAATGTCAGCATTTCCGAAAAGTTGTCAAAACGCTATTTTTGCTTTCTCCGGCATGTTTATTTTTGGGAGGCATGAGGTCCCCACAGAAGCGCACTCAAATCAAATCTGTCTTCACCCCCATCACTCGTGCTAAGAACGTGAGACCGCAAGCCCCTGCAGGGGGCAATCCCCAAACGCCAACCACCGCTTCACGCTCCCCTCTCCCCTCCCCTGCTGCTACGTCTTTTACTTAGCAGTGAATGGAGTTTGTTCTCCGGGAGAGGGAGAGCCCCAGGCACACACTTACCTCATAAATCACTTTTTTTTTGCAGTACACAAATGTTATTTGCTAAATCAAATTAACTTGGCCTATTACCCCCCCCCCCCCCCGGGGTTGGGGGCGGGTGCCGGGCTGTCTCCCCTAGTGCGCCTTCCATTCTTATTTGGGGAATGCGCTTTAGAGCAGAGACTTGTCAACCGTCCAGTAGGCATTGCGCGGGAAGGAGGCACTTTTCGTGATATTCACCTCAGGCCACAAATACTACACGCACAGTGCCCCAGGCGGGGCGGCAGAGGCCACATACGCGCTGAATCTTCTATTCTCGGGTAATGCGGGACGTTCTGAAATTAGAAATGTTGTCATTGTACTTTTTTAGCGCGTACATCTCCTGAACTTCCAGGCGCTGTGGGAGCCCATGGCCCGCAGACACGTGCCGTGCTTACTCTGGTAAATCCTGGGCAGGGCGCATTTTTCCTATTCGCGGGTGTGGCTTTTGAACTATGTTGTTTACTTTAGTCGCTATGTTTCCCTTTGCGTCGTCTATTCACTTCCGCCCTCCTGACTTGGGCTGCTCTGCAGACCCAGCACGCGGAAAGACGGCGCTGCCTTTTAATGTGACCGTGCCCCCAACACCTTCTAAACTCGAGGTTCCTGCCCAGAAATAGCGGGCATTCGTCCAGGCAGACAAGTGTTAACTGTGGAGGAGCGGGGGGGAGGGGTGGACGACTGCAGCATTCTGTGCTCAAAACTATCCCTTGTCTGTGACTGAGCGGGGCTATTTGCTTAGTTCACTTCAAGGAAGAAGTCTCCCTTTAAAAGCAAGGATTCCAGGTCTTGTTAACCCATTCCTGCTTCATCAACAATCGCCCACATTAAGTTTTCCAGAATGTCAATTTTTGTTTGATTACGTCTGGGTTTAAGACCTATTATGATATAAAGTAGAAAAAGAAGAAGGTCAGGCGCGCACTCTGGTTCCAAGTCATTTAATCCTGATGTAAGTAATAACAGGGTTGAATCCCAACACAGTTCAAAAAATAATAACAGGGCTGAATTCCAGATGCAAATAGTCCCACCAATGTTCAAAAATTACCAGGGTTAAATCCCAACTGCTACAGTTCCAAAGCACAATAGTTAGTTCTACTCCTCCAAGTACTTTCAAGTCTCAAACTCTCATCAGGGAGGCTGTGTTAGCTGTGTTCCTTTTCAGGTGTTGCTAATTACTTTTTTCAATTTCAGTCTCAAAGGATTCTGGTTATTGTAGTGATGGCACAAGTGTTTCATTCAGGAGACCAGGAACCAACTCCCCTCCAAACACAAATCTTACCCACAATTGGGGGAGGGGGGGAAACCATGAATATGGCTCTCCAAAGTGGGGGCATAATAGCCCCGGTGCTGCTGCCTCTGGAGCCCGGGTCTCCTGTAACATTAAGTAGAAAAAGAAGGTCAGGCGCGCACTCTGGTTCCAAGTCATTTAATCCTGATGTAAGTAATAACAGGGTTGAATCCCAACACAGTTCAAAAAATAATAACAGGGCTGAATCCCAGATGCAAATAGTCCCAACAATGTTCAAAAATTACCAGGGTTAAATCCCAACTGCTACAGTTCCAAAGCACAATAGTTAGTTCTACTCCTCCAAGTACTTTCAAGTCTCAAACTCTCATCAGGGAGGCTGTGTTAGCTGTGTTCCTTTTCAGGTGTTGCTAATTACTTTTTTCAATTTCAGTCTCAAAGGATTCTGGTTATTGTAGTGATGGCACAAGCGTTTCATTCAGGAGACCAGGAACCAACTCCCCCCCAAACACAAATCTTACCCACAAATGGGGGAGGGGGGACAACCATGAATATGGCTCTCCAAAGTGGGGGCATAATAGCCCCGGTGCTGCTGCCTCTGGAGCCCGGGTCTCCTGTAACATTAAGTAGAAAAAGAAGGTCAGGCGCGCACTCTGGTTCCAAGTCATTTAATCCTGATGTAAGTAATAACAGGGTTGAATCCCAACACAGTTCAAAAAAATAATAACAGGGCTGAATCCCAGATGCAAATAGTCCCAACAATGTTCAAAAATTACCAGGGTTAAATCCCAACTGCTACAGTTCCAAAGCACAATAGTTAGTTCTACTCCTCCAAGTACTTTCAAGTCTCAAACTCTCATCAGGGAGGCTGTGTTAGCTGTGTTCCTTTTCAGGTGTTGCTAATTACTTTTTTCAATTTCAGTCTCAAAGGATTCTGGTTATTGTAGTGATGGCACAAGTGTTTCATTCAGGAGACCAGGAACCAACTCCCCTCCAAACACAAATCTTACCCACCTGACCTTCTTTTTCTACTATTATGATATAATCCGCTAGATACGCAGCCATTTGAAGCATTTCTGTTTGAAGTGCTGCACGGACGTTCAAGAGAAGGCATATTGGGTCTATGTGAATCTGCCCCAGCTCTGCTTGCAGTCTAAGAAACAGTTGTTGAATATTGGTGGGCGTCACATATAGAAAGGAGCACAGGATCTGGATAGAAATGCACAGATTTTCACTCGCCACATCCAGAAAGAACGCAGAAATCCAGCAAATCACTTCTAGACAGCAATGACAATAACCAACTGATTAATAATTTCAACCCTCTGCATACACCTCTCAAACGCTAACCAAACACAACCACAATCCTACAGCACAACAAACTGCACACACTTCACTACACCGCAACAACAAAACAAACCACACATAGACACGCACAACAGCACACAATGGCTATTGAGCGGAAAGCACCCCATGCCCAGTGAACAGTGTTAACTGGCCTGAGGTTGCCAATGGCACATCACTGCTCTCTTGCACTTTTCCTGCTCGTTCCTACTAACTCACCCTCCATACCTTTTCAGAGCCGCCTGAGGGCCAGGGGACCACTCCGGAGGTGATAGTGTGCGGTACAAATAACATTAACCACTAGACCCTATGATCTTGTTGGAACACTGTCTTTGGTGTGAGGAAATAGCAGTCCCATTTCTTAAAACACCACACAATGGATTCCTGAAGTGATGAAGATTTGGGTCCGCCAGCTACCGTCCTGCAAGTGGAGCAGCGTGGCGAAGGGTGGCGGGGACTTTCAATATCCTTTTATCTTGCTCTTGCAACCCAAAGAGTCATTCTCCGAGTCCTGTTACTGTGCTCACAAACTGGCGGTTCTGACCCATTGTATTTGGTTCTACCAACCAGCAGAGCCAATAACGCCTTTTTCCTGCAGTCTGCCTGTGCGCAGTTTCCGTTCTTTTACTAGCCTCTTGCGCAGGCATCTAGAAGAGAGTAAGGTGAAGTAGGAGCATGGGCTTGTCCTTGGGATTTGCGACTAGCTTGTCATCTAGCACACCCTGAAGGACAGAGGTCAGCAACGTATGCAGCATGTGCCTGCATTCCTCACTGCCCGGTATTGCCTGTTCCGCCCCAAAAGACACCATTAGTGTTGGTAAAGTGGGCCTTCAAGTCTCTGGTGCTACTAGGCTTCTTGAAGACATCATTGTGCCACATCCAGAAGTGTTTTAGCATCAAGGTGGTGCCCAAGGCACTCTTACTTGGGTAACCCTGATGAGGTGTCTTCTGGAAGAGATTACACATTACACTGCCTGCATCCCCCCTTGACAGCAAAACCCGCCAACCACCTGAAGTTGTCCTATACCTACCCATGACCAGATGGATACCCGTGAAAATGTCACACACAGAACAGACTGGAGAAATTACCGAATTATTTTGACTGAAAAATTAACATTACCTTTTAAACTTTTTAAAAGAAATAATACAGGGGGAGTACACAAACACCCCTTCTCACCCCCTACCCTAATGTATACCCTTACCCCATCTCCACCTATTATTAACTATACACATACTGAAATACCTACCATTTTCCGTCAAGCAAATGCTGATATTTCTCCTTAGTTTTTTTTGCATTCGTTTATTTGTATGGATTCCGACCAGATGGGCGCTGATCTTGCCTGGCCTGACTTTATCCACTTGAGAGGAAAGCCTGAGCCTGTCTCACCCCCGCCACACAGGCAGGAAAAGGTGCAGTGGCCCCTGTTCCTGCCTTCTTGGCAATCTTCCACGGGATCATCTCCGTTTCCTCCACGTGGTGCTCTTGGGTCTCCTGCAGCACCACCACCTCCGTATCCTCTCCCCTCTGCCCTTCATTCACCTGCATCTCGGTGGCTACCGTTCCCCGCTACTCCTGGGATACCTCGTTCTCTTGGCCAACTAAAAGGTTTTTTTTTCCTTTTTGGGGAGACACAGAGAGGTGATCGGAAAGTACAAGCAGAACTTTTTTGTTTTTGAGCATGTTTTGAAAAATAGAGGTGAGGGTAAAATGGGAAGATTAGAAAGGGAGTAAAGAACACGCATAAACATACATAAAAAGACAACATAGGGATCAAGAAACAGCAAAAACAACCCTAACAGACTCCTCCAAAACTCTCCTAAACTTACCAAAAGCATTCCAAAATGTCCACCGAACCATGTCAGCCTGTCATGCCACTCCTAACTGTACAGCCTGAACAAATCCCAAGGAAGCGGGATGTAAGCTTGCCACATTAAAATCCCTTCAATCTGTTTTAAAAGGACTTGGTCATACGCCCACCTCATGTGTCTCTTGACTTTCTCTCGGGCAGATCTACATACAACTGCGCAGCTGCACTTTAATGCCTGCCTCACACCACCGATCTGATTCATGCTGCCTTTCACTTGTACACTTTGGCATCCATTCCAATGCCTGCAGGTCTGTGTGTTGCCAGAGGGTTTCTGCATGTGTATCTTCCTTTTGTCGAGCGCATCCCTCAAAACGCCAATCCCCTCCAGCCGTCCACCCCATCTCCTATTCTACACTCTTACCCGTGGCTTGTCTCCCCCGCCGCCCTTCTCCAGACTGTCGCTGGACTATGTCCCATCTCACCGGCACACCAGAATGGACATTGCAAGCCACCAGCATTTGTTTCAGTGTAGCGTGTTCGCTCTTGGCATGATTAGAAGACAGGCATATTCCCACCATCAAACTTTTTCATGGACAAGGAAAGCTGGTCTGTGTAGAGTACGCTAATGCTAAGAGACATCCCGATGCGAGAGGTCCGGGAATCGCGGACTGATTTTTTGGTTCCAGTGCATGGGGGAGAGTTGAAGTTAGGAGGGCTATCTTTCATCTGGAGGAGCCAGTACCTGAGGGTGGCTTTCAAGATATTGATGGAGGGCGGCTGATGGAAGTTGTGGTTTCTAGGTCAACCAAGAGATCATTCAAGGGAAATGACACCAGTAGTGCCAAAGATCAGAATCACAATGCAGCAATTGTGGGCGTAGGCCTGGTGAGGGTCAGTGGATGGAATGTTACAGGGTATTGATGGCATTTGCACATTAAGTTGACAATGCCATGAGCAGAATTCAAGATTGGTGCCAGGAGTTTCTCTTTTGTGTAGCCAGAGCCAGGCTGTCTGTCTGGTGGTTGGAGATGGGTGTCTTGAGAAAGATTATGGTTCAGGACAGAGGAGCTGCTACTTGGATACAGACCTGGCTTAGATTGACCAAAAGGTTCTTGAGTGAGCTTCAAGACATGGGCCCTTCTGGCAGGGAGTGGAGGTGCCACTGAGTGTGCCAGTACCAGGCCCAGTCTCACTGCATCTTTCCTAATACTGCATGGGTATTACTGTCATTTGCCTGTTTGGCACCCAGTCCCTGACACACCACCCCTAATCATGCCTGCATAACCCTAACTTTTCCCCATCGCACCCCTAGATTTCCGTACCCCATTGTCCAGTCTTTCACAACCTTACAGCTCTGTCTTTCCACATGCCTATTCTGGCGGCAATCCACTCCCATCACCAAGTGGACCACCTTCTGGAAAACTTATTGGGTAGACAACTGGGCCTCGTGTTGGTTTTTAGAGCAGTGTCTTTGTGAGCCTCTTCCCCCAGACTGCAGCGTTTAGGGTTGTGCAACAGCTGTGCCTCGTAATCCCCAGACTTCCCGTCTCCTTGGCAAGGCCCTGCTCAGATAGTCCCAAGTCTGAGACTTCTAGGGCAGTTGTTTGTCTGTATTACAAGAAGCCCCGTGTGCTATCGCCATGCCAACCGTGATGGGCACGAAGACCATCGGAACAACAGAGCAAAGCAATGCCCTGTCCTCCACGAGTGTCCTCATTCCACGGAGTGATGCTAATTAGCTTTGTCTTCTTTTTGATTTATAACTCTAATTTGCATCAGAAAGGATGCTACCCAGATCCAGGTCACCAAGGTAACCGACTGACCTGACACAGTCAGGCTAGGCTGCTAGTCTTTGTCAGAGGGGACTGTCTGAATACACAGTTATTATGTCTCGTCAGGTATTATATATAATGTTAGAGCTGAACGTGTATTTGAAAAACAGCAACTAAGCATCAAAAAGTTTAAAGAAATGGAGTGGCATTCTTAATTGATGATCCGATAGGGTACATATAAATCACTTGTAAACACAGAAATCTACTCTGGTGAGTTGGGTGGCAAATCGTAGCAATGCCCCGATCCTTAATTTAAAAGCATTGGGAGATTGAGCTGTTCCATTATTACCTGTCTTAGTGACTCTGCCCCTTCAGTGATAAGGGCTAGATATTTTCATCCTGAATTACAGCGGAAATCATTGTAAACCCGGCCCACTCCCGCACGTAAAAAGTGGAAAGCAAACGTGGCTCTATGGCAACTGCCTGAATATTATACTGCAGAGGCCTAGACAGGGTAGGGCCTGAGCGGGGCAAGGCCCAGTGCTACCCTGTCTACCCCTCTGCTGACATGTTGATGAGTGCCCCCTGTCTGTGTGCTGGTGACATTCTAGGTGAGTTGGACACGCAGAGGTTGTCTTGCCATGTGGGCCCAGGGGTTGTGCTCAATTGCATAGTGGCGAGATTCCTCCTTCAAGCATGGGTGGGGAGGTGAGGCAGCATAATGCGGTGAGAGGCCAGGTAACAGTGGCTAGCTGGTTGCCAGACTCTTTGTGAGGAGTCACTGCTGGGTGTGTCTTGGTTCATTGATCTGTGGGGGGGTGAGGTGGAAGGGGGGCAGCGAGTTGGTTAGCAGGGGCAAGGCTGGGTGTTTGCGTTCTTGTCTGGGGGAGTAGGTTCCATGCGACTGTATGAAGTTCAATGGGTCTCCATTTTCATCTTCGCAGTTGCCACCCACTTTGCATCTGCTTTCTGCATGTGCAAGTGAGTGTTGTTATGGGTCCAGTTGAATATGCGACCAGGGCATTTGTGGGTTTTCTGTCCCTGTTTTCGATATCTGGAGTTCTTGGTGTAGTTGGGGACCAGTTGAGGCATCTGATTAATGGCAAGTGACCTGTTGGTGGGATGTCCAAGTTAGGGTGTTTTCCTAGGTTGATAGGTGTGTGGCGGTTTGCCTCATTGCTCTAACGGTTGGTTAGGCAGTAGTAGATCTTTCATGATCAGTTGTCCTAGTTTCACGGATTCTGAGGTTCCTGGCTTCTTTAAAAGATGGCCGGGACAACTGCTTAATATTGGTGTCGAGTGGTTGTGTAAAGTTGACAGGTGTGGTAATTTGCACATGGCTGTGCATATTGTTTGCTGATCATAGAATAGGCAATACCTAAAAGGAGTAAATGCTTATTTGTTTGGAATATAAGGTTGCTTCTTGCTTGGAGGTGAAAGGGATACTAATGCTCCTATTGATATATGTGCAGTGTCTGGGCTTCTGTCAAACAGTTTATGTGTGATGCACGCTCAATGACAATGCATATGTTACCACGGGTACAGTGCGTCTGAGTTTTCAGTCAGCCATTGCTTCATGTGAGAGGGACCATCTTGGTATATTCCTTCATATGGTATGGAGCAGGTCCAGTTTTTCAACAGTTTCCAAAAGGCCCAGGAGCCCATGCTGCTCCTCACCGATGAGGACAAAACATGCCTGGGGATGCTTGTGGTCTCGTAGACGTTATGTGTCCAAGCAGTTTGGGCTGGACTGCCCCTTTAGGGATGGGCCCAAGCCTGATCTGCAAGACCCTCTGCATTGTCCACATGGGTAACATCCAGTGTTATGTGGATGACCTGCAACTCTCCTTCAGGCTACCCTCAGCCACCTCCTCTACCTTGCTCATATAGGACTGGTCGCAATTCAATCATGGTGTGCAGCAACGACCTCTGCCTCAATGCCAGTAAGAATGAGATCGTATTGGGATTCCTGCTTTCCCACTCTCACTCTGGCCGGCCTCAATTGGCCCTGCACCCGCACCCACCTGCGAGGCATAGAACCTTGGGATCATCTTTGACTCCACTCTCTCCTTCTCCACTCACATTTTAGACATTTCTAAAAAGTCCAACTGCCAGCTGCACCTCCTCAGAGGTACTCTTCCTCTTCTCACCTTCCCCCACCGTCTCACTGTCTCCAGAGCCCTGGTTCTCTCAAGGCTGGGCGACTGCAACAGCCTCTTTCTCAACCTCCCCACCTATGCCCTGCGCCCTCTGCAACTCATCCAGAAGAGCACTGCAAGGCTTTTCCTTGGCCTCAAGCCCAGGCACCGCATCTCTCCGGTGCTGAAATCCCTTTACTGGCTCCCCATGGCTACAAGGATCAAGTTGAAGACCCTCTGCACAGTCCACAACACTTTCTGGGGCCTGGGACCTACTTATCTGCAACAATGCCTACCTAAATACTGTCCCTCAGGAGCCCTCCACTCATCTACCTGCAACCTTCTGAGAGTCAGCCGGTTCTCCAAGCAGAGATTTGGAGGGAGGTCTTGATCATCAGCAGGGGCCTCCCTCTGGAATAGCCTCCCTGCCGCCCTCTGTCTTGAGCCGGATCGCCTTAAATTCTGGAAACTCTTTAAGACATTCTTATTCCTTCTCTCTCCCTCTACCTTGGCGCCTCAATGCAATGCACTTGGAAAAACTGCAGAATTGTCGTCAGACCTATTTACTGTTATCTACGCTGCTAATTGTATTATATGGATTTACTCTGCCTGTGCAGACTTGTATCATTCAGAAATTCAAGGGCTCTGAATGACTGTTGTTTTTTCCCCTTGTCCCCTCCCTCCTTGAGCGCTTTTGAAAAACTTGCCTTGTGTACAGACGCTTTACAAATAAACATTCCCATACCATATAGTCTTTCCCCTTTTGAAATGGCTTGGCAGGTGAAGAAAGATGGTCTGGAGGGTTACCCAGAGGAATGACAGAGGTTCAGATTTATTCTAAACCTTCCAGACATCCCCTTTTTGGTTTTGCTATTGGGAAAAGCCAGCTATTCAGGTGTTGTGTACCAATATACACTGCCTATGCTGACAATCATGCCATTCGTCACTATGTTCAACATCTAGTCCAACTGATCGATATTCGTTAACACCAAAAATCACCACTGCTCATCACCCAATGCTCAGTAGGCCCCCACTTGCTCCCCCCACAGGAGGGTCTCAAGGCTTCAATCCAGGCCTCTGTTTTTTTTCTTTGGATTTTGTTCATTGAGTTTTGATTTTTTCTAAATGTATATCTGAAGCACATGATCCAATGATGAAGCCCAGACAGAATGAACTCCTCACCTTGGCTGGGACAGCAGGTGACTTCTGGTTACACTTTTGGCCACATATTTGCGTCATTAAAGTGCTTTCCTACGACATTACGCCCCTGGAACAGGATGTATTTGAGGAAAGTCTCACGCTTCCTGCTGCTATTTAAGCACAAAAAAAACTTAAACTGGAGGCTTGTCAAAGACTCTCGTTTCAAGAGGCTGGTCTGCATCACTGCACTTCCTTGCCATGTTACTGAAGGTATTGTTATTTTCCCAGCATGGCCCTCATCTCCTGCCTCTAACTGAACAAACATTCCAGGGCTGCCTTAGGGCTTCTCTTTGACAACTCGATTTTCCTTCTGCTTCAATCAACTGGTCTCACACTAGGTTAGGAGGCGGCAGAGGTTCTGCAATGTTGTACTAAGGGGAAAGGCTGCAACCACTTGTGATGAATCAGAAGACAGAAGGCTTCGATTGGTGCTGATATGGGAGCCAGTTGAGTGTGTATGCTTAACTAGGTGGCAGAGGAGGCGGGTGCAGGTGCTTGAAGACAGGGCCTCCTCAATTGTGCATATTTAAGAGCAGGGTGATGGGGGTTGGACTTAAAAATAACTGGAGAGCTAAAGATTGCAGACCTCTGTCTGATAGACATGGGTCTTCTGCTGTATTGAACCAGATCATGGTGGAATTTCTTGCCACCTGGTTCAGGACGTTGGATTTTTCAGCGGTGCTGAACCGTGAGGTAGACGCCTTAAGCCTAGTTGAGGTGGTAGGAACCCATCAGAGGTACTGAACCAAGAGGTAGGCATCTTCAGTGGTACTGGCTGAGGAGGTAGGAAGCCTTTGGTGGTTATGAATCAAGAATTGGGAGTTTTGCTGGTCCGATTAGGAGGCAGGGAGGAAAGGGATTCCCTCTGCTGGGTCACTACGAAGGGTGGGGCGGGGGCTTCTCATGTGTATAGTTAGAAGACAGGGTTCTTCTCTTGCATGGACCCAAAAGACAGATAGTCGGGCTTCTCTGCTGCAGGACCATGAGGCGGCTAGCTTCCCCTGTGTTGGCTTAGCAGGCAGGGAGCTTCTAACATGCAGAAAGCAGAGGCTGAGAAGCAGTGCTTCTCGTATGCTAGCCGCAGATCCGCGAGGCCGGGGTCTTCCCTTGTGGTAGCTGAGGAGGAGGGGACTGTTCCTGTGCTGGCTGAGGAGGTAGGGGATTCTCTTCTGCTGTTTCATGAAGCAATGGCCTTCTTATGTGCTGGCCTTGGGAGGATAGAGGTTTTCATGTGCTGACATGTGGAGGATATAGGTTTTCATGTGCTGGCCTGGGGAGGAGAGAGGTTTTCATGTGCTAGTCTGGGGAGGATAGAGGTTTTCATGTGCTGACATGGGGAGGATAGAGGTTTTCATGTGCTGGCCTGGGGAGGATAGAGGTTTTCATGTGCTCACATGGGGAGGATAAAGGTTTTCATGTACTGGCCTTGGGAGGGTAGTGGTTGCTGACATGTGGAGGATAGAAGTTTTCATATGCTGTCCTGGGGAGGATAGAGGTTTTCATGTGCTGACATGGGGAGGATAGAGTTTTTAATGTGCTGGCCTGGGGAGGATAGCGCTTTTCATGTGCTGACATGGGGAGCATAGAGGTTTTCATGTGCTAGCCTGGGGAGGATAGAGGCTTTCATGTGCTGACGTGGGGAGGATAGAGGTTTTCATGTGCTGGCCTGGGGAGGATAGAGGTTTTCATTTGCTAACATGGGGAGGATAGAGATTTTCATGTGCTGGCCTTGGGAGGGTAGAGCTTTTCATGTGCTGACATGTGGAGGATAGAGGTTTTCACGTGCTGCTCTGGGGAGGATAGAGGTTTTCATGTGCTGCCCTGGGGAGGATAGAGGTTTTCATGTGCTGACATGGGGAGGATAGAGGTTTTCATGTGCTGATGTGGAAAGGATAGAGGTTTTCATGTGCTGATGTGGAAAGGATAGAGGTTTTCATGTGCTGACATGGGGAGGATAAAGGTTTTCACGTGCTGCTCTGGGAAGGATAGAGGTTTTTATGTGCTGACATGGGGAGGATAGAGGTTTTCATGTGCTGATGTGGAAAGGATAGAGGTTTTCATGTGCTGACATGGGGAGGATAAAGGTTTTCAATTGCTGCTCTGGGAAGGATAGAGGTTTTTATGTGCTGACATGGGGAGGATAGAGGTTTTCATGTGCTGGCCTGGGGAGGGTAGAGGTTTTCATGTGCAGGATAATACGGCTGGGGACTTCCATTGTGCGGGCCTACGAGGCAGGGGTATTTTCTTGTGGTGCCTGCAGGGGGTCGTCCCTTTTTCTGACCAAAGTAAACCAATGTGTTTTCCCATGACTGTGGTCGCTTCTCTTTTGGTGATGGACAATATGACTAGCGCGGATGGGGGGGTTGTGGGTGGGGGGGCAGGTGGCATGTCTCTATTTAGATCTGCTCTCTTGGCACTGTGCACGTGTATATGCATGCAGGTTAGACTTGCCTCTAGCGCCTGTGGCCTGGCATTGCCTAAGCATTAGGCGTCGGGGGGAGAGGGGGTGGACTGTGGGGTGGTGGTGCAGAGGCTGGAGCTCCAGCTCTCTAGCTGGGGTGAAGGAAGAGGTCCGTAGCCCGGTCAAGAGCCAGCTGCTGCCGCTGACAGGGGGGTGGGAGCTCGCGCCCAAACTTACTCGTCCCCTGCCCAGGCCGATGGCCGCCTGCGTCTTTTCTGCAAATGCTTCCGAGAGAATTTCATGAGCCGCTTTTTTGAGAGCCTAGAGGATGTGGGTGGAACTGCGAGAAGGAAACCTATAGCTATGCCTTGTCGCGACTGCGAGAACACTGGGGTCCACTCAGATATAGGAACAGGCCACAATGAATTTAATTAACAATGACAGCAGAGTCCCATTAATACAATGTGATTGATGAGATCAGCTGGTGCGAGGTTCAGGTCACCAGTTGTCTGTGCAAAACCAATGGAATATATAATAAATAGCAGATGGGTAACTATCAACCTTGGTGATATATTCCAACCAGGGGTTCCGAGTGACATCTGTTAGACCACAAGAAAGAAGATCGAGCTGTCTATTATGTTACTCGGAAATCCGAGGCGGAATAAACCCAGTATTTGAAAGCTATTCATCTATAATGTTTATTTTTTTTGAAAATGTTATTTTAATTCAAATTATATGCATTCTCGTTTCTGTAGATATATTAGTGCGTTCTCTACCTGTGTTGATGCCTCGTCTGCTCATTCTAATGGCAATTCTTGCATTTTGCTGTTTTAGGTTTACGTGACAAAGAAGTGACCAACAATGAGTGCCATCGATTTCACCTCGATCCTTGATTACTTGGAAGGTGCCAACTTGACTGAGATCAACCTAACATGCTCCAATGGCGAATGCGTCACTCTGGAGTCTGTGTCTTGCCCCAGCACACTGAACAAGAGTGCCTTGTTATATGCCCTCTCCATTGTTTACATCTTCATTTTTGTCATCGGCTTGGTGGCCAACTCTGTGGTGGTCTGGCTGAATGTCCAGGCCAAGCACACGGGCTATGAAACTCACCTGTATGTCTTCAACCTGGCCATCGCTGACCTGTGTGTGGTGCTCACCATCCCGATCTGGGTGGTTTCTCTGGTCCAGCAAAACCAGTGGACCATGGGGGAGCTCACCTGCAAGATCGCACACCTTCTCTTCTCCATAAACCTCTTTGGCAGCATCTTCTTCCTCGCCTGCATGAGCGTGGACCGTTACTTCTCTATTGTCTTCTTCAGTGCTTCAAGTAACCGCAAGAGGAAGATGGTCCGCCGACTCGTCTGCGTCTTCATTTGGCTTCTCGCCTTTACTGTGTCTCTGCCAGACACCTACTTCCTCAAAACGGTCACTTCAACATTGAGCAATGAAACCTACTGTCGTCCTTTGTACCCGGAGGAGACCTTCAGGGAGTGGCTGGTTGGCATGGAACTTACTTCAGTTACGCTGGGGTTCATCATTCCATTCCCCATTATAGCGATCTTCTACTGTCTCTTGGCCAAAAACATCTCTGCCTCCAATGATCAGGAGCGAAACAGCAGTGGGAAGATCATCATCTCTTATGTCATTGTCTTCTTAGTCTGCTGGCTGCCCTACCATGTGGTGGTCCTCCTTGATGTCTTCTCCGTCCTCATGTTCATTCCATTCACTTGCCAGATGGAGAACTTCCTCTACGCCGCCCTCCACATCACGCAGTGCTTCTCCCTACTCCACTGTTGCCTGAACCCCATCCTGTACAGCTTCATCAACCGGAACTACCGGTACGAGCTCATGAAGGCGTTCATCTTCAAATACTCGGCCAAAACTGGACTCACCAAACTCATAGACGCCTCCAGAGTCTCAGAGGCCGAATACATTGCCGTGGATCAAAATGCCAAATGATGCCCAATTCCCCGCCAATCAGAACTTGGACCTCTCGTTCTATCCCTGTACTGTCTGTGGTTGCCACCAGCAGGGTATGAAGTTATGGCAGACTATCGGGGCCTAGCTTTATGCTTTTTTCTTACGTGTGGAAGGAGACATGAAAATAGACATGCACCATTACATCCTTCTGGCTGGGCCTTTTGGTAGGATCTTGCCCATGGATTGGCAAGCTCACAGGTGTTACTTATAAACTGATCTTAATTGGTGCCACAGTTCTGTCCCCTGTTCCAGGAAAAGGGGCACAAGAGATCTTGGAACAGTAACACACACCGTGTCCGCGAGCACACCCGTAGTTGTCACCACATATTAATAGTTCTGAGCACTTTTTGTTATACACGTCGCTATGACCACCAGCTGCGTCTTCCAGTTGGCCGTAGTGGTGACCACTTTGAATGGCACTTATGCTGACAAGTGAGAACAATGATCAAATCAAAGCCTATGTGTGAGTGGGGTGGTTGAACCTTTTCTCGTGTTGACGTCAGAGCGTGGGGGTTCCTTCCATAGACTCCTGCTCCCCCTTAGGAGCCCCGCCTCGCCACACTCACAAAGCTATGAAATGTCTCTATCCGGGGTTGAGTCAGAGGACGACGGTACCCTGAACATTTTTGTAATTTAGAATATATTTTTGATTCCTCTGATATTTTATATACCATATTGTATTTAAAATCCAAGAATTTATTTACTTCCGGTTGTACATTTTCTGTGTTCTTTATATTTGAACGTGAGCAGTGCATTTATCGTCTTTGTCGTATCGTGATCACCTCTATCCAAAAGGCTGGAGCAGCCAAACATTGCAAAGTGTTTTTGTTTTTTTAAATGCAAGTTGCCAAGATAACCTCACTCTCCATTAAAATTGTTTCAATATGCTCATATCGCTATAAATATATATGTATATATTTTAAACATGAATCACTGCTTATTTTTCTTGTTCTGAAGTGTCGCTCTGTTTGGTAACACTGTGATGTTATGGGAAATGTGAGTTTTAATGCCATTTTTTGAGAGACACCTCATGCTGGTTCTGTGCAAGTATGAACATTTCGTCTGTGTTTACTATCGCAGAGGCGACGTCAAACCCCTGTGGGGAATGGTGGGGGCAGGAGGGGGGGCTGAGGAATGGGAGAGTGGGTGGTGGAGGTGGTGCGACGCGGAGGAGAAAGCGGTGCTGGCAGTAAATAAAAAAACCGAGGGCACAGCGAGAAACGAACCAGCGAGGCAAGGAGGCAGGATAGCATATTTCTATCTTCCGCCATTTTGACTACAGACGGGCCCTCCCCCATACATGCCAACCCTCCCGATTTGGGCGGGAGACTCACGATTTTTTCATCTAAAATGTTGCACATTTTTACTTTCTCCCTCCTAAAATATTTGTAACCTCAATTCAATCCAATGTGAACATTCCCTTCTCCCGATTTCTGACACAAAATCTCCCTCCCAGCTGTGGCAAAATGTTGGCATGTATGCTCCCCTGCCCCTCCAATGGATACATTTGAGCTAAACGTGAGTTGTAGGAGTAAGAGTTGGGGGAAGTGCCAAGTACACACACCTTAATCACCTCGGTAGTCCTGGCTTTTAGAAGGATAAAGCTAAAAGGTTTCCAAGGCGGTCACCACTAACCAGGCTCCACCCCTCGCTTGAGAGCACAGATCCGGCAGGCACCTTTGAAGCAGTGAAAACCTGTAATCTTCAGACAATGGCATTGTCTCAGGGCTGGAGTGAGTAGAAACCACAGTAATACAGGAACAACTACTTGTCACTATATGTCATTGTCTGTGGTTCTTGAGGTGGCAGGCAGACATGGCTGCAGCAGCGGGTACTTGGAATATTGGAGTAGCTGAGCGAAGAACACTAATAGCAGTGCAGCAGTGACTGCCACGTGGCATTTGCTGTCATTCTGGACGGTGCAGCTGGCGAAGCAGTGGCACCTAGTGACCAGTCAGAGCATGGCACTTGGTAACGTCCTAAGTGGAGTGGAACGGTTCTTGTGTAGCAGTGACACCTAGTGACCAGTCAGAGTATGGCACGGTAAGGCTGTAAGTGACACATCTTGGCCTTTCTTATGCAGCGCTGAAGGAGGCCTGTTTCCCATGTGTCTGCCACAGGTGTCCCTTGAATGTCTGCGGTAGGAGAGCATTGGACGGCCTCCATATCATGGCTAGTCTGAAGACCATGTCCTGTGTTGCTGCCTCAGTTATCCTGCACAGGCGGCACGTGCGATGTACAGAATAGGACCCTTTTCTGTACACTGCTTAAGGCTGGGATAATGAAAGAGGTTCCGACAAATATCACTTTAATACTAAAACCTCGCCCAATGTGTAACTATTTTAGGGAGATTATTTCTAGACTTGAAGGGGAGAGCAACAACTGGACTTATGTCGAACCCCCGAAGAAGAACATGTTGCCATCCTTATTTTAAATGTAATTGAAGCATCTCACACCAGTGTTGTTGTTGTTGTGAATTATGGCAGCTGCCTCCTACAGGGTCTCCCACTGACTCTCTGTTTTGGGTACCCTTTGAATACCAGGGGGCGCCAGTGCAAACACGTTTTCTGCCCTTGAGTCAAGGTGTTCTAGGAACCACCTCAAAAGGTGTGTTTAAGTGATGCCACATCTCAAGAGAGGTGTGCATATGAAAGGCAATATGAACACCTCTGGCATGGGCGCAATTTTACGAGGGTTGGGGGAAAGGGTGTTTCCCCCCAACCTTTGCTGCAGACCATTGTTCCCCATCATTTGGCAGGGTGCCCCTTCTTTAGCAAAGTTACTCCACTGCCGGTCTGCTATCAGTTTTAACAACACTATGCCTGTGCATATTGCCAGTGCGCCGTTACAGTTCACAACGCTGGTGAATCATTTCTGCCGCTACCTGTGTATCAAATATGTAAACACTACCAATCCTCCATCAGTCTTAATACAACATATATTCAAAAGAGAACATCCCCAGTGAACCATCAATGTTATCAATGCCAATGTGCCACAGCCGCAAACACTGCCCATCTGTCATCTCTGTTAATTCTGCCAGTGTGCCATGACTGCAAACATCTTCATTGTGCCATCCCAGGCAACACTGCTTGTGTGCCCTGGGCGTCTGGGCTGCCAGTGTCATATCACTGATAACACCACTTCAGGGACACGTCAAGCTCTTAAGATCCACATGCTGTAAATATTCCAACACGTATATGTCGTCTGTATCATGCGTTTACTGCGCCTGTCAAAATACTGAATGCAAAAACGCCGAAGGTTTTTTAAAATTTCGCCGCAATTACATGTGGACTGTGCTAGGGTACACAATTAGGTAAATGGAGTATGGGGAGGCCGTGGAGGTCCCCCCCCACATATAATTGACATTCAGGATTTGATTTTCTCAGTGATCACATAGACCCAATGTTGTCTGGAGTACTACAGCATGTTCACCTCCACTGCAGGGGCGTATCCTGACTCTTTGGATTGCGGCGGCACACGTGGGTCTCGGACTTAGGCAGGGGTGGCATGAGGTACGAGCGCATGCACATAATGATCATAGTTTAGGATAATGGGGTGGCCAATCAGATTCCAGGGTTAGCACGTGCCACCCCAGGCCACTCCCTGGACACGCCGCAGCTCCACTGTGAACGATATTCGTCGACTGGGGGTTGCTGTCACACTGGCACCATGCTTTGTGTAGACTGTGGATGTGCATAACATACTACTTGAGTCAACGCGCTCAGATTAATGTTGATACAGCGATGCTTTCAATGCAGACATTGACCCGGCCCGTAGAGACAAACCCACCTGGGTCTCAAAGGCGAAATCGAGATGAGCCGGAGCGGAACACCCGCCCGACACCTAATGCATTTGGGCACAAGTTGTACAAAAAGAATGACTCGAACTGTTGATGTGAAATTCTGGATTCAATTTCCAGACCAAATGGAGAACATTCCTTTGCAGTTCGGCACTTAGGGCCTAATTCAAAAAAGTGTTTTATAGCGCAAAACCCCATTGGAAAACATTCTGTGAATTAGACCCTAAATGTAGCTCGAAACTCCCATGGCAGGATACCCATGAGGTCTGAAATTACTGTGGGCAAATATGGCAGCGAACCTCAGACCCAGGAAAACACATTAAAATTTGAAATTAAGCATGCACCAATTCCTACAGTCAGTGCCACCAAGGGCTCGTCCTTCTAAACCATTTTCAAATCCACTCTAAAATAAGCAGGAATAATAAAACCTTTGTTTTAGACATCAGCACAGGGTGCACTCTCTCTAGCTCCTTGCACAGTGGCAGCAGCATAAAGGAACACATGCAGCTGCACGAAGAAGAGGAATGGATACAAAAGCAAGAGAGATGCCGGAGCGAGCCTTTGCCTAAGCCGTAGCAGGTACAATAATACGAAAGGGAAAATACGAAAACAAGACAAATGAACACAATGGCACACTCCAAGGTTTCCAGAGTAGATTTCATCCGCCCGGATGATGTCATAGCATAAGATAAGACGCCACTGAGACAGAAGGGGAAGAGCTACAAGAAGGCATTGGAAGGATGACCCTCAAAATAAGTAGCTGGGTTTGCTTGATAATGGTGAAGCCCACCCTCTCCATCTAGCTAACCTACAGACGACCAGTGTTCATATTTAGCACTACTGAAATGGCCACAAATTGGTGAAGAATTAAAACATAGGAGTCAAAACAAGAGAAACTATTTATAGAAGATACACAAAAGCAGTGGTCTTCTAACTGTGGAGTTGCCCCTCCCCAGATTCCCACCAAGGGGGCATGAAGAGTGTCAGGGGTGAGTGAGGTTCTTACAAAAGGGAGTACAGTGACTGATTTTATTAGAAAATATAAACAGGAATGATATCTAGGGGGGCCCAGCAGCAATATCATTACTCAAGGGGGGGCTCAGCAACAAAATGTTCACTCAAGGGGGGCTCGGCATAACAAAAAGTTTAAATACCACTGCCCTAAAGGAAGTCAGGCCTATTACCCAGTGTATGTTCTAACGTGGAGTCAATACAGAAACATGCACCTAACCATGGCAGCACCCGCTACTGCTAGATCTGCTGATCCTTGCATTGAAATAAAAAGACTTATGCCCTTACTGTAAAGAAGCCGCAAGCCAAAGTAAGTAGGAAACAGTTTATTTACTTAGTTTCCAGCAGTAAAGCATAAAACCCCCAACGCAGTCAGCATCCAGGGTACAACTGAATAAAGCCGAGCATAAACATTGAAGACATATCATTCCAGAATGGTATAAACACAAGGGATCCAATCTAGAATCACAGATGCCCTGCCTGTCAGAACACAGAAAAGGCATTAGCACTTAGCAACAACAACAACAATATATAAAGCATTAGTCCCTTTATATAACACATCCCCCTCCCCTATAAAATAAAATTCTTTATTGATAAAAGCAAACAGCAATAAAATGAACATCAAGAAGAATAAAATGAAATGCGAATGCTCTATCACTTTACTTTTGCAATTCTGGACAAACACCATATTTGTCCAGAATAAAATGAAATGCGAATGCTCTATCACTTTACTTTTGCAATTCTGGACAAACACCATATTTGTCCAGAATAAAATGAAATGCGAATGCTCTATCACTTTACTTTTGCAATTCTGGACAAACACCATATTTGTCCAGAACAAAATGAAATGCAAATGCTCTATCACTTTACTTTTGCAATTCTCGACAAACACAATTTTTGTCCAGAATAAAATGAAATGCGAATGCTCTATCACTTTACTTTTGCAATTCTGGACAAACACCATATTTGGCCACTTTCCACACACACAGCATTCTTGAAAACTCGTGTAACTCTAACTGGTTCCCTGTAAAGTGGCTCCCCTTTCTTGGGGATGACCGCCTTCCTTATCCTCACCAAATCTCCAGCTTCGACCACAGTGGTTTTCCTAGGATGTCTCTCATTCACTTTTTCCACCCATTTATCCTTTCGAACACCCATCTTTTTCTTTACGGCATCCACAACCACATCTGTCGCTCTTGCCCTGCCCAACCAAGCTGGAGCCACACAGGTATTCGCCTTTCGGCCTCTCATAAGTTCAAATGACAATTCCTGTTTCTACTCGCGGAGCCATCCTCAATGCATACAACCTGTCTCTCACTGCAACTCTTTTGTCCAAACCACATGCATGAGCTCCACGAATGGCATCCATAATGCATCGATTCACTCTCTCAATCATGCCGTTGACTTGAGGACAATACAAAGGCGTTCTTCTGTGTTTAATTCCACATTTGTGAAGATACTCCATAAATAACTTCCCCACGAATTGTGGACCGTTGTCAGTGAGTATACTTCTAGGTAAACCCTCCCTCTCAAACACATCCTCCATGAATTCAATGATACTCCGGCAAGTAACTTCCCTCAAAATCCTAAATTCCGTCCATCTTGAAAACATATCAACCATGACTAAAATGAATCTTCCTCTACCAGCACCCATGTCAACTGGACCTAGCACATCCATGGACAAATCCTGCCACACTCCCTCTGGTATACTTGTTTTTCCCATAGGCTGTGTTACAGCTATCACATTTTTACCTGACTTGATACAATCATTGCACGCACCAACTACCTTCTCAATTTCACAATCAATCCCTGGCCACCAGTAATCAGCTTTAAAAACCTCTTTTGTCTTACACACTCCAATATGTCCTTGGTGGGTGCAATTTATTAACTTCTTCCTCAGACTACCTGGAACCACCAACTTATCCCATCTATATAGAAGCTCTCCTTTTACGGACAGTTCGTTTTTCACTTCCCACATTGCCCTTTCTTCGCCAACTAAAAGTCTTTTCTCTGGCCATCCTTCCACCACAAAAGCCATAATACGCTTCCACATTTCATTTGATTTAAGAATTTGAATCCACTCTTGTTTCTGTATTGTACCTTCCACAGTTGCAAAAACCGTTTCATTCTCACCACACATATTACTTCTTCTGTCATCATCTTTATCTTCCAACTTCACCCTCGAGGCATGATCGGCCTGTACATTCTCTTTACCAGCGACTACTTCTATCTCAAACTTATGACATTGTAGTCTGGTTACCCAGCCCGCAACTCTTCTTGAAACCTTGTCAAGACCTTTACTTTCAAAGATCGCCTTAAGTGGTCTATGATCTGTTCTCAGGATAAAATCTTGACCCCAAACAAAATTTTTCATTTTCTCTATCCCCCAATGGCATGCCAATGCTTCCTTCTCCAGTACCGAATAGTTCAATTCTGCTCCTCTCAACATGCGGGATGCATGCATTACAATCATTTCTGTGCCATCCACATCAGGCTGCAACATAACTACTCCTATTCCTGTGTCACTGGCATCAACAGCCAGAATAGTTTTCTTTCTTGTATCAAACATTGATAAAGGTTTAGCCATGTCAATTTTTTTTTCATTTTTTCGGATTCTTTCTGACATTCGTTACTCCATTCAAATTCAACACCTTTCCTTAACAAAGCTCTTAAATTAATTATGGAGTCAGCAAATCTGTCCACAAATCGGTGATAAAACTCAATAGTGCCAAGAAATGATCTCAGTTCAGCCTTATTCACAGGTGTTTGTGTTTTCAAAATTGATTCAACCAAATTTCTTTTCGTTTTTAAACTTTTCTCGGAAATTTCATGACCTAAATAATCCACAGTTTGTGTCATAAAAACACATTTCCCACGCCTCAATGTTATTCCTCTCATTTTGAAAATCTGAAGGACCAGGTTCAATCTTGTCTTCAACTCAGACTCATCCTTCCCACATATCAAAACATCGTCCTGAAAGCACCACACTCCACCAACATCCTTCAACAATCTGTCCATAACCTTCTGGAATACAGACGACGCTGATACCAATCCAAATGGCATGCGCTTGACCTGATAGATTCCCTCATAAGTAATAAAAGCTGTCAATTTTCGTGAGTCTTCATCTAAACTGATTTGATGATACGCACTCGCCATATCAAGTTTAGCAAAGTATTTTGCACTCCCTATCCTACTCAATAACTCTCCCATATTGGGAAGAGGATGGCGATCCGCTACCACACATCGATTAAGTTCTCTCAAGTCGATGCATACTCTCAAATCCCCATTACTCTTCTTCACCACTACAATGGGGGATATCCATTCTACCGCTCTAGCCGGCTCAATGATTCCCTCTTTCTCCAGTTTTATCAACTCATCACGCACAGCCTTCCGCATAGACAGAGGCAACGGTCTAAGCTTAGAGGCAACGGGACTGCTCCCTCCTTTTATCTCAATCTTGTGAACCATCCCCTTGAGGCATCCCACTTTGTTACAGAATACGTCAGGATATCTAGCTACATCTCACATTTGGCTCTATTGCTGTTAAGCGCAAATGGATCACTTACGTTGAGAACTTGCTCCTCACTATTGGGATCTAATTTGATTCCCAAACCCCTTTGTTCCTTCCAACCCAAAAGAGTTTCACCTCTTTTTGTGACATATATTTTCCCGTGTGTCATCCTACCCTTGAACTTGAATTCCGCTACACAACATCGCAAAATCTCTATTTCATCACCATTGTATCCTCCTGGTGTTTTATCTGAGGGAACTTAACGCCTAATATCACCTCCAATTACATTTTCAAAGACAATTTTGGATATCAATGTAATTTCTGAACATGAATCAGCAAGCATTTTAACTGAATGACCATTTACTTCTATCCACGCTGAGGGATGCTCACATTCATCAGACCCCGAGCACTTTACCATGTGGACTGTAACTATCTCGTTCTCAGAAACATCAGCTTCTTCAGACGACATACCATAATATTCTTCAATTAAAAGTGTTCCCTTCCCACCACCACTTCGATAATTTTTACAGCAATTCTCAAAGTGCCCCCATTTCTTACACAAACTACAATTCACACGTCTTCCAGGGCAAATGGGAGATGTGGATATGTGTCGTGAGCTCCCACAACGAAAACACAATCTATCCTCTCTCTTTACATTAAATTGGGTAGTATCTCTTTGAGAGCGTTTGTTAGGTTGCTTACCACCTCTACCTTTCGTTTGGGTACTCTCATGACGTTTATTGGGCTTGGTTTTAAATTTCTTCTTCTCCTTCGAGCAACCACCCTTCTTGTCGCCAACCCTCAACACTTCAACACCCATTGATGGCTTATTTTCTTTAAGAGAAAGTTTCGCTACACACTGCAGGGTATGCTCAATTCCCTTCGCTATACTAATAACCTCATCTAAATTGGGATCATCCTTCAACCAAATTTCCTCTCGTATTTTATCATTAGAGCAATGAATCATAAATTGATCTCTTATATGTTCTTCCAGTCCACCCCCAAATTTACAATTTAGTGCTAAATGCCTCAAAGCAGTTACATAGTCCTCAACAGATTCTCCCTCATGTTGGCACCTCATGCCAAAGTGATATCGCTCCAATACAGTGCTTGTTTTTTATTCAAAATGCTTATCAAGTTTGATTAATGCTAGATCAAAATCATTTGTCCCCTCTTCCAACTCTAACTCAGCAATATCAGGAAGAGTGTCAAATATCCTCTGACCTTCATAGCCCAAGAAATGCATTAACATAGCTACTTTGCGCTCTACTGAGATTCCATTTCCACACGTGGCTTTAACATAATGAAGAAAACCTTTCTTCCAAGGGGCCCACTTGATTTTTGGCGGGCCTGGTGTAGGCATAAACACCTGAGGACCAGGTACCCCAGACAAAGCCATGTCTGACGTTCACTCTTAGAAAGTATGAAAAGCAGTAACTTCTATTGGGATTGGAATGCAAGGGAATGCACTCACTGCACCAGCGTCCAAATATTAACTAGGAACTCGTGGAGGTGTGTCAGATGTCACTGAGAGCCTTAACTCTCCCAATTGAGGAAACTTCCCATGACAGATCCTCTGTGGGACTAGTTTTCCCAGTCAAAAGTAGAGTAGTCTTCCAATTTTAAGAACTCTTCCTCATCTGAGAAATCACACTTCCTGCAAAATGTTTTAGGAACACTTCCTCATCTGAGAAATCAGACTTCCTGCATAAGTAAAATAGTTTCCCAAATTTAGGAACACTTCCTCATCTGAGAAGTCACACTTCCATCCTCAGGGAACGCACACTTCCTCACCTGCGTTGCATCTGAGAATCATTCAACTCGCTCGCCTTCCCACAGGGGGCCCTGGGTGAGCCTTTGTTATTTTCCTGTATTACGCTACTGCCGGCGCCACATCCACGTTCAGGCAGTCAGACTTTTGAGACTGGCAACTCCGCTTCGAGCCAAACTTGAGGCTGGCACGGGGCTCCTCCAAGCCCTGTGCGGCAGGGCTCGCCTAATCCCCCTCAGACAAACTTTTCCAGCATCTGATAGTGTGAGCTAATCCACAAGCTCAGGGGATAGTCCTCCTGGATGCCGGGTCCCGCAGGCCACCCTGGGCTGTTCTTCTCCAGCACCTCTTTTGGGCAGTTGGGGGTCTTGGCTTCAGCAGGGATTCATCCTTATCCCATCCTTGTCACCATTGTAAAGAAGCTGCAAGCCAAAGTAAGTAGGAAACAGTTTATTTACTTAGTTTCCAGCAGTAAAGCATAAGACCCCCAACACAGTCAGCATCCAGGGTACAACTGAATAAAGCCAAGCATAAACATTGATGACATATCATTCCAGAATGGTATAAACACAAGGGATCCAATCTAGAATCACTGATGCCCTGCCTGTCAGAACACAGAAAAGGCATTAGCACTTAGCAACAACAATAACAATACATAAAGCATTAGTCCCTTTATATAACACTTACCATTAGAACCTTCAATCATACGTGGCCAATTACAGCAGGAATCACTGTAAGTGACGACAGCGCGTACACACTGTGGAACCCCTGCATCCACTGCAGACACATCGATGTATACAAAGAGTAAACATTCTACCCCAATGGTAGCAGAATGAACACTACAGTGGCATATAACCTTTGCTTTGCCAATGCCACTGTTCTAGTCAGTAGACATGATCAAGCACAATGGCATGACAAGCAATCCTTAAAACAAGGTAATGCCTGAGGAGATTAGAACACTGGCACACGCCATCACCAAGTAGGCATAACCGGCTTCAAAAGTAGCCTCAATGCAACAGAAACTGCTGGACGCCAGGCAGCTTATGCTGCCATCTTAAAAAGCTACTCTTGGTTGTGAATCCGTGGATTTCAACCTGAGACTCAAGGTACTCTCATGAAGAAACCACTAGAACAAGCTCTCATGGCAAGAGGAAGAAAAACAACAGAACCCCTTTGGTTTCGAGGCACATTAGCAGATCACACCTTCCTGAGAAAGGGTGTTAACAGTTCTTCACAGAGCTATCATCATGCCTCTACCTATCACCATATGTAATGGGGGGATTCAGACCCCACAAACCAGGTGGCCATAGGGACAGCAAAGGGTCAGACAGACCATTTCATCAAGGCAAACATTGCTATCAGATGAGGGAGAGGCACGTGTGAGGATCCCCCTTCAAAGGCAGAACAGCCCTGAAGCAATGACTTGAACCACATGCCACTCTCTCTTGCCACTCTCTCTTGCCACACCCGTAAGAGTACACATGAAGGAATTTGCCCAAGCATGGGCGGCAATCACAACCAATTATTAGGTACTCAGCATAGAACAGTATGGATATTGTGTACATTTTCAGACCTCACCATTCAACATACCTCCATGCAATCATGCAAAATGTGAGAGCACGTCAAGCTTTTACAGGCAGAGGTTAAGGAGCCAATAAAGGAAGTAACTTGGCAGGGCAGATCCTTCCTGGTCTAAAAAAAGACACCATACTAAGACCCACATTAAACCAAAGACAGCACGCAGGTTTATACAGCTAAACAAATAGAGAATCAAATCACCGCAGGAAGTGAATCTGTTACTGAGCCAGGGGCATGTCATGGTAATGATGCATAATTTCATATACCTCTGATTCAAGGTAGATGCTTCACACTGCCAGTTCAAAGTACTTCCTTTTGGGATAACATATGCATCAAGTGTATTCACAAAGGTAATGCCAGTTGTCACAGCTCACGTATGCATGTTTTGTCCTTTCCTAGACAACTATCTCATAACGGGGAACAATGTCACAAAGTGCCTCAAGCACACCCCAAGTACAATATCACTATTGTACCAACTAGGGCTTGCTTAATCAGTGTACAAAATTAAGTTTAGGACCAGCAAATATAACCAGCTTCTGTGGGCAGTAGACTACCGATGCCAGGATTTAGCCTTCTCATCACAAGATGGGATTCTGGCTTTCCTGGGCCAGTACCACTTGGCCAGCCAACATCTATCTGATTGTATGCGCCTGACTACACATGAGACCATTGTTAGAGTGTGTTATTGTGTAGTGGCAACAAGCAGCAGGGATAGTGACAAGGTTGTCAAGTCTCTAGTGTCGTGGAGTTTGCAACACATGTTAAGAGGACACCCATTTTCAAGCCCCTAGTTTAGGTGACCATCAAAACGAACCCTCTGCGGTAAGGTGAGAAGCATACCTCTGGTCATTCAAAGTCCAGGGCAAGTGCACCACTTACAAGGTGCAGTCACACATCATGTGCAGGAACTCAATGTGCTTAAACAAGCATTATGCATTTTCCAAACATGGATACAGGTGAAAAGTGTTCTCATAAAGACAGGCAACACGGCAGCAATGTTTCAGATACAAATCACACTATTAACCATTATTCCAAACAGCATTACTGGCTTGGCACTAGTGCATTCGAGGAAACATGTATCTTCAAGCTCCGCATATTCCAGGAGTGGACAACTCCCTAGCAGACAGTCTCATCAGACAGATTCAAAAGGGACACAAATGTCGGCCTTAGAGGATACCTCAGGGGCAACATGTTTGTCTTGGAAGCAGGACAACACAGGTTCACATCCTGGTCCTGCACTTAGAGGCTTGCCTCTGGCAGTAGCGTGTTACAAATAATCAATTAATTAAATTGGAAATGAACAAAAATCCACAAGCATCAGCTTACTTTTAACAAATACAGCACAAAATGACACACATGTGCATCCAGTTTCCCAGAACCACGATCTCAAGGCAATGTATCATGTAGGACATGGTTGGGATATATGCTTGCACGTATCCCCACAACACAACTAATTCACAGGGTGGTGACAGCATTACAATGTAAGAGCATGACTCTGATTCATATTTCACCAATGTGGGTGAAACCTACTAAAAGCTAGAGGAGAGACATTATACTGACAAGTGGTAATGATTGGAAAGAGATCACACAACTATGGAAGCATTTGATTTGCATTGAGCTCCACAGGGCAAGTATCCCCGAATACTTAAAAAATAAAGCATTACCACAAGGTCTTCTGGTTCGTAACAAACCCAGATTATTTCTGGACAATTACGTTTTCTGAGTTAAATGGAGCTACAACTCAAAGAAATGTGGCTGAGATTGGCTCCTTCCTATCATTAGCACAGCCAGAGAAGTAGCCCAGAAAATTACAGGTTAATTAAAAAAGAGATGTTTGCTTGAAATATACAAGAAAAGACTGGAAGAAATCCAGTCAGAAATTGACAATTTCAAGAAGATAACTATTCACGGGATTAAACGTTTAAAAAATGATATCAGTAATTTTGATCATGGCAAGGCATTCCCCAATTCTAAAGAAGATTATAAGTTCAATGGGGAAGATTTTTGAACCAATAGTAAGCAAAGCTGACGTGTGAGATTTAGAAACAACTCTTTTAACACAAGTGAGGAGAGCAGTGGGAATCAACATGGTTACAAGAGACCAGACCAACGGGGTACCAATCTTCCACACTGGAGAGGTAACCCCAGAAGGGGTAGAGGTAACAGGGGTAGACAGAGAAACAGGCAAGTTTATTTTTAGAAAGGTCCGGACAGATTAGACTGGGAAGAGAACAGAAGAACAACTCGTAGCAGCAGACGTTAGTTGTCAACCTGTTGACTAATGAGGAAGAGAAGATTGTGAATACGGGTCTAGGTTATTTAGTAAGAAAGAATCATTACCCATTCGAGTTCTGTGCAGAGGTTCACCAGCATTTGCACAAAATTAGAATAAAAGAATATTTTGAAAATAATAGCTATGAACCAATTCAGAATTGAACTGGTATAAGAGAACCCTCAAAATTTATGCCCCCGGCTATCACTTTTTCACCAGAATCAATAGTTTTCAAGAAGAAAACATTGGCTGACATAGCAAAATTAGAGCAGTCGAATAATAAACAATATCAGAATTTAAAAAAAGACTTGGCAACTCTACAGAGGTTAAAAATCAGTGAACAGGTTGTAATTAAAAATGCAGATAAAGTCGGGGTAATAATGGTGCTTGATAGAGAGAAGTATATTGGAGAATGCTTGAGACAACTTGTAGACGAAACTAGTCATGAAAAACACACAGAAGATCCTACAGCACGATTATTGAAAATCTTTGAGAACAAGGTACGGAAAGCAATAGAAAGAGGTTAGATAAGCCAACAGGAGGGAGCATTTTTAATAAATAAAAGATCAAAGATTCCAACCTTTTACCCCCTCCCCAAGACACACATAACACTGGTGGAACCCCCTTGATGACCAATTGTCTCGTGGATGAACTCAGTTTTTGAACAGTTGTCAATGTTTGTGGATCACTACCTAAGACTATCTTTGTGACCAAAATGAAGTCTTATGTCCGAGACACAATGGATAAGCAAATTGAAGATTTGGAGTTTGATCCTCAAACACATTTATTATTAGGCCATGACATAATCTCACATCATACGAAGATGCCCCAGAAAGAAACCGTTGAGGTAATAGAAGAACACCTGTGGGAAAGACAAGAGACAGATCCAGTGCCAAATTCTTTTATATTATGGTGTATGGACTTGGAATTCACAGAGACATTTCTCCAGTTTAAGGGAGAATTCTTCAAACAAATTGAAGGAACTGCAATGGGTGCCATCATGGCCCCCAGTTTTGTGAATGTATTCATAAAATCGTTTGAGGAAAGACATATCTAGAGCCCAGAAAACCTATACATTGATCATATTGTGTCATGGAGGAGTTTTATGGATGACATCTTGGTAATATGGAAGGGCTTGAAAAAAGAAGCCGCAGCCTTTACAACATGGCTTAAAGAGCAGAGGTGGTTCTTACAATTTGCAAGCAGCACGAGTTTGAGTGAAATCTTCTAGATATCACAATTTTTCATGAAGAGAGTAGATTGAGAGTAGCGCTGTTTCATACAAGTACGGATAGAAATGCTTAATTACACGTTAAGAACCATCACCTATGCAATTTGAGAGAAAATTTGCCCTTTGGCCAATTTCTTCACATTAAATGTAATATCAGCCCATTAGACATCTTTGAAAAAGAAATCACAATTCTGAGTGATAAGCTACAGAGGACAGATTATACAAGAAAAATAATACGAAGTTCTGCAAAAAGAGCTTTTAAAAATAAAGTAGTATTGGAATATCAAAAAAAGGAAAATTATCAATTAGTTTGTGTACAGACTTTGACAAATTTGTCTCATAAGATTAATAATAACTTTTTGTTGAAGAACTGCAGTGTGTCATTTTTGCCTTTAAAAGGAGCTTGAATATTACAGGCCTATTTATGAGAAATGATGTAGGCTCTAATACTCTTAGGCAACCCAGTATTACAGAACATTGAGGATTACCTGCAGTCAAAGGAACATCTTTGCCTGGAAAATGTGGGGTCTGTACGCTCACCAAAAAATCAACAGAGGTGGACATAGGTTTAAGAACAAAATGGATACAAAAGACCTTCACAAATGGTGATTCCTCAAATGTGCTATATATGATCACTTGCCCATGTGGCAAACAGTATAAAGGAAAGTCCTTGAGGAAAGTCAAGACCTGCATTATAAATAGAGGATGCTCCACTAGTAAAACACTTTCAAATAATGAAACATAGATTTGATGATTTTAAGTGGACAGTCCTACAAGTCAGATCAACCACAGGCGAACATATGAATAAACAATTGCTAAGAAGAGAGCAACAGTTGATCTTTTTACTAAAGAGTTGGCAATGCTGGCTGAACGAGAGCATAGATTGGCTTAAAGTCACACAATGTAGAAAATAATGTGACACATACAAATTGAAAATGGGAGACAGATATTGGCAGTCTGGTTGATCAAATAAGAATAAACACTGCAGTACTATGAAACCTAAAAGTTAGAAAAATCTGGTGAATTGTCTGCATCTGTTAAGTGAATTCCAATAAATAATTTATATAAACATTGTCTTTGTAAAACGCCACACAAGAAATGTTTGTAAAAACATGAGAGGGGGTTCTTCAGTTGAAATTTGAGAACAAATATCATTTGTATAAGACTGCAGACTGGAAATGATGCCCAGCTCATCATGGCATCTCCTTAGGATGTAAAGGAAATGACAGAAAGAGAGGTCTGGTTTATTGGTGTTGCAGCGGACACAGGAAAATGAAGAAATAAAGCTGGCATTCGCACAGGCACAGTAATAGAGCCGGGGTGGAATCGGTGTAAAGAGTCATGTGAGTATAGAGGCAAGAACATGAAAAATGCAGAGGAATTGATTTGTGCCTAAGAGTAAAATATAATAATTTGTAGCCCAATGCACTTTATTAGACCACATGAAGAAACATGTTTGGGAGCGCCGATGTGAGGCCGAATTTCCAGTAATAGAAAGCTGTAGGGCATAAATAGGCTCGGAAAAAGCAGGAGATTGGAAGGTGATTATAAACAAATGGCATCGGCGTTGGTACACTAAGGGCGCTGCAGAAGACTTATAGTGTGTCATTTGTTTCTAGTGTAATTAGGATCGACCCATAGCAACATGCTGAAGGTGTGATCCAGGCTGAGATTTGAGATCTGATAAGCTTAAGGTAAAAAGCATGCTCCCTCATTAAGGGAAGTTGGTAGCACTTGGTGTCGGCGTGATTGAGGTTTGTTACTAACACTGCTCCGTCTGTATGTTTAACAGCATGGAGGGTTGAATGAACAAGAGAAAGATTGTAAAGTCAAGATACACACAGGTAATTGAAACTGTGTTGTATATTCACCAAAATAGGTGGTATAAGAGTTGGAGGGATGAGATAACCCTAGAGGAACTAATGATATAAAAATATGTCATTTGTAGGTCATTTGGTGATGGAATTGGCACCATGCAATACTAAAACAAAAGAGATTGTTTTAAATATATTTGAGGACATTTGGTGTATGGATATGTCATGCATGAAGATGAATTCCTTGAATACTATGAAAGTGAATCCAATTATTGTAAAATCACACTCCTGAAGAAGGTTCAGTAAGATTTACAAGAAAGTTCCAAAACATGTTGAGATAACATAAGGCAACAAATAAGTTGCACTTGAGAAACAAGGAGCAAATAATGTATTTATAGGAATTGCAAAACAGGTCAGGACGATAACTTTGGACAGTAGGTCATTTATGTAGCCCTGAGGTAGTTGTAAATATCAAATGGTGGTGATAATTTGGATTCATGAAGAAATGACCCAATGTAATGTGAAATGGGTACTTTTCCCCTTTTCAATAGGGTGTATAACCTTTTTATAAATGAGAAAGTAAAAAATGGTATCAAGGAATATGTGATTATTTGAATAGTACTGTAATTTGTATATGGATAAATACATTTTGTAATAAAACATTCAAAGGGTTGGCTCATTGTAAAGAAAGGGTGTAAGCCTAAAAGTCATTAAGTACCAGCAACAATGATATAAGGAACCTGTGGGGTTATTGCAGTTCGTTTTGGTTTAGTAATCCCGAGACATGGCCCCACGGGTTAGTATAATAAACTTGGGACCCTGTGGTTTGTAGTTTAATTTAACAAGTGTGGTACTTCCATCTAGTTTGCATAACTGTGGAGCCATCAATGAAACAACAACTGATGCACAATCTGGCACTCTCCACCCCAAGTGCACAGTCTCTGAACTTGCCAGATTTGCTCCTGAGTTCTTAGAGTTTGGTCATCTGAAGCTGCCACACACGTGAATGGATGTCCATGTGGAGGCATGCAACCCCAATAAGCAAGCATGCTACTTTAGCAAGTGGACAATATGTTTCATTTGGTTTAACAAGCACAGATCCCGGCTCAGTTTTGCAGCATCAGACATAGTTACCTACTTGTCCTTCTTGTTCAACTTAGGCCTAGTTGACAGTTCACTCAATGTGTGTTTGGAGGGATTAGCAGCATTCACAACCTAATTACATAAAGTGTCATGGTGGACGGTTCCAATGGTGAATGCCGTTATGGCAGGTATCAACAGAATATACTCACCCATAGTTAAACAAGAACCCTGCTGCAATTTAAACACAGTATTACACATTTTAATGGGACCACCTTTCAAACCTATCCACACACTAAAAAACATCTCACATACAAGTTCACCCTTTTAGTCAGTGACATGCGAGCTCTGTCAAGGTTGTGTTCCGCACAAACACATGATTTTCTCAAAAAGATTTCTATGTTAGCAAATCCTTTCCAACTGCCATCTTCACACACACCTCCACCGCATTATGCTTCTTACTAATCTGTGCATGAGATGAAAATCTGAACAGATTTGCAAGTCTGAGGTGAAGGGCATTACTTACACTGTACTATTATATTTCTGGAGCTTGTATCTGTTTAGAACCACATGATAATTGCCTATCTCAAGCAGCTGTATCCCCGAAACAACAGATCTTGCCTCCTATAAGCCTTATAACATAGCTTATGGTAATAAATGGAGTTTCTAGATTGCCCTCTTCCCATTGCTGCCAATTCTCAGGTTCCTGCAGCACACAGAGTACAGTCGAGTTATTTGAGAAATAGAGAAGGAGACACAGAGATACAGAGAGGGAGAGAGGAGAAAAAGATAGTCGGACCGTGGCAATGTGTCAAAGTGAAACAGGGCCTGTCGACAAGAGGCCAGTAGAAGGATCATGGAGTGGACACAAGGTTTTAAGACTTTTCAGGGTAATGTTATGACCTGTGCATTGTGATGATTATTTTCATGCCTTTTTACATGTAATGTTATGCCATGTTATGATCTGATGATCTGATGTTTGTGAATTCAGGTGTATCTGCCCATTAAGGTCTCTGACTGTTCCTTTCACTAAGCTGCTCAAATGGTACTTTACAACACAACATATGTATACCAATTAAGCCACCTATGAATTGACAATTGAAAACCCATCACAACAGAAAGCAACCATGAAAACACTACACCTCTACCACCAATTTATCAACCACACCCACGCCTATCCAACCTAGCATCAGGGGCACAAAATGCTCCCCTTCAGACACACCTGCCTGCTTGCTCTTAACACAGAAAACCTGGCTCCTGATCATAGTGCAGAACTCAGGGTACTTTGGTCTGCATGCATCAACACAACAGCTATGTTATCTTTCATGTTCCTCTCTTTACCAACTAATCTAACCCAGCCCCCCTCTTTCATATCTGCCTGATTACCTGGATACCATGCAAATTGCAGTGGAGAGTGGCATACATTCCAGTAACATAACATAACATAACATAACATAACATAACATAACATAACATAACATATTATGACCTATCATATCAGGCCCCAGAACACCCTCACTATGGCAAGGCACAACAACAACAAGTGTGTCAACAGGCTTCTTAAAATAATCCATGTACTAAGCAGTCACGGTCAATAAAGGTACAAATTACGGAAAACAAAAAATCAGAGGGTTTGAACCCAAGGAGCATTTTGGGAACATGCACACACAGTACAGGGTTACCCCGTTTGATTCCTAACTTTTACTGTGGAAGTAAACACCTTGTAATACTCTGTGCCAGCCACTCTTGGCAGAGTATGCATAGCATGTGAAACAAGCACCAGTAGGATTATTACTAGCCAAGTAAACATTTCATATGTGATAAGAATGAACAAAGCCAGTGTACCATCCCTGGTAACTGCTAGAAGGCCAGCGTACCATCACTGCTATCACCAGCGTTCTATAACTGCAACCACTGCCATTGAGCCAGCACTGTTAACAATGCTAGTATGCCAAGCCATTGAACACTGTTATTGTGCCATGTCTAATCATGCTATTAGTGCAGCATGGCTGTGCATACTGCCAGTGAACCATCACTTGAAGAGGAGTAGACCAAAAGTGAGTACCCCTCCTCCACTGGTGATGGACAGGTGAACATGTCACTCAGGGCACATGCCCTGTCCTCCTGTCCAACGTAAAAGTGAGAAGCATTATTCGTTGTGGCAACCATACCACTCTTATTCCAAGCAGGTGCATAAGGGCAGTGATATAATGTAAAATTGAAAGTGGCAAGAATAATTGATAGGGGTATATGTACGCATTCAATAGACATGAGGTAAATTGCACTCATTACGAAGCTACATGAACAATGGTTAAAGGAATGCACTTGGACATGAAAAATATCATGCTACGCTGCACACATAAATTTAGGGAAACACGTCTATAAAGAAATGCATACACTTGCGTACAACATAAATGACATATTGATAGATTTCACTAACATAAAAATTCTACAGCAAAAGGTATCCATCTTATTTAAAATGGACACAATAGCATGCATCTCAAATGAATCATGCAGGGTTGAGAAAGTAGAAGGGGAGGGTGTGCTTAAACAGAGCCAGGCACTTTGGCATTATTAAATAGTAGAATAGACAGTTTTCAGCAGTGTTGCTCAAGGGTTTTTTTTAATAAATAAAATTGACAGTAAAGTAAGAAACAGATAAGCTAGACAAATAGACCAATGGGGGTGCGACAGCAGGCCTTATGTCCATGGCAGAGTTAAGCTACAGCCCATGTCATCCAGCCTCAAAGTTGCAAAACATGTCCTGTGATTCATTGAATTTGGGAATAACAAGTTTTGTGCTGACCAGCTGAGTATGAGATTTTTGAAATAGGAAATAATTATGCATTTCAGGAAGGTTGTGTAGCCAATGAGAGAGGCAATGTGTTTTACTCATAGAAACCTGACCAATTAGGTTGTAAGATTCACTTAGAACAGCGTGTCTTTCTATAAATGTATGCTCGATGCAGAAAAAACCGTGAGACTTTTCTTTTGTCAACTTGTATTTTTGTTGATTAAACAGACGCCCCCAGCTGGCCGTGGGAAAGATAAATAAATGTATATCTTTCTTACACATTGTGTGTTTACTTCCAAGGCTGGATGCGTTGGGTTATGTCTGAGGAATGACCCTCTACATATGGTGACCACTAGGAGGGACGTTTTAATCTTTTGCAGATTAAAACAAGAAGAGAGAGCCTGGAAATCTTCTCTGATGTGCTGCACTGGAAGGGCATGGAGATTCTACAGAGCCAGAGGGAAGGCAAGGGAAGGCATGCAGTTTGACCTCATTTATCAAAGCAGCTGTCTGGGGGTGTGTCTTCTCCGTGTGCTGGCAGTGCAACACAGACAGCAGATTTTAAGGAAGAGCCAGACACATATATTAATGGTAAAGTATGCATTGTGCAAGAAACGGAACTGAGGGGAAGGATTGTATTGCATGTTTAAATAGATATATAGTGGGAGTAACAGGATTTGTTTTAAGAGAGAATGTTTACCTCGATTCCTGTTCTCAAGGAAACAGAAGGGCATGCATGACACTCCCAGAGGGTGTATTTTTAGAGAGGATTCCTGGTGCAAGGATGAGATGAAGAATGCATGTCACACTCCAAGATGGGGTAAAAACGGAGATGAGTGTCAGGATGCATGCTCCAAAACCCCTGGAACTGATGGGCCCAACCCAGTCACAAGCACCTATAAGGGCTTATCAAGCCCCTAAGAAGGGCCCGAGGACCCCCTGGACTCAGTCCTGGCACCGTTGGCACCAGGCTCTTAATAAGTGTTGAATTGCATGGAGCTATTTACTCAGCCTAGTTACGCTAAGCCTTTCTGTATATCCAGGGTGTGGCTGAGGGACTACTTTATCCGAAAGGCAGGGTGTGGTTTAGGGACTACTTTATCTGGAACTACTTACAAGGCTATTTAAGCCACACACTGCATACAGAACAGGCTTTGCGTTATTCTGCACTCCTGCAGCGTAACGCTCACTGTGTCTGTCCTGTCCTCAAACTGTCACAGCCACGCGCGTCCAGAAAATCCATCCATCGGTACCTGAGAGAAGAAAGAATAGAGAACAGGAGTCAGTACAGCAGCGAAGGCCTTACCTGCAGCATTCTATCTCATTGGTTGCGCCTTCAGCCATTCTCCGGACCACTGCACCTGCAGAAGAAAAGGTACCCGCTCAGGCATCCAATACTCACCCGGGGTCAGCATTCTTCCGGAACACGTCAGAGCGGTTCTTCCATTCACCATTCTGAAGCCGCGCCGCATCTGCACAGAAGGAAAAGAAAACAGCAGGTTAGTCACGCATGGAAGGGAAAACAGTTATTCGGACATTCAGCGCCACTCTCTCGCGCAACTACTCACCTGAAGGAAATCTGCTCAGCATTTTAGGAAGAGTTGATCCTCCATTCAAAAATCTGCTTGAGACCGCGCTTGAAAGAAAAGTCAAATACAGGTCAAAAACGTGGGGAAAATAAAGACTTCAAGCACCTATACCAAACAACCATTGGCATAGAGACTTACTTGTTTGAAACAGCTCTCCAAGACTCTGCAATCGGCCACAGGATCAGTGAAGTAACTAGATCCGGGAAAGACTGTGCTTATTGCGCCTCTGCTGGAGACCGCAGGACGGAGAGCCTACCTCCTTAAATTCTAAGGTGAGATCGAAGAGTAGCAGGGCAGTAGGTGGTTAAGGAGGTGGGTTCAATCCAGCCCCACCCAGTAGCTAATATCTTATTTTGATCTTGCAGACAAACGACTCTTGGGGTGATAACAAGGGAGAAGTCACGGCAAGCATCATTATCCGCGGAATGCCACGCCAGTGCAGACATCATTCGTGCAGCCACGTGCTACGCCCCGTGGAGACCAGGTGAGCATGACAGAACGTGAAGCCTTATAAAAATTCTCTACCTGGGCGTCATGGAAACCTCTGAGACAGATCAGCTAGCTCAACTTTTAGGGGAACTCAGGGCCGAGGTACATTCAGCTCAGCAGGAAACCAATGCCTTGAGGAGAGAACTGATCGTGGCCAAAGATCGTACTGATGACCTCACTAGACAACTGCTTCAGTCACAGGCCGGGCAAACACCATTACCAGGATTGGGGTCAACGGTTCCGACAACACCAAGCAATCCAGTTCAGGTGGTCCTTCCAGGGGCTGTACCTTTGGCACCTCCAGAACGCTTTGCAGGAGACCTAAAAAGGTATGCAGTCTTTATAAATCAGTGGCGACTACATTTCCTATGTAGACCAGCAGCTTTTCCAAACGACCAATCTAAGGTGGCTTTTGTGCTTCGTACCTCAGTGGCAGTGCGGAGGACTGGTCAGTACCACTAGTCAATTGGGACGATCCTATTTTGCGGGACTTCCAGAGGTTCCAATTGAACATGGAGAAGCTGTTTGCCTGCCACTCCCAAGGCCAGGCTTTGGATAATGAGCTACTGTTTCTGCATCAAGGCAATCAAGATCTGTTAACTTACATCGCAACCTTTAATAGGCTGCCAGTGGAAACCGACTGGCCAGACGACAAAAGAACAACTGTAACGCTCACCTGGTATCCACAGGGACATCACTCAGCCTGTTCTGACCTCTTACGACCTCAAACCCTTCCCTGGACTCTACTCGACTGGAGACTGGGCCTGAAACACAGGATTGGTAGAGTTTAACTCCCTATTGTCTCTGTGTGCTTGAACCCCTTCTTCCCTGGGGTCCAACCCTTCCCTTTGATCCACAGCTCACCTTGTTTTCTTGGAAAGTGTGCTCTCCATCCTGCTTTCAGCGCAGGGGCGCGTTGATTGATGCGGGCTTGTTGCTGCCTAGTTACTTCACTGGCAAGAGTCCGACAGGTAAGTATAATGAGTCTTTTGAACAGTTCTCTAACTTCGTTCCTTTCCTTCCTTAGATGATGGCCAGTGTCCGGGGATGGCGACGTGCTGCTGAGATGAGTAGTGCTGAAGGTGAGTAAGAGCGCGATTCGCGATGCAACCCTTTCGTATTTGTATTGAACTGAGTTCTTTTTCTATGTCTTTTAGGTGCCGCGTCGTTCTCAACGTGGGTGCTGGTTATGAAGAAGAAATGCGGTGAGTAAGCGCGGTATGCGGCGCCTCTAGATGTTTCCACGCTAACCTGGAGTGTCTTTTCCCTCTTGCAGATGGATGAGAAGTTCCGGAGACAGAGTTCCCCCCGAGCGGCTGGGATTCAGGTAAGCGTTTGAAGCTCGTAAAGTCTTTAAAAATAAGTGAAGATTTGCTGAATGCTTACTAATGCCTTTTTTCTGTTCTTTTCCCTTTTCCTTAGGAATCGGCGTGCCGGGATGGGAATGACACAGCCGAAGATGCCCGCAGAACAGAAGAAGCAATGAACGATGGGCATAAGTGCCGCAAGGTAAGGCTGTTCCTAACGGTGTTCTTGTTCTTGCAGGAGCTGAGCGCAGAAAAAAGATGCAGGCCTACTGGAGACCGATCCAAACACGGTGAGTGTCATGCTGCAGGTGCAGAAAACACAAAGCCTGTTTCTCAGCCTGGGCGTGGCTTAAATAGTCTCTGGGTATCCCAGGCGTCTCTGGGCTGAACCACACCCAAAAGACTAGACTGCACATGCAGTTCTGGGAACCGAAATATGTGGGGGCATCCATCTTGTCCCCATCAAAGCACTACAAGTCTAATCCCCAATGTTATCCTATGGGAGTCAGTGAGTCCGGTGCCACAAGTGCCAAGTCTGACTCCATGTTGGTCTTTGGAGGGATGGAGAGGCCCTTGAGGGCCATGTAGGTGATTGCGGCCTGGCTCCAGCCTGACATCTTGGAGGGCTGGGGACATGAAGGGCAGGAATCATGACACAACGCTGTTTTACCGAGGTTTGAGAGGGGAGTTAAACGATGTTTTAGCTCATGTGGTCAACCCTCCCAGAGACTGTGCTGAATATATAGACTTGGTGGTTCAGCTTGATCATAGACTACAGAACCGTAAGGCATACCGAGCTAGAATGGATACTCGGGTATTCGTGCGCCCAAAGGAAAATGCATCTAAGACCACCGACTTGGCTGAACCCATGCAGATTGGTGGGTGCGCGGGCCATTGTCCAAGGCTGAAAGAGATCGGAGAAGACAACAACAGTTGTGTCTGTATTGTGGGTCATCCGGCCATTTCCTCCAAGAGTGCCCAGTAAAACCACCCAAGAAAGCAGTTGGGGTTGCCGGCAAAGTTGAAGCAGAGCCAGAGTCGGAAAACTACCCCACCCGAAAAGCATAGAGGTCCACTTGTCGAGCGAAAAGAAGGACTTCCAGACCTCGCACCTAGCCTTGCCAATGATCCTCATAAGTCACCAACAGCCATCTCGAATGCATGCAGTCAGAGCATATATATCGACAGCGGAGCCATTGGAAATTATATGGATCAAGAATTGCCTACAAGGATTAATCTTCCTCTCTGCAAAAAGGCAACAACAGATTTAGTCACCACTGTCGATGGGACTGAGATCACTTTGTGTCCTGTAATGCACTCAACGACAGAGATGACACTTTTGTGCCAAGATGGACATCGGGAAGCCATTGTGTTCAATATAGTCAAGGCTCCACAATTCTGAATAATTCTGGGAATGCCATGGCTAGAATCACACAATCCTTGCATCGACTGGCATGCTGAGAGGCTGACCTTCTCAGGCAAATTTGCTTGTACCTGTTATCAAGTGAAAGAACCTCTAGTTAACGAAGTGACAACGATCATGAGTCTGACTAACCCGCTACCTCCGGTATATCAAGACTATCAGGATGTTTTTCAGAAGGACCAATCCAACACTCTGCCTCCCCATAGATCGTACAACTGTCAGATCAACCTCATACCTGGCGCACAGAATCCATGCGGTCAAATCTATGCACTAACTGAATCTGAAAATCTGCACTTAAAGAAATATCTAGACCAGTATCTGGCTAACGGTTTTATCCGCCCGTCCAAGTCCCCGGCAGACTCACCCTTATTCTTCGTGCCTAAGAAGGAAGGAGACTTTAGGACTTGCATCGATTACCGCGCATTGAACCAAGTCACTGTTAAAAACCGTTACCCCTTGCCTCTGATTCCTGAACTTTTGGATCAAGTTAAAGACGCCCGAATATATACCAAGTTAGATCTCCGTGGAGCATACCACCTGGTACAAATCAAGAAAGGGGACGAATGGAAGACCGCCTTCCGCACCTTATATGGGCTATTCGGATACCAGGTGATGCCCTTTGGCCTTTGTAACGCCCCAGCGGCATTCCAGTATTTCATGAATGACGTCCTGCGAGAATTGATTGATGTGTGTGTCGTAGTATACATCAACGACATTCTGGTATATTCCCCGTCTGAACAAGAACATGTGAAACACGTCCGTGCTGTTCTGGACAAACTTCGACAACACAGACTATTTGCAAAACTGGAAAAATGCTTCTTCCATGTTACTGAGGTCAAGTTCCTTGGATTTGTCCGAACACCTCAAGGTGTACGCATGGATTAGCGGAAGGTGGATGCCATCCTCAATTGGCCTTCTCCAACCTCAATTAAAGGAGTTCAGAGTATGCTCGGATTTGCGAACTTCTATCGTCGCTTCATTCCAGGCTTCTCGCAGCTAGTGCATCCCATTACCTCTTTACTACGAAAGAACAAACGTTTTCAATGGTCAGAGGAAGCAGAGAAAGCCTTCCAGGACTTAAAGCAGAAATTCACCTCAGCTCCAATCCTGAAACATCCTCGTCCAGATCTATCGTACGTGGTTGAGACCGACACAACCAGCTTGGCCATGGGAGCAATCCTCTCGCAAAAGGATCCTGAATCCGGTCAGCTTCACCCAGTGGCCTTTTGATGACAGAAATTCACGGCCCCAGAACTGAATTATGCCATTGTGGACAAAGAACTCTTGGCCATCAAGGCAGCCTTCAAAGCTTGGTGGCATTATCTCTTAGGAGCAAGGCATACGATCACGGTAATCACTGATCACCGCAATCTACAGTACCTGAAGGTGGCGAAGGCTCAATCATCTCGCCAACTCCGATGGGCATTATTTTTTGCTGAATTCGACTTTGTAATCACCTATCGCCCTGGTTGTCAAAATGGTAAGGTGGATGCCTTATCTCGTATAGGGGATGACGAGGAGTCCACTAATCCCGACCCTGTGCCCATTATCCCTGGAGGGAAAATCTTAGGAATTACAATGTCTAAACTTAGATGACATCCACAAGGAAATCACTCATCTCATGGATACCAACACTCTGAAGGATTGGCCTACCAAAAGTGCTCACCACTCAGTCTCAAACCAATGACCATATTTTCAGGGACGTCTCTATCTGCCCAGAAAGGAACTTCAAGACAAGGTCATCTCAAATTATCACAAATCCCTGGTAGAAGGTCACCATGGGATCGCTAAAACCGAAGCCAAGATCAAGCGACACTTTTGGTGGCCAACATGGCGTAAAGACATCAAACAGTTTGTGCTATCCTGTGGAGTCTGTGCACAAAACAAGGCTCTAAAGAAGAAATCACCAGGTCAACTGCAACCACTGGATATTCCGCCTACACCTTGGCATACGTTGTCACTTGATTTTATAACTGACCTTTCTCCTTGTAATGGGTTCAACACAATTTTGGTGGTGGTGGACTTGTTTTCCAAGATGGCCCATTTCATCCCACTGAAGGGGTTATCCTCAGCTTCAATCCTGCCAAACAATTCTTAGAACAAACAGTCCGAATACATGGATTCCCTTCCATCCTGATTTCAGACCGTGGCAGCCGGTTTATCTCACATATCTGGAAAAAGTGCTGCGAGCAGCTCAGATCGATGTAAGACTATCCACCAGCCATCATTCCCATGTTCACGAGGGCGAGGAGAGAAATTTCCTGATGGGAACATAGGTCAGCGCTCACCCTCAAGAACCTGTAAGACAAGATAGCTGCACCATGTGAGGACAGGGGGTGCAGGATTCACTTACTACGACACAACTCAATAATGAGGACTCAGTAGTTTGGCAAAGGAAAGTCAGTTTAATGATACATCCATCAAACAGGAAAACAAATGGGAATCAGCTGTAGTGCGATCACCGGTCTCGCTCCGACTTCCACGAACTTTGATAGAACAGTAATTCTTATAGGCACAAATCGTCATCACTGACGTCTAATTTCTATAAAAAAATCATCATGCAATATAATTGGTTAGGAAAGGTAACTTAAGTATAGGTGCTATATCTGTATATAGAAATAGAGCATGTGGATTTGATAACTCTTATCGGGTGGGAGTCTACACCTGTCCCCCTACATCACACGTGATTGACGTCACTACAAGTACGACGTCCTATTGGTTACAGTGTCTATAGGACCCTAGATTACATGGTCAATTGTGAATGGGCAAGTTACACCCCTAAACATAAATCTCCACTTTAATTAGCAGCATGCAGAATAGACACCCAGGTGCCTAGTGCCCCAAGATTCACCCTTCCTCCTTTCCATCAATCAGTGTTTTAGGGCGATGTGTCAATTAGTTGGCTAAGGTCGGCCTCAAAACTCTAGTCTCTTATCAGGAAAAGTTATAGCATCCTCGGGTTCTGGATGACATCAGGCGATGGTACATCTCTGCGCCTGGCTGGTCACGTGTTGGTTCACCGTGAATTTGCTTCCATTTCCAGCTTTAGTTGCATTTAATTCTGCTTCAGCCCTACCATCTGCCTGGCCCTCTCTTATCTTAACCTTCATGGGCGAGATGGTATGCTCTGAAGTTTGGTTCTTGCGTGTTGATGCTCTCCTCCCCTTCTCTGGGTGACCTCAATTTCCCAAGCGTGAGCCGTTCTCTATTGAGTTTCGATTCCACTCTTCCTCTCTGTTCTGGTTGAGTATTGAAACTTGGCCTGCCAGGCCTCTGGCAGCCTGGCCCATTTTTGCTTCCCAACATTGAGTCGCACTTGTATAGTGTGCCTTATTGAGGTAGATATATGGTTTGTGCTTGCCGCTCTATCTTCTACTAAGCACTGCAAGCAGTATCGATTTCTTAGCATCTTGCGTTCCAAGCCTATTTACACACGGTTAACAGGTCGGTTGCTTCCATCTTGTCCTGTAGTAACGTTCTCTCACGTTTTAACATTGTCTCGTCTTTGTATCCATTACAGTTATTTTCGTAATCACTTACACTGGCGTGTTATTTTCGATAGTGGCTTTTGTTCATTTATGAGTCTGTTCAGGCCCTTGTGTCATTTCCACTGGCCTTCCATTAGGGCTCTTGGGGTCTCTTTGTGGACCGTCTGTAGGTACTCCTCATTTCGTATCAGCGGCTGGTATGGATGTCGGATAGGGTACCGTGTTGCCCAGGGTTGTCTGGTTATGGGCACTTCAACAGGTGCAGATCTTCTAATGTACAATGGGGAGAGTCCCAGTGCAACTCTCTGCTGGTTAATTTGCTCTTCATATGTCTCGTACCTTGGCGAGTACCTTTCAGGTACCTCAAAAGGAGGGGCAGGGGTGCAAATCATGTCTGGGACCTCCTTTACACTCCCCCCTCTGGTCTGTTCATCGACCACTTCTGCTTCATTCTTGATCTCTACTTCTTTTGATTCTTCAGTGTTTTGTTCATCGTCTTCAGGGTTGGCACATGATGGCGTGAACATGTGTGTCTTTGGAGTCCATATTTTTATCACGCCTTTCAAACTCCCTGCTGTTTTGACGTGTTCATCTTTGTTCCAGGTCATTAGCTGGCATTGTCCATTCGGACGGATCCATTGTCCTTCATACCTTCTTCGTTTCTTGGGATAAGTGAACTTTGTTCCTTCTGACGCAAATTCACTGGCCTTCACAAAGTCCATGATTTCTTCATCTGTCAGGTCGCTTGGCTTCCAACCTGGCTCGACATCGACCATCATTTTCATCCCAATGGCTTTTATCGCCGTTTTCTGGCATTGTGTGATGATTATCTTGATAACACAGAATCCTAGCAGTACCATAGCTAGCAAGGCTCCCAGGAACTTGAATATATCCGCCATCCATTGTGGGACCCATGAGAATAGGTTCCCAAACCAGCTGTCATCCTCCACTTCATCCGTTTCATCGGTCATCTGGTTTTTTGCAGTTGGCAACATGCTTATGGCCTCTGTGAGGGTTCCATTTTCTTCATCGTGTGATGGTACAAATGTGCAGCATGATTCTCCGATCTTTGCACAAACACCTCCATCCATCGCTGTGATCATGTCAAGCACATATCTGTTTTGCAGGGTCATCAGTCTGATTGCTCTCAGCTCTTCTTTGATCGCGTTGAATCCTTTTATAGTGGTATTGATGGTTTGCAACAACTCCCATCTGGTTATCTGCAACCATTTAGCATTCACTCCTACTTGGATATGGGGCAGGAGTAGTGTTGTGAATACTGTTGAGGTGAGACTGAACAGCCTGTGTTCATATGGGATTTCATTGAATGCCTCTTCTGATTTGGGAGAAAAGTAATGTTCCCTCTTCTTCCTGGATACCAGGTCCACAGATCTTCTTCTTCATAGATGGGCATCTGCTTTCAGGAAACTGTCCAAATTCAGGTCATTTTTGGGGATCACTAGTGCAGGAACATGGACATTCACTAGTGTGCATATGCCTCCCCAGTTTTTCGGCAGCCATATGTATGCATTGGATCTGCACGCCCAGTAATGGTCCATAATAACTGCGGTTCCTTGGGTCATTCCTGGAGCTTCAAGGATTTGTCTGCAGTTTTGATTCTCTCCCATCTTCTTTGTGCCATTGTTTCTGAAGCATAGTTTCGGGCTTACAGTGGCACTATCTGCAGGGGCCCCCCTCTATCTTCGACCCATGTTAGTAACTTTACTAGTTTTGGACACAGAGGTTTGCATAACCTCTGTGAATTCTCTAGTGCTTCCTTGCAGGCTCCAAGGACCATCCACGCTCGGCAGATTACTACTCTGCCTTATCATCCATCTGGGGAGACCACTGACTCCCAGATCTGCATTTGGCCTCTGTTCTTCCATATTTGAGCCTCTTCTGTAGTCTTCCCTCAAACGTGCAGTCTCGGGTTAACTTCCCATCGTATCCCTGATCCTTTGATGCCAGGGTTATCGTACCTGATCACATGATTTCTGGTGGGCGCTCGGTTTCTTGTTTTAATGTCCTGGACGTAGCCATCTTCATCCGGGTAATCCTTTTCGTTGGCCCATATCAACGAGGCGTCTCTTCCCATAAATTGTCCTCTGGTGTTACACATTGCTACGTGTGACATAGTGTGCTGTAGAGACATCAATTTCTACAGCCACGAAGATCTTGGATTTTCCCATGCTGTATGGTAGTAGAGCACAGACGAAGCATTCTCCTTCCGACTGCCTTCATCCTACTTCTTTCATGTGCTGGTACCATATGTTGTGTCCAAGATGGGCTTGCTGTCCAGGTAATCATTAAGTTCACTGTTATCTTCATGAGGGCTTCTCTTGATTCTCAGCGTTCCTCTGTAGTTTGCTATGACTACGTCTCTGAATGCATCTGTGCTGCTTTTCCACTTCGGGTATCTCGATGGAGCAGGCTGCCTTGACTGCATCGCTGTGGTAGGAGGAGGATTTGTGATTCCTTTCCTTCCCTTTTGTAGTCTGCCATAAACTTCCCATAACCACCATTGATTCACCAACCTCCCAACTTGTAGCTGTGTTGTAGGCCTGCGGCTTGTTCCTTGCATTGGAGCAGATGTGCTTGCAGTTATAGTTTCTATAGTTCTGTTTTTCAGCTCCTCGTGCAGTTTCTTTGCTCTGGCTATGAATGGGAACAAGTAGTCTATTAGCATTTGTGTCTTCTCTGTGAATTTGTTTGTGGCCACCTCTGTTCTTTTGAGGGATCTTGCTATTCCCTCCGTCTTTGGTAATTCACTTGGCTTTTCTTGGTTATCTCCACTATTCTCTGGAATTAAATATTCGGTAGGCAGTTTCTCCTTCTCTGCTGCCTTCGTTGGAGGCCTTGTAGCCATTGACAATTGCCCTTGTTTGAGTGCATTCTGTGTGTGGGTGCGTGCCGTGGCCAGTACTTTATTATCATTCATACCGTGCTGCCCCTGTCTCCAGCCTTTTCTCTCATTCATCACCTCATGTGTATACGTATTTCTGCTAATCACATTCACATTTAAACCATTTGCTTCATCATTAGCTTAACTGGAATCACTATATAGGATCTGGGTGCTTTTGTAGGCCCCTGATGTTCGTTATCCAGTGGGTGTACTGATAGGGGGACACTCCGTGCACCAATAAAGAAAGCAGTTCTGATTGTTAATAATAGAAAAACAATTATGATCACTGTACATATGCACATAATCGTTCTGAGTGAAAGTTTGCAGCATTTTCTTCCAGGAAAGCAGGGGCGCCCTTCTGTTGTGGGTAAACATATGTTACTTCTCTGGGCCCCCATGTCGATCGAGTTCATAGTTAATTATTTATTCTTTTCTTTTCCAATCTCGCAGTTTGAAAGTTTATTACTAGTGTCGAGTGCTTTCAGTGTCCCCCGTCTTGTGGGTGATGATTGCAGTCTCTGGGTATGCAGCACGGTTCTGTTTGCTAGACTATGGAAAAAGGCTAGGCTATCAACTCTGGTACATCACACCCATCTAAGCATATCGATAATATGTGAGGTCCCAGTACACACCTCGAATTTGCTTTGGTCCTGAGGACGTGCTGGAAACAGTTCAAATGTGAAAAATAAAACAATGGAACTGCTACAAAATCACACAAAATGAAATGCTGGAAAAGTAAAAAATACAAAATAAAACTGTAGTGTACGTGTGGCCAAATAGGAAAAACTGAGCTATACTTCCTAAAAATAGCGTTGCAAAATTAGGAACAAAAATAAAAATGAAAATGTGGAAAAAATAGAAAACGAGTCAAAATCGCAAAAGTGAGATTTTGTACCAACAGGAACAAAAATAAAAGCAGAAGTCAATATATGAAAAAATAGGAAAGCTGAGAAGAATGCAGAACAGGAAAAATACGATGGCGAAGTTCTTATGTCTGCTCCTTTCGTTCGGTCTCTCAGTGATGAGTTGAGGAACATTGTGATGACAACAAAGTTCTATTTTGGATTTCCTTCTTCTAAGGCTCTCCTCAGCAGTGGATGTCCATAATTGCTTCTTAGTTGCGCTGTAATAGCCCTCAGGAGCCAGTTCAGTTGCGCGTTTTTTGCTGGATTAATTAGGAATGCGGGTATGTCAACATTGCTGGGTTTACCCACTAGTTCTGGAAAGCTTTCAATGAGGTGGAAGAAGACTCGGAAAACGTATCTGGTGTCTTTTGGTGTCAACGACATTTGCTCTTGTTTTCTAGTCTCTAGATCACAGGCCTTTTTGCTGTGTTAACAGTTTTTGTCTCCTCGATCTGTCCCTCGGCGAAAGGTCTCACTGGAATCTCCTTAGGAATTCCCGCTGGAAGTTGGACAGCTCTACTTGGAGCATTATTCCATGGAGAAGGGTGCCCATGTGTGGGGCGTTGGCTGGATCTCTGAGGAAGGTGATGACATCAACATCTGCAGGCCTTCCTACCATTTCAGGATAGTCTGTTACTAGTCTGAGCATGACATGGTGGGCCAGATGTGTATCTGTGGGTGACAGGGACATCTGCCTTGTTTGTTGGGTCCTGATCACAATCCTTTCTTTTGACATGAACAGTTTTTACACTTTTCTGCTGCATGGATTGCAACCACGTAGTTCAATTTATACCATTCTAGGTTGAGAAATTCATTGTTTCTTGGATCTCTGATAAAGGTTAGTGTATCTGTGGTTCTCCCAACAAGTCCTGGACACTCCTCTATGATCCGGAAGAATAGGGTATAAGTCAATTCATCTATGAACACATGAGGTGGAAGCATTTGCTTTTCGTTCGCTGTGCTCGGGCAATTCGGCAAAGACTTCTGCGATGACAGTCAGTAGTTGCCTGATTACCTTCTTGTTATCTGGATCCTGAATACATTTTGTAACAGTTGTTCCTCTCCCTATGAGTGATGGATATGTTAATACCACAAGTTGGAAGTAGGTAAGGACATCCCACTTAAGACTTCGGCTGGACTGCACCATATGTTTTGCAAACAGAGTCTTGATACAAGATGCTTCAGGATATCGTTTTTGGATCTCAGAAATGTCTTATTTGTCGCTATCAGAGTCTTATGGTTTGCGTTCACTACCTTGTGTGGCTAAAAACTTTCATGTTATCAGCGTCACTGCATTTATGGATGTGTGATTCTCTTCATTACCCTGCAACTTTGGCTGCACAGAGTGTTCGTTGAATTTCTTGTGTCCCCTTAAGTGCTTAGAGGAAATGTTCAATGTAAAGCCACAAGTTTCACAACGAGTACTTTAGTCTTGTCTTTTCTGCTCATGCGTACTTCTTCCTCACCATAGATCTTGTCTGCATGTGCTGAGGTCCTTTCTCGTTGTCTGTAGATTCTTCGGTTTTAGGTGTTGCAGGAGGGCTCTCTCCTATAAAAAGCTTAATGTCATTCAGGAAGATCCAGGCTCTCCTGCCCTTGAGCTTGACAGCGGACAGGGTGCAGTCCTCTACGATGAAAGGGCCATTAAACCGTGGTTCTTCCCACCTCTTTCTGGTGAAATTTCTTACGAGGACGCTGTCATCAGGGAAGATGAGGGGTGCGCAAAGGCTGTGATCTGCGCCTGCATCAGCAATATCTGTTGTGGTTTGTGCTGTGCTGTCCCCTTTCCGCAGTCGCTGCAGCTGGCCTGAAATGACAAAGGTGCTGGATGTCAAACAGTCCAGATAGGTTTTCATCTCTTCTCCTAGTACCTCCCTAGTCGGCTGGGCATCACATCTAGCTCTGTCTCGGGGGGTAAGAGGGGTCCTCATCCTTCTACCAGTAACTATTTTGTGCAGCGTGAGATGATGGTCGGAGCCTGGTTGGTTCCGAAGAGCATACAATGCCAGTGGTAGACAGTGCAACCATCCCTTCCTTAATGTGAGCTTCAACTTGGCTATCCTTTCCTTCAGTAAGCCGTTGATTCGTTCACATATCCCATTCCCCTCAGGGTGATACGCCAATGAGAACTTGTGCTTTATACCAAGCAGCAAGCTGATCTGTTCGAAAACTGAATTTACAAAATGGGCCCCATTATCTGATCTCATTACTTCGAACACCCCCTATCTAGGGAACACCTCCCTCACCAGGAACTTTGTGGCACAGGTTGCATCGGGGTGTGTACAGGGACCTGCTTCTACCCATCTTGAAAAAGGACACACCAACACAATTAAATACCTGTACCCATTACACACCTGAATCATATCGACATAATCGATATGCAGGTGCTGGAAAGGTCCACTTGGTCTGGGGATGATCCCTCTCACTGCTTTTAATGTGCGCTCAGAGGTGAATTGCTGGCAGATAATACAGTTTACCATAAAAAATGCAACATGCTCCGCTAAATTCGGTGTGAACCAGTCTTCTGCAAGCGTTGCAGCAAGATTTTCCTTTGACATGTGTATGGGGTAGTGAAGCTGTTCTAACGCTACCTTTAGGAGGGTGACAGGCATTACTGGTTTACCAGAGCTGTCTTGCCTCAACAGTCCATCAGAGGGGTTTAAAGAACACCCTCAACGCTTCCACAAATTCTTCTCCTCCTGAGGTGCCTCCCCTTGGAGCTCCATTAGCTGAGTCTCCCCCATATTGCTATAAGCCTCTGGTGTGGCTCGTGCTATCATCATTCTTTCATGGGTATGTGCCACCTCCACGTCCATGATTGTTTCATTCTTGGATGCCATGCGCATGGCTTCCGTGTCCGCTTCATGATTTCCGCGAGACGAAATCCGTCCCCTTGGTATGAGCGGTGCATTTCACGACCGCTATGCCCACTGGGAGCTGTAGTGCTTTTATCATCCTGTCCAACAAGGCTGCATGTTGCACTGGATGCCGTCTGCTCGGAGCTAGTCCCTCCTTTTCCAGTGCGCTAGTCCTGCATGAACTGTGGACGTCACATAGGTGGAGTCACTATACACTGTTACTTCCTGGTCTGCATGGTTCTCAATGGCGAGTATCAATGCCAATAGCTTGGCAGCCTGTGCCGAATAGTGAGATGGTATTCGTTCACTAACGAGTACTTAAAACTCTCCATTCGCTATGTGTTTTACCACGGCAACGCCTATATACCTTTGTCCGTCTTCTTGGTCAATTCTTGAAGACCCGTCAATATTGACAATCTCTCCAGCTGCTAGGACATTTTCCTTTACCCTGGGGATCTCATCATAGAATTCCTCATAGTTTGCACAGTCGTGTATGGGTTCTCCCTCTGTGACTGACTCAGCTATGAACGTAGCAGGGTTCACAGTTTTACATCGCACTACCTTAATCGATGGATTAGAGATAATCACCTCATAGGCGGATGCTCTCTGTGACGTCAGTGTGCCCTTTAGTTTCTCTAATGTTGCGAACAGTGAGTGCTCAACATACAATGTCATGGAGCACCCCATCACAATGGATGACGCCTTCTCGATGGCGAACGTGGCAGTAGCTAGATTTTGTTCGCATGGGAAATGGCCCTTCATGACCCGTTCCAGACTCCCGCTGTAATATGCTAGGGGCTTGTATCCCAGCGAGGATCGCTGTGCAAGCACTGCCGTCATAAAATTTCCATCGGTGTGTGAGAACAGGTAGAATTCCTCTGCATAATTAGGAATCCCGAGCACTGGGGCCTTACAAATTTCCCCCTTGAGCTCTGTAAACCCTTTCTCCATTGCTTCATTCCATTCAATTTCTTCTCTTGTTGCCTGGGCCTTTTTAAGGGCCTGTAGCAAGGGCTTGGTATACGAGCTGTAGTCAAAGACCCATGCTCGGACATAATTGCACAGGCCTAAGAAGCTTTGCATTCGTTTTATCGTGCGCGGCTTGGCCGTGTTCATGATAGCTTCAGCCCTTTCTGGGATTACCTTCTTCCCCTCATGTGAGATCAGTTGCCCTATGTACAACACCTCCTTTTGACAGTACTACAACTTTTCCTTGTCAACTTTGTAGCCTTTCTCAACCAGCATAGTCAATAGCCGGACAGAATTGCGCCTGCATTGATCTTCAGTGGTGCTGCAGATCAGAATGCCATCTACATACTGCAAAACAGCACTGTCCACCGCGATATTGCTTAGGTCCATTTGCAGGACCCTGTTGAAGATTGACGGGGACTCACAGTACCCCTGTGGCAACCTCGTACTTTTCAGGCGCATTTGTCTGAAAGTAAATGACGTCAGGTCTTGTGAGTCACGGTGCAATGGAATCGAGAAAAAAGCATTTTTCAAATCGATCATAGTGAAATATTTTCTTCAGTTGGTATATTGCATAGTATTGTGGACGGATTAGGGACTAAAGGGAACTCGGCTTCGACTATATCGTTGAATGCTCGTAAATCCTGGATTAAATGTCAGGACCCTCACTTTGATTTCTTGACAGGATAAATCACTGTGTTGCAAGGTGATTCTGACTTCAGTAAGATGCCCTGTTCCATCATGGCGGAAATTGTCTTTGAGATACCTTCATCCGCTTCTCTGGACATGGGATATTGTTGTGCTCGCGGCAAAATAGCTCCTGGCTTCAGCTTAATCTTTACTTCACCTGCCCCTTTCTGGAGATCTACGCCATAGGGCCTTGTAGTCCAAACTGCGGCAGGCACTTGGGCCATGTCGTTATCAAAGTACTCTGGGCGTATTAGTGCCAACATCATTTTCTCTGGCACCTTCCGTTTGATCATTTTGACCCAAAATATGAGACTCACTTCCACCCTTGTCTCTTCTAGGTTGGGGTGTTCTTCGAACAGATCGTCATCAGTGACCTCAGTCACTCGATACACTTCTTCAATGACAATGATTGCACACCATTGTCTGCCTTCATCGTCATATCTTTCAACCAAGACCACTCTCCCTCGCACTGTGGCAGATTGTATCATTAGGGGGGATACTTGTCCCTCCTCTTCGTGCATGGGTATCCTTGGTCTGAATAGAAATTCAGCAGGGGTTTTCATAGTTCTATCTGCAAGGCCCGGCAGTCCCACCATAAGCACTTGCATGCCATATGCGAAGACCTCTGGCTCCAGCGGAATAGCCCTCATGGCTACACGTCCAGAATATGCTCTGATCATTTCGCACGGGTTTGAATAATGCATTCCTGGGGTGGAGCACACTATACCATTCTCGGTAAACGAGATGGTCATGTTTAGTTTAGTCATCAGGTCCCGACACAGAATATTTACTGGGGTCTGACGCGAATACAATAGGGGTACATTGATTTCACGCTCTCCCACCGAAACTGGGAATGTGTCTGTAAAGGGAACTCTACTATGAGCTCCAGTGAAACTCTGAGTATCTATTGCCTCGCCGGACAAGGAGAACTTGCCTCCTTGTATGCACGAGCGCGTGGCACCCGTGTCAACTAAAAACGGAATATTTTTTCCCCCCTATAGTGACATTCACCCTTGGTTCCCTGTTAGGGTCTGGTGTCATTGATAGGATAGAACACATCAGAGTCTCCCGTGAGCTGTCCTACTTTATATATAAGTTCGGTCCACTGTACACTTGTTGATTTCTCCCAGGATTAACTCCCCCTCCGTAGTTAATGCCCTGCGACATTTGCGGCAGTGCCTGCTGGGGTTGTCCCTGCGGCAAGTTCCCCATGTTACGTGGTATTACCACTTGCTGTGCACCTTTCTGCACGCCTCATGCCTGCGGCTTCACTGTGTAATTTTGTGCACTGCCCTGCTGCGGGGCAGCAGGTTGATTCACCAGGCCTGTCCCCGTCCCTTGGCTGTTTTGCCACATGCCTTGGCTTCTGCACATGCGAGCAACGTGTCCTGTCACTCCACACAGCCAACACTCTGGCGGCTGCCGGGCCATTTGTCCATCCGGCATAGCTGGACCGCTCATTCGTGCATTCTGGAAACCACCTTGAACATTTTGAAAACCTCCTTGGTTACCTTGAAACCCTCCCTGATTGCTCTGCCATCCTCTACCTCCAAAACCTCTTCCCCTCGGGTAAAATCCCGTATTACCCTGATTATTTTGCGGTGAGTTAGTTGCTTGTTGTGCGCTTGGTTCGGCTGGGTTAGTGAGCATGGCTCCTTTGAGAGCATACTTCGAGAGCTTTCTTTGCACCAGCTTTGCCTCCTCTCCCTTACGAGTTGCCTGTTTTTTCCGATTCTTTTCTTGCAACAATCTGCAATAGTGTGCAATTGTCAACTGTATTTCGGGCCATGGTTTAGCTTCGATTCCCACCAATTTCTTGAGCTGTTTTTGCACTGGTTCTGGTAACCCTTGGCACAATATATGGTAGAATACAGGGATGGATTTTGTCCAAGATTCATGCATTCCGAGCACCCATGCGTCTTGAAAATTTTGGATATAAAGCAACGGATCCTCTGACTCTTTAATTTTCCGAGTCATTATAGCTCCCATATCAGAAGTGTCTGGATATAGCGTACACAGCGTTTTCCACATTGCTGCTCTACAGTTATTAAATGGCGCTCCGTCATGGGAGGTGTTAGTTAGGGTTACCCTAGGGTAGCCTTCTTGTTTACATCATCTGCTCTTTCACCAAGTATGGCAATTAGGAGGCCCTTTATGTCCCCTATAGCTAAGTTGACACCCCCCGTCATTTTCTCTAACTCATGTATCCACTTTCCAGCTCCCGATGTCAGCTTTGGAAGCTTATTTTTTAGGTTCTCTCGGTCCATGTGTGGCCATGGAATATATTGTGGTCTTGCTCCCCCCTTTTCTAGCAACGGGAATTGGAAAGCACAGTCCACTTTCTCTTTCCCCATAGTTCTCTGGTCTATCGCCGGGGTTGCATTCCCTCCTTGCCGTCTGCCTGGCAATGCCCTTAACATGTCTGCATAGGCAGGCGCTGACGCCCCCCTCTGACCGTGGGGTGTTTTTCCATGTCGGCTGGATTGTCCAGCGGACTTCGTTGCCCTACTTGTGGACCCTCTAGCATCCGACCATCGTACCTCTCGGCCCCTTGGGAGCCGTTTTCTGCAGCATCTCCCTTCGTCATGTGCCACTTCCTCCGTTTCCCCACTGGAGTCAGATCCTGAATACTCTCAGTTTACACAACTTCTTGCATCTTCTTCGCTCTGCCCAATCTCCAGCCTGTCAAGGGACAGTCCCCTGCTCCCACTACTTCAGGTGACATCCTCAGTGTCGTCTAGCTGAGTGCTCTCTAAGCGCTCATCCTCCCTTCCCCCTTGGGAAATTAGTTCCAGGCCCATCTCGTCATAAATATTCTCAATCGTTTCCCCGATGCTTCTGGTGTCGAAGTCATCATCAATATTTGTCCCGCTTGTACCTGGTACCGCATCGCTTGCAGGAAAGATCTCTTCTATGTCTTCCCATTCTACAACAGGATTGGGTTTTTTAACTTCCCGTTGCAAATATTCTAGATCTTGTGCCCTCTGTCTGCACTTACGTTCTGCTTCCTCATCTATCTCTTTTTGCTTCTTTGCTTCTTCTCTGGCCTTATCTACTCCCCTCATCCGTTCATTTCTACGTTCTTTTGCCCTTCTACTTTCCTTGTCTTCCCGCTTCTTTACTTTCCTCTCTTGCAGTCTCCTTTCTTCCTTTAACTTTAGCATGTTCTGCCTGTACTTTTCGTAGGCTGCGTATTGTGTGCGACTGAATGGTATTCCTTGCTCTTCGCGATATAGTTGTTCTCGCCTTAACCTATCCTTCTTTCTTACCCTCTCATCTCTCATATCCTGTTCTTTCTCCTTTTCCTTTCTTTGCGCCTCATCAGACCATTCACTCGGTCTTACGTCATCACTTCCTTTTCCATCTAATTTCAATAATATCTGTCCTTTCATCCATTCGTCTTTTGCGAATGCTAACTCATCACTTCCTTTCTGCTTTTTTCCCTCTCTCTCTCTATAGAGAGGTGCACTAGTCTGTGCCTGATCCTTTCTTCCATCGCCGCGCCTCTCCTTGTCCCTCGGGACTGTGGAGGCCAATTCAACTTCCTGTTCCTTCTCTTTCGTCTCATCACTACTGCATGTAGGTGACTCATATGCGGGGTTGCGATACCCTGTGGCTGCTTTGAGCTCTCTCAACCGGTAAAGGCCCCCTGACTTGCTTCCCTCAATGACTGGTTCCGGCAGGGCTGGTGGCGCGGTAGGCATCTCACCCCCCTCCATGCATACATTTAATATCCAGTCTGCGGGTGGTTCTTCCTCCTTCGCTTGCTCGAACATTTTCCAAAGTTCGAGGATGGCAAGGCGTTTCTCAAGCTTTTTTCCAGTATATGTGGCATGTAGGAAGGTGGTCATGTGGTGTAAAACAGCCTTAGAGAGTGACCCGTTCTGGGGCCACGGCATAAACATCTTATTTGCGGTGCCCTTAACACACTCCTGGCTATATTTCTTCAGCTTTGTTGTATGCTTGAGCAGTTGCTTGCATAAATGCGCAAGCAGGGTAACTTCCGCCATTCTTAATTCTGTCACCAACAATAATTATACTCCTTCAATCTTTCAATAGTATGAGCGAGCACCAAATACGCAAGCTCCTATCCAATCCTTTCCCGCCAAATTTTAACCAACAATTTACTCAAAACTCATCAATTCAGTGGCGATTCCCTCTCAGTTACAGAATCGCCTAATCCAAAATGCTTTTTAACAATCACCAATACAATTATTTTACATTTGACATACAACAGAACATATATGATAGATGTTTGACAGACTAAACAGACACCAGCTGGTCATACGTATACCTGCCTTCTAATTAATACCCCATCATGGGATTTGAACAAACCCCCTTATGACGTCTTTAAACGTCATCGTAGCCTAAATTGTCCCCCCACTGTGGGCTCTGGGTTCACGTTCCTTCTGCCCACTCTTTAAAGTGCAGGAACAAGGCAAATCTTTACGTTTTTACTTCTGGTGCCCCCCTGATTTACGTTTTTACTTCAGGTGCCTCCCCTGATTTACGTTTTTACTTCAGGTGCCCCCTGATATTCTTTACGTTTTTACTTCAGGTGCCCCCCAATATTCTTTACGTTTTTACTTCAGGTGCCCCACTGATATTCTTTACGTTTTTACTTCATATGCTCGAGTCATTACCCCCTATACATATATATACAGTCTTCTCTACTTCTAACTATTTTATTGTTTCTCCACCACCCTCCGTTACCTTTCCCTTGCTTGCTCTAATGCCTACACGACATTTGCCAAAGTAACAAGTTTTATTGCTTCACTCACCGATCGGATCGTTTCCTCTCTGGAACTTCGGGATCACCGCCCCTTCCTCTTCCTGCTTTTAAGGTTTTCGTCCGATCCGCTGCCCGTGGGAATGAGAAGCATTATGCTTGGAAAGGCGGGTTCCTTCAGACCCACTGCAGATTTTTGAAATGTTACTCTATCATTGTCCACGGGAAGCTTCTCAGTCTACTCAACCGTGTGGTTTAGGAACTACTTTACCTGGAACTACTTACAAGGCTATTTAAGCCACACCCTGCAGGCAGAACACGCTTCGCGTTATTCTGCACTCCTGCAATGTAACGCTCACCTTGTCTGTCCTGTCCTCGAACTGCTACAGCCACGCCCGTCCAGAAAATCCATCCATCGGTACCTGAGAGAAGAAAGAATAGAGAACAGGAGTCAGTACAGCAGCGAAGGCCTTACCTGCAGCATTCCATCTCATCGGTTGCGCCTTCAGCCGTTCTCCGGACCACCACATCTGCAGAAGAAAAGGTACCCGCTCAGGTATCCAATACTCACCCGGGGTCAGCATTCTTCCGGAACACGTCGGAGCGGTTCTTCCATTCACCATTCCGAAGCCGCGCCGCATCTGCACAGAAGGAAAAGAAAACAGCAGGTTAGTCGCGCACGGAAGGGAAAACAGTTATTCAGACATTCAGCGCCACTCTCTCGCGCAACTACTCGCCTGAAGGAAATCTGCTCAGCATCTTAGAAAGAGTCGATCCTCCATTCAAAAATCCGCTCGAAACCACACCTGAAAGAAAAGACAAATACAGGTCAAAAGCTTGGGGAAAATAAAGACTTCAAGCACCTATACCAAGCAACCATTGGGATAGAGACTTACTTGTTTGAACCAGCTCTCCAAGACTTGGCAATCGCCCACAGGATCAGTGATGTAACTAGAGCCGGGAAAGACTGTGCTTATTGCGCCCCTGCTAGAGACCGCAGGACGGAGAGCCTACCTCCTTAAACTCTAAGGTGAGATCGAAGAGGACCAGGGCAGTAGGTGGTTAAGGAGGTGGGTTCAATCCAGCCCCACCCAGTAGCTAATATCTTATTTCGATCCTGCAGACAAACGCCTCTTGGGGTGATAACAAGGGAGAAGTCACGGCAAGCATCATCATCCACGGAGTGCCACGCCAGTGCAGACGTCATTCGTGCAGCCACGTGCTACGTCCCTGTGGAGACCAGGTGAGCGTGACAATGAGATACATTTACTAGAAAAAGAAAAGGAAGACGATTGTAGAAATTGTTGTGCACATTTGTTTTGAGGTTCATTTGTGACATACAGATATTTTGTATGAGTGCCAGATGCATAAAGTGATGTAGTTTTGATGCTGAATAGAAGTGGATTTTATTTTACCCATATTGTGGAGAGAGGAGACTTGTAGTTAGAATCAAAGTAGTGTGATGAACAGAATTGGCGGTGTGTTAGTGCTTGCCCAAGTATTTGGCTGTTTAACATAAAAATCGAAAGTATTATGGAGCAGTTTGGAAGTGGTGAAAAAATAAGGGACATTGGGGTGACCAAACGAGTGAGATTGTGATTATATTAAGATTGGCAGTTAAGAGAGCGACGTACCATCATGGGAGTTTTGGTGGGGTGATACATAGAAATAAAGAGAGGTTCATTTGAAGCATGTAAATATTCTTTAAGTGTTTGTTAAGTGTTTGTCACATATGTTTTAAGTTTTGTCAGCGACGGCTGACTTATTGTATTAATGTATATTCTGTGGAGCACCATTATTTGTTGACTCAAAGGAAATCATTTTTATGTGTCAGAGATTTCACTTTATTATATGAAGAATTACAGTGTGTTCATGGCTGGCTTAGAATTTAGACTGTAGAAACACAGAGAGACATTCTTGAATGGGGATGCAAAGCCAGTGAACAAAACTTCCAAACAGCTGCCCAGACATAGTGAGCTTGGCCTGCTTGCAGATGCTGAAAAAAAGGAGGCAGAGTGTCTTATAGCTCTGAGTTAAAGAAACTAACTTTCACAATTGTACTTTATTCATGCTTAAGCATGTGAGTATTTTTTATAATATGTTAACTTAAGCTAAAAATGAAAGACTTTAGAAGATCCAACACACTGTGTTTTTCTGTGTGGGGATGTAGTTGCAAAGTCTGCAGCTGTCGGTAAAAGCAGAGATGGCATTCCTCTGTTCTGATTCCAGCACTTGAAGGGAGGGTGTGGGTTTTTTCTGTGCATGGTAGTCCGATAATAGGCTGCATTCCTTAAGAGGAGGAGGCAAACGGGATGAGCTTGGATTGCTCAGTGAGTACAGTAATGAGTGTTTAGTTCCCCATATTGAAGAGACAGGAGGCATGGGTTTGTAGACATGTATTATATTAGAGAGTGCCCAGGAAAGAGGAGATAGCTATTGCATGTGCAGTTTAGTTTCTTTAGGAGCCATTGTGTTAGAGATGCCAGTAGAGCTGGGGTAGTTTCAGTAGAATGGTTGTGTAAAAGTTTGGAGAGATGATGGGACATTTTTGTATTTTTACAAAAGCTGGATTGGGCTGTTTTGCAATAATATGTGGAAGAGTGGCAGTGTGTTGTTTAGTGCCCGAACGATCATCGGGAGTATTTGATAAGTCATGCACACAGATACACGCTAACACAGAAGGAGACGTTGTTCTATGTGAGTGTCAATTTTGTCTGGGCAACAATAATAGCAATGTATGTAAATATGGGCCATGTAAAGCTTCTTGGATTAAGGAGCTATGTAAATATCATGATATACATACATTGAGTAATGTTGACATGTAATGTGAAGGAAATGCATTTTGCTTTAGCTGGCAGTTTTTGGTTGTTAATTTAGATATGAAAATAAGATGACAAGTATGAAAAGGAGGTTTAAAAAAGATATAATGGCAGTGACATAGAGGGTGGCATGGAAAAGTAGATATTGTTGGATCTTTAATGAGGTATGGAGTAGTTGATGCAGATGGATTTGTGTATAGCATGTGCTTTGTGAATATAAGAATAACAGGGGCTATGAAGTAGGTTAATTAAAGAGGATGAATCCCTTTTAGTTGTGTGATCTTGGGCACATAAAAGTACACATGGGAAAAAACAGATTGGGAAAACATTGGATTTGTACTAGAATATATACGAATGAGTCGGACTAGAGATTACATATATGTGTGCATGTATATAGGTTGTTGAAAAAAGATAGGTTTTTAACTTTTATAAATGTTTTTTATTAGGATGAAGGCCTATGTTGTATATAATTGGAAAGTGATTTTGGACTGACATTGTTAGTGGAGAGAGTTTTAGAATGGTTGTGATGACATATTTTGAAACAAATGTATTATTAACAGGGCCTTAAGTGAGCATGGGCTCAGTACCACTAGCATCTAAATAGTGCCTCAGAGCCAGGACGCATTGAACTGACTTCCCTTATTAAGTTTTTTAATGAGATATATGAGTAGTAATTGTGTTTCTTGATCCGGGATGTTATGTTATGTTATGTTATGTTATTTGGCATTAATATAGCGCTCTATATATCATTGATATGACCTCAAAGCGCTGGCGCTTTCACAATACACTACGTTTCACCATATAGCAGATAAAGATGGAGGCTCTATCTAGATATGAGAGTCTTATACAGTGGGAGAAAGGTCTAGGTTCCACAATAGGTGGGACTCAACATATAACAGCCAGAGGCGAAGGTCACACCTAGAGTTTAGAGTCCTGCAGAGTGGGAGAGTGGCCCAGGTATCTCAATACATACTGTTTCACCTTACAATAGACAAAGGGGAGGCTGTACTAGATTTGAGAGTCCAGGTCTGCTTAACATTCACAATTCTATCCAAGTGCGGGACCTGCCAACACCCACTACTCTATCCAAGTGTGGGATCTGCCAACATTCAAAATCCTGTCTAGATGCGACGCATGCTAGTTTCCACAGTTCTATCTGAGTGTGGCATTTGCTAAGGTTCACATTTCTATCTAAGTGTGGCGCTTGCTAACATTCCCAATTGTATCCAAGTGTGGCATTTAATTAAGATTCATAATTCTATCTAAGTAAGGCATTTATTTAGCATTCACAATTCCATCTAAGTGTTGCATTTACTTAGCATTCACAGTTCCATCCAAGTGTGGCATTTACTTAAGATTCATGATTCCATCTAAGTGAGGCAATTGCTAAAGTTTACAATTCTATCCAAGTGTGGTATTTACTTAACATTCACAATTCTATCTAAGTGAGGCACTGCCAACCTTCACAATTCCATCCAAGCATGGTATTTGCTTAACATCTCCAATTCTATCCAAGCGTGGCATCTACTTAACATTCACAATTTTATCTAAGTGTGGCATTTACTTAACATTCACAACTCTTTCCAAGTGTGGTATTTGCCAACATTCACAATTCTATCAAAGTGTGGCATTTACTTAACATTCACAATTCTATCTAAGTGAGGCAATTGCTAACATTGACAATTCTATCAAAGTGTGGCATTTACTTAACATTCACAATTCTATCTAAGTGAAGCTACTGCTAACATTCACAATTCTATCCAAGTGTGGCATTTACTTAACATTCACAATTCTGTCTAAATGAGGCAATTGCTAACATTCACAATTCTATCCAAGTGCGGCATTTACTTAACTTTAACAATTCTATCTAAGTGAGGCAATTGCTAGCATTCACAATTTTATGTAAGTGTGGCATTTACTTAACATTCACAACTCTATCCAAGTGTTGTATTTGCCAACATTCACAATTCTATCCAAGTGTGGCATTTACTTAACATTCACAATTCTATCTAAGTGAGGCAATCGCTAACATTCACAATTCTATCCAAGTGTGCCATTTACTTATCATTCACAACTCCATATAAGTGTGGCATTGCCATGGTTCACAGTTCCATCTAAGTGTGGCACTTACCAACATTCTGAATTCTATCCAAGTGTGGCATTTACTTAAGATTCATAATTCTAAGTATGGCATTTACTTAGTATTCATAGTTCCATCCAAGTGTGACATTTACTTAAGATTCATAATTCCATCTAAGTGAGGCAATTGCTAACGTTCCTAATTCTATCCAAGTGAGACATTTGCTAACATTCACAATTCCATCCAAGTGTGGCATTTACTTAACATTCACAATCCTATCAGGATGCGGAATAGGCAAACCTTCACAGGTTCATCTAGGTGTGATACTTGCTAACAACCACAATTCTATGTAGATGCGACACAGGCTAATGTTCACAAATCTATGTTCTATGTTATGATGTAAGGTAATGTAGAGTGGCAGAGCTTTCTGGAGTAGAGTGATTGCTTTGGGAGTTGCTGCTGGTTGATGGCTGGCCACTGGTTTCCCCTGCTGACACCTGCAGACACAATCTGGAGCTGCCTCTGTGGGAGCTGCCCTTTGGCTTGGGGCCCTTAGTTGCATGGGCTGCACGGGCAGAGGGCTGCCCTGCCCTGGGAAGGTCAGTTATGACCAGGTGGACGTACCAATCAGAGGAGGTGGGCGGGTTGGGATGTGGGAATGGGAGGGCGGGACTGGGAAAAGGCCAGACACAAAGGACTACACCCCACAGACTGCACCCTCTAGATGCAGGCCAGCACAGAAAAACAGGGTCAGAAGCCACAGTAACACTAGACAAACCCACCATATTAGCACACAGCGCTCACCAAAAACTCCAATAAAGTACATAAAGACGGCCAAAAACGGATTAAAATCATTGTGCAACTACTCACTCAGCATTAACCAACCCCTTAAGCTGCTTCCAAAGTGGTTTCCCTACCAGATCTGTCCACATTGCAGTCTACAAAGCAAGTGGAAAATGGCTGCTGGAGCCAAAGCACAAGCACACCTGACCTTTCCAACCAATTGCAAAAGGGGAGGGCGGGACTGGGAAAAGGCCAGACACAAACAAAATACTACACCACACAGACACCACCCTCTGGATGCCGGGCTGCACAGAAAAACAGGGTCAGAAACCACAGAAACACTAGACAAACCCACCAGATTAGCACACAGTGCTCAATAAAACAATTGAAAAAACACTCACACCACTCCAATAGAGTACATAAAGCAGGCCAAAAACAGATTAAAATCATTGTGCAACTACTCACTCAGCATTAGCCAGCCCCTAAAGCTGCTTCCAAAGTGGTTTCCTTACCAGATCCGTCCACATTGCAGTCAACAAAGCAAGTGACCTTTAGGGCGGGGTAACAACACCAGTTGAGGGAATTTTTAGATTGGATGGTTTTAAAGAAGAAAGGGATTTGATTTGGGTTATATGTTGTCTTGAAGTGATGCCCTTGGGGTGCCTGTGATTGGGATGTAGGGGATTGTGGGATGTATGGACCCCTGTTTTTTTTTTATCTAGTTGGGGTCTATATTGTTGAATATTTTTGTTTTGATAAAAATGTATGTATGATTAACTGTATTTTGAGCACATTTTTGTCACACTCTAATTTGCCCCCTTTCATTGCACATATATAGACCGAATTGGCCCTATTAGATCATCTTTTTTTAAATTACACATGCCACTTCCCTTTTTAAGGTTTTATTAGCTATTTTGGATTTTAGGGATATGCAAGACATTTTTTAGGCCCTGATAACAGACATTATATTGGCACACATTAGAGCACCCCTCTCCCAATTTGTTATCCCATTTAAACATTGTAGGTATCTTTATTAGCAATAGAGGGGCACTTCTATGGGCACACTATAAGTGTGCACAGGGCAGTCACACAGATTATGGAAAAAGGCATGTTGAACAATAAAAGGAAATCATTTTTTAAGTTTAGGTATATTGTTGGATAGTAATTTGAAAAAATGGAAGGTGCTCTGCCCAATGGCTTTCCAACACACACAATGAATGAGCACAGGGAGATGCCTCGTAATCTTGTGTTAAATAGCACTGAAATTACAGCAACAACTGGAAGAGCTCTTGGATGTGCCTGTACATCACTGAACAGTGGTTAAACTGTGTTTATTTATCTTGCCCCCACCACCACTTAAGCCTTGGGCCGCGCGCATCCACACACGCACATCCCGAATGTCAGACTACTGCTCTTGGTTGTGCTGGAATCCATCTTGCTGGATTGATCTTTCCTCCATACTGGATTTTTATCATAATACATATACCTGGAGGTATACATATTAGACTACGCTGGATATAATATCTCTGCAAACGTATTGGAGCTTACCTACTCCCTTGGAACAGTGGTTTAACTGTGTTTATTTATCTTGCGGAATCACCTAAGCCACATCCAACTGTGCCGGAACCAGCACCTAAGCCTCGGGCCGCGAGCATCCCGAGTGCCAGACGAGTGCTGTTGGGTGTGTTGGCAGCCATCTTGCTGGATTGATAGTTCCTCCATAGTTGAATTTTATCATAATACATATACCTGGAGGTATCCATATTAGACTACGCTGGGCATAATATCTCGGCAAACTTATTGGAGCTTACCTACTCCCTTGCAACAGTGATTTACCTGTGTTTATTTATCTTGCAGAATCACCTAAGCCATGCCCCCACCTGAGCCGGAAGCAGCACATAAGCCTCGGGCCGCACACATCGGTGCACGCGCATCCGGAGTGCCAGACGAGTACTGTTGGCTGGTGTCGGGTGGAGGGTAGAGGATCTGTCAGTGTAACGGCATAAACATAGGGGGTGGGGTTGCATCGTATAAGAGAATAACTTCTAGAAGTTGGTTACTTGGGCCATTGCACACCAGATGGCTACGGCCGATATTGGGAGTGAAAAATTATTGTTTAAGCTTGGTACGGCCATAATGATATGTTTGAATGAGGAAAAAAGAAAGGGCAATTGTCGCTAGAAAGGATATCTTTGTGGCTCTGTTGATGTTTACTGGAAGAGGGGATAGTATGTCATGCGCTTTGGAGCTACCTCTCCCCCCTTCCCTGCCGTTACCCACTTCTCTGGTGGCACAGTTTAAACATCCAGAGTTGACGGGGGGCATGCCTGTAAGGGGGGGGTGCTCAATTGGAGGATAAGGGTATGGTCTGCTCCCCGCTATTATTAGATTCAGAGGATTCCATTGCCTTGCTGCATGACATCCAGGAGCAGATCCTGGGGTAAATGGCTTTTGATCAGGTCCTAGGGGTGACTGAGTCAGGTAACGTCTCATTCTAAGACCCGCCCCCCATTTTTGCCTCTGGTGAAATCACTCTGTTGCCTCTCTCAGAGTACCCTCGAATATTGGAGGGTGCGGTGGAGTCGAGTCTGCCTTCGGCACAATCAGGGGGTTGGAGCAAGATGGACCCAGACACATTCTATGCATGGAGCCTGGCTGTTCAGGAATCTATCTGTGAAGAGCTGAAGGAACATACCAGACATCAGGGCAGAATCTCAAAGCAAATGTTATCCCTAGTTAGCTTCATGGGCCCAAAAGATTGGGAAGGGGCAGATGCTCAAATAAACATTACAGCCAACACTGGCAGGCCAGGAGCTAATGATGTCATTTGCTTATCTGAGGATTATAGAAAGGATTATGACCCAGCAATTATGAGATAGCAAGATATGGAAGGGGGGGTGTTGAGAATGGGGGATGGAGGGGACCATCAAATATCCAGAGATCTCCCATAAAGGAAATCCAAAATAAAGAAGAAAACCAGGGCAAAAACGCCCCCGTGCAGGTTGATTTCCTCAAGGCCTTCAGCAGATCCTCCTGTATATTTCTTTGTGGGTTGGCTCAGGAGGATTGGCTGGATGATGTATATCTGGATTATACAGATGATGGAGATTCTGTTAATAGGGAGGATAGTATAGCATTGGTCCCTTCATTGTCAAACAACATGCAGATGGGGTGATGGCCCTTACGGTGGTGGGGAGTGAGAGGAGAATGCAAGAAGGGGTTGCCTGGGTGTCCAACTTAAGATCACTGTTGGACTTACAAATGTAATGAAACATAAAGAAACCAATAGAGCACGGGTGCACAACTTACGGCCCGCGGGCCTGTTGCGGCCCGCCATGTCATTTTTTCCAGCCCGCCAGCAACAAAGAAATTCATAATGGAGTGCGGCCCGCAAGCAGAATCGACCGCCCTCCATTAGGAAACTCTTTGTTGTCTTCCGGGCCGGACAAAACACTGACCCTCATTGGTTCAGTACCCATGCATCACGTCGCTCCTACAAGCCACGTAGTGCGTGTGTGCTGCATCAATGGAGTGCCAGCACTACAGCTGGCGTGATCAGTAAGGCTTGATGCCGAAAGGCATTTCAGCCTTGCCACGCCAGCCGTAGTGCCAGAAGCCTTACCAGCATTCCAGCACGTCTGGTAAGTACATATGGGAGGGAGTGGGGGCTGTATATTTGTGTGTGTCTCGGGTCTGTCCTGACTGTGTTTTTTGTTTTTGTGTGTATGTTGAGATGATGGGGGGGAGGTGTCGGGTCTGTATGGGGGTGTCGGGTCTGTATGGATGTTTTTATTTGTATGTCTGTGCAGTGTATGTGGAGATGGGGGTGGTGGGGATGTTGGGTCTTTATGGGTGTTTGTATTTGTATGTCTATGCAGTGTATGTTGAGGTGGGGGGGTGTTGGGTCTGTATGGGTGTTTGTATTTGTATGTCTGTGCAGTGTATGTGGAGATGGTGTGAAAACAAGGAAATAATATGAGGCAGGGTAACCAAAAAGGGAACACACCAAACACAGGTTACAAAGGAACATACAAAGTACTTTATTTTATACTGAATCCAGTTACAAAAGAACAGAACAAAATTCAGATAGCTATCGACCCTCAGTACAACACAGCGAACTCCGGCGTGGTTCGGTGTGCTCAGTGAATGCAAATATTCATTGAAACAGTCAGGCTTTTATACATTTCAAGCCTGCTGTTCAGCCCTCCTTTGGGTTAACCATTCCATAAATAAGTTACTGCTCTAGGGTCCCTTGCCAGGTCAAATCTAGTTCATCTTAGTTTTATACATTAACAAGAAGAAATGGCAATAATGTATGCTCTAGGCCTAACATTACAATGCGGGACTTCGTTTATACAATGTAGTTAAGCAGGTGTTCTCATTCAATTATAGATCAGTTTCGGTGATACAGGTAATCCATTGCACACAGGTCAGCAGAAGGACAAGGTCTCAGCTCATGACCCTAACAAGTGGCCTGCAGGCAAGTTATACATTAGCTGTACAGAGGTCATGACAATCGAGTTCTGTTCTGAATAACATAGGCTACCATTTTAGCTCACATGGTGACTTTATAGAGCAAGAAAACCTAAAATGGTGGCTTGACCCAAAATGACAGTTTACATGGTTTCTAAAGTCAGGACCTTGTAATGCGAGTTTATTCACATGTAGTTTATAAGCAGCTTGTTAGCAGCTTGGCGTAGGCCAATATACATATATTCATAGCAATAGGAGGCACGATATAATTTCTAGTTTGACAAACCCTCCTTTTGGCCTATGCCAAGTGCTAAACTACTTCTGATCTCCCTGCAAATAACTCCATGTGTCATCGTCCATACACCCTGAATAGCTGTCAGAAATATCTATCGCCATTAGATCTTTTCCTAAGATCTCTTTCAGTACATACTCCTTAGAGGTTTTATCCGGGGCATACACTTTATGTCCTATTGTACCTATCGCCTGAGCGCAACATCCCCCTAGCATTGAACATATGCTTGGTAGACATTGGATACAACAACAAAGAAATAGCAGAATTCCCAAAATAATCAGCAAGACTGAAGGCACTTTCCAACCCCAAGACCGCAAGAAGTCCCAGAACCAAGCGCTAAGATCCCAATTTCCCTCGGGAACATGCACTTCTGAACTAAGAATGTGCAGATTCTGTATTGCCTTAAAAATAGTTGGGGAGGAATCCGGTACGAAAACACAGCAAGCGGACCCCACTAGTTTACATACTCCACCACGTTCGGCCAGAATGACATCTAATGCCATCCGGTTCTGAAGCGCTACCAATCTGATCGCTTTCTGCTCTAAAGTCATATTATAGAGTATATCTTTGGTCCGGTTGATGGTTCTCTCCAGTACTCTCGCTAGTTTCCTGATATCCTCGGAATTCGTTATCTGCCCAAAGAATGGAAGGAATGATTTCGCTACATCTCCTAAAACCTGTGCTGGAGTGTCGCCATTCTCGTCCCGCCGTGGACGAGCCTTCGAAACCTCTACAGTACTTGCTATAAACACCCCAGGTAACAGGATTCCTAGATAACAAGTTCCCTGCCAATCCCTGGGCAACCATGGAAATGCTACATTACCGCAAACAAAATAGATAGGTTCACCTACATACAAAGGTCTGTCTTCCCCAGTCAAATTTGCAACGTTGGCGCAACCTTTATAATCTCCCATTGACCGGGTGCCATTCCTCTGTATGCAGAAAGAAACTGAATCGGGGCTATGGTTAACGGTATAAGAAGGAGGCACGGCATTCTTATTGCCTATCGGAGCCATTTTAAAGGAAATCAAAGATTGGAAAGGACGAGACAATCTATCGGAAGGCCTAATAGAAGCAATATTGAGCTTACTCCTATTTGCGAAAAGCGAGCATTCCAGGGGAGTCAGAACACGTTTCTCAAAACTATTCAAATTAGTGCCATCAAAGTTCCCCGAGATGCTATCGTTCCATCGGCCAAAGAACAGTGCTCTAAGTGAAGCATAACAAGCAGTTGTCAAAGGTAAAGGGTGAATATACCAACATAGACCCTTATCCCCATATTGCGGTAAATGTGAGCAGACCCAACAATTAGTCTTATTAAAAATGGCATGTGTTGCATTCATTATAAGCAACAAGGTATTATTGTGATACTTCTGTCTATGCTGTGAGTCCCTAGGTGACAGAGTATGTAAATGTACAAAAGCTGTAGGAACAGTGGGTACAATTTCAGTCGGCAGCAAAGACTCTAAAGGATGAGTTTCTTCAAAATACCAAAGGCCTAAGAAAGTGACTATTATAAAACCAAATATTATCATAAAAACACAGCAATACGTTTTCGGGGCACAGGCACATTGTTCATTGTCCGAGTTGGTCACCCCCTTATTTATAAATCCAATACGAGCAGCAGCGGTGGCGGTAGCAGGCATTGTAGATTTTCAATTGACGACCCCAATGTTCGTTGCTGGCGACACTACGGTCGCGCGGCTTCTTAGTCCTTCCACAACCCCTAGCCAACAGAATCCCCTTCCTCAACTTTTTGGGCAAAAGCAAGCCCTTGATGATCCTTTCCTTCCTTGAATGCACAGCCGAACCGTGCCGTATGTCTATCTTCGTGGCCGGAAGTTGTATCTTGCTGTGCCTAGTATTGTTTGATCCGAGAACAAGATGTCGTCACTTCCCGTTGGAAGCAACGTATCAGAGGCAAGTGAAGATGGAACAGCAATTTCCGGGAGCAAAATTTTCGGAGAGTGCGGAGACAAAATGGCAGCTTCCCCAAGCCTCATGGGCTCAGAAAGATTCTCCGACGCACTCTCAGTGCTACTCACTGCTTTGGGATCATTGGTTGCAGCGTTAGCGAGGGGTTCTGTTTCTTCTGTAACGTGTGGCACTGGGTGAGGAAGTTTCTTGACATGCGTCGCGTGGTTCCAATGCTTCCGGCCTGCGACACGCACCGCTGTTTGGGTGACCAGCAGGACCTGGAATGGGCCCCGCTACCGAGGTGCAAGGCAGGAAGATCGGTCAAAGGATTTGACCAAAACCCAACTTCCAGGTTGTATACTGTGGCCTGGGCCCTCGTATCGCGCGGGTAAAGCGTTTCGTACCTGGTGATAAATGAAATACAGGTTTTTAGTCAACTGGCTACAATAGTCTGAAAGCAATACATTTTCTACATTCCTCAATGCCCTAGGCTTCGGAAGACCCCAGATATTGGCAGGTCTCCCCATTACCACCTCAAATGGAGAGAGCCCAGTCTTAGTTTGAGGGGTTGTACGCATGGCTAGTAACACGATCGGTAAGGCGTCCGGCCATTTTAGTTTGGTGCCAGCACACGTCTTAGCGAGCTTGTTTTTTATGATACCATTGTGTCTTTCCACTAATCCGGTGCTCTGAGCATGTCTGGCCGAATGGAATCGTTTGTCAATTTGCAACGCCGTACATATCTGTAGAATTACAGCAGTGATAAAATGCGGACCATTATCCGACCAGATAACTCTCGGCAAACCGAACCGTGGGAAGAATTCCTTTAACATGGTCTTTGCAGTGGTCATGGCTGTAGCGTCTTTAACAGGGAAAGCCTCGACCCACTTACTAAAGGCGCAAATGACCACAAGGACATTTTTTAGATTGTTACATCGCTCCATTTCAATAAAGTCAAAGTGAATCACTTCAAACGGGACAGAAGGAGGCCCAAAGCTACCTCTTGGAGTTGCTGTCCCCTTTCCCACATTGTGTTGTAGGCAAATCATGCAATTTTGGACATAATGCTGGGCAATTTTTGAAATCTTATCATTTACCCAGACTTTCTCTAACATTCTCGTGATCTGTTGAGCGCACACATGTGTGGGACCGTGTGCCATGGTAACCATCATAACTATATAGGCATTAGGAAGCAACCATTTCCCTTCAACCATGTCCACCCAACACCCATCATCATCGAGTTTCCCCAAGCCCTCATCCCACCTCTTGGATTCTTCTAATGTGGCATCGGCTTGGATATCCCGTACAGACCCGACACCCTCATCCATTGCATAGGCATCTACAGTCTCCCTTGAAACATACATCTCTGTGAAGAGATCAGAGGCAGTTTATCTAGCTATTTGATCAGCGAAAGCATTCCCTTTCCCTACATCATCTATAATCTTGCGATGTGCTGCGCACTTAATGATTGCTAACTGACTAGGGAGCGTAAGCGCTGAAAGCAATTTTACTATCAGGGAGCCATATTGGATCTTGGTGCCATGCAAAGTTAAAAACCCTCTCTCTGACCAAAGTCTCCCAAAGTTGTGAGCCACCCCAAAGGCATACTGGCTATCAGTATATATGTCTACTGTTAGCCCTTCGGAAAGCTCACAAGCTCGAGTCAATGCTATAATCTCTGTGGCCTGCGCAGAGTTATGCGTAATTCTCTTGGTCTCCACAACCGTACTCAATGTAGTGACTGCATAAGCAGCTGTGGATGTACCATCCAGTAGTTTGAAGCAGGAGCCATCACAAAACAGCTCCCCTTGTGGGTTATCCAAAGGAGTGTCCCTCAAATCAACTCTGCCTTTTGTATCTTGTTCAGTAGTATACAGGCAGTCATGTGACTCTTCGTCACCGGAAACAGTATTTTGCGGGAAAGGTAGGAGTTCAGCCGGATTAAGAACGCAGCACCTCCTAATTTGAATGTGGGGAGCAAACAAGATTAATTCATATCTTGTCAGTCGTGCGGAAGTGAGGTGTTGCGTTTGGGTTTTGTTCAATAGAATATCTACAGAGTGAGGCACCATCAGGGTTAAATCATGGCCTAGGACCATTCCCTCACTCTGTTTTACAGACGCAGCAGCAGCAGCGACAGCGCGCAAACATCTTGGCAAAGCGCATGCAACAGGATCAAGGGCGGAAGAGTAGTAACCGCATGGCCTATTCTTCCCTCCATGTTCCTGCGTTAATACAGCCAAAGCACATCCATCACATGCATGCACAAACAACACAAAGGCCTTCTCATAGTTCGGTGTGCCCAAAACTGGCGCTGAACATAATGCAGTCTTGAGCAACTCGAATGAATGTTGATGCTCCGTATTCCATGGCAATGGCGAAGAAATACCCTTCGTCAAGGCCAACATCAGTTTTATCACTAGTGAGAAGTTTGGGATCCATAACCTACAGTAAGAAGCCATACCTATCAAGGCTCTAACTTCCTTTTGTGTATTTGGGACAGACATGCCAGAAATGTGTTTTATTCTTTCAGGTGTCAATCGTCTTCCCTCCTTTGACAGGAGATAGCCTAAATAGGCGACCTCCTGGCAACAATATTGAAACTTTTTAAGCAAAGCTTTGTGACCATGCTTAGCTAGATGGATGAGCAACAACACAGTGCCCTCTTTACAAGAGCTCTCAGAGTCAGCGGCTAAAAGCAAATCATCAACATATTGAAGCAACGTACAAGTAGGGGGCAATCCAAGGGTATCAAGCTGCTATTTCAAAGCCCTACTATAAATACTAGGACTCTCAGTATAACCTTGAGGTGCACGAGTAAATGTGAATGAGTGTCCCCCTAAGGTGAACGCGAACAAGTATCTACTATCCTCATGTATAGGAATACTGAAGAAAGCATTCTTTAGGTCCACAACACTGAAGTGAGTAGCCGTAGCTGGAATCATGGTTAATATTGTCGTGGAGTGACGACTTTATTAATGGCACGTAAATCAATTATAAAACGAAATGGAATTGCATTATCACCTTTTTTGTACACGGGTAAAATCGGACTATTGCACAAACTTCCTGCAATCTCCTCAATCACCCCACGATGCACAAAATCAGAAACAATGCTCTTCAAAGCTCGCTCACCTTCAACTGAGATCTTATACTGTGGAATACGGGGCAGCTTAATTCCATGTTTCAAAACTATTTTAACAGGCTCAATCTGCAAAACACCAACATCATTGTCATCAACTGCCCACAAACACTCTGGTACATTACTGAATTCTAGCGGCAAAGGTCTAGTCAAGAATTGCGAAACAGAACATTGCTGTGGTGAAATCGTCAAACGCACTCCATCAGAAGAACAATGAATTACCGCATTTAATTCCTTCAACAGATTCAACCCCAGCAAATTCTCTCCACAATTCGAAGTCAAGAGAAATGGACAGTGGTCCGTAAAGGGACCCAAAGAAATAGGTAGCGGTGAAGAAACCGGACAAACAACTGGTGTGCCAGAAAACCCTACAGAAACATTGCTTTGCCCTGACAGTGGAATGTTTGGAACCCGAGAATGATCAATGGAGCACTTCTGTGCTCCAGTGTCTATCAAAAATTGATGTTTCCTATTTCCCACTACCATTTCAACGTAGGGACCTTTCTGATTAACGGGAATAGGTGTAGGTTCCAAACCTTGCTTCGGGCAATCCTAACGAAACAAAATATCATCAAAAGGAAGCTCTTCAGATAGATATGCAGCAGAAGGATGATCAAATATGTTTCTAGTATCCACACTCGAAGTCTGATTATCCTGTGAAAAAGGTTGTTGGGGATCCTGCGAAAACTGGCCTCTACCAGGGCCCCCTACCCCCGGGCGACCTCTGGATCGTCTACCCATATTTCCAAATGTGTTATTCGACCTCTGTCGAAGGACAGGGCATTGTGCACGCCAATGACCCTCCTGGCGACAATAGGCACACTGGTTAATATTCACAGGACCCAAGGGCACATTCCCTTGTGGAACATACTGACCTCTAATCTGCGAACTACCCCCTCTGGGGCCTCTAACAATTTGCTGAAACAATACTTTAGTCTTCAAATCACCTTTTCTCTTCTCGACTCTATCTTTTTCATTATTGACACGGTTCTCGTAGTACTGAGCCATGTGCAGTACTTCTGATTGGGATTTCACCTGCCAAGCGCTCTCAGAAGGCATAATTTGTGACTGGATGTCAGGCAGCAATCCACGTACAAATTTGTCCAAAAATAATCTTTTCCCAGACTCTGTGCCTAAGTCTTGTCCACTGAAATCCGAGAATACCTGTTCGAACCGATTAAAGAACTCGGTAGCACCCTCAGATTTTCCTTGGTCACAGGCCGTAAGCTTGTCCCAAATAATTCTCTTTTCGGGGATTATAGTTTTCAGTTTTGCAATGATTCTGTCAGGAAAAGTTAGTATCACCTGAGGTGGTCTCTCACCAGCTGGCCTTTCCCCATCAAACCTAACTATGTTAGCCCATGTATCTCCCAACCCTGGTACATCGTCTATAGTTCTAACTTGTTTCCACAAATCTACAGGCAGGAGTACAGGGAATAGCAAATCAATGTCGCCTAGGGTAAACACTGAGGACTGCAAAACGGACTCTATCTCTTTATAGAACCCTGTCAGATTTTTCCTAATGTCAGGAATAGTTTGTCTAATAGTATTCACTTCCTGTCGTGAAAACGGGACGTGAACAAACTGCGATACATAATGTGCATGAATGTCCACAGCAGGTGTACCTGCTGCAGCATTAGCAGGAATCTCAACCTTTGGGACAAATGTCGGAGGAACCTCTCTCATAGGCAACTGAGATGTAGGCAACTCCGAACGCTTACTAAGCAACATAGCTAAGTCGAGCGCTAAAGCAGTTGAAGAAGTGTCAAGTGAAAAAGCTCTCTTATAAATGCTCAATAACTCTGTGGGACAACTAACCTTTCTCTTTAAACATTCATCCTGCAGGTACTCTACCATTTCCTGTATCACTTTCCTCTGCATTTCTAGCGTATATTGACTGTATGTGTCATATACCTCAACTGGAGTTATCGATATGTCTGAAATCCATCTAATCGCATCTTTTGTACAAATTCGCGCCTCCTCAGATGTCGATTTACGACACGGAAGAAATTGTTTCTGTACATACATACTTTCTTCTTCTTCATCCTCATTCCGTAACCTTTCCAACTCCTTTCTATACTCAAATATCCTCTCAACATGCTCATGTACCTTCTCCACAGTGTCTCTTGAAAACGCTAAAGTATTCAGGTCCCTCAACCCTTGTGGGAGGTCTGCATTATTTAATTTACCCCACATTACACATAAATGAATCCCTAAACCTTCAATGAAAACATTTTTCTCAGGAAAATTATCCATATTAGAAAGTGTGGCAAGAACATTAGCTCGATCATCTCTCTCCATACAATGCTTAGCCCATGCAAACAAATCCTGTTTCTTTTCTGTAGGAACAGTATTACGAGTAACAATCCTCGACCCCGCACCCTGATCAACTACAAGCGGTACAGAACTACTTGAGAGTGAGGGTGCAGGCAAATTCAATGGAGGTACTATTACTGGTGCAATGGGAAGAGGCAGAGGAGCAGGTGGAGGAACAACAACCGGAGGAATAGGAGCAACAGGTTGAGCAGGAAGAGCCGGAATAACAGCAGGAAGAGGTACAGCAGGAGGAAGAGGAACATACGGAGGTGGTGCAGAGGCACCAGGCCTTTGTTCATTTAACAATTTGTCGATAAACTCATCAGAAACATGAAGATCTTTAGAAGGATAGATTTTCTGAATACCGAGTGAGAAAGCCCTGTCCATATTCCTAACCGACTCAGACTGTTTGTCCTGGTCATATAACAACGCCTTTTCAGCATTTGTTTTATGACGACGCACATGTTTTTCCCTACTTTTAAGCTGCTGCAACGCTTCTCTTTTCCAATTTTGCAAAACATCAAATGCTGCAGGTCTGGCCTTCTTTTTTTAACAAGACTGACTCTAAATATTCAATACGAGGGATCTCAAAACTACCATTGACTGGCCACTGAAGTTCGGGGGCATGTCTGGTTTGTCTGTGCCAAATTTTATTAAATACTACACTTCCAATGCCATGCTTACAGTACATAGTACATGCCGGTGACCCCTCCTGTGGTGCCGGACGGCTAAATTCCAAAGATTGTCTATCGCTGCGGAATAATGCCCTAAAGCAGCTAGACAATTTCCCAGGCATTTCTCAAATACTCGGTGTTACCTGGTCAATAATTGTGTCTGCAGATACAATGCGCCAAATTCAAATTGTCAGAGTTGAATTAAGAGTCGGGTAACGACTCACCTGACCAAACCTAAGGAGGACCGATCGGTTTACAAAGGACTTACCTAATGAATTTTACCTTGTGTATGGTGATTTCGGCAAATCTGCCCGCCTCAAAAAAATTGACCCTCGTCAAGATGCCGTCTCAGACCACACGGCTATCGTCCAGGGAACGGATCGTGCAGCGCTGTTGAGGTGTCGCGTCTCGTTCAGTCGGGCCCGTTATGTCACACCATCCGATCCCGGTCCGATAGCGTGCGTCAACCTTCAATAATCCGGCATCAATCTTGAGGGTCCCTATTCCGGGCGCCAACTGTGAAAACAAGGAAATAATATGAGGCAGGGTAACCAAAAAGGAAACACAACAAACACAGGTTACAAAGGAATATACAAAGTACTTTATTTTATACTGAAAGAACAGAACAAAATTCAGATAGCTATCGACCCTCAGTACAACACAGCGAACTCCGGCGTGGTTCGGTGTGCTCAGTGAGTGCAAATATTCATTGAAACAGTCAGGCTTTTATACATTTCAAGCCTGCTGTTCAGCCCTCCTTTGGGTTAACCATTCCATAAATAAGTTACTGCTCTAGGGTCCCTTCCCAGGTCAAATCTAGTTCATCTTAGGTTTATACATTAACAAGAAGAAATGGTAATAATGTATGCTCTAGGCCTAACATTACAATGCGGGACTTAGTTTATACAATGTAGTTAAGCAGGTGTTCTCATTCAATTATAGATCAGTTTTGGTGATACAGGTAATCCATTGCACACAGGTCAGCAGAAGGACAAGGTCTCAGCTCATGACCCTAACAAGTGGCCTGCAGGCAAGTTATACATTAGCTGTACAGAGGTCATGACAATCGAGTTCTGTTCTGAATAACATAGGCTACCATTTTAGCTCACATGGTGACTTTATAGAGCAAGAAAACCTAAAATGGCGGCTTGACCCAAAATGACAGTTTACATGGTTTCTAAGGTCAGGACCTTGTAATACGAGTTTATTCACATGTAGTTTATAAGCAGCTTGTTAGCAGCTTGGCGTAGGCCAATATACATATATTCATAGCAATAGGAGGCACGATATAATTTCTAGTTTGACAATGGGGGTGGTGGGGGTGTTGGGTCTTTATGGGTGTTTGTATTTGTATGTCTGTGCAGTGTATGTTGCGATGCGGGGTTGGGGGGTTGTCGGGTCTGTATGGGTGTTTGTATTTGTATGTCTGTGCAGTTTATGTTGAGATGAGGGGGTGGGGGGTGTCGGGTCTGTATGGGTGTTTGTATTTGTATGTCTATGCAGTGTATGTTGAGGTGGGGGGTGTTGGGTCTGTATGGGTGTTTGTATTTGTATGTCTGTGCAGTGTATGTGGAGATGGGGGTGGTGGGGGTGTTGGGTCTTTATGGGTGTTTGTATTTGTATGACTGTGCAGTGTATGTTAAGTAGGGGGGTGGGGGTGTCGGGTCTGTATGGGTGTTTGCATTTGTATGTCTGGGCAGTTTATGTTGAGATGTGGGGGTGGGGGGTGTCGGTCTGTCAGTGTGTTTTTTTGTGTGTATGGGCACTGTATGCTGAGATGGGGGTGGGAGGAGTTCGGGTCTGTATGGTGTTATTGTATGCATATGCAGTGTATGTTGAGATATGGGGGTGGGGGTGTCAGTCTGTCAGTGTTGTTTTTGTGTTTATGGGCAGTGTATGCTGAGATAGGGTGGGAGGGGTTCGGGTCTGTATGGTGTTATTGTATGTGTGTCCAGTGTATGTTGACATATGGGGGTGGGGGGTGTTGGTCTGTCAGTGTGTTGTTTTTGTGTGTATGGGCAGTGTATGCTGAGATGGGGGTGGGAGGGGTTCGGGTCTGTATGGGTGCATAGTGCATTGGTGTCTGCTTGTGAGTTTGTGTGCTGAGTTGGGGGTGGGGGTTCAGGTCTGTATGGGTACATGGTGTATGCTTGTTAGTGTGTATGCAGGGGTGGGGGTGGGGGCTTGGGGTTTGTATGGGTATGTATGCAAGGTTCATGCTTCGTGGCATGGGGGATAGTGTTTGGTTTGGGGTGGGGCCATGGGACCTAGTGTTTGGTTGAGGGGTGGGGCCATGGGGGCCTAGTGTTTGGTTGAGGGGTGGGGGGCATGGGGCCTAGTGTTTGGTTGTGGGGTGGGGGCCATGGGACATATTGTTTGGTTGGGGTGAGAGCCATGGGGGTAGTGTTTGCTTGAGGGGTGGGTGGCATGGGGCATAGTGTTTGCTTGAAGGTGGGGGACATGGGGCATAGTGTTTGGTTGGGGGTGGGAGCCATGGGGCATAGGGTTTGGTTGGGGGTGGGAGCCATGGGGCATAGTGTTTGGTTAGGAGTGGGGGGCATGGGGCATAGTGTTTGGTTGGCGGTGGGGGACATGAGGCATAGTGTTTGGTTGGGTGTGGGCGACATGGGGCATAGTGTTTAGTTGAGGGGTGGGTGTCATGGGGCATAGTGATTGGTTGAGGGGTGGGGGCCATGGGACATAGTGTTTGGTTGGGGGTGGGAGCCATGGGGCATAGTGTTTGGTTGACGGGTGGGAGCCATGGGGCCTAGTGTTTGGTTGAGGGGTGTGAGTCATGGGGCCTATTGTTTGGTTGAGGGGGGGCATGGGTCATATTGTTTAGTTGGGGGTGGGAGCCATGTGGAACAGTATTTGGTTGAGAGGTGGGAGCCATGGGGCATAGTGTTTGGTTGGGTGTGGGGGACATGGGGCATAGTGTTTGGTTGGGGGTGGGGGACATGAGGCATAGTGTTTGTTTGAGGGGTGGGAGCCATGGAGCCTAGTGTTTGGTTGAGGGGTGTGGGCCATGGGACATATTGTTTGGTTGGGGGTGGGAGCCATGGGGCATATTGTTTGGTTGGGGGGGGCATGGGGCATAGTGTTTGCTTGAGAGATGGGTGTCATGGGGCATAGTGTTTGCTTGAGGGGTGGGGGCCATGAGGCATGGTGTTTGTTTGAGGGGTGAGAGCCATTGGGCCTAGTGTTTGGTGGAGGGGTGGGGTCCATGCGACATATTGTTTGGTTGGGAGTGGGAGCCAGGGGCATATTGTTTGTTTGGGGGTGGGAGCCATGGGGCATAGTGTTTGCTTGAGGGGTGGGTGTCATGGGGCATAGTGTTTGCTTGAGGGGTAGGGGCCATGGGGCATAGTGTTTGGTTGGGGCATGGGAGCCATGGGGCTTAATGTTTGGTTGAGCTGTGGGGGCATAGTGTTTGGTTGAACGGTGGGGGCCATGGGGTACAGTGTCTGGTTTGGGGGTGGGGGCCATGGGGCATAGTGTTGCACTCCACAAGAGTGAACCGAATGGTAAAGCTAAAGCAGGCAGTTAGGAGATGTACATGCTTTGCTTTTTGAGGAAACCTGACTCAACGAAGGCCATACTTCTCTTGGGCAACCCAAACAGCAAAGTATAGCCGTCCAAAATAACGGAATGTCCAATCAAGGGGCAATAAAATATATATAATTTAATTAAACAGACGATATGCAATAACTAAATCGAAATAAATTATAACAATGGAAAATGTGTAGTACGAAATATAAGTTTGAAATACAAATAAAAATTGTTACACCTCAAAAACGTATTCCTTTTCATTGTGTTTAATCCAAAGCTAGGAAGGGAAGCTGGATGTAAAAAGTGGAGTTATTGCACAATTGGGAGGAGGGAGATGACTATTGTATCAATGGATGATCACGTCTAGACAACTGTACGGAATGTGTTAGATCAGCTAACCCTCAGGGGATTGCCCATGGTGGGTAGGACCTAGGTGGAGGGGTTAGGTTAATGTCCAGAAAGGAGGGGGGGTGGATGAGGAGGTGGTTTTGGGGGTGACCCGCCCAGTGAAAGTCCCTCAGAGGATACCATTGGGACAAGGGATGGGGTCTGAGAGCAATATCATAAATGTCTTGTTGGCTGAGAAACACACACCCTCCTCAGAGACTCCAAGATACTTATATCACTCTCTGGTAATTACGACACAGACCTCGCCTTAGTCAACAAGACTTATCATTCAGGCATGGATGGCAGTACACAGCCTCTGCCTGAATGATGATAAGATTGAGATTTTGATTCTTGGAGCCCCTACTAACCTCAATTATTCATCATTTAGCATAGACAGCATTATCATCAAAGTCACCAAGGAGACTAAAACACTAGGGGCCTGATTCATGGAAGTGTTTTATAATGGCGCAATCCCGTTTGAAAATATTCTATGAATCCGGCCCAATGTTTCTACCTGGATTCTACCCTGAACTTGTGCAAACAAGTTAATGTGATGGCCTCGGCAACAGCATACACCAGCAAGCTAATACATGCCTGCAAGCCGTATCTGTCGACAGAGAGCTGCATCACATTAGCAGGAGCCTTAATCTTGTCAAAACTCGATTATTGTAATGCCTTCTATGCAGGAGCCAGCAAACAAATCACAAACAAACTCCAAATACCACAAAATAATGCTCTTAAACCAGCATTGAGCATCCCAAGGAGAGAACATATGTCAGAGACTAGAAGAAAGTACAAATGGCTTTCCATCAAGGACAGGATCCAATTTAAAATTGCATCCATTACTCACACATGCCTTATCAATGCTGCTCCTCAGTATTTAAGAGAGAAAATTATTTAAAAAACATAATTACGACCGACTTGGTCTGCAAACTCCTTTTGTAGCATAGTTCCAAGATTCAACCTGAAAAAAGTTGGCAGCAATAACTTCTCTGTTCAGGCTGCCCACGTCTGGAATACCCTCCTGCTTCATCTGTGCACAGATCAGACTTTCCAAAGTTTCTGGATAAATACAAAAAATGGTTAGCTATGAACACCATCTTGCCTTAGTGTGTTTTATATCACTCTGTTGACATAATGGCTGTTTCATTTCTTACGCACTTGTTTCGCTCGGGCAGTATATATCTCCTTACTGGCCCGGACCTTGAAATGTATCTGTAAATCTTTTTGCGTGGTAGATTTTTCCTTGTATTGTTCTTCATTTGCTATGCCTATGTGTATGTAACCTATGTACTATAACTTTCTTGGAATGCGCCTAGATACCCTAGGGTGTGGTGTGCTTTATAAATCAATAAAACAAACTAACAAACAAGGCAAGTGGGTTACCAGGCAAGACCTACGACAGTGGAATCTACCCATCTGGAAAACGTTCATCCTAAAATAGTCAATGATAGTAAAATCGGGGATACTAAGATGAAAGATATCCAATGGAGAGACCCTCACAGTATAGATAATCCATGTTTATTCTATTATATGTTTTATTATGGGGGCACAGACTCACTGAATAGGGGCAGAGTGTTGGATCTCCTAAATGAAATACCAGTGCTGAGGCTCATCTCATCCAAAGATATCAAGTGGGTGGATTATATCCATCCAGAAAGATATGACTGTGTCAGATTGGGTGAAGGTGTGTGATTACTGATGTTGGTACATCTGAGGGTGCTGCAGGACAGGAGTGTGGTTGATTGACTGGGTGTGCAGGGGCCTCGTCTCAGTGCTGGAGTACATCACTGCGTGCACACCAGAGAGAGCAGTGCCTGAGATACCTTTACTGGAATTCTTGAACACAAGTCATCCCTGAAGTTCATTAGAAGACGTGTGTATAGGCATCCTTGTGCTGGTTAGGAGAAGGTGCTGCAAATCAGAATCGAGGTGCTCTTGGAGCCACATATATGGTTTTGAAATACTTGAAAAGTGGGTAGGTTCTAGGGGCAGAGTCAAAATTCGCTGGGAGGGTTTGTTGTTGTTGATCTGGTAATGGATTAGTAGGCGCTTCTGAAGACCAGGATTCAGGTGCCTTGTAAGAGCTGTGTGCGAGACGTCAGCATGGGACTAGAAATAGATCCTGCTGGTAAAGAATGGGTGCAATGGATTCTGTGTGTAGCTCTAGAAGTCTAGAGGGTTCAGACAAGCACTGTTGTAGCAGTGACACCGAATGATCAATTTGTGTATGGCAGTGAATGACTTTCTGGAAGATACAGATATATGAGCAGCAGTGGGCGGCACCTAAGGACGGTCATTGAAGGTATGTTTTGGAAGAGAGTAATCAGAGTCCCAAGAAGTACACCTATACACGCACTATGGACAGAACTGGGGCACTATATGGTAAATGTCTAGAACCTCCAGGAATAGGAGGCTTTAATGTACTAAAAGAAGCCACGGTGAAAGAATCTGACTCTTCGCTAGCGCAATGGAAGCTGATTTGTCGAGCTATTATCAGTGATCTGGGAGAAACAGAGCAAGTAGTAATTGAAAATCCGGATAGAATAAAAGTGAAACTATACAGAGCAGATTGGATAACAACACAAGCAGATCGTCAGGAACTCAAATATTATGTATGGAAAACCACTTGTGGAAACTCGAAAATTAATTACGTTACCACATTATCTGGAACAATTTCCAAACTGGGTTTTCAGAGATCAATACCTATGTTTCAGATTAAACGTTAGGTCAAGTCAAAAGGAAAAAATCACATGTAGATGGTGTCAGAACCCAGATATAGTGGAAACCCTAAAACATTTAGTTATGTTTTGCCCAGGTTTGGAAAATAATAGAACAAGACTCGTGGAAGATATCACTAAGAAAAACTTGGGAAAAATGCACGAAGACTGGTGGCTAGAATTGTTGAGAGGTCAGCGAATCACCCTCATTTTAGCGTTGGTGAAATTATTACAGGACATATTTAATAAGTGAAATAATGAAACACAGAAACAAAGGTCTGGTGAAGGAAAAGTATAATATACAGACTCTTGACTGGCACTGTTCATTTTTAAAAATAACTGTTAAATTATAAATGCCATAAGGTGGCTAAAGGTTTTGCATGTAAAAACCAAATGAACCCATTAAAAAAATAAAAACATAGAAAATAAAAATAAAAATATGCTGAGTTCTGTTTCTGGTACCTGGCCAGTGTGCTCATCTACTTTTGTTAGAGCCTCCTATCGCTCTGGGAGTTAGGGTAGTTGATAAAAATTATGTTAAATGGACATGTAGATGGTCAAGTGATGGAACGTTGGTGGTTTCTTCAGCTCAGCATCAATGGCTAGTTTACTTACTAGTAATATTCATTACTCTTAGTCCTTCCCTTCCTCATCACAATCCTTAAGGTTGAGATGTCCCCGAACCCCCACAAAAGAAATTCGTGCAGGTTACTCCATCCTTTTTTTTTAGTTCAGGCCCACCATAATTAGTACAGCATGAGTGCGACCCTGTATACCATTCAATGAAATGGGAGATGGCGGCAGGTCTTAGGGTTGTGCTGTTGACGAGTAGGGCAGTGAACTATGAAGATTACCAAAACGTAGGTAGCATTATCTCCACAGCCCTCTTCATCGTCCCAGTCCTTTGAGGTGTAATAAAGCTCGTTTATCAGCCTGAAGACTAATAAAATCAATTTGCAGGCCTAACTACCTGCAGCTCTCATAAAATATGTTAGCACATGATACAATTCATTCTCTTGGATACTGCTTGCTGATAACTGAAGACTCTTTCAAGTTTGCAGACAGAGGAAGGGGTCAGAGTCAGAGTAGCCCAGGATAGCATTCCCAGAGTAAGAAGGGTTCTTGCATCCTGAGATTTCCTAGGGGACCCCAGATTCCTGACCCCACCCCCACTTCCTGCAGACAGAGCACTCTGGTTATGGCATCATAAGGCAAAGTGCTTTACAGCAGTGAGGATTGCACCCCTTATAGAAAACTAGAAGGGAACCAACTCACTGTGACCTGTTGCCTATATAAGAGGGAGGAGACCCTCGCCGTGATTGATTTGTCTTGGATTTTGAAAGAAGGATTCACCTAAAACTCTGTTGGAGGTACAGTCAGCTCCAAAGTCCTCTGCAATTTAGGTGAAGACAGAGTGATCGAAGGAAGAGGCAAGCTCTTCCCCCTAACCATCCTAAGGTAATATTTGGGATGACTGATCACTGCATAAAACCTTCTGCAGCTGAGCCCACAGGTACCCCGGACATGCTCAGTAGAGGTGATAAAACTCTGCCAGTGCTCTCTGCAGACCTTTCTGGTTGGGAAGTGCAGGAGAAGTGAATAACTTTTCCACTAGATTCATCGGATTGGGACTGGCAGCATTTGTCCAGAAACATCCCAAAGCTCCGTCTACCACCTCAAGGCACTTTGCAAACCGGCTCGACCGTGTTCGAAGCAATTTGAGCTAGTACAGGACCTACAGTGCTGCCTTTGGCACTCCAAGCGCTTTGTTTGGGTTACCTATTTTTTTCAGTGATTGTGTCACTGACTTGATCCATTGAAGTCAATTGTCTCCCCTCGACTTGACCACTGGGACGGCCCAATTTAAGCAGCTGACTGACTGTGTCTCGACAGCTGATTTGATCCAGCAGAAGCCCCATCTCAACACATTTCAAATGCCAACTTGTGCTGCTGGAAGCGATTTACTCAACCCATCTCGAAGGTCGACTGTGTCCTTCAGGATCCCTCACCTCGAATTGTCTAGATGCCCATTTGACAGCGGGAATCTCTACTCGACTTGTCTCAATGCCATCTCAAACTGCAGCAAAGTTCTTAGAAGGCTGGCTTGATGCTGGTGAACCCCAAATACAAGCAATCAAAGGAATGTGTAGTGTTCCTGTCCCCCTGACCTGTATTAAAGGGTCCCAGTGACTTAAATGGCCCCACTTTCTACCTTTTTAAAGACATCTCAAATAACCTTGTTGTTTGCTTCTGGAATCAACATGCCTTGAGCAGACCTCTCTTCAACCCAAACTCTCCCTTTTATTCCATTTTCTGTATTTTCCTTTAGGGGGAATGGGGAGGATTACAGTGGATAGTGTGCCACCCACCCACGTTACCAAAAGAGGAAAAGGGCATACCTGTCCGCTGTGCCTGTTTCACCTGTATGATTGGGATTACTGCTGGTTTAGTAGAAGTGTATTAGTAGGTTTAAGTCGTATTCACTACTCATTCCTGTACTCATGCAGAACAGTAGTCATTTTGTCACACTAATTCAGCTCAATAGTGTCACATGCCACTATGAACAATGCAACCTCAGAACCTCTCTGCCTGTCTGGTGCAAGACCCGAGTGCCATGCGCAGACACTTGGGCACATGCTCACAGAGAGTACGCGAAAATCAAAAAGTACCAGTGAAAATATTCAATACCATTCTTCTATCCGGTCACTTCACAGACACTTAGCGGTACATTTTATATGGGGTGAGGTGTTAAGTGGAGGCATGAAAGTGAGGCAGACTGCATTTATGTCACCAAACAATGCTCTGCCCCATTTGTGTCCCATTCCAAGGCTTGAGAGGAGTACATAGTCGAGTTTGCATCTCTGCTTGGCTTTCCTCCTCCATTTTGGAAAAGCACAAGACTTTTACACCTGCATGAAAATCTCATGCAGGTGTAAAATCAAAGGATTCCTGTGGAACCAACCTCCCATTTGCACCTGCTAATTAGCAGGCAGATGTCTTAGGAATCCATTAATAAACACGGCCTGCAAAGGGTCATTTGCAGGCAGCATTAATTTTTCGCAAACCAGAGCGTTAAAGTGAAGCATAAAGGTGATTTCTACTCACATAAGTGTAGGATGAGAAGATGTCCTGGTTTTGCCAGGACGGTTCCCACGCCCCAAAAGTATGTTTCAGTTTCTGTTTTTGGAGATGGGTCTGCAGGTGCTACCACCGGCAGGAATGCGCAATCTGACACTGAAGAAATACCTGTTTTACAAATCAAGATAGTAGTTTGGGATGAACTAAATAAATGCTATAAAATATTTAACTATAACACTTGCAGCTTAGCCCTCGCTGGCTGGCCGCAAACACCTACCTTTTTGTTAATTGCTGTAGCACTAACCGAGTGTGCCACAGGGAGTGCACCTGAAGCACATTCGCAGTTAAGCCTACAATATTAATTACAGCAAAAGCTCCATTGAATTTGGTATGCTTGCTTGGTGTCACAGGCATCCTTCTGAAGGCTTTATGCAAACCCCCACACCGCCCCACCCTCTTCCCATGCCCCCCACTCCCACACTGAAGTGTAGTGTCCTGGCAGCTCCTGTCAAAATGTAGTCCTACTTTGATGTTGGAGCCCCTGTCCCCTTTTTACTTTGAGTAATTGTTCACCCCCAATAAGTGCAAACATTGGTGATCCCCTGACTGCAATTTGCATTTAACCAAAGCAAATTATTCTTCAGCCTTATTAACCAAAAATTCGGAATTTGGTAATCAATGGTAACATTTCACCTAAGTATCCTATGGGATTCCTATCCAATCATCAAACCCTAAACTGTATGCTCATCTTGCAGGCTTTTATTAGCAAATATGTGAAGAACAGAAATGCGTGGAAAAATGTGTCTGCTTTCTGGTTTGCCAAAGGATTTGATTTGATCTGGCAGCCAGAACTAAACCTTGGATTTCTTCAGCCAGATTAGGGGGAGAGAATGATGGCAAAGTACAATGTACCTACCTACCTTGCAGTCATCAACCAGGAGAAGCTTAAGTATATGCAAACGTGGGCATTCATACAGAAAGTAGCAGTGAGACGGGGGAAAGCCAGACTCTCCCATGACCCAGGCCTGATACTGAACCGCTCAGAAGAAAATGGCTGATGCATGCAGATCACCTGGAACCCACCGAAGAATGACTACTTCACAATCTTGACCAACTTAAAGAATATAAAACGTGGGCCGTGGAGGTGAACCTACTAAAAATACTAAAATCATGTTTATTCCAGAATTAAAGAACAACGGAAAGAAATGCAAACAATTCCTTAATAGATTAGTAGTTATGCAAGTTACATAATACACTTACGTAGGTCTCAGAATAGTTCCAAATGGAAATTTAGAAATAAAAGCACTTCAAGAAAAAACCCAACAATTCCTTAATGACATAGACGCTGAGCATATTGTAGACATCACTTACCTATGTTTAAAAATAAGGACATACAGAAGATTTAAACTACAATAAAACACCTCAATAAAAAGCTATCTGTGCCTTCTATTCCACCAAAAATCAATTAGCATATTTCAATCTACCATTAACATTAAAGCTAACACTTTTCTGACAGTGCCATCTCTCGAATCCTAATTTATGTCAGGGAGAAGTGTGGTCCAATACCGAAAAGAAGGATATGCAGTATTGGACAGATCTGCCACAGACATCCTGCAGCTATACACACGGGTACTTTGTGTGCATTGATGCTTCCCATGTCATGGGTCCGGAGCAGAACTTGGGAGATGTTCAACATTGAAAACCGTGTTTTTAAATTCCGGTGCCATATTAAGGACAGTAACACAAACTCCCTCCACTGCCAGGAACTGCAAGACCAAACAGTAAACCTTTGGAACACACCCTTGAACCTTGCATTACAGATCTTTAGTAGTATTGCAGTAATGCCACAACTTTGGCAGCACAACAAGCTAGCAGGCTGCAGGTCACTTGGGGAACACTTCAAACTTGCACAGAACTTAACTTCGATCGAATAAAACCCAGAGCACGGGCCAACGATAAATACAGACTGAGTGACCACAAACTGGAACTAGAGACTGGCCAGGATATTTCAAACAGTTCAAAGCACCTCGGGAAGTACAGAATCTGTCAGTTTCGGCCAAAATGACCAAATCCAAATGACCTAACCAACCAAAGGTCTGAAAGAAGGTACCACCAAATGTTTGACCGTCTGAAAGGTTGACTTTTGGTTGGGTAGGTAATTTGGTTTAGGGCTGCGGGGGTGTTCCCCCAACCCTTGCTTACTATACTGTGAGCAGGGGTTGCGGGGGTGTCCTCAGCAGCTGTCCCACAGTCAAAAAAGAGAAGGCTGCATGGGCTGCAGGGGTGTCCCCCGCAACAGTATAGTGAGTGGGTGGATGCGGGGGACACCCCCGCAGCTGACCTGACAAAACAAAAACAAAAACAAAACAAAAAAAGGACCCTGTTGCGCCAGTTCCTGGACACTGAAATGAAAGAGAACAGGCATTGCAGGGACACGGCGAGACGGAATTGAAGGTAAGTAAGGGGTTGGGGTGACAGAGGTGTGGGTAGGCGTTTGGGCACATCAGGAATGTTCAGGGGAGAAAAGACTGAAGATTATTTCGAACAAATAATCTTCGGTCGTTTCTCCTTCGAACATTTTCACCGTTGGAAAACAAACCCAAATCGAATCTGTCAGCAGTTTGACTTAGATGAAGTAGAGAGAGAGGGAATAATTCACAGAAGCGTTTTATAATGGCAAAACCCCATTGGAAAACGCTCTGTGAATCGGGGCGAGTGACGTTTTCTCCTGCATACCAAGACATCTAGGAAACGTATTTCTACAACATAAGGACATCTTTGCAAGTAAAAGAGGACAAGACGGCGCAGCCGCATCCATACACAACCACCGGAATTGGCAGAGAGAGCAGCAAAAGTTGACTGTTTTTGACACGTCACCAAAGAAGACAAACTTCATAAAGCAAGATAGCCTATTTTAAAAATAAAAAATGAAAAAAATAATGCTCACCACTGGAGTGAATGCAATAATGTATGTACCATATGCGTTTACTTTGGCAATATTTGTATAACCTCTGATGCCATTTAAGTACCTCGTTTTGTATTGTAATGGTCTCTGCTAACAGAAGGAGGTATTTTCTGCCCCGCCCCTGAATTCCTGTGCCCATCTGCAAGAGAACGCTGTCTCACTAGCGTCAAAGTACCAGGCGCAGGTGAGTGATCCAACAATTAGTCAAAACTTTGATCACCCCCCTTGGCAGGCAGAGGAGCTTGCACAAAGTCTAATCTCTAAAGGCGTCTACTTAACAGGCCCCTCGAAGAATGTGTCTGAGATGACACAACAAGCAGGAGGATGTTGGGTATAAGGATGCTCTTATTCCACACAGATGGGGGTGGCAGGACGGAAAGAAAACGAGGCCGTAAACAAGAGTTTCTTCTCCGGGAAGAGGCATTGGGGGTCATTACGAGTATGGCAGTAGGGGGTTAAAGGCACCGGTAAGGATGCCGTTGCCGTTAACCCCCTACTGGCATATTTCGAGATCCCTTAGCGGGTCCCAGCAGGAACTGCTGGTCTGACCAGCCGTACTTAGCGTGACCCGTTTAGGGACCTTGGAGCTAATAACGGGCTGCAATTTGCGGGCCCGTTATTAGCTCCTTCCCCATTCCCATTGAGCCCTATGGAGGCTCAAATGGGAATGGGGATGGTTTACTGAATGGGGATTTATCGGGTCCTCCAAGGTTGGAATGACCCAGTAAGTCCCCATTCAGTGACACCGGACCCGGACCTGGGTTTGAAGGCAGCCATGGCGCTAATAGCGCTAATAGCGCCATGGCTACCTCCAAACTCGTAATGACCCCCATTGTCTTAGAAGTAAGGACTTGGATGAGGAAGAAGGACATGGAGGAATGCGCATTAGCAGTGTTGTGCATAGATTTTAATTCTGCGATAGCAGAACATGTTGATGGTCAAGACTAAAGTATATTATTACATCTATGTACAGCAGTGGCATAGACAGGATGTAGAAAGAGGGGAAAGCCCGCACACCCCATATTATCTAAGGGCCCAACCTGCTATTCTACCCGCGACGTGGCTGTGTTTTCAAGCTGACAGCTGATGAATGTGCAGATTTACATGTTTGATGCACAAAAAATCAATAAATGAAAATAAAATGTTTGCGGAACTGTAAATGTAATGTATATATACAAACTGACACAGGTATTAGTACCTGGCGAGGGTCAAACAGATTGTAACAATCAATCTGATTGGCCCTCGCCAGGGCTTTACCCAACCGGGAATCCCTCTCCCCACTACGTTCCTTTTTGTCCCCGGCGTAGGGGTTTGGCAGCCACTCAGCCAATGAGGGTGGAGGCTACCATCTTCCCCTGCCGGTGATCAAGGTAAGGGTTTTCCCTCCCTCGGGTCCCCCAATCCAAACAATCCCCTCCCTGCCCTCCCAACCCCACTTACCTTCTTTTTGGTCCATTTCGGGAGCGGACGTGCTGGGAACACTTCTGTCCACAGCAAGTCCACTCCCGATATGCAACAGGCCGTCATGGAAAGATGAAGGAACTACACGTAGTCCCTTCTCTCCTTTCCATAGCCATTTTTTCATTTACTTTTTTTCTGTTTTTTTCAATGGCCACCATGGAAAGGGAAAACGGACCTTGTTTTCCCTTCCCAAGCTGCAATTATTTATACATTTGTTTTTTCTGTTCTGAAACGCTGGAGCATTTCGGAACAGAAAAAAAATAATTTTAGTATGCCGGTCTTATGGGCCGGGGTGCTAATAGCAATAAGCCCCTCACCACGGGGGCATTACCGAATCAGGTAATGCCCCCGCGGCTCGGTGCTTATCGCTTAAGTATAGATCAGTGGCAATGCACTCGTCTTGGAAGCAAGATGACGCAGAGCAACACAGGTTCAAATCCCGTGCCGCGCTTAGAAACCTCTTCGGCGTGTTATAAATACCAAATTATTATAATTATAAATTATAACTGCTTACAAGCCACAAAATTAATACAAGAATGTTACTTCATCACACAGGATCTTGTGGGATGTGCCACATGTGAAATAATCATTTAATCTGGACTTTTAAGACCACATCACATTGCATTCGGGTACCTGTAGACCTGCATTTATAGATGCCAGGAATGAAAATGTGACATATGATAACAATGTCAGGACAAAAAAAAATGATTTGGGAGCTCTGTTTCAACATCATTCTACAAAACAAGACTGTGAATGAAGTAGGTGGTTGCAGTGGCGGCTGGTGACGATGAAAGGTGGTGGGGCGTAAATTTGTCCTCGTGAATTTGGAAGCAAGACAGCGCAGCCAGCGAACCCATCACATAAAAAATGGCTTCCAAAAAGTGAAATTTACTGCCAGACCGACACAAATATGACCTAAAAAGCATTAGGTTTTAGGTACTTATACATCATTCCTATGCATGCAAGAGTGATGGTTACGTATTTTAAAGCAGCTTGTGTTGAGAATTGCTGGTACTATGTTTTATGCATAAAGAAATTCAATTACCTCTGAAGGGGTAATTTGCAGCTATGAAGGCATTTGACGGGAAGGGCTGCTCCCATTGGTGGCAGTACCTGACTAATTTGCATATGGTTGGACCCCTCTGCTAATGGTGCAGACAGGCAAAAAAATGGTGGTGTGGAAGATTGTCCAGAGCAGTGCCAGTGGTTCAGATTAATTCAAAACCTTCCACCCATCACTTTTTTGGTTTCAGTGCAGTCATGAAACACTACAGATATTTAGTAAACTTAGAAACTGTGTGGCCTGCCTAACATTACAAGTGTGGAGGAGGAACAGCAGACATCCCAAACATGCTGCTATTCGATCTGTTTGACTTGCAGGTTCAAATACCAGCAAGAGCAACTCATCCTTTCATCCTTCCGAGGCCAAGGAGTATCATCTTTGTTTGGATGATATTGTATGTTAATATGTTCTATGTAAGGTGCTTTGTTAAAAGCGTGATATATAAATAACACTTAATTATTACATAATTTAAAATGAAATTCTGCAATCGAGCCTTTTTACTGTAAATGATAATGTTAAGCAGATGTTTTTTTTACTGTGGTTTCCTTCCTTCCTATTTATGAAATATGCCATTTTTTCTGCGTGCTACACTTCTTTCTCCACATGGCACTTCTCAATGCACACTAATGAGATCACAAATGTAATTAATACTGCATTAAAAATGAAGGCGAGCGTAATGAGAATGTGAAGTTCCTTGAAGGAACTGCATCACAGGAAGTTTAATTGTGTTGGTCTGTGAGCATGCAATTGGCTCATTAATGTCAACCCATTCCCATAAAAACAGGGCGCAAAGTGAATGCTGAACCCTGAATTTGCATTTAATTTCTTTATTTTGGAAGATGACATAGAAATGCATGCCAAATTACTATTACTATCACTGATACCCTTGCCGGGTGATGCCTTGTGATGGCCTATATATGGCTAAGGCCTGAAATGTGGGTGATTTTATAGGCATGGGGCTGGTGCTAACCAAGTGTCCTGCACATGGGATTGCGTAAAAACGGTTTCTATATATATATATATATATATATATATATATATATATCAATGAAACAACTTTGTTAAAAGGGACGTTATGGTTAAGTTGCGCTACTAAAAACCTATCAAATTCAGTAAAACTTTGTTAATGGGACGTTATGGTTCAAAGTAAAACCGAAAATCCCCTGAAATTCGGCAGTTATGGTAACATAAGCAACCATAACTCACGCCACTGTGCACTGCTAACACTAACACCCAGGACATCAAAGATGACATCACAAATGTCATTGATGACATCACTGATGACATCACATGTGCATTTACTTTTCATGAAAACTCTGTAAGGAGGGATTCTTATAATGTTGGCCAAAAAGTGTCAAGGATCATTTGAATAAATATCATGAGCTAATTAATGCATTAAGCAATGCATTGATATAAATAGCATTCTATTATGAAGTTCTATCCAGTATACTAAGAAACTCATGCAGAAACTTAGGCAGTGTGTGCAGTATACATGATGAAGGTGCAATATTCATAATCTTGTCATGTAGAATAATGAAATGATAACTGCTTTCTTATGAGAGTTTTGCGTACTGTGAAACATGTAATAAGTAGCTAATAAAACCCACTTAATACATAATTACATTATTACAGAAAAAACACAAAGAGACAACAACACATACAAATATGAGTATATACAGGGACAGAGAAGTAAGCAAAAAAGCAGAAGTAGTAGCAGAAAGAGTTCATAACCTAACTGATTATCTTTATGCAGAGAAATGATTGCTCTGTTTCAAAGCTGCTACTTACTGTATGTATGTGTATCAAATGATGTCAGTGAACCCTAAGGAAAGGAGTGTGAGTTCAATGTATACAAATATGAGCATATACAGGGAAGGTATAGTAATAATAATAAAACTATGAGAAAGTGCTGATAACTCTAATGATTATCTTCATGCACAGAAAGGATTGCTCTCTTTCAAGCCTGTGTCTTCCGCTATATATATGTTTCATATGATATGACTTGACCCTAAGTCTACAAATATAGTACCTTTTCAATTTTTACTTCCTGACTGTTACTGAAGAAAACTATGTGGCTTAGATATGTCAGTAAAGGAGAAAAAGGGAGAGCCAGCCATGTGATGTCATCAGTGATGTCATCAATGACATTTGTGATGTCATCTTTGATGTCCTGGGTGTTAGTGTTAGCAGTGCACGGTGGCGTGGGTTATGGTTGCTTTCCTTACCATAACTGCCAAATTTCAGGGGTTTTTAGGTTTTACTTTGAACCATAACGTCCCTTTAACAAGGTTTTTTTACTGAATTTGATAGGTTTTTAGTAGCGCAACTTAACCATAACGTCCCTTTTAACAAAGTTTTTTCATTGAATTTCATAGGTTTTTATTAGCGCAACTTCACCATAACGTCCCTTTAACAAAGTGTTTTTACTGAATTTCATATGTTTTTAGTAGCACAACTTAACCATCATATCCCTGACTTTATATACATGTAACATAGAACATACTGAACCCCTAGCTAGTGATTTTGAAGTCCGCGGACTACCGCCATGTCCGCGGACATATCGAAAATCTGAGCGTGTGAATGTAAATTTAAATAGTATGCCCCATTTCCCCTTTGAGGTTGGCTCTGAAAAGAGCCTTTTTTTGGGGGTTTTTGCAGCTGCTTGACAGACACATGTTATTTTGTATTTTCTTTTTCTTACTTTACTCCTAAAATCTTCACATAACCTTCTCCAAAGCAACCCTTACATTCCAAAACAGAATGGCATTTCCCATAAAAGATAAGGAAATGCCATCTTCTTTAAAATAAACAGCATTACTGGAATCAATATTCTCATTATTACAGAAGAACATACCAGCTCTAAGCATGAAGGCACACATGCCTCGGTTGATTACACACCTAGCATTGTTTTGCTGAGGACAAAAAACTGAAATATTGTCCCATATTGGCCTAGGTACTAATCTAGAAAAAAATACTTTGGCATTTGGAAGGATGTTCATTACTGCTTGAACCAAGTGTTCCAAATCTGCCAACAAAGTAGGGGCACTGACATAGCCCAAATGGAAAGCACCATAGTGCAAAACTACCACATGGGGACTGTTCATCCTGCCCATATCTTCACAAACTTGTACAATTCCCTGTACATTGCAATCAGGCACAGTGCTCCACACCACCTCCACTCCTTTAACATCAAAATTCTTTGCAACATGCCTGCATTGAGCATACTGTTGTAAACCATGCACAAACATATCTCCAAGCACCAACACCCTGACTTTCTCCACTTCTGCCATCTTCACTACACACAGTCTCTTTGAACACAAATCCACAACCTCAACATCTGATTGGCTGATCCCTACAGTCTTCTTTCCATGCTGGATTTGCTGGAAAAGCCCGGATGTAGCACGCCCTGTCCGCAGACCGCATAACTCTTAGACAGCCCCTCTACCATTTCCACTTCACTCTCTGTGCCATTCCCTCATTGGATACAGCTAAGCAGGCACACAATACGCAGAACTTCCTCAGAACACCCCCATGTTGTTTATTTTTGAACATTTCAGGACACCGCGAGTGTTCTTAGAACACATTCAACTTGCCAGCGAACAATACAGACAACGTCCTCAGAACACCCCCATTTTCTTTATGTACGAACATTTCAGGACACCACAAGTGTTCTTAGAACACTTTCAGCTTGACAACGATCAATACAGACAACGTCTTCAGGACACCCCCTGCGAACATTTCACGACCCCATGAGTCTTCTTAGAACACTTTCAACTTGACACCGAATCCATTCTGTTTATTTACGAACATTTCAGAACAGCCTTGTTGTCCGCAGAAAAATCGAACACAACAAAAGCGTCTAGCACATAAAAAAAACAGAACATTGAACCTATCTCATACTCCCCCATCCTCCCCAAACACTCTTACACACCAACACACTCCACTGAATACAATTTTTATTCCAAGTTTCACCGCGCTGTCCGCGGTCGTCCGCGAATGCAAGATGGCGGGCGCCACAGAATATCTGACGCACTTCACGCACCACGCCGTCCAATCAGCGAACACGTCGCATGTCCGCGGACATCACGCAAGCCGCTCGGCCAATCAGGGCACTGTCCGCGGAGCGAACCGGGAAGTCCGTCCGCGGAGCGAACAGAGATATCACAAATTTTTTTGCCTTACATTTTGGTCATTTTAAAAGAAACTACTGGACGGATTTCAAACAAATTTGCAAAAGCACGCTTTCAGGACCAAGCCCCCGCTCCTGCCGCAAATTTGGTGTAAATCCGTCCAGCTGTTTGGGCTGTAGGCGTGCGCAAAGTTTTTTCCCATTATGTCTATGGGAAAAAACTAAAGTTTTGGGACCCCCCCAATAACTTTGCCCCCCCTTAACCAAACCTCTCCAAACTTTGCAAAACAATTCATAGTGGGCCATATACTTTTTTTGCAAAGTCTGGTGAGGATTCGTCTAGAGGGAGCGAAGTTATAAGCCACCCAAAAAATGCTCTTCCTATGGAAACACCAACTTAATCATAACTACATGGACGCTACCGCGTCCATGTAATATATATATATATATATATATATATATATATATATATATATATATATATATTTCAGACCATACTCCAGTGTACTATTACCACACCCTTTACAAGTGTACTCCTGCATATGCCCCTCCCTTGCTAGCGCAGATGCATGCTCACGAGCAATAGGGACACAACAGAGAAGAGCGCAATAAAAGAAGACACTTTGCAAATGGCGCCTTGTGCAGGAGTCCCTGAACTATTTGGCCTTTTCTGCTACCACTGATGAAACTTCATTTCTCCTAATCTTCAAAGCTATGTATCAGTCTTCTCTGCAGGGGCCTTAACTCCCCATTCCACTGTGACAATGAGCTCTTCTTGAGGTCGTCGCTCAGGCACTCTGCATCTTTCAGTGTGTGTACCACGTCCACCTGCATTCCTGCAATCACCAAATGAACCATCCATTCCACAGCTCCAAGGGCGCACTGAGTTCTAAACCTAGATTCCCTACTTCACAACTCATTGGCTACTGAAGGACAGAGACTATGGGCCTAATTCACAGAAGCGCTCGCTTTATAATGGAAAAACCCCATTGGAAAACGCTCTGTGAATAAGGCCCTATGTGTGGCCATGCAGCTGTGATATTCAAGTTCCCTTACGGCTCATATTGTAGAAGATGGCAGCTTCTACCTTTTCGTCTCCATATTCCAGTGCTAACGCAATCCCGTCCAAGCCTAATATCATAGCAGATGGCAGCGCCTAACTGTGAGTGCCCACAGACCATTACTATGGAAACTCCCTAAGGCCATAGTGGTGTCCTACTTTTCATGCCCATATTGCAGTGCTAATGCAGTGCTATTGCAATCCCGCTGAGCCCTCACATCATTGCAGAGAGTATTGTCTAACTATCGTTGCCTCCATACCAGTGCCCCAGCAAGTTGTCTTCTTAAGCTTTACATTATAGGCACTAGCAAAACAGACTCTAACACTATCTCCATACTCCCTTTTATTAGAGCTTTTTGCTCAGAGTGCACAAGCTGCAGGACCGCTGCTAAGGGGCCATAGATTGTTGACCAGAAGAAACATGTCCACTCTTTCATGCACTTTTGAATTTACTAGGAGACCATTGTGAGACTGCAATGTTTTCTGTTCCAATTGACTCACCCTGGAAGAACCGAAACTGCCTGAGCAGTTTTGCAAAGGTGCTGCACCACAATCCAAGATGGCCCATCCGTTCCTCACTGAGAGTTGACTGCACGGTGCCAACAAATCTGGCACTCCACTTTGCATTGTGAATGCTGCTCCTTCCAACAGATCAGCATTCATGCAATGTAAAGTGCAGGTTGGGCTGCCTCCTGGCAACTGGCACCTTTGCGATATGCAACCATGCAAATTCAAATTTAACAATAAAAATAAAATTAAAACTCAGGTTTCTAATTTAGGTATTGTAGAGGAGGAGTCAACTGCCCCTACTGGAAGTCCCACCCCTATATTGCCTATGTGTTGGAAGCCGGAAATTGCGACATGCACAACGCCAATAATGGTACCTATCCCACAAAGAATTCTTGAAACAAGGCATCCATTGAGAAATCCCTACATGATATTTTAATTTTTTATTTTTATTTTATGTATACCGCACACAGAGCAAAGCCAGGCGGCATGGGGGTGCCAACAATACATAAAACATACAACAGAGTGATACCACAGGGGGTGGAGAAGGGCAAAAGAAGGTCATGGAAGGCGAAAGGTTAAATGGTTGGCATACGTTTACTCAAATAGATAGGTTTTCAGCCTACTCTTAAAGAGCTGCAAGTAAGTGCAGGACCTCAGATCTGGGGTAAGGGAGTTCCATATCCATGGGGCAGCATGAGGAAAAGATCTGTGCTCCACATAAGACAGAGGCGCTCCCTGTGTTTCTAGCAAGCCGGCGTTGTTAGATCACTGAACTACAAGCGCCGATAGGTGCAAGATAAGGCTGGCCAGATACTTGGGGGCTTGCCCTGCGATACAGTTGTGCGTAATGCACATCATGCGGTACATGATGCAGCTGCGAAGGGGAAGCCAATGTAATGCTCTCCTAGCCATCGTGACGTGTTCTCTCCTTTGTAGACTTGTTACAATGCACACTGCGTTATTCTGAATCATCTGCAACCAGGTCATGTCTTTTTTGGAAATTCCTAGCAGCAGGCTGGAGCAGTAGTCCACTTTAGCTCCAATAATGGCTCCCACAACTATGACGTGATTGGCTGATGACAGAAAGGGCTGTAGCTGAGCTAGGAGCTTCAAATGGCAACAAGTACAGGAAACAAGACTATTGACCTGACTTTTCATGGCCAATTCTTGGTCTTAACCCTATTCTGGGTGTTGATATTATAATCTGCAATTTTGAAGGATAGGTACTTCGCATTGAGCTTTTTCAGCTGCGTTGCAGTACATAGCATCATGAGTTCTGTTTTATAACTATTTAGGGCCAGCTTATTGACTTGCATCCAGGATTGAAAGAGTTCATAGGTGGAATTTATTGAGGCAGAGTCAAGATGTACCCGCGGAGAAATGAAAGTCTCTTAAAGGAGGTCCCTGAAGAAGTGTGAAGTAACAAAGGAAAAAGACTGGTGACATCACAAGAAGCAGAGGTGACACACCAAGAAGAAATGCCAAGGAAGAGAGTATATACACCTTATAGAATCTGATGATGAAGTAAAGAATTGATTAACATTTCATGTGCGGAATGAAAATTGCACGTTACGAAGAGCATTGAAGAAAATGCAAAATCGCTTCATAACTATACAGATGCTGTAACGCAAGTAGGATAAGTAGCCATGAAGGATGGCTATATGTAGTGAATAGACTGCAGGCAGTGCCGCCAATATATATATATATATATATATATATATATATATATATATATATTGGCGGCACTGCCTGCAGTCTATATATATATATATATACAGAATCTGGACCCCATGAGAAAAAAGGGCTGAAAATGTGGTGCAGCAGAAAAAGGCAGCTGACGATGGAGGAAGAATCGAGAAGGCTTTTCTGGCCCAGTGTCAAGGGTTGAGGCAGCCAAGAAATTAGTTATCTATTCGAGAAGATACAATGAACCTGAGAAGTGAGGCAAGCTCCTGTTGAGGTGCAATGGAAAAACACTATGAGTGCCAAGTTTTACTCATTTAATGGTATTAAATGTGAGGAAGGTGCTCAAACACGGTCTCCTGTCACATGGGGTAGCTGGAAATGGACTTTGGGCAAGCTACATCGAGACTGAAGATAGGAATGTGCTCACACTCCCTTGTATTCTCAGGCACAGTGATAATTTGCAAGGCCGAGTTCAAAGACAATTAGAATGGCAGACAGCAGGAGTGATGATGGATGATAGGCTAATTGGGTGGGAAGTCATGGTCAAGTCCAACCACAGCTGTATGGAAAAATGGGTTATAGCTCATCAGGAAATCCAGAGGCCTATGTTGACCAGGACCAATGTACTAGCACCCAAAGAGAGGGTACATGTACAAACAAGGCTGTGGTGGAAGGACAAAAAGGGTAGAATGAATATCTGACTATCCTTGTCTAAGTGCAAAGCCTCCTCTATGTAACGGTGCTGTGCCGCATACAAACAGTGGATAGAAAAAGAAATAAACCAACCACTTCCAGGTAGGTAATACTTTCAGCCTTGTTGGACCTATGCCATTCTCTTCCACTATGTGTAAGTGGAAATAGGAAGAGAAGTGCTCAATGATCACTTAAAAAGGTGCACCTATGATCAATTGGAGAGCCATCTAGTGGGGTATCTGTCAGTTTATTAGCCACTAGATTGTCTTCCTGGCCATGGTGTACTCAGGTCTAAAAATGACACAGATACATTGACATACAATGTTCGACATAACACACAACTAAGAAGACACCAAGTCCCATAATCCATTGTGAAATGATGTAGATATGACGGGTCATGGGTGGTTGGTAAAAAGAAATGCTCAAACTACAAGGTAGGCGTGATTTGTGCCTCTTGTAAGTAGCATCCACTGTCAATCGGTTTCTGTGGCATGTATGTGGGTAAAGCCACTATCATCAGGACATTCTTCTGCTCACAGCAATTGGTACAGTCTGGTATGGGTAATTAAAAGACTGACCATATTGAGGGAGGAATGGTTCATAGGGATTGTCAATACTTTACCCCCAAGTTGTAAGTGCCGTAAGGCTGGATCACATGGAGAGGGAACCTATGGAAAACAAAAAGAAGTATATGTAGCCATATTCACCTAAGAGCTAATAACATCAATTCAATTGAATATGGATAACACATAATTAGTTGTATCCACATAAGCAACACTACTAGTACTAATATTACTATCCATTTAGAAAGAAGGGACACATAGGGCCTCATTACACGGATGGCGGTAAGGATTTACCGGTACCAGTAAAATACCGGTACCGGTAAATCCTTACCGCCTTACTACGAGGTCCCTTTGCGGGTTGGGGATTTAACGCCTGCTTTTTGCAGGCATTAAAATCCAACCCGCAAAGGGACCTCGGAGCTAATTACGGCACCGCAAAATTGCGGTGCCGTAATTAACGCCTTCCCCATTCCCATAGAGCCCTATGGGGCAGAAATGGGAATGGGGAAGGACAATGGTGAAAGGGGGAATTACCGCCCCTCCAACCTTGGAATGGGGCGGTAAATCCCCTTTCCACCAAGGCGGTGCCGGTATTTTACCGGCATGAGCCATGTCGCTAATAGCGCCAAGGCTCACCGCCTACCGTGTAATGAGGCCCATAGTTTATCACCATCCTATTACAGGTTGTGGGTGGATGCCCATATCTGTATACTCCATACTTAAGTCAAAGGTATAAGGGAACATAGGTGGATAGTATATGGCCTACTATCAGGTACTCCCCATGTCAGATACCTAATTGACATGTGTCGAAAATTGAACAGTAGTGAAAAGGAAGTCACAGGAAGCCCAACAAGTGATTGACAGAAGGGGGCTTGGTAAGCAAAGTGTAACAATACAACAAACAAATAGTTTGTGTTCAGCCATACCTTAGATAGGTCCCTGCTCAGATAGTCATAGCTGGAAAAATGAGTGTACCCAAATGTAAGCGGCACACATGGATCCGAGTCCCCGGCTCTCTGTGGGGAAAAAGAGACGTGTGCTTAAACTGGGGCCACCAGCAGTTGAGCTAGCAAAGGGTTAACAAAGCAGACACGAGTGTCCGCTGGTGTCAAGGTATAGTGTCCATTCAGAGGGCGTCCGCGGTTAATGAAAGAAAAAGCACACAGTGAGCTGCAGGGTCCAGCATGGTCCATTGGCACTTACTTGCACAGGAGAATGGGTGCATGGAGATACGCGCACTGCCTTTCCCAGCGGATGGTGTAACAGTGCAGCCCATTTACATCCAAGATGTAGTCCCGCTCGTCTGGCCGAACGCGACCGGAAGTCAGGCATAACGCCTGAACTAGAAGTCAGGCAAAAAACGCCTGAACCGGAAGTCGGGCAACACGCCTGAACCGGAAGTCAGGCGGTGCTCGGGCGGAATTACCCGGCAAACGCGGCTGTCTCAGCAAGATCAGGCAGTAGTATACAAATATATGCCTAGTGATGCTATGGGCAAAGCGAATAGCCCATATGTAGGGGGAACCTACATCATTGTGGTGGTTCACGGGGGGTGTCAGTGAGACAGTGTGGGAAGCGCGTTGATTATACATGTACTGCCCATGGTGCACAAGTCACTACGAATACTGCACAAGAAGATTCATGTGAATGTAACACAGGGAGTGCAGTCACAATAGGACTGTCCACGTTGGCAGGGCTGTCCAGAGACACAATAGGCACCTAAGCTGCTTTGTTTAAAGTTGAAATAGAGATAAAAAGGTATTACCTATTTCAGGTCATTGTTGGCGCCAACTGAAAATTAGGTTGAGATCAATGAGAAATAGAGGCTTTGATCGGTGAATGTTGGAGCGTGCTCATATTTGTTGTTTTTCTGAAACGTATCTGTGTAAACGACAGTAAGTATTGACTGTCAATTGAGACTCGTCACAATGGGAGATATTACTCCATTGATGCACCTGTTTAAGACGCTGCCAAAACACGCCTCTAAGCTCAAACAGTATAGTGCGGAATGGGTAAAAGGCACAGCAGACAAAATTTTCATGCCATGGGCACAAGCGGGATTGCTATGCAAAGCAGTATTGCAACACATGACCACATACTTGCAAGCTATGTACACAGGGAAGAAATTAGAGAAAAGGTTAGATATTTTAGAGCTCTGGAAAATGTATCAGAGGATTGGATGCTTATTTAGTGTAAGGAGGAAGGTGTCGAGCCTTCTGCTCCCTTTACCTCGCTAGAAGTAAAAGGTTATAGTGTTGAAAACGTAGGGTTGTATCCGTTAAAGGAACTAAAAGCGGTGACAGGGTATAGCAACCCAATGCATGAACTGCCTGTGTATAGCAGTGAACAAAGTCCAGAAGAGGCTAAATGAAAGGAGGAGATCTTTAAGATCTTACAGAACAAAGAGGAAAAAAGAGGAAAAAAGCAAACAATCGAATGTAACCACAGACATAGAACAAGAGATTAAGAGATGGAACGGAGAAAAGGATAAAGCTGACGAGGTAACGCTCGTACAGAACAAATGGATTGGAGGACAGATATTGCTCATGCTTGATGGGAAAAGTATCGAGGAAGTTAGGCACAGGGAAAATCAAGATGAGCAGGATAAAAAAGATAAGGAATGAGAAAAGCGATTGAAAGAGCATGAACATAAGAGAAAGAGTAGGCAGAGGCGAGAACAGATGTATCAGGAAGAACAGCAAAGGAAAGAAGAAAGGGTGGAGGTTTAAAGGAAATATTACAACAGACAGAGAGCAATCGAAGAATGGCAAGAAAGGAAGAGAGAAGAGGAGGAAGCACAGAAATTAAGGGATAAAAGAATACAAAGACAAAGGGAAGAAGAAGAGCATAGAGCGAATGAAAGAAGGGAAGAGAAAATACAAGAAGAGTAAAGAGTTAGATGGAAAATGAGAAAGTGAAGAAACGGAGCAAAAAAGGAGACAAAGGAGCACGATAATGATCACATTTAGAAAGAGTTAATGGAACGAAGCCCAGTAATATCATGGGGCAATATAAAGGAGTTCCTCCCGTCACATGGAGCAACGTCAGGGCCATCTAGGGTAGCCATAGAGGAGCATTTTGACATAGGGCGCATCGGAGAGAGGATCGATAAAGCCTATCAAGACTTAAGAGAAAGCAGCAAACCGGGAAGCAGAGGGAAGGGAGAACAAGCCCTGGTCTTCCAATCATGAAGCGAAGAAAAATACCCGTTCAGCATCGAGCATAGAGCCTTGTCCTTAGACAGGCTGACTTTAGATAAGGGTGAAGGGGATGAGAGCCATACTAGCTGGGGCTAGATATGTCAGACGAAGAGAGAGAAACCTTCAGTGGGGAGGAGGGAGGAAGTGCATGCGGCCCCAATAGCTGTCTGCAGACAGACAAGAAAGCGAGATGGTCTGATCTAAAGATAGGACATCAGATCCTATAGCGTATCCAGAGCGACCAAAAGGATGATCACATAGCGAGAAGGGAGAGTCACTACCATATGTGAGCAAGTTGAGGTCATTGCCAGGAAGAAGGCGATCAGGAACCATTGTCCCCACTATGGATAGGCAGACGATGGGAGCCGATTGAGGATTTGGGTTCACGCAGTTCCCTTTATTGGAGAAAGGAGGGGCCAGACCGCAGTATATTCCTTGGCCACAAATGGATAAGGATAATTTAAGGTGTAAACTTCCCAGTTTAACGGCGGGGACAGGAAAATGGATTTATGACACCAAAAAAATGACAGGTGGAAATATCTTAACAATAGGGGACATTAAGGGTCTCCTAGCAGCCATTCCTGGGGAAAGGGCTGATGACATTTGGATGAGAGCAGCATACTCAAGTGTCACATCACAGAACACAACTCACAATGGAGCACCATTTAATAATTGTAGAGCAGATGTCTGGAGAGCGTTTAGGGTACAGTATCCTGAAACATCAGATATGGGTGCAATTATGCCACCTAAGATGAAAGATGATGAAGATCTGCTTGCCTACATTCAAAGTATTCAGTAACGGTGGACTCTTGAAATGCAGGAATCATGGGGGAACACAGTGGCAGTATTTTACCACATTCTAGGTCAGGGATTGCAGGAGCAGGTACAGAGACAGCTCAAGAAATTAGTGGGAATGGAAGCGAAGCCAGGGGCAGAAAAACAGTTGACCATAGTGCATCACTGTCGGTTGTTGCAAGAGAAAAATAGGAAGAAGGAAGATGCTAGAAAACTTGAGGAAGCCAAGTATGTTCAGAAGAAATTGTCAAAATATACCATAGAAGGGGCGGTGTTGATAAGCGGAGAAGGATCGGGAATGCAACAAGCAGTGGGTTCATCACAGGTGAATGATCAGCACCAAATGGATCAAGGAGGGAATGGGTTTATGTCACGAGGCAGAAGAATGGTCTATAGGGGAAGGGTTGGTTTTCAGAATAATCAAGGTAGTTTTCAAAATATGTGTAATGATAATCAGAATGTGCAAGGAGGATTTAACCAAGGGGGACAAACCAGAAGAACTCCTCCTGTATGTTGGACATGTGGGATGACAGGACGCATTGCGCGCACATGTGGAAGCCAAGGGTATCTACAAAATGGGCAATTTTCAAGAGGAGGGCAACTTATCCTCCAGCATACAGCTAACAAGCTAGGGCAGGGTTTGCCCAAGATCAGATATTGTATCAAGCACAAGTGCCGCAAATGCAACAGACATTGCAACCACAACAAGCACCATTGAATCCCCCACAAGGGCAGTCACAGCGTGCACCCATCCTGATACAGCAGAATGCAAACACAGCACAGCTACTGACACCTAAAGTAGGGGGTGTCACTGTGGTAGAAGGAAGTCCTTTTACAGGGATAAGTATGTATCCACATTAGGACAGCTCACAGGGCGACTTGATGTGTTCAGTACAATCAATGACACCAGACCCCCAAGAGGAACCAAGGGTTGATGTGACAATAGGATGCACATATTTTTCTTTTTTAGTAGACACTGGGGCTACTTGTTCATGTATACGAGAGGGAAAATACCCCATGTTGGGAAATGCTATGAATGCTCAAGGATTCTCTGGAGCTACGAGTTGAGTTCCTTTTACTGACGATTTAACAGTCTCCATACGAGAGTGTGCCATGTCTGTTCCATTATTGTATTCAAGACAGAAATGGGTTAACATTCTAGGATGAGACATTATATGAAAAACAAAGGGGGGTCTGGGAGTCTCTCTACCAGCACGAACACAGCCCATTGACCTGTTCTTGGGTGGATGGCCCCTGGGAGAGTCTCAACCAAGTCTTTAGCTAACAGTCCCTTTCACAGAGGAGAAATATCCCTGCATATCAGTCATTGTCCTGCGCACGGGCAGTCCAGAATCGAAATGCTAGGCAATTCTCCTCTGAACAAGAGTACCAACAGCAATCCCAGACATGTGTTTTGGCCTAGTCAGGCCTCATCAGTGAGGTGAAGCTGTGCCTCTCTAAGAAGAGTGAGCAAGGGGTCCACGTCTGGATTCCCCTAGTGAGGCCCAAAGTACCTTAATATGCAAAACAAAGGGGGGTCTGGTAGTCTCTCTACCAGCACGAACACGGCCCATTGACCTGTTCTTGGCTGGATGGCCCTTGGGAGAGTCTCAACCAAGTCTGTAGCTCACTGTCCCTTTCACAGAGGAGAAATATCACTGCATATCAGTCTTTGTCCTGCATAGGGGCAGTCTAGCACTGAAATGTTAGGCAATTCTCCCCTGAACAAGAGTACCAACAGCAACCCCAGACATGTGTTTCGGCCTAGTCAGGCCTCATCAGTGAGGTGGCACTGTGCCTCTCTAAGAACAGTGAGCAAGGGGTCCATGTCTGGATTCCCCTGGTAACTTAGGGTGAGACTCACAGTTACTAAATATGCAATCAAAAGGGTGGTCTGGGAGTGTCTCTACCAGCACGAACACGGCCCATTGACCTGTTCTTGGGTGGATGGCCCCTGGGAGAGTCTCGACCAAGTCTTTAAGTCAATGTCCCTTTCACAGAGGAGAAATATCCCTGCATATCATTCTTTGTCCTGCCCAGGGGCAGTCCGGCACCGAAATGCGAAGCAAATCTCCACTTAACAAGAGTACCAACAGCAATCCCAGACACGTGTTTCGGCCTAGTCAGGCCTCACCAGTGAGGTGAAGCTTTGCCTCTCTAAGAACAGTGAGCAAGGGGTTCACGTCTGGATTCCCCTGGTAACTTAGGGTGAGACTCAAAGTTACTAAATATGCAATCAAAAGGATGGTCTGGGAGTCTCTCTACCAGCACGAACATGGCCCATTGACCTGTTCTTGGGTGGATGGCCCCTGGGAGCGTCTCAACCAAGTCTTTAAGTCAATGTCCCTTTCACAGAGGAGAAATATCCCTGCATATCAGTCTTTGTCCTGCCCAGGGGCAGTCCAGCACCGAAATGCGAAGCAAATCTCCACTGAACAAGAGTACCAACAGCAATCCCAGACACGTGTTTCGGCCTAGTCAGGCCTCATCAGTGAGGTGGAGCTTTGCCTCTCTAAGTACAGTGAGCAAGGGGTCCACGTCTGGGTTCCCCATGTAACTTAGGGTGAGACCCAAAGTAACTTAATATGCAAAACAAAGGGGGGTCTGGGAGTCTCTACCAGCATGAACAACATGGCCCATTGACCTGTTCTTGGGTGGATGGCCCGTGGGAGAGTCTCAACCAAGTCTTTAGCTCACTGTCCCTTTCATTATATGAATGTGGGCGAATTTACATTGGCTTTTACCGATCAAATGGCCCTGCAAAGAATGCCATTAGAGCCAGAAGTCTTTCTTTATGGGGTACGCATTTTGTTGACATGGCTACCCGGCTTAGTGGGAATGATTATGAGAATACCTGATTCGTTTTTGTTCAGGCCACAGATACCTATGGACGAAAAGGGAGGGCAGATTATTCCCCTAGAGTTAAATGCAGCCAAAGTGCGAGGGGAGATGGCCATGCTCGAAGGAACCGATGACGAGGGCAGGCCATGGAGAACAGTGATTACCATTGGGGATGGTATAGATTGACTGACGTCACTGACAAGGATATGTTTAGAGATGATCCATCAGATGATGAAGTGATATTTGAGATGAGTATTACATATTGGATCAGAATAGAGAAAGGAGAGATCCCACTGTGAATGGAGATACTACAACAGCACCCAGCATTTATTGATGAAGATTTGGAAAAAGTGTCAAACTCTTTATGGACTATAGGCCCCTATGACGTAGGCCTATTGAAGAAGTAGGGGAGGTTAAGATTAAGCTGAAGCCAGGAGCAATGTTACCTCGAGCAAGACAGTACCCAATGTCTCCAGAGGTGGATGAGGGTATTTTTAAGACTATATCAGCAATGACGGAACAAGGTATTTTAGTGATGTCAGAGTCACTGTGTAATATTGCGGTGTATCCTATCAAGAAATCTAAGGGAGGGTTGTGGAGAATCATACAAGATATGAGACCAATTAACCAGATTGTAGAAGCAGAGTTTCCTTTAGTACCTAATCCGGTGACAATACTAGGTAGTATCCCAGCAGAAGCACAATATTTTACCCTGATTGACTTGAAAAATGTGTTTTTCTCAATCCTCTTGCATAGGGACTCCCAAGATCTTACATCATCTATGTTTTGCCAAACGAAACTGAAAAGCACTCGTTTGTCCCAAGGGTAGTGTGAGTCTCCATCAATCTTTAACAGGGTCCTTCAGATGGACCTAAGCAATATTGACATGAAAAGTGTTGTGAAACAGTATATAGATGATATTTTGGTTTGTAACACAATAGAAGATGAGTGTAGACAAGTCTCAATTCAGTTAATGACTATCCTGGCAGACAGGGGATATAAGGTAGACAAAGGGAAGTTGCAATAGTGTCAAGAAGAAGTGTTGTAAATAGGCCAGTTGATCTCACATGAGGGAAAAAGCGTCACACCTGAAAGAGCTGAGGCGATTATGAAAGCAGCAAAACTGCACACGGTAAAACACATGCAACAGTTTTTGGTATTATGCAACTATGTTAGAGCATGGGTGTTTCATTATAGTTCATGTACAAGAACCCTTTTGTAGGCTCTGAAGAAAGCACAAGTGAATAATGAAAAAATAGACTGGGCTGAGGAAATGGAGGGAGGGTTTGAAGAACTGAAGAAAGCAATTTGTACAGCTCCAGTTTTAGGAATTCCCAATTATGACAAGGAGTTTTTTTTTTATTTTATCACACAAATGGGACAGTCATGGCAGCAGTACCTACACAGAGAACTACATTAGGGTATAAACCTCTGGCATATTATATTGGGATTCTGGATCCAGCTATGAAAGGGCACTTTCCTTGTGAACAGTCGCTGGCAGTAGCCGCGTTCGCAATCGAGCAGTCTACTAGTATTGTGATGGGGTGCTCATGACACTTTCTGTATAGCATACTTTCATTTTTGAAAAACCCAAAGGTACTTTGACATCTCAGAGAGCTTCTACATATGAGGTAGTTATATAGAATCCAGCAATCAAAATAGTCAAGTGTAAAATAGTGAACCCTGCCACGTTTGTAGCTGAGCCTGTGGTAGAGGGTGAGCATGTGCATGATTGCGCTAACTATGAGGAATTCTATGATGACATCCCGCGCGTAAAGGAAAATGTGTTAGCAGGGGGGGAGATTCTCTTTATTGATGGTTGCTCGAAAATCGATCAAACTAGTGGGGAGAAGCATTCTGGTTCAGCTGTGGTAAGACATAGAGCAAATGGTGAATTTGAGGTGGTAGCAAGTGCAAGACTACGTCTCACTTTTTAGCGCAAGCAGCAGAATTGGTGGTGCTTATTGTCATGCTTGAGAAACCTGCAGGGCAGGAAGTAATGGTGTACAGTTACTCCATCTATGTTACGTCAACTGTGCATGTAGGGCTAGCATGTTGGAAAAAGGAGGGGCTACCTCTGAGCAGATGCCACTCCAGTGCAACATGCAGCATTATTGGACAGTCTTATTAAGGCACTACAACTCCAAGTAGCCATTGCAATAGTTAAATGTGCAGCACATACTAAGCAAACTGATGTTATCTCTTGCGGGAACGAAGCCGCAGACGAAGAGGCCAAAAGGGTTGTATATTCACCAGATATTTCAAGTTTTGATACTCCAGAAGTTAAGGAAACAGTATTCACAATTATGACACTAAATTAAGGGTTTAATCATTTATCGAGAATACAGTTGATGCAAGTTCAAGGCAGTGCACCGCAGAAAGAGCAAGAGTTGAAGAAACAAAGGGGGTTTTCTTTATCCCCCTCTGAAGCATTATGGCGACAGGACAGCACTGGAATGCCAGTGATGCCAGTAGCATTGCTAAGGGTAGCGCTTGAACAACTGCACTACCCTGCGCATGTAACTAGGGAAAGCCTTGCAGCAGCTATTGCAGAGTATTAGTTTGTACCGAACCTGTTAGAAAATGTTGCATTTTATATAGTAAATTGCATAGTATGTCAAATGTTTACTGCTTGCCATACACTGCGAACTATCAGAGGAGTTGATCGAAGCAGGTTCTTGTACACACCTTGATGTCATGCGCAGTGACTTTTTTAGTTCGAGAAGTCTTTACTAGATGGGGAGTGTGTAAGGTGTTGAAATATGACAATGGGCCCCATTTTGTTAATGAAGTATTTGAACAGGTTAGTCTATTACTAAGTATACAACACAAGTTTTCTTCTGCTTATCACCCGCAAGCGAATGGAATATGTGAGAGACTCAACGGTATCCTTAAAGAGAGAATTGCAAAATTAAAATTGACATTGAAGAAGGGATGGCTGTAATGCCTGCCCTTTGCATTATATGCATTAAGGAACCAGCCTGGGTCGGACCACCATCTCACACCCCATGAGCTAGTGACAGGGAGGCAAATCAGAAGGCCTTTGTCTCCTCCATCGAGGAGCAGAAGTGATGCCCTGAAGACTGCAGAAATGTTAGGAAATGAGTTACGTGCTTATTTGACATGTATGACTACTAGTATCTCTGTCATTTCAGATCAACTCAAGAACAAGGGGGGGCGGTCTCAGGACACAGATGAAGACCATTCAGCAACCAGAATTCAAGAACTACTTCCTGTAACTAGACTTTTTATTGGTGACCCATTTCTAATAAGGAATGTCCCCAGGAAGTGGCACGAGCCACGCTTAAGTGGTCCTTATATTGTAGAAATAATTACTCCCTCAGCAGTAAAAGTCCATGAGATACACGCCTGGGTCCATTTGAGCGACATAAAGCCATACGCTGGTGAGACTGACGCACCCCAACTATCGATTCGGAAGCAAGACAAGAAGACGAAGTTCAGCATCTCCAGACCCGATCGATGACGAGGAAGAAGGACGCTAAGGTTGCTGATTAAATAAATGCAAGTGTGAATTTGGACTGTGGCTCACCCCAGACACTTTTTATATATATTATAGCAAGAGTGCAAACCCAGTTCTTGAGTCACGGGACTCTTTGACTTTGACTTTAGAAAGTGTTGACGTACTAAATATGCCAAACCTGGAGTTTGAATTTGATGACTGGAAACATGAGAAGTTTCCAGACTTGTTCTTCACTGAGTTTCTTTTTGGCTAATTCAATGGTCCTAACAGATGCCAATGCCCATAGGCTATTTCTCACTTTTTTGTTTTCATACTGGGAGCTTATCCTGCTCTTGTTGGGTGCTATACTAATATACACACTTTTCTGCATGATCCTATAAATGGCCCTGCAATCAGGAGGATGCTTCTGTCGATGGTTGAACAACTCCTAGAGTTACCTGACCATTTAACGGGGTTGCCTGATTAAAAAGGTTTTTTTTCTTCCTTAGAGCAGTATACAGGCATAATGAGGAATGTTGAGAATGGTACAGTTTTGGAAAGTGAGCAAACTCAATGACATGTGGAGAATTGTAAATGGTGGGGATTGATGTATTGCTGTATAATATAGGCATGCTCATCATGTATTGTTGTTTTCTTGATTTTGGTAATGCATACTGTTTACTTTATTGGTCCAAGCAATGTAGAAGTCTCTTTTGAATCTGCCCACTCCAGTGACTCTCACAGAATTGTCTATTACTGAAAGACCAAGACCATTTGTGATTTTTCCCACACCAATAGCTCATATTAGGTTGCCTATTGCTAAAGCAAATTTACTGATGATCTCCCCTGTAGGAAGGACTATTACTGATTTACTTCTTGAGTATTATGCTAGCACTCACTTTGCAAGAGGAAGACGCAAGAGAAGCATAAGGGAAGATGATAATGAATTAAATAATTATCTAGACAGCACAGCACACTTGGGTAATAACCTGTGGTATCAGCACATGAACAAGGCGGGATAGAGAATTTTCAAAGAGAGTTGCTATGTTTGTGCTCTCATACATTATGCCATGCGGAATTCCGAGATATTCATAGCTATAGAAGTAGCAGTCCAGAAAGCTCACTGCCTGATGCACCTTGCACTCTGCCATATGAGAGGTCAGTTCCAGGGTCGAACAGTATACTTGGTATGAGGGACTGAGAAGACAGTATTCTTGAGTATTACGCTAGTACTCACTTTGCAAGAGGAAGACACAAAAGAGGCATAAGGGAAGATGATTATGAATTAAATAATTATCTAGACTGCATAGCGCACTTGGGTAATGACATGTTGCACATTCATACCTTCTCACGATGACGAGAATGGGTCCTTGACAGAGGCCATAACGATGCTGGGGAACTTGCACATCAAAATGGAAGATGAGACAGAAGATATTACGGATGATAGCTGGTTTGCATCTATCTTCTCATGGGTTCCACAATGGATGGCTAATATCTTCAAGTTCTTCGGAGCACTATTGGTGATGACCATGTTTGGATCCTGTGTGATCAGAATAATAATCACACACTGCAAAAAGACAGCAAAGAAAGCAGTGGGAATTAAGATCATGATCAATGTTGAGTCTGGGTTTGGACCCAAAGAGCTGACAGATGAGGAAATCAGAAAATGTATAGAAGCAAGCATTCTAGCATCTGAGGGAATGAAGTTCCTTTATCCAAGAAACTACAAGAAGTATTTGGGAAGATGGATTTACTGTAGGCCGAATGGACAATGTAGTCACATGACTTGGAGTGTTCATGAACATGTAAAATCGGCAGGATCTCTGAAAGGAGTAATGAAGATATGGACTCCAAATAAGTTATTTTTCAGACGAGGATGTATAGATGTGAAGACTGATGGAAGAGCGGTCGATGAATCAACCAGAGGGGGGAGTGTAGAGGAGGAGCCAAATGCCTCTACGGAAGTCCCTCCCCTATTTTGCCTATATGTTGGAAGCTGGAAATTGCGACATGCACAACGCCAATTATGGTACCTATTCCACAAAGAATTCTTGAAACAAGGTATCCATTGAGAAAGCCCTACATGATGTACCCACAGAGAAAAGGTGACGTCAGTTGAAGCAGAGGTGACACACCAAGAAGAAATGACAAGTAAAAGAGTATATAGACCTTATAGAATCTGATGATGAAGTAAAGAATTGAGTAACATTTCATGGGTGGAATGAAGACTGCACGTCCGAAGACCACTGAACAAAATACAAAAGTGCTTTATAACTGTACAGATGCTGTAACGCTAGTAGGATAAGTAACCATGAAGACTGGCTATCTGTAGTGAATAGACTGCAGGCGGTGCCGCCTATATATATATATATATATATATATATATATACATGTATAGAATCTGGATGTTCCAGGTCACATTTTATAAAACCAGGACCCCATGAGATAAAAAGGGCTGAAAAAGGCAGCTAATGATGGAGGAAGAATTGAGAAGGCTCGTCTGGCCCAGTGTCAAGGGCTGAGGCAGCCAAGAAACTGGTTATCTATTTGAGAAGATACAATGAACGTGAGAAGCGAGGTGAGCTCCTGTTGAGGTGCAATGGAAAAACACTATGAGTGCCAAATTGTATTCATTTAATAGTATTAAATGCGAGGAAGGAGCTAAAACACGATCTCCTGTCACATGGGGTAGATGGAAATAGACTTTGGGAAAGCTACATCGAGACTGAAGATAAGAATGTGCTCACACTCCCTTCTATTCTCAGGGGCATTGATACTTTGCAAGGCCGAGTTCAAAGACAATTCAAATGGCAGACAGCAGGGGTGATGATGGATGATGGGCTAATTGGATGGGAAGGCGTGGTCAAGTCCACCCACAAACACCTGGTACCAGCTTGCGTGCTGCTAGCGAGTGCAGTATTCCAGAAGGGTACAAGCGTGCCAACCAATTGTAGAGGGCCACGTAGCAAAGAGCCCTATAGTTTGAAAGCCAATGAAACATTGTGTATTTGATGACAATGAAGATGGCTTGTACTAGGGGTGGGCATAGTTGTCCACCTGACTCTAGGGATCCAATCATAATGCTATACCCCATAGAAAGTATACCTGGATGTTCCCCAAAGACGAATCACAACCCCAAGTAGGTTTTGTTACTTTGCCACGTAGTATGATGTCAATGATGATGAGTCTTTGCTATAAATGTGTATTTTTTCATGAAAAACGTTGAGAGAATTGAGCGAACGTCCGTTGATGTCCGTTGTACTCCCCTTTTTAGACAATTGCAAATAAAGCAGCTAAGATTTGCCAACTTCCTGAGTCAGTCTTATTATTGGTGTAAGAGTAAATTCTGCTGCATCCCCATCCATCCAAAAAAGGGCTACCTCGCTTAAAGGGCCTGCGGGTTCAGTCTATTTTATGTTCACTCAGCAGATAATCACCATAAATAAAGTGAAACTGTTCATACCTCCACAGAGCCTGCAATGAGGAAGACGGTCACTTTTCTGATGGTTCTTTCTTCTTCATTATTTGCGCTGGGGCAAGATCAACCCAACTTTAAATTAGGTGCAGAGGGAGGTCGCACTGTCGCACACATGCTGTGGCAATTCAACAGACCGCACGCCACTGTGCTCAACTCCAAATGGGGGCCTCGGTCTCTGTTTGCACTTACTGCTGCTGCAAAAAAGCATGATGGCTCTGCTTTCACCATCACCAGCACACTCTTGGAGCTACAATCCTGCCTGCCTAGCAGCTTGGTGCTGAACGTTGTTCTAGAATGTCAGACGCCTTATGCTAGGCAGGCTGCAAGTGCCTTCCGAATCTATCAATAGCGACCGTGAGTTTGTCTCAGCAATGAATTCAAGGAGTTAGCCAGGCAGCACCTGTGCTTTCACAAATTTAGCCGATCAGTAATTCGTTACTAACTCATAGTGCACTGTTCCAGTGCCAAAGTGAAATGCTTTAGATGAATCGAGATATCACGCTAGGCCACGGCGCTATACCAAGACAGTGGAAGATTCTCTCTCTATACATATACTCTGCATGAAAGAAGCCAAGTCAGCACAATTCAAGAAAAACGTATGTGCAGTGTGTTATTGCTGCACCGACCCAAAAAATATTTGCAAAATAAAGCAATACCAATGAAGCAGTAGGCGACAGATAGCACCCCATGACCCACCCAAATCTAAGGGTGCCACTATGGCAGCCTGCTCATCCCCCCACACACAGTACTTACCGTGTGGTAGTCAAAACCCGTCAAGTGAATTGTCGGATTCAGGTTAGGGTGGGCCAGAGCGGGCCACACACACACAATCCAAACTCAAGCAGGCAAGGCCAACTAGGCCGCGGCACGCACCACACGCGGCTCAGGCAGGCTCTGCTCACTACAGAGGAGTAGGATGAAGTGAGAAGGTGGCGCTGTGTCTGCCCATCATCCACCCCACACGTAACCATCATTATTTTCATTGGCTGTCAAACAGGCCAATGAAAACTGTACATTCTGTCACTGTTACTGTGCAGTATTTCACTGTGCTGTTTGTGCACAGAATATAGATTTATACTTGCCGGGCAGGGGCCACAGCTCTTGCGCCCACCATGCTCCACATTCAAATGCTACTAGTCTGCTAGCTTAAAGTGCATGAAGCTACGACGAGCTCCAATCAATATAACGAAAATAAAACTGCGTTAAATGGGACGTGTACCTGCTGTGGCAAGGCAAGGCCCATCCAGCCATGCAAGAGGAGATATTTATTTATTTATCAGGTTGTCGTCACGTCGCCGCATTTAACTGGTCACACAGCAAACAGATTGCAATAATTCCTTTTCTCTCTGCACCCCATGCCCTAAATAAGGACCCGCCACTGGGAGGGTGAGTAGTGGGCAGTGACTCGTCTGCATTCCTAGCTTTAGAACTTTACTTTGCATGCAGATTATTGTTGTGCAGCAGAAGAGAAAACATGTACCTATGAATGTATGGATCTGTGGATTTATGTGAATTATTTAGTGCAAAAATGATATACCAATCAACAAAGCATTGTACAAAAAACGGATGAGGAGTTTCGGAACGTGAAGGAGAGTTAGGCTAGGGGTGGGTTCATACCATAGGGAAATATTTGCATATATGAAGCATGTGTACACAGACTTTTCCCAAAATTCTATTGCTAATAGCTTTTAACTCGACAGGTGGAGTTGGATGAAATCTTCCAAAATAAAATGTTTGTCACCCCCCCCCGCCCCTCACCTCCCCCAAACTAGACATTTTGGGAAATATTTGTTTAAAAGGGAAACGTTTTAAAGAAAATAAAAAGAAATGTTGTTTTTGGCCTACTCCCATTAATTTTCCCACAAAGAAAAAGAGCATTGCTTGAGTACCCATAGTGTGAAAACTGCTGGATGGATTTGGGCCAAATATGAAAAAACAAAAACACATGGGCACAATGCGTGGCAGATGCGCTTTTTGCCTGGTTTGGCGTAAATCTGTCCAGTAGTTTTTAAAATAGGTGCCTCTTGCCTCCATTTTTTAAAAAGAAATATATTCCATGGTGCTTTGCAGCAGTGAGGCACAGAGACTTTTGCGGAAATGAAAAGTCGCTATTCTTTTTTTATCAATGGGTGTGATTCCTGTGGTAATACCAAGGGTAGCCGAAAACAAAAAGTGCTCAAAATGCTATTTGGATGAGGAAAAGGGGTGTATCCACATCAGGTTAGAGGTGGAAAGGCAAAAAGAGGACAGCATTTGAAGTGGGCACTTTGGGGGTGGGCTGGGGAGCTCGTTTTGGGTAGAACACTTACGGTTTATCAGGAGAATTCCGGGGGTTTCTTGAGAGATTACCACGGTAACGCCACAAGACACACTCGAAAACAAAATGCATCACGCAAACCGAAGAGTGAAAGGGATAACGGGAGAGGGCCAGGAAAAGAAAACACAACAGAGGGTGTTGGCGAGACCAAGAAAAGAGGAGGGGGCTATATGATGGGTGCCAGTGAGGACTGAGAACACTTTTTAGTTTTCAAGCATTTTCCCATTACCACAGGAATTTGTAAACAATATGTTATCAAGAGGATGGGCATATACTCTAGTATGATTACTTTGGGAATAGAAAGAAGGGGGAAAAAGTCACTTGGACCATCTTTCAAACCTGCTCAGATCGCATTTACTATATAGGGGGCAATGGGTCTTTGAGAATAATTGGTAAAACATGTACAATTGACACAGCTGTGGCCAGTGGTATTCAATGGGCATGGCCGTGGCCAGTATAATACAGTGGACACGGCTGTGGCTGTCAGCCATGGCTAGTTGGCCACTGGAAATGTCCGAATGGCAGTGGATCTTGCAGTGGCTAGGTGGGGTATGAGCCTCTGCAGGTAGCGAGTGGCCTTCCCTCTTCTTAAATCATTGGTGCAACATTTAGAGTGCCATGGCGCAAGGTCATGGCTTAGTGGGCCCTGAAGAAACTATGATAAAACAAACGCCTAGAAAGTGACTGAAAAAGATTTAGTTGCGAGATAATTGAGGTGATTGCATGCATCACAACACAACCCTTGAAATTCTGCTGGTGAGGGAAGCGATCACCATCTTAACTCGGCGCCCCCTCCTCTTCCTCCCTCCCGTTGCAAAGCCCATGACAACACACATGATATCACAGGAGGGATTCATAATGGCAAATAAAAGGACATCCTGGGGACATCAACAGGGGATGGGGGAGCGCTGAGTTTAGGTGGTTACCACTTACCACATCAGTTGGATTTCAAGGGTTTTGTAGTGATAAATCTGATCACCTTGACTCTCTGTTAACTCTGTTAACTAAAGAGAGAGAAAGAAAGAGAAAGAGAGAGGTCTCAAGCTTTCTTCATGCATACGTTTGAATTCTTCCGGGGTCAGTTTTGCTTTTTTCCTTTCATCCTTAATCAAATCAAATAAATTTGTATCATTTAGTGGGTTAAATAAATCACTTGTTAGTTACAGGATTGCCTATGAATGTTGAAAACCTCGGCCTCGTCTGCAGAAGCACACAAAAAAGAAAACACTGGTAAAATAATCCTATCTCCCTTGCATTACGGGGGCCCCTGCCCTAGACACACTTATCCGGTGCAGGCCCACCCTGAAGGGGAGTTCTGGCTACACCGCTGACGTGTAGTCACAGTACTGTAATTGCGTGCTGTGCTGCAAGGCCAGCTTGAAGTGACTGTACAGCTCCTTATATGGACTTTTAGTCCAATTCGGGGCAGCTTCAGGTCAATTTCGCGAGGTATTGCCAAGCAGTGAGCATGTGCAAGTAATAGAATAGAAGGGGTGCTGCATGATAGCACTGTGGTGGTTCAGCAGAGCTGGGAGCCTGCCCAGCACCGGAAAAGCAGGGCCCTTGCAGGCCAGGATTCACTTGGATTCTCAGAGCAATGTGTGACTAAATACTGAAAAGCAGAAGGGACTGTAAGGCAAGACTGAGGAGGACTGAAAGAGCCTTGTCTTGTACATGCTCCAGAAATGGAATAAGCAGGTTAAGAATGAGGTGCACTGGCAGAGGTGCACATAGGTACCAGACATGTAAAAGATCCGCATGGCACAGATGGTCTTTGCACAAAAAGCGAAGGGGATCCGGCAGGTTTTCAACTGACCTAAAGGAACACAGAAAGATGTGAAGAAGTAGGATTGATTGGCAAGACCGATTCAGAAAAGAATAGGTAGCATCGCCTCGGGTCTCTCTGCTATTGGTCAGCTGCTTCTTCAGAAGTGTACAAAGATTGGCGGGCGCAGTGTAGCCGCAACTGGGCAAAGTGACTGTGACTGAATAAAAAGGCCTGGAGTCTAGCCTCAGACATTTACATCTTTGGTAGACCTGGGAGGAGTTCCTTTTCCTGTTTTGTTCTAGTCTCTTTTTAAGTAGCGGCAATAGCTGTAAAGAAGCTTTGGTGTGGGTTTAATAGTATCTGCGTCATTGTGGCCGCGAGCGCTGGCACCGCCATTGACGCAGATCCGTAACGAATCGCGGACTGCCGATGGGCCTCATCAATAAACATGACCAGGAACAAAACCCAAATCCCACAACAAATGAAGTCTGTTTGGAGCTGAAGGCTGGCATGCATCCAGACTCCTGTGCTGTCCATCAGGGTTTGGCCCACCGGAGGAGCAGGGCCCAGAGACCAGCCCTCCATATGAACAGGGCTCGGTGATAGCCCACCAGCATGACGCAGACCACACCGGGAAGGGGCAATGGGCGTCAACCTCACATTGCACCACCTTTGCAGCTGCAGTCGGTGGTGGAAACTTCACCTGTGTGACTCGGCAATGCTTTGCAGCAGGGGTCTTCCTCTGGACACCTGATAAAATGACGGCACCACCTATGACACCTGCCAGGGCTTTAAGTGGGTCGGGGCTAGCTGGGGCTAAGTCTGAACAGGAGCTGAAAATTCTGATATGGGGCCCTTTGAGGGGCCCCTTAAGTCCCCTGCTGACCCCAGCCCGCCAGGCTGCTACATGGCAAGGCTTGTTTCTAAAGCCTGAAGCTCTCACGTGTAAGCGAGAGCTTCAGGCTTTAGAAGAAATCAAAAGCCTAACCTTTTGCTTGTCCTATGGACTCCTCTGCCAGCCCTCCCCTTTCAGCAGAGATGCAGGGGTGATGATCCCTGCATCTCTGATGAAAGGGGTGACTGGCGGTGGGTTGGCGACTCAGTGAAAAGGTGAGACTTTTTTTGTAAAACCTGAAGCTCTGGTGCGAGAGTTTCAGACTTTACAACAAAAGCCTTGCCTTTTCATTGTGATGCCAACCCCCTGACACTCACCCCTTTCATTAAATTAAATATGCAGGAATCATCACCCTGCACCCCAGGTGTCGGGATGATGATCCCCCATCTCTAGTGAAAGGAGTGCCTTGCAGAGGGTCAGCACCACAATTTAAAGCCAAGGCACCACAAACATGACCTAAATGCAGGCTTTTGCAAAATGAAGCTGGGGCTCTAATGGGGTGTGGCCCAAAAAGCAGCATTCAGGTGAAGGAAGTGTTGCCTCTTAATTGTTGCGCTGATCTAGTCTGGAAGAGCCTGGAGAGTGGAGAAATGAAAGAGACATTTCCATTCCTCACAGTTATTACTGCAGTACGAGTCGAGTATTCTACAGCATAGGTGTGGGTATAGAACATGGCATGTGACTTGCCAGGACAGAAGGGTCACAGAAGTGACATCGGCTAGCACCCTTTCACCCAAAGACTAGCAATCAGTAGCATAAGCACTTTCCAGCAGCAGCTGTGGGGTATAGTTACAAGGAGCGAGGTGAGGTGCGTCCTCATTGGCTCAGGTGGCACCATCAAACGCCCAGGTACTCCCACAGAAAGTAACAGAGAGTGCCAGCAAATGTCCATGCTCTCCCATCACCAGTCAGATAATGAGAATGGGCCTCATTACAACCATGGCGGTCCGGGAACTACGATACCAGTAAGCATGCCGGTACCGTAGTTCCCGGACAGCCATACTACGTGCTCTGCTCGCGGGTGCCGTTTCACCTGCCAGGTTTTTCCTGGCAGGTGTAACGGCACCCGCGAGCAGAGCACGGCGGATGCACCGGCACAACTCTGAATGTGTCGGTGCATCCAGCGTCCCCATCCCCGTTCAGGCCTATGGGGCAGAATGGGGATCGGGACGCGCTTGATTCCGGCACCCGCAAATGGGCAATTACCGGGTCCGCCGAGCTCGGCATCACCTAGTTATTGCCATTCGCGGGTGCCGGAAAAAATGCAACTCCGGCGGCAGCCGTGCGTTTTTAACAGCACGGCTACTGCCAGGGTTGTAATGAGGCCCAATGGCCAAGTAACACCGTCAAACATTCCTTTATTGCATTCAGTGGCAGAGTACTGCCATAATAGGCCAGGCTTTGCCAACATGCATCACATAGGTAGGTACTGGGGAAGGATAATGGCGGAAGAAGAGTGGTTCAGTAGAGGCGAGAAGCGCACAGGGAAAGCTACAGGGGATAGGGAAGGAGGAGGACGAAAGAGGGCATGAATGGCGAAGGCAGACTCATAGTGGCATAAGTAGCCTCATCCGGGCATGTTATGCAATGACATACCTCGCGAGGATAGCTCAGGGGCAACGTGCTCGCCTAGGAACCAAGACGACACGGAGCAACGCAGGTTGGATCCCCGGGTCCGCATTTAGAAACCTCTGGGTATTAAGCGCGTTATAAATAACCTATTTATTTATTTATTTATTTATTTATTTATTTATTTATTTATTTATTTATTCAGATTTATTTAAAGCGCACGTCAGCCTGGGGGCATTGTGGCGCTGTTACATGAGGACATACATAATCTGGTTACCGTGGAAGGAAGATGGTTACAAAGCAGTTTTCATTACAAGGCACATTTCGTAACAGACGTATGCGAGCTGGAGTGGGTGAAGGAAGGATGGAGTTAGTTGAATAGAGTGGTTTTGAGAGATTTGCGAAAGGAGTACAGAGAAGGTTCTGCTCTGAGTGAGTTAGGGAGGGCATTCCAGAGCTTAGGAGCTATGTGTGGGAAGCCTATGCCGCCGGCTTTGGCTCTTTTTACAGTGGGTACTCGGAGTTGGTTGGCGTGATGGCTTCTTCTGGGACGGATGGAAGAGTTCTTAGTTATAGTTTCAGATAGGTAGGGGGGTGCTGTGTGATTGATGCACTTGTGTGTGAGAGTGAGGATTTTAAAGTTGATTCTTTCCTTGACTGGGAGCCAGTGGACAAGTCTTCTGGCCTGTGAAATATGGTCAGTTTTGGGGATGTGTAGTGCAGCGCGGAGGGCATTGTTTTGCACTATTTGGAGCCTGCTTAGGTTTTTAGACGATGTGTCTGCCAGGAGGGCGTTGCAGTAGTCCAATCTGGCTCCTATAGTAGCTCTGGCTATGGAGAGGCAGTTAGGCGTGGTGAGGTAAGGTTTAATGGCATAAATGAGTTTGGTGGTCAGAGCAGACGCTGAGGCGATGGCGCTGGTTTGTCTAGTCATTGAGAGTGTGGCGTCAATGTAGACTCCTAAGGTCTTGACGGTAGAGGAGACAGGTATGCTAATACTGTCGATGATCATGTGAGAATAGTTGGGGCTGAGTTTGGTTAGTGTTTCGTTGGGGGCTAGGATGATGATTTCGATATATGCCTAGCATATATGCCTAGCAGCACAGATCATATGAAGCCGGATATTCAGGTGCAGCGCTTTTGCTGCTACATGTTCCGGTGTGACGCCTTGGGCGTAGGTCCATTTTAGGTGTGCCCTGGTGGCCGCAGGCAGCAGGGCGCAGGGACCTCTGTGCCGGGAGATTGATGTTTGCTGAAATATATTGTTAACCAAAAGACAGAAAAATGCAGTGCTGTTCTGTGCATGCACAAATAGGTTGCTGTGTCCCACATGTCATAATTATGGGACTCAGCACCCTGTTTGGTCATAGAGCGTTCAGTAAAAGTAAAGCTGTATGTATTCAGGGTATAGTGTTTTCCTAAATATACTGTCATCCACAGCACTGCATTGTTCGGTGCTTCAGTTTACAATATATTTCAGCAAACATCAATGTCCAGGAAAAAGGTGAATGGTCAGCTCAGGTTGAAAAATCAAATTCAATTCTTTGTAAATATAGTGGGGCACTAAATCTTTTCATAATGAACTTGGGACTGACGCCCTGTGCCCACCTCTGACTCTGGATAACAAGCAGGCTCTGCCAGCCTCCACTTACAGGGCCGAAATCTGGGGGTGTGGGGACACCAGGTCCATAGAATGTATGGAACACACATTCTTAAAACATCTTTTACTGCCCTCTCGGCACTACTATATCTAGAACTAGATGTTCTCCCAGTGGGGGATTACATCCCAGTGAAACCCCTACTGCAGTGGGTACAATTGTGGGGTAGAGAGGGATTGAGGAAACATAGGGAGGCCCTGGACCATCTGATGTCATTTGAGGGTGGAAAGAGAATAGCTTGGATAAGGCAAATCAAAAATACTTTATGGGAGGTAGTTGGGAGAGCTGGCTAGCAGAATACCCAGCTGATGAATGGTCAAACCCGCTGTAGAATAATGCAAACTGTGAATATGTTATCAAAAGCACATGAGGATGAAGCAGCAAGCAGGTTGAAATTGGGCCAGAGTATTTATAACACAAAACAGTTATGGGCTTTGAGGCCTTTGGCTCCAGTGGCCAAAGCCTGGCGCACCAATGATAGAGAAGATTGCCCTCTATGTGGTGCACAAAGTGAGTTAGAAACTCATTTCCTTTAGATTTGTGATTTACTCCTCACTTTGAGGCGTCATTATCTCCGACCAGTTTTCATATCAGATGGAATTCAGCCAACAGGAGAGGCACTAGCTCCTGCCAACTCTCTGTCCTGGCCCATGTAGTTTACGTAAGTGCTCGATACATCCATAATTGCTGGAAATTGAGAGTAAAATGTATCAAGCATGATGGCATCTGAGTACCCTGCCCTTGGCGTGATTCAGAAAGCTCGCTCTCCTCAATGAACATTAAACTGATTTTATTCACCAGTGTCTGATCCTTTTAATTATATATACATACAATTGTTCAGGTGTTAGTGCTATGTCGTTTAATCTTATTTTAACCGACAGCTAATTAGGCACATCCTCTGTTTATTCTGCACAGTAGTAGAGGGGGCGCTTTATGCACATTTGCACATTTCATGAAAAATGCGCATCCACTGACCTGTTTAATATACTTTGTACATTGGTTTTAAAATGTGATGTATAACTTTTATGACTTCTCAGTCGAAATAAATTAGTGATTGATTGAAAATCCAGGCATTTTGGGCCCTGAGCCCTGCTGGGCTCTGCCAATAGGGCGTGCCTAAAAGATCCAAATGCTGCGTACCGGCATCCTAGGCTTGGCTTCCCCTCAAATGTCCATGTGCTGCATCTTGAGCACCAGACATACTAATGACCAGGGCTACTGCAAGAGGGCAAATATTTGCATCAGTTATCTCGGTACTCTGACAATGTGCCATGTTTTGCTATATTGGCCCATTGTTTTCTTGTTAGCTTGGGAAGTGCCATGATAGGTAGGTAGCGCCATCAATTGCATAGAAACAGCAACCAAGTGCCCGGTACAACATTCATTTACATTACAGACAGTCATTTTTTCAATGCCTTTTTGCAAAACCACCTCCCCAACCCCCCAAAAAACGAATCAACAAACACAAATGGGGGGTGGGGGTGTGAGGGAGGGTATATAAGGGGTGGTGGGGGGATAGGAAATAGTGTTAAATTAATAGGTAGTGTGGGATTAGAGGGGAAACCCACCAAAAGAAAAATAACATTTTCAATTAGTTTTTTCAGAAAAAAAAATTCAGCAAAAAAAAAAATTGGAGAAATGACCGTCGATAACTGAATATAGAATCAAGAACCCAGGCGCTAGAACATTCCATAGATTAGTATCACGTGTCTAGTTTCCCAATGAGACACGCGGTGATGTCATAGATCTAGCTACCAGTGAAGGAGCAGAATGTGGGGGAACAAAGATGGGCTGGTTTATTCATGGCAAACTCATTTAATCTAAGTTCCCAGGATGCACTGGAGTCTCGAAGACTGATTCCACTCGCTTTGATGTCTTCACCTGTGTTCTTTTTCATGAGGTGAAGTGCACTGCTGGTTCTTAGTTTTCACAAATCGGAACGTGTCTTTGTTTTTTAGGGTGCTGCACCACATCTCCATCCGGGCCACACGAACCAAAGTAATGACACAATTGGGCCGCACTGGATCTCAGACCCCCACGACAAGCACTCAAAATGGGAAGTCTGCAGTTATGGACACATAGTGATACCAGTTTCTGATTTTTAAATTTAATGATAATAATATAAATATATCTTACCTTCGGTTCAATGTTACAGAGCATTGTCTTGCCCAAAGGCCTGTTTTAAATGCAAATATCGTCAACATTGCTGGGAGCCACCCTGGTTGGCCCTTGTACTTACCACACCAGTGTGAGGTTAAGACCACCTCCATTGGTTCATCTTTTTCTGTGAGATCAATTCATGTGTAAATGAGGCCCCTGCCCAAGTGCTCACGAACCCTAGAACTGGCCTAGGCACCCCCACCCCAAGCACAGATACATAACTCTGATGAGCAACCTCGCAGAATGCGTAGGCACATGAGGAAGGCATGGACACCGGAAGTAACAAGCAAGCTACGCACACCATAGCAAAAACAGACTGCAAGTTACCAGGAAGGTGCACTTATCCAAACACTGACTGACATCCGAAGAGGGCCATGGTTTTCAAGTGAGCCAAGAAATACATCACTTTGCGGTGTGCAATATATTAATGATCACTATCTTTGCATGGGATGTTATGTTATGTTACTATGCTTTTGTGGAGTGCTAAATCACCACTCTAGTAGTATGCAAACTGCACCTTAGCCAGATAATCCATGTTATGTTATGTTCTGCATATTTGTAAAGCGCACATACGCCCAGGGCATCTTGGCGCCAAGGACGCAACAGAAAGCTGGGAAGTGAGAGGTGAGTTTTGAGCAGATGACGAAACTGGAAGTGGTCGTTAGTAGTCCTGAGTTGGAGTGGTTAGGTGTTCCATAGTTTGGCCGCGGCAATGGAAAAGGAGCGACCACCACTTCTGACAAGAAGAAACCCAGAGACTGAAATAAAGCGTGCCTCCTGGGAGCGTATCGGCCACACGGGAAGCTAGGAAGGAAACATTTCCTGCAGGAATTCTGCTCCCTGGCAGTAGGAAGCCTGGTGCACTATGCACAGTGACTTGAATGAGATGTGTTTTGGAACAGTCAACCAGTGCAGGGAGCGAAGCATGGGTGAAATATGGGAACCATATGCTGGCAAGTTTTGAAGAAGTTGAAGGTGGCAGGTAAGATACAAAGACTGAGCGAGAAACAAAGCGTTACAGTAGTTGATGCGACTCAAAACAGGGACAGTGACGACTGGAGCACGAAGGTGGGAAGGAAGAAATTAAAGGACCTATCGAAGAACATTAAGCTGGAAATGGCCAGCCTGGCAAATGGAACTAACTTGCTCCTCGGTGGAAATCGAGTCAGTGATTTTAAGGCCAAGACTTTTCACAACTGACACAGGAGTGGGGAAAGGGCCAAGCTCCGAAGGCCAGTAAGAAGACATCCAAAGGGAAGGAGAAGAGGAAGTAGATGGGGGTAGGCAACCACCAGTAGGAATCACTATCACCAATGTGTATCTACCTTATTGAGAAAAGGCTTGGCCAGCCTTTCCTGGATTTGGTTCTGTTATCAGGCATGTGAACACAGATCTCTGAAGCAAGCGCTTAACACACTGGCCTAACATATTATCCGTTGGGGCCATCAAACCTATCAATATGCATTTCAGCATGCCTCCAGGTGTGCCGTTGATATCTGCACCTGTGATTAGTGTGGTGCAATTTGATCCTAGCACTGCTCCCGATACTAACCTAGCAGTGGGGGTGTGCCCACAGAGGTCCTTGGTCAGTGTTCAAACCAGTGTTATTGTCTCCAGTAATGTTACCTGCTGACAAAAGTATCTTTCTGGGAAAATCTGTGAGCTTCTTAAATACATTGGTTCATGAATCAGGTGGGAGGCAGGGGAGGGCGCAGTTTTGCTGTAATCAGTTAGGAAGTGTTCCCGATTCCACCATTCTTAACGGTTCCCCCGTGAAAATATCCATCAGTATTCAAACTGGGATGGTATACATGCCTGAAAGGAGAGTGAATAATCCCACCAAATCTCGGTGTAATGCGACTAATGGCGTTACTTTAATAAATTTGGAGAAAAATACAGAGGTTGATGTGGGTGAGAAATTGGATACCAGAAAGGCACTTTTAGAAAAACTGATTAGAAATCAGAATGCTCCTTTGAATTGTGAGCCATTGAGTAGATGTTCACAGTTGAGCTGTCCTGTTGGTGGAAAACGTGATGTAAGGATAGAGAATTTCCATAACATTGAGTATACACATGATTCCTTAGACATAAAAAGTATAAATGGGGGAGGGGGTCCAGCTCCGCATCACATAGTATTTTAATGAGTGCACGCGGTTCTGACTCTGCCCCCCTGGAATCCAGGTATCTGGATTCTAGACTAGTTAATCCGTCTAGGAACTTGTCCACATTTGCGCACATGCCAATTCATTCTGGTGTTAACAAGATTCTGATGTCCAGTTTGTATGGGGGGGAGTTGCAGTAATGCTTAAATAGATCTAATGTATGATCAATGTTTGTGGAAATACCGAATTTAAGACAGCTTTCTACCAAAGATATTGATCAAGCAGAATTTGCTTATCATATAAGAACTGATAAGGTTATTCTGCATTTTGGTTCCTTGTGTTTGACTTTATTTTAAAAGAAACGCCATTCTTGAGGTAGTTTGGACTTTCATATCTTGGATCTTAAGACTCACATGGGGTCATTCTGAGGTTGGAGGTAACAGTCCTTACTGGCATGGAGCAAATAGCGTGCCCTAATAGTCACAAGCCTGCTAATAGAGGGCTATTACGACTTTGCGGGCACGAGCTTTGCGCCATGTCGGTAAGGGCATCACCGCCATGCCGTAAAAGGCCCGAAAAAGGTCCTTAGCGGCATCATGTATCACGCAGATTGCACTACCGGCATGAACCAATGCGGCATTAGTGGCCACTGCTAATAGCGGTCACCGCTATTAACGGTCACTGTAAATAAGCGGAATCGGAAGTAGCGTCATTGCACAGGAACGGGAAGGAGCACGGTGGCCATCTTTAAAAACACAATCCATTGTCACCCTCAGCAGCCAAGACCTGTATGATACTGCCGTTGGTGAAATATCATACTCTACCATACCACAAGCCCAGGGTTATTAAGAAGGGCGCCTCCCGGCAGCGCAAGGAGCGCTTCAATGAAGATGAGCTGGCCATGCTAGCTGAGACCCTGCAAGAACATGCTGACATCATGTTCGCCCAAAGCATGAAGAGGGAGGCCATCATACGCAAAAAGGAGATCTAGGCACTTGTGGTGCAGAAAGTAAGCGCAGTGGGTAACACCCCCCCGCACTATCAAGGACTGCAGGAAGCAGTGGGAAGACTTGCGGCTGCGAGTCCGCAACATACTCTCTACCAACAGGAGCCAGGCAATGGCAACTGGCGGAGGAGCAAGCTCCCCCATTAATTTGGCCCAATGGGAGGACACCTGTGCTAGCCTGATTGGAATGGAGGGCATAGAAGGAGTCGGAGACATGGAGTGTGGCGCCACAACATCGGCAGATGGATGTGACTGTCCTAAGAAAACACTGTAATGCAGAGTCTGATGAAAGTCCACCAATATGTCTGTCCAATGAGGCAAGCCATGGCCCAACACACACATTCCCAGCAAAGTTGTCGGACGCATCACATACACAAGCAGTTGCCTGCAGCAAGGCAATGCCGTACCTGACACATACCACACAAAGATGTAAATGGCATAAGTCACACTGCATGCAGGGCCCAACAAATATGCATGTCACATACCATACGTCTTCCCCAACATGAGTGACCCTGACGTATGCCTGCATCACCCAACCATGTAGCAAACAACGTGATCATCCAAACCCAAATGCCTATTACCCTTGATTGTGTCGATGATCAATTGTACAAATGTATGTATGATGCCTATCAAACCATCACTCATGCTGTCCATCTCGTCGACCCCCACAGGCTCAGACCATGACAGCGATGCACAGGACTTACTCCCAGAGCACACCACACCCCGGAACAGGGCCCGGGATGAGGCCAACAAGCCTTCCACCTCAAAGGGCCAACCCAAGGCCCACCGTGCACCACCATTGAAAACACCTCAAGTTGCCAGGGCACCGGTGCTGCCAAGGGCCGTTGATGCGGAATCGCCAAAACCTGTCACACTCCCACAGGAAACAGCTGAGGCTCCACACTCGGCAGAGTCCAGTTCGGTTGGGGAGGTGGCAGCCACAGCACCCTAGGCTGAGGAGGAGGCACAGGAAGAGGTGTGGGTGCCCGTGGTGGATGATTCCTCCGAACAGCCTCGCACACCCAATCCACTGCCATACCCCCAAATCACATCTTCAGAGTCAGACCACGGCACCACCCCGGAGCAGTCTGGGGGGGAGTTAAATCAAGGGGAAATGAGTCCCATAGTGGAGAGCAGTGAGGCCGAACATGATACCCAAGCACCGTCCACCTCCACAGGTGCACCGGCAGGGCCGCAGCGTTATGAGGAGCTGACTGACCTTGTGCGTCAGTTCGTGGATGACAATGCCCAGGCAAAGCAGGAGTGGCGGGAAAACATTGCCTCTCTAGGCAAGAAAATTGCTGACAACACCGCCTCCATGGGCAAGATATTTGCAGAGAATACTAGCTGGCTGTGTGAGGAGGTATCCGCCCTGCGGCAGGTACTCAGCCGCATCGCCGATGCCATGGAGTCAGAACGTCCGGCACCCCAGTTTGAGCAGGAGGCCACACCATCGACATCAAGCTCAACCCAGACCAGCCCACTCCGCAGGTCGTCGCGCACCCTGCGCCGGCCGGACATGCTGCCACCAGGTCCAGGGAGTGCAAAAAAATAGAATGGCCAGCCTGATGAAGGCATTAGACACTTGTTGGGACATGTGTGGGAGAGTTGTGGGGGAGGGGGAGTGGGGTGAGGGTGTGTGGGGGAGGGTGTTGGAGGGTTAGTGCACTATCGTTTTCATTGTTAATTTCAATACACCCGTTGTGTCAAAAGCAACACTGAGTGGACATTCATCATTGTGCATGTGTCATTTATTCATATACAGTGCATAGTGTGCATGTACCCCCACACCCAGTGCCCTCTGTCCAACTATCATGTCACCCTCTGCAGCCATGTGTGTCAGTAATATTGTGCAATCACTGACTGACCCACAGCACGTCCCTCCTGTGCATCGGCACCAAAATGATGTGCAGCCACTTCTTCATCCCCTTCATCATCACCAGGTGGTTGCAGTTCAATGTCAGTGGGCAGGGGCACATTGCGTCGGATACACATGTTGTGCAGCATGACACACGCCATGATAATTTTGGTCACCTTCTCATGTCTGTAGAGGAGTGCCCCACCCGACGGGCCAAGGCAGCGAAACCATGCACTCAACAGGCCAAAGGTCTGCTCAATGACCACACGGGTACGGGTGTGGGATTGATAGTAGTCCTCCTCATGCCTGTTCTGTGGGTTATCGGGCAGGGGTGAGGAGCCACGTCATCAAGGGATAGCCACTGTCAACTGCATAGGAGGCAAAAAAAAGGTATATGTCAGTCGATTCATGATGGACAGCTGTACTAGTCACACATGCCAGCAGATTATCGTTGGTCACATGCACATGTCCCTGGTTGTATGCACGCCATTATTAGGCCCTCAATGTGTCCTGTGACATGGAATAATGGTGTGGGTTGCATCTTCAAGATGATACATGGTGTGCTCTGTCGTCTTGTTGCTCATGCATTGTGTACGCATACAGCTGTGTCCGTGTCAAATTAGTGATGTGTAGTGTTCACTAGGATTTTCTGATGGGGAGCGTTGGCAGTAGGCTCTGCAATGTTAGGCATTCAATGCTGATTTTTCCCATGGTGACATGCAGCATTCCTGTGGTTGATCCGGGATATTGGGCACAACAATATGTGATGATCTTGATGGCCTTGCATACCATCTGCACCTTGATGGAGTGGTATTGCTTGCGGTTGCAGTACATATGGCATGCTGGGCCACCAACTCCACGTGGGTGCAGTCAAGGATACCTATACAATTTGGCATGCCTGCCAGTGCTTGGAGGCCAACTTTTGTTTCAAGAATCTCCTGGGGAGTCCGTGGTAGGGATATGTATTCCGTTGTGTGCTTGAGGAGGGCATCCAGCACTTGCTTCAGAATGCGTGAAAATAAGGGTGGTGATATGCCATGCATGTGCCCCACTGTGTGCTGGTAGGTGCCTGTGGAAAGGAAGTGGAGCACAGACACTGCCTTCAGTAGAGGGGGGATGGCGGTGCATATTTCAATGAGGCTGACATTGTCGTCGTGTATCATGTCCACGATGGTGTTGATGGTGTCCCGGTCCAGACGGTACAGGGTGTGGTTCTGGTCCGGGGTTGGGTTGAAAGGACTGGATCTGAGGTTTGGGATCGGGGGCTGCCTGCGTGGTTACGCTGGCTGCACTGGTGGGGCATGCTCGGCCTGTGGAACAAAACATGCACAGACTGTTACCAGTCGGTAACCCTGTGCTGCACTCCTAATGGGAATAAAATCCCAACTGGTGATTCAGCCTAGCTAAAACAAGAGGACTCCCTTGTGGGAATACTAGTTCAGTAGGACAATTTTCAAAAACGTTCAAAGAAAAGGGGTCAGCTTATTCAAGTATTAAAGTATTACAATGGTGCTCCAGGTGTACACAAACCTCTCACGCTGTAGGTCCCTAGTGAACAAAGAATTCAGCTGGGCTCAGAACAGGTGATAGGTTGGCCTAGGTGCCATTAAGTTGTATCATTCACATTGGAAGTCAATTCAACTTCACAGACTTCAATGTGTAAAAAGTGTGAGACTCAATTAATTCAATTCACAGGATACTAAGTAAAAGTAAGTTTATAGTACACAAACAAAGGATTGCATTTCAATTGATCTGGACAGAATGCTCTGTAACAACACATATACACAGTAGGTAACAAAAGTAAAATACACCTTTTAGCAGTATAGTCTGACTGAGCTATTCACTTACAAAACTGAACAGACAACAGTTGTCCAATTTCGAATTCCCTGCTTCTGAGCAATCACATTCACTCAGCTCAGAAGTATATTCCTAAAGACACTCCTATTAAGTTTGTCAGTGCCAACGCGTTTCAGATTGTAGGAAATCCATCTTCAGGGCAGGATGTGTTTTTAGTTTCAACAAGATTCAAATTTCAGTTTTCAAATTTCAGTGGGGTTTCCTAAAGGTATAAGGATACACTAATTAGATTCATGCAGTATTTGGAGAAACTCAAATAAGTATCTCAAAGAGGTAGAGGTAAACTAACCTGCTTTCCTCGGTACCCATAGAAAGATCATGGCCACCTGTATAGTTAAAAATGACATGACCGAAACAGCTTGTAAGGATTAGATCATTGGTGAGGGATCAGATTTTCAAGTGTTGTGAACATAATTTAATCGTAACTCACCCGGTCAAAAGACTGTAGATGTCTCGCCGGGTGTAGTGGCAGTGTCGGGCAGTTACTTCAACCAAGAGCGACTGCAATTGTGAAGAAAGAAGAGGAGGGTGACTTGAAAGCATACGTGCTCGTAGTAAATGTCGTTGGGTGAGAGGTGGAAAAGCCGCCTCTATGCACTCATTCACTCATGGTGACATTTTAATTAGTAGTGCTCGCTTCGGTTATTCTTGTAACTTACTTGTAAGTAAAGAAATCGCCTGTAGAACACTAAGTGTAGCAGCCCGCCTCGAGGACACGCTGCACAGCTCACCCAAGCTATTATCGTTGCCCAGGGAACCGGCGCGCATGCGCGTCCCAACGCGGACCGCCATCTTGGTATGGGCAAATCCGTCAAAAGATTCTACTCAGGCTGATCGTGGTGCTGCGCGCGCGCCTCAGCAGTCATTGCTAAGGACGTGCACGGAGCATGCGCCGCGTTGCCAATGGTATTGGATATGTTAATAACATCACTGTGTAAGGATCATGGTTATATCGAGTGATCAATCAGAGTACCAATCAATCAGAGGAGACAGATTTAGCGGGGGGAGGGGCACGGCAGCAGTTGTGAAGCTGCCACATGCCCCTACCCACCGTTCAAGTACTGGAGAGTGACAGACCTATAGAGTGGGTCGGTCCTAAGGCACCGGCCTGCAACCTTCCCACCTGGACTGTCAGTCTAGTTATCAATATAGTAAGTTAAGGCGTGTTCTATAGTGGCGCTATAGGTGCAATGTACACACCATTCTATCATGAACCGCTCAACTGTCTCATGTCATGTACCTTACAACTCTAGTGAGCGTGTTGCTCTGAAGATTCCCCTCTTCCTTCACAATGCATCCAAACTTAAGCTCCTGGTCAGTCGCCAGTTCACAATCTACCGGGTCAAAGCCTGTAACAGTGGAATGGATTAATTATAAAGTTTTCACAACGTGAGTCCTACCAACATGAGGTTTTCCTATGGTGAAAGTCCATGGTATCACATATACATTTGAACCCTTGATCTGTATGCAAGCCGTTAGCTTGGTATGACTCTGTTAAAAAACACACTATTTACAAGTACACCAACAACATAAACGTGGATTGGATTAGAGAAAACACATAAAGTCGAATTCACAGTTCATGCCCCTGGGACTGAGGCAATTGAGCAGGTCAATCCAACTGATCTCCCTCTGAAGTAATTTCTTCTGTGTATCTCCCCCTCTCGGACTTAGTTTGACCTGTTCCAAGATCATACATTTGAGTTGGGCAATTGAATGCCTTGCTTCAACAAAATGCATTGCCACCGGAGATCTCAGATTTTTGGTCCGGATATTGGACTTATGTTCAGTCCAACGTAGTTTAGCCTTTCTTGTGGTGATACCCACGTAATAGAAACCACAAGGGCATTTCAGAGCGTAGACCATATTTGTGGAATCGCAGGTGCCTGAGTGTTTCAGCATGATTGGTTTGCCAGTGTGTGGATGCGAAATGATGTTGCCTGGTATAATGTTACTACAATGTTGACAGTTATGACATGGTTGTGTGCCTTTATGTTTGATCTGTGTGATTGGAGTGGCCGATAGCTCTGCTCTCACCAGGCTGTTTCTTAGGGCGTTACTGTTCCTATAGGCAAAAATAGGAAGATCTTGAAAAAAGGGGTTGGGTCCGCGGGTCCATCTGCAGCATGGGCCAATTTCTTTGAATGATACTCCTGATCTTCTTACTCTGTGCTGAGTATGTGGTAACATATACCATAGAGACATCTTTCTTGCTGATCTTGGGTGAGAGGAGGGTGTCCCTCTCAACATTCGCCACTTTCTCTTCGATTTGTGCCAGCTTGGACGGGTTGTAACCTCTCTCCCTAAATTTCTGACGTAATAGAGAAGACTGTCTTTGATATTCGGTATTTTCAGAAATGTTCCTCCGGTATCGTAAAAACTGACTCAAGGGAACACTGTCAATCTTCCTTTGAGGGTGGAAACTCGTTGCCAATAGAAGGCTATTTCTATCAGTTGTTTTGGTGAAGATTCTTGTCTCCAGACGGTTTTCTTTAACATAAAGTTCAACATCCAAAAAGTTGATCTGTGTTTTGCTCGTCTGGGTAGTGAACTTAATCCTTGGGTGCATAGAGTTCATCATGGTAAAAAATGCACATAGTTCCTCATCTGGACCTGACCAGATGCCAAACACATCATCGATGTATCCAACAAAGATGGTCAGATGTCGTAACCACCTTGCGGAAGTCAGGACGTGTTCTTCTTCCAAATAGTACATGTATGTGTTGGCATATGCTGGGGCCATAGCGGCCCCCATGCTGGTCCCTGAGACTTGTATATAGTACCTATCTTGGAATCGGAAGAAATTATTCATTAACACTAATTTAAGTGGTGTAAATACAAATAATCTATCCCCCTTGCAGTTATCATTCCTTAATAGTAGCCATTCCACTGCTTCTAATCCAGCCTCATGTACAATGTTGGTGTAAAGGGAGGTTACATCCATTGTAAAGAGGATGACCCTGGTGCTCACAAATTCAACCTCCTTCAGTTTAGTTAAGAAATGGGTAGTATCCTTGATGTAAGTCGGAGTATCTTGTATCAGAGGTTGTAGAATAATGTGCAAATATTTCACCAATGGTTCCAATATGCTTTTAGTTGCCGCTATGATTGGGCGGCCAGGGGGATCAATAAGTCTTTTGTGGATCTTCGGAAGAATATATATAACAGGTGTAATAGGGTGTGTTTTTTCCAGGAATCTACGTGTCTTCTCGGAGATCACCTCTCTTGCTTCAGCCTCATCCAGTGTTTCCCTGATCAATCCCTTCAGTTGTTCAGTGGGATTAAAGTCAATTTCTTGGTAGGTTTCTCGATCAATCAATTGTCTTTCAATTTCAGCAATGTATTTTGCTTTGTCCATTAGGACTAGGGCACCACCCTTATCCGCTGGTTTAAAAATGATATCGTCGTTGTCAAGTAATTTCTTCAAGGTTTGGCGTTCTCCCATGGTGAAGTTACCTCTGTCCCTCGTTCTGTCTCACCCTCCTTCTCCTGCTGCATCTCCTCTGTGGTGCCTGCTGTTCCTGTTGTTGTTGTTGCTGGTGTTGCAATGCAAGCATGTCCTTCATCTCAAGTATTGATACTACTATTAGAATTATCTTGGTGTGGAAAGGGGTGTGGTGTGTGGGTGTGCTCCTTTTGTACAGGCCCTGACTCCATTGCCTCCACCTGTGCTGATCGTGTGCACCTGTGGCAGTTGGGAACACGGCACATAGCATTTTATGGTTGGTCCGTGATGCCGCTATTTACGGCATGCCGCTATCCACTATTTGCGCCTTCATGATGCCGGTATTTGCTTGTCCGCCTGACTTGTGATTTACTCCCTTTAGCGGCATGCCGCTATTGTAGGTTTGATGGGACGCGTGTACATGAGAGGGAACATACATCTGTTGTCTAACCCAGACCTGATGAAAATAATTAGATCAAATAAAATAATAATGGTACAGGAAACATGGCTAATGAAGCCCCCCCCCCCGTTCTGGACGAGTATGTGGTATTCGTACAAGATGCTTGTGCAAGCCTTGGTAGGTGTCCTTCGTGTGGGTTATTGACTGCTATTTATGTTTGCCAGGGAACAGAGGCCAGAGATTTGTAAAGAATACCCTACGGGGTGTTAGTGGTGTAGATTCAGCTGGATAAGGGTGCCGCTTTTATGTCATTATTACTAGTAAACATATATTTGCATCAAGAAGTAGGATATTTGAAATGATTCCTTGAAAGCATTGTTACATATTTTACTGAGTGGAAATCCGAACATGATAAGGAGGCAACTGTCAATGCCACTCAACTTAGTCTTGGAGGGGGGGTGAATCTACGTTAGATCATGTGTTTGTTGACTACTTATTATTTGAAATACATTCTAGCTTACCAATAAGACGTAATATTTGGAGTGACCATTGTATGTTACAGGTTGTCGTTGATTTAGTCTGGGCTATAGACCTGAGGGGCGCCCCTGTCAGTTTACTAATTAACCAAGGTTTGAATCGAGTGAGATGGAATGTAGGAACTTATAAAAGATTAAATACAAATTTAAGTTCCCTGCTTGCTACAACAACCCTGGAATGGAAATTGGACACATTTAACTTAGATAATTATGAAAGCACTTTGGAGAAGATCATATGGGATGTTGACTGTGGTGTTTGCTCTAAGTTTCACTGTTACGTGTATAGCTGAAGAGATACAGGCTAACGTCCTATTTATTATGAAACACTTAACCTATCACGAGGAGAGGGTTATTTTAATTAATGAAGTAAAACAATCCCATAAGAATTTTATAATTCATCGTCGTGCTCGGACTTCACAGAGGGGAAGCTGAATTGATGTTAAAGACCTTAAAGAGCAGGAATGTTTCCAGATTCTGGGAAGTTATTAATTCACAAGACTCTTGACGAAGGCTTAAACAGTATAATGTAGTTTCGGGGGAAGATTGGGTCTGCCATTTTGGAGCACTATATATGAATAACGACTCTTCTTCTATTCAATTTGTGTCTAGACCAGAAGGTTGCCCCAATGAGTGGGAGTTCACCTTTGACCATGAAACCATTGTCAGGATTATTCAGAAAAGTAGCAACTCTTGGGCCCCAGGGCCTAATCATCTCTCAAATTATCTTAAAATAATTAAAATGAATCTGCAAGTTTGTGCCGCTATTGTTATAATTGTATTTAAAAATATTGTGAGCAATGAGAAATTCCCTGTATCTTGGAGGACTTCCTATGTAATTCGATTTTATAAGAAGGGCGCCAAGACTGATCCATGGAATTATCAACCTATCACAATAATAGATGCTGACAGCAAGGTCTTTGCATCCCTTCTCTTAATGCATTTGGAGTCCTGGGTCAGTACTGTTGGGAAATTGAACACGCTCCAAGCAGGTTTTAGCAAAGGGCACAGCACCAACGCAAATGGGTGTGTATTGAAATATTTGCAGCATAAGGTATGGGCTAATCAAAATTCATCCATTTATCTGGCTTCAATTGATTTGTCACCAGTCCTTGATCAAGTAAATAGGCAACTTTATGCCTCCATGAGTCATCCGGTATTCAGGTTAGGGTGAATAAGAAAGCATCACTCTCCCGAAGAATAGCCACTAATACAGGACTTAGGCAGGGTTGCAGTCTTGCATCCTGCCTATTTAACCTCTATGTTTTGGATGTAGTGGATTTTCTGAATTCTGCTGTGTTTATCTCACCCAAAATGGGTGCTTTTAGAGTGACTTGGTTAGCAGATGATTTTATTTTACTTTTCGGATTGTACTGTAATTGGTTTACAAAGACTGCTTTCCGTCTTTTCATTATTTGCTTCTGAAAATTCTTTGATTATTAGCCCAGAAAAAACTCACATTTTGCAGATTGCACACAGCAAAGCACATTGTTCTTTTAAATGGAGTTTGGAAAAAGTGTCTGTGACTAAGGTGAATTCTCTTTATTTATTTGGGTTATCCGGTCTGTGGGCAGCCACAGAAAGTGGTATTAAGTAATATTCTGAGACATAAAAGTGTTACATTTGCTAATCAAATGATAATAATTTACCTGAAATTTGGGAGATTTACAATTAAACCAATTAAAACATTTTATGCAAGCAAGGTTACCTCGAAAGTCACTTATGGACTTGAATTGTTGGGAGTCTGGGTTCATTTTCTTTTTATTTATTTGATTTATTGGGTATTTATAATGCCACTATACAGCCAAATTGTTTTCAATGCACATCAAGACAATGGGTGCGGGGGGCGGGAGGGAGAAAACAACAATAGCATTCCTACTAGGTCTTGAAACATTCGGAACGTGCAAGTGCCATAAACAAGAATGAGGGAAGGGAAAAGGAGGAGGCCATGTGCAGGAAGGGATGGGGGGCAGGGAAGAAGACAACAATAACTTTCCTACTGGGTCGTGAGACAATTTGGAGTGTGCAAGTGCAGTAACAGACAAGATGAGAGACGGGAAAGGAGAGGAAGTGAAAGTGTGGATGGGCAGGGAAAAACACAAACAATAGCGCTCCTACTAGGCTGTGAGACAATTTGGAGCATGCAAGTCTATTAACAGAGAAGAGGGAAGAGGGGGGGAGGAAGTGAGAGTGTGGATGGGCAGAGAAGAAGACAAACAATAAACTTTCCTACTAGGTCAAGTGACAATTTGGAGTGTGCAAATTTATGAACAGAAGGGGGAGGGAAAGAGTATGAAGGGATGAGCAGGGAAGAAGACAAAGAAAAACATTCATATTAGGTTGTGAGATAATTTGGAGCATGCAAGTGCAGGTAACAGAAGTGAGGGGAGAGAGGAGGGAAGAGCAGGATGGTCAGGACGGGTAATGCTGGGTGGGAGAGAGGAGCTGGGAACATAAAGTGCAAGTGAACAGGTTCATGTGCCCTAATGGGGAGAGGGTTCACAAGGGAGTGCTAGAGAAGAAGAGGGAAGGAGCACAGTGGCAAGGAGTGATTACAGAGCCTGCCTAGGCTGGAACAATGGAGGCCTTTCAGTTCAGGAGGAGCAGGGGAAAACCTGATGGATGAGATTCTCACAGAGTGGGGCCATCAGAGACCTTGCCAGGTGATGTGGGAGAGAAGAGGAGAGTAGGAGGGAAGTGTGGAGGGGGTCCAAGGGAGGCCAGGGAGAAGGTGAGGGAGAAGCATGATGCAACTTCAAAAAACAGCAATGCAATCTAGAATCAAGTGTCCAGGAAAGGTCTAAATATGAACGTATAGCAGAAAAAGCAAAACACCCAGATACAGATTTCCTTGAAAGGAGGAAATGCGTAGGTTTCCAACATATAGTAGAAAAAGCAAAACACATAGATGCAACTTATCTGGAAGGGCCAATTGCCTGTAAAAAGACAACAACAATAGAGGGCTACGTACAGCAGACTAAAGCAATTGATAAAGAGGAGTAATAGGAGAGGTTGGACCATTTAATAGGGAGCAGTAATGGCTGTTCCCACTGCCAACCCCTTCCTTACCTGGTCAATTGCTGCTGGTTGACGGCTGCGCTGCATGCTCCCACAGCAAACACAGTCTGGAGCTGCTACTGAAGGAGTCGCCTTTTGCCTCAGGGCCCTTAGCAGCAGGGGCTGTACAGGTAGTGGGGCTTCCCTGGGAGGGTGGGTGGAAATAGGCCTCAAGGCTCGACACCAGGTGGGTGGTGCAGGACTGGGGGAGGACGGGACACAGGGAAGTGGGTGGGGGTGGGAGAAAGGAAAAAAACATGGCAAGAATGCCAAATGAAAAGAAAGAAAAAGGGGGTTGCATGACTTTCTTGATAAAATTGAGGCACTTATGTGGCACAGGGGTTTTAAGAGTCCCAAATGCAGTCCCAGTGGCTGCAATCCACTACAAACTGGGAATCTCCACACTTAAGGTTAAGGTGAGGGGGAGATTATTAAATCAATAACAGAAGGCTTGTTTTCCGCAGGCCAATGCTATTTTGAAAGATTTGGATGATTAGATGAGTGTGAATGATAATCATTTTGTTTTTGGATTGAAGGATCAATGCGAGAGGTATCTGCTTGAAATTGGGACGAGCACCCTTGATTACATGATTTTTGTGGAAAGGTTAAACATGCTCTATTAGAACGGGTTTGGTGTGAGGCTTTGGATATGATACACAACTATTTTTCATTAATCCATTTAAAGCACAAGCATAAAAAATGAAGAATAATTGAAACGTAAGTGCAGAGTTGTTGAGCGTAAGTGGCAGGCTTTGAGCACATCCTCTGGTCATCAGGCATCCCAAAAAGGCTGGTCCTGGGTAAAAGAATTCGGCCCTGGCTATCCTCCTCCTCCTCCTGTGGTGTCCCACGATCACTGCTGCGGAAATGGTACATTCATTGTAGCTGTATAAGTGTGTTTGTTGTTTGTGCGCACTTTTATGCATTGGCTTTGGTGCGCGGGGGCGCTACCGCCTGCTTTTGCATGGCGCATGTGTGTCCAGGTTTACGCGTCTTTTGCCGCGTGCCGTGTGCCGGTGAGCCCTGTTCGATTCCATGAATACGTGTTGTTACCGTGCAAGGATTTTACTTCAGTGCTTCCCCTGTAACGCCCACATTTTCGCATGATGTTCCCCATTTCACGTGTTCCGCACCCTTTTTAGGTGTGTGTGCTGGACGGTGTGCGCCATCACTGGCTGTATCACGCGAGGCGTTTGTGGTGTCGCAGTGACTTGTTGGACCCGCACAGATTCAGCGCAGGTCTCAGGTAAGCCACGCTCAATGTGTTCCATTAATACGTATGCACGTGAAAATGGGCACTTGCCCGCGTTTTCATGCGCAAGCGCCCGTTTTCGGCGCACATTTATTGCATGAATGACCCTGCGAATGTTTTAGCTTTTGTATTTTTGTATTTTATACATTTTATGATCTGTATTGTATTAAGTATGTATTTTTTGATTAAGATGTGTGTAAAGATGTGTGTAATTGTAACGGTTTTCGTTTGAGAACCATACACAAAAAAAGGAAAATATATTTCAACTTTGGTAATTGCACGTGATCAATATATTCCTTAAAGAATTATGGAAATGCTAAATACGTTGTGCTACAGGGAATGCACCAACAGTGAATAAACAATGCATTTTATGATTAATTGCTTAGAACTGAACTAAGGTGTTAGCAACAGCCATGCAGCAGGCTTCTAACCTCAGCAGACTATACAATGGGCCTCATTATAAGTATGCCGGTCCAGTAACAACGGTACGGGTAAGCTTGCCGGTACCATTGTTACCGGACGGGCAAATTACTAGTTCTACAAGCTGTGCCTTTTCGCCCACCAGGTCTCACCCGGCGGGTGGACCGGCACCCGCGAGCAGACCATGTCGGATGCACGACATGCCCTGGTAATTGCCTATTCCTGGCCGCTGGAAAAAGAATGACTCCGGCGGCTACCGCCTGAGTCATAATGAGGCCCAATATCATAAAACATTCCTTATGCTTTGTGAAAAACGTGCACTGGCATCTTTGCAAAAGGCAGCCAGGTAGGGTTTTTTTCCAAGTTGGGGACACGTAGCATAAACACCTTTTGCTCCCCCACAAAGACATCTCTGGCTGACATATCTGTGCAAATACTCCTAATTGGTTCTCTGTGCTTCCTGTTCTTTTTTCCTAAATTTTGTCCTAACATTCACCTACCTTCACACAGTTCATTGACCATTGGCCACATTTTGATTGAAATGCACACACTTCTTGGACTGCCCTGGTCATCATTTGTAATTCAGTATTTCTTGTTGAAACGCCATGTTCTTAATTAATACAAATACTAATGTATTAGAGATACTGTGGCAGATTTTTTTCTGCTGCAGAGAATCTACCCTTTTTTCTCAATGTCGGAGGTCTTGTACACAAATTTATACAAAATTAGACCTGCAAGGGGCATACAATCTGGTGCGGGTGAGTGAAGGAGACGAAAGGAAGACAGCATTTTGGATGAAATTTTGATTATATGAATGCCAAGTCATGCCATTTGGACTCTGCAATGCACCTGCCACCTTCCAACGCTTCCTGGATGAAGTCCTGGATGTTTTTGTGGTGGTCTATATAGACGACATACTCTGCTCGCAAGAAAAAGAAGAACATCAAACACATGTCAAGGCAGTCCTCCAATGATTAACGGAGCATACGTTATATGCCAAATTAGAGAAATGTAAATTCCACAATACCAGTGTTCTCTCCGTTGGTGCCATGATTCCCCATTTGCAGGGCACCAAGGATATACAGAGACTCATGAGCTGGTGAAAAGATCCTTTTGGTGGCCAAAGATGCCTCAACAAATCTGGAAATAGGATTTAAATTGCACACTGTGTGCCAGAAATAAATCCGGTCATCAAAGACCTGCAGGCCAACTACAACCATTACAAACACCACCTACTCCATGGCATACAACCTCCTTAGATGATATCGTGGATCTTCCTGAGAGCCAAGGATTTACCTCTCTAGTGGTAGTAGGTGATTCCCTTACAAAATTAGCTCATTTTATACATTGCAAAGGAGTACCTACAGCCAACATAATAGTGGACCCTTTCTTGCAAAACATCAGCATGTTATCTCTGACCGTGGCACAAAATGTACTTCCTGTTTTTGGCAAGCATTCTGTAAGAACATAGGCATCAAAATGAATCTGTCGGCCACTTATTATCCTGAAACAGACGGCCAAATGGAATGTGTCAATCAGACCATAGAGAAGTACCTATGATGTGCAACTCATAGAAATGAAGCTGCCTGGGTCTATTTGATCTGGTTAGCAGCATTGTCCTACAATAATGCCATGCATGCCTCCACAAGCATATGCCATTTCTTTTAGCACATACGGTTATTAACCATGCATGCAACCAGTTTCTTGCTTAACAAATTATCAACTACCAGCAGTAATGGCTTGTAAAACTGAATTAGAAGAAGTCTGGCAGAGCATCCGATCTAACCTTGAGGAAGCCATAAACTCTTACAAGCACTATGCTTATAGAAAACGAAGTCCAAGCCCAGAGTACAAAATAGGTGACAAGGTGTGGTTATCAACCCTAAACATACATCTAGCAGGACGGTGACAATTCCAGCCATTTTACATGGGGCCATTCCCAAATAGAAGCCATAACTAACCCAGTGGCAGTATGTTTAACCCTCCCTTTACATGTAAGAATTCACCCAGTGTCCCATGTAGCATTGTTAAAAACCACTCCAGCTTTAACACGGTTGGTGAGATCACCCCCAGTACTTGTAAAAGGTTTTCCAGAATTTGAAGTAAAGGCTATCTTAAATTCTTGTAAGCAGCAAGGGCAACTCTGCTATCTCATAAACTGGGTTCGATTTGGCCCCAAAGAACGCTCCTAGGAACCTGCAGCAAATATGCATGCTCCTTGGCTCTTCTGTGTGTTTCATGCAAACCATCCCATTAAACCTGGGCCTGCGAGAGGGAGGAGTGTAGAGAAGGAGCCAAGTACCCCCACCTCAATAGACCCGTCCCTTTTACATGTATGCTGGAAACCAAAGTATGAGACATACACAGAGCAGCTGAATCGACAAAGAGCAGAATATGGACTCAGTCTAGTCCCAGTGAAAGGACCAATACCTAAGAGAATATGGGAGCCAAGATACCGATTGAGAAAACCATATCTGCATACCAGGAAATGTGATGGCCATTTGAATAAGATCCCTGAAGAAGCAGAATCTATAAATGGCAAAAATTAATGGTAGTGTTACCAGCCACTGACAAAATATATGTTATATGGAGCTGAAAATGAAGTACATAACAAGATGCAGTGATCAGATAATGCAGATATTTTATAAGGCATCACGAAAGAAATAAGGATAAGTGATATCTTGGGCTCATGGTGTAGAAACTTATGCCACAGAAACGGATGAATCTATTAAATCATTTTACACGTGTACAGATGCAGAAGAAATGCAAGAAGCAAAGTAATTGTGAAGCTCTAAGGTTATAGTAAAGTAGACTGTGGCAAGCGCCAACGTATACATACATGGGAATGAGAGGATTATGGATGTTTCCACTAAACGTTTTAAAGCAGGTTGGACATTAGCAAAAAGGCCTCAGTTCAGTGTGTCGCAGTTTTAAAAGCAGGCATTGAATTACAGAAGCAGAACTCAGAAAGGCAAAGTTGGATGAGTCCCAGGAAGCCAAGGTCTTATCAAACTGGAGTAAATTGACTTTGGATACAAATTGTGTGAAAGAACAAACCTCCTGTACAGAAGGAGTGAATATGACAAGGAAGACATCAGAGGACTATTGAAATAAAATATTAAATACATGAAAAGGCTTGATTTTATGGTCTTTAGTCACGTGGAAGCATGAAGCAGACGAACAAGATGACCACACCTATGCATGGAGGCAGACTGTGCTGCTCACTCCCTAATTTTCTCAGAGCTAAGAACACTCTCAAGGACGAAGTTCAAAGGCCTAATTGACAGTAGACCACTGAGGTGGTGATGGATTGATATGCTAATTGGTGGGAAGCTTAAGTTAAGGCAACCTCACCAGCATCTGGACGGCCAGCCTGCAAGCTGCTTACGTAGGTGGAAAAATACTGAAGATGGTCAGAGTGCCAACCAATTGTAGAGGACCTGCGTATTTAAGGATCCTATAGTATACAAACCAATGGAATGTTGTGTATTTAGTGACGTTCAGAGTGTTCATTTTTAGAGGAGGGCTTAGTTGCCCACATGATGTTAAATAACCAATCACAAAGTTACACTTTTTTACACTAGTATGGATCATACACTTAGATGTTTACGTAGAACCAATCACTCCCTCTGTTAGGTTTCTGTAGGTTGCCACGTAGGATGACATTGGTAATACGTAGGTTAGTCGTCAGCCATGACACATTTTGCTCATAAAAATACATTTTTTTCTTAAATGTGTTGAGAGTTGAAGATTGAGCATTCGCATTGATGTTCGTTATGCTCCCTGTTTTAGATAATTGATATTCAAACAGTCTACCTTTTGTCGACTTCCTGAGTCGGCTCTATTATTTGGTGTATGAGTGAGATCTGCATCCCCATCCATCTCAAAGGTAATTGCTGCTCATAAAAGGAGCTGGACAGTCCCGTTCAGGAGGAGTACTGTCAAGGGAAAACCAGGCATGGTGGCAGTAACATGTGGAACAGACAATGTGAAACAAACCTTCAAGGTAAAACATGTACTAGCTAAGAAAACTAAACACAGGGCACATTTTAGCAGATGTCATGTCTGCTTTCATTGCAGGTGTGCCAATAGGTCTGGAGGACAGAACTATCCTTAACAGCATGCTACGTGGCTGGGCACGACCTCCTATGGCAAGGCAGAGCACACCCAGACCACACCCAACTCAATGCGCAATTGCGCGCGATGAGGAAAAAGCCTTGCTTGTGCTATTGCTTCTGCCCTGAGTAGACTTGTCTTTGGGGAGATCCCTGCAGGCAAGCCTCATGCGTGGTCAAGCCCACACCTGAATCCTGCCAGGCCCTGCGCCACCTGCAGATAAGTACAGCAGTTTGTCACTTCATGTTTCCCCTTTGGTGAACACTTTCCAACGTGTTCTACCAGCACATCCAAAGCTGTGATCAATAAGAAACGCGAACGCAGTGGGCTCGCATCCAAAGCAAAGTTGACTTGCCATATGATTTCATAGAACTCATACCTTTAAGCAATTGAAACTGATTGTTGTCTTGTTTTCTAGTTCAGCGGCTGCAGAGAACGAATTCACCACTTGGCAACATTCAGATCTTCAGATCGGAAACTGAGTTCCGAAAAGGACAATTGGGCATCAGAGTCGCTACGAACTTGAGCTAAGTACTCTTTAGAGCCAATATGAACATTTCTAGTTATTGTGCAATTCATGACTCGTATGAAGCAATGCGAGCCCAATGTTGTTGTCAGCACGATGCGTGCAACAATTCAGTTGAATCACAGAAGGGTCAAATTTGCAAATGTTTGGGGTGCAAGCAGCTAGTGCTGCAACTCAAAGTTTTTACATACGTTTAGGGGCAAGCAGGTGAATGGTTGACTTGCAACACCAACGTAATGCCGCCTGAGGTAATGCAAGGTTCACAACGTTCAATGTAGTGTTGAGGTAATGACAACTTGTTTACCACGCATAATGTGTCTTGCATGAAGTAATGCAAGGCTGTTCAACATGCTCAATGTAATTATGCAGGACGTAATGCATATTAGTGCTGAGAATAAGTATGCATGATTGTGAGCAATAATAGAATGCATGGAAGTGTGCAATGCTAACCGAAATGGCATAGAGGTCGCATTGATTACCAAACAGGAGTCGAGGAGCATTCTTTCTAACTTCCACGTTCCCATCCATAACTTCTCCCTAACCCTCTTTTCGGTTACCTGCCTAACCAGTACATATCCACTCTGCTGGCCCCTAATCCTCTTTCCCCAATGGGTTGCTTTGGCCTGTGTACACTAGAGTGCAGGTGCCAATACCCCACAGGGAGGCAGGAGTTTGTGCTTCCCATGCACAAAACCCATAGAAGACGTAACAGTGAAAATACTCGATGATGGCCATCCTTGCCTCTTCATTCTTCTTGACCGCTTAGCAGTATTCAATGCCGTAGACCACCAGACACTCCCCAACAATTTACATTTCTGCATCAGATTAGTGAGATTAGCCTCAACTTGTTCAAATCCTTTCTTGCTAATCTCCACCAGTTTGTAAAAATGGATTCCTCCAGATCACCAACTCTCCCCTTTCCCTGTGATCTTCAATCTTTACATAGAACCGCTCAGAACACTCCTGGCTCCACACCCACTAAAATGCAGATGGCACGCAGCTCTACCTCAAGATATCCTCCATCGAAGACATCCACAGGCTCAAGTCATCCAGTCCTGGGTGTCCAATGCTTGCCTGAAGCGCAACCCCTCTAAGACTGAAATCCTAGTGCTGACCAACAACACTGAATACTCTGACATCCAGACCTGGCTTTCTTCTTGGACTTGGAGGGCTTCACATGCCTTCTGACCAAGTCCCTTGTGTTTGACACCGACAGACACCTCTCCTTTAAACTGCACAAAGCAAGGAAGATCCAAATGGCTTGGTACCAAATTTCTCTCCTGTGTAAAAACAAGTCCTTCATCACAGAAAACAACCTCAGACCTGTTATCGAAGCTTACGTCCTCTACCACCTGATTTCTGGCAAAGGGCCTCATTATAGGTTTGCTGGTCCGGAATCAACATGCCAGTAATTTCATTTACCGGCACGTTTCTGGACCAGCACACTACAAATTTACCGGTGGGGTGGCCTGATTTACATCCAGCGAAAAACTATAAGTTGGATCAGTGAAACGGGTTAACTCTGGCAGAATTTAGAACATATCATCTTTTATTTAAATTGTTTTATTACAAAAATATATCATTAATTACATAAGAACTCTAAAAAATCAACAATTCATCATCTCTTTCATACCTTCATACAATCCCCATTCTAACATATCTATCTAAAGAAAAAAAACACATCAAGTGATACCCAATGCTTAATTTTTAGTAGAACATCTATTATTGCTGTTTGTTAACATTTTTCAGCAATGACCCAGTCCATAGTTTCAAGTGTCATTGTATAACTGGTATGATGTTTGACCAGATATCGTATTTCTAGAGAAAAGCGTCGACACGTGTTTCGGTCAGAGACCTTCTTCAGGACGTTGGGCAGGAGGACACTTCTCCGCCCTATTATATACTTGTATGGGCCAAAGTTCAATCCCCAAGAAGCAATTCCTAGGATCGTGAGAAAGGACCCACAGAATTAATCCTCCACTGGTCTCGGTATTTATATCGAGCACCTATCTGATGGCACAAGGAGCAAATCGTGCGAAGACTGCACGGTTATGTAGGTCGGACGTGCACTGGTGTATTGCAAGCACTAAATCCTCACTGGACCCATCAACAACTCAGTCCAGTCAATCGGCAACCATAAACAGAGTTAACCCGTTTCACTGATCCAACTTATAGTTTTTCGCTGCATAATACCTGAAGGATCAGGAACTAGAGTGCAGGTCTACCCCTTTGTTTCTTTTCTGATTTACATCCAGCCAAGAGCTGGGGGTAAATCAGGCACCCCACTGGAAAAAACTGCTGGTACTAGCGGCATGGGTATTACCGGTGCTCGGAATACTGGCGCTCCCACCCATGGAGTCCTATGGGACTCCCATGGAATGGGGATTTACTTACCCTTACTGGCACCTGTAATCTACTGGTAATTCTGGCAGACCAGGTGCCGGTAAGAGTAATTCTGTTTGGTGGTATCCCGCCGGATTTGCCAATGGGATACTGTCAAACAAACAATGAGCCCCAATGTCCTTTTTGAAGGCCTTCTGGTGACTATCCTGGCAGCCCTGTGATGTGTTCTGCATGGAGAAGCATGACTCATTAAAGGACTGCTCAAATTTGACCACTTCACCTCAACCCACATCAAACTGCACTGGCTCCTGCTGAAAGCTGGCTCCTCCTTAAAAAACAGGTCCACACACTCTCCACCTATCACCTTACCTGAGACTGGGTGATCTGCTCCCCACTGTTTCCTCCCTGTTGCATGCAGATCCCTTTCTGCCAAACTGCATGCACTCCTCCTCCCCTGTTGTATTTAATAGATGTGTTTGAATTATTAGGGTGTATCACAAATGGTCAACACATAAATTATAACTTTTGCTCGATGCTGTCAGAACCTTTTACGGAAAGGGATTCAAGAAATGACAATAGAAAAGGAAGATGATAGTGGTGAGGAAGCGAAGGAATGGTGTGATGGTGTTAGCTGGTCTGTGAGTGAAATGCGGATTAGGACCACACAAGATGACAAACCTCAAGCCAGCGTTTCAATAAATGGCAAGGAAGTGCACTTGTCAGTGGACTCAGTGTCAGATTATACAATTGTGGACTACAACATTCGGTGGGATAATTTCAAAGGCATGACCCTACGGTCACCTAGAATCAAGGCCAGTGCCTACAGAGGAGTAGACATCAAAATAGCGGGATACTTTCAAGCTACAATTGAGTGCTTGGGTAGGAAAACAGACAGTAAATTGTATGTGTCTAAGAACGTTGGCAGCCTATTCAGCTGATATGAACAATGTCATAATAAATCCCAAGGTTCCAGGGCATGTTGCCACCATTAATGAGAGCAAGCATCGGTCCAGGGAGTTTGTTGAGAACATTTTTAGTAACAACTTTGGGATTCTTAAAGTAATCTATCATAGGATTAAATTTAAGAGTGATGCTGTACCTATTGCAGTGAAGGCCAGATGTGTCCCCATAGCATCGAGGGATGAGGTTGCTAATGAAATCAAAAGATTGGAAGCAGAAGGGACCATGAGCTTAGAGCCCTTTGGATAGCGTGCAAACCATGGATGGGAAGGCAGAATAACTCTGATAACAAATAATCGAACCAACTCAGGAAGATGGCAAAGTTTGCTGTTTTATTATAAAATGTCTGAAACAGGGAGTTACAACGGACATCAACGAACATTTGCTCGAGCTCTCGGTTCATTTCACATAAAAACACGTTTATATACTACAAATGTGTCATACGTGATGTCACATTACATGGCAAATGAGAAAAACCAAGTTAAGGTTGTGATAGGCTCAAGGAGAACATCTAGGTATACTTTCTGTAAGGGGTGGGATTGTGATTGGATATCTACTGTCAGGTGGACGACTCATGCTTACCTCTGAAACATGTCATCTTCCACACTACTAAGTACATGGTATATCATTGGCTCTCAAACTATAAGGCCCTTAGTTATATGGCCCTCTACAATTGGTTGGCACCCTTGTGCAATGTCTGAAACGTTCGGTTCACTTAGCAGCACGTGAGCTCAGACACAGGTGCCAGGTGGTGGACATGACTTTACCTCCCCACCCAATTAGCCCAATGTCTCTCATCACCCAAGCCTCCTGTCTTTGAAATTGGCCTTGCAGAGTATTCTTGTCTCTGGGAATATAAGGGAATGCAAGCATGCACTATCTCTGTTCTATAACTCCAAGCTCAACTCTATTTCCATGCTTTGCTCACGTGATATGAGACCATGATTTGGACCATTTTGCAGAATTTAAATGCCTTAAATGAATAAAACTTGACATGCATGGTGTTCTTTCTTCGCACCTTAACAAGGGACGATTCAGCTTCTCATGTTCACCGCCTTCAATAATAGATAACTGGCCTTGGCTGCTTTGACCTTGACACCAGGCCAAACAACCTCGCCATTCGTATCCACGATCTCAGCTAATTCTTAATGTGACAAAGTTCTCTGCCTTTCCTCTCCATCAGTCCGGGCTTACTAAATTCATGACACTGATGTCCAGCTTCAATACAATGGCAGCTTCCCCTGCAGTCTATTCACTGCGTATAGCCAGCTTCTAAGATTACTTAATCTACTTGCGTTGCTGCATCTGTACAGTTATTGAATGGCTTGCATTTTCTGCAGTGCGTCACACACGTGCAATCTTCTCTTTGCATACGAAAGTTTACTCGATTCTTAACTTCATCATCAGTTTCTATAAGGTCCATGAATTCTCTTCAGCCAGTATCATCAGTGTGTCACATTGGTCTCTTGTGACGTCACCAGCTCCTCTTTCACTCGTTCGCATATTCCTTCAGGGAATTCGTCCCTCAGATTACTGTCTCTTCGGGAATCCATTTTATAGAGTTTTCTTAGTGGATATCCTATTTTGAATATTCACTGTGGTATGGTCACAACTGCTGGTGTCAAGCATGGCACAATCTCAGGCTTCCAACATGCAGGAGGTAAGGGGTGGGATTTCCTGCTGAGGCATGTAACTGCTCCTCTACAATCATTTAAGAAGTGGAGGCTTCAGAGTGGGTATCTCCTGTGGTTATAGTTAGGAAAAGCAATGGAAGTATCAGACTTTGGGCCTCATTACACGGTGGGCCTCATTACACGGACGGCGGTGAACCAAGGTGCTATTAGCACCTTGGTCCATGCCGGTAAAATACCGGCACTGCCTTGGTGGAAAGGGGAATTACCGCCCTATTCCAAAGTTGGTGGGGCGGTAATTCCCCCTTCCCCCATTGCCCTTCCCCATTCCCATTTTTGCCCCATAGGGCATAATGGGAATGGGGAAGGTGCTAATTACGGGACTGCAAATTGCAGTACCGTAATTAGCTCCCTGGTCCCTTTGCGGGTTGGTTTTTAATGCCTGCAAAAAGCAGGCGTTAAATTCTCGAACCCGCAAAGGGACCTCGTAGTAAGGCGGTAAGGGTTTACCAGTAAACCCTTACCGCCTACCGTGTAATGAGGCCCGGTAGGCGGAGGACCAAGGTGCTATTAGCATCTTGGTCCATGCCGGTAAAATACCGGCACCGCCTTGGTGGAAAGGGGAATTATCGCCCTATTCCAAGGTTGGCGGGGCAGTAATTCCCCCTTCCCCCATTGCCCTTCCCCATTCCCGTTTTTGCCCCATAGGGCGCTACCATAATTAGCACCCTGGTCCCTTTGCAGGTTGGTTTTTAACGCCTGCTAAACAGCAGGCGTTAAAGTACCTACACGCAAAGGGACCTCGTAGTAAGGCAGTAAGGGTTTACCGGTACCGGTAAACCCTTACCGCCGTCCGTGTAATGAGGCCCTTTGTGTAGACCTTCGAGGATTAAACAAATCTGCTGTTAGAGACACATTTCCTTTATCCAACGTAGGTGAGATGGTGGGTTTGACAGCAGGTGCCAAGTTGTTCAGTACATTAGATTTAGGGGTCATTACAAGTTGGGCGGTAAGGGATACCGGGCACCGGTAAGGAGACCGGTGCTGGTAATCCCTTACTGCCCAAATCCAAGGTCCCTTAGCGGGACCCGCAAGTGACATGTGGTCGGACCACACGTCCTTTACGGTTCCCATTAGGGGACAAGGGCGCTAATTACAGGCCTGCTACTAGCAGGCCCGTAATTAGTGCCTTCCCCATTCCCATTGAGCCCTATGGGGGCTCAAATGGGAATCGGGAATGGCATTTGGAATGGGGACGCACCAGGTCCACCTAGGGCGGAATGTCCCGGTAAGTCCCCACTCCACCAGACCGGACCTGGACACGATTTTGGGGGTAGCGATGGCGCTAATAGCGCCATGGCTACCTCCAAAGTCGTAATGAGGCCCTTAGCCACAGCATACCACAAGATTGCACTACATCTGGCTTCCCAAGACTACACCACCTACATAAAACAAGTGGGTACATTCAGATTCAGTGTTGTTACAGAAGCATGAAGATGTAGAAAAAGTTACAGCCTTTGCGTCGACAGTGCTGAAAGGGGAGGACATTCGATACTCAGTGATCAACAAGGAGGCATTATGTGTTGTGTGGGAATGACAAAATTCAAGGTTTTTCTATGGGGCAGAGAATTTAGCATGTTCACAGACCACAAACTACTAATTAGCATATTTGCTTCAAAAGGATTGTACAGTGTTTGACAAAGGATCATCAGGTGGATTATATCACACCAAGGCCATTAGTTTGATGTGGAGCCCCTTCCTGGAAGGGATAAAATAATAACAGATTTCCTTTGCAATTGTGTAGAGAGTGAGATGGGTGATGACTCTGAGGTGGAAGGTGAGGTATTCCTCACTTGTGGTATCTCCGTAAGTGAACGGATCTAGAAGGTTGCAGAAGAGAAGGATGAGGTACTTGACAAGATATAGGACATGGTGCTGAGCAATTGGGTCAGCTGGGTGAGTGAATATGGCCTAAAACATCTTCTTAGGTCAGGACGTATTGTGCCACCACTAGGGATTAGGGATGAATAATTGGAGGTAGGCCAGGAAGGAAATCTTGGTATGACAAAGACCAAAGGTCATTTGAGGGCTGACTACTGGTGGCATGGTCTTGATGTTCAGGTTGAGGAGCTTATAAAGAATTGCACTGCGTGAAGTGATTCAGAGAAGGAATTGAAATGCCGTACTCAGACATTGAAATCACTGGAATTTCCAGAAATGCCTTGGGAACATGTTACAATGGATATTCAGGGTCTAGTTGTGAGACGACTTGGGGTGAAGAAATCCATAATTGTGCTTGTGGATATTTATTCCAAATGGCTAGAGATTAAGGTAGTACATGAAGCTGACTGCAGAGCTGTAGTGTCATTTTTGGATCAAGAGTTCCAGAGGGAACTGTTTCCTCACATGATACTTACTGACAATGTGGTGCAATTTACTTCATGCCTCATGAAGAGAATAATATCAGCTATTGGGGTCAAACATCACAAGTCAACTTTGTTTCATCCCGAGACCAATAGTATTGTTGAGAAATTCAATCACACCATCATGCAGGGAATTTACATGGCGAAGAGTGTGGGAGGAGGTGTCATGGTGCGTGCTCCGAAACCCCTGGAACTGTTGGGCCCACCCCAGTCCCCGTCACCCAGAAGGACTTGTCAGGCCCCAAGGAAGTGCCCCAGAGCCTCATGGACTCAGTTCTGGCGCCGTTGGCACCAGGCTCATGAAATGGGCTGAACTTATGGAACTACTTAATCTCCTAGTGAGGCTGAGCATTCTGTATATCCAGGGTATGGCAGAGGGACTACTTTTCCTGAGAGACAGGGTGTGGTAAAGGGACTAGTTTACCTGGAACTACTTGCAAGGCTATTTAAGCCACACCCTGCAGGCAGAACACACTTTGCATTATTCTGCACTCCTGCAGCGTAACGCTCACCGTGTCTGCTCTGTCATCGAGTTTCTACAGCCACGCCCATCCGTGATTTCCATCCATCGGTGCCTGGAAGAAGAAAAGGAGAAGAACAGGTGTTACTACAGCGACAAAGGCCTTACCTGCAATTCTGTCCATCGGTCTCGTCTCCAACTGGTCTTCTGATCGCCACCCCTGCTGGGAAAGGACTTCCGCGCAGGCATCCAATACTCACCTGGGATTCTGCATTCCTCCGGGTTACTTCGGAGCGGTTCTTCCATTCTTCATCTTGGGGCCGCGCCTGCAAAAAGGGAACAGAAAACAGCAGATTAGTCGCGCACAATACAAAACTAACAATTGTTCAGCCATCCAGCGCCACTCATCCGTGCTAAAACTCACCTGGAGGCAACCAGTTCAGCATCCTAGGAGAGTCAATTCTTCTTCTAGACTTCCATACGAAACCGCGTCTGCAAGAAAGACAAAACATATTTAAACCTTGGGACAATAAGACTTTGAGCATCTATATCAAGCTGTCATTGGGATACAGACTTACCTGATTAATCCAAGCATTCCCGAAACACAGCAACAGCCACTCTGGAACAGTGAAGTAACTGTGCCCAGAGAAAGACTGAGCCTACTGTGCCCCTGCTGAAGGTCAAGCAGGGCGGAGAGCCAACCTCACCAAACTCAAAGGTGAGCAGGAGAGGAGTCGGGCATCAGGAGGTTGCAGGTAGTGGGAACAATTCAACCCACTCTTTAGCTAACATCTTGTTTCAACAGTGCAGGCTAAAGCCTCCTGGGGAGATAACAGGGGAGAGGACACCATCATACCATCAGAACTACGCCAGTACAGATATCGGTCATACGACTACATGCTACGCCCCCGTGGAGACCAGGTGAGCTTGACAGGAGGAAGTAGAGAGAAGAGTATGTGCTTACAGACTTGCATCGCATGCTACCACAGGATTAGTTCCATTTCAGGTCTTAAGGGGGAGGAAAGCCTGTACTGCGGTGTACGCACCTTGGTTAGGTAGGGCACGATTTGTAGAGTGGGATTAGGATGTGCTGAGATAGAGAGTGGATAGTAAAAACAAAGAAATGAAGAAGAGGTTTGACCAACTAAAAAGGGCAAGACTCACAAGAGTGGCTGGAAGAGAGAGTGTGGGTGTGTAAGCCAGAGTTTGTGCCAAAAGGACAGAGTAAATGTGAAGGTCTGTTACAGGTGAAGAAAGCATTGAGCAATGCTGTCATATTAGAATATTGGAGAGCCATGAACTAAGGGAGAGTGGCTGTTAAGGACAATTAACACAGTAGAAACAAACGACTTTGAGTGTTTGAGGATCCTGAGGGAGTCCTCACTTCTTTTCCCCCTGTATCTTCCTCTCGAATGTCCAGGGAAAGGCCAACACCTTTGGACCCTGACCCATGGGGTGGATATGCAAGGATCTCCTGGGTGGAGGGAACTAGGGGAATGGGGAGAGGACATCCTTAGGTGAGACATGGTGTCGCCCATTTCCTTTTCCTAATAAACCCTCCATCCCACAAGCCTTCATAGGCTAAGGTTCGATCCCCTGGTCCGCGCTCAGAAACCGTTGGGTATTAAGTGTGCTATAAACAACCTATCATATCATGTCATATCACACACCTATGGACCTGAAGAGGGTAATGAGATGACGAGGAGGACAGCAAGATTAATGAAGGACTACTGCTTCAGCTGTGAGCGGTCTACTCCTTTTTGGTCCAATCAGGATGGTGGAAACTTTAAAAGGCGGAATGCTTCCAGAAATGGAGATCGAATCAGAGTGGCTGAAGCCAGCTGCGAGAGCCAGAGCCACAATCGGCGGCGTGCATGGAGGTGAGAGGTTTGCAGCAGTGTCGAACGGAAAATCATATCGTGCCTCCTATACCGTATGAATATATGTATATTGGCCTATGCCATGGTGCTTATAAGCAACTTGCGAGGAAATCCGCGTTGCAAGGTCTTGACCTTAGATCAGTGTAAGCCGCCATTTTAGGTCTATCCGCCATTTTAGGTTCTCCCTCTTAAAGTCACCCTGTGTTCTAAGATGGTGGACAATGTCATTCTGAATCTAACATGGCCGTCTTGACCTCTGTGTATAAACTAATGTGTAACTTGCCTGCAGGCTACATGTTGGGGTCATGAACTGAGACCTTGTCCTTCGCTGGCCTGTGTGTAGAGTATTACTTGCGCCAACACAGCTAATCCACGAGCATATGTTAAACACAATGGGCCTCATTACGACCCGGGCGGTAAGGGATTACCGGTAGCGGTAAGGGCACCGGTGCCGGTAATCCCTTACCACCCTATTCCGAGGTCCCTTTGCAGGTCCTCCCATAACGGCTGGTAAAACCAGCCGTTAAGTACGGGACCCGCAAAGGGACTTTAGAGGTAATAACGGTACCGCAATTTGCGGTACTGTTATTACCGCCTTCCCCATTCCCAGTGAGCCCTATTGGGGCTAAAATGAAAAGGGGAAGGGCCATGGTGAATGGGGAATTACCGCCCCCGCCAACCTTGGAATGGGGTGGTAATTGCTCCATTCACCATGGCGGAATCGGTAAGGTTTTGGAGGCAACCATGGCGCTAATAGCGACATGGTTACCTCCAGGGTCGTAATGAGGCCCAATGTATTCAAATACCGAAATGTGAACGCTTGTTTGACTACATTGTATAAAACTGAGAAGGTATAACATGAAATCCTAAGATATACTGTTGCCATTGAGGCTTGTTAGTGAATATATTAAAGGTAAACCCTAAATGTACAGATGTACGAACTCGGCACGAACCCTAGATCTGTAATGTGTTAACTTGTATTAACTTGGAAGTGGGTTGAACATCATGATTTCGAGGGTATAAAGAGTGCGACTATTCTAATGTACATTCCCACTCACTGAGCACACCGAACCGAGCTGGAGTTCGCTGTGTTGTACTGAGGGCCTATAGCTATCTGTTGTTTTGTCCTTTGAAACTGTTCAGTATAAAATAAAGATCTTTTGTATGTTCCTTTGTAACCCGCGTTTGGTGTATTTCCTTTTGGGGTACTCAGCCTCGATATCTTCTTTTTGTTTTCACAGTTGGCACCCGAATAGGGACCCTCAAGATTGATGCCGGATCGTCGAAGGTTGACACGAGCTATCGGACCGGGATCGGACGGTGTAACAAAATAAAGGGGGCCCCTTTCCGAAAGAGATGCAACACCTCAGCAGCGCTGCATGACCCGATCCCTGGATGATGAACTTGTGGTCCGAGACAGCATCTTGACGAGGGTCCACTTATCGAGGCGGGCAGATTTGCCGAAATCACCAAACACGAGGTAAGATTAGTTAGAAAAGAATCTTTGAAATCCGATCGGACCTCCTTAGGATTGATCAGGTGAGTCGTGACCCGATTCTTAAGTATGCTGATAATTTGTTTTGGTGCATTGTATCTGCAAATACAATTATTAACCAGGTAATACCAATATTCTGATATGACTGGGAAGTTGTCTACCTGCTTCAGGGCGTTATTCCGCAGTGGTAGGCAATCTTTGGAATTTAGCCGTCCGGCACCACAGGAGGGGTCGCCGGCTTGTACTATGTACTGTAAGCATGGCATTGGTAGTATAGTGTTTAATGATATTTGGCACAGACAAACCAGACATGCTTCTGAACTTCAGTGGCCTATCAATGGTAGTTTTGAAATCCCTCGTATTGAGTATTTAGAATCCATTTTATTAAAGAAAAAGGCTAGACCTGCAACATTTGACGTGTTACAGAATTGGAAGAAAGACACTTTACAGCAGTTTAAGAGTAGAGAAAAACATGCGTGCCGTCATAAGACGAATGCCGAAAAAGCGTTGTTATATGACCAAGATAAACAGTCTGAATAGGCTGGGAATATGGATAGGGCTTTCTCACTTGGCATTCAGAAAATCTATCCTTCTAAAGACTTTCATGTTTCTGACGAATTTATTGACAAATTGTTAAATGAACGAGGGCCTGTGCCACTGTGCCACCTCTGTATGTTCCTCTTCCTGATGCTTTGCCTCTTCCTGCTGTTATTCCTGCTCTTCCTGTTGTTGTGCCTGTTGTCCCTGCTCCTCCTGTTGTGCCTCTTCCTCCAGTCGTTGTTCCTCCACCTGCTCCTTCGCCTCTTCCTATTGCACCAGTAATAGTACCTTTGCTGAACTTGCCTGCTCTTCCTCTGCCAAGTGGTCCTGCACCGCTTGTAGTTGATCAAGGAGCGAGATCAAGGGTTGTCACTCGTAATACTGTACCTCCAGAGACAAAGCGGAATTTGATTGTAGGGCTGAGCATTGTATGGAGAGAGATGATCGAGCTAATGTTTTTGCCACAATTTCTAATATGGACAATTTTCCTGAGAAAAATGTTTTTATTGAGGGATTAGGGATACACTTATGTGCTATGAGGGACAGACTAAACAATACAGATCTACCACAAAGGTTGGGGGATCTGAACACCTTAGCGCTTTCTAGAGACACTGTGGAGAAAGTACAAGAGCATGTTGAGAGGATATTTGAGAATAGGAAGAGTTGGAAAGGTTACAGAATAAGGATGACTGTTAAGAGGGATTTCTGAACTCTGTCCTGGTGGCGCAGAAGTTCAGAAGGCCAACCTAATTACTTGGAACAGGGTAACCTCTGGACGAGCCAGACCAATCAAGGTAGCGATCGTGGCGGTCAAGACTAGGTCTCAAGAGGGGTGAGGGTGACTGAAAGCCCGCAATGAGCACACAAAGCAAGATCACTTACAAACTACTCCAAACAGTTGTTATATTAAAAATATATACACATTTATTTCAAGGCCTTTAAAACAATGACCGTAGCGAGAAAATCACAATATAACGATAGTAAACCAACACATACCATATCAACACAATATATATACAAATACAACTAGTCTCAAGCGTTATATGCACGAAATGTGTAGTCCACCTAAAAGGGAGGGAAAACAGGCAGTGCGCAATAATGCTTAGACCCAGTTTGCCTTCAGAGGCACCTAACTAGATGGAAGTCCGAGCCCTGCGAAGAGTGGAGCCTTGTGCTCAAAAGTACCTGCACGCGCTGGTGCCAACGGGCAAAAGGAGAAGCTCTTCGAGGGAAATCAGGCAGTTCAGTTTAGTGCACAAAAGAAGAAGAACAAGTTCCGCGACTCAAGCGCAGCCTCCACAGTGGGCAGAAGCAGAGCGCGAGTACGGAAAAGGGTGCTGTTTGACACAGCGGGGAAAAGCAATGGGCTCCTGCAGGAGGGCGACCAGATCCTAGCTATGCTACTCACCGGTCCCCGATGCAAGCAGACCCAGGCTTCTCCGCATCAGTTTCAGCAGCTGGCAGGTTCAGAAGAGCAGGGAACGCCTCGTCGTCGTGTTGAGTAAAAAGACGTCCCAATCGAAGAAACCCGCACAGTTTGTTACCACAGCAGGGCAACAGAGCGGCTGTGTGTATCTGAGCCAAATGTACACTACTCACTTCAGACCTGGGAATGCCAAGTGTACGAAGCGTGTGAGAGTGACAAGGACTCGAAATACTACACAACCTGGCGGCGGTTACAGAGCAAGACTCCCGTGTAAGCTGGCCAGTCAGCTGGATGGCCCAGAGACGCTTCCGAAGGCTTACTGGCAGGAGATGGTGAAGATGCCGAGAATAGCTGTTCCCGCTATTCCAAGGGTCGAAGTACCAGTACAGGCCTTCTGGTTCGATCAAAGGTGAAAAGGGTTTCACAAGGCGACAGCAGTGCAGAGGAGAAGTCCTTCAGCGGGTCACCAGCGATTCCTCGGTCCAGCCTCTTGGTTGCAGGATACTTGGCTCCTGTATTCCTTCGTTCGTGAGAACTCAGGAGATCGACATGGTAGTGGTGTTTCCTAGCCCCCCTTCGCGCCAAAACGGAGGGGACCCAATGGGAGATCCGCTCGTCAACACTCACACCATTCGTGGACCAATCACGGACCACTGTGGTCCCAGGCATTCACACCACCCTAGACTCTCTGGCACCCAGGATGTGCATTGGGACCAGACATCCCAGCCCACATCCTGGAGGCACACACAAGACATGTAGAAGCCCGCGAAAGCATCCGTGTTTCTCAGGAAAGTACATGCCCAAATAAGGAAGGCCCTGGGTCGGCTTGACCTGGGGAAGGTGAAGGGAGCAAGACGGTCAGCGGACAGGACAAAGGAGCCTCGTGGTCTGGCCATTTTGGGAGCCAGGCCACCATTTTGGGTTAAGGGCGAGAAACGCGCTTAGAACTCCAAAAGGAGCTCAAAACACAAGAAACGATCGCTGCCACCATTCCCGTCCCTGAATCACTTGCACCGATCAGATACAATCCTAAATGAGTATCTAGGGGCTGTAGAAGGCTAGAGACCCAAGAGAGCTGTAACTTAGCTTACAGTGCCCTCTTGTGCCATGTTGCACGAAAGCCGCAACATGATAAAAGAAACTACGGGAAACAGCGTTCCCCGGTACTGACTGTCTTAAGGGCATGTCAGTTTCCCCTTAAGAAAGGAGCGAAAGCCCAGAGGAGTGCGGAAGAAGGCTGCACTTCTCTGGCAAAGTCAAGAACAAGGTGAAAAACAACAGCAAAAAGTTTACGGGTTGCAACATGGAAGGAAAATTACCTACAATTACGAAATCTTTCCTAACACTCGCCCCTCCCAGACTATGGACAGGGGGAACTAATCCACCCCTGGATGAGTCTCTTGTTCAGGTCAGTTAAACATTCTGGACAACCCATCAGCATTGCTATGTTGGACACCTGGCCTATGCTCAATAGTGAAGTCGAAGCCTTGTAGACTTATGGACCACCTAAGCAACTTTGGATTCGCCCCCTTCATGTTCATTAGCCACTTTAAGGGCTTATTGTCAGTTTGCACAGTGAAGTGGGTCCCATAGAGGTAGGGCCTCAGCTTCCTTAGGGCCCACACAACAGAGAAACATTCTTTCTCTACCGTGGACCATCTGAGCTCTCTGTCCTTAAGCTGGCGGCTAATAAAACCAATAGGGTGTTCCTTACCCTTCTCATCTACTTGTGATAGTACAGCTCCTATCCCAGTGTCAGAGGCGTCCGTCTGCACGATAAAAGGTCTTTGATAATCAGGGGCCCTGAGGACAGGGGCCTGGCACAAGGAGTCTTTTAAGCCATTGAAGGCCTTCTCACACTCGTCGGTCCAAGTTACCTTCTTGGGTTTCTTCGGAGTTGTGAGGGCAGTCAGAGGGGCAGCTATGGTGCCATAGTCTGCCACAAAATTGCGGTAATACCCCGTGAGTCCTAAGAAGGCTCTCACTTGGGTTTGCGTAGTGGGGGTAGGCCAGTCTTGTCCAAGGTAAACCACTGAGCCTTGTCCAATCTGTCATTTACTAGCCTTTATGGTCAGGTGTGCTTTCTGAAGAGCCTGGAGCACAATCCCGAGGTGTTTCACATGGTCTTCCCAGGTGGCACTGAAAACTGCTATATCGTCCAGATATGCAAGACAGAATTCGTCCAACCCATTCAACACATGATTCACAAGCCTCTGGAAAGTGGCAGGTGCATTCTTCAACCCGAACGGCATTACCCGGAATTGGTAAAGGCCGTCTGGAGTAGAAAATGCTGTCTTCTCCTTGGCATGTTCTGCTAAAGCTATTTGCCAATAGCCAGCAGTGAGGTTAAACGTGCTGAGGTACTTGGAGGCACCCAAAGTATCCACCAGCTCATCTGTTCGAGGCAAGGGGTGTGCATCTGTCTTGGTGACAGCATTCAGAGCCCTGTAATCCACGCAGAACCTCACTTCAGAAGTGCCTGCCTTTGGAACCAAAACCACAGGGCTGGACCAAGGACTACTAGAGGGTTCAATCACCCCAAGGTCTAACATCTTGTTGACCTCGGTCTTAATATAAGACCATACTTTGTCTGACATCCTGTATCCCCTACTTTTGGTAGGTACACTGTCTCCTGTGTCAATGTTATGTTTGCACCAAGGTGTCAAACCAGGCGACTGTGAAAACAGGGGGGAAAACTGCCTAAGCAAACTTTTCACCTCAGCCTGCTGATCAGAAGTCAGGTGAGGGGCCACTCGGACACCCTCAAAGGAGCTATCTGAAGGACCGCTTTGGAACAGGTCGGGGGAGGTTCAGACTCCTCTTCCTCAACATCTGAAGCCAGTAGCAGTGCTGCGATTTCGACTCTTGGGACCAAAGCCTTCAGCCTATTCACGTGAAACACATTTGGAGCCTGTCCAGGCCTTCCAAGGTCCACTAAATAGTTAACCTCACCCAGGGGCTCCACCACTGTGTAAGGGCCTGACCATTTGTCCTGTAAAGCTCGAGGCCTTATGGGATTCATGATCAGGACTTGCTGACCAGGTGTAAAGTTGATGAGGGAAGCTTTCTGGTCGTACCAATGTTTCACCAGCGCTTGTCCTGCCTTCAATTTATCACTAGCCAAGCCCATCAGAAGTACCATCCGTTTTCTGAGCCCTAGCACATAATCAACTACGTTGGTAGTAACAGGGGGAGTGGGCATCTCTCATCCCTCTTTGACGATGGCTAAGGGTCCCCGTACGGGATGACCGAACAGAAGTTCGAAGGGGCTGAAGCCAACACCCTCCTGCGGTACCTCTCGGTAGGCAAACAGTAAGCATGGTAAAAGAAGATCCCATTTTCTTCTCTGAGGTTCCTCCAGAGCCCCAATCATGCTCTTTAACGTTCTGTTGAAACGTTCCACCAGACCATTGGTCTGGGGGTGATATGCAGAAGAGAACTTGTAGGTGACCCCACATTCTTTCCACATAGCCTGCATATACTTCGACATAAAGTTGCTGCCACGATCCGACACAACTTCTTTAGGGAAGCCAACCCTAGTAAATATGCCAAGTAAAGCTTTTGCAACTGACTTGGCAGTTACAGTTTTCAATGGGATGGCCTCAGGATATCTGTTTGCATGGTCGACCAGCACCAGGATAAACCTATTGCCCGAGGATGTTTGCGGGTCAAGGGGACCAACGATGTCGATCCCTACCCTTTCAAATGGTACCCCCACAACTGGGAGCGGTACCAACGGAGCTTGGATTTTCGCGCCAACCTTACCAGACAACTGGCAGGAGGCACAACTCCTGCAGTGACTTTCTACTTGCACCCCCATCTTGGGCCAGTAGAAGTGCATGGATAACCTTTGCTTGGTCCTCTTCATACCAAGGTGTCCAGCAAGGGGAACTTCATGCGCCAACTGCAGGAGGAAGGGCCTAACAGCAAGGGGAACCACCAACCTCCTATGGTCTCCTTCTGTAGACTCTGTGGGCTCACTATACAGGAGTCCACCTTCCCAATAAATCCTATGCATCCCAGGAGGTTCACCCTCAAGATGGGAGCAGGCCTATCTCCTTAGGCCTTCCAGAGATGGGCACTCACGTTGGCCTTTACTGAATTCGTCAGTATCAGGACCTCCTTCAACTAACAAGTCTTTTAGTTCAGGATGATCGTTGGGGTCAAATACTTCAGGCATCGCCACCTCCTCGTCAGGCCCGGGCGATTGACCAACTTCCTCCACCGCAGTGGTAGGCGAGCTCGGGGGAATATTCTCTTTCCCTCGTCTTGACTTGTCAACTCCTTTCGCCTTGGGTTTCCCCTTCGGCTGGGGCAGCGTATTGGTCTTGGCCAATGCTGCCCGTGCTTGAGACCGTGTGTAGGGTCTTTCGGCAGTGTCTCCTACGAGCCCTAAAGCTCTGAGATCATTACCTAACAAGACCTTTCCCGGGACGTTTCTCTGAATGCTCACTGGAATCCTGACTGCTGTACCATTTAAAGTAAGATTTACAGGTATTACTGGGAACATACGGAGTGGGCCATCAGCCAACTTAGTGGGCATCAGAGTAGCTCTGGCAACTTCCTCTGAGTCTACCAAGGTAGAATCCACTACAGTGCGACTGCACCCACTATCCCTAAGAGCTGGAGTATCTACTCCATTGATCAGCACACTGTCTTTAAAGTAGTGCTTGGTATTATCCGGAATCCTAGCATAAGCCTCTGCGACTTTAGGCTCCCAGGAACCCAGGGACACTAAAACTACCTCAGCCTCTATCCCGCTGGGAAATGAGTCTGAGGAGAAGGATGCTCCTGCCATCTCTTCTTCCTCGTAGGAGGAGAAGGCCAGATTAGCGGAGTAGACCCCCAAAGGTCTAACCTTATACAGGGGATCCCCCTTCACGTGGTCAGTTGCTCCACAAGCAAAACAAGATCCATTGGGTCTGTTTACATAGGGAGGCTTATTGTAACCAGAGTTCTGTTTCGGAGGCTGACCTCCACTACCCTATGAGTTCTCTTGTGTCTTACCCTTATTTTTCTTTTTGTGGCCCTTATGAGAAGAAGATTTATCAGATTCTCCACCCTCCTTATCTTTGGACTTTTTCCCTTCCTCCTGCTTAACAGGATGAGTTTTGTCCTTATGGGACACTCGATGTGACACCCATAAGTCGGCTGCAATAGCCAGCTTCTTAGGATCTATCTCCTTCGAATCGGCCAAATGCTGCTTAAGCTCCGGGGAAGAAGATGCAAAAATGTGTTCCAGCATGACAAGATTTATCATGCCTTCGAAGGTAGAAACCTTATAACCTTCGACCCAGCCAGTTAAGTTTTTCAAGGACTCAGTGACATAAGATACCCAAGTACCACCTTCCTTTTTCTTATACTCTCTGAAACGTTTCAAATATTGGGCCGGAGTCTTCCCAAACTTTAAAATGAGAGTTTGCTTTAACATTGCGAAATCAGCTCGCTCAGCTTTCGACATTTCCATAATGGCACTACAGCCAGAATGGGGCAGTCTGCTGAGTAACCAGGCAATCTTATCAGCATTGTCAACTTGTTGAACTTCGCATGCATACTCAAACGCATTCAGCCAGTCCATAATGTCATTCCTTTCCTCATAAACACTGAGCAGATCTTTCCGAAACCGTGGATGAGAGGAGGCCCCAGACCCATGTCCAGGACCCTTGGACCCATTTGCAACCTGAAGCTTGGCCAGTTCCAACTGGTGATCCCTGTCTTTTTGTTTTTCTGCCTGTTCGATTTTTAGTTTGGCTATGCTGAATTCAAGCTCCTGCTGCCTAAACCGCAGCTCTTGCTTCTTGAATTCAAGCATAGCCTCCCCATCAGCACTGGCAGAGGAAACATTAGACATCTCGTCCTCCCTGTCCTCGTGGTCGCGATGGATCAGTGCAGCGGCAGAACCGTCGGTTCTACCAGTGAGAGCAGCCCCATCTCCTTCCGCACTGTCTTCAGAAGTTATAGCGTCAAGCTGCGCTTCTTGCCACGCCACGATTCTTTGGATCATTTCCAATTTCGTGCCTTGAGAGGAAACACCTCTCTCCGCACACATCTTTTTCAATGTTTCTGATTTGGAAGCATTTAAAGTTAACAAGGTATTTGTTTCCATATTGTTAGATAGGACTATGGCCTTTTTAAAGTTATACTACAACAATTCACTACGTGTCCTGGTTGGAATAACCTGAAATGCCTTAGTTCGTGCGCAACACTGGATACCTTCAGTCGTATCCCACCGCTGTACACCAATTTGTTAAGACAGATTTCTGAACTCTGTCCTGGTGGCGCAGAAGCTCAGAAGGCCAACCTAATTACTTGGAACAGGGTAACCTCTGGACGAGCCAGACCAATCAAGGTAGCGATCGCGGCGGTCAAGACTAGGTCTCAAGAGGGGAGAGGGTGACTGAAAGCCCGCAATGAGCACACAAAGCAAGAGCGCTTACAAACTACTCCAAACAGTTGTTATATTAAAAATATATACACATTTATTTCAAGGCCTTTAAAACAATGACCGTAGTGAGAAAATCACAATATAACGATAGTAAACCAACACATACCATATCAACACAATATATATACAAATACAACAAGTCTCAAGCGTTATATGCACGAAATGTGTAGTCCACCTAAAAGGGAGGGAAAACAGGCAGTGCGCAATAATGCTTAGACCCAGTTTGCCTTCAGAGGCACCTAACTAGATGGAAGTCCGAGCCCTGCGAAGAGTGGAGCCTTGTGCTCAAAAGTACCTGCACGCGCTGGTGCCAACGGGCAAAAGGAGAAGCTCTTCGAGGGAAATCAGGCAGTTCAGTTTAGTGCACAAAAGAAGAAGAACAAGTTCCGCGACTCAAGCGCAGCCTCCACAGTGGGCAAAAGCAGAGCGCGAGTACGGAAAAGGGTGCTGTTTGACACAGCGGGGAAAAGCAATGGGCTCCTGCAGGAGGGCGACCAGATCCTAGCTATGCTACTCACCGGTCCCCGATGCAAGCAGACCCAGGCTTCTCTGCGTCAGTTTCAGCAGCTGGCAGGTTCAGAAGAGCAGGGAACGCCTCGTCGTCGTGTTGAGTAAAAAGACGTCCCAATCGAAGAAACCCGCACAGTTTGTTACCACAGCAGGGCAACAGAGCGGCCGTGTGTATCTGAGCCAAATGTACACTACTCACTTCAGACCTGGGAACGCCAAGTGTACGAAGCGTGTGAGAGTGACAAGGACTCGAAATACTACACAACCTGGCGGCGGTTACAGAGCAAGACTCCCGTGTAAGCTGGTCAGTCAGCTGGATGGCCCAGAGACGCTTCCGAAGGCTTACTGGCAGGAGATAGTGAAGATGCCGAGAATAGCTGTTCCCGCTATTCCAAGGGTCGAAGTACCAGTACAGACCTTCTGGTTCGATCAAAGGTGAAAAGGGTTTCGCAAGGCGACAGCAGTGCAGAGGAGACGTCCTTCAGCGGGTCACCAGCGATTCCTCGGTCCAGCCTCTTGGTTGCAGGATACTTGGCTCCTGTATTCCTTCGTTCGTGAGAACTCAGGAGATCGACATGGTAGTGGTGTTTCCAGCCCCCTCTTATCCACGGTTCCCTTTGCGCCAAAACGGAGGGGACCCAATGGGAGATCCGCTCGTCAACACTCACACCATTCGTGGACCAATCACGGACCACGGTGGTCCCAGGCATTCACACCACCCTAGACTCTCTGGCACCCAGGATGTGTATTGGGACCAGACATCCCAGCCCACATCCTGGAGGCACACACAAGACATGTAGAAGCCCGCGAAAGCATCTGTGTTTCGCGGGAAAGTACATGCCCAAATAAGGAAGGCCCCGGGTCGGCTCGACCTGGGGAAGGTGAAGGGAGCAAGACGGTCAGCGGACAGGACAAAGGAGCCTCGTGGTCTGGCCATTTTGGGAGCCAGGCCACCATTTTGGGTTAAGGGCGAGAAACGCGCTTAGAACGCCAAAAGGAGCTCAAAACACAAGAAACGATCGCTGCCACCATTCCCGTCCCTGAATCACTTGCACCGATCAGATACAATCCTAAACGAGTATCTAGGGCCTGTAGAAGGCTAGAGACCCAGAAGAGCTGTAACTTAGATTACAGTGCCCTCTTGTGTCATGTTGCACGAAAGCCGCAACATGATAAAAGAAACTACGGGAAACAGCGTTCCCCGGTACTGACTGTCTTAAGGGCATGTCAGTTTCCCCCGTAAGAAAGGAGCGAAAGCCCAGAGGAGTGCGGCAGAAGGCTGCACTTCTCTGGCAAAGTCAAGAACAAGGTGAAAAACAACAGCAAAAAGTGTAGGGGTTGCCACATGGAAGGAAAATTACCTACAATTACGAAATCTTTCCTAACAATGACGATGAGGATAGTATGTATGTACAGAAACGGTTCCTTCCTTGTCGTAAATCGATATCCGAAGAATCACAAATTTGTATGAAAGATGCGATTAGATGGATTTCAGACATGTTGATAACTCTAGTTGAAGTATATGACACGTATAGTCAGTATACGCCAGAAATGCAGAGGAAAGTGATACAGGTAATGGTAGAGTACCTACAGGATGAATGTGTAAAAAGAAAGATTTGTTGTCCCACAGAGTTATTGAGTATTTATAAGAGAGCTTTTTCACTTGACACTTCTTTGACGGCTTTAGCGTTCGATTTGGCTCTGTTGCTTAGTAAGCGTTCAGAGTTGCCTACTTCTCAGTTGCCTATGAGAGAGGTTCCTCCGACATATTTCCCGAAAGTTGAGATTGCGGCTAATGCTGTAGCAGGTACACCTGCTCGAGATATTCCTGCACATTATGTGTCGCAGTTTGTTCACGTCCCGTTCTCAAGACAGGAAGTGAACACCATTAGACAATCTATTCCCGACATTAGGAAAAATCCGACAGGATTCTATAAAGAAATGTAGTCTGTCTTGCAGTCCTCAGTATTCACCTTAGGTGATATTGATCTGTTATTTCCTGTACTCCTGCCCATAGATTTATGGAAACAAGTTAGGACTATAGATGTTGTAGCAGGGTTAGGAGATACATGGGCTAAGATAATTAGACTCGATGGAGAAAGGCCAGCTGGCGAGAGACCGCCTCAGGTGATACTAACTTTACCTGAAAGAATTATTGCTAAATTGAAAACCATAATTCCCCAAAAGAGAATTATTTGGGACAAGCTTACGGTCTGTGTCCAAGGGAAGTCTGATGGTGCTACCGAATTCTTTAATCGATTCGAACAGCTATTCTCGGATTTCAGTGGACAAGACTTAGGCACAAAGTCTGGGAAAAGATTATTTGTAGACAAATTTGTGCGTGGTTTGTTGCCTGACATCCAGTCGTAAATTATGTCTTCTGAGAGTGCTTGCCAAGCGAAGTCTCAATCAGAAGTGCTGCACATGGCTCAGTACAATGAGAATCGTGTCAATAATGAAAATGAAAGAGTCGAGAAGAAAAAAGGTGATTTGAAGACAAAAGTTTTTTGCAGTAAATTGTTAGAAGTCCTAGAGGGGGTAGTTTGCAGATTAGAGGTCAGTATGTTCCGCAAGGAAGTATGCCCTTGGGTCCTGTAAACATTAACCAGTGTGCCTATTGTAGGCAAGAGGGTCATTGGTACCAAGTGTGGATACTAGAAACATATTCAACCATCCTTCTGCTGCTTACCTCTCTGCGGTAATTCATTGTTCTTCTGACGGAGTGCGTTTGACGATTTCACCACAGCAACTTTCTGTCTCTCAATTCTTGATTAGACCTTTGCCGCCAGAATTCAGTGATGTACCAGAGAGTTTATGGACAATTGACGACGATGATGTCTGTGTTTTGCAGATCGATCCTGTTAAGATAGTTCTAAAACATGGAGTAAAACTGCCACGTATTCCACAATTTAAGATTTCAGTTGAGGGTGAACAAGCTTTGAAATGCATTGTTTCCGATTTTGTGCATCGAGGGGTGATTGAGGAACTTGCAGGTAGTTTGTGCAATAGTCCAATTTTTCCCGTATCCAAAAAAGGCGATAATGCAATTCCTTTTCGTTTCATAATTGATCTACATGCCATCAATAAGGTCGTCGCTCCACAATTTCCAATTGTGCCTGATGTGACGACGATATTAACTATGATTCCGGCTTCAGCTACTTACTTTAGTGTTGTGGATCTGAAGAATGCTTTCTTTAGTATTCCTATACACAAGGACAGTAGATACTTGTTCGCGTTCACCTTAGGGAGACGCTCGTTCACCTTCACCCATGCACCGCAAGGTTACACGGAAAGTCCTAGCATCTATAGTAGGGCTTTGAAAGAACAGCTTGATACCCTTGAATTGCCCTCTACTTTTACATTGCTTCAATATGTTGATGACTTGCTTTTGGCTGCTGATTCTGAAAGCGCTTGTAAGGAGGGCACTGTGTTATTACTTATGCATCTGGCTAAACATGGACACAAAGCTTTGCTTAAAAAGTTTCAATATTGTTGTCAGGAGGTCGCCTATTTAGGCTATCTCCTGTCAAAGGAGGGAAGAAGATTGACACCTGAATGGATAAAACTCATTTCTGGCATGTCTGTCCCAAATACGCAGAAAGAAGTTAGAGCCCTGGTAGGAATGGCTTCTTACTGTAGGTTATGGATCCCAAACTTCTCACTAGTGATTAAGCCGATGTTAGCTTTGACGAAGAAGTGCATTTTTTCACCATTGCCGTGGAACATGGAGCACCAGCAATCATTTGATCTGCTCAAGACCGCATTGTGCTCGGCACCGGTTTTGGGCACACCAAACTATGAAAAGGCCTTTGTGTTGTTTGTGCATGAATGTGATGGATGTGCTTTGGCTGTATTAATGCAGGAACATGGAGGGAAGAATAGGCCATGAGGTTACCTTTCTTCCGCCCTTGATCCTGTAGCATGCGCTTTGTCAAGATGTTTGCAAGCTGTCGCTGCTGCTGCTGCTGCATCTGTAAAGCAGAGTGAGGGAATGGTCCTAGGCCATGATCTAACCCTGATGGTGCCTCACTCTGTAGATGTTCTATTGAACAGAACTCAAACGCAACACCCCACCTCCGCACGGTTGACGAGATATGAATTGATCTTGTTTGCTCCCCACATACAAATCAAGAGGTGTTGTGTTCTTAATCCGGCTGAACTCTTACCTTTCCCGCAAGGTACTGCTTGCAGTGACGAAGAGTCACTTGGCTGTCTGTACACTACCGAATAAGAGACAAAGGGTAGAATTGATTTAAAGGACACTCCTTTGAATAATCCACAAGGGGAGCTGTTTTGCGATGGCTCCTGCTTCAAACTTCCGGATGGTACATCCACAGCTGCTTATGCAATCACTACATTAAGCACAGTTGTGCAAACCAAGAGAATCACGCATAACTCGGTGCAGGCCGCAGAGATTATAGCATTAACTCGAGCTGGTGAAATTTCTGAAGGGCGTACAGTAAACATATATACTGATAGTCAGTATGCCTTTGGGGTGGTTCACAACTTTGGTAGACTTTGATCAGAAAGAGGGTTCATAACTTCGCCTGGTACAAAGATTCAGCATGGCTCCCTAATAGTACAACTGCTCTCGGCGCTTGCACTCCCTAATCAGTTAGCTGTCATGAAATGTGCAGCACATCAAAGGATTATAGATGATATAGGAAAAGGGAATGCTTTCGCTGATCAGATGGGTAAACAGACTGCCACCAACCTTTCCGCAGAGATGTACACTTTGAAGGAGACCGTAAATGCCTATGTAATGGATGAGGGTGTTGACTCTGTAAATGACATCCAAGCCAATGCCACACTAGAAGAATCCAAGAGATGGGCAGAAGGCTTGGGGAAACTCGATAATGATGGGTGTTTGGGTGGACATAGTTGAAGGGAAATGGCTACTTCCTGACGCATACGTAATGATGATGGTCGTCATGGCTCATGGCCCTACCCATAAATGTGCTCGGAAGCTTACAAAAATGTTGGAGAAAGTTTGGGCAAATTACAAAATCTCTAAAATAGCTGAGCGATATGTTCAGGACTGTATGATCTGTTTACAGCACAATGTGGGAAAGGGAACATCAACTCCCAGGGGAAGTTTTAGTCCACCTTCTGTCCCCTTTGAGGTCATTCACTTTGATTTTATCGAAATGGAACGGTGTAATAACCTGAAATGTGTGTTAGTTGTCATCTGTGCTTTCAGCAAATGGGTTGAGGCTTTTCCTGTTAAGGACGCTACAGCCATGACTACTGCAAAACCTATGTTAAAAGAGCATTTCCCTAGGTTTGGGCTACCAAGAGTCATCTGGTCGGACAATGCTGTAATTCTGCAGATATGTGCGGCATTGCAAATCGACAAACGGTTCCATTCGGCCAGACATGCTCAGAGTGCCGGATTAGTAGAAAGACACAATGGCATCATCAAGAACAAGCTTGCTAAGACGTGTGCCGGCACCAAACTAAAATGGCCGGACGCCTTACCGATCGTGTTGCTAGCTATGCGTACAACCCCTCAAACTAAGACTGGGCTCTCACCATTTGAGGTGGTGATGGGGAGACCTGCCAATATCTGGAACTTTCCGAAATGTCGGTCTTTGAAGAATGTTGAAAATGTACTTCTTTCAGATTACTGTAGTCAGTTCACTAAAAACCTGTATTTGATTTATCACCAGGTGCGAGAGGCTTTACCTGTACGATACGAGGGCCCAGGTCATAGCATTCGGCCCAGAGACTGGGTGTTGACGAAGGCATTTGAGCGATCCTCTTGCCTTGCACCTCGGTGGTGGGGCCCTTTCCAGGTCCTGCTGGTCACACAGATTGTGGGGCGTGTCGCAGGCAGAAAAAATTGGATCCACGAGACGCATGTCAAGAGACTTCCACACCCGGTGCCACACGATACAGAAGAAACAGAACCCCTCACCAATACTGCAACCAACGCTCCCGAAGCAGTAAACAACGAGAGTGCATCAGAGTCTCTCTCTCGGCCCGTGAGGCCTGGGGCATCAGCCATTTTGTCTCCACACTCTCCAAAAGTTTTGTTTCCGGAAACTGTTGTTCCGGATCTTGCATCTTCACTTGTTCTTTATACGTCGCTTCCAATGGGAAGTGACGACACATTGTTCTCGGATCAATCAGTACCGGGGGCAAAGAGGTACAATTTGCGTCCAAGGAAATAGACTTACGGCACAGTTCGGCTGTGCATTCAAAGAAGAAAGGAAAATCATTGAGGGCTTGCTTTTGCCCAAGTAATTGTTTGAAAAAGGGGATTCTATTGGCTAGGGTTGTGGAAGGACTAAGAAGTCGCTCGGCCAGGAGATCACCAGCAAAACAAAAAAAAATGGGGTTTTTTTTCGTTTGAAGACTGCAATGCCTGCAACCGCTACCGCTCGTATATGACTGATAAATGACCGTGTGACCAGCAATGAGAATGGACAAACTGTTTGGGCCCCTAAAATGTACTGCTGTCTTTTTATAATGTCAATTGGTTTTATAATAGTAACTGTGTTAAGCTTTTGGTACCTGGAAGAAGTGCATCCATTCGAAACCTTGTTACCTACTGAAAATGTACCCACTGTCCCTACTCCTTTTGTGCATCTGCATACTTTATCTCCTAGAGACTCTCAGCATAGACAGAGATATTACAATAATACATTGTTACTTATCATGAATGCTACACATGCCATTTTTAATAAATCCAACTGTTGGGTCTGTTCGCATTTACCGCAACACGGGGATAAGGGGCTAGGTTGGTATATTCATCCTTTACCTTTGACAACTGCTTGTTATGCCTCTCTTAGAGCCCTATTCTTTGGCCGATGGAACAATAGCATCTCGGGGGAACTTTGATGGTACTAATTTGAATAGTTTTGACAAACATGTTCTTACGCCCTTGGGATGCTCGCTTTTCGCAAATAGGAGCAATCTCAACGTTGCTTCTATTAGGCCTTCTGATAGACTGTCTCATCCTTTTCAGTCTTTGATTTCTTTTAAGATGGCTCCTACAGGTAATAAGGATGCCATGCCTCCTTCTTACACTGTTAACCATAGCCCCGATTCAGTTTCTTTCTGCATACGGAGGAATGGTACTCAGTCAATGGGAAATTTTGGAGGTTGTGCCAACTTTGCGAATTTGACTGGGGAAGACAGACCTTTGTATGTAGGCGAACCTGTCTACTTTGTTTGCGGTAATGTAGCATTTCCATGGTTACCCAGGGATTGGCAGGGAACTTGTTATTTAGGCATTTTATTACCCGGGGTATTCATAGCCAGTACTGTAGAGGTTTTAAAGGCTCGTCCACGATGGGACGAGAATGGTGACACTCCAGCACAGGTTCTGGGAGACATAGTGAAATCCTTCGTGCCATTTTGGGGACAAATAGCAAACTCTGAACACATCAGGAAACTAGCGAGAGTACTGGAGGGAACCATCCACCGGACCACGGACATACTCTATAATATGACATTAGAACAGAAAGCAATAGGATTAGTAGCACTTCAGAACCGGATGGCATTAGATGTCATTCTGGCTGAACGTGGTGGAGTGTGTACATTGGTGGGGTCCGCTTGCTGTGTTTTCGCGCCAGATTCCTCCCCAACTATCTTCAAGGCAATACAGAATCTGCATGGCCTTAGTTCAGAAGTGCATGTTCCCGAGGGAAACTGGGATCTTAGCGCTTGGTTCTGGGACATCTTACGATCTTGTGGTTGGAAGGTGGTTTCGGTCTTGCTGATCATTTTGGGAATTCTGTTTTTTCTTTGTTGCTGTATACAGTGTTTACCTAGTATATGTTCAATGCCAGGGGGATGTTGCGCACAGGCGATAGATACAATAGGACACAAGGTATACGCCCCGGATAAGAGTTCCAAACAGTATGTGCTGGAAGAGATTTTGATAGACGATCTAATGGCAATAGATATTTCTGACAGTGATTCAGGGTGTATGGATGTTGAGACGTGGAGTTGTTTGTAAAGTGACCAGAAGTAGTTTAGTGCTTGGCATAGGCCAAAAGGAGGGCTTGTCGAATGGAAAATCATATTGTGCCTCCTATACTGTATGAATATATGTATATTGGCCTACGCCAAGCTGCTTATAAGCCACTTGCGAGGAAATCCGCATTGCAAGGAATTGACCTTAGATCAGTGTAAGCCGGCATTTTAGGTCTATCTGCCATTTTAGGTTCTCCCTCTTAAAGTCATCCTGTGTTCTAAGATGGTGGACAATGTCATTCTGAATGTAACATGGCCGTCTTGACCTCTGTGTATAAACTAATGTGTAACTTTCCTGCAGGCTACATGTTGGGGTCATGAACTGAGACCTTGTCCTTCGCTGACCTGTGTGTAGAGGATTACTTGCGCCAACGAAGCTAATCCACGAGTATATGTTAAATACAATGTATTCAAATACCGAAATGTGAACGCTTGTTTGACTACATTGTATAAAACTGTTTGAGAAGGTTTAACATGAAATCCTAAGATATACTGTTGCCATTGAGGCTTGTTAGTGAATATATTAAAGGTAAACCCTAAATGTACAGATGTATGAACTCGGCACAAACCCTAAATCCGTAATGTATTAACTTGTATTAACTAGGAAGTGGGTTGAACATCATGATTTCGAGGGTATAAAGAGTGCGACTATTCTAAAGTACAGTCCCACTCATTGAGTACACTGAACCGAGCTGGAGTTCGCTATGTTGTACTGAGGGCCGATAGTTATCTGTTGTTTAGCCCTTTGAAACTGTTCAGTATAAAATAAAGATCTTTTGTATGTTCCTTCGTAACCCGCATTTGGTGTATTTCCTTTTGGGGTACTCAGCCTCGACATCTTCTTTTTGTTTTCACAGGAGTATGGGGGAGTGTAGAGATGGGGCAGCAGAAGGAGGACACTGTGCGAGACGGAGGTGCAGGCTGAACTGCTGGAGTGAAGCAGACAAGAGTCAAAAGACCCACAAGGAAGTGTCTGTCCCACTGACAGCCTGCTGGAGGAAGAAGCGTAACCGCCAAACACCAGCACACCACAGATGTAAGACACCACATGGAGAAGTTGAACTGTGGCAGGCGGGAGACTTGCAGAGCTGCTGTACGCATAATCCAGTAAGTCCGTCTGGAGCAGGGGGCTCGGGCACGGAGAGTGGGCAGTTCAGCCCATATTAATGGTTGAATTATAAGTACTTTTGAATACCGAATGACATGAAAACCATGATAAGTGCTTTTGAATATTGAACAGAGAGAAAGCAAGTTCTGAGCACTAGTGGATCGTGAGTTGAGTGAAAAAAGGTGGTGAATTTGGATGATACCATAAACTGTATTATCTGAAACACAAGTATTGGCAAAGTCAAGAGAATACCATAAAGGGTATGGTATGACAAAATGAGCATTAGCACCAACCAAAAGAGTTCAAGGAACTGCATGATATCTGGAAACCTGCATTGGCAAGAGCCAGAAGAATACAAGAAAGTGTAACAAGTGCATGGTGGCCAACCAAGCCACAGTACAGTGTCAGAAGAGTGTGACACAGGTAAATAAACCAAGAATCATGTTCACATTGAAGCAGTGGCATATTGTTGATGGGAAGCAGCCAAGAAGGGGTATTGGTTGTGTGACCTGTAATGGGTGCTCCAACAACTGCGCCTAGACCGCATGCCCCCCTGTATGGAAAGGCCACTGAAAGTATCCATGCAGAAGCTTGTGTTTTTCAACATCTTATGTAATTTTGATGTCAAGAAAAATAACTGCCTATGTGAACTAGTGAAAAAGTGCCAAATTCAAAAGAGCTGGCAAGTGTCCCAATGGACTGTATTGTTTTTGAAAAGCTGGAAGATTTGAACTCTTGGGGAAGGGAACTCTGGTGGCTTGTGAACTGTTTTGAACTTGGGGAAGGGTAAGCTGATTATATGTCAAGAGCTGGAAGAAGCTCTGAACTTTATTTTGAACACTACTCATGTTGATGCTGACATCCCTACACATTGTATACAGTTAGTTGTGAGGACAAGTATAGGTTTTGGACACAGACAGTCAATTCATTTGGACTTCCTGACACAGACTATCTGTAGTTATTTTTAGGTAGGGAAATGCCACCTTAGCATAGGGCATGTTAGGCCTTACTCCATCCTGCCTTTTACATTAATAAAACGTTTGTGAACCAAACTTGAACCTGTTGCCTGTGTCTACTTCATGAGGCCTTCACAAGTGTGCTTTGAAAAAAGGGAGATGTGTTATATACCATACGCTCCATGTCCGTCAGTGTTGTTTGTTTCTATTCAGAAATGTTTCTTCAAGTGTACTTCCTTCTCCCTCATCCGACTGCCTCCCCTCCCTCTGCCCACCCTCCACTATGCTGATTGGGTCAGCCCGCCATTGTTTGAGGGTCACCAGGCCTGCACTATCAAGTAAGTGCCCCCTTCTTCCTGCCCCCAGCCCTCCAGGACCCTTCTTGTCCCCTCTCCTCTCTCCTCTCTATTTCTTCAAATTGTCCTCCTTCCCACTTCCTGACTGCCTCCCCTCCCTCTGCCCACCCTCCCCCAAGCTGATTAGGCTACTAGTGTGGTCACGTGTGCAGGATAGGAAGTGAAGCTTCCTCAAACCCATTTGGCCAGCCCAGCTACTTTTTGTGTATCACCAGGCCGTCACTATCAGGTAATTGTCTCCTCTTCCCTGCCCCCAGCCCTCCACAACCCTTCTCACACCTGGCCCGCTTCCCTCCCCCCCATTTAATGTTCTTCCTTCTCCCACATCCCGACTGCCTCCCCACACTCTGCCTGCCATCCCCCATGCTGAATGGGCTGCCGGAGCGGTCACGTTCCAGACATTCCATCTTCAGGGATCCTACCAGGGCAGCCTATGCCCAGGCAGCCACCAGCTAAAGGCCAGGGGCAAAGGGCAGCTTCCAAAGAAGCAGCTCCACTTTGTGCTTGCCTGTTTTCACCTGGGAAGCCAGCCGCAGTCCACCAGCAGCGACTGATAAATTAAGTGTGGTCTGGGCTGGAATGCAGTAAAACCCAACCACTCTTATTCCCTAATATCTTATACCTACTTGCACTTAGTCTAATTTGAAAGAATAGCCTTGTCTTGCATGTAGCCCCCTTGTGTAAATTACTGCTCTTAGATGGACTGTTGGGGTAGGAAATATTCCACACTTAGATGGATTGGTCGGGTGGGAGATGTCCCACACCTAGATGGATTGTTTGGGCTGAGAGATGTACCACACTTAGATGGATTGTTAAGTGTGGGAGATGTACCACACTTAGATGGATTGTTAGGGGTGGGAAATGTACCACACTTAGATGGATTGTTAGGGGTGGGAGATGTACCACACCTAGATGGATTATTAGGGGTGGGAGATGTACCACAATTAGATGGATTGTTGAGGGTAGGAAATGTACCACAGCTAGACACCTATATATATATATATATATATATATTTGTTTATCTCTTTCAAATAAAAAGGTGCACAATCATGCCCAAACAGCCTAAATTCGGAGGTCTCTTCGTCAGAGAGCCATTTGGCAACATACTGTAACTGGCTTGCCACGTAGTACGCCTCATAGTTGGGCAGCTTTATCCCTCCTTTGTCATGGAAGTTCTGTAACTTCCATAACGCCACTCTATTTCAGGTGCCATGCCACAAAAAGTCCCTGCACATGCTATTCAGTTTGGTGAAGAACTTCTTAGGAATTAGGTACGGTATGTTCCCGAAGTAGTGTGGGAGCCCTGGCAGGACCACCATCTTTAGCATTGCTCCCCGCCCCATTATCGGCAAGGGCAGCTTTGCCCAAAATTGCATGCACCTCTCAATTTTTTTAATGGCTACTTCTGTGTTGCACCTATGCTCTTCCTCTACAGTGTGGTATATATCTATCCCCAGATACCGAAATGTGCTAACCGCCCACGGCACTTGCAAAACAGGTAGTCGCTCCACTGGAATCCCCATGTACCCCCCTAATGGGAACATGCTGGACTTCTGGGGGTTCACTGCTATACCGGACCGCACAGCGTATCTCTCCAGCACTTCTAGGATGTACTGGAGATTTTCTTCTGGGAATCGCAAGTACAGCAGCATGTCATCTGCATATAGGGAGATCAATATGATGTCATATTGCTGCCTCAGATATATTGCTAGAGGTTCCAGGGCCAGTATGTAGAGCATTGGAGACCACGGACATCCCTGTCTAGTACCCCTGCTGAGCTGCCACCTTTCTGATATCACAGATCCCGTCCGAACTCTAGCCAGCGGTTCGCTATATAAAATTTTCACCCACCTTACATATCCAGGCCCTAACCCGTAGTACTTCAAGGCTGCAAGCAGCCATGGCCATTTAACGGAGTCAAAGGCCTTGATTGCATCCAGAGACATAATTGCCATTTCCTCATCTCTTTCTCTGCCAAACTCAATGATTCTCTGGAGTCACCTATGATTATTGGTAATGTTTCTATGAGGGACATAACCCGTTTGATCCGGGTGTATTAGTTTGCCAATAACCTTCTTCAGTCTATTAGCTATGACAGCAATTAATATCTTGCTGTCTTGATTCAGCATTGACAAGGGTCTATAGGAACCACAGCTGTGCCCAGGTTTATTAGGTTTGGGGAGCGGTATTATGACGGCCTCTCTCAGTGACTCCGGTAAGCGTCCCGTCCCGAACGCTTCGTTTAACATCTCTAACAGTGGGGGGAGGACCTCTTCCATGTATACTTTGTAAAACTCACTTGGGAGTCCATCTGTCCCTGGGGTTTTACTAGTAGGCAGCTGCCTCACCACCTCCCCTAATTCTTCTAAGGTGATCGGGGTATCTAGTTCCTCTCTCTCCTCCTCGCTTATCTTGGGCAACCCCATGTTCTCAAGCGTTTCTTCCATCATAGCACGACTACTCTCCCCGTCGTCTCCGTATAATAACTTATAATAATCCACAAACGCTTGATTAACTCCCTCCTAGGTGTCCTCTACGCTACCGTCTTCTCTTTCTATAGTCCTGATTGTGACTCTGGGGGTCTCACTCTCATATAACCATGCCAAAAGTCTCCCCAGTTTATCACCTCCCGCATGCTGTCTCTCTACGTATTTTTTATAATTAGGGTTACACGATCTCTCCCAATATTCTGCACATTTTTGCTGTAGCCTAAGTGTCAATTCTAGCTTCTCTGCTGTATCGTCTCCGCCCCGTAAGGCCTCTTCTAATTTTTCTTCCATCTCCTGCAGTTCAGCTAAAACCCCACCTTGTAGGCCCTTGGATTTTGCTATAGCTACCCCCCTCATGACAACTTTAAAGGCCTCCCATAGTGTTCCCGCCGGATCCACGCTCCCATTATTTGTTTCAAAATAATTTACAATCTCCTCCCTCAAGTCCTCGCAACGCTTCCGCTCGTAGGCGCCATTTTGGGATCCTCGCTCTCTGGGGGCAGTATTGCCATGCGAGAATCAGGGGCGAGTGGTCCGAGAGGACCCTGGCCCTGTACTCTACTTGTGCGATCTCCGCTATCATTTCGGGTGATGTGAAGACATAATCCAGCCTTGTTGATAACTGCTGTGGGGCAGAATAATGTGAATATTGCCTTTCCTGGGGTTGCCTCACTCTCCATGCATCCTCCAGACCAAAGTTATCCAGCAATGTCTGTGACGCCTTGGCCGCAGGGGCCGGTCTATCCATCTTCCCATCCGATCTGTCCACCCTCGGGTTCAATACGCAATTGAAGTCCCCTCCCCAGAACATCGCGCTTCCTACGCATGCGCTCAAATTCGCACTCAATGTTCTAATGTACGCCGCTGTGTTCTGGTTCGGGGCATACGTGTTAACAATGCTTATCTCCCTGTTCTCCACCAGTCCCCTCACTATAACCATCCTCCCGTCTGTCTCAGCCACCACTTGCAATCGCTGAAAAGGGACATGTGGCGCAACCCAAATAAGCACTCCTCTCGCATAAGCAGAGTACGATGAGCCCACCAACACTCCTTTCCACTTCCCAGCAATCGTGTCCATCCTCTATCGTGTAAGGTGGGTTTCTATTTCCTGCCTGCACAGGTACAACATAACTTTGTTCCTTTTTAAGTAGCTGTTGAGCCCCCGCACGTTCCATGTAAGTATCTTAAGGTCCCCCATGGCCTGTACAAGTTCCGTTCCTCCTCCCCCAGGTGCAGTATGATTTTGAATTCCAATCCAATCTGTATAGGCTCGTATCCCACTCTAAATTCCCTTTAACCAAAAACACTCCAAACTTCCCGTTCCCCCTCCCTCCCGCCTCCCGTCCCCTCCCCAACATCACCCCCCCCAACTGTTGCCCAGCTCCATCCCTGGATCTTAGGCTCCCCTGCATCTAGCTCTTTCTGGCTCTCGTCTGTACTCGAAGCTCCGCAGGGTGAGGCCGCCCTAGTTGCCAACCTACTACTACTACAACTATAATTCGGGGGCTAGGGTGCTTTCGCCATGCCGCTCCTATGTCACTTCGGATTAACTACACATTGCTATACAATTTGCATATATGTACACGCTACTATATTCCAGTCCTTCAAGTTAGTTACAGTCAGCGGTATCTTATCAAAATATCAGCCTCCTACAATTAATTAATCTTAATCTTCATCTAGGCACCCCTGGGGTGCTCCCTCGACGCCTTAACAGTACGCATACCGTATCCCAGTCACATATCGTGTACCTCTTGGGTCTCTTCCGTGTCTCGGTCCGGGCAGCCCTGCAGATCCAGCCACGTCGTTGCTTCTTCCGGAGTGTCAAAAAAAAACATTTTGCTCTTGTGCACCACCTTCAATTTTCCGGGGTACAGAAGCATATATTTTATCCCAGCCGCACGCAGCCTTCTTTTGATTGCCACATAGCTGCACCGTTGCCTCTGGACCAACATAGTGTAGTCCGGATATGCCGTGATGGTGCTCGAGGCCCTTTCGATTGTTCCACCTTTTCGGAAGTACTCCAGTATTTTCTCGCGGTTTTTGTAGTTCAATATTTTGGCGATTATCCCCCAGGGAGGGGCCCCTGGTCTCGGCTTCCTCATAAGGGCTCTATGTGCGCGCTCCACCGCGAATCCCTGCGAGAGTTTTCCAGCCCCAATTCCTTGTAGGAGTAGGTTCTCGACGTAGTCTGTCGGTTCCTGTCCCTCCTCACCCTCCGGCAAGCCCACCACGCGAATATTGTTCCTCCTCGTTCTCCCTTCTGCCTCCTCTGCTCGAGACTCCAGGTTAGCTACCTGTTGGTTGAATACATGGATCTCCTTTGCGTTGTTAGTGCTGGTGTCTGTGTTGGTTTTCACCGCACCTTCCAGGCTGCTTGTTCGTTCCGCCAGCCCCCTGACATCTTGCCTCAGCAGGGTGACTTCTATGCCTACTGCGTCTATTTCAGCCTCCAGGGAAGTGCGCAGGACTGACATCGCAACCCCCCAAGAGTCTTTCAGCTCTGTGATGGCCTCTAAAATCTGATGGTTTTCAGCCACTGTGGTGCCCTCCGCTGGTGCCATCGGGCCTTTGGGCGCAATGGCCGCAGGAGAATGTTGCGTTTTGGCAAAAGTATCCATTGTGGGTTGCTTATTCTTGTTCTTGCTCACGGCCCCTCGCACCGACATTCTGCGACCTCCGTTATGCCTCGCTGTCTCGATTCAGCGTCCGCGTGCCTCCCCAACCGTCTTTTCCACCCTTATCAGCTACTGTAGTCCTCTTCAAGCAGACACACCGCCCGCCGCCTCTCACCGCGGATTTCTGCTCATCGATGCCGAGCGAGCACTTCATATGTCTTTCGTGGCGCGGGCTATCTATTTGCACCCCCGCTGCCCCCGGGCTCATGCCTTCCGGGTCAGCACGCAGGCCAACGTGACACAAGGCTTACCGCCACAGGGGTTTCGCTCCGTCTCCACTTCGCCATCATCATTCTTTCCCCGCGGCTGCCATCTCTTTTCTGCCTCTCCAGGTGCTTCAGTTTCGTTTCCTTTGTTGTAGGCCATCTTGCGTGACAATGGACCGAGCAGCCGCCGTCTTCGCCGAGCGATTCCTCCAGAATTACACACACGATTCACTCGGTCTTTATACAGTGAGCAGAACACACGTTCCCACGCATGTATAGTCAATCCTGGAACCAGTAGCGCGTTTTAGTAGGTAGTTTTCATGGATCATATGTCGGATTCTCCAGAGCTGCTCAGGAAGCACGTCCTACTCCATGGCTGCCCAAGCCACGCCCACCTATATAGATTGTTCGAAATATTAATGTGTCACACTCAGATGGACTGTTGGGGGTAGGAAATGTATTGCTTCTAACTAACCCCACTATAAGCTCACCATTCTGCATACTCACCCTCCAATTCTGAACTAAACACAACCATGCCTCCACAGCACCATAAACAACACACTACACAACACCCAGCATGAAACCAAACCATACACAATCTCACCTCAACACCCCATGACTGTTACGACCATAATGCACCAACGTTCAGTGACCAGTTTCTCCGACCTTAAACTGGCAACAGCACATCAAAGCTCTCTTGCCGTTTCATCCAATTAACAAACCCTGCCACTTCCCTTGCATTGCATATCCGCCAGAGCACCAGGAGACGACACCAAGTGGCAACAGTGTGTGGTACACGAACCTTTAACATAACATAACAATCCATACACTTATTCATTCATCTCCATTTCACTCCTTCATACTTACAGAATCACATTATGGATAACAAAGACAATTAGGGTTTTATCAGTCAATCACTATTTGCATTTTATCGCCTTTATTTTATTTATTTTCTTTCAAACTTTACTTTGTTTTATTGTGCCACAGGAATGACTGGCAGACATTTACCCTGGGGAACCAGTCCTCCTCGAGTGCCTACCGGCCATAGGCCTTGGGGAAGTGACCCTGCCTGCAGCGCCCACAAGACAACATCAGTGTTCAAGGCCTGCAGCCAATGTGCCATAGGTGTGGCTTGATAAAAAGTGGACATGCCTACAGTGCAAGTTCTGGTGACATGCTCTAGATGCTATGTGCCCAGTCATGCCCACATTTGGAAATATCCTAGGTACAGTGCCCCACAGTGCAGTGACAATAGGACATGCCCTGCAGCACGGTGACCTTGATTGCAGTGCACCCCTGCCCTATGGGCAATGTGTCCTAGGATGCAATGCTGATTAACTATGGCCTGTCCTCTGTACACTGTGTCAGCGGCATGGCATCCACACATGTTCTGGTCAAAGATTCCCCATCTAGAAATGCCCAGAGGTTCTGACCTGTGACTTTGTCCAGCAGGCACTGTGCTAGGGCATGCCTGAAGTGCAGCTAAGATAGAAAGCCCATGCCACGGACACTGTGCATGCAGGTCATGGTCACGGGTACTGCCAAGTGTCCATGGCACTTGGGGTCTCAATGCCCAGAGCATGACCACAGATAAGGGGGCTTTGTAGGTGGGTTAACTCTGTCCATGGTAGGGCTGAAGGTCATGTTGTGAATGAATTGTATCCATGGTCACCATCTCTACCTAAGGCTAAAGCCATGCCCCAGTCCCAGTGTCAGTAGGCTACGGCTGCAGCCCATAATCAGTGAGGTAGGGTATTTGGGCCCTGCGTGCACTGCAGTCAGGGCTACTGCATTGTGGGCCATGCCCATGTGTTGACTGCAGCCAGGAACAGTGCCCATATGCCATGCACTACTGACACTGTTAATCAGGTCACTGTGTCTAGGGCATGCCCGAATGACACACCATCGCACAATGCACTAAGAGCAAGGCTAAAGGCCATGTCCCATTGCACTATAGGCTGGAGTATGTCTGAAAAGGATGACGCCGGCACAGAACCCACGAGGTATGGCTGCACGCTCTTTAGCCACTACATGCACGTTCAGGGGCCCGACCTACACATGTAGAAATCTCACCCAAATCTCCCCAATGAATACGAGAATGGATTGGCCAACATGTGTTCATGTGGTGTGACCTGAAACTCTAGCTCCATCCTCCAGTCCTTCTGGGGTGGATTGGTGTGGCTTGGAGCTCTTTCTCATCTATAGGAAGATGGACAAGATGGATGTCAGACGTAGGTATGACCCGGGGATGCCTAAGTGGAGCAGAGAACGGATGTGAGATTCCTTCCGTTCTAGCGTTTGGTGGATTCAGGGTCAAGTGGGAGTCCTTCAAAGCAAGAGCTTGCTCATCAGTGCCATGTTGTAGAAGTGCCCGCCATGACCAAAGAGGGGCTGGAATGAACCATGAGGTGCAGGAATACTGGAAGATAAGCTGATGCGGGACATAAGATGAATCCATGTCTTACCAGGTCCTAGGAATCCACAACCTGGCAAGAAGCAGAATTGAAAGGCTAGTTGATATTGCACGAAAATCCCATTTGGAAAGAAAGGAGCAAACACAGCATTGGAAATCAAATATTTCTGAGAAACACAGGGAATAAAACTAGGTGTGGCCTGGCCTTTAGGGAACTCTGGAGATTTCCCAGTAGGCCTCTGTACCCTGGGCCTCTATTGTGTGGTATTTCCAAATGTTCCCATAGGAAAATGGTTGGACTTGCTGAAAATGCGTAATATGCGCCACTTTGAAAATGATTTCCAGGGCTTCTTTTGGTTTCCAGTCCACCCTTGGATAAAACTGGAGCCTAGACTAGTGGAGGGAGCCTGTAAAATGGGCAAGGCCGTTCACACCATCTACTCATTTCAATGAGTCGATGCTGGGGGTAAAATTGATTTTTGCAAGGTAGACACGCAGCGTATGTTGCGAAGAGAGCCGGAGGATGCATGGGTGGGGGGATTCTAGGGTGGCAAGGAAGGAGAGAGAGAGAGGGCAAAGATTCTGGTTTCCATGGAGACGGGGCAGCTCTGATGGGGGACCACACGGGCCATTGAATGCGCACAGCTTGATGGGAAGGGATTACCGTTGACGTGGGTAGCACCGCTTGATCTCCTTGGAAGGAGGGGGCCGGAGGTGAAAGGGCCGCAGACGTCCCTCGGCCCACTGCACCTCAGCCACACACGCGCGCACACCTGTCATCACAGTGTGGGATTTTCCTGCCGGAAGGAGCTCGGGAAGCGGCAGCTCGGAAAAGGCTTATCCCGCCCTCTGCCTTTCAGGCCCAGTGTCGCAGTAAGCCTTGAACTTGACTGGAGCACAGTCCGGGAAACGTATTCTCGGAAGTCAGTCAACTGGAATATTGGGCTCCAGCCCTCAGCAGTGACACACAATGAGCCTTGAATAGAGGGGGGCGATGGAGGGGGGCATAACATTCCGAACCCCTGTTTCCCAGTCAGGGCTGACCTTCTATTATACGCTCGGGCTTTCATTGGCTGTGGAGGATGTGGTAAGGGAAGGCATAATTGACAGACCTACTGGGGGCCTCTCACCTCTGTGTGTACCGGTCAGCAGGCTTCCAACACCATTGGGCTAATTGGGCCCCCCTGAAACTCAGGCCGTCGACAGTAGCGTCTCCAGCAATTATATTTAGTTGGGGACACACGTGTGCACAGGCAAACGTTGGCAGGCTTTCTGAACGACACACCTGTGCTTTTGTGCACTTTCTGCTTTTTATCTATCTACCAATAGGGCTGTCTAGCTACACATGCAAAACACAATGTGAGTTTATGAGATTATTCTGAGCCTTTGCTTGGAATTATTGAAGATAACATTGGGGCTTTTCCCCTTAAATGACCACAGATTTTGACTACATTTCTCATCACTATAACACCTACTATTACAGTGCTTAGGAGCAGGAAGAATATGTGAATCCACACTTATCAACGTGATGATATTTATGTATAGTTTGTATTAACTAGAGTTGGGTGAGCCTGGTGAGGCCTGGGTCAAAACTGGGGCTCCAGTCCAACCCCCGTTAGGGGCCGTAACACCCACCCCCAGAAACCAAAGGCCTACTACTCCGCCGGGCCCCACCATGGCTGCCCACACCGATCAGCCGATCGATCGGAAGAAAAAAGGAAGGAATGACTGGAGGGCACAGGGGAGATGAGAGGGGGGGTAGATACCAGACTAAGGGCCTGATTCATGGAATTTGTTGCACGGTGCAAAGTGACTTTGCACTGGTGCAAACTGACTTAGCACTGCCAACAATCACACTGATTGAAAGAGCGGTGTAAACTGTATTTTTGCAGTGCAGAGTAACTTTGCACCAGTGCGGTGTCAGTGCAAAGTCACTTTGCACTGTACAAATGCACTTTGCACCACTCTGTGAATCAAGGTTTTTTTGACAGTGCAAAGTGACTTTGCACCAGTGCAAAGTGATTTAGCACCGTGCTAAAAATTCCATGAACCAGGCCCTAGATATTTCCAACTGCACAGTTGATCAAACAGCATGCAATAGTATGAGTGGATAGCTCAGTGAGTTGAACGCTCTTCTCTGACATTGCCAGCCTGCACTTCGTCAGTTCAAATCTCGGCAGGGCTGCCCTTCATCCTGCTGAAGTCAATAAATGACATACCATTACATGTTGCAAAAATAACACATTTTGTAGCAGTGATTAGAACGCGAGGAATCAGGCATGGAGCTCTATACATACACAAATGCGATGTAATATCACCTATTCCAGATGGATACAGGAAAATATCGGCCACCGATAATACAGGCCACAATCACGTCACAGTAAAAAAACAATGAAGTGGACGCTTGATAAGACGCTCCGGGAGTGGGGCATCCGGTCTGTCTGTCCTACATAGGTAGACCCTATTCTCTAGCTGGACTTATGTAAATATAGCAAATTATCACTTGAAAAAAAAACAAAACACATGTGAAATGAGGAAGGGTTCTGGCAATGGGGACTGTGGTGAAATGATCACACGTCAGCCCACTTTAACTGCAGTGAGCACACATTTCAGCTGACTAGAGTGCACTCGGAAGGAACTCATCATGGTGAGATGCTCCTCACAGCTTGTGTGGCCTGCACATGCCCAGCGCCGGGCCCCCAGCTGTTCATAACAGAGGAGCACTGAAAAGGGTTACTTACAGCATGAAAGGGGTGGCCGGTCCCCGCCGACTACTCCTTGGAGGCAACCACTGGCCATTGCGGACGAGTCCTCGGTCTCCCACCAAAAAGTCATGATCAGGAGAGGAGCCAATGACAAAGAGTGTCAGGGCCTGCACGGCCAACTACTTCTGTAACATTTCCTTTTTTGCAATGGATTTTAATGCATGCCTGTTTAGACAACTGAAACTGTGATGGGACATTTCCAACTGAAAGCCCCCAGACATCTTCAATTATCTAACAAATCAGTGATTGCTGAGTCACAGATATGACATTTTAACAATAATGCCCACAGTTTATAGTGAAAAAGATGGAAACTATAGTAAATCAATGCGGAAAATGAAAATCAGGAATCGGAATGTCAGTACTTGTATGGAGCAGAATTTATAACCATGGTGTCTAATAGTTTGACATTAAAAAAAGTGTTTTGCAATCCGGGGCTTGTGATCTGCAATGAGACACTTTTGACTTGACATGTTTCTAGAAGTATTTCTACAGTGTTTATTTACTAGGTGATTTGTGTACTTTTTAAGTGAACTCCATAAAACAGTATTATTTTAGTTCTTGAATGCCAAAACTTAAATATGCGTACCAAATAGAGTTTGGAAGATATGTGGTCAAGTTCCTAAATTGCAGAGTGGGTTAAAATCCCAACTTCACCGCTTAACCAAAGAGTTTGATCCTGGATAAATAATTTAATCTCACTGAATTAACTGCAAACGTTAGAAGTGATTACATTCAAACTAGTTGAAAGAAGCCTCCCTTGAAGTAGTGAAGATGTAATGATTTTATGGACAAGTTATTTTATAGGCATTTATTAAGCGCAATGTTCACCCAATGGGCATCTTGCCGCTAGCTTAGACAGGGAAGAGGCTAACACAAAGACGAAAAGAGATGCGTTTTAAGTGACTGCCTAAAAGAGAGACGATTATCTGTTGCTCAGAGGGCACCGGGAAGAGAGTTCCACAGCTGGGCCATGGCAACATGAAAAGATCGACCGCCAATGCGAGCAGCTTTAAACCATGGAACAGAAACAAGTCAAGCAGGCGCTGAGCGAAGGGCCCGGGCAGGGATGTATGGATGGAATTTAGCCTATAAATATTCAGCACCAGTGCCATAGAAGGCACGATGTGCCAGGCAGAAGGCTTGAACTGGATGTGTTTAGTTATGGGTAGCCAATGTAAATGGCGCAACACCAGAGAAATATGAGCACATCTGGGCGTGGAAGTGGATACTCTGGCCGCAGAATTCTTTGGAACCTGAGGCCGCTGTATCAGATAGGCAGGTTGCACAAGAAATAAAGGATGCCAATAATCCAAGGAAGACATAACTAATGAGGTCACCAGAGGCGCCTAACGTTGAGGAGGAAGAAGGGGAAGAACCTTGAGTTTTACGTTGGAAATAACTCCTCTGACATACTGCGCTGATCTGAGATTCTGTGGACAGGGATGCAGATATTTTTACTCCCAAGTCCTTCACTTACAGGACCAGGGAGGAGAAAAGGCCCTGGAACGGCATCTAGGGGAGGGGGGTACAGAAAGCATTGGCAGAGGTAGGGCCCACCACAAGCACTTCAGTTTTTCCACCTTTTATCTTAAACCCGAAGTTACACATCTATCCCCCCACGGCTACAAGGCAGGGCCTACATTTGGTCACAGTCTCAGGAAGAGAAATATCTAAACGGACCAAGATTTGGGCATCGTCAGCAAGTGGTGTCTCCCCTCCGTGCTCCTCTGTTAGTGGTCATCCAACGCCATCGCCTTGAATTGTGGTATTGGAGCACGGTCCCTGTCTCAGACCCTTATTTCCTGATTGGACAGGATGATATATATTCTCACCAGCCAGTCATTGAACCAGAGATTCAAGTGTACCGAACGGACTGCAGCCAAATCAACATTCGCACCTGGGACCATTAGCCAATCAGGTGGCTGGAACAACAGGCGAGAATATACATTCTCCACCCGCTGTTCCAGCCACCTGAGGTCCTACCCCGGGTGCCGCCATCTTTTTTTTCTGAATGTATGGAGGCAACATGGAGCCTCTCCCTGTTGCCTCAACCACCCCCCATAACAAACCCAACCCCTTCCACACTCCATGCCTCATTCCCACTTATCTGCTGGACTGGAGCTTTATGCTGCGGTCCCAGCACTCCTCCCACCCCCAGCCACTTTGCTCGGGCCTACCTAGGCTCGGGCTGGGGGCGGTTAAAGGCCATGTCCACCCCCCGCACTGGGGGTGAAAACCATATTAATTTCCCTTTTGCTGCCAGTCACCAGAGTTGCTTGATACAACCAGAGCTCTGCCCCACAGGAGAATGAGTGACACTCTTTGTTATTTCCTGTTATGCTACGTTTTTTGAGTCTTTCATGGCACGTCTGCTATTTTAATGGTATCTTGGAACTACAGGAATGGCAAGAGGAGGGGTAGTAGACTTCCATAAGAGCAGACGTAGCAGGACAAGGTTGCTTTGTTGCATTTATTTGATGGTTGTGGATCTGAAAGTACAGGGCTCTCCTGGGTGTATACATGTTAGACATTTTGTGAGTTGTCCGGAGCAATGGTTATTTTGCGCTCCAAGTTTCTAATGTAAATTGTTTGTGTGATTGTCTGTGGTGTCTGGCAGAGGGCTACATAAGGAGGGCATAGAGAGTTATGTTGCGTTATCTGTGGTAGGTTAGTGTGGGGTTTAGGGAAATTAGTATATAGGCACGCCTTCCCATTTTCTTAACCAGTGTTTTCTGTTGCTTGAGTGGCGTGTCATGCTGGGATGTCAGTTAGACTAGGAGGTAGAATGATTTTGTGGTGGTGGTTGTGCTATGCATTGCCCAGTATGTCTCCCAATAATAACTGGGTACAACATTTTTCTCTTTAGAAAAATCTCAAGTGTTGGGAGTAATTGGTTTATACCCATGCAAAATATTTTTTTCTCCAGCTTTTATGCCTTTTGCGTGTTACTATGTAATTTAAGGATAAGTCATACTTTGTCAGGTTTCACTATGGCATGGCACAAATGCAGGGTCCACAATTTGTAGCCAATTGCCCACCGGCCTCGCTACTGACTGTCTAGTGACACCACAAAGATACTGCAGCCTTAGTGCCACTCCGATTTAAATGGAATTATGGTACAATTCTGCAGACGAAGCACAGAGAACTAGCAACTGACAAAGCCAACCACAGAACACATCACAACCACAGCATTGCCATGCTAGCATGTATCAAAACAAATGTGCATGTTGTCCTTAAATCCTATCATGTTTATCTATGGGCAATGTCATTGGGGCAATGTGCTTTGCATTTCATAATCTGTTGCTAATTTCACACTAGTTGCCACCCACATTCCTTGGGGGGGAAATGGAAGCCTTCTCACAATTAAGTACCCACCTACACCGTCTCTGAAGGTAGTGCCCCAATATTTAAAGCATTAGCCTTGCAATGTTTCAGGCTTGTTATGCCCCTGCTGGTCAGTGATGGCACATGGCCACCACAACATTAAAAATGGCTTCCATCACTTTTGTTCCAGTGTGTTATATAGCACAAGTGGAAATAAGTCCCGGAAAAACTGTTTGGTAACCTATTGTTTCAATTTTCATCATTTTTTCGGGCTTTCTTATATTTGGACTTGATAGAGATTTCCCTCCTACTTTCCTTATCCCACCCACTGATTCACTTTGGGGTGTGGGGGGATCAACATCCTGTATCATAACTGTAGGACACTGTGGCCGCTAAGATCCTTTGGGGCCTAATTCACAGAAGCGTTTTATAATGGCAAAACGCGACTGGAAAACGCTCTGTGAATAAGGGCATTTGACTGTATGTATAACATGTGAATTTAAAATAAATGGCATTTGCCAAGTAGCTGTGTGACATGGGGTAGACTGGAAGTGCTTTTGAGACTGCCACAAGTCACTGTGACCAGTACCTGGTCAGGCAACAGAGCTCAATGGGTCGAAGGCCTAGCTGCTACAGATATTTTGTGTAACCGGCATGTGATAGGCTCGAATTCCGGAAGGATACATTCACTGGGTCCGCGTTTGATAAACGTGTGTACTCATGATTTAGGTAACAATGTGCATATCACTTCATCATGCCCGATGCGCATAATCAAATTCGATTCAAGCAGGTCACGAGACAAAAGCAGTCACAGAACCTCGCCTGCCCTCACAAAACATGGCGCCTGAGGGTGTGAGAAAGCCAACCAATAGGGCGGGGCTTCCGATGACGATATTGCTTTCTGCCAAAGATCATCCCCTTGAAATTGTACCTGCAGCTCTGCAGCAAGAGAAAGGATCAAGCGTGTCTATGCTTTTACAAAAATATATGTTTGCATTAATATATATTAATACAAAAACATAGAAACATGTGATATCTATTGATAAATGAGAAACAGAGAAATCTACGATTGTTTTTCTCTTGCTATTCGCATCATTTGCAACAGGACACTCGTTTTAAGGCAATCCAGCACATATCCAGAGCGTTAAAGCACCTAGGCAGTTTGTCAAATTTCTTAAGTGTATGCAGTGCTACGAATGCTTCCAGCTATAGAAATATTTGCTGAAAGTTCTGACGCTGTTTGGCCATTCACATCCAATTGACGTTCGTCGAATAAAAAACTATTTTTTGTTATATCAAAAACTGTAAAGGAGTCTACTCTGGTCAAGTTTGGTCCTTGCATAAATAGTTGAGAGTTGGTTCGGGCATGTTGGTGTAAAGTGGTCTATCCTTTTCACGAGGCGCTATACCTGTCTCTCTAGCCTATCAACAGCGGCAGCAGCTCTGACCTGGCTAGTTACAGGAACTTCTGGAGTTCAGGTATTCTGGGACGAACACCTGGCTCTGCGGTGATGCAAAGTGTGACCAGGACATGGCACTGGAACAAGCTTTGCCTGAGATCGGACAGCCTGGTATGTAAATATGGGAGGTCAGATGTGCACTGCATTGCACAGAGATGGAGCACCTTGGCTGCACCAACTCTACAAAAGAGGACACATGGGAAAAGGACTACTCGATGCAGACAGCAAGGCACCCAAGGCACCCACATTCGAAGACAAGGAGCAAGCAGTGTCCTTTGGGCAAATTTGTGAATATGATTCAAGTCTGGAGAAACACTTTGCGGGGGGAAAAATGAGACAATTTGATACTTATGAGAGACACATGCTGCACCTGGGCTGGGAAAAGAGCTGGAGAAGAGCTTTGAGGGATTTCAACAAACACTTAATGGAGCACTTAAGCACATACACCACAGACGTTTGACATCAGTGTCAGAAACACAGTGACTGTGGGTGCCAACACATAAGGAAAAGAAAATTATTTGACCCAGGAAGAAAAAGGACTAGAATGAATGCTAGTATTTACATCTTGGACTCTGCAACTACCAGAGAAAAAACAATTCCATATTAGGAAGGAAGGCCGTGATCTTCATGGGCAGTGTAATATTTTCTGGAGGTGGATCTTTGACCTGGTAATGGATCACAAATCTTTGGCTAACATCTTGGTGATAGATTAACTGAATACAGTGTCACAGAGGTTGGTGAGAATGGTGTTTGTGGTCTCTAAACTGCTATTAAGAAGTGTGACGTACTAAGACGCGTCAGAAAAATAACTATCCACGATAGTGCAACATGCTTCGCCCTAACGGATTACGAAGATACCCAGGACTGGGCAGGCGTGAGACAGGCAAGTGCGGTCAGAGGTGGGGGGCAGGCTGTGTGGGAGAGTGTCACAGAACAGCATGGGGTTGTGGGGGGAGGATCCCCTATAGAAGATAGGAGGTGGCTTGAAGAGGGAAGGCCTCTGCAAAGTCAGCCTTTTGTGAGCGGCCTTCACTCATAGATCCAAGAATTGGCACCTAAGCTTCAGGATTACAATTGCAATGTGAGTCACACGCAATGAAGGAAGAATCGATGATCAGACTGCTTTGCTAGGAGGCCACAAGAAGTACCAAAGGACTTGTTAAATTGTGGGAAGGAAAGGTATGCATTTAGTGTAGGAGATCGGGAGATCATAAGGGGTAAGTGATGTGGGCATGAGTGACACAGAATGGGTGAAACCCAAGCGATCAAGTAATGTGGCTCCCTGGCCGAAGGAGAAGAGTGTCCCTGTACCTTACTCTAAGGTTGCCAGTGGGAAGTCTGAAAATAATTAAGTTGTGTTGCTGGGTCCAAGGAGTGTGATGCCTGGCATGTGGCAGGAACAATTGATCACACAGGTGCAGGAGGTCCATTCAGGAGGCACATCAACTCAATGGAAATTACGCAAACACTTTTGGTGGCCTGCAGTCCACAGAGAAGTGGAGGACCACATGACACATTGTTTGATATGTGTGACTGCAGATAAGGAGCAACGGGAGTCTGGTGCAGGCCTGCAGATAGCAGAGACGACTGAAGGTCCATGGAGGAACATGGTTGTTAACTGCATGAGTTCAATGAAGGCTTTAGCGTAGGATACACAACATATAACAGTCTTAATAGATGAGCAATCACATGGGATGGAGCTTAATATGACATGATTGCCCTCTAGTAAATCAGTTACTAATTGTCTCTCAAAAAGGACTGAAGTAGAGAAGGATTTTTAGAGACAATAATAAGTGATCAAGTTGTGTATTTCAGATCAATTGGAAAAAAAGTGTCCACGTTGAGGAGGAATACTTCAGGCTTGTTCAGCTTTTTCGTTGAACATGGAAGTTTAGGAAAAGATTTTAAATCAGCGTTTGGCTGTTAAACGTCATATTTGTTTTACGTAATCAAAATATAGACTGAAAACAACATAGAGTTTTGAGGTTTTAGGGATTATTAAAGGTTGAATTGGTGCAGATGTAAGATCCATGTGCCTTAACACCAAAACAAGGCTTTCACTGTGGCTTTGCAGCTTACAGATCTCACATAAAAGCTGATTCAACCTTTACCAATATCTTGCATAATGGTAAGCATACAGGCTAAAATGCATTAGGGGAAAACGTTTAAAGCATGTTTACTATTGTGATGAATCATTTTCCGAGGTACCAGTATTCCAGGGGTGAATATCAGTTTCTAAACCTTCAATCAGCCCCACACCTGTAATATGCCAGAAGGGGTCCGAACAGATTCGATCAGGGGTGTTGCCAGGTCTTGAAAAGATCAGGGGCTAAGCTAATGTCAGGACTGGCGGGACTCGGGACTAGGTAGCATTTTGGTTGTAGCACTTTAGCTTCTATCCGGGGGTTAAAACAAAATACCCAGAGCTATAGCCCCCTCAGCCCCCCCCAGCAACGCCTCTGGATTCGAATAACAAGCAATTTAGAAACCTCCTTGTCCAATTTTGGCAACGTGGACGGAATGGCAGGCTTATCCCCGAATGGTCGTGGATCATTGCTTAGTTGCAACACAGCGAAAATACAATTATTACCCAATGATAAAAGGGACTGTCCAGTGAAGGTTGTATCAAAAATATATACTTTATTTCACAGCAGACAATTCTAGCAACACTACGAAATACAAACCAACCTTTAAAGGAATGCAGAGGTCAGACAGTTTCAAAGAAGGAAAAGGGATGCACTGTGGATACTAACAGGAGAGTAGTCAGTATGGTTAATAATCACAACAGTTTAAGTTCACTTGGCTTCAGTATAAACGAAGCAATGAGTCAATATGTCTCTAGGGGCCTAACGGGAAGGAATAGGGAGACAGAACCATAATGTGCCTTGTGCTGTATGTGTTCTTGGTGCTGAACAAGGTCGAATCAGCTTCAGGGCGCTTTGCAGGCTTCTGTGGTAGATTTCAAGATGGCAGTCAGCTCCGGTTATCAGCTGGCAAGTCGGTCTTCGAGCGAAGCTGGACGAACGGCTGCAGGCTGGCCTACACTGTGGGTTGGAGTTAGGAATCTTTGTGTCAGTGCTGATCGGTGGTTCTGAAGCACTGGTCGAGACGTCTCAGATGTCTTTAAGCGACTGCTGCTTGATAGCGGTCAGCATTCCAGTCGGTTGCAGCTCAAGGAACTTGTCTGGCTCAAAAATGTCCTGTAAGGTGGACAGCGGTAGATGCTTGTCGAGGCACTTCTCCCAGTTGCTTCAACAGGCCTGTGTCGTCCTTTAAGGGGGATGGCCCACAAGGTACAAAAAAGTTGTTAAGGAAAGCCTACTCTGGGCTTTGTTCAGTGATGCAGAGGGAAGGGATCTATACCTATGAGACTGATGGCCCTTCACACTTCCTCACATATAGCTACCGGTTTCACGCCTTATAAAATGCTCAAGGGTTTGACTCAAGGAATGCTATACATGTTACACACGAATCGCAGTAGCAGATGCATTAGTCCCCTGTGCTATCTTAATGAGATGGGCACTTGGTAGAGTTGCATCTCTTCAACAGGCACTAAAACACCCTGGGGCTTAATTTGTCCCTTAAGAATCATGCAAACAAAAAAACTATGGAGTAAGACGTGCGTTTTTGCTTGTGTGAATCCAAAGACAGTGCATGTCAACCTATTCACAGGTGATCTGCGCGGAGGGTTGTGTATCAGCAGAAATGATGCACTGGCCAGCCACATTGTGTGCTCCTGACACTAATATAGGCTCCCAGCACCACCATTTTGCTGGGAGTGTATATCCCAGTGCCAGGCCCCTAAAGAAAAAGAAAACTAACACTTCTATGGATCTCTCTGTGGCTTGTGATAAAAGCGGCAGGTCCCCCATGAAGGTGCAGTGAGACCACACTCTCTGGCTCCTGCAAACCACACTCTCGTACCTTATGAATGGAATCCCCCTACCAGGGTGGCTTACTGTGAACACTCAGTCCCAGACATAACAACTCACTGTCATTGATACTAAGGGCCTCGTCGCGCCTTGAAAAACCTGTGTACAGGAGTGTTATAAATACCATATCATATCATGCCTTTTTGAGAAATGGAAATGCAAACGGGGAAGAATTGATTCAGCATGAAAGGATCAGAAATAACCCTCTCCTCTGTTGGGCGTTCCCCAGTGCCGGTACCAAGCAGGATCCGGGTTATGCCTTTGTTTTCTGCATATGCTCACATTCAGAGGCCCTTTGTTAATGGAGCTTCAACTTTTTTGTGTGGAAGTGAAGAGGATGCCGTTGCACATGCCATCGTATATTTCCAAAAATGTTGATAATTGTGCCACCTGGGCTACCTTGAGCTATTTTGATTTTATTGCATTATTTATTACAGTGTTTTTCATTTTAGTCATTTTCTAACCTGATTATTTGTTTATATTTCACACACCTTTACTTAATAATTGTCTTTCTGTTTCATGCTATGTTTCTTTGTGAATAGATCAAAGTACATGTGCATGTTTTAGGCCACCCCTTTATTGATATTTATAGAGATGCCATATTTCTAATAAATAGTCCCTGGTTATTCATACATCCTTTTTTTAGGTTGCACCCCCAGATAAATATTATTTTGTGATTTATTAGGACCCCTGTTGTTTTTTCATTTTTCATTTCACTTGAAGCACTGCAGAGGGGTAGCCTATATCTATTCTGTTCTCATTGCAATCAATGTTTACTATGTGAAATTCGTATATAAGTTTTAACCATGCTAAGTGCACACAAGAAAATTGGAACAACCAGCTACTTTACAATCCCTTTCTGCGTCTGGCAGCCAGAGTAAACAGCTCTTTTAGGATGTGACAGCGACTGCAAAACATCTTTACTGATTCCAACAACCAAAACAAACAAGGATTGGCAATGCCAACAGTTTGAGTTTTTGTGTAGGCATGGGGCTGGTATTTGCCAGGCATTGCCGTAAAGTTACTAGCCGGACATTAATGGTAGTAGCTGGAACATTGTGCATGTAACTGGGCATATGATAGCCGTGTCTGGCAAATGCCTAACAAATACCTATATACAAGCTGACCCAGTTGTCTTTGCCAATGCTTGTTTTTAACAGGACTTCAGTGAAGGACATGCATATTGCTTATAAATCGAGTGGCTGAAGGCAGAACTTGTTAAGACTTTTTAATCATACCAGTATCACGTTTATAGCACCAATCAAACTATTAGCTCTCAGAAGACTGCTTTGAAATAAACCTGGCAGGCACTTGAGTGCAAAGTTTGATTTCAATGCTTGTTAGAGGTAGCTCAAAGAGATTCCAGGAGGGTGTGTTTTAAGCGAGATTAGCATGGCCATGGGCAGTCAAAGGGTGGGTAAATAACCAAACAACATCTACAAGCATTGTGTCCCTCCTCATATGCCATCTCTCCTCCAATCTATTAGTTTCAGATTATAGGTGGTGTGAATGCACCACCTTGAAGCCAAAACAAAACATACTGAAAGACTGTGTAGAAAGTGTTTGTCAAGATGTTTTTATGGGAGGGGTAAAGGGGCACTTGCCCCGGGCCCCTACCTTGGAGGGGGCCTACAAGGCTGCCTGATCTAAAGAAGTAAGATTCTAATGTACACCAGACTTAAATGGCTCATGTCTGGATATTTTATGGCATGCTGCTGAGGCTCTAAACCTATTTCCTGTCTGTTTTGAAAAAAGTACATTCTGTCTTGATCAATTCATCATGTAATGCTTTCTGTGTTCTCTGTGGTATACATAGTTTGTGTGTTCCTTACGGCACAACTCTGTGGCATTCTTTCCTTCCTGTGGGAATTATGTTGATCATGTGCAATAGCCAAAGTTGAAATGTTTATTGGTAAATTGAGTGCGACAATTGTTCAGAAGTTATCTGAGTGTGTTAAGCGCTGATTGCAGAGACATGTGTCCATATGCAAGATTAGAATAGCACATTCCAGCAAGGCTGGCTGAACCTTTCCTATATCTGACATTTATAAACATGCCTGCATTTGTACTTTGATAGCAGCACAACAGGGGCTATTATCAGCAATGTACCAGCGCCACAAAGGAGTTGCTAATAAAATTAACATAACATCGGTATGGTGAAGGTCTAGACATTGGTCTGTTCAGATGCGGTGTTGTAAAACCTAGGCAATCACCTCCAACAATGGGAATAAACCGTTAGTCCAAGAGGTGAATAAGTATCCAAATTCAAGACTCTGGAACCAAAGCGTTCATGCTTGTATCCTGGCTTTGCCAGCACACGATACAATGATCCTTGTCAAATCATATTAATATCTCTTACATTACTTTTCTGGCTTTGCCTTCTCGCATGCTGGTAGCATCGTTTAGCCCATTAATTGATCTTTCTTCTCATGGAGGCAATTTAAGTGAAAGAGGTGGTAGACAGAAGAGAGCAGACCAGATGTTGCAGGCCTCAGACAAGCATATGTTCAGGTTTGCTTGTCTGACACAAAAGAAACGGTTTTCTTTTTTGTAAAAGTCAAAGGATTTTCTGCAAGTTTATAAATGACAATTTCACAAGCCAGTATTTTGGAAGTATTTAAAACATGAAAATACAAAAGACAAACCCAGATTAAATCTGTTAAATCATATCGATGGGTATGCTGGTACTTGCATCCTTGCCTTGATGATGGAGAGAATGAAGCTAGATTCATTACCATTTTGCATAAAACCTTATTATAATATTTTGTTTTTTGAAAATGTCATGTTTGGTGATGTCATTTGTGTACTTTCAAAGTCAGTTTTATAAAATTATTATTTTAGTACATGGTAAGAACTGGAAATAAAAGTGTTAAAATGCAGAAATTGCAGAGCTTGCACAAATACCAGTTTAGCCCCTTAATCAATTTGTGATCTTGGGCATCACATTTAATCTTGTATTTGCCTAACCTCTCAAAATTGCCAGTCCCTAAACCTTTCAAAATTGTGAGCCCTTCAGAATGATTTCCTTCTCATGGACCTTCAAAAAAGCCTCACTCATGGTGTCACTGGCTATAGCGTTGCTTCCACTACAATAGTGAGCATTCATATATTGCACACCACGGGCGCGTGTTCCTTTGACCTCTACTGGCAACACTATTTGAAAACTATGGCCCTCTTCTAATCTCAGTCTGTCTGGATACAGTCCCCGTCCTGGTAGCTTCTAATCTGCATCCACTATCCATGCTATGGAATGTGTAGCTTTTGCCTTCCTTCCAGTTGGCCTCCTCTATCCATGCTTAAGCCCTTTTGCATTCTGTGAGGCAGCTAATGTCAGTTTACTGTCTATTCTGGGTTACATGTACCTTTACATACAGTCCTGAATTAATACTACTGGCTGTATTACTTCCTGGATGCTATTGATAAAAAAGTCTCCCATATCTATGCTAGGATAGAAGTAACCTCTCCGTAGACTGCTAATGTTGGCCTTCAAATGCTACTTATCATTCTGATTAGAGCTAGAATAAAGAGGGAAAGGGGACTTAAAGGGAGTAAACATGCTTATTTTGAATGCTGTGAGGGAGCAAATCAACATATGGGTTGTGATCCCGGTGGGGGTGGGGCTAGGGATAGTGTGACCAGATATTCTTGATCACTTAATTCCTTTGTGTTGGTGGAGAGGGGCCCCAAAGATGTCCGTGCCCAGGGCCCCAAAAGTGCTTAAGATGGCCGTGGCCAGAAAGAGCAAAAAAAACCTATTCCAGGCAACAACACTCAGGGCAAGAGATCTCTGTCAGCATCGCACATCCTACATCCTGATACAGCCGGTACAAAAAAACATCTCACAGACAGAAGAGAAAGCCATGTAAAAAAGAACTCTCCGGCTCCATAGCACACCATCTTTTTAGAGCACCAGAAAGACGCAACTGTTCTAATCAGTGACTCGTGGACTGAAGAGATTTTTTCAATTTATTTTAATTACTTTTTGCTTTTTTGCTGCTTTTCTCTCACGCTTCCCTGGGCACCAATATCCAATGTGTGCAGTAGTTGAGCTTTCTGCATTGGCCATGGATGGGACCTCATTTCCCGGATCAGGGCCCCACTGAGGGTCTTTGTGTGACCAGAGTCAGGCTCTTTATCCTGGGGTGCCTCCCTCACTCCGTCCCCGTTAATGCAGGTCATTACATTGGTCTAGCAAAGCTCTTTTCATTTCCTGCTGCACTAATTAAAGCCACAAAATCACTGTGGACCATAAAAAAGAAACTTCCTGATACAGCTGGAAACGCACAAAGGCCCTGCCCGCTGAATACCATGGCGCTTGCACTTGTGAGCGGGGTCGGTGCCAGTGTATCGGCCTCGCCAAACATAGTGCCTTACAATGGGCCTAATTCACAGAAGTGTTTTATCAGATTGGCCAGGGCGCCAAGAAACCTCCCAGGTGGCAAAACCCCATTGGAAACCACTGTGAATTAGTCCCTATGGGCCTGATTCACAGAAGCCTTTTAAAATGGCGCAATCCAACTGAAAAACACTCTGTGAATCAGGCCCTGTGTGCCAAATGCGATGATTGTAGGGCCAAGGGGCGACTGTTGATGTGCCTTAGGTAGCCCCCCCAGAATTACTTTACTACATCAACACCCCTGCTCGTGAGAAGCCATCTTGTACGTGTTATACACAGGAAGGGTGCACATTTTCCTCTGATGTGAACCAAGAGCTGTACCAAGGAGGTTTTGTTTAGGGGGGCACGACAGTAGCGGAGGCAGCTTTTGGTGCCAGGGGGTGCGGCTAATAGGGCTCCGGGGTGCACTGGGTATCAGCAGGGATACAGAGGGGGGCGGGAGCCGCCCCAGTTCCCTCCCTGGCTACGCCACTGCGACAAGGTCCCAACACAGTCCACATGAAGGGTGGTCAGATAGGTTTCACAATGGCGAGAATATGTTTTTTGAAGGTGCTCATTATGGTGTCATCTTAAACCATTTATACAATTTGTCATATTTTGAGCATATGTATGTTTCTACTCCTGGGAATATTTGCAGAAATATGATGACAAATGTTTTCTTTCAAAGCTCCTTGAGCTATTACATGGGCATAGCTGGATTAGCGTGTGGGAGTTCTCCTGCAAACCATTTCTGACAAATTATTGTAAAATTGTACATTTTCGAGGACACTGTACTAATACCGTTGGTTGAACTATGTTGCTATCTAAAAGCAAGTGCAGAGATGTCTTGGGGAGACCCCACAAATGGATATTTGAGAAATTGTTCCATTTTAAAGCATGTTGGGCACGCAGGGTATTCAAAACGAAATATAATTAAAATAAATACTGGGTTCCTCCCCAAAAGGATTTCTCAGAAATGCTCTCATAATTATGCATTTCAACGCACATAAAACCAGGAGCGTGTCAAAACAAAAGTCAAGAAGATATTCGAAACTTTAAATTCTTCGACTAAACCCACCCAAAATATAACCATCACAGAATCTCAGTTGAATGGTGCAACACCACCCAGACTTATTTTCATGAACAAAGTGATACAATTAGAAGCAAGCCCAACGCTGGCACATGATTCTAGTAACGTACATCTCCCTCAAGCTTCAGCAGGTTCAAAACAATATAATCTCTGCACAGGGGCAACAGGCAAGACCACGCAGAGCAACAGAGGTTCGAATCCCAGATCCGCACTTAGAAACCAAACTTGGGTATGATATTAGGCGCATTATAAAAAAAACTAATAAAAAATATAATAAAACGTGTGCTTGTCCTAGATTTAAGTACTCCACGGTTTCCCACAAATAGGCAATCGCTATCATAACGATATCAAAATCCACCACTCACCTCAATGACCCTTGCCTATAAACCATTATCAAGGAATCTGCAAATGTACTGAGCCCATGACGACAGCTTTCATAAACTCTTCTTTAAAACAATCACTAGCTCCTAATGGCCTGTGAAGTAAAGTAAGACAGGGGTTAGCTAATTTCCCCAAATACACACAAGAGGAACTGGTCCAGCAGAAATCCCCTGCACTCAAAAACAGAAGAGTGCCAAAATTGGCCAAATCTTATTGTTTATTGAAATCTTGCTAAACAGGGATCAAGTTATGGAATACGCATGATTCTCCAATATTTTCTCACTGCTTATAGGCGTATCATGGAATTTTAAGTTGAAGTGACATCACAAAATAAATCTCATATTGCTAAAACCTAAGGTGGAATGGGATTGGTTAGTACGGTAGGCTACACATAGAAGATATGTGGGATTAGTACTTTCATTGGCTAAGCCGTGTCTGGGGGCTTGTCCTGTGACCACCTCCTAAATGTTGCAACTACAGGCATGTCAGATTAGCGCTCTACCAACGGGTCTTGCAACAAAGTGTGAGCAAGCATGGAAGGTGGGTAAGGATTGGTCAAAGATGTTCTTCTCAGTCATGGTGCTTGGAAAGTTACCAGCCCACGAGCAACATTTCAATGTGGTGGGAACAGCCTCAAAGGTGCTGCTTGACCCAATAGAGTTACCATCTCTGATTCTTTTGGCCTTGAGACAGAACATTAAGTGTTTAACCTAGTATTACTTTTGTATCAGTTGTCTGCAGTTCGATGGGAACAACGGTGTTTGTCTGGGTCAAATGAATAGGCTTTGTCTTCCAGGTTCGAATCACGTGTCCAGGGACCACAAACTTAATTTTCCTGCTCACATTTATGAGGATTTTCAGCATTTATACATGCAGGTGTTCTATCTCTTCTGATAATGTGAAACATTCTCTCACTCAATGTCTTTGGCCAAGATATATGTGCTGGCCCCAGCCAGTAATGTTTTTCAAGGAATCAGTTACATATGAGACCCAAGTATTAGATTCTTTCTTTTTGTAATCTCTGAATCATTTCAAACAATCTTCCCAAACTTTAAGACCAGAGTTTGCTTCAATTTTGCAAAGTATTTGCTGTCAGCCTTAGACATTTTCATAATGGCACTGCAGCCAGAATGTGGTAGTCGACTGAGCAACCATGCAATCGTATCAGCATCCACAACTTCTTGCACTTTGCATGCATACTCAAATGCAGTCAACCACTCCATGATGCATTCTTGTCATCATAGCTACTAAGCAGATCTTTTGGGAACCTTGGATTAGAGGAGGAGCTAAACCCATTACCAGATCCTCTAGAGGAGCCATTGGCAGCTTGTAACGTGGCAAGTTCCAACTGGTGATCCCTGTCCTTCTGTTTCTCTGCTTTTTCCAGTTTTAGCTAAGCCATGAAGAATTCAAGCTCCTTCTGCTTAAACAGCAGCTCTTGTCTTTTGAATTCCAGCAAGACCTCAGACTCAGAGCCAGCAAAAGGAGAATGGGACTCTACATCATCCTGATCATCACCTGTCTCCTCGATGAAGGCCACAACAGTCCTGTCAGCAATGTTAATGGGAGCATCCCCAGCACCTCTACACTATCATGTGAGGGACAAAATGTGATCTGGCTTTCCTGCCATTCCATGATCTTTTTTTCATTTCAGCTTTTGTGCCAGAGGCTGACAAGCCTCTTTCTGCACAGATCTTCCTTAGTGTTTCTAATTTGGAAGTGCTCAAAGTTACGTTCACAATTGCTTCCATGTCATAAGTGAGGCAGGTGGCTTACAGTTAAATTTCAACTAAGGTCACTGTGTTTTCTGTGTAAGTACAACCTGGGTATTTCACCAGTGTGCAACACTGGGTATGTCCAATCGTATCCCAACACTGCCAACAATTTGTTAAGATGGATTTCTAAACTCTGACCCGGTGGGCATATGTTTAGGACACCACCCTAGTTTAGTGGAACAGGGGAACCTTCTGGACAAACCAGACCAATCTACGGTAGCTTAGCAGGCAGTCAAGACTAAGTCTCAGGAGGGGTGAGAGTGATCAGAAGGCCAAAATGAGCACACACAGTAAAACACCACAGAAAACCCTTCGACGGATGTATATCAAAAATACATTTATTATAGGCTTTTATAACAAAAACACGATTAAACCACATTCATCAAGAAAACAATTACCACACACGCTGATTCATTATGTAACATATATCCAATTTACGTTTAGCTTAATGCTGATGAAAGGGAAGAAAATAACCATATCCTGCAACAGAAAGGGGTCAGTTCAACTCATAATTCAGATTAGGCAGTTTTTCATCAACAATCCCTAATTTATGTAGTACAGCCCTACCAAGTGAGGAGCCTAGCACTCAAAGTACAGTTGTGCGTTAACAATGCGTGGTCGCGTGTAAAATGAAAAGCAGGTTCTCTTCGGGGGCTGTAGCTGCTCAGGAAGGGACTTGAGGTGAAGAATAATAAATTCCTACTCCTAGAGGAGGGTCTACCCTTGTGGATAGAGCAACTTTCGGAGTTCGGGAATAGCTGGGGAGTGCAGGCTAGCCCAGCGAAGGTAAGTATCTTTTAAGGGATGCTCGTGCGTAAAAAGGGATGGATGTGCCAGGGGTCACTGTTAAGTGTTGAAAGTACTCACCACCCCCCAAGATAGTCAGGGCCAAACTTTGCCAGTCTAGCCCACTTCGCTCAAAGGTGTTAACCCTGCGGATTCAGGATGCTCTGGCTCTCAGCAGCTGCAGGAAAGGACAATAGTCTGTTGCCGAGACAGTACCCTTTACTCAGCTCTCGAAGAAAGGAGAAGGATAGATCTGGTGCAGCGTGTGTCTGACAGTGCTAGTGATCAGTTCAGGCATAGCTTCAGTTACAACGGGAATAGGGGTTGTGATAGCATATACTTTAGTGTGTGTGTAATTCAGTACAGCTCTTTTGCAAGGTAGGAAGGGTAAAGAGGTAGAGACAGCAGAATGCAAAAAATGTCAGTAAAACAACTCTTGCTGCATTTTTCATGTGTTGCATACGTGTACGCTCTTGGTGTTGTCCATAAACTCAACATAAATGTATACCAAAACTCATAACCTTTGAGATTACCATTGATGAGACAGTCAAACTCTTAATAAAGAGTCTTTCGAAAACGAATAAAGTTTTAGGATTACTGAGCAAAGCAATAATAGGCACATTACTTCTTGTCAGAATTGGAGAACTGTGTGCGATGTAAACAAGGAAAGCATAAACACAAACTTTTTCTGGTATCATTTGCTCTTTAGTTACTATGAGTTCGTAAAGTGCTTTTCTGTGATCGTGCAAGTATAAAATTACTTGCCAAAACTCGCACAAGTGCGATGATTACCTGGTGTAAAGAAAAGACAGTGGGCATCATCGGCGGTTGGGTGGAGTGGTAGAAATGCGGCAGTAACACTATTGCCACTGCATTACTGCTCCACCCAATCCTGAGTATTGGGGATGGTAGGAGCACACACCTCCAGCTTTGAGTTGGGGGTGTATGCACTTGCTTTCTGCCCATTTTCAGTGCATTTACCCTGGTTCAATTTGCACCGCTGTAAATGCAATGAAAATGCCCCACAGACTCCAATTGACTCAGCGAAAATGGGGATTAACAGCATTGCCGGAACTTGGGATCTAGTGCTAATAGTGCCGGACCAAGTTGCAGTAATGCCATTTGCGAGCGGTAGTATCACAGTTGTTTAACTGCTAGGATACCAGACACTCATGATGAGGTCCAGTGTGCCTATTCTAGCTTTCTGTTTGCTCTTGTCTAGCTCTGTTTCAGGTTTAGGTCTCACCTGTGGTCTGTTGGAAGTCTTGGTGTTGTGAAGAAAAGGCCTGTCCTTCCTAGCGTCCAGGACTCCCGGAATAAGAACGGGGTGGGCTGGGCACCAGAAAGCCCAGACCCAAGGAACCCCCCCCAAGGGGGTCAAAAACCTAGTAGAAACAAGGTTTGGGAGCAGATGAAGAGAGAGCCGCAGATGAGCGAGTGTAGCTGGCGCCATCTTCCCAATGTAGAAAAGCATAAAGGCACTAAGGAAATATGGGTTGAAAGGGGAAAATAAGAGTAATCCAGAGGATGAGAAAGACAGCCAGGCAGAAAGCAGAAGGAAACAAAAAGGATCAATTCAAAATAAACCTCAGGTAGCAAACAAATCAAGATTCAGGGAGAATTAGAGAAATACAAAAGTAGCACTAGCGAGTGCAAAGTGAGGGCAACCAGCATTGACTGTAACAAAGCTGCAATGAAGCGTGCTGCATTGTAATGCCACAATTGTTTGTTTGCTGTGAGCTCTTCCCCGGACTGCATGTGATGACAGACATCGCGTAGGGGGCCCCTTGTAGTTGGTAACAAATCTGTTTTGCAGAATGGTTGGCAATTTACAGCAGAGGCCATCTTGCAGTTGTCAAGCAATGCACATTGTCTGATCGGCATTTGATGGTTGTACTTCCAGCAATCCCAGAGTGACCAATGCCAGGGTCGAATTGTAACAGCATGACCCCTTCCAGATCTAGAACCACCAGGTTTCCATGGTTGGAGTGTATGGACGCAGCGTATCAAAAGAGGGGTATGAATACCTTTTGCGGGCTCCCACGTACAACCCGCTGATCTGTAGCCTTTCCAGTCTATGAGGTACTGCAGGACTCCACAGAAATACCTGGAATCACAGATTTTGGCAACTTTGTATTCAGGTTCATGATCAATGAAGACAGAAAGTAGCCATTTTTCCGATTTATGCATTGATGATTTCTTGTAAGGTTTTAGAAGAGAGGAAGGAGAAACACAACAAATTCTCTTCCAGGATCTTGGCATTTGTAAACGAAAGGCCACAGGGTTTAGAACTTTCATCACTGTAAAGGGTCCAAAGTATTTGGGTGCACATTTTCCTGTCTTAAGATGCAGTGGTATAAATGTGTCTAACAGCCAGATCTTATCTCTTTACGGAAATCTGGATCAGGATTTCTGTGTACATAGTGTATTTCTTTGCTTGAAGGTGAGCATTGCTTAGAGTGTTGCCACTTTTTTCTTGAGTGTCCTGTAGATCTTGCAGAGGTACTTCCACAGCTGGTACATTGGAACTATTAGAGGGCATGAATGGTAACCAAGTGGGATGAAACCCGTAATTGCAGAAGAAAGGAGTCATCCCTAAGGCAGAGTGATATGAATTGTTGTTAGAGAGCTCTGCTGAAGGAAGAAGGGAAACTCAGTTATCCTGCACAGCTGAAACAAAACATCAAATATATTGCTCAAAAGTCTGATTTGTTCTCTCTGTCAAACTGTTCATTGTGGATGGTATCCTGATGACATGCTTCTGGATGTGCCTAGATTGGAGCAGAGGGGTGTCCAGAATTTGGAAGTGTATTGCAAGCTGTGATCTGATATGATATTGGTGGGTAAATCATGCATTCTGGTATTAAAAACGATATAAGCCAGATGCAGTGGGAAGGGACATGCAGGGTGTAAAATGCACCATTTTAGAAAAAGTATCTACTCTAACCATGACAGAAAGTTCCTCTTTCAGAGAGATGTCAAGGGCAAGAGGATGTTAAAAAACAAAGGAATACATTTCCTGTAGAAGTTGGTTAAGCCAAAAACACTGTTGAATCTCTTTTGCTGAAGATGGTATTTTACAACTTAGAATTGCCTTGAGTTTACATGGATCCATAGATACACCATCTTTGGATAAGATGTATCCCAAATAAGGCACTGAGGTTGCATCAAATATACACTTTTCTAACTTGAATTGCAAATGGTTCCTTTGTAGATGTGCAAGGACCTCGCTGACGTGTTTAGTATGTTCAATCACATTCTTAGAAAAAGCGAGTATATCATTCAGATATACTATGAGAGTGTGAAAAAGAAGATCAGCAAAAATGTGATCCATAATTCTTTTAAACACTAACAGACCATTCGCTAATTCATAAGGCATGAACCAATGTTCGTAGTGCATAAAGGGTGTTTTGACAGCTGTTTCCGATTCATCGCCTTCATGAATCCTTATCAGGTGTGTTTGCTGCACGAAGGTCCAGCTTCGTGAAATTGGCAGCATCCTTTACTGCGTCTAATATATCTGGAATAAGGGGCACAGGGTACTTGTCCCTGGCTGTCACTGAATTTAATCCTCTATAATCGAAACACGATCTCAGTTCTGTGGTCTCCTTTTTTGGAATAAAAAAATTGAGGCACCAGAAGAAGAGACAGATTCTCTGATGAGACCGTTGCCCGTGTTTTCTTGCAAGTAGGCTTTTGGTGCTGTTTTTTCAGCTGGAGAAAGATGAAACATGCGGTTAAAAGGAACCGTCGTGTTTGGAAGAAGTTCGATGACACACTCTTCGGGTCTTTGTGGGGGCAAGAATTTAAAAACCTCTTTCTCTATTACTTCCCGATACTGTGTATATGTTTGTGGTAGTGTTGTAGCAACTGTAGGAATACTCAAGTTGCTTTATGAAGGCAATGAGTGCAATTGGCACTGAATTGCTGGTTCAGGGAGTAGCACATTGCTCAGAGCCCAAGAACAGAGTGTGTGCCTTCCAATTTACTTAAGGATTATGAGTGGTAAGTGATGGAATTCCCAAGACGATGGGGTAATGGGCTGCTTGAATAAGATCACACTGAATCTGTTCCCGGTGGTTGTGAATAAGCATCTGCAAAGGTACTTCTGTTATGGGTCAGCTATCCAAAAGACGTCTGTCGACTCCTTCCACTGGAACAGGGTCTTCTTTTTTTTGTAACAAAATGGCAATCTGTTTAGGCCACGGGCATCCATAAAGAGACCTGGCACTCCTTAGTCCACCAATGCAGATGCCTTGATAGAGTAGGCATCTTAGAGTTGTAAAGTCACGGTCAAAACCAACAAGTGGCAATGCACTTTTCAAGGCTACTAATATGAAGCTATTATCTTGCTGAGTGGAATCCTGCAATTGCTCCCGATCCTGTGTCACAGTTAGAGTTGGGAGTTGTAGTTTTCCTTGTGCCTTGGTGCCAATGGACAAGCCCTTAATAAATGAGTACCAAAGATACAGTCCTTTGTCTCTGCTTCTACATCTTTCTTCTGAAGATGGGGGGCCTCTAGCCGTTCCTAACTGCATATGCTCCATACTGGTGTTCAGTCAACTCGTCGAAAAAAAACTGGTCGACTGCAATTTGGTCGACGCAATTTGGTCGAAAACCAAATGGTCGAATTTTTTTTTTTATTTATATATTTATTTTTCGGGCTTTCGTTTAGTTAAAAAAGGGTTTTTTAGAGAAAAAAGGGGGGGGACCCCCCCCCAAAAAAAAAAAAAGGGTTGAAATAAAAAAAAGAAATTCGACCAAATTGGTTCGACCATTTGTCTGGTCGACCAATTTTTTTCGACGAAATGTCTGGCAACCCTCCATACTATCCTTGACTGGCTCTTCTTGAGAACTTGTCGATGGAAATGTTCGATTAGTAAAGGAGCAATGTTTTCTTCTCGTTATCTTTCCTAGAACCTATAATCGATCTGAATAACCAGTTTTACCAACTGATCCAAAGTGGCAGGTCTGGGTACCAGAGAAAGTTAATCTTTGAGTTCTTCGGATAGCCTCGATATAGCGTAAAACACACCTGATCCTACCAATCTGCTTGCAAAGCCAACAGCATGAATTTGACAGTATAAGCCAAAACATCAAGCCGTCCTTGTTGGAATACTAGAAGCTCTTTGTGTGCAGTATAAGATAGCTCCGGATGGTCGAACAGCCTTTTCAAGGCTATAACAAAGCCTGAATAAGAGATAATCATCGAGCTGTTTGTTGAAACCATGGTTGTTGCCCAAGCCAAAGCGCTATTGACAGATGAGTTATCAGAAACTCTACCTTTGACTTATCAGTCTGGAATGACACTTCTCTAAAAGAGAATTGGACAGAGCATGCATCTAGAAACTCCTTCAAGCATTTAGGGTTTCCTGAAAATATTCAAGCAATGAGAAGGCACCAGCGGTGCCTACAGGCAAGGCATCCTGTGCTTGTAAGGCTTGGCGCAGATAAGCATTTTCCTGTAGTTGTGCCATGTCGGTTTTAGGTTTTACCTGGCATTGCAATTTTTCAGGTTTAGGTCTCACATGAGGTCTGTTGGAAGTCTTGGTGTCATGGAGAAAAAGCCTGCCCTTCCTAGCAGCCAGCATTCACAGAGTAGGAACAGGGTAGATTGGCTGCCAGAAAGGCCAGACCCAAGGAAACACCCCACCAAGGGGTAAAACACCTTCTGGAAATTTAGGTTTTAGAGCAGATGAAGAGAGGACCGCAGATGAGCAGGTGTAGCTGGCGTGTATTCCAATGTTGAAAAGCAGAAAGGCACTAACAAAATATGGGTTGAAAAGGGAAAATATGAGGAAGCCCAAGTATGAGAAAGGTTGCCAGGCAAAAAGGAAACAAACAGGTGTGGTTGAAAATAAAACGTGGTTAGCGAACAAAGCAAGATTGAGGCAGAATTAGAGCAATACAAAAGTGGTACTAGCGAGTGCAAAGTGAGGGTTACTAGCATTGACTGTAACAAAGTTGCACTGCTGTGAGCTGCATTGTAATGCCACATTTGCTTGTTTGAAGTGAGCTCCTACCCACAGTGCATGTGACTGAGGTACTGCACTCTCAGACCATACCATACAGCCGCCCTGCAATTATTAAACAGCGCTCCATCATGTGCTGTGTTCTGCGCTGTCACTCTGGGATAATCTTCCCATTCCAAACATCGTTAGTCTCTGCCACAAGAATGGCGGAAAGCTCTTCATGTCACTCACTGCTAGTGTTATCCCTACTGTCAATCTTTCTAATTCATGAATCCATTTCCCTGCTCCTGCAGTCAACAAGGGCAACTTACTCCTCGGGTGATCCTTGTCCAATTGTTGCCACAGTATATAATATGGTCACCCACCACCCTTTCCTAACACAGAAACTGCATCAACCCTACACCTTTGTCATATTTCCATATGTCTTTCTTAACTGTAAATGCTCCCATCATGCTATTTCTCTTTCGTCCTAGTACTGCTCTCAACCTCTGCACGTATGGAGTAACTTTATCCGCGCCTTGTAATCTGCCTTTGAAGCACTTGAGGTGCCCCCCCAGGCTCTAGCTGTCCCCTTTCTGTATTTTCCTCTTTGTCCCACAGTGTCTCCCGCTCAATTTTTATCCCCTCAGAGGGGTGCCGTGGCCTCCTCCCTTCTTCTTCATCGCTCAACCCTAGCTCCTCTTCTGACCCCATTGACCTTAAACTGTCATCATTGTCTTCATTCCACTCATACTCAAAATGAATTCACCTCTTCATATATTTCCCCTTCTGTCTCCTCGTTGCCCAGTCCAGTCAGTCTCGCCCCCCTCTCTGTGGGGATCCTGCTACACTCCTGTTTATTGTAGGGTCAGCAGCACTATCACACCTGCTTCTATACAATAGCCCAATCCTCCTCTGTATTCCCAATTCCTCAACGTTGTCTAAAAGTCTGGGCTCTGTCATTATATTTGCTAACTCCTTAAGGCATCTCTCCCTACTTCTCTCTCTTCCACTCCTGCCTTTTGTCCCTCTCTTCTTCCTCTCTCCACCACCATTCTTTGACAATTCTCTCAATCTCAGTTTCCCTCTTCTCCCTCCTAAATTTCACCTGCCTCTCTTTTTCTACCTCAGGCTTTCTCACTGCATTCTCCTCTATTTCCTTCTGTCTTCTCCTCTTCTCTCTTTCCTCTCTATCCTTCTCTTCTTGTTTCTCTGATTCCATCCTCAACAGTTCCTGTTCTCTCTTCTCTTCCCTTCACTTCTTCCATTAGCTATACCCATTCTCTTTCCTCCTCCTCCCTCTCCTTTTTTTAGCTTCCTTCTCTAGATCTCTGGGCTCTGTTACACTCCTTCTGTCTAGTTTAAGCAATATCTGTCCCCCCGCCCACTCATTCAGTGGAACTCTTGCCTCTACGCCCCCTTTACGTCCCTGAGTCACTTTGTCTCCCCGTCAACTTTGCTTGCAGCTCGCTGCACTCTTTGTGCTCATCGTTCATAGTCCCTGTTTTCTTATTCGCCAGTTAAGCACCACTAAGTGCGTCTTCGTTAATACACACAAGAAGTGCATTCACAGAGTTATTGTACCCTGCCACTGATTTTAACTTTTCCAAGGGGTAATATCCCTGGCCTCCTGTTGGTGAGTCAGCTGTTTGGGGAGTAGGAGGAGCCGTGGGCACTTCTCCCCTCTGCATCTTGATGGTTGAGCATTAATTCCTTCTTGGGTGGGTCCTCTTCCTTGTCCTCAAACATCTTCCATAACTCCAATATTGCTAATCTGCTGCTCAATTTCTTTCCCCTATATGCAGCATGCAATATGTGGTCATGTGTTGCAGTACAGATTTCAAAAGAAAGACTGCTTTACCGAGGCCATGGCCTTGCCATTTTGCCCTATGTATCGCGAGACCATTCCGCGCTGTACTTGCGTATTTTGTACTGATACCGCGAAAGGGACTTGCACAAATGTTTAAGGGGTGTATCCTCCATGTTGGCACATCACTCTCTGACTGCTGATAATTACTTGACCTCAAATAATATTTTTTACCTACTTTGAACAATGGCATTTTTAATTTTACAATCGTTGTTAACAAATAACCGACTTCTCCAAAACAAAACAAACTCCAGTCTGTTCTACCAGCCTCTCCAGCTCACCAACACAAACAAGGGGCTGTTCCACACATCGCCCATGCTCTATTCTCTGCCCTCAAAGGCCAGGCCACAACTCTCTAGGTGTACTTCGAGCACAACTCAAATGGTGCAGCAACCTTCTAGTTTTCTAAATCTTCACCACAACTTTGCTCTGCTACAAACAACGCCTTTTTCATTTTTCTTCACCACCAACTCTATGCCCCACTATGGGCCGTCACTCTTGCGTCAATGTGTTATGTCCTATTAACAACCTTTTGTGGCATCACCAACCACTTATGCATAAAAAACACTTCAAGGGCACTTTCAAATCCCACAATACACAAAACACCACAACACCTATAAACTACGGCCATCATCCTGCTTTTTCATTCACAGTGGAATACATCTCTTAAAAGTGGCCACTCAGGGGCTTGGTCTTTCTTCTACACCACAGCATAGGATAACCTTTAATCTTTTTTGTTTTCTGTAAAATTCAGTAAGGTACCACCTTCCGCAGCCTAAGCTAGCGCCTAGCCACAGGGATTTATCTCGTCATCCATAACCTAGCTAACACCTGGAAAAAGGGAATCTCTCATAAATAACACATAAAATGAACCACAACACAACAATTCCCTCCCCCAATATTTGTCAGATTGTTGGACTCATACTTATGCTCTGTGGATCCGCTGAAGCCCTCAGACACCGTCACTCCCACAGGGAGCAGGCAGGAATTCCACCACAGGGCCTCCTGATGGCAGTCTCAGTTTCCACGTGTGGTCAGTGGTCCAGTCCTCGCGGGTCGTGAAGCATCATTCTATCATTGTACTAGTTACATTTGCTGCTTCAGAGGCCTTTGTTTGACTATATCCAGCCACCTTGCGGCCACTGCAGTCTATCTTCCCTCTCCCCACCCGCTGTTACTCCTCCTGTGTCGTCCCTCCGCCAGCCTCCCTCCTTGATTGGGCATTAGGCCCTTTTAACATTTGTACCCTGGGCAGCCCCTCTGACTGTTGCAACCCACTGGCGAAGGACCCCAAGAAGAAGGACAGTTCCATTGGTTGCAGTCTGCTTGTGTCAGCCAGGGAAGCATGAAACCTGCAGCCGTCAGCATGCTGCAACTGACCAGGTAGGTGGAATCAGGGGGGCAGCATTACTCTGCACCTCATTAAACTGATCTCCCCCCTTATATCTTCTGGCACTGCTACCGCACCCACATAATCATCTCATCAAATTGTATTGCTTAGCCTTCTCGCATATCTCCCCAGGAAAGTCTGATTCTTTTGTATTGATGCTGTATTTACAAACGTAGGTCTTTTTCCCTCCTTTAGGAAAGTCGCATCTGGGTATTTTGCATTGTTGCTGTATTCACAAACTAGGCCCTTTTCCCTGTTTTAGGAAAGTCAAATCTAGGTATTTTGCATTGCTGCTGTATTTTCAAACTAGGCCTTTTTCCCTTATTGAGGAAAATCGAAAGTCGAACCGGGTTGCATTGTTGGAACTGTGGTACTCTAAATGTGTCTCATTAGGCTCTTTCTCACTCTCTATGTTCCCACCCCTCTGGGACTACCGTTGTACTGTTCAGTGTACCTGTCTGCCCCTTCTGTGCATTCTCACTTCCGTGTGTTCCCTGTTCTGTGTGTTCCCACTGTGTGACCCCCAACTCTCTCCCTTGCGCATCCTGTGCTGTGTGGTGCCGGGCTGCACATCCCTTCTTTCTCTTTCATTCCCTCACCCTCCCGCTCCCCCCTGCACGCTCTATGGTGCTCTCTGTCCCCCCATCTTCTTTATCTACCACTCTATCTCCTTTCCTATCCCTCTCACTAAGTCGGGGAGGAAGAAGTTCAAGAGAGACATCCTGGTCCCCAACCCAGTCCTCCCTATCATGGATACCTACATCAGTGCTTCCTCCAGACAGATTCTCACCAACATCCTCTTTGTCGTTCCCTCCCCAGATCTATGGACCCCTCCTATGGTCTCTGTTTTCTCTCCTTTTTTCTTCCTCTCCCATTAATGGTAGCACTCAGTGGGAGGCCCTCCTGTCCTCCTTCCACCCCTCTTAGATTATCATTAATATCTATCTGAATGGAACCATCTTGGTCCAGGCCCCTCAGTCCAATCTTCTCCTTTTCGATAGGCATCTCCCACATCTTATCAACTGCCTTCCTTCTCCCGCTACTCCCAATAGCACCTCTCTGGCTCCTCCACTACCTCCTTATACCACCCCCTCCTCTCTGGGTACTATGCCATCTCCTTTTACCACATCCACCCACTCTCAGGCTCCTCTACCACCTCCACAGAGCATACATCAAGCCTGTAACCCGCCACAGAAGTCTTTCAAAGGTGGCAACCTGCTCCACGTTGCTACTCTCAACTCTTGCTCTGCTGTCAAACACTCCTCTAACATTTGCCACCTCCTTGAAGAACTTGACCTGGATGTCCTCACTCTCACCGAGACATGGTTCATGGCCAGCTCTGTCAAATATTTTGACACTCTCCTCTGTGATAGCTATATGATCCTCTCCAAACCCAGAACCAAACGTCCCGGAGGTAGAGCAGCCCTAATCTTTCCAGAGTGGGTCGCTGCTTCTGTCTTTCCCATGCAGGCCTACTCCTTCTTTGAATGCCTCGTCTGCAGACTCTCTATCTCTCCTGGCCTCTCTCTGACTTTAGCCACCATTTACAGGCCACCTGGCCAGGTCGCTCTCTTCCTCTCAGAGTGAGCCGACTTCTCCTCTTCTCTCCTTGCCTCTACCTCTAAACCTCTCCTCAGAGATCTCAACATCCACTTGGATGCTTCTAATCCCTTCTCAGGGCTCTTTTGCAACCTCTTTAATACTCTCTCTCTTTCCATTCTACCCTCCAGTCTGACGTACTCTGCCGGGTGCATCTTGCATGTTCTCAACTCCTCAAACATCCCCCTCGCGAACCTTCTCACCACCCCTCTCTCTTGGACTAACCACGTTCTGCTCTCCTTTCACCTAAAGCTCACTATCCCCCAGGCGAAACCGCCCCCAGCACTGCCACCTCTTTGCCGCCACTTTCTCTACTCCTCTTATGCCTGCGGATGACTAACACTCTGACACAGCCATCTCTATCCTTCATCTTTCTATCTCCAATACTTTGAATGTCCTTGCCCCTGTCATGAGAATCCGTCTGAAGCCTACCTGCAAGTGCAACTCTTGGTATGACTTTGACTTCACCACCCTGAATTGCAAGTATAGGGTGGCTGAGAGGAAGTGGAGGGCATCGGGTGCATCTGTCCAAGTAGGTGCTCCCCTGCTCCTCCAGAACCATCAAGAACCACATCGACACCCTCGCTTCAGCTTTGGGCAATTTCTGAAAACACTCTTTTGCCACTGAAACGATTCTTCCTGTCTGGCAAACTACCACCCAATTTCCATCAGTCCTTTCCTAGGCAAACTCCTGGCAAAGATGGCCATCTCCTAGTTACTCTCCACACTGAATCTGTTGGTTGTCTCCATGACCATCGGACTGGCCTCAGAGCAGGCAGAGGCATGGAAACTGCTTTCCTGAACATCCGCGAAGATCTGCTCACTAACCTTGATTCTAGCCGTCCTTCTGTTCTCATCCTTTGTGATCTCTACTCTACTTTTGACATCGTCAATCATGCCATCCTGATCAATCCTCATTGTGAGAACCTGGGTATCATGGATAAGGTCCTGGCTTGGTTGATCTCCTGCCTCCTGGACTGACCCTCCCAGGTTCAACCTGGGTACGTTCTCTCCACCAACTCTTTCTCCACGTATGCTGTTCCCCAGGGCTCTAACCTCTCACCCTGGCTCTTCAATGTCTACTTGGCCCCTTTGGCCCACCTTATCTCTACCTTCTTCTCTAACATTCAGTGTTATGAGAATGACACTGAGCTCTCCTTCAGGCTCCCCTCAGCCGCCTTTCCTCTCTCTCTCATTTCTGACTGTCTATCCGCAAATCAGGAATGGTGCATCTCCAGCAATTTCTACCTTAATGCCAGTAAGACTGAGATCCTTCTCACACACTACCTAACCATTCCCCGTGTTAAAAGAGCAAGCGGAAATTGACAGTTCTTTCCGGTCTTGGCAGCTCAGGCTTGGAATGCTGTATCAGTGGACCTACGACAGGAAAAAAGGGTAGTGGTTTTTAGAAAACAGCTGAAAACACTTTTTTGTTGCATAGATTGGGTTGAATGCAGTATACTTAAGCCTTATATTGTCCCGTCTGTCTGTGTTGATCATGCGCCCTGATGTCCGCAGGCTTTTGGCACTGTAAAAACAGATAAATAAATAAATAAATAAATGCAGGTATTAGCTTTCTTGGTGTAATTCCATCAGTCCAGCAATTCACTCTTAGCAGGACCTGACATGACTATGAGTGGTGCCGGTTTTGGCAAGCACAGGATACTAGATGACATGCCCAAGGTCAAAGACAAGCTGTGTTGCCTCTTCCATGAATTCTTTGTTTTAGACTTTGAAGGTCAATCCGTTATTACTAGGCAAACTTCCCCAAAAGAGACCAGCGAAAAACCAAGACAATAGTTCGAGGACCTCTGAACATTCATTGGTTTGCATTTGGGTGCAAGCCAACCCCCTGCAACCTCAAAGTACTTCTATAGCCACTTTCTGCTTCCCCACATCTCTTCATGCCACTCCCCCACCTCCGCAGCACTCTAGGAATAGTTTAAACTTTTTTATTTTTTTATTTCTACTGTGCTGGGAACATAAACATATTTAGCATGCCACACTTCTCTGCAGTGGCCTGCCATCTCCAGTAGGGCAGTGTAGAGCAGTATCATTCATTTTTTACGAATACATGACCTTGAACTTTTGCTGACACATCTTAGGATAAGTTTGAAATTTTTGAAGAACCTTTGAGCCACCTAAACTTCAGGCTGTTCAGGGAATTGCTGAACTAATTTGTCCAGCCCAGCTCCCAGTCTCACTAAACTGAACAATAAATGTCTCTAAGTTCCAGTGAGCAGTCTCCTTCTAGCGAGAAGAAACAGATGGCACCACGAAATAACACTGTCAACGCTGCTGAAATCCAACATCTTTACTCGAACTTTTAGGAATTTTCCAAGAATTGTTTCACTTGCTTTCATATTTCATCAGTCTTCCACAGTCAGGAAGAGCAATGTCCCACAGGTACCTTGACTGATAATCAGGCTGTTACTGTGGTACAGCTGACCTGAATTACCAGATGTTACTGTTATGTTACTCTGCTTTTATATGGCAGGGCCCGGTTTCATCGAAATCGAAAAATTCCCCCGACAAGTCGCTTTCATCAAACAGCGGCCTGTCGGGGAACGCCAAGGAGCACAGTTACCCGGCATGCCCGGAAGGACCGGGAAGCGGCGCTGCGCCAGCCGGCGAGCTAAGCAGGGGGATTGGGGAGTGGGAATGTGTGTTTGCGTGTGTGTGTGAATGTTTATTGAGTTGGGAACGGAGGGTGAGTCGGGAGTTTGGGGCTGGTGGGGGTGTCCCTCACCGAACAAGCAACAGGCCATAGATGGAGGAGGGTGAGCGAGGGAATGGGGGTTGCAGCGGTATCCCCTGCATTTGGAGCAGAAAGGAAATGGGTGTATCAAGGGAATGATGGATCCCTTGATAGCCGAAACCGGGCCTGGGGAACAAGACTTCGGTGGAAACGGCCTGCAGGGAATCAGCATAGAACCCTTTTACACTGTGCCAATTCAGCCACTGCTGGGGCTCTACAGACCTAGTGTGCTGGAGGATAGTGAGCGAAAGTGAGCAATGCAAGAGGGGAGCACAAGAAGAGAAGAAGGATGTTTCGACAATTGTGCAAAGGGAAGTGCTTAGTATAAGGATGGATTCTGTGACTCCATTTTATAAGGACTGTCCTCTGCAGTTCATTGGGAACGATATATATTTGACCAACCATGGCTTGCTGAGATGAAGTGCCCAGTACCTTATCAGCTGTAGAGGAAACCAGGAGCCCTTCCACCTCTTGTCCAATACACATCTGAGCTCTTGAACTGTGATCTCCTTTTGCAATTGAATGACATTTACTTTGCTCCATTTTTTTTCGTTTGATGATTCAGGCACAGATAATTGTTATCCTATCCCAAAAAAAACGTATATTCAAGCAGGGGTGTTGCTAGGTCTGGAAAAGATCTGGGACTACGCTTATGTCGGGACTGGTGGGACTCTGGGCTAGCTATAGCCTTTTGGTTGTACCCCCTGAGCTTCTATCCGGGGCTACAACCAAAAGACCTGGGGCTATATCCCCCAGACACCCCCTAGCAATGCCTATGTAGTCTCGGGATGATAGCTCGGGAGGATAGCTCAGGGGCAACGTGCTCGCCTTGAGAGCAAGACGACATGGGGCAACGCAGGTTCGATCCACTGGTCCGCGCTTAGAAACCTCTGGGTATTAAGCGCGTTATAAATAACCTACATATCATATCATATATCTGTGTTCAAGCAACTCACACTCCGAACCAACGATAGGGCATTGGGAATGTATGTGTATATTGCATTCCTGTGCACTGTAGGGCTATCTAGTACCATTGACGCAGATGCATATGTGCCTGTTGCGAGGATGAGCGCGCTAACGCTTTGAAGCGGAAAGCATGGCAGCAGATCCCTCGCATCCTCCACGCTGCGCACTCCCATCTGAGGAACTCTGGAAGGAGTTAGTATCCAGGAAGGCATTACTCACCCTCCCCTGTGCACTCTCTGCAAAATCAGGATCTCGTGTTTCGTGTCCAAGGGATGAGTAGCGAAGACTGTGGCTGCAAAAGCATGCGGGGCGTGGAGCCAATGTGCTGTCAGCGAGGCACGTGGACGGGGACCCGCTGCACGCCGTTCTGATGCAGAACCAGTCCATTAGGCACGTGCTGCACTGAAGCCAACACGTGGGAGCTTCCGGCCATCACAGGCAATCCAGACCTGAACACAATTCATCTCGTACGCATAAAGCATTCAGGCAGTTGATCTCAGAGTGCTGTACAGCCAGAGGGGTTACCATATTAACTTGGGCACATTGAGAGCAGTGCTGTTTTCATAGGAAATGCCAGGAAAGACCATGGCACCAGCCATGACATATTATTTGTTGGGGATTTTTAATTTCTCCTGAGAAACTGAACTCATTTTACAACAAATTATAACATCCCCTTCACTGTTTAGTTCAAAAGCACTCCCTTCTCCTCACTAGGTGGCAGAATTCTCGGCTGGCCTAAAGCGTTGTCGGATGGGGCACACAAATTGTCATGGGCACCAAAACAAGTGGGCCGCATTCATGAGTTATGATTGGTGTTTTTTCTAAACAGTTCCGTAGCACCTGGGAGTACGTTTCACGTGAGAATATGTTTGAAATGTTTCGTATTAAGTATTAAGTGTTTGGTACCAGAAAAGTTTAAGGTCGGGCCTCCTTAAATCAAGGACGACCGAAACAGAGGACAAAGAAGGACTGGGGACGAAGGATGAGGGAGGAAGAGGAGGGGCTACCAGAGCCTGGCAGTTTCCCATGTAGAGGGAATTAAAGGAGGTTGTATTGAGAATCTGCTCCTGCGTATTATTGAGTAACCCCACCCCAGGGCCTGCAGGGGCCGGTTGACCATTGTCCTTATATCGTGGTCCACATGGAGGCCACAACAGGGCGGCCATTCAGGTTTTCCCCTAATGACATCCGAGCCTGGCCTTAAGTCCCCCCAAGTGATGTAGAAGACTGTGGGAAAAGGCACGGGTGTTTGCCACAAATTCCACTTACTGTGTCCCTGTGTCGCTGGGAGGTCGCCATACTGCTTGGGTCTGGAGCCACGATCCTCGACTTTAAACAGCCTGGTCACCACCCACAGGGTGAAGCCTGTGGGAAAAGGACGAGGGTGTTTGCCGTGAATTCCACTTGCTGTGTCCCTGCGTCCCTGGAGACTCACTGTACTGGCTGGGTCTGGAGCCACGCCCCATCCACTTGAAAAACACTGGGCATCACCCACAGGGTGCCCGCAGGAAAAGGGTGTGGGTGTTTTGCACGAATTCCACTCGCTGTGTCCCTGAGGGCTTGCCATACTGCTAAGGACTGAAGCCGTGCCCCCTTCACTTTAAACACCCTGGTCACCACCCACCGGATGCCCGCAGGAAAAGGGTGCAGGTGATCGACGCCTGTAGGATGTTGGGCGCATGAAGGGGGAAGGAAGGCACCTCAAGACGTTGGACGGCGTTGCAGGACGAGGTGGAAAGCAAGGTTGAAGTAGTTTGTGTGTAGTGCCTTACCAGTCTTGAACATGTGAGAGGTTGGGCCGAGTTTGGGGAGACCCATGCCTGGCGCCGCTCCCCTTGTGCCCAGGTCTGCCATGACTGTAAATCCTCAAGAGAATCCACTCACCGCACACATCCCCTCTCCCCTCACTATGGCAATGTCAAAACGGAAAATACTAACAGTAAAGTGGAAAATGCCATTCAAACTCTCCTTACTGGTGTGGAAAGAAGCAGCCTCAAAGCTCCACAAGACCCACGAGAGAGGCATGCGCCCTGATCAATGAGATAAATCAGTTTCTCTATGCTATCAGTATGTCTGGGAGTCGCAAAGACGAAGAAGCTAAAGATGACCCATGTACTAACAGAAGTAGCAGAGCTACCACCTGCAGCCCCACGCTCCGGGCAACAGACATCACAGATAACGGCACAGCTGGTGTATCGACGCCTGAGTCCAGGGGGCCAGAGTTACATTAATGACACTCTTCCAAACATCATACTTTCATGGGCTTTCATTACAAAAAAGCACCAGGTGACCGGACACTCCTAACATTCCCTCAATTAGCTGACGTGTGTAAAGATGAACTAGTACTAATAAGGGCCAGCATATTCCAGAACCTTGAGAACCGTGCATTTCTAAAATGGTCACAGGCTGGGGACTCAATGGCCAGGAAAAGCCCCAAGAGAGGCAAAAAGAATATTTGATCCCAACTATGCAGGGACTTCAACCAGAATCCCAAAGAAGACCTTCAAAGATGGCAAGCTGCTCCATATTGCCACGCTTAACTCTCGCTCTGCTGTCAAACACTCGTATAACATCTTCAACCTCCTTGAACTGGTGGATCTTGATGTGCTCGCCATCACAGAGACATGGTTGAAGGATACCTTTGACACACTCCTCCATGAAGGATACAAGATCCCCTCTGTGCCCAGGCCCAAGGGGACAGGAGGGGGAGTGGCGCTGATCTTCCCAGAATGGATACTTGTGTCCACCAATCCTACTCAGGCATACTCCTCCTTCGAGTGCCCAGCCTGCAGGCTCTCACTCTCTCCTAAATCTTCTTTCCTTATGGCCACCATCTATCGGACACCAGGACAATCCACTCTCTTCTTCTCGAAATGGGCTGACCAGGCCTCCTCTCTATTTTCCTCCTCCTCTCAACTCCTCCTGCTGGGTGATCTCAACATCCATCTGGACTCTCCTAACTCCTCAGGACCTTTCCGCAACCTATGCGATTCTCTCTCCCTCTCTATCTTACTCTCTGGCTACACGCACACAGCGGGCCACACTTTGGATGCTTTCCTCTCTATTGACATCCGTCTCCCTATCCCTCTCACAACCTCTCTCTCTTGGATGGACCACCCTGTTCTCTCATCATACTTGAAGCTCTCCTGAAGCTCTTCTCTCCTCTTGCATCGGCACAACTGGCACAGCCACTTGGTCTCAAAGTCACCTGACCCATGAAAAGAGTCACTGCACCTGCCTTTGCCTCCACCTACTCTCCACTTCCTACTCCTGTGGCTGACTCCCACCCTGACACAGCCCTCGCTAACTTCAATCTCTCTTTCTCTAACACCCTTGATACTATTGGCCCTGTTATGACGGTCTGACTGAAGCCTTCCAAAAAGTGCAACTCTTCGTACGACTCCGATCCGGCTGCCCTTAAACACAAGTGTAGGGCAGCTGAGTGGAAATGGAATTTGTCGGGCTGACCCTTTGACCAACTGGCGTACCGCCTCCTTCAAAGGCAATATCGACTCTACATCCACACCAAGAAAAGAGTCTTTATTCAAGCCCTCATCTCCACGGCATCAAACAACAAGGCCAACCTTTTCAAAGTCTGTAAGGAACTGGCCAATCCTGCATCAGCCTCCTCTTCTGTCACACCCGCCCAGGACCTTTGCTTGGCCCTGGCTGCACACTTCACAGCAAAAACCCAAGACATCGTTTCCTCTCTCTCCTCCACACCACATCATTCACCAACACCTATGGAGGAGCCCTCGGCCCCTCCACCACTTCTCCTCTCTTCTCTCACTCCTGTCACACCTGATGAGGTCGCCAGACAAGTCCGGTCTATGAAGGCTTCATCCAAACAGGTGGACTCCTGCCCCTCCAAAACCATTAAGGACAACATTGACTCTCGCTCCGGCCTTGGCTGATCTCTGCAATCTCTCTTTTGCCACTGGAGTGTTCGCAACTTCTCTTAAGCACTCCCTTGTATCCATCTACTTAAACCATCAGCTGACCCCTGCATTCTGTCAAACTACTGCCCTATCTCTATCACCCCTTTCCTGGGCAAACTCCTGGAGAAGCTGGCTATCTTTCAGCTCACCCTCCACAATGAAACTGCTGGTTGCTTCCACAACCATCAGTCTGGCTTTAGAGCATCCAGAGGCACAGAAACTGCTCTTCTGAACACCTGTGAAGACCTGCTCTCAAATCTTGACATTTACACTCTCTCTGTTCTCATTCTTCTTGACCTTTCCTCTGCATTTGACACAGTAAACCACAATATCCAGATCAGACATCTGCATGACACCGTGGGAATCACAGGTCAGGCTCTGGAGTTGACACCCTGGGAATCACAAGTCAGGTGGAACTTGGGTCCTTTCTCTCTACTATCACTCTTTTAACATGTGGAATTCCCCAGGGTTCTAACCTATCCCGCTGGTTCTTCAATGTCTACATGGCTGCCCTTGCATGTGTGATTGCCACTTTGATCTATAACTTCCAGTGTTATGCAGATGACACGCAACTCTCCTTCAGGCTACCCTCAGCCACCTCCTCTAACTCTCTCATATCTGACTATCCGCAATTCAGTCATGGTGTGCTACAAACGACCTCTGCCTCAACCCCTTTAAGACTGAGATTGTTCACATTGGGACTCCTGCTCCTGCTTTCCCACTCTCCCCGGCCCCCTTGGCCCTGCGCCCGCACCTTCCTCTGAGGCAAAAAACCTTGGGGTCATCTTCGACTCCACTCTCTCTTTCTCCACTCACATTTTGGACATCTCTAAAAAGTCCAACTACCAGCTGTACCTCCTCAGAGGTACTCTTCCTTTTCTCACCTTCCCCCAGTGGCTCACTATCTCTAGAGCCTGGTTTTATTAAGGCTGGACTACTGCAACAGCCTCTTTCTCAACCTCCCTGCCTCTGCTCTGCGCCCTCTGCAACTCATCCAGAACAGAGCCGCAAGACTAATCCTTGGCCTCAATCCCAGGGACTGCATCTCTACAGCGCTGACCTTCCTCCACTGGCTCCCCATGGCTGCATGGATCAAGTTCAAGACCCTCTGCATTGTCCACAAGGCTTTTTGGGGCCTGGCACCTACCTATCTGCAAGGTGGCCTCAATACTGTCCTTCACGAGCCCTCCGCTCATCAACCTCCAACCTTCTGCGAGTTACCCGGTTCTCCATGCAGAAATTTGGAGGGAGATCTTCATCCTCTGCAGGGGCCTGCTTCTGGAATAGCCTCCCTGATGCACTCTGTCTTGAGCCTGATCTCCTTAAGTTCCGGAAACTCCTTAAGACATTCCTCTTCTCCTCTTCCTTCTCTCTCCCTCTACCTTGCTAACCTTTCTCTCTGCTCTATCCCTCTCTCCCTACTTTTCCGCCCAGCCTGCTGGCTGGCCGCCTGGTGTACCTCAGAGTCTCACAGGTCCCTGGAACCCTCACTAGTCCTCTCGCACTTGCCTCCGGGCCTTGCACTTGCCTCATCGTTACTGCACTTGGTCAATGACCCGTGAGAGTGGCCTCTCTCAGCACTTACCCCAGCTTCTGACTGACTGGGCGCACTTGGTACCCTCCCCCACCCACCTCCAGCCCTGCACCTGTCCCCTCTCTCCATTCCTGCACCTGTCTGCGCACTTGCATGATCTAAATGCACCATGTCTTTAAGATCATCTATCTGTTTTTCGCTTGTCTCCCCTCCTTGCATATTGGATCCTCAATGCACTTGGAAAAACTGGAGAATTGTTGTCAGACCTATTTGCTGTTATCTACAACGTTAATTGTACTGTATGCACTTGTTCCATGGACCCACTCTGCCCGTGCAGACTTGTATCGTTCAGAAATTCAAGGGCTCTGATTGACTGTTATTTTTCCCCTTGTTCCCTCCCTCCTTGAGTGTTTTGAAACACTTGCTTTGTGTATAGGCACTTTACAAATAAACAATACCATACCATACCATACCACAACGTTGGCACTCCCCAAGCCCCCAACAGCTTTGCTGTACTTATGGAAAATGTGGACAATGAAGGTGACGAGGACAAAGTGTGTGCTGCTAATGATGCAAGCCTGTTTTCTCTGGGCTCAGATTTAAACCAGAAGGGGCTGGTTAAGTGCATAGAGAGTGGCCCCCTGCTGCACAGTAGACTCCACTGTCCAGCCCCCCACCGGTTTATCAGTTCTGCATACCACAGTTCTAGCTGCCAAGGGCGCACCTGTCGGTAGTCGGTGCAAATACAGTCTTGTTTTGACTGAGTTGTCAGATTTCAAGAGGCTCCTCGTGGCTCTCCTTGAAGCTCACAGAAGGGGGGCAGCCATGGAGGGCCATCAACTAGTCCAGAGGACATCCTGTGAGCTTCAAATCCATTGGAGGTGGTAGACCCTCACAACCTTGATGTCCCTATAAATATGATCAGCACTAACATCAGACCGGGGCTCGATAGTGAAATCATGGGGAGCACCGGCACTAAAAACATTTTGCGGGACCAGGTGCCTCTGGCTCTAATTCATTCAGGTACCCTAGTCCCATTCCGAGATAACTGAAGTATGTAGCGTAACTACCCCCACTGATTTCTCTCCAGAGGCCAGATTGTATACCTAGTGTTAAACCCATGGCTTGAGAGCTATATAGTAGGGCAGGGCATGCAACAATTAACTTCGCCTCATATGGTGTTTGCCCCAAGGCCTTTAGATTACAGTATGGGCAGGGTATGAAAAACAGAATGGGGAGAAGGGGTTGCATTGGGGGGATATTATTTCTGCACAAGGTCCCCAAACTGGCCCCTGACCACCTAGAAAACAGGAAAGCGCTCATAAACAAATGTATCCACTGGTTCCGAACCCTATATGGTTGCCTATCTGTAATCCATGAGGACATCTGAAACTGCACCAGACTGCACTAACAGGAGGACGGCACTCTCGATTTAATTCGGACTGAATTCAGGGAGTGGAGGTAGTTAATGGTATCTTGGGTTTTGATACTAGATGCCCTCCTCCACACAACAACATGATAGAAATTAGATCCCACCCCAAGCATAGCAATGATTACTCCGCTGAAACTAGGTCACAGTATCCTGTGCTCTCTGTTGCCAATGCATGCTGCTGGGGAAAAGGACCTTGGGCTATCCCACCGGAATAGTTGGATCTGTGTTTCTGGCCAAGTGTAAGAGATTTTAATTAGGACTTCAGTTTGCTGGCTAATAGCTGGGCTTTGAACCATATTAACTGGTTTCATTGTATTATGGAAGGATGCATTTTCATTTGTGTATTGCCTTTGTATGTGTTAGGGTGTACTTTTATGGCCCTAGGCCGAAATGAAGTTATTGAATGACTGACTGACTGATGTGAAGTGATGATGGCCCCATGAGGAACAAAGATGGCAGGAGAATGCAGGACTGATCAAATAAAGAGGAATTAAGGTCATAGAGAATCATAATGTACCCCATCCTGTGAACCCTTTAGATTTACTCAAAGGGTCCAAGTCAGAGTGACAATGACATATGTACTCATCACACAAATGGTTGCATATTTATTTTGGGATAATAGTCAGCACACCTTACATATTTATATTAATATTTATATTTTCAAAGAATGTATTGCAACAACATGTTTTCTTGGCCATTCTCTACACATTGCAATTTAATTGTTAAATTAATCTGTTTCCAACCTGTATGAATACATTCATTAATATATTTCAAAAGTTAATGAATTCACTTATTTCACTTCTTCCTTATCGTGCCATGTGTTATATAAAGTTTCTAATAAAAATGAAATAAAACAATAAAGGATCCGTAAAACCGGTGAGGCCCCGTTGTGTGAGTAGGGGTCTGAGATGGCTGGTGGTGTTCCATGGATGCTAAAGTGAGACCAAGACTTTGAGAGGGGCGGTGGAACTGACCACCCTTTATAATGCGAGCTGCGCCTGGAAGGACACACGGTGGTCACTGGAACCTAGTATGTGAATGTGGATCTGGAGATTCGTGTGCATCATTCCACTTCAGAGAATGAGCAAGATCTAGCAGGCTCTGGTGCCTGATTAGAGTGCAGAGTGTAAGTGGTGGTATGGAAGAACCACCAAGTCGGTGCAACATACCCCAGAGTGTGAGGGGGTTCTGGGAGATCTCATGAAAATCACTAGCCCTCACCGCACGAGAGTGGCTCTGCACGGTCTTACAGGGCTGATTAGAGCTCAGAGTGTGAGCAGAGGTTATGCTCAGAGTGTAAGTGGAGGTTTTCAGAAGTCACTAAACGCTAAAGTGTGAGTGGGCAATGGCAAGGTCTCAAGGAGCTTACTGGACTTCATTTGATAAACAGGCGGCTGGACCCCATTGACCTAGAGTGTCGGTGGAGGTCTGAAGAGTTCATCAAGGTCACTAAACACTAGATTAAGTGAGTAGGCAATGGGATGGTCTTGATGAGATTACTGGACTTCATTTGATAAACAGGCGGCTGGACCCCATTGACCTAGAGTGTCGGTGGAGGTCTGAAGAGTTCATCAAGGTCACTAAACACTAGATTAAGTGAGTAGGCAATGGGATGGTCTTGATGAGATTACTGGACTTCATTTGATAAACAGGCGGCTGGACCCCATTGACCTAGAGTGTCGGTGGAGGTCTGAAGAGTTCATCAAGGTCACTAAACACTAGATTAAGTGAGTAGGCAATGGGATGGTCTTGATGAGATTACTGGACTTCATTTGATAAACAGGCGGCTGGACCCCATTGACCTAGAGTGTCGGTGGAGGTCTGAAGAGTTCATCAAGGTCACTAAACACTAGAGTGTGAATGGACGATGGGAAGGTCACAGTAAGCGCAATGGACTTTGGTGGATAAACCAGTGTCTGGGAGGGCTTATTGAACTGCACAGTAGGACTGAATGCCTGCCAAGGCTCCTGGAGATCATGCGGGCACTGGGCATGATACTGAGTCTGTAAGACCAGACTGCAGACACTAGACCTTGCAATAAGACTGGGAGTCTGGAAGCAGTCAAGAAGTTGATGAGCCAAGATTATGAGTCGATATCTGGAAAGACTTGCAACCCTGATATGAGCCCATCATGTGAGTGGTGGCCTTGAAGGGCTTATGGTAGTTATACATGGTAGTTACAAGATCAAAGAGCTTGAGATAGCGGTTCAGGGGATAGCTCATGGTGCTCTATGGACAACACAGTTTGATTCAAGGGCGGGCAGGGTTTGGGCAACTGAATGGTTCCAGGAAGGTGAGAAGAAGTCTGGAATTAATCATGTCTGCCTTAGGGGTGTCATGGTATTAGTTTTATGACGGTACGATAACCTTCTTGCCAAATGACGGTATATCATGGTTATCGCGGTATAGCAGGTGGAGTTAACAAATCTTAACAAATATTTTCTAAAAGGTCATAAACTGTCAGATTTATCATCACAAACAAAACCAGGCACCCAGGACCAGAATTGGGCTTTTCAAACATACTTTCCACTGAAATGTCACCCCTTGCTTCCACCAAACACAAACACACGTGTGGAGAGGAGGAGGGGAGAGCCCTGCTGCGACTGGCAAAGCAAACTTAATAGCTTTTCTTACGTGGTCATTTAGGCTTTTGGCTCCCCCACTGGCTACTGGTGAAGATGAACTAGTTGCCATCTTGATAACCTGCACACCACAGATCAATCGAGGCTGATGGTAGTATACGCGTGTGCGCATGAACAAACACACGCACTCTCTCTTTATGTGACAGCCTTTAGTTTACTTGCGGGCCAAAAGGTGTTCAGTAAACACGGACATGTCACCTTTAGTATGGCAGCAGTGAATACCCACAGAGATGAGTGAATTTTGCAGTGTGACATATTATATGTAAATTCAATGATAGACCCAGGGAAATCCCCCATTGTCATATGTTTAGCAAACATTATCCATTATAAATACATAAACCCCAAAGCCGCCATCCCAAAGTAAACCCTTTTCCTTCTTGGCACTGTATTTATTCTTCCTATTGCTAACATATTGATTGTGTCAGGCACGTGTGGTTTACGGAATGGCATTAAAAACTGCTCCAACTGAAACTACTTGGCAGATGGCACATCCAACAGTGCAAGACCAAGACTGCGCAGCACTTGCTTTCTGCAGCCTTTCCAAATCAGACTGAAAAGCACACTTAACGGTATAAACGGTATACCGGTATAAACAATGTGACGGTTATTATTGGTCAATTAAGTGGTTCACGGTATCTTTAACGGTATACCGTTATACCTTTACATCCCTAGTCTGCCTATTTCCTAAAGTTTGATTGGGGTACTAGGGGCCTAATAAAGGTCAATAGACCCCAGAGTGTTAGCAGTTGTGTGGAAAGACTCATGAAGTGAATTAGTCCCCGAAGTGCGATTATGACCTGGCAGGATGCATGGAACTCACTATACCCAAAAGTGTGAGTGAGAGGTTTGGGACACAATCATGTAGTCAACAGCTTCCAAGAGCCAGCATATGGTGTGTCGAACTGAACAGCAGCAGCAAATGTCTTCAAGCGAGGTAAATTAACTGCCTTTCTAATGCTTCACAGATCTCCCTCAGGGCTTTATCCATGTGCGCAAAGGTATTGCAAAGACCCTCATATTGGAAAGAACGCTTTTGATTAGACTTAATTTAAATGTTTAATGAGTGGCAGATGCACTGCTCCCATCAAAGCATTCTCTGGCTAACAAGAATTATGCCATGGTTCGTTCCTGGGATTTTCCAGCCACTGTGGGTATGGCATATGTGGTCCTCACACATCTGCACAACTCCTGGGTTATTTGACTCATTTATTGGAAGGTGCAGCTTTTGCACCCAAATCATCTACAAAATCGAAGATGTACAAGAGGAGAACTGAACGCTGGTAGACTGTCTGAATGAACTCTACAATGGGATGAACACAAACAGCCTCAAACTCAACCCGGGCAAGACAGAAATCATGATCATATCCAAAAACCAGGAATTTAACCAATATACCCATGGCCAACAGAACTTGGAACAGCACGCACACCATCAAAAATAGCCAAAAACCTTGGAATCCTAATGGAAAACGAGCTAGCAGTAGAACCGCAAGTAAATGCAATAATCAAAAATTGATACTTCCATCTACACAATAAAAATGATCCTACCATTCCTCCCCTTCACGCACAAACACTAGGCATCTTCTCACTCATCATGTTGAGGAAAGACTACCCCAACAGCTTATTCCTTGGAATGCCGGATTATCTACTGAAGAAGTTGCAACGTATACAGAACGGAGGGCCAGACTCCTCCTTAAACTATCACAAAGAGACCAGATGCTACACTGGCTGCCAGTCAAAAAATGAATCACATTCAAAACAATGTGCATAAAACAAAGAGCAATCCATGGCCAAGGAGCAGAATTCCTTCAAAAGAAAATCAACATTTACCAGCCGGCCAGAACACTCAGATCCAGTAACGACATCCGACTGCAACCAAAACAGTACACAAGGAAAAAACTGGGCGGGTCAGGATTCTCCTGCCTAGTGGCAAAAATGTGGAACTCCCTCCCGAAAGAAATTTTAAACATGAAGAACCATCTAAAATTCAGAAAACTCCTAAAAACCTGGCTGTTCAACTAAGAATCGGACGAAAACGAATGAGCAACACCCATACTCCTCGGTATGAACACTCACCTCACAAGAAGGAGGACTAAAGCATACCACAACAAGTGCAGGGAGTTGGACAGACCTCTGAGAGGTAGGTAGAGCCGGGTCCCCATGGAGAGCCTTAACACAGTCTAAAGAGGGAGATGGGAGCGACCTAGACCGAACAACAGAAAAAGGGGATGAGAGTTGAAGGAGAAACAGTGGTGACCGAACAGGAAACCACAGGGACCAAGAAGATCAGGAGCACAGAGAAAAGGTCCCACCGCCTCCCCCTCCCCGACGCACCCCTGAAAGAGGATGAGGAAAGAGGTCGTAGGTGCACACCTCTACAGCCAAACGGCAAAACGGATGCAGAAATAAATTATCCGGGGGTGAGGAGGCACTGTCTCTAAATAGCCCTGCAGACAACCCACAACCCTACACAGAATAAAAGAGGGGGATCCTTTGTCCCCACAGAGCACCACAATATAAGACTCTAGCGGGGACGAGTATCACAGGGTGCCATAGCGTAGGAGGTAAAATAGAGCGCCACCACTAAGAAAACACTCTAATAATCTCATCCCTCTGCTCACACCTCTCAAATTCTAAACATAACACAACCATACCTATACCGCACAACAAACTGCACATACTTCACTACACCGCAACAACGAAACAAACCACACATAGCCTCGCACAACAGCACATGACAGCTACCGACCGAAAAATCACACCCACGCTCAGCGAATGGTATAAACCAAACTGAAGCTGCCAACAGCCCATCACAGCTCTCTGGAGCCTTTTCCCTCTAAGTCTACTAACTTACCCTTGTTCCTTGATTTTCAGATCTGCCAGAACGCCAGGGGACCACTCCGGTGGTGAAAGTTTGCGGTATAAATATCCTTTAACATAACATAGCATTTAGTTATTTTTATTACATGACTCTTGCACAGCACTACCTAGTACCAGCTGGACTGCTTAAGGTAGTCTACCCGCGGGCCATCCACCTTAGGTGCAGTAAAGTTGTGGAAAATGGTGCTTATAAAGAGCCGGTGGTAGCCTCTCTATGGCCATCTGGACTCAAGGCAGGTGACAGTGACCATGACCACATGAGACAGCTGTGAGTACCTAGAGCAGTGGTATTCAAACTGCGGGGTGCGAACCCCCCAGGGGTCCGCGGGTGCATCCCTGAGGGGCCCTGAGAGCTCAGCATGAAATATAAAAAAGATATATATATATATATATATATATATATATATATATATATATATATATATATATATATATATATATATATATATATATTTTTTTTTTTAGATTGGAAGAAATGGGCATGGGTGGCTCACATGGTCGGGCTGAAGAATGAAACTGTCTCAGGCAACAATGAAAAATTGACCTGCAGTTGTAAATGGATATTAATTCCTTTATTCACAGACTGGGCCTCATTACAACTATGGCGGTACGGTAACAGTGCCGGTAAGCTACCGGCACCGTTGCTACCGTACTGCCATAGTAAGAGTTGTGCTCGCGTGTGCCTGACAGCCCGCCAGGTCTGACCTGGCAGGCCGTGCAGTACCCGTGAGCACAGCTCGTCGGATGCACCGGCACCGTTATTAACGGTGCCGGTGCATCCGAGCTCCCCATTCCCATTGAGCCTTATGGGGCTCAAATGGGAATGGGGATCTATCGGTACCGACACCCGCGAAAGGGCAATTATCAGGTCCGCCTAACTCGGCATGACCCCGTAATTGCCCATTCGCGGGTGCCGGACCCAGATACAACCCCGGCGGCAGCCGTGCCGGTTCTACCGGCACAGCTACCACCAGGGTTGTAATAATGCCCACTGTTTCAATAGTATTTGTGTTAAAATGTAAGTAAATTGTGATATATTAAGCAACAATGGTCAAAATTACTAACTGCATAGTTAAGTAACTCATCAAACTGGTCCACATTGGCTGAAATGGTGGCCCATTTTGACTGGCCCACACTAGCATTTTACATTTTTGGTACAGGCATTGCCCTATAGGCCAGTCTGAGCCTGGTGGCTCATTCATAATGGCGATGGGGCGCCCACCCAGAGGCCCCTCACTCATTAGGGAGGAGCGAAGGAGCCAGCCCAGTGAAACAGAGCACTCCCTCAGCTGCTTTTTCCAGCTGATGGAGTCCTCCTGGGCTGGCTGAACTGTCAAAGGGAAACACTTTTTCCCTTTGACAGTTCAGTTTAGTTCCCCAGCCGCAACTGCTCACTAAGCCATGGAAGTGCTGGGTTGTTTTGCTTCGCCAGCATTGCATAGCTCATTGGAAATGCTGGCTGGGGCACTGCATGTCTGTATGTCCGAGGGGGAGCTCCTGCGCCTCCTCGCACTTACGGACAGAGCAGCATGGAGCAGGGCTTTTCAGCACCCATACGCAGGCCAATGCAGAAGGTACGTTTATGTTCATTGTTTTTATTTAAACATGTGTATGGATGCGTGTATGCTTATGTTATGAGTGAGTGTATGGGGATGGATGCTCGTGTGAATGATAGAGTGATTGTATGCAAGGCGCTGCACATTCATACAGCACACATAATCATGGTGATTGTGTTAGGCCCAGGGCATAGGGGACAGGGATGGTATCTTTTTACTGGACATCTATCATAAATGTCCAGTAAAAAATGTCATGCCTGCCCCCTGCGCCCCCCAGCACCAATTGCAAACTGTTTGGCTATTTACCCATTTTTTTTGTTAAAAGTATGCACTACAATGCAACATTTTAACCCATTATTTAAAGAAAATGCACAGGGGGAAACCCTACCCGAACCCCTCTTTATTGGTTCGGGCTCCCTCACTATGCTCTGGCGCTATGGCATTATTGGGGGAAATAGTCATGCCCCTCCACTTAAAAAAACCACCAACCGCCACTGGCCCTCAGAATGTGTTGGGAACGGGATGGGACTATGGTGGGAGCACAATGGGCGGGAACCATGGGATAGTGGTGGGAGCAGAGTGGGGAGAGCCCAGGGTGTGTGATGGGGTGGGGAGAGACCAGGGACTGGGTAGGAGTGGGATGAGGGGGACCAGCGACTGTGATGGGAGCAGGTGACGGTGCGCAATATATACTGTCCATTTGGCATTTCTGGGGGGTCCCGACCTGCCCAAATTTTGCTCTGGGGGGCCCCAGTCAAAAAAGTTTGAAGACCACTGCCCTAGAGTGAGAGCAAAGTGGGTGTGAACATTAGCCGCTGAGACCATACAGAAATGTAAGCATGACCAGAAGAAGTGTAAAGCTGTCATTCCCTGATATCACAGTGTATTTAAACTGAGATTCAAGCTCATGGCCGTCCCCCAACACCCCATCAGCCACCATGATGCCCATATCTGATGTCCTTAGCTATGCGTGGAAGTGGGCAGGGTTTGCGTTGACTTCCTATGTAATTCAAGATGAATATATATCCCTTTAGCACTTAAAGGCTTAACTCTATTTTGGCCCAAACTCAAGCCTTCGCTTCCCGAATGCGTCCATTGTCCACCAGCCGCCGGCCGATCTAAGGCTGGAGACGGTTCCCCGCCGCTCGCTGGGTTGGGCGGACAGAGCCTGCCTTTTACTCTCGCCTGCAAAGGCCCCTAGGAGCGGGACTCCGGGCCTCGTCAGCAATCGGTGATAATCGCTAGTGACAGGACCGGAAAGTTGGGAGAGAGGAAAGGCGGCCCGGGGAGAACAGTGGCTCCTGCGGAGGGAGACCCGAGAGCACCTTGGGGACTCCTTCCTAGACATCAAACGCCCCATTTGATTTAAGGCCCGCTCCTTTTAATGGGGCCCAGACCTTGGGAATCGGGCCGAGAAGTGATGGCAACTCCAAGCACCCGCAGGGCACCGGGAAAGGTGCAGAATAAGCCTTTTCACAGCCAATGACCTGCTTGTCAAACCTTAATGAATTTCCTGAAAAGGGAAACTGACACCCTATTAAGATGAATATTAACCTCTTTCATATCCTTTCTCTTAAAACAAGCCTGCCTTTTAAAGGGAAAGGCCCCATAATGCCAGGGCTGTCTACAAAGGTCGACGTTATCATAGGCACGGTGAAGGCAACATAGTGTGCGTGCTCCTGTTATGTGAGATCAACCACACACAATTACTTTTGAGAAGGTGGCCGGTGGGACTGTTGCCTTGACTTCCATAAACCAAAGTGACCCCAAGAAATGAGTGCTCTGTGAGACTACAGAATATTCCTGCTCCCCACATTATGAGTGTTGCCGCTCAAAACAGTCATGGCAACATGGGTTTCATAGGAATCTTTAGGCTGATATCGGGACTGGCCTACAGAGCAAAGAAGCATCTTTTTTTTGTTGTTACGAAAAGGCCAGTGCACACGAATGGCTGGCAGGGTTGAGGCAGTTACATGCCAGACATGCCTGACATGTGACTGACTCTTCCCCAGCCATGCTGGTCATTCAGAGGACTGGCCTGTTCGAAAAACCTGTGATTTGATGTTACTGGAAAGTGGGCATGCAGTGAATGTATCTTCAAATCAATACAATAGGGATATCCCAGTAGCCGACGGGAGGTGTTATGCAAAAGAATTCCCCAAAATACTACCAATTGGACAAAATGACAGTAACTTACAAGAAATGAAAGACACTGGTAGGAGGGGACCTCAGAAAAATCAAATCTGTAACATGACATATAACCTACAAATTATGCATTTTATTGAACACGTTTAATAAGCAAATCATTTATATCATAACAGTAATTCCTCCAAACATTGAACATGGTAGATGTGGCATGAATGTCGGAGATAACAAATATGCAAAAAAATAAGTCAAAACATTTGTCATATCAATATCCTTGATGTATCGCAACCTTTTAAACACTGAATCAATCAAGTATTAATTAATACTAGACATAGGGCCTCATTCAGAGGTTGGTGGTAGTCATGGCACTATATGCGCCATGAATGCCACCAATAACGGGTCCGGCACCGGTCTAGTTCAATGGGGATTTACCGTTGTAGTCTGACCTTTGCGGGACCGGTAAATCCCCATTGAAAATGGCATTCCCCATTCCCATTTGAGCCCCAATAGGGCTCAATGGGAATGAGGAGGGTGCAAATAACGGGCTTGCGTATGTCAAGCCTGTTATTTGCGCCCTGGTCCCTAAACGGGTCCCATCCACAACGCCAGGTCAGACCAGGCATTATAGGAGGGACCCGCTAAGGGACCTCGTAGTAGGGCAGTAAGGGATTAACGGCACCAGTCTCCTTACCGGTGCCCGGTATCCCTTACCACCCAACTTGGAATGAGGCCCATAGTATTAAAACTCAACCCAACATGTTTCTATCCTAGACACTTTAATTGTTGGACATTCCTCAGGGGTTTGTACACAGTATATCACCTAATCGATGAATATAGATATCTTCAGATGTCCTCTGTCTTAATTTTATTTAGTCATGCCAGAGAGACCAACAGCACAGTTCTTGCATTCACCAGACAATCCACTGTCTCTAACCCCACTACGATATTCAAAAAAATGTAAAACACAAATAAAACACCAAGTAGGACTCACTCCTACCAAGTTATTGAAATGGGAAATCATTTCCCCACTTCCACTGACAACCCAATACCTCGTTCAGTTAATTCCTTGTATGGGAATTCCAAATTCATTAGGACACACTACAATCATGCAAACTTCTAGACATCTGGACTTCTGGAAATCTCTATACGTGTGCACAAAACACCAAAAAACAAACACTGGCTCTTAGAAAGAGTATTAAAGTGACATCCATACTACTCAATCACCTATACACTGTAACATCTCCAGTGCTTCATAAGAAATGGTAATACCTTACCCCACGACAAAGGGAACAAGTGGACAATTCTCTTTGCTCTAGACACAGTTCCATGGGACATTGGAGCTTATGTTAAAAAAATAGGTTATACAAAGCAAAATCGGGGAAAACCAACCCTATGTTAAAACCATCAAACTGAACAACCACTGTTAGGAATTCGTCATCTTCATGGTCTCTATGGCAACGCTGGCATCAGAGATATCCATACAGCATTTAAACTTTCCCAAGATTGCGGAGAATGGGTCCTCATTTACTTCACACAGTCAACTCTCTAGTTGTTTTTCAAAATGGCAGCCAACAGTCCTCCTCGGGAAGAGACGCATAAAACAAACAGAAGGTTGTTTAAAAGTGGGAAAGGAGGTGAGAGCTGCTCGTCGCTCCATTTCCTTTGATTAAGCACTGATGCTAGTTTTCTCTCTGCTCCATGCAATTGCCACGTTCTTGGCTTTCTTCCTTCTGCTTCCAGCGCTCTGGTTCTCTCCTTGCCAATTCTGCTGGGCACTGCTGGTGGCTTTGGTCTCCCTCTCTCTTGCCTATTTGCTACCTTCTCCCCTTCCGTTCCTGTTCTCTGCTCTCCCTGTTTTCCCTGCTTCATCAGCCTCACACCTGCAGCTTCCGGCAGCCCGCTTCATTACTTTTTCGACTCCCGAAGCCTTATCTGCTACTGCCTCCAATTCAGCTTACCTTTGATTTTGCTGCCCATTGGACTGTCCCCCTTCTTCAGAACCAACAGCCAATTCGTGGCTCTTACCTGTTTCCTTCGGGTCATAGATCTGCAAACCTCCGATAACATTACTCTAATCACCTAAGGAAAACAAGAATACTTGCACTGGGTTTTTCCTTACAAGGGTTGTTGCCCCTCTTTTGGTCTTGGCTTCAGGAGTTCCTCCGGAATCCTATTCTGATTATCAGGGCTCAGGAAAGGCTACTGGGTCTCGACCCACATACACCATTGAACCTGCCCGAGACTCCAAAGTAGACCAGGCAAGTTCCATTACCATATGACTGCCATCATAGTTGCTTGCCATTGTGAGTTTCTGGTTGTTGAACCTAACAACCACACTCTTGTGCATTACTCTTAAAGATCTAATCAGAGGTTAGCTGATAGACCTCCTACCTTACAACAGCACTTCAGCAACGGCCCCTGATCTTAGTGCAAGTGATAGCGTAGTGAAACATCCTAGTGAAGATGCCCTGAGTGGAAGATATAGACCACATCATGTGACCAAGTACAAACAGCGTAAAGAACGTCAAGGCCTTAGAACGAGAGCCGACATCTGTGCCCGACAACTAGTGCGCTCACTCCCTCAACTTTTTTAATGCAATCCCTGTAAAAGAAATGTATACATTACAGGTACAGGCCCACTCAACTCAAATGTATCCACATCCGATAACTAAAATCTCAATATGCATACTTATTATGCTGCCATCTCAGAGGAACACCAATATTCCATGAGCAATATCCGGATACCACTTCCTATACTGATTATGTCATAGCCACGTGTTACAATTCACATACTCTGAAATGAGTTCAAACCAATTACTGTACTGCCAATATCAGTCAACGTCCAAAGGATACAATTATGAATGTAGTATGTCTGACCTGTGCAGAGTAGATTATACCTTAAAAATATCATCCATACTTTGCCAAAAAGCTTCCCAATTTCATCTTTACTACATTGACATATTCAAGTAATATATATATAGCTGGGTACATGTATATAGCCGAATAGCTCATTGCAGAGGACACATACTGATAACACTGTAACACAGCAATAACAGATTCTCTGAGATATTTACAGCAAAGACACCCCTAAATCAGCAATGATTGCATGTCCGTCCACTACACAGGGCTGACACATTATGAGCAATAATGATTAAGACTCTAAAAGGCATCATTCATTTCACATTGTGCCATTCTATGCTCTCATTTAGCCCAATCAAATGTCTTCTAGTCTTAAAAATGAGTTTTTGTTCCATGCTCAATAATTTCTGATTAACTGTAGTCTAATTGGCTCCCTTGATTGTCTTAAGTATGATGCATTGAAGTTCACCAAAAGTGTGTCACAAAGTCTGGCAGTGGCTAGCTAGAGGTGCATTTTTGATGTTATTCTTAATGCAACTTCAATGTTCAATGATGCGTATTTTGCACTTCCGATTAGTATTGCTGATATATTTCAAACCACATGGACAAACAATCATGTAAGTAGCATTTGTGATATTGCAATTTGTAAAATTTTTCATCTGCCACATCTGGGGTAAGCCCACATCCAACATTTTAGAATTGTAAGTGTAGTCACACACGACTCATGAGCCACACCAGTGATGTCCAATGATTGGGTCCATGCCCCACATTTATGTAATAGTTTGTGGAATAACTGGATCTACTCTAAGGTCATTGTCAATAATAATGTCACACATGGTATTTACAAACAAGGTTTCTCCAAATTGGTGTTGGTACCACTGTGTTCCAGTAGTGCTTCACTATTGTTATTCTAGGCACATTTGCATGATTACTTTTCCAAAGGATAGGGATACCCCCTTTTTCTAAGTGTGGCAGACAGCCTAGAAGCCTCAGACAAATAAGATTATTTAGTACTACTATGTCTCTTCAGGTGCAAAAACTGGCCAAAAGGAAGATTGGTTTTCATGTGTTTGAGATGATGCGTACCATAATGTATCAGAGCATTTCTGTCTTTTTTATGGTACAATTTAACTTGAAGAACCCCATTGAGATGGTATATTGTGATGTCTAACTGTATCTCCAACATATGTGACTACTGTGCATGTCATTTGCATGACTGCATGCTACTCAATGGGACAGATTCTCAAAACATTTGTTGGTGCAAGTGATAACTGGTTGTAATTAGGGGTGTACCGAACTTTGGCTCTGAGTAAGTATTCAGCTGAAGTTCGGCTGAAAATCAGGTATTCAGCTTCGGCCGAATACTTACTCAAATTCCTACTCGAAGCCGAAGTTACACACCTAGTTCTGGCATACCTAGCTGTCTTTTATCCCCAGACACAGATTTTGAAGACATTCACTTCTGGGGTTCAACTTCTTGCAGTCCTTCCTTTATGGCTAGTTTTCAGGAGTCAGGCAGTACGCTTTCTATCGCCATGGTGGAGGAGCGCGAGAGAGCTGTGGCGGGGGAAGTGGATGAAGATTTTCCACTGGGGCCGCCGTACTGGAAGCTTTGCTGGGGTCGTGACTCCTGTGCCATTGAGTGATTGAGGAGCTGTGCGCAGGGTCTGTGGTAAGAGAGTGGGGCAGGGGAATGTGAAGGCTGGATGAGAGGCCGGGCGTCTTCCCAATGTAGGGTTCGGAGGGTGCGCACTGCCCACCTGTGCTGGGAGAATGATACATACCCAGCCCTGATGTGGTAATCCACTGAGCAAAGTGCTCCTTGTACCCGTACTCTGCCCTTGTGTAACAGAGACCTGTACTGGGCGGGTGAGCACCCATGCTGCACCTCCGCCATCTGTGTGTACTGCCATGCCTAGACAACGACTCCTGTCTGCTACCCACATGTGCAGGCGGGATGCACACACCCTGCCCTGCCAACCTGTTGTGGGAATTGATGTGTACTTTTTTCCCCCAGTGCCGGGGGAGCGAGTATCCTATGTCTGTGCCGAGCCAAGGGCAATGCGACCCTCCCAGACACATGCACTAAAGTTTATAAAAGTTGCACTAACATGGTCAAAGTAGCACATATCTTAAATGTATGTTCTGTGGAAGTGGGTTACTAGATGCAGGTACGTTTCGGAGAGTCACTTTGTGAGGTGGCATCTGCCTTGAAGCCCCCTTGCAGTTCACTTTGCACTATCACAACAATATATTGTGTTCTCGCATGATGCGCAGCACCATCTCACCATGTGCCGTGCCCTATGACTAAGCACTCTGTCCAGTCTCAAGGCAATTTTCCCCCTCAACATACACTGTGACTTTTCACGATGCACTGCACTGTCTACACTCACAATGCACCACATCTCCCCTCTCATTAGAACGTGGTGCACTTGCACGCTCCTTTCGGCTGTGCTCAGCAGTTCCTAGAGCCCTGGAACCCTTGAGGTGTAAATATCCCTGCACCCTTCTGTTGACAACGGCTTTGACTGCAAAGAAAAAGTGCAGCCTTTGTAATTGGAGCTTGACTGGGAAAGTAACTTTTTAAAGTTGTTTATTTGTTATTAGCTTGGCCTATTCTAATATATAAATGTTTAAGTAATTGGAGTTGTGATGCAACGTTTTTGACTGAAAACACCCACACAGCCCCAGTTCCCTACTGAATTTCTTGCTAGGAAACGAAAGGGAGCAATAATAAAACTCCCCTTCTAAAGCTTAGTTACAGCTATGATCTATTTGTTTGTTTGTTTGTTTATTTATTTTGTATAGCGCTCCTGACCCAGAGGTATATGGGCGCTTAAGCATCAGGTTACAGGCATAGGTAAGAACATTTGTACATTTGTGCAGCATATGTATAGTTACAAAAGCAGTTATGAAAGCAGTTATAGTAGAATTAGTAACATCGTAGCGGATACATACATACATACAGTGCTAGCTATTTATTGAGTAACCAGGTGATGATCTTAGTTCTGAAAGGTTGAAATGTAGGGGTAGATTTGATGTCCAATGGAATAGTGTTCCATAATTGTGAGGCTAGAACTGGGAAGCTGGATCCACCAGCTCCTTTAAGGGAGTATTTGGGCACTGTCAGTTGTAGTGTATTAGAGGATCTGGTGGTTCTAATATTCTGTCTTAAGGTGAATTTATCGGTTAAATAAGGTGGGGCCAGGCGGTTAAGAGCTTTGTAGGTGAGGCAGATAGTTTTTAGGTCTATTTTTTGTTGGATGGAGAGCCATTTGCATGTGATTCTTGTGGCTGAGATATGTTCTCTTCTGGGAATATTAAGGGCGGCACGGAGTGCATTGTTTTGTAGAACTTGCAGTTTATTGACAACTGTTTTATTGGCACCTACATACAGGCTGTTGCAATAATCCAGTTTGGATTGTATAAGTGCTCTGGCTAGAGTAAGGCAATTGTTGGGGGATATCAAAGGTCTGCAAGCTCTGATTAGTTTCCCAGTGTAAGCAGTGGCTGAGGCGGTCATATTAATTTGTTTGGCGAAGTTGGTGTTAGTGTCGAGATAGAAACCAAGAGTTTTTACACTTTTGGCAGTGGGAATGGTGTTGCCGTCAATGATGAAGCTAGAGTAGCTAGGGCTGAGATTCCGGATAGTGTTGGGTGAGCCGACAAGGAGCAGTTCAGTCTTGTCATCGTTCAGGCAGAGGCCATGTGTGGCCATCCATGCCTGAATGATGGAAAAGACTTCACCGATCCTGTTGGCGTCCGCGTTGTAGTTGCCTGATAAAGTGAGGAGTATCTGGGTGTCATCTGCGTAGTTGGTGTAGGTGACACCCAGATGGTCCAGTTTATCGAATAGGGGCTTTGTAAATATATTATACAAAGTGGGTGAAACACAAGATCCTTGTGGGACACCGCAGGTAATGGGAATAGGGTCGGCTGCTGCTATGGGTGAGAAGACTCGCATGGTCCTGTTGTCCAGGAAGGATTGGATCCATGTGACCGCCGAGTGGGAGAAGTGTGCTGCCGATGATAAGTGGTTGCACAAGATTTTGTGGTCAACCAGGTCAAAGGCAGCGGAGAGGTCGAGGAGAAGCAGGATGGCAGCCCTCCCTTTATCTTTGATTTCGTCTATCTGGCTCTTGAGATCAACAAGGGCCGTTTCCGTCCCATGTTGGGGACGAAAGCCAGATTGGCGAGTACCTAGTAATAGGTTAGTTTCAAGGTAATCCTGAATTTGTAAATAGGCCACTCTGTCAAGAATCTTTAGTAAAAATGGGACAGTGGTAATGAGTCTATAATTTGTGGGTATGTCTGGGTCGAGGGTCTGTTTTTTTAGCAAGGGTAGGACCCAGGATTGTTTCAGATTACTTGGGACCATGTTGTTAGAAAAAGACAAGTTTATTAATTTGGTGATGAAGGGGGAGAGATCCCTGGCAGCATCCTTGATAATCTGTGCGGGGCAACTGTCCCCCTTGCAGTTCGAGGGTTTCAAGGATGCTATAATTTTTTGTACTTCAGGTATGGTAACCTTTTTGAAGGTGAAGCCTGAGCTAGTGGCGGTGAGTGGGGGATGGGTGGGTCTGGAGGTGGGGTTATGAGTGAGCTGTTGCCGTTTGTTTCCAATTTTAGTTTGGAGCCCTGAAATTTTGTTGGCAAGGGCATTCTGGATCCCTGTGCACCAAGGTTTATCCTTTGTGCAGGTATCTTCGGGAGGAGTGGGGTTTTCTAATTCCTTTAAGATGTTAAAGAGCTCTTTTGTGCTGGAGCCTGCCTGTGAGATCCTGGAATTAAGAGATTCTTTCTTAGCACATGTGATCTCATTTATGTAGAGGGTGGAGATATTGGTAAGGTTAGTTCTATTGTCTACTGAAGGCACCGATTTCCATAGTGATTCAAGTTTGCTTTTTTGTAGTCGGAGAAGTTTGAGCTCTGGGGTGTACCACGTATTCAGGTGCGCTTTAGGTTTCCCTTTGCGCATTTTTAATGGGGCAATGGTGTCGATAGCTTTAGCCATGGAGTCATTATAGGCGTTGACCAGCGAGTTTAAGTCAGTTGTAGTTGGTAGGGCGTTCAGAGTGGGGGTCACCAGAGGCATTAAGGCTTCAGCTGTGATGTTGCTCTTTTTCCTAGTTAGGCAGGCCGGAGCAATAATAGGCCTTTTGTGCACTAGGTTGTTGATATTAATGTCAAGGGGGAGGAAGTGGTGATCCGTTCAGATGAGCTGTACAGGGTCCTTTAGGGTGATGTTGCAATTGAGGGTGGTTACCCAGTCAAGGATTCTGCCTTTCGAGTGGGTGGGTTTGGAGCAGAGTTGAAGGAGGCCATGCTCCTCTAATGCCGTGGCCAGGGCAATGGCAGGGGTGTCAAGAGGGTCATTAAACCCGAGATTGAAGTCTCCCAGTATAATCATTTGTGCTGAAGGTTTGGAGCTTTCGGCTACTAGGGAGGTGATATCTTCCTCAAATGAGCCAGGTGGACCCGGGGGTCTGTAGATTAGGTGCATAGTGATAGTACTCTTCGGGGAGGTTTGTAGTTTAACTGTAAGGTGTTCACATGATTTGAGTAGAGGAGAGGAGCCTAGTCTGATATCAAGTGAGGACTTAAAGATGAGGGCTACACCACCTCCTCGAGCGTTAGGTCTGTCTACTCTGAGGATAGTGTAGTTGTCAGGGATGGCTAGGGTAAGGGATGGTCCCGCAGCCTCATGTAACCAAGTTTCTGTCATAGCAAGGAAGTCTATTTTGTTAGTCAGAATGATGTCGGCGACTTCTATGGAATGGGCGACTAGTGATCTAACATTTAGAAGAGCTCCTTTTAGTGTATGGAGGGTAGAGTTGATGGGGGTTATAGTGTACTTGTTAGTTTTGTTGGGTAGTTTAGCTGGGCGTTTGCTAGTTTTGTGGTGGATTCTGGCACCAAGTCTATTGTTGCGATCGGTAGGGATAAGGGTGGTTGCTCGAGAGACAGTAAGGTCGGTCATCGTGGAGGGGCTGTGATGATGGGTGGGGCAGGGTGCTCTAATGTCGGTAGGGTTCTGCTTGGATCTATCTGCACTCTTATTGTCTAGGACATCGTAATGCTGTGCGTTATTTATAAGCACTATGCATGTCCTTCACTGAAGTCCTGTTACAAGCAGCATTGGCAAAGCCAACAGTTTTGGCGTGTTCCTCTTGACACATTTGCAGTAGTAATTTACTATTCTGTCACTATTCGACTCTAGCCGAATACTAAGGTCAACTATTCGGTATTCGGCTGAATAGTAAATTTACTATTCAGTACACCCCTAGTTGTAATTGGTTATTTATAATTTGCTTAATGCCCAGGGGTTTCTAAGCGTAGACCCAGGGATCAAAACTATGTTGATCTGTGTTGTGTTGCTTCCAAGGTGAGAACATTGCCCTGAGCTATTCTCCGAGGGGATGCACTAGGAAACGTCCAGGTTTTCCTTCAATCTAATCTTAATTTCAATATTTTATTTCTCAGTTATCGTTACTAAAAAAAATGCAAGATATGTATTTCTTTGTCAATACTTTTTGTCCCTCACTCTGCCAAACGGATTGAATGTCAAAGCAGTAGGTTAAAGTTGTAAATCACACAGATTATTAGTTTTATTTGTTCCTCATCAAGAAATCCAATAGTACTTAATTTGACTCAGGAGGAATCTTGTCAGTGGTAACTCAGCCAATGGCAATCCCTCCAGTTTTCAAGGGTCATTACCTTCATGCAAGTGTTGGGGATCAGCCTTTTGGGAGCCATCTTCATGACTTGGCAGACTGAAATAGCAGATGGTAATTCTGTTAATTCCTGTTTTGTTCACTTACTTCCAAATCGATAAGGAGAAGGTTAGTTTTATCGCGTCTTGGTGAAGGCAACAATAGTTTAATGGAACTTCCTGTTTCCTGTGTTCTCTTTTGAAGAATGTATTATATTCAGCAGCCTGGCACATTACGGTTCAGCAGACGGCATTTTACCAATTTTAACTTCACCTCTCTGTTTACCCATTCACATACACATCAATGGCATACTATATGTTACAGGGTATGAGAATATGAATTTAAAAGTAATTATTTACCCTATTGTAATCCTCCAATTTGAATCTTTTCAAGCAACCATTTCATACACATTACAATCTTATCAACATTAACCAATTTCTTGTCAATCACAGTGATTTAAATCTTGCCAGTCTGTAGGGTAAAGCTCAGGAACATAACTCCAACTGAGAGGGTTGATCAAAATGTTCATAGGTAAATTACTGCATCATAAGTGTAGTCAAAGTTAACCATGATTTATGACGCCCATTCCCCATTTTTGGGGGCACTGGTAGAGTGATCCCACCTCCGCACAAAAAGTGTTTTCAGGTTTTTAGACACCAACATTGGTACCTAATGCTTTAATCTGTAATCTCTGCACTCCATAGATGTGGGAAAACTCCTTTCCATAGGACTGAAAGGTACAATCACACCTACCATTAAATCCTATAGAGTGTGTCCATGGCCTGGGCTGCCTGCGAAACTCGGAGAGGAAAGTGTTGATGAACTTCCCTCCCTGCCTATGGCTGATACCTAGGCCAAGAAGAAGATCAGCTGAGCTGAGGAGGCAGGACTGAGCTTTGCAATCCGTAGGTACGTTAAAAAACAAAAAAACCTGTACATTCTGCGTGAATGTGCATATGTGTTTGTATATGGTGTGCGCATGCAGTAGATGGGATTTGGGGTTTAATGTCCAGTGTTGATGTGTATGTGTCTGTACTCATGTACATTTTGTGGATGTGGAGTAGCGAAGAGTCTGGTGTGTGTGTGTGTGTGTGTGTGTATACATGTGTTCATGGTGTGTATGTGGGAGAGGAGGGAGAGGAGAGCTGGTGTGCAGTGTCTGGTGTGTATGTTTATCTGCGTCTGTGTGTTTGTTTCAGTGGTGTACAGGGTGTGTAAGGTTATATAGCGTTAACACATCATTACTGGGCAATGCAATCACAAGCATTCTTATAGGGCAAATAGTGGCATTTTGGGTCAAAACCATAACCGATTTGGTCTTACAAGGACAAATGCTTGTATGTTGGCTGAAAGTCATCAAAGCTATGTTCTTACTGGGGCATAGGCCCGTATGTTGTTATAAAACCATCACAGCAGTGTTCCTCCAGGTTAGGCAAGGGTGTGGGAGCCCCTCTACTGAGAAATAACATGGGTAAAATATCCTGTTCTATGGAATTTATTCCACTCGGGAGGCCCTACAACCACATTTTTATCTCAGTGCACGGAGGAGAAATACCCATTTGCATATCACTCTGGTCCCACCCATAAGGGCAGTTTGCACCAAAATGAATGCTAGGCAACTCTGCTCTGAACAAGATTACCACCAGTAACCCCTAACATATGTTTTGGCCTTGTTGGCCTCCTCATTGAGATGAAGCTGAAACTCTCCAAGGCACAGTGAGCAAGGGGTCCATGTCTGGATTAGCCTGGGTTAATTAGGGTGAAACCCCAATTTTTACATATTAGGCAGTGGTGTGGGAGCCCCTCTACTGAGATCGCATATGAGTCAAATATCCTGTTCTATGGAATTTCTTCTGCTCACTGCACCATTCAGAGAGGACAAATATCCTTTTGAATATCAGTCTGGTCCCATCCACAAGGGTCGGCCAGCACCAAAATGCTCACCTCCCCTTCTCTGGTTGACCTCGATTTCCCCGGCATGAGCCATCCTTTGTTAAGTTTCGATCCCGCTCTTTTCCACAGCTTGGACCTAGATGTGAAACTCTGCCAGTTGGGCCTGTGCCGCCTGGGCTTTCTTCTGCTCAAACAAAATGGAGTTGCACGTGTACATTGTGCTGTATTGAGGTAGACATATATAGTTGGCGCATGCCGCTCTATTTTTCTACTTAAGCATTGCAGGCGGTATCGATTACTTAGCATCTTGCGTTTCAAGCTAATTTACACACGTTCAATAAGGCGGTTGCTTCCGTCTTGTCTCATGGCACCATTCTGATACGTTTCACAGTGTCTCTCCCCTTCGTCCATTACAATTCTCCTCGCAATTGTCGATACTGTCATGCATAGCTTTCAGTAGCCACTTCTGGTTGTTCTCGGGGCTGCCTAGGCCCTCAGTCTATTTCCATTGGCCTTCCATTAAGGCCTTCGGGGTCTCCTCATGGACAGTTTGTAAATACTCGTCGTTTCGTACCAATGGCAGGTACGGTTGTCTGATTGGGTACCGTGCTGCCCAGGCTTGCCTGGTTATGGGCATTTCAACAGGTATTGATCTTCTAATGTACACAGGGCAGCGGCCCATTGCCGCCCTTTGTTGGTTCAGCTGTTCCTCGTACGTCACATACCACGGTGAGTACCTTACTGGCAACTCGCACTGGGGGGCAGGGGTGCAGGTCATATCTGGGACCTCCTTTACACTCCCCCCTCTGGTCGGTTCATCAACCACTCCTACTTCCTCCTTTATATTCAATTTTGTTGAATCCTCAGCTTCTTGCTCATCGTCTCCTGGGTTTACACAAGAAGGCATGAAAGTATGCAATTTTGGTGTCCATATCCCTATCACCTCTTTCAAGTTTCCTGCTGTTTTCACATGCTCATCTTTGTTCCAGGTCATCAACTGGCATTGTCCATTTGGACTGCAGTAAATCCATTTTCATACCTTCTTCGTTTCTTGGGATAAGTGAATTTTGTTCCCTCTGGTGCAAATTCACTGGCCTTCACGAAGTCCTTTATTTCCTCATCTGTCAGGTCTCTGGGCTTCCAGCCTGGTTCGACGTCGACCATAATTTTCATCCCAATGGCCTTCTTTGCAGTTTTCTGGCACTGTGTGATGATTATCTTGATAACACAGAATCCTAGCAGCACCATTGCTAGCAAAGCTCCCAGGAAGTTGAATATATCTGCCATCCATTGCGGGACCCATGAGAATAGGTTCCCAAACCAGCTCTCATCATCTACTTCATCTGTTTCCTCAGTCATCTGGTTTTTCAGGTCGTTAACATGCTTATGGCCTCTGTGAGGGTTCCATTTTCTTCGTTGTGTGATGGTATAAATGTGCAACATGATTCTCCGATTTTTGCACAAACACCTCCATCCATAGCTGTGATCATGTCAAGCACATATCTGTTCTGGAGGGTCATCAGTCTAACCGCTCTCAGCATTGTGGTGAATACTGTTGAAGTGAGGCTGAACAGCCTGTGTTTGTATGGAATCGCATAGAATGCTTCTTCTGATTTGGCAGAAAAGTCGTTTTCTCTCTTCATTCTGGATATCAGTTCTGCGGATCTCCTCCTTCTCAGATGAGCATCTGCTTTCGGGAAGCTGTCCAGATTCAGATCGTTTTTTGGAATCACCAGTGCGGGTACATGGACAGTGACCCATGTACATATGACCCCCCAATTTCTAGGCAGTCTTATGTACGCTTTGGATCCACACACCCAATAGCGGTCCATCAGGACTGCGGTTCCTTGTGCCATTCCTGGTGCCTCATATATTCGTCCACAGTTTTGATTTTCCCCCATTTTCCTTGTACCATTATTTCTGAAGCACAGTTTCGGGTTCTCCAACGGTGCTATTTTCAGGGGTCCTCCTCTGTCTTCGACCCATGTTAACAGCTTTGCCAATTTTGGCTATAGAGGTTTACATAACCTCTAAGAGTTTTCTACTGCTTCCTTGCAGGCTCCAAGGACCATCCAAGCTCAGCAGATTACTACTCCTTCTTCCCATTCGTCTGGGGAAACCACTGACCCCCAGATCTGCATTTGGCCTCGGTTCTTCCAGATTTGAGCCTCTTCTGCAGTTTTTCCTTGGACGTTCAGTCTTGAGTTTATTTCCCATCTAATTCCTGATCCTATGACATCCGGGTTTTCATATCTAATAACGTGATTCTTGGTGTGTGCCATGTTTCTTGTTTTGATGCCCTGGACAAAACCGTCTTCATCTGGGAAGTCTTTTTCGTTGGCCCATATCAGTGAGGCGTCTCTTCCCATAAACTGCCCTCTGGTGTTGCACATTGCTACGTGTGGCATGCAGTGTGCCGTGGGGACGTCACCTTCTACTGCAACAAAGATATATGGCAGGAGTGCACAGACGAAACATTCTCCTTCTGATTGCCTTCGTCCAACTTCATGTGCATATGTTTTTTTCCAAGATGGGCTGTGCTGTCCGGGTAGTCGTTTAGTTCAGTGTCCGTTTCATATGTGCTTCTCTTGATACTTAATGTTTTTCTGTAGTTGGCCAACACTATGGGCCTCATCACGAGTTGGGCGGTAACGCCAGCGCTATTAGCGCCGGCGCTAATAGCCCTACCGCCAAACCCCCGGCGCTATTAGCGCCGGATCGTGGGTTTGGCGGAACGGTTATTGCCCATTCCCCATTGGGCCCATTCGGGAATTCCTCATTCCCCATTGGGCAGATTTCCCACTGGCGGTAATCACGCCGAAAATCAACAATTTTGGCACGGATTTCCCCCCAGCTCAGAGCTGGGGTGAAATCCGCCAAAGCCATGATTTGGCGGACCCTTAAATGCGCCGGTAATAGCGCTACTGCCGCATTTAAGGGTTACCGCCAGACTCGTGATGAGGCCCTATGTCTCTGAATGCGCCTGTACTGCTCTTTCGTTCAGGCAGTCTCTCGGGCATTATCCTTGGTGGGGCAGGTCTCACTTCCTGCACTGTCATAGTAGAGGAAGGGCTTGCATTTCTTTTCTTTCCCTCGTACACTCTGTTGTAGAACTCTTCCCACTACCATTGGCTCGTTATCTTCCCAACGCGTGGTAGCATTGTAGGCCTGTTGCTTATCTCTGGCATTGGAGCAGACGTGTTCATTATTACAGGTTCTGTGGTTTTCTTGCTCAACTCCTCATGTAGTTTCTTTGCTCTACGTATGAGCGGGAACACATACTTGACTACCGCATGCGTTTTCTGAGGGATTTCTTTTGCGGCTTCCTCCGTTTCATTGAGTGATTGTGCCATTTCACTTCAGTTCGGTTTCTCACTTTGCTCCCTGCTTTCTGGAGCTGCTTGTTCCACCGGGGATTTCGCCCTTTCAGTTAGTTTGGCCTGCGGTTTTGTAGCCATTGACACTTGCCCTTGTTTGTGTGCACTCAGTGTATGGGTGCGTGCCGTGGACAGTGCTATGTTATCATTCATTCCGTGCTGACCCTGTCTCCAGCCTTTCTCACCATTTATTACTTCAAGTGTGTACGTGTTGCTGCTAATTACATTCAACTGTAAATTGTTTGTTTTATCATCAGTTTTTCTTGGAACAGGGATGACAATATAAGGTCTGGGTGCTTTTGTGGGCCCCAGATGTTCATTACCTGGTGGAAGCACGGACATTGGGATGCTTCGTGCACCAATAAGAAAGGCAGTTCTGACAGTTAGAGACTGAAATACTACAATAATCACTATGCATATACATATGACGGCCTTGAAAGATATCTTACAGCACCTTCTTCCAGGAAACCGGGGGCGCCCCTCCACTGGTGGCACAACTAAATTACTGTTTTGGGCACCCATCTCGAACAAGTCCATAGTCAATAGTTTATTTATTTTCTTATCTTGATTTTCTTTACTTAAAAGTTCAGCAAACACTAAAATGGTGGGTGCAGTTTAATGTCCTCCCTCTTGCGAGTGATGACGGAAGTCTCTAGTTATGGAGTACAGATCCTTTGCTAGACTATGGGAAAAGGTTAGACTACCGTTTTTAGCACATCACATTCTTCCTCCATTTGTGTATACAACGCATTTCCAGGGCCCCTTCCTAATTCGTTTTGGCCATAAGGACATGCAGGAATTTGTTCGCAGTGACACCATAAAAGGATGGCTTCGCTGCACATCACGCATAGACAAACCATTGAAAAATAAAAACAGAAATAAAAATAACAGTGAACATATGAGAAGGTAGGAAAAAATAAGAAAAAGGTTGAAAAAAGTAAACACGGCAGTGAAGTTTGTTGCTCTGCTCGTTTCGCTTGGTTCTTTGAGGTCGAGTTGCTGCAAAGTCTCTCTCCTCCCCATTTGCTCCACTGCGGGATGATGATGAAAAACAGAGAAAAACAAGAAAATAGGAAAAGAAGTTCAGGATGTAGTTATCCCCTTTCGATTCATTCTACGTTGGAAGCATGAAGAACTGTGTCTTTGTTTCCTTGCTCTGCCCACGGCTGGGGCTTCTAAAGGGTTTTATCTTGGATCTCTCCTTTCTAAGGCTCTTCTCAGCAGCGGATGTCCATGATTGCTTCTCAGCTGTGATGCAATAGCTCTCAGGAGTCTGTTGAGTTGTGCATTTTTTGCTGGATCACAGAGAAACGTGGGCACGTCAACAGTGATGGGTCTACACACTAGCTCTGGAAAGTTCTCGATGAGGTGAAAGAAGACTGTGAAGGCAATTCTGGTTTCTTCAGGTGATAATGACATTTGCTCTGATTCTCTGTCTCTTAGGTCACCGGTGTTTTTTTTTGCAGTGTGATCAGTTCTTGCCTTCTCGATCTGTCACTCGCCGACTAATTTCACTGGAATTCTCTCAGAAACTCCCTCTGAAAGCTGGACAGTTCCATTTGTAGCTGTATGCAATAGAAGAGTGCTCCTATCTTTCTCGCATTGGCAGGGTCTCTGTGGAAGGCGAGGGAGTCAACCTCGGTAGGTCTCCTTACCATTTCTGGAAAGTCATTTACTAAGCTGAAGAGGACGTTGTGGGAAAGTAGGCTGTCCTCAGGGGACAGGGACATTTATTCATTTTGCAGAGTCTCAATCACAAGGATTTTTGCTGTCGTGAACAGTTTCTTTGCTTATCTCCCCGATCTGTCCCACGGCGGAAAGTCTCACTGGAACCTCCTGAGGTATTCTTGCAGGAAGTTAAATAGCTCCACCTGGAGCATGATTCCATGGAGAAGGGTTTTCATGTGTGGGAAATTGACTGGGTCTCGGAGAAATGTTGCAACGTCAACGTCAGCAGATCTTCCCACCATTTCTGGATAGTCTGCAACGAGTCTAATTGGAACATTGCAGGCTAGCTGCGTGTCGTGGGGGACAGTGGCATTTGCTTTGCCTTGCTGGGTCCCGATCACACGCCTCACTTTTGCTTTGAGCAGTCTTTGCACTTGCCTGCTGCGTGGAGGGCTACCACAGTGTTCAGTTTACTCCATATTTGGTTCAGGAGGTAATTATTTTGGGGATCTCTGATAAATGTTAATGTATCTGTGGTCCTCCCGACAAGTTCTGGGCACTCCTCAATGATTCGAAAGAATAACGTGTAGGTCACTTCGTCAATGACTGCTTGAGGTGGGAGCATTGGTCTTTGAGTCACTGTGCTCAGGCAACTCGGCGAAGACCTCTGCGATGACAGTCAATAGTTCCCTGATTACCTTCTTATTTTCTGGATCTTAGATGAATTCTGTGACACTTGTTTCTCTCCCTATGAGTGATGGATAAGTCAATGTCACTAAATGTAAGTAGGTGAGTACATCCCACTTAAGGCTTCTGCTGCCGTGTACAATAAGTTTGTGAACAAAGTCTTTATGCTGGGTCCTTCAGGATAACAGTTTCAGTTCTCAGGAATATCCGGTTCTGTTGCTTACCAGAGTCTTAGAGTTCTTTGTCCACTACTCTGTGGCTCTACGTGTTTAAGTTACCAGTGTCATTGCAGGTTCAAAGTATGCAACATTTTCCTTTGCCCTGCGACTTCAGCTGCACATTGCGTTTGTTTGAAAAGTCTTGTATCTCATTCAGTGCTTAGAGAAAAGTTCAATGTATAGCCACAGTTTTCACAGCGAGCTCTTCAGTTTGTCTTTTCTGCTTGTGCGTCCTTCTTCCTCACCCTAGACTTTGTCTGCACATGCTGTGGTCCTTCCCCGTTGTCTGTAGCTTCCACGGTGGATGCAGTAGGAGCGCCTTCTCCTATGAAGGGCTTGACGTCATTCAGGAAGATCCAGGCTCTTCTTCCTTGGAGCTTGACAGCAGACGGGGTGCAGTCCTCTACGATGAAAGGGCCATTAAATCGTGGTTCATCCCATTTCTTCCTCGTAAAGTTCTTCACTAGAACTCTGTCCCCCGGGAAGACAAGGGGTGCACCTAGGCTGAGAGTTGTGCCTGCATCAGCATTGTCTGTTGTGGTTTGTGCTGTGCTGTCCCCTTTCTGCCGTCGCTGCAGCTGGCCTGAAATGACAGATGTACTAGAGGTAGGACAGTCAAGGTAATTCTTCATTTCTGCTCCCAGAACCTCCCTATCGGGCTGGGCATCACATCTAGCTCTATCCCGGGGGGTAAGAGGGGTTCTCATCCTTCTAACAGTGATAATCTCGTGCGGCGTGAGGTGATAGTCGGAGCCTGGCTGGTTCCGAAGCGCATATAATGCCAGTGGTAAGCAGTGCAGCCATCCCTTCTTTAATATGAGCTTCAGTTTGGCTATCCTCTCTTTCAACAGGCCGTTGAGGCGTTCACATATGCCATTTCCTTCTGGGTGATACGCCAATGAGAACTTGTGCTTTATACCAAGCAACAAGCTAATCTGCTCAAATACTGAGTTTACGAAATGGGGCCCGTTGTCTGACCTCATAACCTCACACACCCCCCACCTGGGGAAAACCTCCCTCACCAGGAACTTTGCAGCACAGGCAGGGTCAGGGTGTGTACAGGGCCCGCTTCTATCCATCTAGAGAATGGACACACCACGACAATTAAATACCTGTACCCATTACAAACCTGAATCATATCGACATAGTCGATATGCAGGTGCTGGAAAGGCCCTTCAGGTCTGGGAATGATTCCTCTCATCACTTTCAATGTGTGCCCAGAGGTGAATTGCTGGCAAATTATGCAATTGACCATAAAGAATGCAACATGCTCCACTAAATTCGGCGCGAACCAGTCTTCTGAGAGTGTTGCAGCAAGATTTTCTTTTCACATATGGAAAGGGTAGTAGAGCTGTCGTAACGCTACCTTTAGGAGGGTGACAGGCATTACTGGTTTACCAGTGCTGTCCTGCCTCCATAACCCATCAGAGGGGTTTAAAGAACACCCTCGACACTTCCATAAATTCTTCTCATCCTGAGGTGCCTCCCCCTGGAGTTCCATTAACTGTGTCTGCCCCATATTGCTATAGGCTTCTGGAGTGGCTTGGGCTATCATCATTCGCTCATGGGTACGTACCACCTCCACGATTGTCTCACCCTCGGATGCCATGCGCTTGGCTTCTGTGTCCGCTTCATGGTTTCCACGTGACACAAAATCTGTTCCCTTGGTGTGAGCGGCGCAATTGATGACCGCTATGCACACTGGGAGCTGTAGTGCTTTTATCAGCCTGTCCAACAAGGCTGCATGTTGCACTGGCGTGCCGTCTGCTCGGAGGTAGCCCCTCCTTTTCCATCGTGCCAGGCCTGCGTGCACGGTGGATGTCACATAGGCGGAGTCACTGTACACTGTTACTTCCTGGTCTGCATGATTCTCGATGGCGAGTATCAATGCCACTAGTTCTGCAGCCTGTGCCGAATAGTGGGATGGTATTCATGCACTGACAAGAACTTGGAACTCTCCATTTGCCATGTGTTTGATCACGGCCACGCTTGTGTACCTTTGCCCGTCTTCTTGGTCAATTCTCGATGACTCGTCAATGAAGGCGACTTCTCCGCTTGGCAGAGCATTCTCTCTTATTCTGGGGATTTCATCATAAAACTCTTCATAATTGGCACAGTCATGCACAGGTTCTCCCTCTGTGACTGGCTCAGCAATAAACATAGCAGGGTTCACAGTCTTGCATCGCACTATTTTGATCGATGGATTTTAGAAAATCACCTCATATGCGGATGCTCTCTGTGATGTCAAGGTGCCCTTTGGCTTCTCCAATATGGCAAATAATGAGTGCTCAACATATAATGTCATGGAGCATCCCATCACAATGGATGATTCTTTCTCGATGGCAAACGTGGCGGCTGCTAAATTTTGCTCGCATGGGAAGTGGCCCCTCATGACCGGGTCCAAGCTCCCACTGTAATACACTAGGGGCTTGTACCCCAGCGATGTTCGCTGAACGAGCACTGTGTTCATAAAATTGCCATCGGTATGAGAGAAGAGATAGAATTCCTCTGCATAATTGGGGATCCCGAGAACTGGGGCCTTACAAATTGCCCCCTTTAGTTCTGCAAACCCCTTTTCCATTTCTTCAGTCCATTCAATGTCTCCCTCTGTTGCCTGGGCTTTCTTTAAGACCTGGAGCAAGTGCTTGGTGTATGAGCTGTAATCGAAGACCCATGCTCTGATATAATTACATAGGCCTAAGAAGCTGTGCATTTGTTTTACCGTGAGCGGCTTAGCCTTGTTCATGATAGCTTCAGCCCTCTCTGGTGTTACCTTTTTCCCTTCATGTGAGATTAGTTGCCCTATGTATAGCACCTCCTGTTGGCAGTATTGCAACTTGTCCTTGTCCACCTTGTATCCCTTCTCAGCTAATATGGTCAATAGCTGAACAGAGTTGTGTCGGCATTGCTTTTCAGTGGTGCTGCAGATCAGAATGTCATCTACATACTGCAAAACAACACTGTCTACCGCAATGTTACTTATGTCCATTTGCAGGACTCGGTTGAAAATGGACGGAGATTCACAATACCCCTGTGGCAGCCTTGTACTTTTCAGGCGCATTTGTCTGAAAGTAAATGACGTCAGGTCTTGTGAATCACGGTGCAATGGGATTGAGAAAAATGCATTCTTCAAATCGATCACCGTGAAATATTTTGCCTCCGTGGGTATGTTGCACAAAATAGTTAGGGATTAGGGACTAGAGGGAACTCGGCTTCTACTATGTCGTTCAATGCTCGTAAATCCTGGATTAAACGCCAAGACCCTCCCTTCGATTTCTTGACAGGATAGATCACCATGCTACAAGGTGATTCTGACGTTACCAGAATGCCCTGCTCCATCATGGCAGAGATTGTCTTTGCAATCCCTTCGTCCGCTTCTCTGGACATGGGGTATTGTCACGCTCTTGGTAGAATCGCTCCAGGCTTGAGTTTAATCTTCACCTCTCCTGCCCCCTTCAGGAGTCCTACGTCATAAGGCCCTATTGTCCATACTGTGACTGGCACCTGGGCCATGTCCTCCTCAAAGTAGTCTGGTCGTGCCATCACTAGCATCATTCGCTGTGGCACTTCTCGTTTGATCATTTTGACCCAGAATATGAGACTTACTTCCACCCGTGTCTCCTCTAAGTCAGGGTGCTCTTCGAACAGATCATCATCTGTGACGTCAGTCACTCGATAACCTTCTTCAATGGCGATAACTGCGCACCATTGCCTTCCTTCGTCATCGTATCCTTCTACTAAAACCACCTTCCCCTTTACTGCGGCAAACTGTATTACCAAAGGAAATATTTGTCCCTCTTCTTCATGCATGGGTATCCTTGGTCTAAAAAGAAACTTGTCAGGGGTCCTCATAGTTTTGCCTGCGAGGCCCGGCAATCCCGCCATGAGCACTCGCACGCAGGGGAGTTGCTAGGTCTGGAAAAGACCCGGGGCTAAGCTGATGTCGGAACTGTTGGGACTGGGGGCTAGCTAGTCTTTTGGCTGTAGCTCCTGAGATTCTATCCGGGGCTACAACCAAAAGATCAGGGGCTATAGCCCCCTTAGCCCCCCCCAGCAACGCCCCTGCTCGCACGCCATATTCGAAGACCTCTGGCTCCAGCGGTAAAGCTCTCATAGCTGTACGTCCCGAGTATGCTCTGATCATTTTGCATATGCTGGAATAATGCATTCCTGGCGTGGGGCACACTATGCCATCCTCAGTGAATGAGATTGACATATTCAGCTTTGTCATTAGATCTCGACCCATGATGTGGGGACTGACGTGAGTACAGTAAAGGCACATTCATTTTATGCTCTCCCACGGAGACCGGGAGAGCGTCTGTGAAGGGAACTCTACTATGAGCTCCAGTGAAACTCTGCGTGTCTATTGCCTCGCCGGACAAGGAAAACTTGCCTTCTCTTATGCACGAATGCGTCGTGCCCGTGTCAACTAAGAAGGAATACTCTTTTCCTCCTATGGCAGAGGTCTTCAAACTGTGGGGCGCGCCCCGGACGCATCCCAGGGGGGGCGCCAGAGCCCAGCATGAAATGAGTAAAAAAGAAAAGCTTTTTTTTTTTTTTTTAGATTGGAGGAAATGGGAAGGGGCAGCTCACATGGTAAGACCACAAAGCGGTCTTAGGCACCAATGAAAAAATGGCCAGCAGTTGCAAATGGATATTCAGTCCTTTAGTCACAGACTGTTTGAATAGTACCCAAGGGGTTGTTTTCTGTTCAAATGTAAACAAATGGTGATATTTAAAGAATATTTATTCAGCAACAATGGCCAAAACTATTAGCTGCATAGTGAAGTAACTTCTCAAACTGGCCCACATTGGCCAAAAAAGTGGCCCATTTTGATTGGCCTACACTAGCATTTTGCATTTTTGGTACGGTCATTGCCCTATTGCCCTACATGCCAGTCCAAACCTGCCGGCTCATCCATAATGGGTGAGGGGCCATCCACCCACTGGCCACCTCACCCATTATGGAGTATCCAAGGAGCCAGCCCAGTGAAACACTGAGCACTCCCTCAGCTGCTTTTTCCAGCTGAGGGAGTGTTCCTGGGCTGGCTGAACTGTCAAAGGGAAACACTGTTTGCCTTTGGCAGTTCATTTCCCCAGCCACACACGATCACTGAGCCATGCAACGCTGGGGGTGTTTTGCTTCGCCAGCCTTGCATAGCTCATTGGAAATGCTGGCTGGGGCACTGCATGTATGTATGTGCGAGGGGGTGATCCTGCGCCTCCTCGTACATACGGGCAGAGCAACCTGGAGCGGGGCATTTTAGCAACATCGCCTAGGCCCCTGCAGAAGGTACGCTTATGGAGATTTATTTTTTATTTAAATGTGTATGCTTGTTTTATGGGACTGTGGTGGGAGCAGGATGGGCTGCAGCACTGGGATAGTGGTGGGAGTAGGGTGGGGAGAGCCCAGGGTCTGTACTGCGAGTAGGGTGCGGTGACGGCACGCAAAAGTTCATAGCGATTTCTACATACTCTCCATCTGGCACTTTTGGGGGTGCCTGGCCTGCCCAAACTTTGCTCAGGGGGGCCCAGACCAAAAAAGTTTGAAGACCACTGTCGTATGGTGACATTTACCCTTGGTTCCCTATTAGGGTCTGGTGTCACCGATAGGATGGAGGACATCCGAGTTTCCCGTGAGCTGTCCTATTTTATGAATAGGTTCGGCCCATTATAAGTTTGCGGAACACCCCCATTGTTCATCCCTTGTGGTACCGGTGGCGGTGCATGCTGGGGTTGCCCCTGTTGCAAGTTCCCCAAGTTCGAGGGTTGAAACCCTTGCTGTGCACCTTGCTGCAAGCCAGCTGCCTGCTGCTGCATGGTATAGTTTTGTGCATTGCCCTGTTGTGGGATAGCCGGTTGATTTACCGTGCCTGCCCCTATCCCTTGATAGTTCTGCCACATGCCTTGGCTTCTGCACATGCGTGCCACATGTCCTGTCACTCCACACAGCCAACACACTGGTGGTGGTCGGGCCACCTGTCCATCTGGCATAGCTGGACTGCCCATTGGTGCGCTCTGGATACCACCTTGAACATTTTGAAAACCTCCTTGGGTACCTCTAAAGCCTCCCTGATTACTCTGCCATCCTCTTCCTCCAAATCCCCTTCCTCTCGGATAATATCCCGCGTTGCCCTGATTGTTCTGCGGCGGGTTAGTGGCACATTGCGCACTCGAATCGGCTGGGCTTGTTAGCATGGCTCACTCGAGCGCATACTTCGTGAGCTTCCTTTGCATCAGCTTCGCCTCTTCTCCCTTACGCATTGCCTCTTTCTTTCGATTCTTTTCTTGCAACAGCCTACAATAATGGGCAATTGTCAACTGGATTTCGGCCCACGGTCTAGCTTCTATTCCTACCAATTTTTTGAGTTGTTTTTGCACCGGTTCTGGTAACCCTTGGCACAGTATATGATAGAATACAGGGATAGATTTTGTCCAAGACTCATGCGTTTCAAGCACCCACGTGTCTTGAAAATTCTGGATATAAAGCAATGGATCCTCTGACTCTTTCATCTTCCGAGTCATAATGGCTCCCATGTCTGATGTGTCAGGGTATAGCGTTCGCAGCACTTTCCACACTGCGGCTCTACAATTATTAAATGGCGCTCCGTCATGAGAGGTGTTAGTTATGGTTACCCTAGGGTAGCCTGCCCTCTTCCACACATCGTCTGCTCTTTCTCTGAGTATAGCAATTATGAAACCTTTGATGTCCCCTATGGCTAGAGTGATTCCCCCTGTCATTTTTTCTAGCTCATGTATCCACTTCCCGGCTCCCGATGTCAACATTGGAAGCTTATTCTTTAAATTTTCCCGGTCCATGTGTGGCCATGGAATATATTGCGGTCTTACTCGCCCTTTCTCTAGCAGTGGGAATTGGAATGCACAATCCTCCTTTCCTTTTCTTTACCTCCTCGGTCTCTTGCTGGGATGGCGTTCCTGCCTTGCTTTCTACCTGGCAGTGCCCTTAACCTATCTGTATAGGCAGGTGCCGACACCCCACTCTGATCGTGGGGTGTTTCTTCATGTCGGCTGGACTGTCCAGCGGACTTCGATGTCCTACTTACGGACTCGCCAGCCTCTGACCATTGTACCCCTCGGTTCCCTAGGAGCCGCCTTTCGCGCCGTCTCCCTTCATCATACATTGCTTCTTCCTTGTCCCCATCGGAGTCAGACTCCGAATACTCCCAGTTTGCACAACTTCTTGCATCATCTTCGTTCTGCCTATCTTCTAGTCTATCTAGGGAAAGTCCCCTACTCTCACTACTTTGGATGACATCCTCAGTGCTCTCTAAGCGCTCATCTTCCCTTCCCTCTTGGGAGATTCGTTCCAGTCCCATTTCATCATATATTTTATCAATCGCTTCCCCAATGCTTCTGGTGTCGAAGTCATAATCAATAATTGTCCTGCTTGTACCTGGTACTGCATCACTTGCTGGAAAGAACTCTTCTATGTCTTCCCAGTCTACAACAGGATTGGGTTTTTTCACTTCCCGCTGCAAATATTGTAAGTCTCGCGCCCTTTGTCTATGTTTTCGTTCTATTTCCTCATCTGTTTCCTTGCATTTCCTTGCGTCCTCTCTAATCTTATCTACTTTCTGCATCCTTTCGTCTCTAAGTTCCTTTGCCTTTCTAATCTCTTCCTTCCTTTCATGCATCCTACGTTCTTCCTCTAACTTCAACTTATTCAGTCTGTATTTTTCGTGGCTGCATACTGGGTACGACTGAGCGGTATTTCTTGCTCTTCGCGATAAAGTTGTTCTCGCCTCAGCCTGTCCATCTTTCTATTTCTTTCATCCCTTGTCTCCCTATCCTTTTCCCTTCTCTGCTTTTCGTCAGGCCTTCCTCGTGGCCTTGCATCATCACTCCCCTTTCCATCTAATTTTAACAATATCTGTCCTCCCATCCATTCATCCTTTGTGAATGTCATCTCATCACTCTCTCTCTGCTTCTTTCCCTCTCTCTCCTTATCGAGAGGTGCACTAGTCTGTACCTGATGCTTTCGTCCATCTCCATGCCTCTCCTTGTCCCTCGGGACGGCGGGTGCTGGAACGGTTACCCGCTCCCTCTCATTAGTTTCGTCACTACTGCATGCAGGTGACTCATATGCAGGGTTGCTATACCCCGTGGCTGCTTTGAGCTCTCGTAGCGGGTAAAGACCCTCTGACCTGCTTCCCTCAATTACTGGTTCCGGTGGGGCCTGTGGCGCATTAGGCGTCTCACCCCCCTCTGTACATATGTTTAATATCCAGTCTGCAGGTGGTTCTTCTTCCTTTGTTTGTTCAAACATCTTCCATAACTCGAGAACTGCCCTTAACCCACTCTTGGCTCTATTTCTTCAGCTGCGCTGCATGTTTTGGCAATTGCTTACAGAGATGCATGAGCGGGGTGACCTCCTCCATCTTTTCACTTCAATACCCCCAATGTTTACACAATAACTTAAGTCTCTCCACCAATATGAGCGAGCACCACACCCGCAAGCTCCAATCCACTTTTTCCTGCCAAAATTTATACCCTCAATTTACTCAACAGAAACCATCAATTCACTGGCGATCCCCTCTCAGTTACAGAATCGCAAAAGCCAAAATGCATTTCACTCAAGCATCAACACATTTTTCGCATCAATACATTTATTGCGCATTCACATATAGCAAGACACTTATAACAGACGCTTGACAGACTAGACAGACACCAGCTGGTCAACATATACCTGCCTTCTAATTATTACCCTGTCATGGGATTTGAACTACCCCTTTATGACGTCTTTAAACGTCATCGTAGCCTAGCGCCCCCCTCTCTGTGGGCTCTGGGTTCAAGATCCTTCTGACCACTCTTTAAAGCGCAGGAACAAGGCAAATTTACAGTTTTCTCTCGGGTGCCCCCCCCGGTATACTTTTACGTTTTTACCTTTCCCAGTTGCCCCCCTGGTATTCTATTACGTTTTAGCTCAGGTGCCCCCCTGGAATCCTATTATATATGTCTTCCTTTTATACTCGAGTAATTCATCCAATATATATATACCATCTTCTTTACCTCTAACTAATTTATCTTTCTCCGCCACCCTCAGTTACCTTTCCCCCACTTGCTTTAATGCCTTTGAGTCATTTGTCAAGGTAACGAGTTTCGTTGTTTCACTCACCGATCGTCTCTTTTCCTCTCTGGATCTCCGGGATCACCGCCCCATCCTCTTCCCGCTTTATGGTTTTCGTCCGATCCGCTTCCCGTGGGAATGAAAAGGGTTATGCTTGGAAAAGCGGGTTCCTTCAGACCCACTGCAGATTTTTTTGGGAGTATATACACTATCACTGTCCACGTGAAGCTTCTCAGCCTACTTAGCCGGAATAGCGAAAGGACTCGCAATGTAACCAAAGATCCAGAGTTACTTCGCGCCATCGGTTTAAAGGTGTCTTGTGACTATATTAATCGATTATAAATAATCGATGGCCGTAACCATCCTCTGCTACCAAGTGTTGATGAGGAGAGGTAATTACTGACGGGCCCATTGGTCAGCACTCACCCTCGAAAACTTGTAATACAAGATAGCTGCACCGTGTGAGGACAGGGTGCAGGACTTACATACTCCAGCACAAATCAATACTAGGGACTCAGTAAGTTGGCAAAGGGAAGTCCGTTTAATGATAAATACATCAGCTTATGGAAATCAGCAGCATTGTGAACACCTGTCTCGCCCCGACTTCCTCGAACCTCAGTACAACAGCCTCTTTTATGGGCAAACTTCGTCATCAATGACGTACACTTCTAAAAAAAATCATCATGCAATATAATTGGTTGGGAAAGATAACTTAAGTATAGGTGTTATATCTGTATATGAAAATAAGGTATACAGATTGGATAACTCTTATCGGGTTTGCGTCTATGCCCATCCCTCTACACCACATGTGATTGACGTCACTACAAGTACGACGTCCCATTGGTTACAATGTCTATAGGACCTAGATTACATGGTCCCTTGTGATTGGGCGACTTACACCCCTAAACATAAATCTCCACTTTTAATTAGCAGCATGCAGAATAGACACCCTGGTGCCTGGTGTCCCAAGATTCACCATGCCTCCCTTCCATCAATCAGTGGTTTAGGGCTATGTGTCAATTAGTTGGCTGGGTATGGCCTCGGATCTGTAGTCTCTTATCAGGAAAAGTTATGGCACCCTCTGGTTCTGAATGACATCAGGCGGTGGTACTTCTTCACACCTGTCTGGTCATGTGTTGGTCCACCGTGAATCTGCTTCAGTTCTCAGTCTCATGCATTTGATTCTGTGTTCGCTTGGCCACCTGCATGGGCCTCTCTTATCTTGACCTTCACGGGCGGGCTGGCGTGCTCTGAAGTTGGAGCCTCGTGAGCTCATGCTCACCTCCCCTTCACTGGCTGACCTCGATTTCCCCAGCATGAGCCACCCTTTGCTAAGTTTCGATCCTGCTCTTTTCCTCAGCTTGGACCTAGATGTGAAACTCCGCCAGTTGGGCCTGGGCTGCCTGGGCTTTCTTCTGCTCAAACAAAATGGAGTCACACATCTATGTTGTGCTGTATTGAGGTAGACATATATAGTTGGCGCATGCCGCTCTATTCTTCTACTTAAGCATTGCATGCAGTATCGATTACTTAGCATCTTGCGTTTCAAGCTTATTTACACACGTTCAATAAGGCGGTTGCTTCCGTCTTGTCTCATGGCACCATTCTCATACGTTTCACAGTGTCTCTCCCCTTCGTCCATTACAATTCTCCTCGCAATTGTCGATACTGTCATGCATAGCTTTCAGTAGCCACTTCTGGTTGTTCTCGGGGCTGCCTAGGCCCTCAGTCTATTTCCATTGGCTTCCATTAAGGCCTTCGGGGTCTCCTCATGGACAGTCTGTAAATACTTGTTGTTTCGTACCAATGGCAGGTACGGTTGTCTGATTGGGTACCGTGCTGCCCAGGGTTGCCTGGTTATGGGCATTTCAACAGGTATTGATCTTCTAATGTACACAGGGCAACGGCCCATTGTTGCCCTTTGTTGGTTCAGCTGTTCCTCGTATGCCACATACCACGGCGAGTACCTTACTGGCAACTCGCACTGGGGGGCAGGGGTGCAGGTCATATCTGGGACCTCCTCTACAAAAGTCATCACAGTTGGTCTATTACAGGGACAGATACTGACATGGTGTGGCAAAGCCATCACATCTGTGTTCTTACAGGACAAATATGGGTATTGTTTAGTCAAATCAATCACAGCTGCATTCTTACAGATGCAACTACTGATATGTTTTGGGACAAAGTCATCACATCTGTGTTCTGACAGGGCAAGTACTGATTTTGTTGTGTGAAAGCCATCATATGGGTGCTCTTAGAGTGGGACATATTGGCATTGTTGGGTCAAACTTATCACATCACAGTTGTGTCCTTACTGGGGCAAATACAGGCATTGCTGGGAAAAAACCATTAATGGTTTGTACATGCAGAGGCAATTCCTTGCATGTTGGAGCAAAGCCATTACAGGTGTATTATAATGGGGCAAACACTGGCATGCCAAGGCAAATCCATCACGAATATGCTCTTATAGTGGAAAATACTGATATTTTGGTGCAAAGCCATCACATGTGTGTTCTTAGTGGTGTAAATACTTGCATGTTGGGGGAAACGCCATTTGAGGTGTGCACTAACAGGGACAAATACTGACATGCCTGTTCAAATCCATCACAGGTGTGTTCTTATAAGGGCAAATACTGGCATGTATGGGCAATGCCGTCACAGGTTTGTTCTTACAAGGGCAACTAAAGGCATGTTGGGTCAAAACTCTTACAGGTGTGTTCTTATGGGGAGGGGGAAAACTGGAATTGGTGGAGCATACCCATCACAGGTGTGTCCTTACAAGGGAAAATACTGGCATTGCTGTGAAAAAGCCACCACAGATGTGTCCTTTCAGGGGCATATTATAGCATGTTGGGGCTAAAGTTAAAGTGTGTTCTTGAAGGGGAAATACTGGCATTGTTGTTCTTATTATTATTATTATTATTATTATTATTATTATTATTATTATTATGTTGCTGTCCACACTGAGTATCTGCAAAACATTTCAACGAAATCCATCACAAGCTTGTGCTACATGGTCAAGTACAGGCATTTGGGTCAAAACCGTTAAAGCTGTATTCTCAGGTGGGGAAATGCTGGAATTGTTGGATCAAAGCCATAGCAGGTGTGTCCTTACAGGGGTAAATACTAGCATTGTTGTGACAAAAACATCATAGGTGTGAACTTATAGTGGCAAATGTGGCATGTTGGGGTAAAACCATCACAAGCCTGTTTTTACAAGGGCAATAATGACATAATGTATTTGTGTTGCTGTCTATACTGCCTATATTCAAATCGTTTCAACCAAGAACTGGGATTCTACTGGTTTTTCTGCATGTGTACTGCAGGCTTATACCTGTCTAGCTGTACCTTTTTGTATTTGCCATGAGGCCCCATTACGAGTTTTGCAGTGCAGTAAAAAAGTGGTGGTAATTCTGTTCTCGACATTCTTTTGGTGGTAATGGATTTACCACAATTTTTATCAACTGCCAAATTCTGAGTTTGAAGGTTAAGTGGAAGATTGACCTCCAGCAAAAAGCTGACCACCCAGCCTTGATCCCACCCTTGTCCAGTGCACCCTCATCCGGATACGATCATTTCCCAGAAGCCATTTGCCGACTGGAGTCCAGCACAGAGCCCCGCCCTGCTTGGAGTCCAGTATTGCCCAGGAGCTAGTCTCGACAAGGTGTGAGTGATTCTGAAGGTTATTTTTTTCAGATCTTTAACGTTGCAGCACTCTGGGGAGGTGGGGCATTATTAATAGCTATGTTTAGGGTAAGTGTGCTTATCTGCCATACGTCTGTGAGTAACATAGATTTTGTTATCAGGGGTAGATGGCTGTGAGTGAGTCTTTCAATGCTGAACAGTACATTGGATATTAGCAGAAGCAGAGCTATGGCGTCAGGTATTAAGACGAGCATCTGAGCGGGCTTGTGTAGTATGGTGATCAGAGCGTAGAGTGCCCCTGCCTATTGGCAGATACACAGCTCAGCGTGACTGTAGTCATTAGGGAGAGCAGAAAAGACACTTGGTATGGATTTATCAGGAGCAGAACTGGGAGTGAATCGAAGTGATACCCGGAACAGAGCTGGAATATTGCTCCCCAGAGAACAGTAAAAAAAGATGATGGGCTAAAATGGTGTGTTGAAAACTACACTTTCTGAGAAAAATCGGTAAAAAGAAACTCGGTTGTTTGCATTCAGTTTTGTATAGTAGCACATGTAAAAATCTAATAGAAACAAGCCACCAACAGTGCACAGGAACATTTTCCAATGCATTTTTATAATGCCTTTTCCAACAATATATGTTAAAAACATTTTCACGCTGGCTCTGCTCATATAAGTCTATTTAGGCTGCACCAATATATGCCAGTATTATCATATAAGAACGTACTCTTGTTGGGCTTGCTAGCCAGTAAAAAATGTCATGTCACAGTAAGAAAACATATCAACCGTGGTTGTACCAGTATAGGCCAAGCTAGCCACATAATAGCATTTATATTTGCTTTACCCTTGATGGACAGTAAGAAATGTCATGTCACAGAAAAAAATATACACAGACTGGCACCACAAATGTAGGGTAGAGTGGACGGAATGGATAGAGAGGACGGAATGGATAAAGTGTATAGAGAGGATGAAATGGATGGAATAAATAAGAGTGGATAGAACAGATAGAGTGGACAGAATAGATGGAATAGATAGTGTGGACGGATTGGATGGAATAGATAAGAGTGTACGGAATGGATGGAATGGATAGAGTGGATGAAATGGATGGAATAAATAAGAGTGGACAGAATGGATAGAGTGGACGGAATGGATAGAATGGATAGAGTGGATGGAATCGATAGAGTTTAGGGAATGGATGAAAGGGATAGAGTGGACGGAGTGGATGGAATGGATAGAGTGAACAGAGTGGATGGAATGGATAGAGTGGACGGAATGGCTGGAATGGATAGAATGGATGGAATAGATAGAGTGGATGGAACAGATAGAGTGTAGGGAATGGATGAAAGGGATAGAGTGGACGGAGTGGATGGAATGGATAGAGTGTACGGAATGGATGGAATGGATAGAGTGGATGAAATGGATGGAATAAATAAGAGTGGACAGAATGGATAGAGTGGACGGAATGGATAGAATGGATAGAGTGGATGGAATCGATAGAGTGTAGGGAATGGATGAAAGGGATAGAGTGGACGGAGTGGATGGAATGGATAGAGTGAACAGAGTGGATGGAATGGATAGAGTGGACGGAATGGCTGGAATGGATAGAATGGATGGAATATATAGAGTGGATGGAACAGATAGAGTGTAGGGAATGGATGAAAGGGATAGAGTGGACGGAGTGGATGGAATGGATAGAGTGAACAGAGTGGATGGAATGGATAGAGTGGACGGAATGGCTGGAATGGATAGAATGGATGGAATAGATAGAGTGGATGGAATAGACAGACTGGATGGAATGGATGGAATGGGCAGAATGGATGGAACAGACAGAATAGATGGAATGGATGGAATGAATATGAGTGGTTGGAATGGATAGAGTGGAGTGAATGGATAAGAATGGATAGAATGGATAAGAGTGGATGGAATGGATAAGACTGGATGGAATGGATGGCGTGGGCGGAACGATCAGAGTGGATGGAACGGACAGAGTAGATGGAATGGACAGAGTGTATGGAATGGACAGTGCGGATGAAATACGAATGTAAATGTTAACCTGCTTCCCAGTTCCCTTGCTGTCGCTTTATATCTGTATCCCCCTCCCGTCGCTGTAGGTCCAGCAACCTGTGTAAATGTGTCCGTATGTCGCTCTGCCCCCTGCCATCCTGTTCACGTGCCTGGTCTCTGGCACTTTAAATTTATATATAACCATCACATCACTACGCTTACTCTCTACTATACACCATCATTCAACTAGAACACAGCTATACCCCTGATTAATTTGGCCTAGCTGGCCACATACAACCACGACCCTATGATCACCTCATTACCCTATAAAACGCAGCTAGCTGAGCACATTCCGGCTAATTGCTCACATATGCGTCCTTCAAGCCTTACGCAGCCAGAGCCCAGTCTTGGTGTCCACCCACCAGATTGCACATATCTAACTGATATCCTCGGCACCACACCTAACGCTAGGATGCAGCTACCATCCGGCAATTACATAGCTGCACACATATCTGGTGCACCCATGCCCCCTACGACACTATCCCTCTCTACTGACCAGAACTACAGTTCCCAAGGGTGTTCAACCTACCAATGTTTTGAGGTCATACTAATGATATTTAGAGCACTATATAAATGCCAAGTAACATAACATAACACCTAATAACACAAATCATGTCTGCTTTACCCTTGATGCTATTTGCAATGACACACTAAGAAAGTATATGCAGATTGGTAACTACAACAAAGGACAGTCTAGCTATGTAGTTACATGTACCATGTTTGCTTTACCCTTGATGCACACTAAAGAATGCCATGCCGCCCCGTAAATGTAGAGACCCCCTCCTTGAGACACGCAGGCACACACTCATGGTAAGCAGGTTCTCAGTCACGTGCATGGATATAACATACACTTTCTCATTCATCCGCTCATTCATTCAGCATTCAGCCAGCTTGTTTCATATAGGGGGGGTTGCTAGGACTGGAAAAGATCCGGGGCTACGCTAATGTCGGGACCGTCAGCACTCGTGGCTAGCTAGCCTTTAGCTTGTACCCCTCGAGCTTCTACCAGGGCTACAACTAAAAGACCCGGGGCTATAGTCCCCATTAGCCCCTCCTGAACCCCTAGCAACGCCTTACATAAATAGCTTACAAGCAGCAGTAGAACATGCTATCCGCATAGACAAAACAGACGAGAAGGTACAGCTTGGATCGAAGCAGTGTACACTTCCCCCGCCCGCCTAAAAGGGTACACCACTGTCCGGGCAGTTGCACGGTCGGCTTCCTTTGCACAGAATTGTTTGCCACACAGAAAACAGCAGCACACACTTGTTCCCTCACACCCCGAGCTCAGGTTGGATAGTACACGCGCTCGCAGAGCCGAGGGATACATTGCTGGTTCCATTAAATCCCGGATTCTGAAGGGATCGCCCAGTGTGGAGGGCTGGAGGAATCTGGAATCTCAACAGAGGGTTCTCAGAGGGCGTCATCCCATAACCTCGGGCGTGACTCAGGCGCGTGTCTGGCAACGTCGGCAGCCAAGTCCTATTTCACAACATGTGTTTTTCGCTACAAAACTGAAAATAAGATCGTAACTGAACTTTCCTTTCTGATTTCTGGGAAATGGGAAAGTGACAGTCTGTGCTGTGTGATCCTCCCGTCCTCCCAGAGGCAGAACCTGACTCAGGCCAGAAGCAGCTCTGGAAAACATATAACAAACCGCCCGAAATGGCAACGCCTGGGACAGGGTGGAGATTGAGTTCAACCCTCGTAATCAGGGGTGGAAGGAGGAGAGGGCTGGGTAATATATTTGTATCCAAAATTAGGCTAGTCGTTGGCTGAAGCGCCTCAGGATTCCTGACCAGTCCTGAAGGGAATTTACAGGTCTTCCACAGCATTTAGGAGGAATGTTCCGTATCGGGGGACAGGGGAGGCGATGGTGAGGGGTGGGAGGGTCACAGTCCCTGGCAGTCTCTGCTTGGCTTCTGGTATTGATGGTCGAACTCCAAAGATCCTTTTTTTAAATTTTTTTATTTATTTTTGATGATGTGTGGTGCCCCAAACATCCTTTTAGACCTGTGTGTGGCATTCATCACCCCTCGCCATGCCAATTCATTCGAGCACTCGAGGGAGACTGGCATCCTTATCACGGCCCTGAACTGAGTGCGCTCTTTTTAGTTAGACCGTTTCCAACCCGTCTTTCTTCTCTTGCTGTACACTGCAGAAATCTGCGCTGCCCCCTTCCTCACCTCACCAAATCCTTCTGTTCCGTTTCTTAGTTTGGGCTATTATCTGTTGCTTCCAAGTAGAGGATGGGTGCAGCAAAGGTGTGACAACAGTGTGCCCCAGCTCACACCCAGCAGGCAGCCCTTTCATTCAAGGAGCTGTGTCGTAAACAACGCTTTAACCACGGGCTCCTTGAACGAAAGTTCTGCCTGCAGCTGATGCCTCTGTACTCAGAAACAGGAGAAGGGCTGGACTGTCCAGCTCTGCTTTTGTTTCCGAGTTAATTGTCATCACCCAGCATGAAGCAAAGGGGCTTCATGCCTGGTGAGGACTATTTACTTGGAAACGAAAGGAGAGCTGGGCAGTCCAGCCCTCTTCCTGTTTCGAGTACAGAGACATCAGTCAGCCCACACTGCACGGTTACACCTGTTGCTAGCAGGTGTCAGCACTTCAGTTTAGGAAAAAGAAAAGGCATTGTGTCATAATCTGTGCTGGGGCCTGATTATGGATATGAGTGTTATGATGGTCTGGTGATGTCACTGACATTCTAGGTGGAGTGTTGGTGTGGTGATGTCACTGGGACTCTAGTGGAGTGTTGATGGATGTTTGGAGTGCTGGGTTCTACTGGTGTCAGTTGGACCTAATGTGCTGGGCTGGATGGCTGTCCCAGTGCTTTCTCTACTTATAAACAAGAGAAATAAACCTACATATAAACTACTTACCTTCTGGTGTTCCTGATTCGAAAGGAGGCTTAGTTTACCACACATTGATTTTCCAAAGTGCTGACATCTGCAGGCAGCTTGTGTAACCATGCAGCCGCCGCACAGGCTGCATGAGGTGTCGGCAGACTGGGGTTAGTCGTGGGTGGGCCCCGGCTCAGGTGTCCTGTTTGAAGACTGCCGGGGCTCGGCCCCAGCTAGCCCAGGCCCACTTAAAGCCCTGGAGAAATGGCATATGATATGGACATACAGCTTGTAGGTGTTTGTTTCTTTGCCCACCCATTTACTGCCCATGGCCTTGATAATGCCTACGGCCAGTCCTGCTCAGTTCTTGCCCCACCACACCAAACACACCTCCTCAAGGGAACTCTTTCAGCCCTCTTTAATCAAGCCTTACTATCAAACCTTTCACTCAAGTGCCTGCGATTGTTTTTTCCAAGCCGTCTTCCGAGAGTTCATGACTTATTTGGAGCTGTAAACATGCTACTGGTGTAATACAAATCTCTTACCTGGTCTGCCTTCATACAATCGATTTATAAGCACTCTGCATTTCCTACACTGGAGTCCTGTTAAAAACAAGGATTGGCAAAAGCCAACAGCTTTGGCTTGTGTAAAGTATTAGGCATTTTCCAGGCACTGCTATTAGATATCCAACTCGCACCATATTCAGCTACCATCAATGGCCAGTTAATACCATGACAACTCTGCCTGGTAAGTGCCTTTCACCATGCCTACACAAAAGCCCAAACTGTTGGCATCCCAATACTTGTTCTCCTACGTGCATGGTACCCATATCCTGCTATGAATAGACTGGGGTCTGGGAGATCACGACTCTGGCTTCAGGATTGCAATGGTAGCCATTGGGGACTGGATGGTCACACCGTAGAAGTAATGTACATAGAAGGAGATTCAGGACTGTGGAACATCTCCTGCTTTAGCACAGATAAAGGCTCTGAGCCCATACCTTTTTCCTGGAATTAGAAATCTGTTTCACGTTTCGAGCCTTATCTTTCTCTCTATCCCAAAATAAGGCACTGACCAGATCCAATTTCATGCAAATTAATATTTTTTGTTGAACCTTATTCTTTCTTCTTCTAACTTCTGTGGGCCAGGAGGATAGCTCAGGGGCAACATGATTGTCTTGGAAGCATGGACGCTAAGCCAGCGTGCTGACAGGGTTTTCGCAGTCAAGATTTCACTGGACAGTGGTCGACTAGCTGTGAGTTGCGAAAACATTTCGATTATACAAGGCAACTCTTTGCATTACATAGATGCGTGTGGAGAGTCTACTCATTGGCCTCCTATAATCTAACTTTTGGCCTCTTGTGGCTCTGGGTTATTCATGTTTCCTGGTCCTGACAAAGGCGTAGATTCATACATACCGCCAAAACGTGTGGGATGTGCCCCTTTTGTGCTGCATTGCCACGAATGTGATTAGATGGAATGTGGCGGTTTTGTATTTCAGGTGTTTTGTTTTTTCCATTGTCATTTCCCATTGTTTTTGTAGTATTTTTGAAATGTACACTTGTTATGTTTGAGTTATTCTCACATTATGTGGCTTTCTTTTATGCGTTAAATAATGAAGAAATACATTCTGCATCTTTTCTATAAACTATTTGTTGGATTCATTTATTCAAATGGTTTATGCATGTGTTTGATCTATGAATGATTTCTTCGCGCAGATTTGGCACCACTGTGAGAGGTGAGGCTATGGCCCAGCCCATGTAAAGTAAATAAGACTAAAAATAAGTTGCCAATAATTCCTGGTGGGAACATGTCTTCATGTATTCATTTATGTCTTGGAGGCAGGGCAACTCCGAGCAACACAGGTTTGAACCCTGGTCCCAAGCTTAGAGATTGGTCTCTGGTATCAACAACACGATAAAAGATCAATTAATTAACATCATCTCAGTAGTAGTCGCTTCAGAATGTGGCTTCGCTCCTCGCTGCTGAAGCCAGCCACTGCAAGCATGTTAATCCATGGCTCCTCTAGCTGCATTGTCTCCCCGCTGTCCATAGCCCCACCTTGCATTACACCTAGATGGCTGTGATCTGGCTCCTTGCTGACGGCCTGCCCTTTCAATCGAGGCGTAATGCAGTGAAGACATTTAGTACCAAGTCAAGTAGGACCAGGACTGTACAAAGTGCAATGGATAATGATCAGCTTTGTAAATGTACTATGTCCTCTGACGGGGACAATGGAGCTAGAGGAGCCATGGGTTAACAAGGGCCTAGTGACTGGCCTCCAGTAGCGAGGAGTGAAGCTGCATTCTAAGTGAGTAAGAGCCCGGTAAAGCATAGTGAGTGTCAGTCAAATATATAAAGTGTTCTCCTAGAGGAGGACCCTTTCCTGCGGCAGCAGCCTCATTCTGAATCTCACTTCCTTCAGGGTTGGAATGGCACCACAGCCTTTCGGCCCGTGGCCAGGCCAAAATCGTCCTTGCGGTGTGGGGGCGGTTTCTTGCCATGCCTGGGCCGGTTTGGACAAAAAAAAAAATTGAAAAAAAAGATTTTTTGAAAAAAATTATATATATTTTTGAAAAATAAAATACCTGCAACAGCATTATTCATCAAAGCAAGGTAACACGTGTTGCCTTGCTTTGATGATTTATTTGCATGCAATGATGTGTGCATCATAAATTATGATGGATGCATCATCCACATGCTGCTGAAGCATGCAAAGTTGAGGGGCGGGAGCTGACGCCGGGCCGGCGGCTGTCACCGTGCCGCCACTCTAGGGGGCACGGTGCCCCCTGGAGTTGCTGTGCTGTTGTATCAGTGATAAATATCTATTAGTGTTATTAGTGATAAAAAACCAATTTTAGAGTAGAATAAGCATCCATTTCGGACTATGTATTTTGCCTTTCGCAAGTTGCAGTAATAGCATGTATTTATTCTGCCATTGTCTCTGTTACGATCATCACAAGACATTCCATCTCGGTGTCCTCGGTCACTTGGCAAAATCCTTGTGCCTAAAAGCTTCTGTACAGTGTACAAATATTTGACCACTACACATCAAGTGGCCATTAACTTAATTGTGCCACAATTAATGCTTTGTTGTAATGTGTCTATCTTTCCCATCTCACTGGCATGCTGTTGAGGATGTTTGTTTGCATGTATGAGGTAACGAGTGCTCAGAGTATGGGATGTCCTGTGATTGCACCCATTTCCCTATTTTTCCAACCTCTGAAGCCTGAAAGTAGATGCATGCAGGCTTGACATGCGGCCAACTTTGGACCAGACCTGCAGATGAACTTAACTGGTCTGCTGTTTAATCTCAGTAACCTGTTCAATGGTATCCACTACAGAATAATTGCTCATTTTACTATAGCCGATATGATAGCTCAGTGGGTTGAGTGCTCGCTGCTGCGATGTGTGTGTGATCTGCAGGTTCGAATCCCAGCAAGGCCATCTCAGCCTTTCATCCTTCTTAGGTCGATAAATGAGTACCAACACAGGTTGGGTGATATTATATGCATATTTGTTCTATGAAAAAAGTGGTTAAGCATAAGTGCTAGACAATAACATATTATCATTTGGCCTTGGACGTCTGCTTGCATTCACAGTAATTTGACAATATGGATCTATACACACAGATATTAATGATGTATATGGTGATCCATTTTTGTATGAAATGTATATCACATTAGTGAAATCATAACCATATTTTTGCAGTGTACTTAGGAACAATGCTATTTGATGCCACTTCCTGTTTCGTCAAGGGGTGAAAGGTCGTGTTTCATCGCTTCCCGGGATGTAACTTTGGGGTGGGGTCAAATGACATCACTTCCGGTGATGTCATCAGAGGTCAAGGGTCGTGAGGCGAGGGGTGGGCCACTTATTTGAGGCAAGGGGTGGGCCACTTTTTCTTTTGGGTGTCCGGGCCTATTTCTTGTGCCAATCCGACCCTGCTTCCGGTCCAACTTTGTTGAAACCTGTAAACATCCGCTTGAATGTATCATCTAATGCGGATTTCGGTAGCTCTCCCTAGAATCCCTCAGTGCACAGCCACAGAGCCGAGGCCCCACCATGGCACAGGTATGCTGTTCAAAGCGAGGCCCAGGGGCCACGCCCATCCCTCTTCAATAACAAATACACATCTGTGGCCATCAGAAAAGTGTGTGCCAAGCAAAGCACTTGATGCACAGCAGCAAAAAGGCTTTTTCCAAACAGATACATTAAGTCCCAGTGGAAACATGCCCACCATAAACCACTTGGCAAGAGAAACAACGCCAGTTGTACATACTGTGCCAGGATTCATGCCCTCTGTTGCCGTTTCTGTGCCAATTAACAGCCCATAAGAATTCCTGTGGGAAAATATAATAGTGTAGATGAATAAACTATAAAAATCCATGTTTCAGAATACAAAGGGCCCTTGGAATGAATACCATCTTAAGTCCAAGATGCTTTTATCATGCGCCCGGGCACACACAATATACGACTGGGTGAATGATGCCAAGGAGGCTGTGGCAGGTGAACAGAATCTGCGCTCTGTGAAGTATTCACTGATGCAGCAACACCTATGAACAAAGTAATGCTGTCCGCCTTGGCCTGAAGATAATAATAGTGTTTGCTGGGGGTCCAGTTTGTGAAGGCCGGGGTGCACATAGTTAGCCTGCTATGGTTCTGAGCCAGTGGGGCTTGGCTACAATTGTTTTCAGAGAGCCCTCAAAGTAAATCATGCAGTCTGTTATTGGATGTTCTTGTGTGATGCATTTACTGCATCCACGTCACTTTAAGTTCACGACAGAAAATTTAAGAAGTTACCTTGTGGTTTATCAAGGCTACCAACTTGTTGCACATTCCTACACGCTGGTTAGCGTTTCAGCTGCCGTAGGTGTACTACCTTGGATCTCACTTCCTGTCCAACTTTGATATGCTTCAGAAATCATTTTTTTCTGAAGACCGAGTGTATGCAGAGAGCAAATCCCCTCAAACTTCCTTTGGTTGGTTTTGGCTCCCTCGCTAAGCTCAGTCTTTCTGGCATATTTGTGGAAAATATTTTCTCCCCGCCAATTAAAGAATTCACAAGTCGCCACTGGATGAGTGACTGGTGGGTAAATGGGTATGAATGTGGGCATGCATGGCTGGGTCCCTGGCAAGGGGCTTTGGAGCATGGACATTTTCTTACACGTTTTACTGATATTTTTGGGCAAAGCCAACATGATGAATGTTATTACTTGGAGGAGGTTTTGGTTTTCAATTTTTTTTTTTAGCACAATTGGGACAGGCAGACTGGCCATTTTCTTTCTGTTGAATGACATTTCTTTCTCACAAATGGGACAAAGCCAACATGATGTGTGTCCTTACATGGGGAGGGTGGGGGCACTTGTACAGTCAGCAAGTACATGTTTTCTTACTGTGGTATTGCATGTTTTACTGGTGTTAATGGCAAAGGCAACATGGTGATTGTTCTTATATGTTGGTTAGAGGCATTTGTGCAGCCAAACAAGGAAATAGTTCCTTACTGCAGCATTCCATGTTTTTCTGGCATTGAGGGCAAATTGAACATGAAGAGTATTCTCACATGGTGGTGCAGGGGTTGGGCAAGCATGCGTGTAGCAGCAATAACATGGTTTCTTCCTGTGTCAGGAGATTTTATTGGCATTATGGGCAAAGCCAACAAGAGCATATTTCTACATGGGGATACTGGAATATACTGATAGAGCCAGCATGAACAGGTTTTCCTATGGTATCGTTACTGTGCGTAGTATTACTGGCCACACACAAAGTTGGTTAGTAGATTTGGGTATCAGGTGTCAAGAGCCAGGTAGAGACCCCTTGTTTCTACAGTAGGTGAAAGATTTAAATTTGATTAAAACACATACTTGCATATTTCACCTATTGCAGTGTGCGGCGTGCCCCTGCAGCAGCATGATCATCATGTGCATTGTGCATGCGTGATGTTCCAGGCTGACACAGAGTGTTTTGCAGCCTGTGCTTTTGTTGATTAGCTTTAGATGAGCCCCTTCAGCATGGCTCGCAGGGGCCCCCCAAATTTTGTGTTATGCCACTCGATGTCTTCCAAGCCTATTTGTTTGTTTGTTAGTTTTATTCACTTTGTATGCGCCCCAGACCCGTGGGTAGCAGGGCGCAGCATTAAGAAGATACAAGGCTTACATAGTTGCAACGCAAACATAGAATAATATGCAATATACAATAGACATCTATAAGTCACACATAGTTACAAAATATACAATATGCAAGTGATAATTTACCAAATATAACGCTGAGTAGTTACATCACGCAGGGTTGCAGAATATACAATATAAAAGGTATGATTACCAGATATGACGCTAAATGGTTACAGTGGATGGTCAGTTACGGGTCAATGGACGTGAGGTGTTGAATTACATTTTTTCTGAAGTGTAAGTAGGGTTGGTCTGCTCTAAGGTCTTGAGGTAGTAGGTTCCAGATTTTGGCCGCATTAACTGGGAAGCTATTTCCCCCAATTGTGGTAAGTCTGTAACTAGGTATTATCAAGCAGTTGGAGTTACCCGCTCTGGTAGGTCTGAGGGAGATTCTCCTATGGAGTTTGTCTGTCAGGGAACTAGGGGTGGAGTTGTTGAGGGCTTTATGGGTCAGCGATAGCATCTTTAACTGTATTTTATTATCAGTAGACAGCCATTTGTGTTGGCGTGTGATGGAGGAGATATGGGTTCTTTTATTTATGCCAAGTGCTGCTCGCAGAGCATTGTTTTGTAGTGTTTGTAGTCTCTGAATGGTTGTTTTATTGGCTCCAGAATATAATGCGTTACAGTAGTCGATTCTAGATAGCACTAACGCTCTAGCCAGGATTAAGCAACTGTCATTGGAGAAGAATGGCTTATCTGCTCTTATCAACTTACAAGTGTAAGCAGTGGTGGAGGCCAAAGATTTTACCTGTTTATCAAATGATAGTGTAGAATCAAGGTAGAATCCCAGGGTTTTTACTTCCTTGGAGACTTGGATGATATTCCCATCTATGTTAAAGGAGGAGAATTCCTGGCCTAGTTTTTTGATGTTAGCGTGGGTGCCCAAAATGTCAAGGTCGGCAGTATCATATGCTTATTAAGGATCCCCTCCCTGAACTCAAAAATATGTAGCTAGTTATTGGCCTGTCTCCCTCCTTGTTCACTATTCAGATGTTCCTAAGCAGGTATTCTTTCACCATAACACTACCTATTTGCCGGCTAATTGACTCAGCAACCAGTCTTGGTTCTGGTAACTCCCTTACTATGGTTAACCACTGACACCTGTTTTTTATCGTGGTTTTCCTTGACCCCTCTACCCCACTTGACCCAGATGACCACCTCTACTTCCTTTGAATTCACATCATGGCTTTCGGGGAACTATCCTCAGTGAGTTGGCCCCTTTCCTGGCTGACCACTTCTTCGCCATCTCCTACATCACTAACGCCTCTCCAGCACCCACCTCTGGGTATTTCCCCACAAAGGCTTCCTCATGATAACCCCTGCATCACACTCTACATATCCCGTGTCTTTAAACTCTTCTACTTCTTTGGTGGCCATATCATCTCCTTGTCAATGATACCCAAATATTTAATGTCTCCCCTTCTTTACCTAAGAGCTGTCAACTCAACTGCTGTCTCTCTGCTGCCAGCACTGAATGCCTTTATGTTCCTGGTGCTTAAAACCTTTCACACTAAAGTAATCTTTCTCCCGGCCTACACTGCTTGCCCTTTCTTCCTTCTCGTATACCCTTTCACCCTGACCTGTTTACCCCATCTCGCAAGGATTACAATCTGGGGTTTCATTTTGACAGTAAACAGAAATTTCACAAGTTCATAATCGTTACAGCGGCTTCTGGTCTTAACCTCCAGAACATCCATAAAATCCGTCCCCAGCCCATTTTTCACCCCTCTAGCTCAATCATGTTAACCCTGGTTGTCAACAGGAACGATCACTGCTCCAGCCTTTCCATTGGACTCTCATCTTCTCGTTTGCTCCTCTCAACAAGGTACTGGACTTTTCTACCCATACCTTTCTACAATATCCCAATATCCTCACCCATCCCACATGGCACCACCTAAATGCGGTGTCGCTATCCAAGAAAAAGGACTCCCCATTGATATACCTTCTGCTGTTTAAGTCTATCCATGGGACATCACACTCCCAGCCTGACCACCTACTCTCCCAAACCACCCTCAATCTAACCATTCTGCATATACTCTGTAATACCTCCTCTTTTCACTCCCTCACTCTCCTGGCCCCCTATTACAACAACCCATTGCCCCCAGAAATGAAGGACATTCCGAAAGTGACCCACTGCTGCCATTATGAAACACCTTTGAACCCACAGACCTGGGTCCTTTAAGACGAGGCAGCAATACTTAGAGATGGATGGGGATGCAGAAGTTACTCAAACATCAATAATCAAAATGACTCAGGAAGTTGGCAAAACTTTGTTCTGTTGTAATATCAATTATCTAAAACAGGGAGTTACAATGATCATCAATGGACGCTCGCTCAATTTATAACAATACATTTCATAAAAAACACAACTTTTATAGTCACAATTCGTCATCATTGATGTCACACTACGTGGCAAACTACAAAGACCTACGGGAAGTTGTGGTTGGCTTAAGAGGAACATCTAGGTATACATTCTATATTGCCGAGGGTAGTGATTAGGTCTCTAAAGTCAGGTGGGCACCTAAGCCCATCCCAAGAGAAAAGTCATGGTCATCGCCACACTATACACGACGATTCTTTGGTTACATAAAATATAGGGCTCTCTAATACATGGTCATCTACAATTGGTTGGCATGCTTGTACCATTTTGGAATATTCCACACGCTTGCAGCATGGAAGGCTAGCATCCTAGGTGCATGGAGGGTTGGCATGGTCTTACCTCCGCACCCAAATAGCCCAACATCTATCATCACTCCGACAGTCTGCCAGCCAATTAAGGCTTTGAACCTGGCCTTGGAGAAGCTTTCTGTGCCTGAGAATTAAAGAGAGTGTGGCATCGTCTTGTCTTCTGGTTTCAGTGTAGCTTGACCCAAAACTATTTTGATCTCAACCATTTGCTTGGAGACCACTCTTTCGAGCTTTTTGCTGAATATAATGCTATTAAATGGTGAACTCTTGACGCCTTGAGTGTTTTTTTGATTCTGATCCAAACAGAAGTTAGTTTCTTTCTCACATTTATTATAGCTTTTTGACAGGCGCCCAACTCATTCTGGCCTCGACTCTTGGTGCTGGGCCAGCCAAGCCTTTCTCGAATTCTCCATCGCCATCAGTTATTTTCCAACTGCGCCACACTGAAATCCCTTTTAATCATGGGGTTTCAAGCCTTGCTAAAGTGCATCATGGAATATCCAGGTTCTATACATGCCTATGTGTGTACATTGGTGCATCGCAACAATCTATTCACTACATAGCCAGCCTTATGATCACTTTGTCTACTTGCGTTACTGCAACTGTACAAGTGTAAAATTACTTTTTCTTCTGTGCTTCTTTGCACGAGCATCTTCATTTAGTTCCTGAAATGTTTTTAACTTTGATACATCATCTTCAGCTTCTATAAGATATCTATGTTTTCTCGTCATGTGTGTCTTTCAAGATGTGTCAGTTCTGCATCGCATGACGTCACCAGTCTTATTTCTCGTTCATTTTCATACTTCTTCCGGGATTCCTTCCAGAAGTACGTTATTTCTTCATGCATGCATATAGGGTTTTCTTAATGGATATCTTGTTTCAAGAATTCTTTGCAGTGTAGGCACCCTCACTGGTACTGCATGTGTCGTCATTTCCAGTTCCCAGCATATAGGCAACATGGGGCAGAGCTTTTGGTGGGGGTACTTGGCTCCTCCTCTACACTCCCCCTCTGGGTGATTCATCGACCACTCTCTCCTCAATCTTAACTTCCAGACATCCTCGTCTGAAGAAATGCTTCTTAGGAACCCATATCTTCACGACTCCTTTCAGGCATCCTGCTGATTTCACATGTTCAACAACACTCCAGGTCATAAGACTGCATTGTTCATTGATACTGCAGTAAATACATCTTCCCACATACTTCTTGTGGTTCTTCCGATACAGGAACTTCGTTCCCTCAGGTGCATGAATGCTGGCCTTTACGTAGTCTATGATTTCTTCATCTGTCAGCTCTTTGGGCCCGCCTCCTGATTCAACATCGATCACGATCTTCATTCCTACTGCTTTCATTGTAGACTTCTTGCATTGTGCGATTATTATCCTGATAACAACACAAAATCCAAGCATAATCATCAACAACAGGACTCCAAGGAACTTGAAAATGTTCACCATCCATTGCTGAACCCATGAGAAGATTTATGCAAACCAGCTGTCATCAGCAATGTCATCCACTTCATCTACCATTTTGATGTGCAGATTTGTCAGCATCGTTATGGCCTCTGTAGAGCTGCCATTCTCGTCATCGTGAGAAGGTATAAATGTGCAACATGATTCACCGATTTTGGCAAAAACCCCTCCATCCATAGCTGTGATCATATCAAGGACATATCTGTTCTGTAGAGTCATCAGTCGTATGGCTCTCAGCTCTTCTTGGATAGCATTAAATCCCTTTATGGTAGTGTTGATTGTCTGCAGGAGCTCCCATCTTGTTATCTCTAAACATTTGGTATTCACCATCGTCTGGACTCCAGGCATAAAGATAATAGTGAAAACTGCTGAAGTCTGACTGACCAATCTGTGTTCATATGGAATAGCATCAAAGGCCTCTATTGACTTGGCTGAGAAATAATGTTCTCTCTTCCTTCAATTTAACCGTTCAGTAGATCTCTTCTTCCTCAGGTGAGCATCTGCTTTCGGAAACTTGTCAATGTTCAAGTCACTCTTTGGAATCACCAATGCTGGTACATGGACAATCACTAAAGAGCATAGTCCTCCCCATTTTCTGGGCAGCTTCATATAAGCTCTGGATCCACAGGCCCAGTAGTGATCCAGTATCACTGCTGTCCCATCTTTCATTCCTGGCACATCACAGATTCAACCACACTTTTGATTCTCTCCAACTTTTCTCTTACCATTGTTCCTGAAACATAGCTTTGCACTATCTAGAGGCACTATCTGCAAACAACCTCCTTTGTCTTCGACCCATGTCAGCAGTTTTGCAAGTTCCGGCCGTAGAGGTTTGCATCAATTTTCCACTATTTCAATGTTTGGTTTGTGTCGACCAATTACTACCAAGGCTCTGCATATGACTACACCTTCTTCCCAACCATCTGGAAAATGCACTGTTCCCCAGGTCTGCATCTGGCCTCTTTCTTTGCAGCTTTGAATTTCTTCTTCAGTCTTTCCTTGACAATTGAGTCTTCTATTTACTTCCCATCTGATTCCAGCTCCTTTCACTCCAGGCTGTTCATATATTATCACATGATTCTTTGTATGTGGTCTTGCTCTTGTCTTTAAATCTTGGACATAATCATCTTCATCTGTGGCTGACCATTCTGTCACCCATACCAAGGATGCCGTTCGGCCTATGAACTGACCTCTTGCCAGGCAAATTGCGATGTGAGATAGGCAATTAGCTGTTTGGACATCTATTTCAATAGTTATGAATATCTTAGACTTTCCCATAGCATAAGGAAGGAGTGCACATACATAGCACTCTTCCTCAGAGTCCTTTTCCCACCTCTTTCATGTGCTGATACGACATGTTGTTCCCCAAATGTGCTGTACTGTCTAGATAATCATTTAATCCATAATCATCCTCCCTTGCACTTCTATTAGGTCTCTTTCTGTGCTTTGCTGAAAGGGCTTGCACACGATGATCATAGAACATTTCCAAAGCGGATCCCCCTACAATAGGAAGCCTAGGACCACTTGTCACAGAAATGGGTGGCTTCTCGTGCACCACTGGAGTAGGAACAATCACACATGGTCTAGGCCTTCTTGCAATATATGGCTCTACATAAGTCACTGGAGTGGAAAGAAATGAGGGAACTCTCTCTTTCTTTGGACCAACAAAATACACAGTGCCTCATCATGAGTTGGGCGGTAATGCCGGCGCTATTAGCGCCGGCGCTAATAGCCCTACCGCCAAACCCCCCAGCGCTATTAGCGCCGGATTATGGGTTTGGCGGAAGGGTTATTTCCCATTGGGGAATTCCTCATTCCCCATTGGGCCCAATGGGGAAAATTTGCGCTATTATCGCCAGCGGATTTCCCGCCGGCGGTAATAGCGCTGAAAATCGGCAATTTTGCCACGGATTTCCCCCCAGCTCAGAGCCCAGAGCTGGGGGGAAATCCGCCAAAGCCATGATCTGGCGGACCCTTAAATGCGGTGGTAATATCGCTACTGCCGCATTTAAGGGTTATCGCCAGACTCATGATGAGGCCCACAGTGTGAATTAGTAAAATCAGAAAGACAATGATGAATGTTGACATGCATAGATAATGCAACTAAACATCAGGCCCCACCATCGGTGTCTCTCCACTCGACGTTGACTCTGCTCACTTTCTGTACCTGCAATGTGCTCAATAGACCACATGATTGCCTGTAATTAGGAAGGAATAACTCTTTTTATTCAGGCAATCGCATTAAATGCTCCTGTAGTCATTGAATTTTCTCTATGATCTCCACAAGCAATTGACTCATTGCAGGACGATTTATAGGATCTTGAATTAACACAAAAGTGTTAGTGTTCCGCCAAACAAGATAAGTATGAACTTGGAGCAAAGAGTAAATGATCCTGGCAAGTAGTTTGTGGGCAACGTCGTTAGATTGAAACATTTGTGCGCTCAAAGAGATGTTCAGGCAATTGTCTTATCTGGTCTAGAATTGCTCTCAATGGACGTCTAATCGCTGGGCCATTCTTAAGATCTTGGGCGAAAGTGTGCACATCAGTGCTACGCCCAACAAGAGCAAGGTAAGCTCTGAGTATAAAAACAAAGACAGCAAGAAGTAGTCTGTGTACATCAACATCTGGGAGTACCATGTGGCCCACCAAAGAGAAAATCAGTATGAAACAAATCAGGAAACTGTTCCCTCTTCCAGTCGTGAAGCAGAAAGTCTAAATCGGGCATTTTTCCATTTACTTCCACACTCCAAAGTTCAATGTCAGTAAACTCCTGTGGCTCAGGAACAATAGCTTTCTAACTCCTTGCTATAGCAACTACAAAGAGTGTTTCAGGGGAGCCACAGTCCAAATGTTCTCTTTTTCTATCTACTGGATAGTCTTTGAGTCCTTCTTCCTCGTCATCGATCTAGTCTACATGTGCTGAACTTCTTCTTCTTGACTTGCTTCCGAATGGGTTAGGGGTGCATTGGTCTCTTCAGCGTAGACTTTCACATCACCTTGGTGCATCCACGCTCATCTTCCTTGGACTTTGACTGCTGACAGAGTAATGTCCTCCACAATAAAAGGGATGCCAAATCTGGGTTCGTGCCACTTTCTTGTGAAATGCCTAATTAGCACCTAATCTCCAGTAAAATGTTTAGGTACAGGTAATTTTTTAACTCTGGTTGCGGTATGGTCTTCATCCGTGTTCTGAGACCAACACCCTGTCCGCTTAACTTGATCTGAAATGACAGAGATACTAGCTGTCATACATGTTAAGTACTCACGTAACTCAGTTCTTAACAATTCTGCAGTTGTCTGGGCATCACTTCTAGTCCTCGATGGAGGAGTTAGAGGCGTTCTCATTCACCTCCCTGTGACTAGTCCGTGGGGTGTGAGGTGGTGATCTGAGCCAGGCTGATTTCTCAATGCATATAATGCAAGGGGCAGGCAATGCAGCCACCCATTTTTCAGGGTTAATTTCAACTTTGCTATTCTCGCTTTCAACAGACCGTTGAGTCTCTCACATATCCCGTTCGCTTGCCGGTGATAAGCAGAAGAAAACTTGTGCTTAATGCTAAGCAGTAAACTTATTTGTTCAATTACCTCATTCACAAAATGGGGGCCATTATCTTATCCCAGCCCCTCACATACTCCCCATCTGGGAAATACTTCTTGGACTAAAAACTTTGCAGCACAAGTGGCATCAGGATGTGTGCATATCAACATAGTCAATATGTAAATGCTGAAACAGACTATTTGGCTGAGGAATTACTCCTGTGACTGTTTGCAGTGTGTTCCCAGCAGTAAACTTTTGACATACAATGCAATTTACTACATAAAAACTGACGTGTTCTAACAGGATCAGCACAAACCAGTCCTCCGCAATGTTTGCTGCAAGGCTCTCCCTAGTGGCATGCGCATGGTAGTGTAGCTGCTCTAACACCACCCTTAATAAGGCTACAGGCATCATCAGTTCACCAGTGCTGTCTTGTTGCCACAGTGCTTCGTAGGGGATAAAGAACACCCGCTTTGTATACACAGTTCTTTCTCTTCCTGTGGAGCTCCACCTTGAATTTCCATTAACTGAGTCTTTGGCAAATGGTTAAAACCTTCTTTCATTACCACAGCCATGATTTCTCCTTTGCTTACATAAGGAGTGTCAAAACTCGAAATGTCTGAAGAAGTTGCAACTCTTTTGGCTTCTTCATCTGTGGTTTGGTTTCCACCTGAAATAAAGTCAGTTCTCTTAGTATGTGCCGTGCATTTAGCTATTGCTATGGTTGCTGGGAGCTCTAGTGCTTTTATAAGTCTATCCAATAGCACAGAGTGTTGCACTGGAGTGCCGTCCGCTCGGAGGTAGCCCCTCCTTTTCCAACATGCTAATCCTGTGGGCACGGTTGACGTCACATAGGCAGAGTCACTGTACACTGTCACTTCCTCTCCTTCGTACTTTTCAAGTGTAGTAATAAGCGCTACCAATTCTACAGCCTGTGCTGAAAAATGAGACAGCAACCTTATGCTTGCCACAATTTTAAATTCTTCATTCTCTCTATGCCTCACTACAGCTGAACCAGTCCGTTTTTTCCCCATTACTTTAATAAATGTTCAAAGAACCATCAATAAAGAGGGTCTCTCCTCCAGGTAATGTGTTTTCTTTTACACATGTACGTCTTCATATGACTTTTCATAACTAGCGCAGTCATGCACATGCTCACCCTCTGCCACGGGTTCGGTTACAAATGTGGCAGGGTTCACTATCCTGCACCTGTCTATTTTGATGGCAGGATTCGATAGAACCACCTAATAAGCAGAGGCTCTTTGAGATGTCAGCGTACCCTTAGGCTTCTCCAAAACAGCAAATAATGCATGTTCAACAGAAAATACCATAGAACACCCCATCACTATGCTTGCAGATTTCTCAATGGCGAACGCGGCTGCTGCCAGCGATTGTTCACAAGGGAAGTAACCCCTCATTAGTGGGTCTAGAATCCCACTATAGTATGCTAAACGTCTGTACACCATTGTTGTTCTCTGTGTGAGTACTGCTGTCATAACTGTTCCATCTGTGTGCGAAAACAAAAAGAACCCCTCAGAATAATTGGGAATTCCTAAAACTGGAGCTGTACAAATTGCTTTCTTCAACTCATCAAACCCCTCCTCCATCACCTCAGTCCATTCAATATTTTCCTTATTTCCCTGTGCCTTTTTCAGGGCCTACAACAAGGGTCTTGTATATGAACTATAATCAAATACCCATGCTCTCACATTATTACACAGTCCCAGAAACTGTTACATTTGATTTATCATGTTCGGTTTTGACATTTTCTAAATCACCCCAGCTCCTTCAAGCGTAACCTTCTTTCCTTCATGCAAGATTAACTGTCCTATTTATAATACTTCTTCCTGACAGTACTGTAATTTCTCTTAATCCACTTTATATCCTTTATCTGCTAGGATAATCATTAACTGAATCGAGTTTTGTCTGCACTCTTCCTCTGTTGTGCTACAGACTTAAATATCATCCACGTATTGCAGCGCAACACTTGACAAATCAATATTGCTCAGCTCTATCTGCAGGACCCTATTAAAGCTCGAAGGAGACTCAGAGTACCCTTGAGGTAAATGTGTGCTGTTCAGCTTTGTCGATGAAACGTAAATGACGTAAGATCTTTGGAATCTTATGCAAAGGGATTGAGAAAAACGCATTTTTCAAGTCAATCACGTGAAATATCATGCTTCTGGAGGAAAACTGCATAGAATCGTCAAAGGATTCGGAAATAGAGGAAACTCTGCCTCTAAAATCTGGTTTATCGATCCCATGTCCTGAAGTAAACGGCATGACCCACCCTTTGATTTTTTGATCGGATACACCATGGTATTACATGGTGACTCTGACATCACTTAGATGCCTTGTTCCATCATAGCTGATATAGTGTTGAAAATACCCTTGTCTGCCTCTTGAGACATGGCATACTGTCTTGATCAAGGTAAAATTGCCCCTGGCTTCAGCTTAATCTTAACTTCTCCTACCCCCTTCAAGAGGCCAACGTCATAAGGGCCTGTAGTCCATAAAAAAATGGGTATTTTCTCCATGTCCTCATCAAAAAATGTGCACTATCACCATTTTCTGTGGGACCTCTCATCTTTCTGTCCTGATCCAATAAGTGATGCTCATTTCAAACACCACTTCATCATGTGACGGCTCATCTCTAAACATATCCTTGTCAGTGATATCATTCTGCCATTGTCATCAAATCCTCCGAGCACGGCCAATTCCACACATACTATGGCTGACTGTAATTTCAAAGGAAATATCTGTCCCCCCTCTTCATCTGTAGGCATCTGTGTCCTGAACAAAAATTCATCAGGTACTCTCCAAATCTTACCCACTAAACCAGGTAGCCATGTTGACAAAATGCGTACCCCACAGTGAAAAACCTCAGGTTCTAACGGTGTCCCTCGCAAGGCTATTTGCCCTGTAAATGCCATGATGAAATTGCTTACATTTAAATAATGTATTCCTGGTGTCAAACATACTATGCCTTCATCAGTGAAAGAAATCGTCATATTTAGCTTCATCATTAAATCTCGACTCAGTATGTTAACTGGAGTCCGTCTCGAGTACAATAATGGAACAGACATATGACGTTCTCCTATAGAGATTGGCAATTTGTCGGTAAAGGGAACTCTACTTGTAACTCCAGAGAACCCTTGAGCATTCATGGCACTTCTCGACAATTAAACTTTGCCCTCTCGTATACATGAGCGAGTTGCTCCGGTGTCTACTAAAAAAGAAAAGTAGTTGCCTCCTATTGTAACATCAACCCTTGGTTCCTCTTGAGGATTGGCATCACAGATAGTACTGAACACATCAAGTCACCCTGTGAGCTGTCCTATTGTGGATAGATACTTATTCCCATACCTGTGAAAGGATTCGCACCCTTGATGGTGACATCTCCTACTCTAGGAGTCAATAACTGCCCTGTGTTTGTGCTCTGCTGTATCTGCATGTGTGCGTGCTGTGACTACCCTTGCGGCGGATTCAATGGTGCTTGCTGTGGTTGCAAAGCCTGTTGTGTTTGGGGTGCTTGTGTCTGTTATTCTGTCTGATCTTGGGCGAACCCAACCCTACTTTATGGACTATATGCTGGAGGATAAACTGTCCCCCTTCCTGAGAATTGGCCATTCTGTACATACCCTTGACTCTCACATGTTTGCGCTATATGTCCTGTCAATCCACACGTCCAACATACAGGAGGGAATCTCCTAACGTGCCCTCCCTGCATGCCTTGATTATCATTCTGTACATTTTGGAAACCAGCTTGGTTATTCTGGAAGCCTCCCCTTCCTCTGAAACCTCTCGGCACAAACCCGTTTCCTCCTTGATCCGACTGCTGTTGGTTATTCACCTGCTGCTTACCCACTGTCTGTTGTGATGCTGACCCTTCTCCGCTGGTCAACATCGCCCCTTCTATAGCATATTTTTACAGCTTCTTCTGTACTAGTTTATCGATATTCCTAGTATCCTCTTTCTTCTGATTTTTCTCTTGCAACAATAAGCAATGATGCGCGATGGTCAGCTGTATTTCTGGCCATGGCTTTGCTTCCATACCCACCAGCTTCTTAAACTGTCTCTGTACCTGTTCTGGTAACCCATGACATAGAATATGATAGAATACCAGTATTGATTTTCCCACGGCTCTCGAGCTTCCAAGGACCGCTGCTCTTGAAAATGTTGAATGTAAGCAAGTGGATCATCACCGTCCTGAATTTTGCGTGCCATAATTACACCCATATCTGACGTATCAAGATATTGTACTCTAAGCGCTTTCCAGACTGCTGCTCTACAATTATTAAATGGTCCACCATTGTGCGCTATGTTCTGTGCAGTGACACCTGAGTATCCTGCTCTCCTCAAAATATTGTCAGCTCTTTCCCCAAGGATAGCTGCTGGGAGACCCTTAATGTCCCCTATAGCTAGAGTATTCCCTCCTGTCATTTTCTATAGCTCATATATCCATTTTCCCACACCTGACGTTAAGCTGGGCAATTTACATCTTAAGTTGTCCTTATCCATTTGGGGCCACAGTATATACTACAGTCTGGCCCCTCCTTTCTCTAACAAAGGGAATGGTAAAATCCCAAAATCACAATTGGCTACCATCGTCTGCCTATCGATAGTCAGAACAATAGTTCCTGATCGCCTTCTTCCTGGCAATGGCCTTAATCTACTTACGTACGACAGTGATTCCCCCCTCTCACTTTGAGATCACCCTTTAGGTTCCCTTGAGCATGCCTGGCATTCTTTCTTTTGGTAGGTCCAAATCCGACCACCTAACTTCCTTGTCCATCTGAAAACATCCCTCGGGACTGCATGCATTAGCTCCCTCCTCCCCACAGAAGTTTTCCCTGTCTTCATCTGACATGTCCTGTCCCCAACTAGTATGGCTGTCATCTTTCTCATCCTTATTAAGTGCCATCTTGTCCAACAGACTTCCCTCCTTTCCTTGTGACTGGGAAATCTCGAATCGATCATCTTTCCCTTTATTTCTCAATTCACTTTTTTGTCCTCATCTCTTGATAAGCTTTTTCAATCCTGTCTCTGATATCTCCTATCTCAACATTCTCCTCTAGGTTTATCCTAGAGAGTCCTTGCAACGGTTCTTGCTATGGGAGGAACTTCTCTATGTCTTCCCATGCTACTACTGGATTTGGTTGCATCAACTCTTTTTCAATGCGATCAATGTCGCGTGTTCTCTGTCTTCTCTTGCATTCCATCCCCTCATCAAATGCCCTTCGTTTCTTTGCTTCTTTTCTAACTCTTTCTTCTTCCTGTCTCTTCGCTTCTCATCTCTCATTTGCCCTACACACCTCTTCATCTCTGCGTCTTTGCATTCTTTTTTCTCTTAATTCCTCCTCTTCCTCTTCTTCTCTTTTCTAGCTTATCTCGTTCTTCAATTGCTCTCTGCCTATTGTCATATTTTATTTGCTCCTCTGCCCTTTCTTCCTTTCTTAACTGTTTTTCCTGATACATTTGTTCTCATGTTTGTCATTTCTTTCAATCGTTTCTCTCGTTCCCTGCCTTTTTATCTTGCTTGTCTTGATCTTCCCTTTGCCGTACTTCCTCGATGCTCTTTCCATCAAGTTTGAGCAATGTCTGACCGCCCATCCACTCATTCTATATGAGCTCTATCTCATCGGTTTTGTCATTTTCTCCTTTACATCTATTAATTTCTCTTTCTATATCTAGGGTCGCATTGGTCCTTCACTATTCTCTTTGTCCCATGGGACTTTAGAGATCACATCTTTTTCTGGAGCTCTCTCTGGACTCTCTTCACTGCTATAAGCAGGCGGTTCATATGTTGGATTGATATATCCTGCAGCTGCTTTAAGCTCTCTTAGCGGATATACTCCTTCCTCTTTCGCACTATCGCCATTCCCTTCAGGCACGGTAGGGGGAGCAGAAGTCTCAACACCCCCCTCTTTACACTGGTTAAGCATCCAATCTTCAAGAAGCAGGTCTTCCCTTTCCTCCTGGTACATTTTCCAAAGCACTAAGCTAGCTAAATTCTTTTCCAATTTCTTCCCTGTGTACGCAGCGTGCAAGTATGTGGTCATGTGTTGCAAAACTGCCTTTGACAGCGATGGCATGAACATTTTATCTGCTGTGCCCTTAACATATTCTGCACTGTACTGCTTAAGCTTGTGTGTGTGTTTTGACAACTGTTTGAAGAGGTGTATGAGCAGAGTAACATCCTCCATTCTGACAAGTCTCAATCGACTGTCGATACTTAATGTTCTTGTACACAAAAAATACTTTTCAGAAAAACAATATAGTATGAGCGTGCACCAATCAACGCCGCTCCAAACCTTTATGTCTCACTTTACTTCTATCTACCTACTTGTTAAGACGGATTTCTGAACTCTGTCCTGGTGGCGCAGAAGTTCAGAAGGCCAACCTAATTACTTGGAACAGGGTAACCTCTGGACAAGCCAGACCAATCAAGGTAGCGATCGCGGCAGTCAAGACTAGGTCTCAAGAGGGGTGAGGGTGACTGAAAGCCCGCAATGAGCACACAAAGCAAGAGCGCTTACAAACTACTCCAAACAGTTGTTATATCAAAAATATAAACACATTTATTTTAAGGCCTTTAAAACAACGACCGTAGCGAGAAAATCACAATATCACAATATTAAACCAACACATACCATATCAACACAATATATATACAAATACACAGTCGCAAGCGTTTAAAGCACGAAATATGTAGTCCACCTGAAAGGAAAGGAAAACAGGCAGTGCGATAATGCTTTAGACTCAGTTCGCCTTCAGAGGCACCTAACTAGATGGAAGTCCGAGCCCTGCGAAGAGTGGAGCCTTGTGCTCAAAGTACCTGCCACGCCGGTGCCAACGGGCAAAAGGGGAAGCTCTTCGGAGGAAGTCAGGCAGTTTGGGTTAGTGCACAGCAGAAGGAGAACAGGTTCCGCAACTCAAGCGCAGCCTCCACAGCGGGCAGAAGCAGAGCGCGAGTACGGCCAAAAGGGTGCTGTTTTTACACAGCAGGGAAAAGCAATGGGATACTGCAGGAGGGCGACCAGATCCTAGCTAAACTACTCACCGGTCCCCGAAGCAAGCAGACCCAGGCTTCTCCACGTTAGTTTCAGCAGCTGGCAGGTTCAGAAGAGCAGGGAACGCCTCGTAGTCGTGTAGAGCAAAAAGACGTCCCAATCGACGAAACCAGCACAGTTTGTTGCCGCAGCAGGACAACGGAGCGGCCGTGTGTATTCAAGCCAAATGTACACTCCTCCCTTCAGACCTGGGGACGCCAAGCGTACGAAGCGTGGGAGAGTGACAAGGACTCGAAATACAACACAACCTGGCGGCAGTTACAGAGCAGGACTCCCTTGTAAACTGGTCAGTCAACTGGATGGCCCAGAGACACTTCCGAAGGCTTACTTGGCAGGAGATGATGAAGTCGCCGGGAATAGCTGTTCCTGCTATTCCAAAGGTCGAAGCACCAGTACAGGCCTTCTGGTTCGATCAAAGGAGGAAAGGGTTTCACAGGACGACAGCAGTGCAAAGGAGGATTCCTTCAGCGGGTCACCAGCGATTCCTCGGTCCAGCCTCTTGGTTGCAGGATACTTGGCTCCTGTATTCCTTCGTTCGTGAGAACTCAGGAGATCGACATGGTAGTGGTGTTTCCAGCTCCCTCTTATCCACGGTTCCCTTCGCGCCAAAACGGAGGGGAGCCAATGGGAGATCCGCTCATCAACACACATACCATACGTGGACCAATCACGGACCACGGTGGTCCCAGGCATTCACACCACCCTAGACTCTCTGGCACCCAGGATGTGTATTGGGACCAGACATCCCAGCCCACACCCTGGAGGCACACAAACGACATGTAGAAGCCCGCGAAAGCAACCACGTTTCGCGGGAAAGTACATGCCCAAATAAGGAAGGCCCCGGGTCGCTCGACCTGGGGAAGGTGAAGGGAGCAAGACGGTCAGTGGACAAGACAAAGGAGCCTCGTGGTCTGGCCATTTTGGGAGCCAGGCCACCATTTTGGGTTCAGTGCGAAAAACGTGCTCAGAACGCCAAAAGGAGCTCAAAATAAACAAAACGATCGCTGCCACCATTCGAGTCCCTGAATGACTTGCACCGATCAAATACCATCCTAAAAGAGTATCTAGGGCCTGTAGAAGGCTAGAGACCCAAGAGAGCTGTAACTTAGCTTACAGTGCCCTCTTGTGTCATGTTGCACTAAAGCCGCAACACGATAAAAGAAACTACGGGGAACAGCGTTCCCCGGTACTGACTGTCTTAAGGGCATGTCAGTTTCCCCGTAAGAAAGGAGCGAAAGCCCAGAGAAGTGCGGCAGAAGGCTGTACTTCTCTGGCAAAGTCAAGAACAAGGTTAAAAACAATAGCAAAAAGTTTAGGGGTTGCCACATGGAAGGAAAATTACTTACAATTACGAAATCTTTCCTAACACTCGCCCCTCCCAGACTATGGACAGGGGGAACTAATCCACCCCTGGATGAGTCTCTTGTTCAGGTCGGTTAAACATTCTGGACAACCCATCAGCATTGCTATGTTGGACACCTGGCCTATGCTCAATAGTGAAGTCGAAGCCTTGTAGACTTATGGACCACCTAAGCAACTTTGGATTCTCCCCCTTCATGTTCATTAGCCACTTTAACGGCTTATGGTCAGTCTGCACAGTGAAGTGGGTCCCATAGAGGTAGGGCCTCAGCTTCCTTAGGGCCCACACAACAGAGAAACATTCTTTCTCTACCGTGGACCATCTGAGCTCTCTGTCCTTAAGCTGGCGACTAATAAAACCGATAGGGTGTTCCTTACCCTTCTCATCTACTTGTGATAGTACAGCTCCTATCCCAGTGTCAGAGGCGTCCGTCTGCACGATAAAAGGTCTTTGATAATCAGGGGCCCTAAGGACAGGGGCCTGGCACAAGGAGTCTTTTAAGCCATTGAAGGCCTTCTCACACTCGTCGGTCCAAGTTACCTTCTTGGGTTTCTTCGGAGTTGTGAGGGCAGTCAGAGGAGCAGCTATGATGCCATAGTCTGCCACAAAATTGCGATAATACCCCGTGAGTCCTAAGAAGGCTCTCACTTGGGTTTGCGTAGTGGGGGTAGGCCAGTCTTGTACTGCTTGTACTTTACTGGGTAGAGGCTGTATCCCCCCTCCACCTACTTCATGTCCAAGGTAAACCACTGAGCCTTGTCCAATCTGGCATTTACTAGCCTTTATGGTCAAGTGGGCTTTCTGAAGAGCCTGGAGCACAATCCTGAGGTGTTTCACATGGTCTTCCCAGGTGGCACTGAAAACTGCTATATCGTCCAGATATGCAAGGCAGAATTCGTCCAACCCATTCAACACATGATTCACAAGCCTCTGGAAAGTGGCAGGTGCAGTCTTCAACCCGAACGGCATTACCCGGAATTGGTAAAGGCCGTCTGGAGTAGAAAATGCTGTCTTCTCCTTGGCATGTTCTGCTAAAGCTATTTGCCAATAGCCAGCAGTGAGGTCAAACGTGCTGAGGTACTTGGAGGCACCCAAAGTATCCACCAGCTCATCTGTTCGAGGCAAGGGGTGTGCGTCTGTCTTGGTGACAGCATTCAGAGCCCTGTAATCCACACAGAACCTCAATTCAGAAGTGCCTGCCTTTGGAACCAACACCACAGGACTGGACCAAGGACTACTAGAGGGTTCAATCACCCCAAGGTCTAACATCTTGTTGTCCTCGGTCTTAATATAAGACCGTACTTTATCTGACATCCTGTATCCCCTACTTTTGGTAGGTACACTGTCTCCTGTGTCAATGTTATGTTTGCACCAAGGTGTCAAACCAGGGGACTGTGAAAACAGGGGGGAAAACTGCCTAAGCAAACTTTTCACCTCAGCCTGCTGATCAGAAGTCAGGTGAGGGGCCACTCGGACACCCTCAATGGAGCTATCTGAAGGACCGCTGTGGAACAGGTCGGGGAGAGGTTCAGACTCCTCTTCCTCAACATCTGAAGCCAGTAGCAGTGCTGCGATTTCGACTCTTGGGACGAAAGCCTTCAGCCGATTTACGTGAAACACTTTTGGAGCCTGTCCAGGCCTTCCAAGGTCCACTAAATAGTTCACCTCACCCAGGGGCTCCACCACTGTGTAAGGGCCTGACCATTTGTCCTGTAAAGCTCGAGGTCTTATGGGATTCATGATCAGGACTTGCTGACCAGGTGTAAAGTTGATGAGGGAAGCTTTCTGGTCGTACCAATGTTTCACCAGCGCTTGCCCTGCCTTCAATTTATCACTAGCCAAGCCCATCAGAAGTACCATCCGTTTTCTGAGCCCTAGCACATAATCAACTACATTGGTAGTAACAGGGGGAGTGGGCATCTCCCATCCCTCTTTGACGATGGCTAAGGGTCCCCGTACGGGATGACCGAACAGAAGTTCGAAGGGGCTGAAGCCAACACCCTCCTGTGGTACCTCTCTGTAGGCAAACAGCAAGCATGGTAAAAGAAGATCCCATTTTCTTCTCTGAGGCTCCTCCAGAGCCCCAATCATGCTCTTTAACGTTCTGTTGAAACGTTCCACCAGACCATTGGTCTGGGGGTGGTATGCAGAAGAGAACTTGTAGGTAACCCCACATTCTTTCCACATAGCCTGCATATACTTCGACATAAAGTTGCTGCCACGATCTGACACAACCTCTTTAGGGAAGCCAACCCTAGTAAATATGCCAAGTAAAGCTTTTGCAACCGACTTGGCAGTTACAGTTTTCAATGGGATGGCCTCAGGATACCTGGTTGCATGGTCGACCATCACCAGGATAAACCTATTGCCCGAGGATGTTTGCGGGTCAAGGGGACCAACGATGTCGATCCCTACCCTTTCAAATGGTACCCCCACAACTGGGAGCGGTACCAACGGAGCTTGGATTGTCGCGCCAACCTTACCAGACAACTGGCAGGAGGCACAACTCCTGCAGTGACTTTCTACTTGCACCCCCATCTTGGGCCAGTAGAAGTGCATGGATAACCTTTGCTTGGTCCTCTTCATACCAAGGTGACCAGCAAGGGGAACTTCATGCGCCAACTGCAGGAGGAAGGGCCTAACAGCAAGGGGAACCACCAACCTCCTATGGTCTCCTTCTGTAGACTCTGTGGGCTCACTATACAGGAGTCCACCTTCCCAATAAATCCTATGCTTCCCAGGAGGTTCACCCTCAAGCTGGGAGCAGGCCTGTCTCCTTAGGCCTTCCAGAGATGGGCACTCACGTTGGCCTTTACTGAATTCGTCCCTATCAGGGCCTCCTTCAACTAACAAGTCTTTTAGTTCAGGATGATCGTTGGGGTCGAATACTTCAGGCATCGCCACCTCCTCGTCAGGCCCGGGCGATTGACCAACTTCCTCCACCGCAGTGGTAGGCGAGCTCGGGGGAATATTCTCTTTCCCTCGTTTTGACTTGTAGACTCCTTTCGCCTTGGGTTTCCCCTTTGGCTGGGGCGGCGTATTGGACTTGGCCAATGCTGCCCGTGCTTGAGACCGTGTGTAGGGTCTTTCGGCAGTGTCTCCTACGAGCCCTAAAGCTCTGAGATCATTACCCAACAAGACCTTTCCCGGGACATTTCTCTGAATGCTCACTGGAATCCTGACTGCTGTACCATTTAAAGTAAGATTTACAGGGATCACGGGAAACATACGGAGGGGGCCGTCAGCCAACTTAGTGGGCATCAGAGTAGCTCTGGCAACTTCCTCTGAGTCTACCAAGGTAGAATCCACTACAGTGCGACTGCACCCACTATCCCTAAGAGCTGGAGTATCCACTCCATTGATCAGCACACTGTCTTTAAAGTAGTGCTTGGTATTATCCGGAATCCTAGCATAAGCCTCTGCGACTTTAGGCTCCCAGGAACCCAGGGACACTAAAACTACCTCAGCCTCTATCCCGCTGGGAAATGAGTCTGAGGAGAAGGACGCTCCTGTAATCTCTTCTTCCTCGTAGGAGGAGAAGGCCAGATTAGCGGAGTGGACCCCCAAAGGTCTAACCTTACAACGGGGATCCCCCTTCACGTGGTCAGTTGCTCCACAAGAAAAACAAGCCCCAGTGGGTCTGTTTACGTAGGGAGGCTTATTGTAACCAGAGTTCTGTTTTGGAGGCGAACCTCCACTACCCTGTGAGTTCTCTTGTGTCTTGCCCTTGTTTTTCTTTTTGTGGCCCTTATGGGAAGAAGATTTAGCAGATTCCCCACCCTCCATATCTTTGGACTTTTTCCCTTCCTCCTGCTTACCAGGATGAGTTTTGTCCTTATGGGACACTCGATGTGACACCCATAAGTCTGCTGCAATGGCCAGCTTCTTAGGATCTATCTCCTTCGAATCGGCCAAATGCTGCTTAAGCTCCGGGGAAGAAGAAGAAAAAATATGTTCCAGCATGACAAGATTTATCATGCCTTCGAAGGTAGAAACCTTATAACCTTCGACCCAGCCAGTTAAGTTTTTCAAAGATTCAGCGACATAAGATACCCAAGTACCACCTTCCTTTTTCTTATACTCTCGAAAACGCTTTAAATATTGGGCCGGAGTCTTCCCAAACTTTAAAATGAGAGTTTGCTTTAACATTGCGAAATCAGCCCGCTCAGCCTTCGACATTTCCATAATGGCACTACAGCCAGAATGGGGCAGTCTACTGAGCAACCACGCAATCTTATCAGCACTGTCAACTTTTTGAACCTCGCATGCATACTCAAACGCATTCAGCCAGTCCATAATGTCATTCCTTTCTTCATACACACTGAGCAGATCTTTCGGAAACCGTGGATGAGAGGAAGCCCCAGACCCATGTCCAGGACCCTTGGATCCATTTGCAACCTGAAGCTTGGCCAGTTCCAACTGGTGATCCCTGTCTTTCTGTTTTTCTGCCTGTTCGATTTTTAGTTTGGCTATGCTGAATTCAAGCTCCTGCTGCCTAAACCGCAGCTCTTGCTTCTTGAATTCAAGCATAGCCTCCCCATCAACACTGGCAGAGGAAACATTAGACATCACATCCTCCCTGTCCTCGTGGTCGCGATGGATCAGTGCAGCGGCAGAACCGTCGGTTCTACCAGTGAGAGCAGCCCCACCACCTTCTGCACTGTCCTCGGAAGTTATAGCGTCAAGCTGCGCTTCCTGCCACGCCACGATTCTCTGGATCATTTCCAATTTAGTGCCTTGAGAGGAAACACCTCTCTCCGCACACATCTTCTTCAATGTTTCTGATTTGGAAGCATTTAAAGTTAACAAGGTATTTGCTTCCATACTGTTTGATAGGACTATGGCCTTTTTAAAGTTATATTACAACAATTCACTACGTGCACTGTTTGGAATAACCTGAAATGCCTTAGTTCAAGCGCAACACTGGATACCTTCAGTCGTATCCCACCGCTGTACACCAATTTGTTAAGACGGATTTCTGAACTCTGTCCTGGGGGCGCAGAAGTTCAGAAGGCCAACCTAATTACTTGGAACAGGGTAACCTCTGGACAAGCCAGACCAATCAAGGTAGCGATCGCGGCGGTCAAGACTAGGTCTCAAGAGGGGTGAGGGTGACTGAAAGCCCGCAATGAGCACACAAAGCAAGAGCGCTTACAAACTACTCCAAACAGTTGTTATATCAAAAATATAAACACATTTATTTTAAGGCCTTTAAAACAACGACCGTAGCGAGAAAATCACAATATCACAATATTAAACCAACACATACCATATCAACACAATATATATACAAATACACAGTCGCAAGCGTTTAAAGCACGAAATATGTAGTCCACCTGAAAGGAAAGGAAAACAGGCAGTGCGATAATGCTTTAGACTCAGTTCGCCTTCAGAGGCACCTAACTAGATGGAAGTCCGAGCCCTGCGAAGAGTGGAGCCTTGTGCTCAAAGTACCTGCCACGCCGGTGCCAACGGGCAAAAGGGGAAGCTCTTCGGAGGAAGTCAGGCAGTTCGGGTTAGTGCACAGCAGAAGGAGAACAGGTTCCGCAACTCAAGCGCAGCCTCCACAGCGGGCAGAAGCAGAGCGCGAGTACGGCCAAAAGGGTGCTGTTTTTACACAGCAGGGAAAAGCAATGGGATACTGCAGGAGGGCGACCAGATCCTAGCTAAACTACTCACCGGTCCCCGAAGCAAGCAGACCCAGGCTTCTCCACGTTAGTTTTAGCAGCTGGCAGGTTCAGAAGAGCAGGGAACGCCTCGTAGTCGTGTAGAGCAAAAAGACGTCCCAATCGACGAAACCAGCACAGTTTGTTGCCGCAGCAGGACAACGGAGCGGCCGTGTGTATTCAAGCCAAATGTACACTCCTCCCTTCAGACCTGGGGACGCCAAGCGTATGAAGCGTGGGAGAGTGACAAGGACTCGAAATACAACACAACCTGGCGGCAGTTACAGAGCAGGACTCCCTTGTAAGCTGGTCAGTCAACTGGATGGCCCAGAGACACTTCCGAAGGCTTACTTGGCAGGAGATGATGAAGTCGCCGGGAATAGCTGTTCCTGCTATTCCAAAGGTCGAAGCACCAGTACAGGCCTTCTGGTTCGATCAAAGGAGGAAAGGGTTTCACAGGACGACAGCAGTGCAAAGGAGGATTCCTTCAGCGGGTCACCAGCGATTCCTCGGTCCAGCCTCTTGGTTGCAGGATACTTGGCTCCTGTATTCCTTCGTTCGTGAGAACTCAGGAGATCGACATGGTAGTGGTGTTTCCAGCTCCCTCTTATCCACGGTTCCCTTCGCGCCAAAACGGAGGGGAGCCAATGGGAGATCCGCTCATCAACACACATACCATACGTGGACCAATCACGGACCACGGTGGTCCCAGGCATTCACACCACCCTAGACTCTCTGGCACCCAGGATGTGTATTGGGACCAGACATCCCAGCCCACACCCTGGAGGCACACAAACGACATGTAGAAGCCCGCGAAAGCAACCACGTTTCGCGGGAAAGTACATGCCCAAATAAGGAAGGCCCCGGGTCGCTCGACCTGGGGAAGGTGAAGGGAGCAAGACGGTCAGTGGACAAGACAAAGGAGCCTTGTGGTCTGGCCATTTTGGGAGCCAGGCCACCATTTTGGGTTCAGTGCGAAAAACGTGCTCAGAACGCCAAAAGGAGCTCAAAATAAACAAAACGATCGCTGCCACCATTCGAGTCCCTGAATGACTTGCACCGATCAAATACCATCCTAAAAGAGTATCTAGGGCCTGTAGAAGGCTAGAGACCCAAGAGAGCTGTAACTTAGCTTACAGTGCCCTCTTGTGTCATGTTGCACTAAAGCCGCAACACGATAAAAGAAACTACGGGGAACAGCGTTCCCCGGTACTGACTGTCTTAAGGGCATGTCAGTTTCCCCGTAAGAAAGGAGCGAAAGCCCAGAGAAGTGCGGCAGAAGGCTGTACTTCTCTGGCAAAGTCAAGAACAAGGTTAAAAACAATAGCAAAAAGTTTAGGGGTTGCCACATGGAAGGAAAATTACTTACAATTACGAAATCTTTCCTAACACTCACATTTCGTGCTTTAAACGCTTGCGACTGTGTATTTGTATATATATTGTGTTGATATGGTATGTGTTGGTTTAATATTGTGATATTGTGATTTTCTCGCTACGGTCATTGTTTTAAAGGCCTTAAAATAAATGTGTATCTATTTTTGATATAACAACTGTTTGGAGTAGTTTGTAAGCGCTCTTGCTTTGTGTGCTCATTGCGGGCTTTCAGTCACCCTCACCCCTCTTGAGACCTAGTCTTGACCGCCGCGATCGCTACCTTGATTGGTCTGGCTCGTCCAGAGGTTACCCTGTTCCAAGTAATTAGGTTGGCCTTCTGAACTTCTGCGCCACCAGGACAGAGTTCAGAAATCCACTTTACTTCTATCTACCTACTCAGTCAATACTCTCAATAACTAAATAAATAAAAAATGTGTACTCTCCCCTTCTAAACACACACGAACTGGCCGGCCCAACATATATCTCTGCCAATGCTAATCGTGACTACTCCTTGCACCTAAAATGACTCCTGATAGGGAGTTTGAATTGTTTCCTTTAGCAAAACCTTATTTGCTCATAGCCTAAAATATCCACTTGGATTTTTAAACAACTCCTTCTAAACATTCCTGAACTTAGGACTCTGGGCTTTCATATGGATCGCTCCTCGTCGATATACTTTACTTGACACGCTTCGTCATTAACTTAATACCCAACCAACCCTCTGTTACATTTCCCCGATGTAATACTTGGTTTTTTGCCACTTTTCTCAATCTACTCACCATTCACTGTTCAGCTCCTGACCCTCAGGAACGTCTCCTCCTTAAGTGAACTCCGTAGAATTTGGTCCGCTCAGCTGCCTGTAGAAACCGGGAGGGGAATCCCATGAAAGAGGGACCAGTCCAACCTGTCTCTAGTGTCTTGCAAGATTTTACTACTGGCCGCCATCCTCAGTGAGCCTCGCGGTCCTCCAGTTAAAGGGCAGAGGACGCCTGATAATCTGAGACCCTAAAAGCTTACTAGGTCGATGGGGACTTTAACCATCTTACCTCTGCTACCACGTGAACCCACAGACCTGGGTCCTTCAAGGCTAGGCAGCAATACCTGGGGGTGATGGGATGCAGAAGTTACTCAAATATCAATAATCAAAACAACTGAGGAAGTTGGCACTTTTTTTGTGTTTTAATATCAATTATCTAACACAGGGAGTTACAACGATCATCAACGGACACTCGCTCGATTTCTCTCAATACCTTTCATAAAAAACAACTTTTTTAGTCACAATTCATCATCATTGACGTAACACTACGTGGCAAACTCCAAAAACCTATGGGGAATTGTGGTTGGCATAAGAGGAACAACTATGTATACATTCTATATTGCCGGGGGTAGTGATTGGGTCTCTAAAGTCAGGTTGGCACCTAAACCCATCCCAAGTGAAAAGTCATCTTCATCGTCACAAAATACATGATTCATTGATTATATAAACTATAGGGCTCTCTAATACGTGGCCCTCTACAATTAGTTGGCACGCTTGTACCCTTCTGGAATATTCCACACTCAAGCAGTACGCAGGCTAGCATCCCAAGTGCATGGAGGGTTGGCATGGTCTTGCTTCCCCACCCAATTAGCTCAACATCTTTCATCACTCCTACAGTCTGCCAGTCAATTAAGGCTTTGAACTTGGCCTTGCAGAAGCTTTCTGTGCCTGAAAATTTAAGGGAGTGTGGCATCTTCTGGTTTCGGTGTAGCTTGACCCAAAGCTATTTTGATCTCGACCATTTGACTGGAGACCACTCTTTCAAGCTTTTTGCTGCATATAGTTTCTCTTTCTCACGTTCATTGTAGCCTTTTGACAGTCGCCCAATTCACTGTAGCCTCGACTCTTGGTGCTGGGCCAGTCAAGTCCTTCTCGAATTGTCCTTCACCATCAGTTATTTTCCAACTGCGCCACACTGAAATCCCTTTCAATCATGGGGTTTCAAGCCTTGCTAAAGTGCATCGTGGAATATCCAGATTCTGTTCATTCCTATGTATGTACATTGGCGTATTGCTGCAATCTATTCACTACATAGCCAGCCTTATGATCACTTTGTCTTCTTGCGTTACTGCATCTGTACAAGTGTAAAATGACTTTGCATTTTCTTTGGTGCTTCTTTGCACGAGCATCTTCATTTCAATCCTGAAATGTTGTTTAAATTCGATACTTCATCTTCAGCTTCTATAGAATATCTTTGTTTTCTCGTCATGTGTGTCTTTTCAAGGTGCGACATTTCTGCTTCGCATGACGTCACCAGTCTTCTATCTCGTACATTATCATACTTTTTCCAGGACTCCTTCCAGAAGAATGTTATTTCTTTGTGCATGCATATAGGGTTTTCTCAACGGATACCTTGTTTCAAGAATTCTTTGCGGTATAGGAACCCTCACTGGTACTGCACGTGTCGTCATTTCTGGTTCCCAACATATAGGCAACATGGGGGCGTAGCTTTTGGTGGGGGTACTTGCTTCCTCCGCTACACCTTCTGTACCAGAAGGGAGACACACAGTGTTATAGTACAAACAGAGCCATCCCCCCATATATGATCACACACCAGTGTAAACACTTGATTACATATATGCCAATACTGTAGCTACTGAAGATGTATGCAATGCTAATCTGTTGCTCTCTCTAATGACTATTTCCAGCACCTTCTTCAGCTCCATCTTGTTTAATACATTAACTACTATTTCATGATAATGTAAGTCACCAAGCAATAGAACTGCTTCAGTCAATGATATACCATCTGCACAGTGCTTCTTGGCAAAGCACCTTATTCCAATAAATGAATGCAAATGACAAAAACCATTTAGCCATCCAATATAGATATTTGTTCGGCATTGGTATGCAATTACTATATATGGACAACATGCGTCAGCTATTCCCATCACATTCCAATGTAAGTGCAACATTTGACAATTATCATCATCATAAACCCAGTGAATGCTATTCTTTGCCAGGAATGATATCCTCTGGTACTCACATCATATAGAAGGTATTGCCTTTGAAAGCCCAGGAAGTCACACCATTTCCAGATTTTATCATCAATGCACAGATAATCAGGACATTGACAGGATATTGACAATAATTGAAATCAAAATCCTAGATACCCACACAATTGGCATAAAATGACAAGGTACTCAAACCTTATAGATCTATCCAAGTAGCACAGCATGGCCAACTGCGTTAATGGTGATTCAGCAAAACAGTCTCAGATACCATTATGCTGATTGGACATGAGTGTCAGGTTCCGTTATGCCCAGTTAGCACAGTGAGGCCAGAGGTGCTGATTTTCTTTTGGACGAATATGGCCAATTCGTACAGTAGTGCCAAATATTATAAACACCCAGTTCGCACAGCAAGGCCATATTGCATCAGTTCCAGTTAGCATAGCAGTGTTCGATTTTATTAAGCCCATTTAACAGAGCATAACCAGTATTCATTAATGCTCAGTTAGTACAAGATGGCCACAATTCATTATACCTAATTAGCACCCTGGAGGGGGGTTCGGCCAGCCTACAAGCCAATCAGGAAGCTTGGAATGGGGTTTTTAAAGAGCCCCCGTTCCAAACTTCCTTGGATGTGGGAGCGAGGCCACCATCTTCCCCACGGGGATGAAGCTAGGTGCGCCCCTTGGGTGGTCCCCTATCCCATCACCCTACCTCCCTCCCACCCACAATGTTCACATCCCTCACTCACTGTCACCCCAACCCCACTTACTTGTGGCTTTCTTGTCCCTCAAAATTAACAAACCTTCATTTTGTTGTTAAAATTCTAGGGGCCGCCTGTTCTGCTAGTACCCTAGGATCTCTCACTTTGCTAGTTGCTTTCTTGTCCCTCGTCAGAGCCAGGAACACTCAGTGACCCTTTGCATCCCCGTCGCAGTATGGCTGCCATGGAAAGGAAGAAGTGCCTACGTGCAGTTCCCTTCTCCATCGTCCATGGCAGCCATCTTGTTTTGTAGTTTTTTTCAACTTGAGAAATGGCAAACACACTGTTTCTCAACTTTAAATTATCTGGTCTAGTAATGCCCCAGGGCCATCGTTATGGACTCTGTCCTGGGGCATTTCCTGACCCGGTAAGGCCCACGCCCAGAGGGGTTTATCAAACCCACTTATCACATTAAGTTAAGATTCCATTATGACCTTTTAGTACAGCAGTGCCAGATTCTTTTCAACCTAGTTAGCAAAGCAGTGGCAGGTTCCCCTATGCCCTGTTGCACAGAAAGACCACATCGCATCATTCCCAATTAGGCACAGTAGGGGATTACAGGGTGCCCAGAAAGGACAATATTGCCAGTTTTTGTTAAGCTCATTTAGCGCGGAAAGGACAGATAACAGTACAGTCCTCTACGAACCATGTATTGGCACTTTTACCATGCTTGTGACCGCCCTCGGGCTGCTAATAGATTTCATTGTTTTAACTGGTTAAAGAGCACGGTAGCTGTTTCACAAGTTTAAAAAGAAAGGTTACAAACGAAAATGACCACCCGACAAAACGAGAAGGGAGCTAGCTATTGTCCTGTCTCTATTTCCCTGGTGGCCATGTTCCAAGTGAGGGAGTGATGGAAGATGATAGGCTGCTACCAACCCACCGTTCTTCTGTCTTAATCAACACACCTTAGCAGAGGTTTGTGTGCCTGACAATTAGGTTTGCCTCCAAACGCGACTCCAACAACAAACGGTTTCCTGCTGGTAAATAAAGCTTGGTATGCAACACTCGCAATCTCTTAATTTGACTCACTATGCATTTCAGTAGTTATGGGCAGTGTGTGTTTTTTGTTGCAATGTAAAGCTTTGTTATGCAGAGGTCCCCGAGCAAAGCCACAGGACATTGCAGACTCGCCCTCACATTTCTGGGAAGGGGGATAGGACACATCTGCACTTGCAATTTTTTTTGATGCTTGTTTGGAAAGGTTTCCACATTTATGCCTCTTGTAGAGTATTTGCATTCTGCATGTTCAGCAGTGGTCTAAGAGTACGAAAAGAAGTAGTGGATCTATGTTCCCTGCTGCCTGTCCCTGCTCCCCACAAACCCCATCGCCAAGCCCCCTCCTGCGCACCATACAAACCCCTAAACCAGGGTTGTCCAACTCCAGGCCTCAAGGGCCAGAAACATATCAGGTTTTCAGGATACCTCTAATTAATATTAATGAGATAAATATGCATACAATGAGTCTAAATATATGAATATTTTCCTCATGATTATTAATAAGGGATATCCTGAAAACCCATCAGGATTCCGGGCTTCGAGGCCTGGAGTTGGACAATCCTGCCCTAAACAAATGCGCCTGCTTTTTAAAGGAATGGTCAGTGCTGTGCACTCTTATTTTAAAACCAAACTATTCCAGAACAGGTTCTTTTTAAAATAAAAGTATAGGAACAGTAAAACGTAATGTAACAAAGGAGAGCAGCACCGCTCTCAACCGCTTCCGCCCACTTCGACCACTGATGTTCAGTCGTCCAAAAGATGACCGTGAGTTTGATCTATGGGACCTGGCAGGGACTTCTCTCAAACACTGCTCTGGATCTGATGTCAGCCCAGGGAGGCTCAGACCTTGATTGTCCGTATTTTACCATTAGTTCACACATAATTGCACAGTGCAGTTTTCGGCTCTAGTTTTTAGACGTACAAAAGGCTGCAGGTGTCAAAGAGCAAGGGCACTCATCTTTGGCTTTACTGTAGGTGGCTAGCATGTTTGGGATGTTCTTGGGTGATGTATATTTAGCTGTTTACATGGGGAATGTAAAGACATAAACTGCCCTCATGGGCATGGTATGTCTGTTCACAAAGTTTTCAAACACTCTGTATCAATTGCAGGCATTTGTTTGTTTGAAAACTTGGATCCAGCTCTGCACTGAGCACTTATGTTTGAAATGATCTGAGCACATTTTTGCAGACGTACTAGGCGTGGTGCCCAAAGAAATAATGGGCGCCCTGAGAGTCCATTTATTTATTGATTTTCCCAATTAATCCCACCCCTGTTTGCTTGGACTTCGAAAAACGAAAATTGGCATCAATATGTTTTGTGTGTTCTGAGACTGGCCTCATTACAAGTGTGCCGGTCTGGAACAAATGCAAGAAAATAAATGCTGCTAAATCTGGCTCCAGTATTTTTTTTCCAGACAGGCACACTTCACGTTCGCCAGTGCAGAGGAGGAGCCAAGTACCCCCACTCCAACTGCCCCGCCTACATTACCTGAAAAGTATGAACCAAAGTATGGGACGTAAACTGAACAATTAAAGCAGAAAAGAGAAGAGTGTGGACTCTGTTTAGTACCCATAAGAATACCTGTACCTAAGAGAATATGGGAGGTAAAGTACCCATTGAGGGAATCATACCTGCATATAAGATAATATGATGGCCATTTGAACGAGATTCCTGAAGAAGCAGAGAAACTAAATGGCAAACATGCATGGTGACGTCATACAAAGTGGAATCGACACCCATATAGAAAGATAAGCAGACCAGAGAGGCAGACGATTTATAAAACACAAAGTAGTACCAAGGATAAGTGATATCTTGGGATCAAGATGAAGAATCGTAGGTCACAGACCTGATGAAGATAGTTAGTTTAAACGTGTACAGATGCAAGAAGATGCAAGCAGCAAAGCAATCATTAAGCTAGCCACATGCTTTTGAATAGTTAGACCGCAGCAAGTGCCAACATATACATATATAGAAACATTTGCGAATGGGAAACTATACAGTAGTAACCCTAGAGGGTATGCACTCCACCCGATCATCCGATCAGCCGTCAACAATTAATGCTGCGCCCAATGCAAAAACCAACCAGACAAAAGTCGATTCCTCATAATATACAGTTTATTAACTTCTTCAGCATTTAAAAGTACAAAGATAGAACCACAGTACGATGCGTTTCACAGCGTCCTCGCTGCTTGTTCACATATGAAAATTCACAACACCCAGTGGTGATACATATACAAACACCTCATCTCTATGGTCTAGGCTACACAGTTGTCTCTTTTCTCTTTCACCAATATACAACTTGAATTGTTGTGTACAATGTAAAGTATAGAAACCATGGTGGCCATTTTATAATGATTTACATGCATCTAGGAGCATATAGTAATGGGTACAAAAACCCTATACATAGACACCTAACACCAGGTAGGGAGTTGCACAAATATGTCCACCATGTTTCTCATAACTCCAAATGGCCCCCCAGTTACTCCAAAATTGAACATCCTTTGAAATTACTTTGTTTTAAAGTGCTTAATGCATGAATATTATAGCAGCCACAATTATTATTCCCACAATAAAGTGCATAGTGCAATTATTATAAAATACATCAATTGTATTTATAAAGTGTTTAGTGCATAAATATTATAGCCGCCATGATTATTATTCCGATGATAAAGTGCTAAATGCAATTACTCTAAAATTCTCTTATTCAATTTTGGTTAGTCTATGTACAGCAAGTTGGGAGAATTGTAAAAATAATTGTCGTTTCGCTACATGGTGGACATATGGTAAACCTCTCTATCCAAACTCAATATATAGAAACATATGGACAAATAAAGGATGGATGTTTCCACTATGCATATAAGCAGTACTGAACAAAGTAAGAAAGCCTAATTTCAGTGTCGCAGTTAAGAAAAGCAATTGAATTTAAACAGAATAAAGGTTCAGCTAAGGAATTGACTGCACCAAGAAAGCCAAGGTCTTATCAAACTGGAATTGGCTGACATTAGATACAATTAACGTGAAAGAACAGAGACTCCTGTTCAGAAAGGTGAAGCAAAACAAAAGACATCAGAGGACTATTGGAGAATAAAATCAAATACACGAAAAGGCTCAAATTCATGGTGTCCAGTCACGTGATAGAAGGAAGTTGGATGATCGAGATGATCACACCGACCCACGAAGGCCGGAAGGTGTCCATACTCCTTAAACATTCTCAGAGAACAGTACAAACTCAGGGCCAACTTCAAAGCACTTATTGACACTGGACCATTGAGGTGATGATGGATGATATGCTAATTGGTGGGAAGCTGGTGCTAAAACGAGCTCACCCGCATCTGGTTGTTCAGTCTGCATGCTGCTAGACCTAGGTGGAAAAGTACTGACGGGGGCTGGGAGCTAACCAATTGTAGGGGACCACATAGTTGGGGGTCCTATAGCTTGTGTAGCCAATGGGACGTTGTACATTTAGTGACGTTCATAGTGACCATTTTAAGGGGAGGGCTTAGTTGCCCCATCTGATGTTAATTATCCTACCACCTTCTTCTGTTACTCCATACAGATATAGAGCTTATACTTAGAACTTCACTTAGACCCAATCACACCCTCTGTTAGGTTTGTGCAGTTTGCCACGTAGGATGACGTTGGTAATGATGCAGGTCAAAATGTCAATGATGACCAATTTTGGGTACAAAAGCCCAGTTTTTAATGAAGTAAGTAGAGTCAGAGTATCGAGCGATTGCTGATGTTTGTTGTACTCCCTGTTTTAGATACTTGACACTTTGCCAAGCTATTTGTGTCGTCTTGATTATTGATGTATGAATAAAATCTGCATCCCCATCCATCTCCAGGGAATTGCTACTCATTTTAAAGGGCTGCCTGATGGAACACCCAGCTCACCAGTGGAGGCTACAGATCTTCCAGCAGGCCTGACCTGCTGGTACATCAGGCCCCTACTGGCAAAGAAATGCCTGAATCACAGGCACTTGCAATACCGGTGCCGGTGATATAGGCAATCCCATCCCATGGAGTCTTACTATTAATATCGAGCGGTGGAGACGGTAAGGGCAGTTTGCCGGTAATACCGGCGGGATACCAGCAAACTCCTAATGAGGGCCTTTAAAGGGCTATTCGAAATGTTTAAAGATGCCATTCAAATGTTCCCCATTCAAACAGAAACCAGCATTTTTGGAGTAATATTTGTTTCTCCTTTCCCACTAAATCCCAATTAACAGTTGCATTTCACCTTAGGAACTGCGGGCACTGCCATCTCTCATCTGTCAGAAGTGTTTTATATATATGTGCTCCACACATCTTTGGCTTTACTGGAGAGGAGAGGCATATTAGCGTTGACCCTAGGTGTTGAATATTTTGTTCTGTGCATAGGTGAATGTACAGACTCAGGCGGTACTCTGGGCTCTGATGTGCCTGCCCACAAAATCCGCATAGACTTTGTGCCAATTGCAGTGTTTTTTACCATGAAGCACATAAATAAACAAATTATGTCTGACGTGCAATCAGTGGCTAAAACCTAGAAACAATCAAAAATGGTCTACAAGTCAGTTCCTTTCTCACAGTGTGGATAAAAACTAAATATGGGTTGTGACAATGCTCCTTCGCCTGGACCGTGCGTGCATTTTGCATTTGTTATAAAATGTCCCCCTAACAGTTTTAAAGTTGTTGGTAATGCCATAAGAGTGGCAGATTTACTGTTGATAAATCCCCAATAAAGACATAGCGGTAACAGTGGTATACAAATTAAAAGTGTATCCCTCTGCCACATATGGCAATTAAGGCATGTTGGCATCTGGACACATAGAGATGCTCATTGTCCATCTGTTATGGGTGGTGCAGCAGTGGATATAGCATAGATGTGTTGCAAAGGAGGAGTAACACCTCTATGGGAGGCTGTGGGCAGAAAATGCATGCAGCCACTTATGCACAGTCAGTACTCACATTATCGGACCCTTCCCACTGTGTATACAGGTTACTTATTGACAGCTTATCTGCAGTTCGTATGGCGGGCCCCTCATACACACCTGCAGATGAAGCATGGTGCCAATGTTTGGGGACTATTGCCCATGTGTAATTTGGCTACTGAAACACAAATGCACTATCTATTGCTATGCCCCTGCACACTTGATTCAAGACGCTGTTATTTGAAACCAGTATTAAAGGAAATTAGATTTTGCCGTACAGGAGATGCTGTAAAGTTTCGGAGACAATCCCCACAACCTCAGGTTATCTTTGCAACCGCTAGATATACACACTTAGCATGGTTACATAGATCCAAGATTTTAAAGAATACCTCCGAAGATGTTCAATGTACTGTGTTTTACGATGCTAACATCTCTGTGTGTTAAGACAGTATCAGTATAGTGTTTTTAGCTCTGTTTTGCCCTATTTGTATTGATAAGTTGAATGCTACAGAGCCACTGTAGATTAATTTGAACATGTATAGGTGTTGCAGAAGGATGGGGGCGAACTCAGATGTTTATTTTCTATTGCTCTAAATAATTGTAGGTGCTGCGAGTTTACTCTCCCGTTATTATCTTTTACAGTAATTTTGGTTTTGGACTATGAATTCCACAATTCATGTTTCACTTTTTTCATTTTTCAGTCTTTTACTGTCATTTTATGAATTGCATATAACGAAAGTTGTTAAATTGTTCTAAGAGTTTTAATTATTGTATAACTTGTAGGTTTTTTACACCACATAATGTTTTTTGACTGAGTGTATGGTGCCACACATAACTTCCCACAGAAGGTTAAGCAGGTTTTGGAGGTAAATTGATAGTTTAGGGAATGGTAGCAGCCCAACATGTGGGAGTGGCCGTTGTTTGGGTTAATGCCCCTCTGCTACCAGTATCTCTGTGAACCGAGTTGTTGTTTCTGGTTGTGGTGATAGTGGTTTTCAGCAGATTTGCTGAGAGCTCTAGGTGGGTCTGTAGTGCTGTGGGGTGCGTGGCTTACTGTGTGCAGTGGATGTTCGCCCGTAGTGTTGGATGGGGTAGGATATTGCTCAATGCCAGTTTCAACACTTGCTGGCAAATACAGCAAGTGTTGCATCAGTGGACTAATTCCCAAGCATGCAAGCATCCATTTACGGGGCTCTTCCCATATGTGACAAAAACTATAACGGGACTAACTACCGTTTGTCCTGTATTAAAACACGATGACCACTGCAAGAAGCACAACAGTATTCACCATAGTTAAAGGCAGGTGTCTGTGCATGTCACTTAAAGCATATCCATTGTATGTGCATTAGCCAAACTTCATAGGCACATGGCATTGAACACACAGAGTGGAAACATTGTCATTTAAAAACAGTTTGTTGAGGTCTGTATTGCTGGGTCTCTAACACCCTGCATTCTACTTACTCCATCAATACCACGCGCACCACTTAGGATTTGATATAGATTTCTAGGAAGATCAGCAGCATCACAAAATAGGGTATTCTCATTTTGCACCTGGGAGAGGGCACTTAGAAAATCAGGTGGCTGGAAAAATGGGTGAGAACATCCACCCTTAGGCACTTCCCCTGATGCCGCTGTATAGGAGGTGCCAACCCCTCCCCCTCAACTGAGTATAGATAACATGATAGGCAGATCAAATGTTTGTATTATTGCAGAAATCTGGATTATAGTGCCTTTATTTAAGGTAAAAAGTGCACATGGAACTGCACATATTTTGGTTAGGATGACCCAGGAAATGAAGGGTGCTTTAAATATCACACACATACCATGAGTGTATAAAGATATATCATGAATAAGGCATACCAAGTGAGAGATGCTTAAATAAATAAATAATAGCTCTCTGAAGAATAAATACAGTGTCAGACAAAGATATATTTCAGAATGGATAACTCAAGTATAAAATAGTGTCCAGTTCTAAGCCAGATGTGAAAAACTATGACTCATGCCAAGAGTTTTCAGACAGGCAACAGAGGCTGATACTTTGGCAGCATCTTGTAGAGAGAATTGGGATTTTTAGGTTAAAAATGCAATGTGACAGGAAAAGCAGACATGATTAATGATGAAGCCAGATAAAGCAAGGGAAACTTGAATACATGTACCTATGTTCTTAATGAGAAGGGCACAATGTGCTTCATGCAGAACAATTTGATAGACCATCTGTATTATTTGGCACCATATAATAAAGTTTATCAATTTCTCCAACAGTATAAGGCACTAACTAACTTTGAAGGACCTCAATAATCAGATAATTGATGTGATGAAGGTGTTTTTGACAGAAGTTGAGAATTGTCATAAATGTGTTCAGCCAAGCCTAAAATAAGCTTATCAGTTCTTACATCAGAGACAATTGTGGATGCTTGCTATGACTAATGTGGGCTTGGTGTAAACCAGACTATAAAAGAAGGGGAAACACATAATGTCTTTGAGTGTGTCCAGAGAGTGTCTTGGAACTACAGCTAATAAAGACTGCTAAACCCCTTCCTGGTACCTGATTTTCTCTTGTCTCTCTCTCTCTGAGGAATGTTCATGGATGCCTGGTGTTTGATGGAGGATGGGGACCAGGGCCCTCAGTTCACTGCCATTCCTTGGAAGCCCCGGCCTGCTTTGCAGACCCATCCCCAAGACCCTCCTCACACCCACCTGCACCCGCTTATGTTATGTTATGTTATAGGAACTTGTTAAGAGCTTGGTCACCCGAAGGTATCATGGCACTGGGGAAAGAGATGAAGAAAAAAAACGCTGCAATCGAATTTTACTAAAAAAAGATATGTTTTTAAAGCTTTCCTGAAAGCCAAGTGATTAGATATGTCTTTCAAAGTCAAAGGAAAACTGTTCCATAATCGAGCTGAGGCGACAGAGAAGACCCGACCTCCAATGCGGGAACGGCAAAAAGAGGGAACTACAAGTGGACACGCTGCAGCGGAACGCAATGGGCATGCAGGAAGATAGCGAATAATCTTATCACACAGGTATTCAGCACCAAGATCATGCAAGGCATGATGTACCAAGCGGAGGGCTTTCAAAGCAATGCGCTGAGTGACAGGCAGCCAATGTAGAGAGCGCAGAACCGGCGAAATGTGGGCCCCATAAGGGGGGGCCGGTAGCCACCCGAGCAGCCATGTTCTGTAAGAGCTGAAGCCACTGGACTAGGCCCTTCGGCTGGGCTAAATATAATGAGTTGCAGTAGTCCAAGTGACTTAATATCAAGGCTGCAACTATGGGAGGGCATAAGTGTGAAGGTATTAGAGGAAGCACCTTCTTTAGTATTTTTAGGTGAAAATGGCCTGCCTGAAAGACCACACGAACTTGGGCCTCTATGGAAAGTGAGCCAGAAACAACCATGGCCAGGTCTTCACCTTTACACCCGGAACCTGAAGAGGGCCAAGAGAGGAAGGCCAGAAAGAAGACACGCAGAGTGAGGGATTGGGGGGGAACCCACCACCAGCACCTCTGTCTTGTCTCCATTCAACTTCAGCCAATTGTGTTCATCCATGCCCCCACGGCACACAGGCACAGATACAAGCACGACGACAACTCAGCCTGATCAAGATCTAAACAGATCAGGATATGAGTGTCGTCAGCATATGAGTAGCATCTGATGCCGAAGGAGCGGATGAGACACACAAGAGGCCAGATGTAAATATTGAAGAGAATGGGAGACATGGCAGAGCCCTGTGGAACACCGCAACAGAGAAGAGATGAGCCAAAGAGAAAAGGAAGGAATGAGAGGGTTTAGGTTCTATCGGCCAGGAACGAGGAGAACCAGGTAAGCACCTGAGCCAAAATTCCAACTTGAGCCAGGCGGGCAATTAGGATGGGGTGGTCTACAGTGTCAAATTCCACCGAAAGATCTAATAAAACAGGGCACCAACCCCTCCTGCATCCACCAACCTGGCCAGGTCGTCCTGGACCAAAACCAGGACTCTCTCCGTACCCCGACCGGTCCTAAAACCAGACTGGGTGGGGTCAAAAAGCTCTGCCGATTCCGTAAAGGAGGACAACAAGGGGGAAACCAACGACGTCAGAAGTTTCATAAGAAACGGTAAGAGTGAGATCGGGTGATAATTAGAGGGCAGCAGAGGATCAAGCAAATGCTTCTTAAGAAGAGGGATCACAATAGCAGCCTTAAGCTCTGGTGGAATACTGCCTGTCTGACAAGAGGGATTTACTGCCTCTGTAATCTCATTCAGCAGTTCAGGGGAGATACCCTTCATCACAGCAAGTGGGATGGCATCAGAGGGGGACCCCGACTTAATATGTTGAATAGCAGTGAGTACATCTGGCTCAGTAAAAAGAGGAAAAGAAGACCAGCCCTCCAAAACTGACAAACTCATAGGAGCTTGGAATTCAGTCACTGGGGCATATATTGTCGTGCCTGAGCAATGTTGACGCATATAGTCTCAATTTTTGTAGTAAAATATTGTGCCAGTGAAGCACAAAATTCCTGTGTAGGGCTAACAGAAGAAGTCTGTTACCTCGCCAGGAGCTCACTCGAGGAGAGGGCAGGAGCCCCTCCCCACGCGCAGCAGCATCCGCATCCAGCGCCAGCACTCCACGTGCTTCGACCTCATCTACGGCTCCGCGCACGCATCGATAGCCACGGAAGGGCTGAGCTGCTCGGGGTAAGGCCTAAACCCCCCTACCTCACCCTCCCTCCACCTGCATCACCGAAAATCTGTTGCCAACGGCAGAACCCCCTCGATCCTGCACTGCCTGACCCTCCTGCCTGACCTTATTATGCCGGGCGCCGTGCGGCATGAAAGCGAGGCTGAGGCCTCGTCGCTAGGATACTAGCACCTACAACTTCCCCACACATCCGCCGGCAGGCGGAAGCGCCGGCCACACGAAGGCCCATACAAAGGCCCCTGTTTGCCCCTGGAGCACAGTCACCTCGCCAGGAGCTCACTCGAGGAGAGGGCAGGAGCCCCTCCCCACGCGCAGCAGCATCCGCATCCAGCGCCAGCACTCCACGTGCTTCGACCTCATCTACGGCTCCGCGCACGCATCGATAGCCACGGAAGGGCTGAGCTGCTCGGGGTAAGGCCTAAACCCCCCTACCTCACCCTCCCTCCACCTGCATCACCGAAAATCTGTTGCCAACGGCAGAACCCCCTCGATCCTGCACTGCCTGACCCTCCTGCCTGACCTTATTATGCCGGGCGCCGTGCGGCATGAAAGCGAGGCTGAGGCCTCGTCGCTAGGATACTAGCACCTACAACTTCCCCACACATCCGCCGGCAGGCGGAAGCGCCGGCCACACGAAGGCCCCTGTTTGCTCCCTGTTCGCGCCGTGGAGCGTGAGGGAGTGCCTTCTGCTGAACCCACCACGGTGTTGGTCTCCGCCCCGCAACACACCTCATTCCCAGCTGCTGATGTACTCTCGTTCCCCAGAAATGCGGTAAGACTCTTCGTGGACCTGACCTAGCTGAACTTAGTATGACCAACTCACCCAGCCTATCGTCCACTGCTGCCCAGACTGGATATTAAGGCCCTTCCCCTCTTTCATTCGGGTGCACCCTTAATACGCAGTGCCACATCTATCATCACAACCCACATCACGAACCACCGCTTATTGTAATTCCTCTTATGTACGACTTGCACCTCCTTTATGTTCTATAATCGTATAGCGTATGTTGTTAAGCTAATTGCTCGTAACCTGCTACACTCAACTTGTCAGACTTGCTGAATTTTTGCCTTTTGAGTCACTGCTTGCATAACTGCACATGTACTTACCCATTAGCTGAACTTTGCCTTGAGTAATTGAATGCATAATTGCACGTGTACCTACCCATTAGCTGAACTTTTGCCTTTTGAGTCACTGCTTGCATAATTGCACATGTACTCACCCAGCAAGCTGCACTTGGACGGCCACTTCCTGGCTGATCCAACCTCTGCCCAGCGCACAACTCCTCCACGTCCCCTCCAGTGCACGCCTACACTACCGCACAGACGGTTAGAGCACTTGGCTCACGATATGCGGCCACTGCCAACTGCCAGCCACCTTTCTCTCGCCATCATCGTAGGTCTCATCACTGCCACATCCCTTTATACCCCTACCCCTTCCAGCACTGTCAAGACCGACCCGCATCACCTTACTTCTCACCTTACCACAATGCCCCTTAGTAACCCATACCTCAATAACCCTGCCCTTTGGCTCCATCACTTTGCCACTAAACCCACACCTAATCAACCTTGCACACTCCAAGTCAGGAATCTTAGACTTGGATCCAGATTACCTCGTGCCCACTGCATTCAGCACACTCACGTCACCACTACTTCACAGAAGTTACCATCTTCCCACAGCACTATCTCCGCCAAAGAACTCAAGGGTGCCCTCATTAACGCCAGATCTATTACGGCCCACGCATTGGACATCTCTGACCTCATCACCACTCATAACCTCGATTTTCTGGCCATTACCGAAACATGGTTACACGCAGCCTCTGGCCCACTCCTCTCCCTCGCTATCCCCAACGGCTACTCTATCCTTAGAGCTGACCGTCAATCAACATCCAAAGGAGGTGGAGTCGCATTCATACATAGAAACAACATCATACTTAGAATCATCCCCAACACAGAGCTCAGCTCTGCAGAATCCCTCTCCGTGAAACTCACCTTATCTCCAACTAACACTGCTACCCTCCACCTCATCTATAGACCTCCAGGACCACTTAGCTCCTTCATAGATGAGATCACAGCCATTCTGACTGTCAATACGAAACCCAACTCTCAGGTACTACTTCTAGGTGACCTTAACCTTGGCCTACATGACACTAATGATCATCTGGCCTCGGAAGTCGCTATCACATTAGCTAACTTAGGATTCCAACAGCGCATCGACAAACCTACTCATATTAAAGGTAGAACGCTCGATTGGATTTCGGATCTCAATTGCAACACTACCGTAAGCTCCAACCACGCTTGTGCCTGGTCCGACCACCACATCATTATCTTCCACCTACCAGCGACCAACCCTCTCACCACTCCCACGATAGCTCCAGCCACTCCCACAAGGAACAAAAAAGACATCACCAGGGATAAACTCCTCCCACTCATCCTTCCTATCCTGAACAAATGTGTGTCCCAACACAATGACCCCACAGTCTTAGTAGATATCTTCAATCAAACACTGCTCAAAGCCATTGATAATATAGCTCCGCTTAAATTACGGAAAGCTAAACAACAAGCCCATTTGAATTCTTGGTTCACCCCGCAGTTACGAGCCTTACGCAAAGAAAAACGCAAGGCTGAATCACTCTGGAAGAGCCACCCATGCAACCCCAACAATGAACGCCTCATCATCGCCACCCACAACTACAAGGAAGCGATCTTACAAGCTAAAAAGGAGACCTATAACCAACGTATTATACAAGCAGAATCCAACACTAAGGAGTTGTTTAAAGTCCTTAAAGAACTGGAAGCCCCTTCCCCTGCCCCTGATACCTGCACTAAAGACAGGCAATGGTGCAATAACATTCAAAACGCTCTCCTCAACAAAATCACCACCCTGCAATCAAAAATTAACGCCAAACAAACTTCCCTACTCACCAACCCCCCCACTAAACCCTCCACCACGCCAACGGCCTCCTTTACTCACACCCCTTTCAGCTTCACCCCACTCACCATCCTCGAGGTCGAAAACATCATTCGCAACCTAAAACCCTCTAACTGCCAAGGTGACTCTTGCCCAGCACCTATCATTAAGGAAGCGGCACATGACCTTGCTCCGTTCATAACCACCTTCATCAACTCTTCATTCCTAACTGGAACAGTACCCAACAATTTAAAGGACGCCTGGGTTATCCCTCTCCTAAAAAAAACGAATCTAGACCCTGAAACACCAACGAACTATAGACCTATTACCACTGTACCGTTCCTACTTAAAATACTTGACAGAGCAGCATACCTGCAGATTCAGAATTACTTAGAAACTTATAACCTCCTCGGCTCAAGACAGTCTGGCTTCAGACCCAAGCACGGGACTGAAACAGCTCTTCTTGACCTAAAAACTCAAATTGAGGACCTTAAAGACAACGGTAAACTGTCCCTTCTACTACTACTGGACCTATCTGCTGCCTTCGACTTGGTAAACCACCAAATACTATGTCGGCACCTGAAATCTGCTGCCCACTTCTCTGACAATGCATCCAACTGGATCAGTTCATTCCTCGACAACAGACACATGAGAGTTTTCTCACCCACCGCATCGGCCGACCCTACACCAGTCCCGTGTGGAGTCCCGCAAGGGTCCTGTGTCTCCCCTACTCTCTATAATGTCTTCACCAAACCATTATTTGATGTGCTTGACTATCTGGGTGTCACCTACACGAACTACGCCGATGACACCCAGATACTCATACCCATCACTGGTGACTACATTGCTGATTCCAAAGCCCTCAATGACATTTACCTTGTCATTCAAGCTTGGATGGCCCAGCACGAGCTGTGCCTCAACGATGATAAGACTGAGCTTCTCATCTTAGGCACGCAACAGAGACTTAACAAACTAAGTCCCCTGTTCGGCTCCTTTAACATTGACGGTAATCTAATTAAAGTATCTAAAGATACCAAAACCCTGGGTATCTACCTGGACGCCTCCTTATCTCTCACCCGACAAACCAATGCAGTGGCTGCCGCGTCTGCCTACACCTGCAAATTGATCTCAGCCTGTCGCCCATTCCTCACCGCCAAGAACTGCATTACCCTGGCCAGGACCTTGGTTATGTCCAAATTGGACTATTGTAATGCATTGTACCAAGGCACTAACCAGGGCAATCTCAACAAACTTCAGACTACCCAAAACAATGCCATTAGAGCGGCCCTTAATATCCCTCGATCTGCCCACATCTCAGAAACAAGGAAGAACCTCAACTGGCTCTCCGTCGCCCAAAGGATCTCACTGAAAGCACTCACTCTTACATACAAATGTGTCAACCAACAGGCCCCCTCATATCTAGCCTCTCGATTCACTCAACATATACCAACGCGAGTACTCAGATCTGCACAGTCCCACGGTCTTGCAATCCCTAGATTCAAGCTTCACACAGCTGGTGGTGCCAGCTTCCCTGTCCTGGCAGCCAAGCTTTGGAACACTGTACCACTCACCATCAGAACCTTACCGTCATTCAACCTATTCAAACACAAAGCCAAGCTTTGGCTAGTTACATCTCACTGACTCTGACGGACCATCCGGCTTTGCTTTGCTCCGACATTACTGTCCCGCTCATTGCTTTGCTTTGTAAACGTCAATTGTATATTCTGTATATTCTGATCGCAATCTGTTGGTACCAGTGCGATGATTTGTCATACCTGTAACTTTCTGTCAAGATATGCGCCCGGTTGCCTTTGGGCCTGGTCTGCGCTATATAAATAAATAAATAAAATAAAGTCAAAGTAGCAGCGGATGAGAGAGATCTCACCACAGAGAAAAGGGTTTTGGGCTGACATAGCGATGACTCAATTTTCTGGGCGTATAAGGTCTTCTAATTTATACTGTAGTCAAAGGCCAGGATCATAAGCTATCCACCACTTGTGTTCTGCCTGTCTCAGAGCAAGGCATAGCAACTTAAGATTCTCTGAGAACCAAGGTTCCGAAAGAAGCCTCTGTGGCTGGATAAGCCATAGAGGGGCCACCACTTCTGCTGCTTCAAGCAGAAAACGAAAGTGTCCCAATGAAGTAGTTACTGAAGCCTCACTACATTTATATTTGACCGATGAAAAAAGGCCCAATAAGTCAGCTGAATGCCAACATTGTTGCCATCTTTTCAGAGGCACAGCCGTTTTCTGCACTTGGGCCACTTTGAGCAGACAGGTCACCAGATAATGATCGGACAAGAGTACTAGTTCAGCAGGAAGAATGGACAGTAGGGCTTTATTGGCCAGAACTAGATCCAGGGTGTTCCCCAACTTGTGGGTTGGTCCTGAAACTGGTTAAGACCTAGATCAGCCATAATATCAAAAAAGAGGTTAAGTGCAGGAGTTTGTGGGTCATTAAATTTCAAATTGAGATCTCCCACCACCACAAAATGGGTGAATTGGGTGTGTAGCCACAGTATCCAATAGGGGCTCAAGAAATCCAGGGTATGAACCAGGCGAACGGTAAATAACCAGGAAGTGGCATATAAAAGAGAGGGAAAAGACACAACGAAGGAGTAGAGCTTCCATATGCAGGGAGTGAGAAAATTCCAGCCTAGAAACCCTTAGGGTGGTTTTAAAAATCACTGCTACCCCGCCTCTCATTTGCAAAGAGGGACTGTCAGCATGGATAATTCCAAAATCAGCCGGTATGGCTTAAACCAAAGCTGGTGCTGAGGACTCCTGCAACCATGTCTCAGTTAAGAATAATAGATCAGGTTGACCGTAAGATAACAGCTGGTAAATGTCAGCCACATGGCTGGTAATGAGCATGTAACAGCAAAGTTAAATTGAATGTCTTCAAAGGTTACACACATGGCAATTGAGATTCAGTTAACAGGTAGGGTGCAGGAGAGTCATGCCACCCAGCAGGAAAATGAGTACTAGAAGGAGCCAAAGCCTGAATTTCATGCCAGCAAAAGCATATGGACACCTCCAGCCCGGCCGTTGCACCTCATCCACCAAACGTCCTCCCACTCCACTTACCTGCTAGGGCCTCCTGCTCTGCCTCAGCACTTCTCATCTTAGCCAGCATAGAAATAGAAAAGGGACATGATCCCTTTTAAAATTTCTATAGTGGCAAGCAATCTGTTTTTTTCATTTTTACGAGAGATCTGGCTCATGCAATAGGCCCGGAGCCAGTGGAGTAACTTTGCTGAAAATATTGGGGGGGACATGACCTCTGAAGAAAAGGTGCCCCAGCCAAATGAATGGGCACAAAATGGTGTGCCATGAAAGTTGGGGGGGACAAACACCCCCGTCCCTACCTAAAATTACGTCCATGCCAGGAGCTCAACTCCAATAAAAACAAATATAAATAAAACTATTCTCACCTCAGGTGCGAATATCTATCACCCCTATAACAGGCGGGGGTGGGGGGAGTGTGCAGGGCTGGTAGTCGCTCTGAGTCCTCACCGAGGCCCTTGGTTCACTCGGGTCTGCCTAGGCTATTAAGGGCCCTGTACGACCCTATGCGGGGGTTATAGCCATGTTCCAGTGGCTATATCAGTGGATAGTAGTTTTCTAACACACATTCTTAATGTCATGCAACTGCTATTTCTGGTTGTGATTGAAGCGAGGGCTCATGGCTGCAGAATGGGCTCCATTTTGTATAAATGCCCAGAGTGATGTTTTGGCTCGGTTATGTAGGGCAGAGGAAGAACCCCAGTAAAATATGCATTACCCTGCTGACAAGGTTATCTAATGCAAGTGTTAGCAAATTTAATGTATGCAAATACAAGAGCAAACGCAAGGTGAATTAGTATTTGCAGGCAATTTTAGTTCAAAGGTAAAGCTGCAGACCAAATAATGCATTTGCATCTATTAACGCCATTCAAAATAGGATACGTGTCTTTTAAAACTGTTCATAAAGTCACATAATGCTTCATTATCATTATATGCATAATCTAAAAATGTATGCTGAAGTAGGGATAATATTGGTGACCTAATATCAGGATTGATATGTCGGGCTTTCATATAGCAACAGACAATAAACTGGTTCAATTTACTTCAAAAAAGTTGAAAGGAAATGGGCAGCAGGCTCACGCCCAACTGAGTTGGTCATGGAGTCACATACGATTCTTTTTGCTGGCATGAAACCCCCGAGGCAGAGAGGGTTACATTTAAATTTGACGAGTACATTTTACGAAGGGGACCAGTCATATTAGCACTTCTTTGCAAATGCCCAACTAAGGGCCTGATTCACAGAAGCATTTTATAGTGGTGCAATCCCATTGGAAAACTCTGTGAATCAGGCCGTACATGTGGGAAAAAGTATAAATACCTGTGTGTTCAATTCAACGATGTAATTGCTTCTTTTCCTGGGAGAACCCCACTATGTGGCCAGGGGATGGCAGCTGCTGCCTGATCCTGACCCTGGGGTCATCTATATGAGAGAGGACCACCTAAGGGGAGGTATCTCTCAGGGAAACTCAATGACATAGACGGGGGAAATTACATATCTTCCATTTTTCTTAAAGGCTGCGTCCCCAGTTACTCATGCCTTAGTGGAATGTTGTTACCCTCATTTCTCATCTCAGTGTAAGGATGGTGTGTACGACCATCAAGTTTCAAGTAAGGAGATTATGCAAGCCACTGAAACGAGGAAGAGGCAGGGAGAGGATTACTCCCCAGATTACCCCATGTTCATTTCCATCGAGTTATCTAAACACTGATTTGCCATCTGTAACTATTGGAAATGTTATTTCCCCCTCTGTATATATAAGTTGCCAAACCTCCCTCCTAAAATCACTGGAAATATTACTTCAGCAACTGCATATAAACCGCCAAACTCGCCCATAAAATGTATTAAAGGCATCACCTCAAATTCCGCTTCTAATAATGAAAACACTGCCACAAGAAAGACGAGCTAGTTAATGAAGTTCACAAAACATCAGGAAGACAAGCTGCGATGTCGTTGATGCAAGCACCTGGCTGCAGGTGGGACATTTAAACAGAGAGATCAGCTGAGTAAGGAGTCCTGCATGGAAGTCGACTATCCACTTGGTGCTGACTGAGGGACTAGCAGCAAGAGAAAAGGTCCATGGAGCAATATGGCTCAGTAGAGGAATCGGGGGAGAAAGAGTGCCCAGCCCGGCAAGCTGTGGAAATGCCAAAGAAAAGAGAACGGCATCCCGGCATGTAGCTGTACTGGGAAGCATTCTTTGCAGTACTGGAATCCAGGAAGATGTGCAGCAGACGAGCGAGACACGTGAACAGGACGGGAACCATATGGTAGAAGCGGCGAGCCCCAGAGAAGACACCGGGACGCACACAAGCCTTAGACAGTTCACCACATAAGAAGCTATTCCCGTTGCAGTAACCCGGTGAGTCCACCCGAGGCAAGAGGGGACAGAAGGGCATGCAAACAATGGTGCTGAAAGGAAACCAAAGTAAATGTAATGAATGAAACAGAAAGAAAGGTGCCATATAATTTAAAGAATCCAAACCATATAACAAGAGACTGTCAAAGTTGCAAATGTGCGCTTTTATTCAAACAATGGTGCTGACAGGAAACCAAATCAAATGAGCTGAACGAGACAGAAAGAAAGGTGCCAAATAACTTAAAGAAAGCAAACAGTGTCATAACAAGAGACTGTCAAGTTTGTAAGTGTGTGTGTAGTGGGAAGCCCTGGCAGGAGAGTATACCAGGCAGACCTTAGTTATAGAAGTGTGCATCTGAAAGGAAGCCCTGGCAGGATAGTATCCCAGGCATTTTAAGACACAAGTGTTTAAGAATATGTGATCAGGTATATGGGAATGAATGTAAAGCCCAGGTAGGAGAGTATACCAGGCATTACACATCCCAAGTGTTTAAGAATATGAGATCAGGTTCATGAGAACACGTGCTTTGGATATGATCAAGAGCCCTGGCAGGAGAGTATACCAGCTATTACAAGCAAGGGGTGTTTATGTAAAAGGCAATCCCTGGCAAGAGGACTTTGCAGGCAAGGGCACATTGGACAATGTTATACAAGAGACAGAAATATAACAAAAGATAACTAAGAAGTGTGCATAAAACATATCCCGCAGTAAGAAGAAGCCTGGAAGGAGAGTACACCAGGTAGTACTCTGTATGCTAAGTATGTTGATTTGAAGGAACTCAAAGAACCGCTATTTAGTGAAAAAAAATCCAGGGGAAGGGCAGCTGTGAGCTGTATTTACTTGGAACTTTTGTGTTGGGGTTAAAAATTTCTTTTTTTGAACATTTGTACACTTGACATGTCCCTTTGCCTTTAGAGTTGATTTTAGAATGTGAGGGTCAGAATAGTACTTTGGTACATAGGACTTATGGTTTTTCGACATTCTGAAATAGGACCGACCCATTAGTTTTGTTTTGGTAGGGAAAATACTGCCTAGAGCAGGGACGGAAAAGAATTCTTCCAAACCCATTTTGTTTAATAAAAGTGCATAGCCAAAAACATGAATCCACTGTGTCCGAGTTTTATTCTTAATCTTCACACCTTCCATAAGTAATGATTGAGGGAGAACTTGTCAATTGGTATCTATGGAATCCACATGATTTTACCCCTGTAAGATTCCCTTGAATCCATTGGTTTAACTCTGGCATGACAAAATATGCTTCAGAAAAGCCATGTGTTGTTTTGAAGAGGTGATGTGTGATGAACTCAGTTAATTGCGGGAAACATTTACACTTTTCTCACCATGTTTGTGTTAGAAATGTAAGTAGTCGCATCCAGGCAATTTACTCTTCCAATTTACATGTCTGTCGTCAGGCAAAGTTTGACAGTGAGCAAAAGACATAGGACCTGATTTACAAAAATGTTTTCAATGGGACATTCCCATGTTAAACTATTTTTTTCTAAATCAGGCCCATAACAAGACCGGCACCATTGTTACCAGACCGGCAAAGTACGGGGAGGGTCTGACCTGGCAGGCGGAACGGCACCCGCCCGCCGCCGACGACGGATGATGGTAGCACCGGCACTGTTGTACACAGTGCCGGTGCATCCGTCCTGGGACTCAATGAGAACGGGGAGTGACATTTTCCAGCGCCTTGCTTCAGGGACCCCCGTGGCTGTAACGCCCCGGTTATTACCCGAAGCCAGGCACCTGAAAAAATGCACAACTCCAGCGGCAACCTGCTGTTTTTACCGGCACAGTTAACACTAGGGTTGTTATGACCCCCAATGTATTTTGTGGCCACAATACAAGCATAATCCCCACTGTCTTCCCCTGCCCTTTCCACATCAGCTAGAGGACTGTGTGTGGCATCAATTTCCACTGGTTCCTCAAAGTGACAAGAATCAACCAGCTTCTGAGATTCTAAGAAACCACACTTCATACCGAACACCTTCTGAGGAGAGCTAGATGCTCCAGAGCCTCTTGCTTTCCATCTTCCCATTTTCATTTCCTGCAGTTGAAAATCCATCTTCATCATTCATTTGATGAAATCCTAGAAATTGGTGAGTGTACTATTCTGGCCAGCACATTCTTAAGCTCCCTTTTGAGATGGCATTGAAGCAGCGCACCCTGTGTTCCTTCAGCCCGCTTGGTTTCAGCAAGAAATTGCTTAAATGGAATGATGTAAAATGGCTCCTCCCTGGAACCTACCTGCAAATCCAGAGAATTATGAGCAGACATTATGCATCAGGATGTTGAAACATCTAAGGCAAGGTATGCAGAAACGCCAGCTAATTCCTCAATATTGAATTGACTGCTGCCTTAGATAAGACAACAATCAAGTCCAAACCTCAACTGACCAGAGGTGAACTGATGCGCCTTAAAGTTGAACTGAAGCAAACAGGCTCAATAAACTCCATCAGCGAGCCCCTTTTCCTGCCGATTGTGCTCATTAATATGGTAACCATCACCTTTAGGTAAACATCGCCCTCTTCAACACCTCAACCTTGGCAATCATATTATGAAGTGCTGAGGATAAATCCTGAAATTGATCCATTTTCTGTAGTGCAATAACTGTTGGTGTGAAACCTGTCCGAAATGAGGTGCTCAAAAGGCTCTGTATCCTTCTTGGTCAGCAAATGTGAGTGTCCCTTCTGTGAGGCCAATGTGCAGCCACTGCAACAGTGTTAAGACACAGCTGGGCTCCAGGCAAAGCATCAGAGACTAGTTGAACAATAATCAAGCAATGAGGCATGTGTCATACCAACAGAGGAAAGGACAGCTGTGATGCACCCCCATCCTGTCACCGGTCCCTTTTATTCTGCCCAAATCATAATGATGCCAAAATGCCATGGTGGTCACCATATGTGAAGAGGACGCTCTTGTTGAAGCATGATGGTGAGGCACTGGTGGAAACACACTGGGAATGGGTTCTGATCTTTATACCTGCGCCAACTCAGCATACCCAAAGCAGCATAATAATAACCTCTTGGTACGCTCGTGGTCATGCCCACTTGTATCAGAAGAGGGTTCAGGTAACCTCTCATGCAAATTCAGACATCATATTATTACAAGCGACATGGCTGATGTGGTATGTTGCTATTGATGGGTTTACATGTTTTAAAAATTCAGCAAGAAGGGCTGATGAGGGCTGCCCATTTAATGGATTTTTGACCCTTTGCGCTAATAAATCTGGCACTAGTGAAATAAAACTACTTGTCAGTAATCTCAACATCCTAATGCTTAAGGTGGAATTGAGCAAGGATTATCAGATTATTTTGGTGAATGTATACGATCCCCTTGGAGGAGGTTCCACAGAAGCTATGCAAGTGACTATCTATGAGATTATAACAACAATTAGATCTGGGTTCATTGATTCAAACATGTTATTTGGGGGGGGATCTGAAGTCACCTTGCATCGACTGCGTGATGTCTGAGATGGGAATGTTACCTTTGCATACGCTGCCCAACAGGCAAGTCAAAGTCATGAGTACTGCTACTTTGTGGGTAGGATTTATTGATGATCTGGGTGAACACATAATGAAAAGGTTAATCCCTGGGGCCAGCCCTGATGCTAAAATGTGGAGAAATGGTGACATGTACTCCATGCCTGATTATTTATTCGGGAGCGGGACAATCTGCTATAAGAGCAGAGATATGTCTGTGAATTATCTGAGTATAGAGATCATGCCATTCTAAACATCACTTTGGTGAAGAATGGTTTGAACCAAGTGGGCTGGTCAGATAGAAATCAAGCAGCAGTGACAAAATACATTTATCTATTTATTAAAAATGTTATAACGCGATTCATGCCCAAATTCATGCCCAAAGGCCTCAGAGCGCACATCGAGACAGGCAAGACAGACATGGGTAACAAGTAAGGGAGTAGATTAGCAACTGATCAGTCCGATGATTTTAACAAAGCAGTGGAGTCAATCAGGAGGGAGGTTGAAGAGGTAGGTTGTCAACCTTTTCTTAAGCTCAGTTGTCGTTTCTGTGGTTCTGAGGACGTTTGGAAGGGCATTCCAGGCAGTGGGCCCAAGTAAATCGAAACTGTAGCCTCTGGCTTTTACCAGCCTAAACTTAGGCTGCACATTCTAAGTTGATCCTTGGATCTGAGGGTGTGTGAAGGTAGATACGACTTTAAGCAGTCAATGAGTTATTTTGGAGCTACATTGAGTACACACTTGTGGGTGAGTGTAAGAATCTTATGTGTGACTATACGCTTCACAGGAAGCCAATGAAGTTCCCGCTTGTAAGCTGTTATGTGAGCCTGTTTAGATAAGCCAGAAATGGCACCTACAGCTCCATTCTGAGCGATCTGTAGTGAGGATAAGTTGGACTGGGAGCATCCATTCAGGAGACTGTTACAATAGTCTAGGTGGGAATTGACAACGGCAGAGGCCAGAATAGACGCATTATTATGTGACACAAATGGCCGGATATTACAGAGCAGTTTAATGACAAGACCGCAAGAGGATCGCATCTGGGAGACATGCTGATTCATTGTAAATTCGGCGTCCAGTGTGACACCGAGGGTCTCCACCTTCTTGGCCACAGGGATAACAGTATTTGAGATAGTAAAGCTGTTATACTCCAATGGTAAGGTTTTAAGTTTGGGTGCAGAGGCTACAATCAATAGTACGCTTATTTTAGTGTTGAGGGCCAAATAATTAGTTGCCATCCAATCATGGATAGTGGAGTAAATGGTATTAAGGTTTTGTAAATCCTGGGTATAAAGGCCCAAGGTTTTCATGATGACCTGAGTGTCATTGGCGTAGTTAGTGTACAAGACACCCAGGCCACCTAGAAGTCTCATGAGGGGAATGATATAGATGTTAAACAAATAGGGCGACCCCCCGAGGGATGCCACATGTAATAGGTACTGAACTAGAACAGGCCTCACCGATGGTCACTCTAGCATTATGAGGGCCAAGAAAGGACACGACCCATTTTGAAGCCAAGCTAAAGTAGCCTACTATGGATGGCAGTCTGTCCACCAATAGAGCATGATCCACCAGATCAAATGAGGTGAATAAGTCAAGGAGCATTAAAAGTGCTGGTTGGCAATGATCATCAATATTCAACAGGTTCACTTTAAGGTCCAAGATGACAGTCTCAGTGCCATGTCTGGCTCTAAAGCCTGACTGATGTATTCCAAGGATATTGTTCTGTTCAATGAAACTCTGGAATTGTAAGTAAGCAACTTTGTCCTGAATTTGTAAGAGAAACGGGACATTGGTAATGGGGCGGTAGTTTCCGCAGACATGGGATCGAGTTTGTCTTTCTTCAAGAGTGGGGTGATCCATGCCTCCTTAAGGAAGAGCGGCACAGGCCCCTCGGCAAATGAGAGGTTAACTAGCTTATTCACCCAAGGACATAGAACATCAATACATTCAATAAAAAGGCCAGAAGGGCAAATACCCCCCGGCATGAGGTGGGGTTCATGCTAGTGACGATTAGGGAGATAACAGTCTCAGTACTGGGTGTTAGGAAAGATTTCGTTATTGTAGGGAACTTTCCTTCCATGTGGCAACCCCTAAACTTTTTGCTATTGTTTTCAACCTGTTTTCTTGACTTTGCCAGAGAAGTGCAGCCTTCTGCCGTACTCCTCTGGGCTTTCGCTCCTTTCTTACGGGGAAACTGACATGCCCTTAAGACAGTCAGTACCGGGGAACGCTGTTTCCCGTAGTTTCTTTTAGCGTGTCGCCATTTTAGTGCAACACGACACAAGAGGGCACTGTAAGCTAAGTTACAGCTCTCTTGGGTCTCTAGCCTTCTACAGACCCTAGACACTCTTGTAGGATGGTTTTTGGATCGGTGCAAGTCATTCAGGGACTGGGCTGGTGGCAGCGATCATTTGGTTTATTTTGAGCTCCTTTTGCCGTTCTGAGCACCTTTTTGCCGCGAACACAAAAGGGTGGCCCGGCTACCCAAAATGGCCGGACCACGAGGCTCCTTTGTCTCGTCCACTGTCCGTCTTGATCCCTTTACCTTCCCCCGGGTCAGGCGACCCGGGGCCTTCCTTATTTGGGCATGTAGTTTCCCGCGAAACACGGTTGCTTTCGCGGGCTTCTACATGTCGTTTGAGTGCCCCCAGGATGTGGGCTGGGCTGTCTGGTCCCAATACACATCCTGGGTGCCAGAGAGTCTAGGGTGGTGTGAATGCCTGGGACCACTGTGGTCCGTGATTGGTCCACGTATGGTATGTGTGTTGATGAGCGGATCTCCCATTGGCTCCCCTCCGTTTTGGCGCGAAGGGAACCGTGGATAAGAGGGAGCTGGAAACACCACTGCCATGTCGATCTCCTGAGTTCTTACGAACCCAGGGATACAGGAGCCAAGTATCCTGCGAACACGAGGCTGGACCGAGGAATCGCTGGTGACCCCCTGAAGAACTTCTGCTCCTCATTGCTGTCGTCCGGTGAAGCCCTTTCCACCTAAGATCGAACAAGAAGGCCTGTACTGGCGCTTCGACCTATTGGAATAGCAGGACCAGCTATTCCCGGCACCTTCATCAACTCCTGCCGTAAGCCTTCGGAAGTGTCTCTGGGCCATCCAGTTGACTGACCAGCTTACTAAGGAGGCCTGCTCTGTAATCGCCGACAGGTTGGGTGGTATTCTGAGTCCGGGGCACGCTCACACGCTTCGTTTGCTTAGCAACCCTAAGCTAGAGGTGAACGGTGCTCGTTTGGCTTGAATACACCCGGCCGTTCCGTTGCCCTGCCGTGGCGACAAAACTGTGCTTGTTTCTTCGATCGGGACGTCTTTTTACTCTGCACGACGACGAGACGTTCCCTGCTCTTCAGAACCTGCCAGAAGCTGCATCTATCGAGGAGAAGCTCGGGCCTGCTTGCTTCGGGGACCGGTGAGTAGATTAGCTAGGATCTGGTCGCCCTCCTGCAGTGCCCCTTGCTTTTCCCAGCTGTAAATACAGCACCCATTGTCCGTACTCGCGCCCTGCTTCTGCCTCACAGTGGAGGCTGCGCTAGAGTCGCGGACCGTGTTCTCCTTCATTAGGGCGCCCTACAGAGCTGTCCAACGTCCTCCGAAGAGCTTCACCTTCTGCCCATTGGCACCGGCGTGTGCAGGTACTTTTGAGCGCTAGGCTCCACTCTTCGTAGGGATTGGACTACCATCTAGTTAGGGGCCTCAGAAGGCGGACATATCACACGCATTGGTTCGCACTGCCTGTTTTCTTTCCCCTGCAGGTGGATAACATATTTCGTGCTGCTAATGCTGTGAAACTGTGTATTCTGTATATATATTGGGTGGATAGTGTATGGGTTGGTTTAATATCGTTGTATATTGCTGCTTTTACTGTGGTTATTAGTTTCAAGGCCTTATAATAAATGTGTATCTATTTTTGATATAAACAACTGTTTGGAGTAGTTTGTAAGCGCTCTTGCTTTGTGTGCTCACTGCGGGCTTTCAGTCACCCTCACCCCTCTTGAGACCTAGTCTTGACCGCCGCGATCGCTACCTTGATTGGTCTGGCTTGTCCAGAGGTTACCCTGTTCCAAGTAATTAGGTTGGCCTTCTGAACTTCTGCGCCACCAGGACAGAGTTCAGAAATCCGTCTTAACAAATTGGTGTACAGCGGTGGGATACGACTGAAGGTATCCAGTGTTGCGCACGAGCTAAGGCGTTTTCAGGTTATTCCAACCAGGACACGCAGTAAAGTATTGAATATAACGTTAAAAAGGCCATAGTCCTATCAACAGTATGGAAACGAATACTTTATTAACCTTAAATGCTTCGAAATCTGAAACATTGAAGAAGATGTGTGCGGAGAGAGGGGTTTCCTCTCAAGGCACTAAATTGGAAATGATCCAGAGAATCGTGGCGTGGCAAGAAGCGCAGCTTGACGCTATAACTTCCGAGGACAGTGCAGAAGGTGGTGGGGCTGCTCTCACTGGCAGAACCGACGGTTCTGCCGCTGCACTGATCCATCACGACCACGAGGACAGGGAGGATGTAATGTCTAACGTTTCCTCTGCCAGTGTTGATGGGGAGGCTATGCTTGAATTCAAGAAGCAAGAGCTGCGGTTTAGGCAGCAGGAGCTTGAATTCAGCATAGCCAAACTGAAAATCGACCAGGCAGAAAAACAAAAAGACAGGGATCACCAGTTGGAACTGGCCAAGCTTCAGTTCGCAAATGGGTCCAAGGGTCCTGGACATGGTTCTGGGGCTTCCTCTCATCCACGGTTTCCAAAAGATCTGCTCAGTGTGTATGAGGAACGAAATGACATTATGGACTGGTTAAATGCGTTTGAGTATGCATGCGAGGTTCAAGAGGTTGATAATGCGGATAAGATTGCATGGTTACTCAGCAGACTGCCCCATTCTGGTTGCAGTGCCATTATGGAAATGTCGAAGGCTGAGCGCGCTGATTTTGCAATGTTGAAGCAGACTCTCATTTTAAAGTTTGGGAAGACTCCGACCCAATACTTGAAAAGGTTTAGAGAGTATAAGAAAAAGGAAGGTGGTACTTGGGTGTCGTATGTAGCTGAGTCCCTGAAAAACTTAACTGGCTGGGTTGAAGGTTATAAGGTTTCTACCTTCGAAGGCATGATCAATCTGGTCATGCTGGAACACATTTTTGCTTCTTCTTCCCCGGAGCTTAAGCAGCATTTGGCCGATTCGAAGGAGATAGATCCTAAGAAGCTGGCCATTGCAGCAGACTTATGGGTGTCACATCGAGTGTCCCATAAGGACAAAACTCATCCTGGTAAGCAGGAGGAAGGGAAAAAGTCCAAAGATATGGAGGGTGGGGAATCTGCTAAATCTTCTTCCCATAAGGGCCACAAAAAGAAAAATAAGGGTAAGCCATACGAGAACTCACAGGGTAGCGGAGGTTCGCCTCCGAAACAGAACTCTGGTTATAATAAGCCTCCCTACGTAAACAGACCCAATGGGGCTTGTTTTTCTTGTGGAGCAACTGACCATGTGAAGGGGGATCCCCGGTGTAAGGTTAAACCTTTGGGGGTCCACTCCGCTAATCTGGCCTTCTCCTCCTACGAGGAAGAAGAGATTACAGGAGCATCCTTCTCCTCAGACTCGTTTCCCAGCGGGATCGAGGCTGAGGTAGTTTTAGTGTCCCTGGGTTCCTGGGAGCCTAAAGTCGCAGAGGCGTATGCTAGGATTCCGGATAATACCAAGCACTACTTTAAAGACAGTGTGCTGATCAATGGAGTGGATACTCCAGCTCTTAGGGATAGTGGGTGCAGTCGAACTGTAGTGGATTCTACCTTGGTAGACTCAGAGGAAGTTGCCAGAGCTCCTCTGATGCCCACTAAGTTGGCTGACGGCCCCCTCCGTATGTTTCCCGTGATCCCTGTTAATCTAACTTTAAATGGTACAGCAGTTAGGATTCCAGTGAGCATTCAGAGAAACGTCCCGGGAAAGGTCTTGTTGGGCAATGATCTCAGAGCTCTAGGGCTCGTAGGAGACACTGCCGAAAGACCCTACACACGGTCTCAAGCACGGGCAGCATTGGCCAAGTCCAATACGCCGCCCCAGCCGAAGGGGAAACCCAAGGCGAAAGGAGTCAACAAGTCCCGACGGGGGAAAGAGAATATTCCCCCGAGCTCGCCTACCACTGCGGTGGAGGGAGTTGGTCAATCGCCCGAGCCTGACGAGGAGGTGGCGATGCCTGAAGTGTTCGACCCCAACGACCATCCTGAACTAAAAGACTTGTTAGTTGAAGGAGGTCCTGATAGGGACGACTTCAGTAAGGGCCAACGTGAGTGCCCATCTCTGGAAGGCCTAAGGAGACAGGCCTGCTCCCAGCTTGAGGGTGAACCTCCTGGGAAGCATCGGATTTATTGGGAAGGTGGACTCCTGTACAGTGAGCCCACAGAGTCTACAGAAGGAGACCATAGGAGGTTGGTGGTTCCCCTTGCTGTTAGACCCTTCCTCCTGCAGTTGGCGCATGAAGTTCCCCTTGCTGGTCACCTTGGAATGAAGAGGACCAAGCAAAGGTTATCTATGCACTTCTACTGGCCCAAGATGGGGGTGCAAGTAGAAAGTCACTGCAGGAGTTGTGCCTCCTGCCAGTTGTCTGGTAAGGTTGGCGCGACAATCCAAGCTCCGTTGGTACCGCTCCCAGTTGTGGGGGTACCATTTGAAAGGGTAGGGATCGACATCGTTGGTCCCCTTGACCCGCAAACATCCTCAGGCAATAGGTTTATCCTGGTGCTGGTCGACCATGCAACCAGGTATCCTGAGGCCATCCCATTAAAGACTGTAACTGCCAAGTCAGTTGCAAAAGCTTTACTCGGCATATTTACTAGGGTTGGCTTCCCTAAAGAAGTTGTGTCAGATCGTGGCAGCAACTTTATGTCGAAGTATATGCAGGCTATGTGGAAAGAATGTGGGGTCACCTACAAGTTCTCTTCTGCATATCACCCCCAGACCAATGGTCTGGTGGAACGTTTCAACAGAACGTTAAAGAGCATGATTGGGGCTCTGGAGGAGCCCCAGAGAAGAAAATGGGATCTTCTTTTACCATGCTTGCTGTTTGCCTACAGAGAGGTACCACAGGAGGGTGTTGGCTTCAGCCCCTTCGAACTTCTGTTCGGTCATCCCGTACGGGGACCCTTAGCCATCGTCAAAGAGGGATGGGAGATGCCCACTCCCCCTGTTACTACCAATGTAGTTGACTATGTGCTAGGGCTCAGAAAACGGATGGTACTCCTGATGGGCTTGGCTAGTGAAAAGTTGAAGGCAGGACAAGCGCTGGTGAAACATTGGTACGACCAGAAAGCTTCCTTAATTCACTTTACCCCTGGTCAGCAAGTCCTGATCATGAACCCTATAAGGCCTCGCGCTTTACAGGACAAATGGTCAGGCCCTTACACAGTGGTGGAGCCCCTGGGTGAGGTGAACTATTTAGTGGACCTTGGAAGGCCTGGACAGGCTCCAAAAGTGTTCCACGTAAATAGGCTGAAGGCTTTCGTCCCAAGAGTCGAAATCGCAGCACTGCTACTGGCGTCAGACGTTGAGGAAGAGGAGTCAGAACCTCTTCCCGACCTGTTCCAAAGCGGTCCTTCAGACAGCTCCGTTGAGGGTGTCCGAGTGGCCCCTCACCTGACTTCTGATCAGCAGGCTGAGGTGAAAAGTTTGCTTAGGCAGTTTTCCCCCCTGTTTTCATAGTCGCCTGGTTTGACACCTTGGTGCAAACATAACATTGACACAGGAGACAGTGTACCTACCAAAAGTAGGGGATACAGGATGTCGGATAAAGTACGGTCTTATATTAAGACCGAGGTCAACAAGATGTTAGACCTTGGGGTGATTGAACCCTCTAGTAGTCCTTGGTCCAGTCCTGTGGTTCTGGTTCCAAAAGCAGGCACTTCTGAATTGAGGTTCTGCGTGGATTACAGGGCTCTGAATGCTGTCACCAAGACAGACGCTCACCCCTTGCCTCGAACTGACGAGCTGGTGGATACCTTGGGTGCCTCCAAGTACCTCAGCACGTTTGACCTGACTGCGGGCTATTGGCAAATAGCTTTAGCAGAACATGCCAAGGAGAAGACAGCATTTTCAACTCCCGACGGGCTTTACCAATTCCGGGTAATGCCGTTCGGATTGAAGAATGCACCTGCCACTTTCCAGAGGCTTGTGAATCATGTGTTGAATGGGTTGGACGAATTCTGTCTTGCATATCTAGACGATATAGCAGTTTTCAGTGCCACCTGGGAAGACCATGTGAAACACCTCGGGATTGTGCTCCAGGCTCTTCAGAAAGCCCACTTGACCATAAAGGCGAGTAAATGCCAGATTGGACAAGGCTCAGTGGTTTACCTTGGGCATGAAGTAGGTGGAGGAAGGATACAGCCTCTCCCCAGTAAAGTACAAGCAGTACAAGACTGGCCTACCCCCACTACACAAACCCAAGTGAGAGCCTTCTTAGGACTCACGGGTTATTACCGCAATTTTATGGCAGACTATGGCACCATAGCTGCTCCTCTGACTGCCCTCACAACTCCGAAGAAACCCAAGAAGGTAACTTGGACTGACGAGTGTGAGAAGGCCTTCAATGGCTTGAAAGACTCCTTGTGCCAGGCCCCTGTGCTCAGGGCCCCTGATTATCAAAGACCTTTTATCGTGCAGACGGATGCCTCTGACACTGGGATAGGAGCTGTACTATCACAAGTAGATGAGAAGGGTAAGGAACACCCTATCGGTTTTATTAGTCGCCAGCTTAAGGACAGAGAGCTCAGATGGTCCACGGTAGAGAAAGAATGTTTCTCTGTTGTGTGGGCCCTAAGGAAGCTGCGGCCCTACCTCTATGGGACCCACTTCACTGTGCAGACTGACCATAAGCCGTTAAAGTGGCTAATGAACATGAAGGGGGAGAATCCAAAGTTGCTTAGGTGGTCCATAAGTCTACAAGGCTTCGACTTCACTATTGAGCATAGGCCAGGTGTCCAACATAGCAATGCTGATGGGTTGTCCAGAATGTTTTACCGACCTGAACAAGAGACTCATCCAGGGGTGGATTAGTTCCCCCTGTCCATAGTCTGGGAGGGGCGAGTGTTAGGAAAGATTTCGTTATTGTAGGGAACTTTCCTTCCACGTGGCAACCCCTAAACTTTTTGCTATTGTTTTCAACCTGTTTTCTTGACTTTGCCAGAGAAGTGCAGCCTTCTGCCGTACTCCTCTGGGCTTTCGCTCCTTTCTTACGGGGAAACTGACATGCCCTTAAGACAGTCAGTACCGGGGAACGCTGTTTCCCGTAGTTTCTTTTAGCGTGTCGCCATTTTAGTGCAACACGACACAAGAGGGCACTGTAAGCTAAGTTACAGCTCTCTTGGGTCTCTAGCCTTCTACAGACCCTAGACACTCTTGTAGGATGGTTTTTGGATCGGTGCAAGTCATTCAGGGACTGGGCTGGTGGCAGCGATCATTTGGTTTATTTTGAGCTCCTTTTGCCGTTCTGAGCACCTTTTTGCCGCGAACACAAAAGGGTGGCCCGGCTACCCAAAATGGCCGGACCACGAGGCTCCTTTGTCTCGTCCACTGTCCGTCTTGCTCCCTTTACCTTCCCCCGGGTCAGGCGACCCGGGGCCTTCCTTATTTGGGCATGTAGTTTCCCGCGAAACACGGTTGCTTTCGCGGGCTTCTACATGTCGTTTGAGTGCCCCCAGGATGTGGGCTGGGCTGTCTGGTCCCAATACACATCCTGGGTGCCAGAGAGTCTAGGGTGGTGTGAATGCCTGGGACCACTGTGGTCCGTGATTGGTCCACGTATGGTATGTGTGTTGATGAGCGGATCTCCCATTGGCTCCCCTCCGTTTTGGCGCGAAGGGAACCGTGGATAAGAGGGAGCTGGAAACACCACTGCCATGTCGATCTCCTGAGTTCTTACGAACCCAGGGATACAGGAGCCAAGTATCCTGCGAACACGAGGCTGGACCGAGGAATCGCTGGTGACCCCCTGAAGAACTTCTGCTCCTCATTGCTGTCGTCCGGTGAAGCCCTTTCCACCTAAGATCGAACAAGAAGGCCTGTACTGGCGCTTCGACCTATTGGAATAGCAGGACCAGCTATTCCCGGCACCTTCATCAACTCCTGCCGTAAGCCTTCGGAAGTGTCTCTGGGCCATCCAGTTGACTGACCAGCTTACTAAGGAGGCCTGCTCTGTAATCGCCGACAGGTTGGGTGGTATTCTGAGTCCGGGGCACGCTCACACGCTTCGTTTGCTTAGCAACCCTAAGCTAGAGGTGAACGGTGCTCGTTTGGCTTGAATACACCCGGCCGTTCCGTTGCCCTGCCGTGGCAACAAAACTGTGCTTGTTTCTTCGATCGGGACGTCTTTTTACTCTGCACGACGACGAGACGTTCCCTGCTCTTCAGAACCTGCCAGAAGCTGCATCTATCGAGGAGAAGCTCGGGCCTGCTTGCTTCGGGGACCGGTGAGTAGATTAGCTAGGATCTGGTCGCCCTCCTGCAGTGCCCCTTGCTTTTCCCAGCTGTAAATACAGCACCCATTGTCCGTACTCGCGCCCTGCTTCTGCCTCACAGTGGAGGCTGCGCTAGAGTCGCGGACCGTGTTCTCCTTCATTAGGGCGCCCTACAGAGCTGTCCAACGTCCTCCGAAGAGCTTCACCTTCTGCCCATTGGCACCGGCGTGTGCAGGTACTTTTGAGCGCTAGGCTCCACTCTTCGTAGGGATTGGACTACCATCTAGTTAGGGGCCTCAGAAGGCGGACATATCACACGCATTGGTTCGCACTGCCTGTTTTCTTTCCCCTGCAGGTGGATAACATATTTCGTGCTGCTAATGCTGTGAAACTGTGTATTCTGTATATATATTGGGTGGATAGTGTATGGGTTGGTTTAATATCGTTGTATATTGCTGCTTTTACTGTGGTTATTAGTTTCAAGGCCTTATAATAAATGTGTATCTATTTTTGATATAAACAACTGTTTGGAGTAGTTTGTAAGCGCTCTTGCTTTGTGTGCTCACTGCGGGCTTTCAGTCACCCTCACCCCTCTTGAGACCTAGTCTTGACCGCCGCGATCGCTACCTTGATTGGTCTGGCTTGTCCAGAGGTTACCCTGTTCCAAGTAATTAGGTTGGCCTTCTGAACTTCTGCGCCACCAGGACAGAGTTCAGAAATCCGTCTTAACACTGGGTGTAAATTGGAATGGAGAAGTGTTAGAGACTATGGGGGTTTTAGGTTCAAGAGGGACAGATAAGGATTCCCTCACCAAGTTACGTAAATTCCTAGTATTCTGAATGGAAATTTGGTGGGGGGATACTTTATCAGCAAAACCATTGTGGATTGTTTTACAAAATCAGAGTTCTTCACTGGTCCAGTTGTGGTGAGAGGATTTCCTTTAAATTCCTTCAAAATGGCAAACAGTTCCTTCGAGCTGGATTTAGCTTGTATAATCCTAGATTTATAGACAGAAGATTGGGCTTCTATAATAGCTTCCCTGAACTGTTTGACAGAAAGTCTATAGGCGGCCAGAGATGTGGGTGAGGAATTCTTACGGCAGTGACATTCAGCTGACCGCTTCTGGTGTCTAAGGTGGAGGATGGTGTCGTTAAACCAGCATTTGCTCAGTGTCTCAGATTTTACAAAATGATTTATCAAGGTGCTAGGGAGTTAATGGCCCCCTTAAGTATAACAGTGAGATGACAAGCTAAATCATCAGCCTTCTCGTAGTTATCCAAGGAGCTGAGCATACATCTAAGCAAGGGAGACAGTTCTGCGGAAGTGATGTTCTTCGAGTTCCTAGTTTGTATGACTAATCTAGGATTAGTATCTAGTCTTGCCGGTGGCACCGGGATATTCACACAGAATGTGGGCAAGTGGTGATCGGACAAGGTACAGGGATTAGCAATGAGATTTTAAACCATGTGCTGGTGTGAGAGGACACAGTCAAGAGTAACCCTCTATTGTGTGTCACCCATTGTGGAAGCCCTATGGTTCTAAGGGCACGTAATAGGTACAGAGTTACAGTATCTGATGGGGATTCAGCCCAATGGTTAAAATCACCCATCACCAAAACTGGGCTGTTGATCTTCGTGATTTTGTTCAAAATTCTTATCAGATGTTTCTTACAGAGAGGGAGAACCCTGTGGGGGGGGTCTATAAATAATAAGAATAGATATTGACATATTGTCTGTGATTTTTAATTTAACGATAAGACTCTCACAGTCATTCAGTGGCTCATGGGGCATGGAGTGACAATGTAGCTGACTTATTAGCAATAAGGCTACACCTCTCCCCGATTGACTTTGTGGTCAGCGTGAAAGATTTGATAGTTGTTTGGAATTGCAAGAGTAGCTTTCGAAGGGGTTGTTTTGTTAAGCCAGGACTCAGTGACTGCCAGCAGGTCAGGACTTGAGGCCATGAGAAAATCCTCGATCTCCACTCCATGTTCCCTAAGGGAGTGAATATTAAGGAGGGCAAGGTGAAGCAGAGAGTCAATGGCTGGAATGGGTACGGAGGGTACCTCTGTGAGACCAGGGTGAAGGTTCTTTGCTCCACTGTTCATAATAGTTTGACAAGCAGTTTGACAATCAGTGTGCATTAAGCGCAGTAAGTGTGTAGCAGCAGGAGGGTCAGTACACATTTCATGGCCTTGGAGCACATATTGACTGTAGCAGACCGGTCGACCACATCATAAAGGTTTATTGGGTGTTTCAACAGGTTTGTGCCATGAGATCCTTCAGGGAGAGAGGGCAACCAGTGTGTTCAGACGGTAAAGCCACGTGAATATTGTCATGTTGTTGTGCTGCGGGTCTAGCTTTCCGGTTCCTCTGAAAACTCAGTATTAAACCAGTTCAGGACATGACTGGACTAGAGCCGGGAGAGTGGAGGAATCCAACAAACAGAACTTACAAATGGAGGGAGGAGCAGCCCTCAGATCCAGCTAAGAGCACACATGCACCTGACAGGAACCCGTACAAACCGGCTCAGACGCGCCAACGCTGACGTGCCTGACAATGTCTAAAAAGGGGGGGACTATGGGGTTTATGCGAGCTGTAGCCCACAGGCAGAAACAAATCAAATATAGATGAATGCAATTCATTCTTTTCTAAAAAGGGCAATTTAAATTGATTACTAAAATTAATAAAAATCAAGTGGCAGGGACCTAAAATCAATCCTAAAAGCTAATGGACCTAACACAATTTCATACAAAGATGCAGCAATCCAAAAAAAGATATGTTAATATGCTCCGCCAGGACAATTGCGGATGGATTTTGACATGCAGGACTTATTGGTCATTATTAAGAAGCTTAAACAATCAAGAGGACCCGGCCCGATGGACTCTCTAACATGGTCATGAGAGCCAATCCTAAATTATGTGCGTATATATTAATGGTGCTGTTTGGACGGATTGTCAGTACTGGCTATATTTCCCTATCCTGGAAGCAATCACATATCATTTCAGTATTTAAGCATGGGCAAAGAGACGATCCCAGAAATGATCGCCTTTTGTCATTACTGGATTGGCCCAGTAAGATATTTGCAACCTGTCTGTTATGCAGCATCGAGAAATGGATTGGGGAACATCAAGTTTTAAGCCAGTGCCAGACAGGATTTCAGAAGAGGCTCTTATGTACTTATAATATCTTTATAGCCAATTCTCTGATTAGTCCAACAGGTGCTAAATCTTCCTGGCCTCTTTACATTCTCTTTGTCGACTTTGCTTCAGTGTTAGACACCATAGATCATGCCAAATTATGGAGAAAGTTGGAGGGATTTCAAATGCCAAAACGTTTCATCTATGCCTGCTTCTCCACGAGAACAACGTCGCCAGAGTCCGGTTGAGTGGTGCAGAGGACATGACAGCCCCGATTCATGTTGGAAGAGGAGTGAAGAAGGGGTGTGTCCTTGCCCCTGCTCTGTTTAACCTGTTCCTGGCTGAAGTTGGAGATCACCGGGATAAAGTCTGTAATTTTCACCTAAATTGGATATAACAAAAATCTCACATCTATCCTATGCTGATGTTTTGCCAATTTATGACATAACCTGTGTGGGTACTAGCAGAAGCGTTACTGTAATGGTTGAGTATGTAAGGGCAAACGATTTGGTGATTCACCTGGATACATCGAAAGTTATGAGATTCAGGAAAGCCAGGGAGCAAAATATGAATATTGTAACATTGGAGGGTAGCATGAATAGAGTGTACTGCTACCGATACCTGGGCTACGATTTCGGCACCCACCGAAGTCGTGTCACTATTAAAAAAATTCCATGCTAAGGCTGTGTCTATCATGCTTTCACTAAAAAAGTGTTGTTCCCAGGCATTGCCACACTATATCGACAAAAGCTTCTGACATGTATAGCATATGCACTGGACTGCTCATATACAGACTGTGAGCCGTGAGTGGGCAAACTGAAGGGATATGTCTGGTGACATATTTTGAGCTTATCGAGATCAGCCCCCACCTAGGTGATCCGAATCGAGCTGGGTTTGACGTCATTAAGCACAGTGGTGAAAATCAATAGGGGCAAAGTCTTTGTAAAAATTATGTGTGCAGAGGAAAAAACTGTGTGTGCAACTTTGAAAGAAGAAATAAAAAAGGGTCTCAGCCCAGCCTTCTTGGAGTTCAGAGCCAGTAATGAGAATTTTTGTGTGAAAATCGCTTGGACACCAAAAGTTTGGATGAGGGTATGAGAGTGCTCTTAGGTACATTTAAAAAACGTTCATTGACCGGGGAGTGGGCCCACAGTCATGATCATATGGGCAAACTGTTTTCTCTGTGGGACTATGGTAAATTGCATTTTCCAAATAGAAGACCAAAGAAATATGTTTTTCAATTTCCTTACCCAGTATTGAGATGCACCTTCATTCAATTAAGATTAAATAAAGTTCCTGTTATGGCAGTTAAGGGTGCATGGTTAGGGTTACCATTGGCCGATCGTCAATGTTGTTTATGTGGTGATTGTGGGGCAGTAGAATCACTTAGACACATTCTCATTGCATGTAAAGAGTTGCTAAAGTATTATATTAGATATTTCATACATCTGGCGGATGGCTTCTTGGAGATCTAGAACATGCCGGTTATATGATATGTTGGGCTGCAGTTTAGCGAGAGCAATAGCAATGGTGAAAGTGTGGCAAGCCTTTCAACACAAACTTGGGGAAAGCATAATAATTAGCTTTAGCTTTGTTTTCACGCATTGCACAATTTGGGAATATGTTCAGTTCTGAATGTATTTAAGTATAAAAAGTCTGTTGGGGAATATTAGATGGTATTATTTTTAAAGTTGAAATGATGATTTTTATTTATTATGATGTTTACGTAATTTAATTGTTGTTAACTTTGTGAATAGTTCGATATGAACTCGAACACAAAAAAGAAGAAAAGCAAAAGAAGAGGTAAACACACCTCCACGTGCCCCACCCCCAGTGACTGACTTCTCGTGCAATTCTGAGCATGATGCATGAGATTACTCCATAGATTCAATGACTATTCCAAAATACTCTGATTCTACCCGGATCATCGCAGGCAAACATGGGCTGATTTGATTTCACACTGATTCTTTAGGGATATTGAAGAATACCGTGAATGATCTAGTACAAATATAGTCCTCTAGAAAGAGACCAATTAGCATGTTCATCACTGAAAGAATAGTGCTTAGACTATCAATAGAGTTCATTACTGATCCTCCAGTATCTCAGCAAAGACAATATATGCAACTATTATGTTAATAGTAATCATATTTTTAAGGTTGGATAATCGTATTACATTGATATCTAGAGAGAAAACTCACCCATCACACTAAAGTTGGAACCAACCGTAAAGTAATCCAACTTCTCCTACATCCTCCGGGAGTTGTATCATCTCACAGGCTTTACACTTCTGCGTGTAACTCACTATTAGGTACCATCAAGGCTTGCCTCAAAACACACAGTTCATCCTTCTTAATTAATGATACAGTGGAGAAAACAGAGGACACAGATTTACAATGCAAACTCAAAACCTCCTTTATCAGAGTGAGAAAAGCGCATGCCAATTTACCTAATTGTTCTAGGTCAAGTATAGTCTGAGAGGGGTTCATTACTAGTTTCCGTGACAGCGACGGCAGCAAGTTCTCATTCCAGAGAGTCCCAGAGTACTCCCTGGGGTGGTATTGCCGGAATCACCAGCACCTGCAGCATAGGTGCCGGTGATTCTGGCATTTATTTGCCATTAGGGGCGTGAACTACCGGCAGGTCAGGCCTGCCGATAAATCACTGGCCCCACCGACACACCTGTACTTCCCCGGTCCAAAATAAATGCCGGTACAGGAATTGTAATATCGGAATCACTCTTGCCAAAGAAAAGCACTGCACGTGTTTGACCACTAAGAGTGTAACTGTCTTGAGACCTCAACATTCTTCCAATTTGTTTGAATTTCAAAAGGAAAGATTGCTTTAATCAGAAAATGTATTCATGCAAAGCAGTCTTTTTTTGCCAACAGTTTATGCTCTATAACAGAATAATTTCTCTCATAAGCAATGGTGCATGGGACATCCAAACAATCATAACACCTTTCTGCACCTGAAACCAACCAGCTGAAGTAACCTGTAACTGACGCATCAATCTCAGTAATACATGTTCTAGAAGTACCCCGATCATGCTGACGGCTAAGCATGCCTGAGAGCCTGAGAAGCCTTGGCAGCTCACTGCTGCCTATACAAACATGCACCGGGCTCTCATTTAGCAAAGGATGGGCACCCTTATGATCATTCAGCAGTAATTCTGAATAACCTTTCCGTAAAAATGTGAGGATTACAACTCTATTTTCCAGATATTGGAGACACTTCTTGGCACATTCTTGGGGTCAATGGCTATTCTGTCAGAAGAAGAAAAAGGAATCCGAAGTGTTTAACAGACCCTCTCTCAAACGTACACTCTTCTGGTTTTATTGATTACTGATTCTTAGTTCATTGCTCCAGAGACCTCTACTGCATCACCCTGATACTGTTCTCTTGAAGTTAAATGCATAAGTATATCATCTCAAATATACAATCATACAAAGAATGAAAATTGCAGATAGAAATGAATGCACAACTCACTGAAATGTCATCAGGGTTTCGCAGTGTTCTAGAAGAGGTCTTTCTTTCATCTTCAGACCCAAATCGTAAAAAATAATAAGACCACAGCAAATTCAACTTAAATAGTTAATAGCACTGAACAGACTATACTATACCCCCTGGCAATGGCGAAGATGATCAAATGTTCAGAGTTATGTTATTCAATCAAACCCCATATGATAAACATGGGGTCAATTTCAAACTGCTTTTGACAACAAAAAACAATGAAGCCGTGGACGACAAGCAAATAGGAAACCCATATATTTTCCATTCTGATGAAGGCATACAATCGCCCAGGATTAGCTGTCTCAATATCTACTAGAATCGCAATAATCAAAAAGACGTTGCGAGGCAAGATTTAATCAATGGACCATACTTGCGTGTCATAAAACAGCCATATCTACAGCGGCATTGAGTTTGAGTATTATGGGCCAGAAGCCAAACACGGTCCATTAATAGCAGGAACCACATTGACCCAAGACTTGGGGATCACATTAGCCTCAAACTGTTATGATGATTTTGATGTCTATGCAAACCTGAGGCAAGATAGTGCAACAAGTGAAACGACTCATGGATCACGAGGTATATTATTTCGCAAACGCCTTGCATGACAAAATGACAAATCCCTATCTGAATGTCACATATTGCCACAATATAGACCCAAATCATGTCTTCTCTCTTACCCTGAACGTGGATCATGTACCGTACTGCATTAGGATGTCCCTACGTTGAGAATGCCATTTTTTTAAATAGCCCCCTGTGGAGACATAGGTCTTCCAAAGGCCTTACCCTTCCACATGTTCCACTTTTGTGGCAGGAAATAGATTTGTAGCACCAATTTTCAAAGCCTCAAAAATTGAGAGGGTGAAACACTCTCCTCGATCCATTTTATTATGCTACTTGTTTCAGCAGTCAATTGTCATGAATATTGTTATATGCGAAAGTATATTCATTGTTCCCTGCTCTGAGACAGAGGAGGCCTCTTCAGCAGATACCTATATCGGATCAGTCAACCATACAGTGAAAATCTGACAAAAAGTAAAATAATTATCCAAAACGGGATCATATGTGCCCTGAGCTTGACCATTCTCCCCACTGACAGCCAGTGCACATTTCTCAAACTGGACCCATGTCCACTGCACCTATAAGGACCTACCAAGTACAGACAAGCACGGTCAATGCCACCCGACTCCTCAAATTCAGGACAGCCACTGACAGCCAGGGCACTATTCTAAACACTGGACCCATGTCCTCTGGACCAACAAGGACCTACCAAGTACAGACAAGCACGGTCCATGCCACCCGGCCTCCAACACACAATTAACCACCAATCCAAGCATATCACTGCTTCAAATCATCCCTGCCAGACTACATCTCCCAACCAGGGTCAATCCCGCATGGTCTCACTTGGGCCTGACACCACACCTGCACCACCATTTACATACCCACCATCATCCATGTGGAATAATTTTTTGCCACATCTCCTTATCACTAGGCAACTCAGCCTCCCAACCAGGACATCGCCCACTCCCAGTTTGCGAACCCCTTCCCTGAGCCAATGAGCCCATTCCTCCAATCACGGTGACACCGTGCCATAGGGACACTATTCCCCTCGTGCATGTGCAGGCTACATCCCTCCACAACAAACATGTAGCGGACTGCGCATGTGCCATCCTCGCCGCTTCTCCCCTGTCATGCACCTTCGCACAAAGAGGGACACTACTCCGTTACGGTTGCACAGGCCACACATTGCGTGACTCGGCAACCAGACGCTAAACATTTAAGATGGCCCCCAGACGGGCACTACCTAGGAGCCACACGGACCTAGGATACAAGCAGCACTAGGTAAGCCCCAGGGATGACCCTCACCCGTCGTCGCGCCTAGCCACATCCATCTTTTATGGACACAGCCACCGCTCCGCTCGGACGGCCAGGCACTTAACCACTAAACCTCACTCCCTAAGCACGATCGCAGGTCGGCCCCTCCAGCCACCGCGCTTATTCAATTTCTACAGGAACCCTCATTAGGAAGCAGCGTTTTCATGCCCCACTCATGAGCGCAGCTCGGCCCCCCAGCTACCGCGCTTGATCCATTGCCAAGAGCCCCCAAGAGAGGAGCAATACTCCAAACAGGTACCTCTTTGCCTGTTTACTCGCGCATGCATTTTCTCAGACAGGACCGTTGTGTATTAACAACACGGCCGGCCAGCCACCTTGATTGCATGCCTTCACTGGCTATCCATGCCACGCACACAACTGCCGCGCACCAATTCAGCCCCAGGCACCGCCCGCCTCACTCCTTCAGGGGGACCATCATCCCGGGCTAGCTGGGCTCATGCAATTTGATCGGACCTCATCTCCCAGAGACCCCACCACAGGCGCAATCCACCATGGGGGACATCACTTCCAGAAACCTGGGATCTCCCACCCCACCCCAGCCTTTCCTCCAGGGGGCCAGCACCCCCCCTTAACTTGGCTCTCACACCCCAGCCCCAACACTACCATACGTGGCCAGGGCATGCTATTAACACGCCACCGTAAGAACCAGGCACTGCACAGCCACTATCACAAAACACCCTAACAGCAATCCAAATGCCTTTCAGGGCCCAACAGGAGCCACCCCTGTCAACAGGACAGTACCAATATCAGGACCAGGACCCCACAGCAGGCTCAAGACTTTTTGACATTACGTAAGAGGCTTCTATTCTCGCCACTCCCAACCCTGACTACAACCGCTTACCACTTCCTTGCTAACCTTGTTCTGTTATCTCTCCTCTTTTCTCCTACTTTGAATTATAATTCATTACATCAAATGTATGTGCTATGCATTTTTGAATCACGTGCCACCAATCATTCACTTCACTCAAACACCACTATTCATGCACCTATATAACCTATGTCACAAATATCACGAACCACATGATTTTTGAATATTCATCAGCCTTGATAAAGACCTACGGGTCGAAACACGTGTCGGCTGACAAACAAGGCGCACAATTGCCTTTGAGTGTACTTAACGCTTATCTGATGTAATATTAAGAAACAATTCAACACTATCATTAATAAAAGCGAATCCTGTGTCGCATTAAGCAAAGTGTTAGAACGATCATTTCAACTACTGAAGCGAGATAGCCAGGAGACAAACGTTCTTTTTTTCTACTCAACAAATTGGGGTACTGGCTTAACCCCAACAGCTCCTGTGATCTTGCAACGCCAAAATAATACACCAATCTTGGCCAACAGAGGAGCCTAGCACAGGCCGTTTCCACATCTAGAGCCAACCCAGATTTCATCAACAACACTAGGGAAACGCCCAATGCTCAAGCTCTTGGGACTATCCCACTGAAAGGAACTCGAATTAGAAGACATGGCATAATATATGATGTCGAGAAATGAGGACATCAGGACACTCTTTGCCCCACAAGGATCTACAGACAACGCCTTTAGAGACTTCAACCCACAAGAAGACCTCAAACAGAAATTCATGAGATTAGAGAAACTATCAAGAAAAGAAATTAACACATTTTGGGAAAAGACGACAATGCAAGAATATGCAGAGCAGAAGAAAATACCAAGAGGCCTCAGAATACTCATCTTCCCAGATTTCGATGATCCGCTTGACTCCGACCTAGCGGATGAATGGGAACAGAACCTTGTTCAAGGCTCAACAACCATGATACTGCTACTAATTGAACACGCAAAAAGAAAGCATGCAAGAATTGTCATTCTCCTAGAGGAATTAAAGAAATAAATTGAAGATTATGATGCCCCGAAATCAACCAAAGAGAAAAATTAGAAAACAATGTACAGAATCCTCAAAATCTACCAGGATGAAGTTAAAATGAGGAAATTACACCATTTTTTTTTAGAGATGACAAAGATTACAGGGAAGACAGAGTCTTTACCTACCAAGCCAAATATGACCAAGACAGATCAAAATCTACAGAAAGCACACCGAATAGCTCAGCGTCCAGCTCTGAAGCAGACAGTGAACCAGAAGAAACATTGGTACCACAGGAACATGCAATAGACAAACCGCCAACAAAACTGTCTTTTTTAGAACAAATCAAACAGCACAAGAAAGCAAGCCGCCTCAAACCACAACCCAAAAAAACAGTATCTTTCGCAGTACCTTTAACAAATACAGGAACCCAACAAGAAGAGCAAGAGGAGGAAGAACACACAAAAGACAAAAGAGAATTGGAAGAGGAAATAGAACAAAGACAAACAAGATCACAATCCGAGAAAAAGATGGGACAGAAGAACAACAAAACCTAATCATGAATTTGTCACACAAAGAACTAACCAGTGTGGAAATGAAAGTACTCAACAAGGGACTCTCCTTCTCACCATCTAGCAACAACAACTTCGTGGACATCCAAATTGACCAGTTCAAATTTACACGACGCCTCAAACTAACCAAATTTTTTGCCACCAAAACAACGGTGTACAAACCACGAGAAATAGTACCAGAACCTAGCCTACTCACCATCCGAGACCTAGAGGACATCCATCTCCTCAGTACACTAGAAGAAGTCACCAAAAGCAAACAAGAATGCATGCAAGAACTCGGGATCCAGAATGTAGCCATGAGTATCCTGGAACTTAAGAATAAATCCAAATGTACTCCCCAACTATTTGCAGAGAACTACATAGATACTTTCCAACAAGCAGTCATCAATGATCTACATAGATTGGAAGATTCACGGAACAGAAGCTCAAACAATAAAAGTAACTTATCCAATGAAAAACAAACCGTACTCAAGAACCTAAGAGAAGAGACAAGTGTCATAATCAAAGAAGCCGACAAAGGTGGTAACATTGTAATAATGGAAAAAATGGACTACCTCAAAATGGCTCAAAACCATCTTGAAAACCAGGCAACTATGAAAACTGGACAGAAATCCACAGGCAAGAATCCTCAAGGAACACCAAGAACTCCTTAAAAACTACCAAACAGAAGGACTTATAACTGATGAAGAATATGAGTACCTCAGAACAGATCATCCGGTCATGCCACCCCTCTATTTCCTGCCCAAAATTCATAAAACCTTTGACACTATTCCAGAGGGCAGACCGATCATGAGTGGAATAGGGGGAATAACTGAGACACTAGCCAGATACATCAACAATGTGATACAACCACTAGTCACCAAGATACCAACGTACCTCAGGGATACCATGCACACCCTGGAAATACCTTCAAAAATCCAATGGCAACCAAACTTCATGATGGCCACACTGGATGTCAAGGCCCTGTATACATCCATCAATCATGAACTAGCCATAACAAGCCTAGGATACCTACTCACGCACGAGTCAGCATCACACCTTGACCTAGTGGAAATGACCAAATCCTTCCTCAAATTCTCACTGACCAACAACATATTCATCTTCGATGGAGAATATTATAAGAAAACCAAGGGGATTGCAATGGGAGCTAGCTATGCTCCAGCTCTAGTTAACTGCTTCATGCATTCGTATGAACAGGAACATGCAATGCGAGAAAACAAGTTCACCACCCATATTGTCAACTGGGCACGATTTATAGACGACATCATCCTCATATGGAAAGGAACCAAGGAAGAATTGAACCAATATGTGGAATACCTAAATGTAAACAACTATGGCATCGAGCTAACCAGTCACATCAGCACGGATCAAATTGACTTTCTGGACCTAAGAATCGCTATTGAGGACAACAGAATAATAACCAAAACCTATCGCAAACCAACAGAGGTAAACTCAACCCTCCATGCGACAAGCTGTCACAGAAAAAGTGTCATACAGAATATCCCTAAAGGGGAATACATTTGTGCCAGAAGAAACTGCAACACCGAAAAATTCTTCACAGATGAATGTGACTTGCTGGACCAAAGATTGAAAAGTCGAGGCTACTCCACCAAAAACCTCACACTACCCAGTAATCAAGCCATTAACATTGAAAGAGAAACTTTGCTCTCGCCTAAACCAAAGAAAAAAGATGTAAACCCCACGATCCGATTTGTAACCAGATACAACAAAGACAGCCATGCCATCCAAAAACTCCTAACTAAACATTGGGACTTGCTCCTCATGGATGAGCAAATCAAACCCCAATTGGAAACATACCCCAGTATATCATTCAGCAGAGCACCGACACTAAGAAATCTACTTAGCCCATACTTTCTTTCTGAGAAAAATATCTCCGCACAGGAGTGGCTAAGTAAACTGACGCCAATTGGCTTTACCAAATGTGGAACCTGCTCTATGTGTAAATATGCCACCCAAACTAAATGTGCTGAATTCACAGGCTGCCCAACATTCAAAATCATGGAGCACCTTAACTGTAGAAGCAAATTTGTAATCTATGCATTAATCTGTGTGTGTAATAAGATCTACATAGGAAGCACCATCCGGGAAATGCGTACCCGGATAAGAGAACACATGAACAGCATAGACTCGCAGGATCCAAAACTACCACTGACCAACCACTGGCAGAGGAAACACCAGATGGATGACAAAAGCCAGATAATATTAATTGGACTGAAAACCGTACGGCTGGGAACCAGAGGAGGAGACAGAATCAAAAGACTCAGACAAGAAGAAGCACGACTGATCTGCCATTTTAGATGTGTTAAGAATGGCCTTAACAAGGATCATGATTTCAATGTCTTTCTGTAAAAAATGTCCCTTCCTTGTCCAACCAACCAGTTGCAATTTCTCTTAACCAAACCAACACCCACAACGAACACCAGGACAATCATGGCCTCAAAAGGAATTTACCATTCCAAATACCTCCATGGCCCAGGGAACACCCTCCTTCATCCGTGAACTTGACCATTCTCCCCACTGACAGCCAGTGCACATTTCTCATACTGGACCCATGTCCACTGGTCCTACGAGGACCTACCAAGTACAGACAAGCACGGTCCATGCCACCCGGCCTCCAACACACAATTAACCACCAATCCAAGCATATCACTGCTTCAAATCATCCCTGCCAGACTACATCCCCCAACTAGGGTCAATCCAGCATGGGCTCACTTGGGCCTGACACCACACCTGCACCACCATTTACATACCCACCATCATCCATGTGGAATAATGTTTTGCCACATCGCCTTATCACTAGGCAACTCAGCCTCCCAACCAGGACATCACCCACTCCCAGTTTGCGAACCCCTTCCCTGAACCAATGAGCCCATACCTCCAATCACAGTGACAGCGTGCCATAGGGACACTATTCCCCTCGCGCATGCGCAGGCTACATCCCTCCTCAACGAACATGCAGCGGACTGCGCATGTGCCATCCTTGCCGCTTCTCCCCTGTCATGCGCCTTCGCGCAAACAGCGACACTTGTCCCCTACGGTTGCGCAGGCCACACACTGCGTGACTCGGCAACCACATGCTAAACATTTAAGATGGCCGCCAGATGGGCACTACCTAGGAGCCACACAGACCTAGGATACAAGCAGCACCAGGTAAGCCCAGGGGATGACCCTCACCCGCCGTCACGCCTAGCCACATCCATCTTTTATGGACACAGCCACCGCTCCGCTCGGACGGCCAGGCACTTAACCACTAAACCTCAATCCCTAAGCACGAGCGCAGGTCGGCCCCTCCAGCCACCACGCTCATTCAATTTCTACAGCCACCGCGCTTGATCCATTGCCAAGCGCCCCCAAGAGGGGAGCAATACTCCAAACAGGCACCTCTTTGCCTGTTTACTCGCGCATGCATTATCTCAGACAGGACCGTTGTGTATTAACAACACAGCCGGCCAGCCACCTTGATTGCATGCCTTCACTGGCAATCCATGCCACGCACACAACTGCTGCGCACCAATTCAGCCCCAGGCACCGCCCGCCTCACTCCTTCAGGGGGACCATCATCCCGGGCTACCTGGGCTCATGCAATTCAATCGGACCTCATCTCCCAGAGGCCCCGTCACAGGTGCAATCCACCATGGGGGACATCACTTCCAGAAACCTGGGATCTTCCACCCCACCCCAGCCTTTCCTCCAGGGGGCCAGCACCCCCCCTTAACTTGGCTCTCACACTCCAGCCCCAACACTACCATACGTGGCCAAGGCATGCTATTAACACGCCACCGTAAGAACCAGGCACTGCACAGCCACTATCACAAAACACCCTAACAGCAATCCAATTGCCTTTCAGGGCCCAACAGGAGCCACGCCTGTCAACAGGACAATACCAATATCAGGTCCAGGACCCCACAGGGGGCTCAAGACCTTTTGACATTAGGTAAGAGTCTTCTATCCTCGCCACTCCCAACCCTGACTACAACCGCTTAACACTTCCTTGCTAACCTTGTTCTGTTATCTCTCCTCTTTTCTCCTCCTTTGAATTATAATTCATTACATCAAATGTATGTGCTATGCATTTTTGAATCACGTGCCACCAATCATTCACTTCACTCAAACACCACTATTCATGCACCTATATAAACTATGTCACAAATGTCACGAACCACATCATTTTTTAATATTCATCAGCCTTGATAAAGACCCACGGGTCGAAACACGTGTCGGCTGACAAACAAGGTGCACCATTGCCTTTGAGTGTACTTAACGCTTATCTGATGTAATATTAAGAAACAATTCGACACTATCATTAATAAAAGTGAATCCTGTATCACATTAACCAAAGTGTTAGAACGATAATTTCAACTACTGAAGCGAGTTAGCCAGGAGACAAACTTTATTTTTTTATTCAGTAACAAAATTGTGTATGCGAAAGGCAAAATGTACCATGCAGGCATCAAGAAACTCTTTGACACTGATAGGCTCCCAAAGAAATTTTGCATTTTAAGAACTAGCAAAAACAAGCAACACTTAAATGGGGAGACTAAGGCTTACATTCTCACTTGTTCTGATTTTGGAGATCTGCTGTCAGACTAACTGCAGTTGATGTTGCCAACAATTGGTTCATTCCTTGAGCAGACAGGCTACTGTCCACAGTGGAGACTGAAAGACACACACACATCTTTAGCTTTTCTTAACAGACTTTCGCTGATGGAGAGATTATTGTGGGGGATGGGAGGGGGTCGGGGGGATTTTGCATTTGTCCCCATGCCAACACCCTCTTAATTACACCTCGAGAAAAGGTTTGGCAATTTCTGAGAAAAAAACACTCTTGTGGTCTTTTGTTGAGTAGACCACCAGTAAAGCACCACTATAAATTTAACTGTTTTAAAGGTAAATCCACCTTTTAACTCGGAGGGACCCTTGCATTCCATAATGCCATGATATGATATGGCATTTATAACACGACTGTACACAAGTGTTTCTAGATGCAAGTGATCCTCCTTCTCAGAGACATCTTTACTGCACACCCTTTCCGGCTCGTTGATTATCATCTTACATGCTACGATAGTTAGTTAGTAGCGGTATCTTTCCCATAGTGGGTGCAAACAACAGTGTTTACAATTTTTACACTTCCAGTATCCCGTACCCAGTGCCATTTATTGTCTGTGGATTAAATCATTGCTGGCTTACAAAGCCTTCAAACATCTCTTTGTCTGCCCCCGTGATTTATCTTCTGGAACTCCTCATGCCTCATTCTTACCTACCAATGTTCTCTATCGAACCTCACTTCACCTGGCTGGACTATCTCACGCTTGTTACCTCAGCTAGACTCTTGACACACTATCCTTGCCATCATTTTTATCAGAGTTTGCATTCTAGGCACTTATCAACGTCTTCCTCGTTTTTCCGAGTCCTGGAGATTGGACACTTACAGTCCTCATTGTCTCTTCCCTGGACCTTTGACCTTAATTTATGGAATACTCCTGCTGTCACCTGCTCTTTTATATAGACTTGCAACTTTATCACCCAATCCGTCATCTCCTTGACTCCACTTCACAACTCTAGTCTAGGAATTTTTCTTTTTTTTTTTAAACTCTTTATTTCTCAATTTCAACAAGGTACAATAAATAACAGAATTAACATCCTAGGTCATTAAATTTGCAAAATACATAACAGCGGAAAACAAATTGAAACAGAGACCCAAACCATAACCCTATAATCCACCATATGAAACTTAAGACTAACCTAAAACAAAGTCAGATGTACCAAACAAATGACAACAGACAAACAGGACCACACAAAACAACCACAAAGACAACACAAACTCCCTCCCCATAAGTACAAATATTACTTGAAAAAACAAAAAGACCAATGCACTACACTCCTGAATCAAATCTAGCATCATCCATAAAGGTCACTAAAGCTCCCCCACATATCCTCGTAAAGTCTAGGAAATCTAATTCTTCTCTATCACTCCCAGGTGGGTTTTGTTTATTGATCAACATTTCTCATGTGATTGGTGCATAATATTAAGCTATCATTATTTTATCTTTCCACAGCTCAGGTTAGACGCCTGTTCTTTCCTCCCTGTCTATTATCTCACTTCCTGACTGTGGTGTGTTTTCGGTTTCACTCAAACCCTTGTGACAGGTCTCTGGGGGCTTACCTTCTTACAGCCAAATACTTGCTGACATTATCCATATTTGCCAACAAGACCCATTCCAATCTGTAGGTGCTTGTCCAGTCCTGTTTCTTTCTTTGCATTCTGGGACTTGTGGTCCGAGTTTTATAATGGGAAAAGTGGATCTTCAAGTCCCAGAATGCAAAAGAAAACAGGACCTACAGAATGGAGTGGGCCATGTTGGCAACTATGCATTATCTCCCCCATCAACAATACCCAAAGAAGTTAAAAAAGCAAAATTGTTAAAACCAGGTGACAATCTAAACTGCCCAGCTTCGCTTTGGAGTAATATCAGGCTATGGATAACTTAAAGAATGATTCTAAAAAGGCTCTGAAAGCTGCAGTTAAAAGGTGCATGGATAGTTGTGATGTATTATACAAAGTGTAACACCGAAGATAATAGCCTGCATAATCATCCTAGTCATTATGAACTGTAACAGTCTGGCCATGCTATTGATAGCAATTTGGATTGATAGCATCTATCCAAACTGTGGCACACGACACCCTACAAAAAGGATACTTCAACTCCCGCGAATATGTTTTCCATAATTCCTCGAACCTCAAATTACTAACATGTTATCTCTTAACTAAAATTCATAAAAACTCATAGAAATGTCAATGAAGAACATCAAATGTTTGCTGCTTGAACCTGTGTCCAAGCATGTAGATTTCTTTATCAAAATGTCAGCCATCACATACAAATACTTGCTAAAAGATTCAAGAGACACAATTACACTCCTTGTAGGACTACCCTGTTACCCCAATAAACATCTTTTAATTACACCTGACATTGAATCTCTTTATACCGGTATTCTGCAAAAAAAGAGCATTGAGCACCATCAGGCACATGCTTAACACCAGACTCGTACCACGCATGGTGTTCTGCTACTTTATCATTGTATGTGGCTATATTGCCCTAATATTAACTATTTGCCTTTTAAAGATATGTTCTATGCACCAAAAAAAGCCATGTGATCGAGGCTGCATCTGCGCTTAAATATCTTTATGACCCTAGTAGAAGAACAATACATTTTTTCAGAAACCAACCCTTTTATGGCTTCAATCAATATTTGGAGACAATATTTTGAATATATTTTGTATTTACATCATGACTATACATCTATACATTAGGTTACAAGCTTACAATCACTTCTGATGTGGATTACGACAATAAATCTCTTTCTAGATTTTCTCATGAAACATTTTAGAGGGTACCAAAACGTTAAGCTTTTTAGGAATCCCACTTTGAGAAACAATTCTCTGCTGTACAAAAGTCATCACCCCAAAATGCTCGCACATAAACTCAAATACCGGTAGTTCTTCCATGCCAGACACTATTGTACACTTATTGAGAATTGCTCCAACATGGCCGCCCCGCGCAGCATCTGGTCAGCTGCTGCTGCTTTTTCCAGATCCACTGGCGAGACCTGCCTTGATTGGCTGGCCATTTATTCACACTCCCTTCACCAGACAGAGCCGGCAGGCGATCGCTGCCCCCCTCAAAGGGCCACCTGTAAGGGTCTTGCCCTACCCTGTCTGGGTCTGGGCAGGCCTTGGTGGGCTGTGATGGTCCCTCCCATCATCCTAACCTCCCGGCGAGAAAATGACAATCAGTGACATTGCACACTCGCACACCTGGTAGGCAGCTACACATTGCCGTCAGGATTACTCGCGACCCCTGTCCTCACCTGCCCTCTAAACCACAGCTCCACTGGTTATGACCCAACCACTCCTGTTGCATTGCACCTAACCTCCATCTCTCCAGCCAAGTGCCCCTGCAGCTTCCTCCCTCCTGCTAACTCTAACTGGCTAACTGGCTACACATCTCCAGGTCAGCATACATCAGGACTCCCTCCTTATCTACAGCATGTGTCACATGTACCTTCGCCCTTAAGTACTCACTTTCTTTCTGTGCTCTGGTGGCTATCGGCCTTCCTTGGTCTACTTAAGCGCATGTACCACCACTTGAAACATCAATTGCTTCTCGACTTTCATTCACCATCTTGTACTTCATCCTTGCTTGAAAATCGATTTTAGGTGTGGTTTTTAAAGCTGTGCATCCATCATCTTGTAATGCATTTTAGCACCTTGTTTGAAATTGGAATCTAGGTGTGCTTTGTCTTCCGTTACGTACCTCTACATCTGTAACTTTCCTGACTGCTAGGCCATCTGGTGAGCTATACATGCATAATGGCCTGTCGCCTGCTCCAAAGGCAATACCGACTCTCTGTTCTCCCCAAGAAGAGAGTCCACATTCAAGCTCGTGTCTCTGTGGCAACTAACAACTCGGCCGAACTCTTTAAAATCTGCAAGGAGCTGGCCAACCCTGTTGCAGTCTCTACCCCTCCTATTGCCTCCCAGGCTCTTTGCAATGCCCTTGTCTTCCACTTCATTTAAAAAACCCAGGACATCCTGTTCACCCTCTCCACCCGACCCCTCCTCTCCACTCTCCATCTGTGCTTGCTGACCCTCCTTTAGCCACCCCCCACCATCCATCTCGTCCTTTCCTCTTTTCTCCCCTGACGAGGTCGCTAGACAAGTCTGATCTATTAAAGCTATGTCAAAACAGGTTCATCCCTGTTCCTCCAAAACCATCAAGGACTACATTGACACCCTCGCTCCAGCCCTTGCTGATTTTTGCAACCACTCCTTTGTCTCAGGATCCTTCCCCTCCCCTCTGAAGCACTACCTTGTGCATCCTCTTCTCAAGAAACCAACAGCTGATCCTTCTTGTCCAGCTAACTATTGCTGAATTTGCATTACTCCCTTTCTGGGCAAACTCCTGGAAAAGTTGGCCATCTCTCAGCTTAACCTTCATTCCAATTCTGTTGGCTGTCTCCATGACCACCAGTCTGGCTTCAGAGCTGCCAGAAGCACGGAAACTGCTCTCCTGAACATCCGTGAAGATCTGCTCTCCAACCTTCACTCTAACATTCCCTCTGTCCTCATCCTCCTCGATCTCTCTTCTGCCTTCGACACGGTCAACCATCTCTGTGAAAACCTGGGTATCACTGATCAGGCTCTGGCCTGGCTGACCTCTTTTCTATCAGATCGACCCTCCCAGGTCCAACTTGGGTCCTTCCTATCATCTATCTTGCCTCTCTACCTGTGGTGTACCCCAGGGGTCTAACCTCTCACCCTGGCTTTTCAACCAATACCTGGCAACTCTCGCCCACTGCATTGCCATTTTCTGCTCAAATTTCCAGTGCTACGCTGAACGACACTCAACTCATTTTCAGGTTGCCCTCTGCCACCTCCTCTCCCTCTCTTATCTCTGAATGCCGAACTGCCATTCAAGATTGGTGTGCCGCCAATGATCTTTGTCTGAATGCCAGCAAGACGGAGATCCTCCTCATCGGCACACCTTCACCATCCTTTCCCCTCAATCTCTGGCCGGCTTCCCTTGGCCCCCCTCCTACTCCCACCTGCGAGGCTAAGAACCTCAGGGTCATATTTGACTCCAACCTTTCCTTCTCCGCCCACATCTCTGAGGTCTCTAAAAAGTCAAATTTCCTACTACACCTCCTCAGAGGTACTCTGTCTTTCCTCTCCTTCCCCAGGAAGCTCATGGTATCCCAAGCTCTGGTTCTCTCTAAGTTGGACTATTGTACCAGCCTCTTTCTAAATATACCTGCTTCTTCTCTCTGCCCTCTGCAACTAATCCAGAACAGGACTGCGAGACTTGTCCTTGGCCTCAGCCCTGGGATCATATCTCTCCAGCTCTGAAATCTCTCCATTGGCTCCCAGTAGATGCAAGGATTAAATTCAAAACCATCTGCATTGTCCAAAAGGCTTTCTGGGGTCTGGGTCCAAAATAACTTCCGCTATCCTGTCCCTCTGCAAATACCTCCCCTCTCGGGCTCTTCACTCCTCTACCTCTAACTTCCTCAGGGTCAGTCGTTTTTCAAAGAAATGAGCTGGGGGTAGATCTCTGTCTTCGGCTGGGGCCTCCCTCTGGAATAGCCTCCTTGCCACTCTAAAACTTGAGGAGAACCATCTCTGGTTCCAGAAACACCGTCCTCTTTTCTTCTGCCTTCACTCCCCCTCTCCCCTGCTAATCTGTTCTCTCTTGGAACTGTGCACCTGGCCACCCTCTGTTCTCCGGGCCCAGGTACCGGCTCACCCTGCCACCCTCCCGCACTGCCTCCAGGCCACCCCTTGCACTGGGGTCTGTATGTGTACCCATACAGCCCCCCCTTTTCTTCCTGCACTTATCAAACCTACCCTGTCTGCTGCCTTAAACCTAGCACTTGCCAGTTGCTGGCTGCACTACCACTGTTGGTTGCCTTTATTATTAATTTATTGTTATTTATCTGTTTCTCCTCTGCTTCGCACTTTCCACTTCTCCCTCCTTCCATGCATTTTTCCCCTCCCCCTTTCCCATGCACTTGCGCGTTCTCAATGTCACTGGGCCTAGTAAGATCGTTGTTTTGTTCTCGCCTGTTCCCCTCCCTTGCCTTGTCGCGCTCTGAAACACTTGTGTACGAGCACAATAGAAATAAAATATCAATATCAATATCGATATCATGCAGTTCCTCTGTATGGCTTCTCTCTCCCAGCTACTCCCATGGCACTCTCTATCTCCCCTATCTATTCCAACTGCTACTCTATCACCTATCCTATGCCTCTCATGAAGTCTGGAAGAAAAAAGCTTAAAAGAGCTTTCAAGGCCTCCAACCCAGGCCTACCCTTTGCGGACACCTACATCAATGCTACTTGCAGGTGGACGATTACTGATATCCTTTTTTTCTGTCCCCTTTCCTGATCTCTGGACCCCCCATCTGGTCTCCACTCTCTCCCCTTTCTCCTCCTAACCCATTAATGGTGGCACTAGATGGGAAGTACTCCTGGCATACTTATCATCCTCTAGATGCATCATTAATGTCTATCACAATGGCAATGTCATGTCCCAAGGCTCTCAACCAATTTTCCTCCTCCTTGACTGGCACCTGCCATCTCTCATAAACCTTCTCCCATCTCCTGACACTCCTTCCTCATCTCCCCACCACCACCAATGGGAGAACCATCCCCCTGTAGCCCACCTCAGAAAACCTTCAAAGGTGGTAATCAGCTTCACTTAGCTAATTTGAATGCTCACCCTCCTTTCAAACATTCCTATGACTTCTGTCTCCTTCTCAAAGACTTTGACCTTGACATCCTCACTCTTGCCGAGACATGGTTCAATGCCAGCTGTGTCATTGGTCTTGACACTCTCCTTCCTGAGGGCTACAACATCCTCTCCAAATGCAGACCCAACAGGCCTGAGGTGGAGTGGGCCCTGATCTTCCATGAATGTGTCCCTGCTTCCATCATACCCACCCAGTCATACTCCTCTTTTGAATGCCCCGACTGTAGGTTTGGGGTCTCACCTACTTTCTCTCTCACCCTTGCCACCATCTACAGGTACCATGGCCCTGTCCCTCTCTTCATTTCTGAATGGGCTGACCTTGCCTCCTCCCTCTCAACCTCTTCTTCCAAACTCCTCCTCCTTGCAGACTTCAACATCCACCTTGAATCCCTTGAATAATCCACCTCTCAGTTCTGTCTTCTCTGTGACTGCCTCACTCTCTCTATTCTTCCTTCCTGTGTGACCCACTTTGCCGGTCACACTCTGGATGCCTTCATTTCTGGTGACAGCATGATCTATAATCCTGTCACCACCCCGCTCTCCTGGTCTTACCACTCTCATCTTTCCTCCCATCTTGGGACACTTAGACCTCTTTCTGAATCACCCCCAGCCCTTGCCAGCCTCCTTTGCCGCCATCTAATCAATGAAGTGAGTATTGGTCACTACATTTGCCTCCACCTTCATCCCTCCTCCAACTACCACTTCTGACTCTCCCTCTGACCCTTTCCTTGCTAACCTGCACCTCTCCATCTCTAACACCCTTGACATCCTTGCCTCTGTCATGAGGATCCACCTAAAGCCTGCCTCCAAGAACAACTGGTACTACTCCAATCTAGAATCTCTGAAACTGAAGTGCAAAGTTGCTGAACGAAAGTGGGAGACCTTGGGTTTACCCTCTGATAAACTGGCCAGCCGCCTGCTCCAAAGGCAATACTGCTTCTTAATCCGCTCCAAGAAGCAAGCCCACATCTTAGCCCGCATCTCTGGAGCCACTAACAACACGGCTGAACTTTTCAAAATATGCAAGGAACTTGACAATCCAGTGGCAGTTTCCACCTCTGCCCTTCCTTTCCAGGCTCTCTGCACTGCTTTGGCCTCCCGCTTCACATCAAAACCCCAGGATATCTTGTCCTCACCCTCTTCCACCCCATCTCCACTGTCGTGCCTGCTCCCCTGCCTCTCTTGGCTCCCCTCCTTCCACCCCCTCACTCTCCTCCCTCCTGCCCATAGCACCATATGAGGTCTCTAAAGTGGTCCACACTATGAAGGTTTCCTCCAAACAGGTGCTCCACTGCTCTTCCAGAACCATCAAGGACAACATCTCCTCTCGCACCCCGGCCCTTGCTGACTTCTGAAACCACTCTTTCACCACTGGCTCTTTGCTTCTATCCCTCTAGGACTTCCTTTGTGCACCCTCATTTAAAAAGGCCACCTGCTGAGCCATCCTGCCCAGCTACCTATCATCCTATTTCCACTACCCCCTTTCTGGGCAAACTCCTGGAGAAGTCGGTCCTCCCCCAATATGCCCTCCACACTGATCTTGTTGGTTGCCTTCATGACCATCAATCTGTATTCCGAGCATCCGGAGGCACGGAAACTGCTCTCATGCACACCCTGTGAAACCATGCTCGCAAATCTAGACTCCAACTCGCCCACTGTTCTCATTCTCCTTGATCTCTTCTCTGTCTTTGACATGGTCAATCATTCTGTCCTCACAAAACGACTCTGACACTCTCAACATCACTGACCAGGCACTGGATTGGATTACCTGCTTCCTGACTAACCACCCTTCCCAGCTGCAGCTGGGCCCTTTCTCTTCCACCACCACGCTCTCTACCTGTGACGTCCCCCGGGGCACTATCCTATCGCCATGGCTCTTCAATATCTACCTCACCTCTCTTGCCCACCTGATCTCCTCCTTCTCTCATTTCCAGTGGTATGCTGATGACACACAGTTTTCCTTCAAACTTCCTTTTACATCCTCCTCTTCCTCCACACTCATCCCTGATGTCTGTCCACCATTCAGGCATGGCATGCAGCCAATGATCTTTGTCTTAATGCCAGTAAGATGGGGATCCTTCTCATTGGGACACCTGTACCCTCTTTTCCTCCTTCCCTCTGGTCACCCTGTTTGGGCCCTCTACCCGTGCCATCCTGTAAGGCCAAAACCCTTGGGGTCATCTTCAATTCTGCTCTCTCCTTTAACCCTCACATCATGGACCTTACAAAGAAATCCCACTTCCAGCTGCACCTCCTCAGAGGTATTCTTCCTTTCCTCACCCTCCCCCTGAAGCTCAATATCTCCAGAGCTCTGTTACTCCCTAGGCTGGACTACTGCAACAGCCTCTTTCTCATGCGCCCCTTCCAGCTAATCCAGAATAAAGCTGCAAGACTTATCCTTGGCCTCAAGTCCAGGGACCGTATCTCTCCAGCCCTAAAATCTCTCCTCTGGCTCCTGGTGGCTGCAAGGATCAAATTCAAGACCCTCTGCATCATCCACAAGGCCTTCGGGGCCTGGGACAGTGCTATCTACAACTTCCCTTCTCCTAAATACTCCCCTGCTAGAGCCCTATGCTCCTCTAACTCCAACTCTTTGACTGTCAAAGGCTTCTCCAAGCAAATGGGGGGGGGGGCAGGCCTCTCTCCTCGGCTGGTGCCTCCCTTTGGAACAGCCTTGCTGCCCCTTCCAGACTTGAGCCAGACTTTCCTAAATTCCGGAAACTGCTAAAAACTCTGCTTGTCTGTACCTCTTTCCCTCCCCTGCTAATCATCCCACTGCCGCTATGACCGGTGGCCTGATTCTCATGAATCTCACAGGATTCCAGGCCCTTCATCCCAGTCGATATCAGCACCCCCCCCCCCCACTGCACTGCCCTTACGGGCCCTGCTTGGCAACTCTGAATCCCACCCTTGGTTGTCGCCTGCACTAGCAGCTAGCTTCAGGTTCTCCTCCTTGGTTCCCCTTAGCACTTCCCTCCCGGACCCTTCTCCAGCATTTGTCCACTCCTCTGCTTCCTCCCTCATTCCATCCCTATCTCATCCACTTCTCCTCCCTACACTTGCACGCCCGAATGCCACAAGGCCTAGTAGGACCACAACTGTATATTTACTGTGCTTGCCATTGTTTGTACTTCCCCTGTTCCCTTCCTATTTAGCCTTGTGGTGCTTTGAAACACAATTCTATAGGTATAGGTGCCTAACAAATGCTCAATAAAATAAATAAAATTAAAAAAGAACCATGTTTAAGATGTAATAATTCAACAATGATTTGTTTAAGATGATATTCTCTCTAGCTAGACAAACAGTCCAAAACAAGAGAAATTAATTTACCAACACAGATAGTTTCTTTGCAGAAAATAAGCACAAATGGTACAAAAGGTAGTGCTTAGTCTGCACTGTAACTTATTACAAATTTGTTAACGATTTTTGAATCTACAAAACTTGAACTTGCAAGACCCCTATTTGCGTTTTGCAAAAGAAAGAATGTTAACGAGATATTTGTGGAAGCTCTCAGCAAGCTAAATAGTCCTCCCAGTTCCATTATCTGCTGATGAAACATGGCCCCCATTTAGGGGCACCTATACCTATCGCCATGAAAATAGGGGGCGGCAATTTAACACACACACACACACCATGCCGGAGGACAAATGTTATTTATGGCGCTGTCATGCAATAGGGTGTATGTATGGAACACAAGATGGTAATTCAATAAACGTGCAACTGAAGGCTGTTCTAAATTTAGAAGAAAAAACGGAGGAAGCTTCAGTGATCCTCCATTTTATTAAATATGGACACAGAAGACAATTCGTTTTGAAATGAAATTAAATGAAAATGAAATTAAATGATATTTTATTTATATCGTGCTCTTACACAAGTGTTTCAGAGCTCGACCAGGCAAAGGGAGGGGAACAGATGAGAACAAAAACAACGATCTTACTAGGCCCAGTGACATTAAGAGCACGCAAGTGCATGGGAAAGGGAAAAGGGGAAATCAATACAATCAATAAGAATGGAATTGGGTCTGACATCTTTGGCCGCAATTGCTGAATGGAAGACGCTTGCTTTATACAGGAAATGCAAAGATGACCACCCGAAAGGAGGCTTCTTACACATAAAAGAGGCTTTAGCAATACGATCAGAGCCGACACTAAATAGATGGGAAGACAGGTGTCTGTCTACTTTACATTAATTACAAGAAACCAATGACACTTTCACGAACAATCCTGATAAAATCAAAGGGAAACTTTACTTGCTGGACTGGTGTAACACCGAAAATGAAAGACGCAAGTATAAGGGTTATGGTAAATTGTGGGAAGTTAGTCAAAAACCATTCTCAATCCCTAATTACCTGAAAATATTTCCTCATTGGTTTTTTCGGGATCAATTCCTACGACTCAAACTAAATTTAATTTGAATGAAAGAAACCGCTTGGTGTAAAACTGTAAAAGCAGGACCTCAGACCTGTCATCTATGCAACGAAGAAAAATCTACTGAAAACATACAACATCTGATAATGGACTGTTCAGTCTTTGATAGTCAGAGAACATTGATAATGTCTGATGTTATCAAAAAGTATGGATATAGACCAAAGGACATATGGTGGAAAATGTTATTATCCAACGAGAAGACACCAATAACTTTAGCCTTGGTTAAATTGCTAATCATTATAAAGAATCAGTTTGCATTGTCAAATTAGCGAAAATTGATCATACTGCATTTTATTCATGTGACACTTAATTTTTTTAAAAACATAATTTCCTACAGTCATGAAAAGGGGAAAGTGCATGGAAATGGGAGAAGTGGAAAGTGCGGACCAGAGGAGAGAACAAAATAAATAATAAGTAAAATAAATAAATAAAGGAAATAAACAGTGGTAGTGCAGCCAGCAAGTGGCAAAGTGCTGGTTTAGTCAGATAGGCTGTACCTGATAAGTGCAGCAGAAAAGTGGGTGGGGGACTGCATGGATACAGATACGGACCCCAGTGCAAGGGGTGGCCCAGAGGCAGTGCAGGAGGGAGGCAGGGTGAGCAGGTAACTGAGCCCGAAGAACAGACGGTGGCCTGATGCACAGTGCCAAGAGAAAAAGCAGATCAGCAGGGAAGAAGAGGGGAAAAAGCAGAAGCGAAGAGGAAGGTCTTGAGCTGCTTCCGGAACCGGATATGGTTCTCCTCAAGTTTCTAGGTGGTAGGGAGGCTGTTCCAAAGGGAGGCATGGATAAATGACCCTAATGCAAGCACTCTTCTGTCTAATTTACATAGTGATTGAAGCCAGTTAACAGTAATATAATTATAATTATTAATTTATTATGTTGGCATTTATTTAATGATGAATGTTCTTATGCCACTTTACTGATACACAAATCGCACAGATTCTTGGTTATTACCTCATGTGTATACTTAATTAGATTCCAAGAGCTAAGCATATATGAATAAAGCATATATGTATTACTTTTAACTGGCTTCAATCGCTGTGTAACCTAGACAGAAGGGCGCTTTCATTGGGATAATGTTTGGTTGTTTATCTTTGGTTCTAGCATTTGGCTGTAGGCTACTCCCCAGCATAGCAGCTCTGTGTTTAGTGAACCACTAGACAATTTAGGTAATGGCGCAGCCCAAATAGGTCTGACAACCTTCCCTTTGTATTGACAATTCGTTCTGGTTGCTTATTGGGAAAGTAATGAATTAATTCTACACATACACACATTGATGGAAAGTTGTCATTTAAAAAGAAGATTTAGATATATAATCCAAAGTAACTAGAGCATGGCTTTAATGAAAATATTGAAGGGACAGATATTAAATTAAAGAAAATACTGGCTGCATTCTACAAAATATTTTTGCTGTTCATATACATTCCTCCCCATTAAATTTTTGTCTCAATTTGGAGGATGTAGTTTCGACTTCTAAGATTCCATGGTCTTAAGTATCCAACAAATGCAGCACCTATGCATTAATTTTGTCAATGCTGGTTCATAAGCCGCTGTACCAATGATATTGTCTCACCCCAGAACAAATGTTCTCAGGAATCATGGCATCTTTGTCAACAGAACTCTTTTGCACTAAATATGTATTTGTTTTCTTCTGATATTAGTATGATGCAATCTCTTTTCATTGTTCTTTCATTCGTGTGAATACTGTCACAGAGAGTCATTTGTTCCCCTTTTCCTATTTCAGTCCAGAGCAACATGGCAGCCCTACCTGACATAGGCATTAAGAAACCCCTATCTATTTTAGAGGACTGTCACTGATTGCCCCACAGGTAGCGATTACCATTATCAGGAATTATGTCTCCTGGCTGCCTTTTTCGGATTACTCTTCAGAGACTGTAGGAGATGTTGTGCGTTTATATTCCCGCTGTCAATCGATTACATCCGTTCACACTCCCATCCTTTATGATCTCCAGCGTGAGTCTTGATTTCTCCATGACCAAGCAAGCACACATTAATTAAGGTCTGTGTGTATGACAAACCTATTTTCAGGTGCGTGCTACTCCACTCATTTGACATTATTGGAACAAGTGGTGTGTTTTGTTCTATTATTGACAGTTTTTCTATATATTATTGAGTCCAAAACTAAAACTTCAGTACACTATGTTGCCTGGATCATACTTGCAATGCAGTTAGCCACATACAATGCATGCAAATAGCCAGATTGTGATCCCTTGCTAAACTCGTTGTGTTCATCTAGCCCCACTTATCTAGAGACATTTGAGTATTTGCTTTGTTTCTCTTCCCTATTGGGATTTCTTCATATATCAGTCATATTCCTTTTCTTCTTTGGAAGATGCTGCCTCTAAACGTTGAAACGAGCAGATATTCAGTGTATGCATTCAATGGTCATAATTGATACTTATGAGCTATTGCATTATTTGAGTCATGCATTGTTTAGCTTCATTGTGCTAATGTATTCTTGTGTGGTGCTGGACAGCTAAAATTCTATAAAGATAATTCACCAAATATGTCATTGCATTGGGGACTGAGCTTGCACACATCCTAATATGCACATGCATTCTCTCCCCTTGGAATCTTCCTCTTCTAGAATTATGCAAGTCTTCCCCCCTCACCCCTCACCACCAGAAACAAGGTAGAGTGGCCCTTATGTGCCAATGGAGTGAAATCCAAATTCTAAAGGCTGTTAAAATGAGTATATCAGGTTCATGGTTGCAAACACTTTACTGTCAGGGTGATGTAGGGGAAAATGTGACTATATAGTGTGAGGAGTCAGGAATGAAATTCGGACACAAGGGGTTCATAGTTTTGGTCAAAGACTTATTAAAATAAAAGGGGTTGGGAAAATGCCTCTCTGTCCCTGCACTAGAGGATTTCCCTACCTAAAACCAAAACTTATAATCTGTCAGCGGTCAGAATATCACAAACAGAATGTCCTGTGTCCAATGTACTATTCTGATCCTCACATTCTAATGAAGCAATTCTAAAGTGGGAAGGGAAAATGTATTTGGCCTTCCGTGATGTATAGATGTTCAAAAAGAAAATGCGTAACTCCAACACAAAAAGTTCCTTTCTCCAGATGGTGATTCCCTTCACCTGGATTTCTCTACACTCTGGTTTTCTATCATGATTATCAGTCTCTTGAGCATCAACATGACTGGCACACAAAGCAACTTGACTTTTGGACTTTGTCGTGTTAGGATACCTGGTGTACTTTCCTGCCAGGTATCTTGTCACCTTTAATATACATTTCCTCTGTCTTTTCCTGATGTGCTCTGATCAGGATTTCTTGAGTTTGTTTCGGTTTACAATTTTTTCATCTTAATGGCTGATATGCTTTCCTATCAGGGCTTTCACATAAAGACGCATGTTCACAATTAGCATCCACCTGGTATACTGTCCTGCCAGGGACTTTCTTTCATGAACCCTCTTAAGACTTGCTCCTGCCTGGTATACTCTCCTGCCAGCACTTTCTTACATAGGGTTTTCTTAATACTTTCAAACTGCCTGGCATACTCTCCTAACAGGGCTTTTGTTACATATACACTTTCTTGCACCTTCAAACACACCTTCAAATTGGCTGGCATACTCTCCTGACAGAGCTTGCTTGCGGGGACTCTGAACACATTTCCAATACCGATAGTCTCTTATATTAGCTTTTTCTGGTATCGTATCTGTGTGGTATACTATTCTGCCAGGACCTCTTTCACTGATGGATTCCATACACTCATATGGTTGTAAGTCTATCGTTCTGATTACTTTTCCCATTTTATAACAATGTTCACTTCCACATATTCTTTCATGGCTGTTTTGTTCATTAACAGTGTTTAGCATTTCTGTCAATACACCTCGGCGTACTTGATTCCTTTCTATGGAATCACTGGTTCTTCTGGCGTATTTCATCTCTCCTGTGGTAAGCCAGCTGCAAATGTTCAGCGTCCTACTCACTGCTTCTGTTTCCTGGCTTTTCTGCTCTTTGTGGCTCATACAGGGCTCTCTGGCATCTTCCCGAACTCCGATAAGGTGGATGTCACCTCCGAACACCTGCAAACACCTAGAAGTCTTCTCTCTGCTTCTGGCATCCTTGCAGCGTGTTCTTCCTCACGGTCTGCTCCCCTTCTCCATCTTGCTGACCTAGTCAGCTCCACAGAATACCTCTAGCCCCTCAAACTCTTGGTTTCTTCCAAGAGATGTAGTTTTCTCCCCTTCCAGCAGCTCTGCTTCATCAGCTGCTTCAGCTGTTTACATTTCCCCACTGTAGGCAAGTGCTCATAACAACTAGCATGTGCCTTGTACTCTTGGCCTTGAGCGATCTGTATTCCTCATCCCAGTATTCTCATGCTTATGGAAATGAAAGTACATTCTTCATGACTTGCATACATAGTTTGGGCAAACGTTCTTAGTTGTTTTCAAAGGCAAGTCAGTTTTTGATGGTTTGTATATAGATCTAGGGAAAAGGTTTTCAACACTCTTCGTAGGTGGATGGGGGAGGTGTAACAATATGGCCTTATGGCATCAGGTATGGGTGGGATATCCTCAAAAGAGAAAGGGGGTACCATGTCTCATCCAATGATGCCATGACACTTCCCCAGAGGTTGTCTCCCCCCATGTGATCCTACCTCATATAGCCGTCCTGAGGGTCAGGATCAGGTAGTGGCTGTCATCCCCTGGCCACATGAGGGGAGATCACCACCGGGAAAGGAGTGATGACACCATTGGATTAATCACAATAGGCATTTAGAATGTTGATGTGAAATGTAACTGTAAGTTAATGTAATGTTTTTATGAAGTGTGTGTTCATTTGAGAAGACTAGGCCTCCATTTAGCTGAGAAGGAGAATCCATTTTGGAAAATCTAAATTCAGACGTAATTGAAACAAATAACTTTGCAAATAATGATGCATTTACCCACATTTGAAACTGCTGGACTGACACTATTATTTAGAGCAACATTGTTGCTGCTCAAATAATATTAAACTTCACTGATATGGTAGCTTTCAGACTACGACATTTAAGAACATCTTAAATGCTTTGTTGGTATTGCCTGCAGCTGTGAAGTTAACTGACATAGATGTAGCTTTGACCATGGGTGTCTAGGATGGCCTGGCTTTACAGGATTTGGTATTGTTCTCATTGGAGAAGACCCAATCCCACCCTGATGAGCTCATACGTATGGTCTATTAGCCTCATTAAAACTAATGACATGAAAAAGTTAGAGTTTATTTTTAAAATGGGTGTAGTATCACTGATTGGAATAGTACAGGAGCCTGCCGATTTCTATCTTCTCCTTCCGTATTTTCCTGCATTAACGATTTGATGAACTAAACTCATCTGAAACAGAGTCCAGCATTTGTGTTACGCTACAGTGAGTGAAAAATGAAATGAACAACAATACCTGTGTATATTATGTACTTAATGATTCAATTGATCACAAAATGCTCTTTGGTTGAATGCAAAGCAGCCAGGGACCGCTGTTGTTGCTAGTTATTCCCTTACCTTTTCTCATGGGGGTAGTTTGAAAGAGTACAATAGGAGTTTACCTGACTGCCCTGTTCCGAAATATAAGCTTCTATCAGAAAATCATTGGTGTGTTATTGAATCGTGTAATAATGTGCTTTGCTCAGTAAGAAAAGCGTAATGCAATGGGATTTAAAACACGCTACGGACAGACCTAATTGCGTAACAGTATAGATGTTCTTAATGATCATTAGAAATTAACAATGTCAACGTTTAAAAAGATGTATAAAGATCTTCAAAAACACAGTGCCCCCAGAGTGCCAATGAGCGTCCACACTCATATCCCCCATTCAGGGTCTTTCCCCTTCTGTAATGGCTTGGCAGGCAAAGAACGATGGTCTGGAGGGTTGCCCAGGGCAATGCCAGAGGTTAAGATTAATTATAAATCTTCCAGCCATCACCTCTTGTGCTTTGCTGTGGTCAACTTTGATGTGCATGTAATGCTTTCAGGCAATAATCAGTCCATGTAATGTCCTGACTTAAAAAAGTGTGGGAGCCCCGTTATTGAGCATTAATGTTTAAAATTACCTATTCTATGGGATTTGTGCCACTCAGGAGGGTCTGCAACCACATTGTAGCTCTCCATACCATCCACAAATAAGAAATATATATTTGCATATCAGTCTGATCCCACCCACAAGGGCAGTTCCTCACCGAAATGCTAGGCAATTCTCCTCTGAACAAGAGTCTCATCAGCAATGCCAGACACATGTTTGGGCCTTCTGGGCCTCAGCAGCGAGGCTAAGCTGGATGACTAAGACACAGTGAGCAAGGGGTCCACATCTGGATTCTATGTCAAGACCGGAGGCTCCCATTATGCTTCTCTTTCTTTTATTAATATATAAATAGAAAGCTCAGCAGCAAGTGTTAATGCACCTTATTGAAAGCGCAGGGTGCGGCAGACAAAAGGTGCATGAAAAAACACAAAACTTAGTAATATTAACAAAGAAACAGTGTAAGTCCAAGAAGAAACTCCATTTCCCAAGATGCTTCAGGAAGGTCCAGCAAAGGGTCACTAACATGTGACTTAGTCCACCAATGAATAACTGGCTGTCCCTAGAAACAGTCATACAAATTATGTCACTTCCTCTTTCTTGCTGCTCACAGCAAAGATAAGTACCCATTTTTATCTCCTTGTTCATTTTAAAAAAAAAAAAAAAATTTTACATTTAAATAGATTTTAATAATATTAATGATATTTACATATTTAACCTCGTTACTATAATATATACGCGCGCGTAACGCGCTTCATTGTTTGTTAGTTTTCACTCGATCCTCCGCTTTAGCAGCTCCGCTGCCGCGAGAGGATCGCTGCTACTGACAGGAGCCCTCCCGTTCGCGAGCGGCCTTTCTTAATTTATTCACCCCTCCGTGCGCGGCCTCCGGATCGCTCTCACTCCCACAGAGCCCGGGAAGGCCGCACACGGAGAGCACTTCGCTGCGGTGGCCTTTCGTGGCCACTAGAGGGAGCCTCTGCTCCCTGAGTCCTTTCCTCAAACAGCTGGCGCTCGCTTGTCATTTCCGTTGTCTTTTCAACGGATTTTGAAAGCAAGCGCCAGCTGCAATTGCGAGCCCCTTTCCTTTCCTTCAACAGCTGAGAAGCATAAAAAAAAAAAAAAAAAAGAAAGAAAACGGCATCGAAGGAAGTCTCATAACTTCCAGAGAAATAGATTGATTTCCTTTCAGTAAGGTATCGTGCTTCACACATTCCTTCTGAACTTGAGTGGGCTGAGAGAAGGCTGTCTATTGCCCACAGAGAACATTTATATTTTAAAAAAAAAAAAAAGGTGCATTTGAAATTAACTATGGCAGCTCAGTACTTTCCCCAGGCAGATCAGGATTGGTCTGATCATGAGGAGGAAGAGTATCACATAGATGAGGTGGCAATGGCAGATAGCCTCAAAAAGGTGCTGGGATCCTCAGTGGAGACCACCATCAAGAAGGCAGTATCTGAAATGCTCCTGCCTATCCAGCAGCGCCTAGAAAGTATGGAGGAGCATCTTCAAGAGACCTCCCAAACTGGGAGAAAGAAAACCCGCAAAAGAAAGCACCTTATAGATGGGGGATGTACTCCGGCTCGTAGGAGCAAAGACTCCATGACCCCCCCGAGCCAGCCTACTCCTGCCACCGCTGCCGTCTCAGACGCCTTCTCCAGGCTTAAAAAAGCCTTCATGGACAGGAAGGACCCCCCTTCCCTCGAAAGACCCTCTTACCCCGAGGAAGACAACAGGGGCATTAGACCCTCAAGCCCGGAGGGAGAACAACAGGGCACTGATGACGAAGATAGAGGGGTCTATGATAACTACCATCCCCTTTCGTCCTCTGATGAGGATTCTCAGACTATAGGGTCGCGACCCTCTACCTCTGGGATTGTGGCAGTCCCCATCCCCAAGAAGGTAACGGAGGAACTCCCCACTTCCAGCGGGATGTTTGCTCCAGAAGATCTTGTGCACCCCAGATCCTCTGACTGGGAACCTTCGTTCAGAACAACCAATTACATTATGAACAGACTCCGCAAGCCTCTAGATAAAGAAGTAAGGGCCAAATTAAAGGCAGAATGCCCCCGTGCCAATATTCCTGGAAAAGTAGCCCTCACCCCGGAGCTAGACTCCAAGATGATAACATTTCTAGGAAAGAATGTGAAAGACCCGAAAAAGGGTATCGACCGCGCTTGGAAGTCCTGTCAGGACAGAGTCCTGGACATTACTGGTCCTCTAGCCAAGATCATGGACCTGGCCGAGGCGGCCATCGATTCCAGCGATCCCATCGATCCAACAATTCTTTCAGGTTGGGCGCAAAGAGCCCTCTGTCTACTGGGTAATGCCAGTTGCGCCATCTCCGCTGAACGCCGTAAAGGTATTTTATACAAAATTGACGGCAAACTAACCGAGCTAGCAGATACAGAATCAGGAGCAGCAGCCCAAGGTCTGCTTTTTGGAGACCCATTCATGAAAGAAATGTCGAAATTTGTCGGCACCTTTACAGCCTTGGATAAGGCTCAAGCCTCCATCAGAAGGGTTTTTGCTACTAAGGTTTTCTCCAGGGCCGGACGAGGCAGAGGTCGCTCCTCCGGCCGCTTCGCCTTTGATCGAAGACCTCAGCAATCCCGGGACCAATACAATTCTTGGCAGGACCGCTCAGACACTTTCTTCCCCTCAAGAGGGCGGGGAAGAGGTCGTGGATGGAGAAGAAGTGCAAGATATCCAGCCCAACAGCAAACTACAGGTCAGTGTACCCATAGCAGCGCCTGCGCCACAGACACCCGTAGGGGGGAGGTTAGCTCTTTTTGCACAGGCATGGGACTCCTTATCAGGAGATGCATGGATCAGGGACGCAGCGCGCGGCCTGCGCTTAGAGTTTTTCGCTCAACCTCATCAAACCACTCGTCCTGCACCATTAGTTATGTCCATAGCAGACGAGGAAGCGTTAGAGGGCGAAATACGCAGTCTACATCTAAAACAAGTGATTCGCCCCTGCTCAAGCCAAGGTGGGTTCTTCAGTCCCATATTCCTGGTTCGCAGGAAGCAGAAAGTACGTCCAGTTATAAATTTGAGAGCTCTCAACGACTTCATTGTCTACCATCACTTCAAGATGGAAGGGATACACATGCTCAGGGACATCCTGAGGCCAAACGATTGGCTTGTGCGCCTGGACTTGAAGGACGCCTACCTAGCAGTTCCTATCCACCAGGCCCACATAAGCTATCTCAGATTTTCCTGGAAAAACCAAGACTGGGAGTGCACAAGTTTACCTTTCGGGCTCTCCTCAGCGCCTTGGGCCTTTACCAAACTTCTGCGACCCGTAGTAGCTCGCTTGAGAGAACTGGGAGTAAGATTAATAGTCTATCTAGACGACATTATCTTCATGGCTCATTCTCAGGCCCTAGTAATGCATCAGGCCAGAATAGCCATCGACCTACTGCACAGTCTTGGTTTCCTCATAAACTGGGAGAAATCTGTACTCTGTCCATCCCAGAATCTAGAATTTCTCGGATTCTTGGTGGACACCTTGAACTCGCAACTTCATCTTCCCATGGCCAAGATACATGCGACACGGAGGGAGATCCGCAGACTTCTACAAAGAGACCTCATATCTCTTCGAGAATTGGCAAGAGTAATCGGTCTCCTGTCGTCTTCCATCCAAGCGATTTTTCCCGGTCCTCTTCATTACAGAGAATTGCAAAGGCTCAAGGGTCAGCATCTGAGACGGAGCCTCTCCTACTCTCAACGTCTGACACTGTCGACCTCTGCGCGCACAGAGCTCAATTGGTGGCTCACTCATATGGAAGCTTGGAACGGCAGAGCCATTTTCGGATCCACCCCCGATATTATCATAGAATCAGACGCCAGTCGCTCCGGTTGGGGAGCGAGATGCGGTTCTGTAGCCACAGGAGGGTTCTGGTCACCTCAGGAGCTGAAAATGCATATAAACTGTCTGGAGCTTCTCGCCGGCTCATTCGCTGTGCGCTCCTTTGCCAGAGACAAAGTGAGTTGTTGTATCTTACTAAAGATGGACAACATCTCCGCAGTACGGTACGTCAATCACCTGGGAGGGACCAAGTCAAGGCCTCTAGCGGAATTAGCCAAGGACTTTTGGCATTTCTGTCTGGAACACCAGATCTCAGTGACAGCGGAATATCTCCCAGGGCTCACAAACGTAGTGGCGGACTGGCACTCCCGTCACTCCACAGATTTCAGCGACTGGAAGCTCGACAGAGAAGTCTTTCTCCGCCTCCAGCGAACATGGGGCCCCATGTCCGTAGATCTCTTTGCATCCCGTCTCAACTCCCAGCTACCAATCTTTTACAGTTGGAGACCGGACCCAGCAGCAGCTGCGACCGATGCATTCCTACAGCAGTGGACCCAGGGGATTCACTATGCCTTTCCTCCATTTACAATGATAGCGAGGACCCTGGCGAAGGCCCGTCAGGAGCATACGGACCTGGTCCTCATAGCCCCGGTCTGGACCTCTCAGACCTGGTATCCAGTTCTTCTGGAACTTTCTTCGGATTTTCCAATCCTTCTACCCCAATTTCCAGATCTCCTTCTGGATCCGTCAGGACAGCGTCACCCCCTTCTCCTCAACGGATCACTGAACCTAGCAGCCTGGAGGATTTCAGGTCAAGGTGGAGGATTCCCGGCATATCAGCCATGGCAATCAGCCTCATTGAGGAAAGCTGGGCCCCTGCTACCCTCAAGAGATATTCTAACTCCTGGAACGCCTGGAGTAACTGGTGCCGTAGGAACGGTTCACATCCAGTTTCAGCACCTATAGAGGAAATCCTAAATTTCCTGGCTTCATTAGTTGAAAGAGGTCTCGCCTATAGGACGGTTAACGCCTACCGCTCAGCCATTTCCGCCGGGCATGATCTCATTCAGGGGCTTCCAGCTGGAGAGCATCAGCTAGTCTGCAGACTCCTTAAAGGAATAAGACTTACAATTCCGCCCCCGTCTCGCTATGATAAGCTTTGGGACGTCAACAAGGTTCTGAATCTTTTTCTGTCATGGCCGCATAACAAGGACCTGTCTCGGACTGCCTTGTCAGGCAAACTTACTACCCTGCTCTGCTTAGTCTCCTGCAGGAGGGTCTCTGACGTTAGAGCCCTCGATCTGGCGGGCAGGACCTTTTCTCCTGACGGAGTGGTATTCCATTTGCACAGGAGAACGAAATGTAACTCGAGGGTTATTTCGTACCCCGCTTTCAAAGATCAACCTAAGCTTTGCCTAGTTAAATGCTTAAAAGTTTACGAGGAGCAGACTGCCCCGCTTAGGACTTCCCCTAACGGGCAACTGCTAATAGCCCTGCGTAAACCGCACAAGCCAGTTTCGTCTCCAACCCTAGCACGCTGGGTGCGCTGGACTCTGACGCAAGCAGGAATTGATACCCTGCATTTCGGAGCCCACTCCGTTAGAGGAGCCATGGCTTCCAAAGCATTTCAGGTCGGAGTACGCCTAGAAGATATCATGAGAATGGCGGATTGGTCAGGTGAATCAATATTCAAGGAATTCTACCTGAAACCGCTAGAACAACCAGCATCTATCGTGGTAAGTAAGCTTTAAACAAGCATAATGGGAGCCTCCGGTCTTGACATAGAATAAAGATTTTCCATAATAACTTACTAGAAATTCTTGATTCTATTAAAGACACGGAGGCGAGCATTATCCCGCCCAGCAAGAGAAATAACAGCGCTATCACCTTTGGGTAATAATTGTGCGACTTGTTTGGGAATGTTACTGCTTATTGGACTTACTTATGTATGTCAAGTTTAACACACCATTTCTCTCCCACCCCCGTAAGGGGAACTAGGGTTCTCTGATGCATGAACTAATTCTAGTTACTTTCTCTTCTCTGACAGCGACTTCAGACAAGCCCTCCTGATCGCCTAGTCAGCTCTGCTTCAGCTTCAGTCTTGAGATGACCTCAGCTACAGTTTTTTCTTTTCACCGTTTCAAGTTCGCAGCTTTCGAAAGAGGAAGTGACATAATTTGTATGACTGTTTCTAGGGACAGCCAGTTATTCATTGGTGGACTAAGTCACATGTTAGTGACCCTTTGCTGGACCTTCCTGAAGCATCTTGGGAAATGGAGTTTCTTCTTGGACTTACACTGTTTCTTTGTTAATATTACTAAGTTTTGTGTTTTTTCATGCACCTTTTGTCTGCCGCACCCTGCGCTTTCAATAAGGTGCATTAACACTTGCTGCTGAGCTTTCTATTTATATATTAATAAAAGAAAGAGAAGCATAATGCTCGCCTCCGTGTCTTTAATAGAATCAAGAATTTCTAGTAAGTTATTATGGAAAATCTTTATTACCCTTAGTAACGTAGGGTAAAGCCGCACTGTACAAAACATATTTGACAGTTTGTTGTCTTAGTATATGTGCTCACACACCTTTACTAGCCATATATGTGCATGTTTGTATATGTTGTATCTTGCATCTCTACTATGCTGTGCATACAAACCATTCATAAATATGTTTTTTCTGACTTTTGGTTTTTTCACAAGTGTACCTATAAGAGTACTTTTATGAATGAATCCTGACAGGTGACACTTTATTTTTCAATTAGTTGGGCGAATTGGTATTGGCATCTCAAGATGTCAGGATCTGGAGGCTCTCGTTTGCCCTTTCCCTTCCCTTCTGCTCTATAGTCAGCCTATCCCATACCCAAAACCACCCTTCTGGCTCTGACATGAAATGATTTCACGACGTGAAAATGCCTATTGTCACAACAAATGCCTAAACCTGAGCTAGAGACCTGCAAGAATAGGAATCTATGAGATTAGGAATCTTCTGACAAAAAAGCATATGCAAACCGCCTGCCAATGACAACAACAGGGACTGTGCAACAACCCCGGCTTCAGCTTGACACATTTGGCAAGCACTGACAACATGAGGGTCGGACTGGGACAAGAAATAGGCCCGGTCACCCAAAGAAAAGTGGCCCACCCCTCGCCTCACGCACCTTGACTTCTGATAACATCACCGGAAGTGATGTCATTTGACCCCACCCCAAAGTGGCATCCAGGGAAGCGATGAAACACAACCTTTCACCCCTTGACAAAACAGGAAGTGGAATCAAATAGCATTGTCCCCAAGTACACTAAATTACTGTGAATCCAAGCAGACGTCCAAAGCCAAATGATAATGTTATTTTACAGCACTTAAGTTTAAGCTCTTTTTTATAGAACAAATATGCATACATTATCACCCAACCTGTGTTGGTACTCATTTATCGACCTAAGAAGGATGAAAGGCTTTTTGAAAGAAAAATAAATGTGAAAAAAATATATATTTTTTTTCCAAACCGGCCCAGGCATGGCCAGAAACGGGCCCCCACTCCCCAGGGACGATTTCGGCCTGGCCACTGCCCGAAAGGCCGAGGGGCTAATCCAACCCTGGACAACATCCATAATTTCAGCAAGCATGGCATGGCTAACCTTAAGGTTTGCAGACATCTGGGAAAAGCAAAACGTATGTCCTCTTTCCATTGCTGAACACAAACGTACAGTCTAAAATGTCACAACATAATGCGACTCCACAGACACCATCTGTATCTACACGCCAAGCTCGCCCTGACCCCCACTTTCGCCATTCTCGGTCCTGATGTCTCTGCATGGCATGCGGGTTAAACACCTCATGCCCATGACAACCAGTTCCGCGGGTCATTAAGGGTTGCAGGCCCCATGCATTAGAGTAAAGATACACACAGGACATCATAGATGCCAAATTGTTTTTTTCAGTTTCATTGTGAACTGAAAACCCATCTACTCTTCTCCCCGTCTTCCTTATGATTTATATATGTTGGCTTTACTGTGTGCCTCTGCTGTGTGCCATGTAAGCGTATTCAACCCACTCACCTTTGTACTTCATCTCTGCCTTGCCAAAGCTGATGCATCAGCAATGTAAACTCGGCTGCATCAGAAATGTAAACAATGCCTCAGCAGAAATGTGAACACTGTTGCATCAGCAAAGTGAACAATGCCTCAGCAGAAATGTGAACACTGTTGCATCAGCAAAGTGAACAATGCCTCAGCAGAAATGTGAACACTGTTGCCACTGAAACGTTAATGCTGCTGCGTCAGCACTATTTCACTGAGGGATCGGTGGCACTTCTTGCCATCCACACGGTGCTGCTAGTGCCAACATGCAAACAGTGCCAACAAAGCAGCCTTCAAGATTGGCTTACAGCTAACATGGCTGGGAGCACAGAAGAGCAGTGCAGTAGGCAAATCTGCCAAAAGAGAGGGAGAGTATTCCCTCTAAAGGGGCATGAAGACCTACAGAAAAACCCACTGTCCAACCTCCAGACCACCTCACCCCAGTGCAGTATGCAGGACAGCTAGACAAGTCGATCTATTGATATGGGCGGGGCTAAAGGGGTCGTGCCAGAGGAGAGTCACATTCCCTTTGCTATGATTGTTGAGCATCCACAGCCATAAAGATGGGCCTCATGATAGATTGCCATCCCCACGAGTCAGAGCAAGAGAGTTACCATTTAAGCAACCCACTGTGTGTGGTGGTTTCCACTGCCAAAGCGATCGCCCGTCAGTGACAATAACAAATCAACAGACCTCAAGATCCTAAGTCAGGACAGCTTGGCCTAGAGTAGAAATAAGCTGGCCTTTTGAGCGGTATTAGCCTATCTGACTGTGGCAAACTGACCGAATGACCAATTTGAACAAATATAATATGGGTTATTTGGCCTTCAGGCCAATTTGACTGCAAATATTGCTACATATCAACCCTGGAGAGAGGGAGTTGCGGGGTGTCCCCCGCTATTCAGGGTTGGTATTTAGCAATATTGGGGTTGCGGCAGTGTCCTCCTTTTGCTTAAAATTGGAGACGGGGGACAACCCCCCCCCCAGAAAAACATATGCATTTAAAATGGGTACCGACCAAATTGATCCACGGTCAGTTTGAATTCGGTAAAACATACCCAAACCTTTTGAGCATGCTTCACACAGTCACATATCCACAGAAAGGGTTCATAGCCTTTATTTGTTCCCTGGCTTCAGCACAAAAGCTCGACACAGTCTGTGGTCACCATAACATGAGACAATACTACATGAACACTGTTCTCCGAAGCCAGGCAATGTGGCAGTCCTTCCCTATGACCACAAAGATATGTAAGGAACTCATGGTGGCAACAGTGAAGACAGACACAAGTGATCACAATTCAAGGGTGTTTATTGAACTTTACAATTGGTGGGTTAAACACCTAATCGAAACCTAAATCTAAGATGGGAGCAAGCTACGACGATCAAATAATGATAAGTCAGTCCTAGTGGCGCCTTTTCAAATAAAAAGGGCCTATACTAAAAACAAAAACTATTGCCAATCTTTACTACTGAATTACAAAGAGTGTGAGATAATGTTCACCAGAAAAGAAAGAAGTGTTCACAAAATGATAAGTCAGGATGGTATGGCTGGGTCTCCCTTCCCCACGTTTTAAGCACAGGATAAGGCGGGACTTCTGAAAACAGCACATTCCTGGGCCTCTACAGCACGACGTTTCCAGTTCCAGTTCAGCAGGATCAAAACCCCTCCTGAGGCTAAGTGTCTTTCCTGCAAAAGTCTTTTGCCTTAGAAGGTTTGCTGATTCAAAGTAACAAACTAACAAATAGAAAGGTTCCTTTCGTACTCTTGTACCTTGGCCGTTTGCTCTTTGCCCCTTGGATCTCCATCCACTGGACTAAGATCTCTCTTGCAACTTGGCCCTCCCTCTGTTGGGTTCACTATGGCCTTTAAGATATTGCTTGTAATATTTAAATGTCCTTTTTAAACACCTTCCCAATGCGGACAACCCTCGTCCGGGTTCACTCTTGTCGACACAATGTTCACGGGTGTATTACTCTTGATTCATAAACAACAAACAAACAAATGTTCTTGTGGTGGTCTCGCACCTTGGGCGATCGCTCTTCACCCCTATGATCTCCCTATGGCGGGCTTGAATCCACCTTGCAAAAACGGACCTTCTTCCGTCCGGTTCACTATGGCCTTTCTTCAACACAGTTAATGTATTCCTAATACAGTTCATGTATTGTTATTTTTCATCAGAAAGCAGGGCTTCCTTCTCCTAGCTTTCTTTTGGCATCCCTCTGTCGGGTTCACATTTGCCAATTATCACAGTTCACAATCATAGTGGAAAGTGGGGTTCCCTTCCCCTAGCTTTCCTCTGGCAACGGGTCAGAGACTTTTGATTGTACAAGGGATTTTGAGGTGACCATTATAGGACCACTCTGACACCTTGCACAGCCCTTTCCTAGGGCCATCTGCTTCTTGTAGTTTCAAAACAGGTCCTGACAGAGTCTTTCGAATGAGTGCCCGGGTTGCGCCAGACCCTTCTGCACTGGACCTCAACTGGGCTTTCTTTAAAGTTCAAATACACACACAAGTTCTTCTTATTGTAAAATCTTTGATTTCAAAAATGTTGCTACTTGCAATCGTGGGCTCAACACAGTTTGGTTTTCTATCAGTTTCCTCCGACTCAGCGGCTGTGCTGAACCCGGTGGCTTCTTTGTTGTCTGGAGTCAACGATAGTACCACGGTAGCCAGCTTGCCTCTCCGCCTGCATTATCAATGTGGGAGGCCCTTGTGTACAATTGACATCTGTTGCTCTGCACGCCACTTGCAACTCACGGTCTTATGATTTCCCTTTCAGAGGTTTTGCAGGTCTGTGTTGAAAAGGGCAAGTGCAAATACCCCTTCGTTATCCTTCCTCGTCTCACTGCTTTTCTCCTCCCTTTGTATTGCCATTTTGGTTTAGCTGTCTCCTCATGCGTTTGGCCTTGCTGGAAGTGTGCTTTTGGGTGCCGCCTTTTATCCCTGTGGGGAAGTTAAAAAGCTGTCAGGTGTGCGTGGTTATTGTCAATTGCCTGACTCTGGCTGACCCTTGTGTTGGGACATGTCAGGTAAACGGTTCTGGTGTTATGTTACAATGAAAGAAAGTGTTCATGGGGAAAAGGAAGGGTAGAGTTTCTAAATATCCTACAGGGTAGAATGGGGAAAGGTTGTTACAGGGAAGGGGATATCACATCTCAACCCTCAGTGTCCCACTTCCACTCCCTGAAGACCCCTCGCCCAGGTGATCCTGCCCCAATGGTCCACTCACAGGAACTGGATCCAATAGCGATGGCCATGTTCTGGCCTCCTGGATGACTGATCCCTGGGGATTAGTAAGTGAGACACCTTTGGGTTTCTCACAGATAAACCACAAGTGTACAAGCAACCCCTTCTCTATACCATGGGACCCTTCCTGCATTAGCAGTTTGTACGCACAACAGGGCCACTATCTAGGGACTCTAATGGTTTGTTGGCACAGAACTGAAAAATCAAAAGAAGCCCTAAACCCAGGTCTGATATCAGAAGAAATGCTACTGCTTTGTCTTCTCCACAGGGACAGAAGGAGCAGATTGGCAGAACCAAAGGGGATGCAGGGATGGAGGGATAGTCACCCCTTGAACCTTTCCTCTATTCCCAGTGCCTCACCCCTGCTGTCTGCAGGGATGGCCCTTACACAGCTCTACCAGAGCCTTTCATGTTTGCACTTTAATTAAGGGGAAAAAGTGTGTGAACACTAGAGTGATTGGCAGGGCACTAGTGCAAGCCACTGGTTTTGAAATCAGCTGGCCACCTGTAAACCATGCATGTTTAACTCCAACAAAGGCACTGTCTGTTAACAAATGAATACCCGCTCTCTCCCTCCAGGCATGAAGAAAAGGCCTTGCAGAAGACCTAAACGTAAGGAGATTAAAACTGAAAAAAAAAAGTGCTGGTCCTACATGCTTGTGTGCATGTCTTCATGTAATGCCTGCACTGTTTTTGCGTATTTGTGTGCACACAAGAGTTCTGACTGAGTATCTCTGTGTGGATGTGTTTTTTCAGTGGGTGTGTGTGTGTATCTGGATATGGGTATGTGCGAGAATGAAACGTGTGCATGCTTTTATATGGAGGTGGAGAAGAGGGTACATTGTTTACAGTGAGAGTGTCGTAACTTCAGTCCTATATTGTGTGCAGGACATCATGAAACTGATATACTGTCTGTGAAAATAGTGACAAAATATGTGGGCACAGCATCATGAATGTGCTATGCAGTAGCAGTGCTGATATATATATTGTGAGTGGAACTTCATGAAAGTGATTTACTGTGACTATACTGGCATAAGTAGATTGTGGCCACACCTTCATGAAAGTGATTTACAGCAACAATTACAGGCATACATGTATTGTGGCTGCTGTTTTACGCATGTTATATACAGTGACCATTACTGGCAAAGATAGATTGTGGCTGCAACTTCAATGAAGTGATTTTCAGCAACCTTTAATTACATAGATTGTGGCCGCAGCTTCATGCAAGTGATTTACAGCAACAATTACAGGCATACATAGATTGTGGCTGCTGCCTCACGCATGTGATTTACAGTGACCATTACTGGCATGGCTAGGCTGTGGTAGCAGTTTCTTGAAAACGTTGTCAAATGTGCCTGAGTACAGTTGGTGGTTTAGCATTTAAATGGTAAATTGTATGACTGTTTACCCTTCTCTTTAAAAAATTATGCAGTAAAAGGCACTGTCCCAACACATTATTGAAAAAATTTCTCTGGGAGTGAACACAATAAATGTTTTGTGCTCCCTTGCTACACTTGGTTCCTCACAATAAATTGTGGAAATACTTAGGCCACTCCACTGAAATTATTCACCAGCCTTGACTAACTATAAATCATTTAGCACCCGGTCGCCCTCTCAGGAGTCACCCTCCCTCATAGCACTAAAAGCCGCCACTGGCGGAACAGAAATGGAAGAGTTTGAGAGCAAGAAACCTAAATGTTAACTGCCCCCATTTCACACCAACAATGAAAGGTGGATGGCCCCTTGAGGACTGCTCTGCCACACATCGCAGCAGGCTGCCAAATAACCATGGCCACATTGGACAACAGTTTCTAGCCACAGGACAACACTGCTTCCTGGAGACATATCCTGCTCCCCGATGTGTTCCCGGGAAACATGGTCCAATTCGTGTCTCAGCTTCACTTACCCCTTTCAAATGCTTAGCTCCGGCATTGGGCTACAGTATGGGCCAGACGGATGCTCCGTCCATATGGTTCACATTCACTTTCTGACATGATGAGGTGGAGTCACTCTGTATGTTCTTCAATCTGGAACAGCATGTAGCCACAGCAGTACAACTCACGCATGCCACGTCACACATTTTCGTGACTTGGAAACAGTGTGCTTGCTTGGTAATAGGCTCTATCCCAGGCTTACCGGCCTTTAAGGCGCCAACATTTTAGCCTCTCGTAATAGGCCAGTCCATCTCTAGTTCTACCTCTTTGGAAAGCTCACTCCTGCTGTGGTGAGAACTAAAGTGCTCTAATTTAGTGAGGCATGTTTATAGCTAGTGGTGTGCCTTTAATTCTTAAAGAAACAGTGCCACATAAATCAGAGGACAGGAGTCACAACAAAGCCAAGAGTTGGGCTTTATGATGCTTTTAAGGGATAATTGGATGCGACCTGGAAGATCGGGTTTCCATTGGGTTCTTTCTCATCCAAACATCACTCGTGAGTTTTCCACTCATTTCATGGGGGACTGCGGTTTATGGGCAGATCTGTCGTCAGATTCGGCACAGGACCCCCATCCAGAATGGCTCTGGCTGGCCCAACAGGAAGCTGAAACGTAAACCAGGCCCCAAACCACAAGGAAAGGCGGCAACTTCTAGAGCTGAGCCGAGACTGTATTCCAAATCTTACAGCCCGGTGTTAAAACATACAGGCATGCATAACATCATTATTAATATCAAGACCAGTGTGTACTGTATGTTGTACAGTCCACTGTAAAACCAGAGAAATAACACATTACATACCTGAAAGGTGTCTTGGTGCTTGACGAATGGGCTACAGCAATACTGGTCTCATTGGTCATCATTTTATCAGACGCAGAATGATGAAAGGCATAGTTGGGTGTTGTGAGATTTATCTTGAGGTCTGCAGGATCGATTCACACATAGTTCCACAACTCAGGTGGTGCCGTGATTGCTTTTGGTAACACTTGAGTGCTACAGGGTTCTGCACCCCACGAAAGGACTCTTTTAGTCGTGACAGTTTGGTATCTGAAGTGTTCCCTTTGTCACTGTCAGCTGTGACCAATGAGCTAATTGTATACGCATGCCTTTATCAAATAGGAGAATTGGGTTGTACTTATCAGAAGGAGTCCCTGGAAGGCAGAAGTATTTATTTATTTGCTATTATTTTTGCATTTTGTATGAAGCACGCTCTTAGGTCCTGGCTGGGGGGCTGGAACTCAACTTATGCAACCATGAGTTGAACTCGCAGTATCCATGTTTGATACATGCAATTAATGAAATGGGTATGCAATTGCTGTATCATTTACTTTTGCCAGATTATGGCTAAGAATCAGTGAAAAATAGCATGATATGTGTCAATGAGTATTCTAGTTTGGGGCTGCGCTCAGAGAGTGATGCAAAAACATGCAAATACTGTACAATGTCAACAACAGGGTTAAGGCATTGAGGACACTTGTGTGTCGGGATTTGTACATAGATCCAGAAAGCGACATTGTAAGCTATTGGCAGTTGATCTTGGTAATATTCTAGGGATGTTACCGGATCACCAGTGCCACAGTATGTTTCGCATCTATGTGTTTCTCCCTCACAAATGAGTTGCAGCAGAGACCTTCTGCAGGACCAGTGTGGTGTTGAAACATGCAGACAGACTGCACAATATCAGCCTCATTTTGATTTGGGCAGAAACATTGTTTATGTGGTTCTCAAAGTATTTCCTGCAAGAAGCCCCACAGAGAAACCACAATTTGGTAAAAGAGTGTTACCAAAGGGTTTTTCTGGTTTGTGAGGACAATCCAAAGCCCATCTCCAGGGATCAGTATTTTAGTCCACCCGGACAGGCCTGATATATATGGATTACGCCAGCATTTTTTGCGGTTGCTAAAAATAGGTGCAGTCTTTGTGGATCAATTATAATGGCGGGCTCCATGAAATCCACGGGGGCTCAGTGTATGAAGGAGTGACAGGTGTGGGAGCCCAGGGTTTCACCCAGATACCGTGTCGGAAGACATGGTGAAGGAAGAGAAACCACCAGAAAGAATCGACACGAGGACATTGGTGCAGTCGGGCTCTTTCTAATGGAGTTGCCTCTTGCCTCATTCATCAGAATGGGGGCTCTAATTCAGTGCAATAAAAGTCAACAATTGAGCCATCAATCCTCATCGATGTATGGGGAGTTAGATCTACTCGTAAGTCTCTAGAAAGACGGCAGGTAAAACAAATCATAGCCATTCACTGGCATCTCTGTGGCTTTGCTGTTTGCTGCTCTATGCAATTGTTAAAGACAGTTCGATTCCTACTCACTTGGGCACCTGTAAGAAGATGATGCCTGATTTTAAAAGCTGTGACAATAGTTTAGCTATTTATCTGTGGCTTCTACTATAATGTAACTGTGCTTGGCCATACTTGCCAACATGACCCATTCCAATCTGTAGGTACGTGTCAAGTCCCTGTTTTTTCTTTGTATTCTGGGACTTGTAGTCTGAGTTTTATAATGGGAAAAGTGGAACTACAAATCCCAGAATGCAACGGAAAAATCCAGGACTGGGTAATCCTGGAGATACTCCCTATTGGGATCTCAGCACCCTACCTCTTCCCTTCTTTCTGGCCTTCCTCCATTGGTCCTCCCACTGCTCCCTCCTCGGAACCCAGGAATCTCAGAGTCATCTTCGACTCTGCCCTCTCCTTCCTCCCCCATACTCAGGGCATTGTCAAGAAGTCCCACTTTCAGTTCTTCCTTCTGAAAGGAATTCTACCTTTCCTCATGTTCCCCCAGAGACTCAATGTTACCCGGGCTTTGGTTCTCTCTAGGCGTGACTATTGCAAAAGCCTCCTCCTTAATCTACCTTCATCCACTCTGCGACCCCTCCAGCTAATCCAGAATAGGGCAGCAAGATTTACCCTTGGCCTCAAGCCCAGGGACTGCATCTCTCTTGCCCTACAAAGTCTCCTGATTACAGCACGGATTCAATTCAAATCCCTCTGCATCCTTCACAAAGCTGTCTGGGACCGGGGTCCACTCTATCTGCAACTCTTTCTCAACAAATACTCCCTCTCTAGGTACCTGCGTTCCTCTGGCACAAACTCCTTACGTGTGAAGCGTAAACAGAGAGCAGGTGGTCGATCGCTTTCCTCAGCGGGCTCCCTTCTTTGGAATAGCCTCCCCCTCCCTCTTCGTCTTGAGCAGGACCTCCTTAAATTTCGGAAAAGCCTCAAGACCTTCCTCTTCATCTCTTCCTTCAATCCCTCTCTGACCTGCTAATCGCACAGTAGCTTGACTGAAGTGCAGGGCCCTTTTGCATCCTCAGGGCCCTGACCTCCCACTTCTTATCATCTCAGCTGCTGTCCATCCTCTGCACTTGCTTCGGCTCACCCACCGCATTGGAGGTTGCACTTACCACTTCTTCATAGCACTTCACCTGCTGCTCACCACGAGCACCACAGCACCTATCCCATACCCCTCTTCCCCCCTGTACTTGCACATTCTGTACACTCACAAGGCATAGTAGGTTTGTCTTCCCCTCCCCGCTTCTCTTCTTTTGTTGCATTTCATTAACTTAAGTATTTATAGTTGTAATTACATTTTCTATCAACCCCTGCCCTCTCTCTGTTGCCCTGTGGGTGCTTTGAAACAGTATTTGTTTCCTGCATAAGCGCTTAACAAGTGAACAATAAATAAATAAATACGCACCTACAGATTGGAGCTGGGTCATGTTGGCAAGTAAAGCTGTGATGCCCTGGTGTTCAGCATGCAGACCTCCATAACTAGCCCACCCATCCCTCCCCACAATGACTCGGGCAGGGCTTTAGCAGGGACAATCAGTAAGGTGCAGGCAGCAGCTCAGTTTACACCAGATCCCCTTATGCAGAAGATACCCAGATAATTAAACCCTCGCCCAGGATTAGAGCAAACACAATAGGATTTCCACCCTTTTCAGGGGAGCGGGGTGTGGATTTGTGATTTCTGCAGTATGAATTCTACGCCATGACAAGGTCCTCTGCAAATCACATCACTTATCATTGAACAATATTTCAAAAGATAAAAAGCATACCAGAACCCTAAATATCGACAGACGAAGTCTAAGACATGCCCACTGCAGGTCTAGCTAAAGAAGCGTGATTCCCTTCACACGTATCGCACCAGTGCAATATCGACATTGAGTCGTGATTCATAACAAACACCATCGCTGTCTGACTTTGATTACCTGACACATCATACATGGGCTGATGAGTTGCGTAAAAGGGGTACAGCTCAATCTGCGTGATCTTTATCTCAAGTGAAGAGGGCGCTCTTGGGAGCGCCTCCCTTAATGGACACACACATGCACACCTCTCAAGTACCTTTCCCTGGCCTTCTTCCCTCCTTAGTAGAGCAGTAGAGAGAGTGGGAGGACTGACCCAACCCCCAGCTCTCGAACCTGTCTGGAGATGAGCGCCTTCCCTGCCGTTTCAAGCACCTGCCACACGTGTATATAGAAAGATTCCTTCCACGGGAGCAGGGGCCCTCTGCTCGCCCACTCTGCAGAAGCCTTCTTACAGCTGAGGTAGGCTGGTCAGAGGGTAGAAGCACAAATCCCAAATCCCTTTGCAAAATGGGTCATGGATTTTGGATGGTCCATATATGGCTGCCCAACAACACCCGTGCACTGAATATTGCTTTAGACATATATGTGCATTAGCTGTTACACACCTTCCCCCATATCGATAGTTGTATCCATGCATAGCAGTTACTTCTGATTTGGGTCAAGAAATTAGACTTGACATCATGACCCGCTTTTCATTAGTGTCAATTTGCTCTACTGAAACATTAACCAACTTCCAATGAGGAGTCTTAAAGCAGCCTCATGCATGTATGTATGTATGTATGTATGGGATTTACATAGTGGGAACACAGCAGGCAATAGAGCACTGTACAAACAATGTGGGACAGCAGGCACAAGGGCACTAGTTACAGAAAGTGCAAAAGTCATTCTTCATAAATCGAAATCAGACTAGAAAATCACAAGCAAGTGGTATTGCACACATAGTAAGACACAGCCGCGCCTCATGGTACGCGGAGTTACATCCAGTTTACCTAAAAAAAACTAAAAAAAACATAAAAGCAACAGTCAAATCCGATAGGTATGTAATCTGGGAGAGCCAAGCCTCATGGAATGGGGGCTAAATCCAGTATACATGAGAACAACCATAAAATCCGATAGGTATGTAATCTGGCAGAGGCATGCCTCATGGAACAGGGGGGTACATCTGGTATATCCGATAGGTATGTAATCTGGCAGAGGCATGCCTCATGATAGGGGGACTACATCAGGTATACATGACAGCAACCGTCATATCCAAAAGGTATGTAATCTGGCAGAGCCACACCTCATGGAACAGGGGGGTACATCTGGTATATCCGATAGGTATGTAATCTGGCAGAGGCATGCCTCATGATACGGGGACTACATCAGGTATACATGACAGCAACCGTCATATCCAAAAGGTATGTAATCTGGCAGAGCCACACCTCATGGAACAGGGGGGTACATCTGGTATACATGAGAGCAATCGTCATATTCGAAAGGTATGTAATCTGGCAGAGGAACGCCTCATGATACGGGGGCTAAATCTGGTATACATGAGAGCAATCGTCGTATCCGAAAGGTATGTAATCTGGCAGAGCCACGCCTCATGGTACGGGGGCTACATTCGGTATACATAAGAGGAAGAGTTAGATCAGGTATTTATGTAAGCTGGCAGAGCCATGCCTCATGGTACAGGGACTGCATACATGTTACATGCCGGGTGGCAGGTAGGTATTGAAGGAATAGTAAATGACAGGTGAGATGGCAGGCATGAGTCATGCACACCACACCGCCACATGGCTGGAGGTCATGATTCGGCAGAATGAGGGAGGAGCATATTGCACAAAGCACAGAGAGTGTAAGAAGCAAGATGGCTGCACAGATGAGAGGAGTGGCTAAATTCGATTTTTCACTAAACAGAGGGAGATGTTAGAGGCGAGATGGCTCAGACCTGCTAATAAATAGCTTTGGGGAATAGGGCTGTTCTATTTCAGCGTTTCTCATCAGGCTTCTTTGAAGGGCGGGTTTGTTGCTGGCTGGAGCACGGGTATCCAAAGGCAGATGTTTTAGGCTGGAGGACGGCCTTCCCGGCCCAGACAGGGTTATCGCTTACCCTTATTGTGTGCCCTTCCTGTGTGGCCGGCATCTGGTGGCTGTGCAATGACTGAGATGCCAAGAGTGGCATGGTGGGGAGCGGTGCCAAAAACAAGCATGTCGGCCACCGTTCATGGCATCGAAACCTGCAGCCATCCTTCAAATGAGGCCCCAGTGTAGAGACTATGTTGCTGGATGATATTTTCGATGCCCAAATAGATCAAAACATTGGTCACTTTAGTGCGCAAGCTTTTCCGACTGACAAAGGTTACATAAGAACTGTGTATGCTTCTGCCACTTGCACGTGTCTCCATCATGACGTGTCAGCGCTTGCCAACAGTCCAGTGTGGCTAAACCTATATCCCCAAGATGTGCCACTGGAAGTTCTAAACGACAGGTTTCCTGAAAGGTTTTAGATTATAAATTTTTGGTACATAAAAATGTTAAACACAGCGTGGCCAAAGCGCGTCCTGGTATTTTACATTGATTCTCCTCTGCCAGCGAATCCAATCACTTTGTTTGCTGCCAACTTGTGCATTTGAACCCGTATGCCCTTTAAGAGAGGTGGCGCTCTATGATAAGATATGGCAAGAATAGCGCACCTACACACAAGTGTATCAAGGCGCGACACATCATGGGATGGATGGGGATGGCGATCTTACTCTTACACCAATAATCAGACCGACTCAGGAAGTTGGCAAAACACAACTCTTTTTAATCGTAATTGTCTGAAACAGGGAGAACGGGCGTCAACGGACAACCCACAGCATACGTCTTCACGATTCACATGAAAAAAAACATACTTATAACAAAAATTCATCATACGTGACTTCATACTACATGGCAAAATAAGTGAAAACCTAGGGTTTGTGATAGGGGAACATCTAGGTATACTTTCTATGGGGAATGGGATCATGATTGGGTCTTTACAGTCAGGTGGACAGCTATGCCCACCCCTAGTGCAAGTCATCTTCCGTGTCCTAAAAATACATGACGTTTCACTGGCTTTCAAACTATAGGGCTCTTTGCTATGTGGCCCTCTACAATTGGTTGGCATGCTTGTACCCTTCCAGAAATATTCCACTCACTAGCAGCATGCAAGCTGGTACCCAAGGTGCTTATGCGTGGACTTGACCATACATCCCCACCCAATTAGCCCAACATCCATCATCACTCCTACTGTCTGCCATTCAATGAGTCCTTTGAACCCGGCCTTGCAAAGGATCACTGTGCCTGAGAATAAAAGGGAGTACGGGCACACTATTGAATCATGATCACATTCAGGAAGGTCCTTTCATACTGATGAAGACCCATAAAATCCGATGTGATAAGGTTGAAACATGCTTGTTGATGCTGTATAGATGTATGGTTATTGTTTAAATGATCTATTCATGCAAATATTGAATGTAGTTTTGACAGATTTTCTCTTTTTTATACCTATGTATGACCAATTTTCTGGGCACTCAGTTTATTATTGTTTAGGTACAGCAGTCACCTTTTTCACCACACATCTTCTCTATCGCGCAGAATTTTGAAATAACATGAGACTTTTATTAAAAATACATTAAAATGTGATACAATTTAATAATACATTTTATGAATTTGGAAAATTGGTTTACTTTGCCTGAGCAGATTTTTTACATTTGATATTCAAGTGAGACAGCACATTACACTCTGCAGTAAGTTATCTCAATAGATTAATGCACCTACTGCAGAGATCAATGTATAAAATGCAGGTTACCAGGTTGGAATCTGCTAAGGAGATCTCAGCCGTTCATCCTTCTGAAGTTGATCAAATTGGTAAAGTTGAAGTGGGGAATGGTAAGGCATTTCACACCAGCAGAGTCAGTCACGTGTCAGGCATGCCTGTGTCTATTTTTCATCATTCAGAGATCTACACTTTGTGTATTGTTGAGGTTTATAATAATCCAATATAGGGGATTTCTGATTTACACAGACCTCTGAAAAGCCTGTAGGGTTAGGAAAGAGTCAGTCATGCATTAGGGGTGCATGAACTTTCATTCTGAAGAGTTTGCTTTCTTGAGGACAACTGAGGTAATTTATTTATTAATAAGGAGATACAATGGGTGCAAGTCAATGGGCATCATTACGAGTTTGGAGGTAGCCATGCCATCATTCCTGGCATGGCTACCTCCAAACTCGCGTTCGGGTCCCGAAAAAAGGGAATTACCGAGCCATTCTGATTTTTGCAGGCCCGGTAATTCCAATTTTCGGGACCCGTACCCGATACGTCCCCATTCCCATTGAGCCCCTATAGGGCTCAATGGGAATGGGGAGGATGCTAACAACAGACCCGTTAATGACTGGTCCGTTGTTAGCATCCTGGTCTGCTCGTGGGTGCCGGTATGCACGTCTGGCCAGACCAGACGTGCATACCGCCACCCGTGAGCAAACTCGTAATGTGGCCGCCCGGTATGAACGGTGCCAGTACTTTACCAGCACCATTCATACCGGGGCCGGCAGGGCCATAATGAGGCCCAGTGACTTTAAAAAGGCTGGTAGGGCTGAAGCAGAAACAATCACATGTTAAGCATTCGTGATGTAGTCTCTGATTTTGCTTAAATAAATATTCAGGTAGGATTGCAAACGCAGGAGCTCTGTATCTGGGAAACAACACAAAACGTATATCTACAGTAAGAAGGCTATTGGTACCGGGAGCACCATAGGTGCCCCAGACACTAAAGTGCTGTAGCTCAGCCCCCTTGAAATGTGCAGGCCACTTTTGTGAATATGCTGGGCTGTGCATTTCTGAAAATAGTGTAAATACAAAATTAATCCTCTGCACATTTTTAGTTGCATTACTTTTGTAAATGTTGTGCTGCGGTGTGTTGTTGCAAACAAAGAGTTCATTTGAGTTTTTATATTACAGAACAATCCAGAGGCAACCCATTAGTCATTTAGACACTTTCTTTGAGCCTCCCTGACAGGAAAGGCTCTGAATTTCTGATCTAGTCAATCAACGTTATAGTTTGTTTGCTTTGAACATGTTCTCACAGAACAGGTCTGACCTCTTCAACCAAGTGTTCACAGTAACATTTCATTAGCATGAGCTCTCATAAACTTAACCCGAAATTGCCATCCGAAACCCTTAAAAGTTCGGACAAACCCGACTCACCCAAATAAAGCAAGAATTCGGGTGATCTGGGGTTTGGCTGAATGTATTCAACCAGGCGTAGTTTTGTGGTATGTTCTTTGTGTATGGTGTTGCATCATATTTCCATTTGTGTTGTGTGTTATGCTTTATGTGGTTACATTGTGGAAAGTGCGTTGTGTTGTAGGCCTGTGTCTAGTGATAGGTATGTGTGCTATGTGGTGTATACGTTGTTTTGTGTATGTATCCTGCACTGTTTTCATGTTGTGTTATTGTCAAGGTATTGTGAAGGAGGGTGCGTTTTGTAGAGATATATATACATGATGTGTAATGTTGTAGTGATATATGATTTGTCATTTGTCTGGTATGTGTATTAAGGCCTGTGTGGCTGTGTTGCTTTCTGATTTTACGGCATGTGATATGTTGCGAAAGTGTGCTTTGGTATGTGCACGTAGTAGCGCATGAGTGATGTGATGCCTTGCAGAATGTGAATTGTTGTTTAGGAAAAGAGTATTCTTTGTTATGATATGGGTGAATATTTGAGAGTGTGATGGGGGCTGTCAGTGGGAGAAAGGAACGAGGTGTGGCATGGCAGAATGCATGTTTGTGTGGTATGAACACTGTGAGGTTGTCTGTTATGTTTGGCTAAGTGTTGTATGTGTTATATAGTATTATGCCCTGATATTTGTGTTATATGCGTATTGTGTAGTTTTTATGTTGTGCACTGTGTTATTTGTGCTCTCCTTATGTACTTAGCATGGCATGTGGAATGTGTGTTGTGGTATTTATATTGAGAAATATATGTGTTTTTGATGTGTTGTGGTAGGCGCAAAGTGCTTTGATTTTGGTGAACCAGCCAAGCAGGATGGGTTCCTCTTGTTATGAGGTTAATGTATAACAGTGGACAGGGCCTTCCAGGCTTTGGGTGGGACGGCCAGGCCCCCTTGTACGGTAACAACGTGTGAACTAATACCACATTCAGCAAACTCATTTTGTTCAGAACATGTGGATGCACTATGTTGCTAGCCCAATTCTTACCATTTGCTCTGTATTCAGAATTAGGATAATATTGTCTGCACCATTCACGTCATGTTCCCAAATGTTCGAAAAAGCTACATTTGGACATTAGGAGGAAGAATGAGCTTCACTAATTAGTTTGGATGGAAGGAGGGCTGCACTGGAGAGGAACAACAAGGATATTGACTGCACTTTGGAAACTGTGAGGGGATATATGGGCTGCACAGGGGGCTCAGGGAACAGTGAACACCACTGGATTAGGAGTGAGGGGAAAGGTGTTGCATTGGGGGAGCTGTGGTGGCACGAGGCTGCTCTCTGGAAACTTTGAGGTGATATGGCTGGGGATCTGGGAGGACGCATGACGTCCACTAGGGTTTCTGTGAGAGGATGGTAGGTACACACAGGGGGCTGAGGGAATGGTGGAAATGCACACATTGGTTGCTCGGATAAGGTGTGAGATACACTGGGACAACGGTATATAGACGTTTTAATGGGGGAGTTGAGAAGGGTACTATTGCTAGTTGGGATCTACCCTAGGGATCTGGTATGTGGTGAGACAAGGATTGGGCAGCTGGTATGCTATAAGAGCTGCGCGTGGGCTAAAGAAAGGGCAGCTGGAGGATGCACTTGGAAAGCGTATAGGTACTCAGCACTGTATGGAAAGACCTCCGCATCCCCTCTTTGGATCTTGTCACAACCACATCATAAAATATTTCCAGGAAAGACAGTTCATGTTATTTTTCCCCTATAAAACAAGCATCGATATTCCCAGTCATAAAAGTCCCCCACAGAGCCCTTGTGCGTGGTGCAGACAGGGTAATCCGGTTTCAGCGCGTGCACAGACATAGAGATTTCAAGATTAAAGAGTGAGATTTGAGTGGTTGGGACAAGAGATAACTGTTTAACAGAAAAACACGTAAGTCTTCTTTGCACTCCATTAACATCCGTGGAGCCATTGAGACAGGCTAAGCATACAGCTGCACTTCAATGCACGAGGCTGTCTGTTGGTGCACTCTTTTGGATGACTTGAGAGATCCCACAGTGTTTGGCTTTGCCGTATACCAGTGACCGAGAGCTGCTCCCCCACCCTGCCCTCACTTCAGGTGGCATGATCTAAAAGAAACACTCAATACCTATCATATCCATCACAATGAGAGCTATTTTATTTTCATTCAAAAAATGGTGGGAAACCTTTCCTGCTTTGGGCAGCATAATCGACCGAACCCCTGGAAAATGTGTTCAATGGGCCACTGATGGCGGAGGATAAAGAAAGGACCACAGATGACTGGAGAGAGACAGGTGACCACTGACGGCTGGAGAAGTTAAGCAGACCTCCTTAGGCTGTGGAGAGTACTGGTGACGTTTGAAGTATGGGGATGATCTCTAATGACTGAGAGAGTTGGAGAGAAAAGCTCTGATCTGTGTATTTCTGGGATTAATAAAGCGCACACCTAGCTGTCAATCAATGGATCACTGTACATAGGTTCTGATGACGGAGGAGAGGGAGGGTATCTTTTATAGAGAGAGTGAACACCTCTAATGAGTGCTTAGAGTGGGCACACCCTATGAGCCACACATGATAAACAGTGATTACAGCGAGGGAGTTTTAGGGATGGGGAAAGGAAGTGGACCTTCTGTTATCAGAGAGAAGGGAATAACCTATCATGTCTGAAAAGAAATGTACTACTGGTGGCTGAGAAGAGGGATATGCTTTCACAGGCAATTATCCAGGCTTGTTATGCTGTTCAGTCAATTTAGGGCATCATCCTCTGTGAGTGCATTACAACAAGGGATGGTGAGGAGGGATCATGGGTGCAGGCTATACATGGTATTGAATTGTGAAAATCTGATAGAGGTAAAAATAAACAGCATTATCACATACAAACTCAGACATGGGTGGAAGCATAGTCCAATTGCATGGAGCACTGTTTGTAAAGCAGTGTAAGTAATGGAGCAGTGTCTGATTCAATTGCTCCTTGGTCATTAACATCTGGATGGTACCCAGGTGACAGGGCCCTTTACAAATTGCTTCCTAGATTTTCAATATACTGGGAACCCCAATCTGAAATCATCTTACTGGGCAAGACATGTACCATACAACATTCCTAAAGAAGATTTGCTTCATGGCAGTGGCTGTAAGTAGATGAGACATTGATAAAAGAGTGGGCCAAATCGGAGAAAGAGTCAACTGTAACCAGTATTGCTGTATTGGTGTCCCATTTGTTATGAGCCATAATGAAGCCCATCAAATCGGTGAGCCTTGGGCCATCTGGTAGTTCCAAAGTTTGTAAGAGACCAAGGGGCTTGACGATTGGTGCTTTCAATTGGGTATACACAGGGCATGAGGTAGCATAGGCAGCATATCCTTTTCAAGGTTTCGTCAAAAATATGATTACCTAGGACTTGGAATGTTCTTTTAGAGAAGGTGCTTCCATTCCTGATAAGCCTCCTTGCTTGCCCAGAGCTCTCTCTGTAACACAGAAAAGATCTGATTGGACGCCATCAGCTGCCGAGAGTAATAATAAACAGGATTCCCCTGACCATCAGGTTGTACCTATAGTAGCACAGCCCCCAGAGGCCCAAGATGCTACTATATGGACAGGGTGGGTTTGAGTGACATAAGTCCAGGGCTTGCGTAAAGGGTCTCTTCCAGGATAGAAAGGCAGTGTTGGCTTGGTTGTCCCAGACAAAGGATATGTTATTCTTGAGGAGAGGTGTTATGTAAATTGAGTAGGTGGAACCATTTGGCCTAAAACTCCCCCCACAAATTTACAAATCTAGAAACACTGGATTTCCATGATGGAGTAGTGGGCCAGCCAATCAAGGACTGATGACATCTTACTGGGGTCCATAGAGATACCCTTCAAAGGCAATATATGCCCCAAATATTCCAGACTCCCCTGTTCAAACGCACATTTTTCTGCCTTCACAGACAGAGAATGTTCTCAAAGTCACTGGAAAACTGTCCATACATGTTGAACATGTTGTTCCTTGACTTGAAGAAAGGCCACAATATTGTCTAACTAAACTCTAACATAGACATTCAATATATCAGAGTATTGTGTGTCCATGAATCCTTGAAAAATGGTTGGGGTGTTGCTGAGACCAAAGATTATGACTCTGTACTCAAACAAGCACAAGGCAGTGCAAAGGCTGTTTTACATTCATCACCAGCCAAGGCCCTCAGCAAACGGTGCACCCCTCCAACATTTGAATTAATAAATATTATTGCCCGTCTGACTCCAAGATGTCCATGATAAGAGGCAGTGGATAACTGTATCTGAGAGTTCTCTCAATAATCTATGCACAGCTGGAGGTCCTCTGTCTTTTTAGGTACAAAATCATGGCACTTTGGTGGGTGGTCTAGAGGGCACGATTAACCCATTTCCATGAAATATTGTTGCTACCTCTTCTTTTCTGACTTTGAGAGGGTGCACATGTGTCTAAATGGTACAATGTTGTCCAGGCCAAGGTATATATGACAATCCTGGTCTTGAAGAGGTGGCAGAACCTGGTTGGTAAACTTCACAAACACATCCAGAAATGTGTGATTATGGTAAGGAACTCCTTCCAACTCAGTTACTGTGATCGTCACAGTCTGCTGGAATGGCCGCTGAAGGCTCTGCAAATCATGCCAGTAACTGCATGTCATACACTCTGAATAGCGAATGTTCTGTTTGCACGTGTGAGGGAAAGTGTATGTTTGAGCGACTGGTGGTTGGATGGGTATGAAAGTGATTATGTTGGTGTACAAGGCATTGGGGGGAACATTAGCATTGTTTCCTTAAGTGACATGGCATATTTTACTGGCATTTTTTAGCAAAGCCAACTTGATGAATGTTATCACGTGGCTCGACTGGAATTTTGGTTTATCCAGTCTTGCTATTTTTTACTGTGGCATCATAGATTATTACTGAGCATCTATGGTAAAGCATGCATGATAGGTGTTCTTATGTGGCTAGACTGGCCTACATTGCAGCCAGTTTAGACACATTTTCTTATTGTGGCATGGCATTTATTATGGCAAGGCCAACAGGAGTATGTTCTTGCGGGGGGCTCCTGGCATATATTTGTAGAGCCAGCTTCGGCATTTCTTCTTATAGTTTCATTAATGGCATTATGCGCAAAGCAAACATGAGTATATTCGAATATAGGAATACTGGCATATATTGGCAGAACCCGCATGAAAAAGTATGGGCACAGCTAGTGAGAAAATGTTTTTTTTATACTGACATATACTATGGGGAAATGCATGAAAATGCTTTAGGGAAATGTTCCTGTGCACTGTTGTGATTTGCATCTATTGGATTTTTTCCTACAAAACCGGCTGTCTTTTACCTAACTTTTCATAGAAAGTGTGCTTTATTTTAACCCATTATTCAAAACATTTGCTTGGTTGGTTCAGGCTCCTTCGCAATGCTTGGTCTCTCTCGCTTACTTGTGAAAATATGTACGCCCCTACAAATAAACAATTCACCGGACGCCTAAGGTGGCTGGCACATTTGGTTGGCAGGGGCAAGGCACAACCCCTTTGTTTCTAAGCTAGGTGAAATATTTAAGCTTTGATTAAAAAACATACTTGCACCTTTCGCCTGGTGTTGTGCGGGCATTCCCCTGCAGCGGCATGATCACAATGGACGTTCCAAAAGCATGGCAGTCCATTCTCTCAGCCATTCTGCCACCTAATGATGGGACAAACATATAGTGTATCCTTGGGAAAAGGAAGTTAACAGAGAAAAAGCCCACAGGTGGAAAACCCCTGGCTAAAGGGAGGTCAGGTGGGCATGTGCCAGGGATTGCATGGGGTCCAGGGGGTGAGGGTCCACATGCTAAGTGCAGGTGGATTGGGTGGCAGGGGGCCTGGTGTGCTGTACAATTCAGGAAACAGGCAGCCAGTCACAGTGGCAGACTTGGGTGTTAGCAGGGGGTGGGGGTACGGAAGGAAGAAGAGAAAAGGAGGGTCTTGAAGAGCTTCTGGAACTTAAGCAGACCCGGCTCAAGCCTGAGAGGGGCAAGGGGGCATTCCAGAGGCAGGCTCCTGCGGAAGAGGGAGATCTACCCCCACTCTCTACTTAGAGAAGTGTCTGATATGCAGAGAGATGGAACTAGAAGACCGGAGGGCTCTAGCAGGGAGGTATTTAGGGAGAGAGAGAGTTGGATGTAGCAGGGTTCCAGGCCCCAGAAAGCCTTGTGGATGATGCATAGGGTCTTGAACTTGATGAACTTAAGGGTCTGTATCTGCAACCATACAGCCCTTTCTCTCTGCAATTATGGCCACCTGCTGTCTGCACTTCTGAGTTAATGGCACTTCCCCCTTCCACTCCCCTCTTCTCTGCACTTGCGTAATCTGAATGACACAAGGCCTAGTAGGATAGTTATTTTGTCCTCCCTTGTTTCCCCCTCCTTGTCTTGCCACACCTAGAAACACCTGTGTACAGGCGCATTATAAATACCACATCATATCATATCCTACCAGCAACCGGGAGCCAATGGAGAGATTTTATGGCTTGAGATATGTGGACCCTGGGCTTGAGGCCAATGATAAGTCTTACAGTCCTTTTCTTGATTAGTTGAAGGGGTTGAAGGGAGGATAAGGGATGATTTAGGAAGAGGCTGTTGTAGTAGCCCAGCCTAGAGAGGACCAGAGCTCTGGAGACATTGAGTTTCTGGGGGAAGGTGAGAAAAGGGGGAATGCATCCAAGGAGGTGCAGCTTTTAGTGGGTCTTCTTGGCAAGGTCTGCGATGTGAGTAGAGATGGAGAGAGAGGAATCAAAGATGACACCAAGGATTTGAGTGGAGGGGACCCATAGAGGACAGCCAGAGGGTAGGAGGGAAGGAGGGAGCTGGAGTCCGACGAGAAGGATCTCAGTCTTACTAGCATTAAAGCAGAGATTGTTGGCAGCACACCTTGCCTGAATAGCTGTCACACAGTCAGGGATGAGAGAGCAGTAGAGGGAAGCTTGAAGGAGAACTGTGTGTCATCTGCATAAAACTGGAAGTGAAGGGAGAAGGAAGCGATCAGGTGGGCCATAAGGGGAAAGGTAGATGTTGAAGAGTCACAGCGAGAGGATAGTGTCCCGAGGGAGGCTGCAGGTGGAGAGTGTGATAGGGGAAATAATAGGGCCCAGTTGAACCTTGGAAGGTCGGTCATAGAGGAATGAGGTCAACCAGTTAAGTACCAGGTAAGCAATGCCAAGGGTCTCACAGAACCGATTTGTCAGGGTAGCATGATTGACCGTGTCGAAGGCAGAGGAAATATCCAGAAGGATAAGAGTGTATGGAGAGTTGGAATTGAGATTAAAGAGCAAGACTTCACGGGTGTTCAGTAGAGCTGTTTCCCTGCCTCTGGCTGCTCTGAAGCAAGACTGGTGGTCGGGAGATAACCAACAGATTCAGTGTGTTGGATCAGTTGGGAGATAACCAGCTTCTCCAGGAGATTTCCCAGAATGGGGTAATGGAGATAGGGTGGTAGTTAGCCTGGGAGGAGTGGTCGACAGAAAGCTTTTTGAGGAGAGGATGCACAAGGGAGTGCTTGAGGGGTAGCATGAAGGAGCCAGTGGCAAAGGAGTGATGACAGAAATCAGCCAAGGCTGGCGCCAGGGAGGCAATGCTGTCCTTGATATTTCTGGGTGAGCACATGTTTGGAGGAGACTTTCATAATGAGGACTTGTCTAGAAACCTCATCTGCTTCTATGGGAGAGAAGGAGGGAAGGGGAGAGGGGGGCCAAGGGAGGCCTGAGAGCTGTGCACAGAGGAGGGAGAAGAGAGCATGAGAGTGAGGACAGGATGTTGTGAGTTATGGTTAAGGAGGGGCATGCCAGTGACGTACAGAGGGTTAGGGATGGCAGGGGAGAGGTGGAGACTGCAGGGGGCACACTCCTCTCATCGCAGGCCCAGTGGCTCATTGGATGTGCAAAGCAGACAACGAGAAACACTGACGAGATTACCGAGTACTGCAGGCTGCTCTTACCCACTCCCAGCTTGCTAGACCTAGCACCCATACCCTTCCTGTTGCTACAGTACTTGGTATGAGCTTCACAGAAAGCCCTGCCACTTGAACCTAACCATGCAGGAATTCATCACTAATGGACTGCCAACCTGTTAGTGATGGCGGCTTCATGGTTTTTCCTGCATCCCTGTTATTTCTCCAGCTAACGAGATGTAGATTGCATGTGAAAAAAGCTGTGGCCCATTTAGCTACATTTACAACCGCCTTTTTCAGGTTCAACACAGATATCTGCTCTTGGCACTGCCTCTTTGTCCAGTGGATCCTGGGTTGGAAGCACAGGTGTAGGGGTAACAGAGGGGGGAGGCAGGGGTAGCATCTGCTAGCCCTGGCATCCCTCAAATGATGCCCCTGAGCACGTGTGCACCTCATTGTATGTAACGTACACCTCAGCGACATTGAATGTGTCAAATTCTGAAGATGGCTCAGTACATTAGTCAATACATTCCTGATCAGACTGGCGGCTTTCTCAATTATTATTAGTTGTACAAAGAGAGAAGTTGGCACCAAGAGGTGCAGTTCAATCTTCAAGTTAGGTTTTTTTTTATCTTTCTCACTGCATGGCCCTTTTTTCCACTGTCCAATTCATGGTTGCTTTTATCAGTTATTAATTACCTTAAAATACGGGCTGCATATCAGAACTGCATGGCCTCTGGTAAGTGTCGAAGCGGCACCCCAGAACACCATGCACACTCTGCTTTCCACCACCTAGGACTTTAATTGGCTGGCCGAGCGAGCGCTGTGCAGGATAATGGTGGTTGTGATGCACAATGTACCACACAGCTGATAATGGCAAATGACGGCTCACAGCCAATGCCTGCCTTTATCCCCTGCTCCGGGGGATCACAGGAGAGGCACTTAGGGGCCCCGGTGCACTATAATCAGACTTCCAGTGCCGCTAGTGTGAATCTCACTGCATTTCAAGCAGGGCTGTGTCTGTACCGCTGCAGCGCCAGGGAGGAGTTACCTTCACTGGCAGGATTCTTCTGCTATATCAGCTCTTGACCAAAACTAATGATGTACACAGAGGCAGGATTCATTATTCAGCACTCCACTTCCATTCTCCACTTCCATGCAGCAGATTCTAGCATTTGTGCTGTCAGATATGCCGCCATTTTGTCAGCTGCTCGCTAGCGCCCGCCAAAACGTATTCTTCTCTCGCACTAGGCTCTCCAGATTTAACACTTGCAACACGTGTTGCACCTCTTATTTTGGGCATCCAAAACAGAGGCGGCAGGAGTTGTAAAGCTCTACAGTGCTAGACCTTGCTGCCTCCAATGCAATTAACAACGTGTGCACCGGGCACTGCTGCACAGCTGTCCCCTTAACAACCGCCTGTCAATGAATTAGTCAACATCTTTCAGTTGTCAGGTTATCAGCATATTATCAGGGTAATGGCTCGAACTGGGCTACAGGGCCACAGGGCAATGCCCAAACCAAAAAGGCAAAATGCTAGTGTAAGCTGTTTTTTGGGTTAAAGTGGGTACGTGTTTCACCAATGTGGGCCAGTTTGATGAGTTACTTCACTATGCGGCTAGTAGTTTTGACCATTGTTGCTCAATAAATATATTTTAAATTGCACAATTTGAATCACATTTGGGTACTATTCAAACAGTCTGTCACAAAGGAATGAATTGCCATTTGCAACCATGGGCCACTTTTTCATTGGTGCCCGAGACAATTGAATGCCACAGTCCGAACCTGATAATGGGGCATTTACATCTGAAAGGCAGAAGGAGGACCCCAGTTAGCTACATATTCTGTGCCGTCTTCCAAGACAGTTAAAGTGATGCAAGTAAAATGTCTTTTCAAAGATTTATGTATATTCATTGTGTCTACTTTAAAACGGTTTTAGAGGCATTCAACACTGCATTCTGTATTTATAGTCTTTCATTCAGGATGTGGAAAATAAAGCTGTAATCCAACCCTGCTTAACCGGAGGCTTTATATATTGGCAGATTGCTGTTTTGTGCCATTTGCAAGCAATCTCCATAATACAGTAGTTGTTCAGTTCTTGAAAAGCAAACAATTTAAATATTTGTACCATCTAGAGTTCCGAAGGTAACTATCTGTTCAAGTGCCTACATTTCAGAATGGTACAAATATTGTCTTTACTGCTTAACGAAAGTATATTATTCTGCGCCAATATTTCAATCTCACTGGGCTACATGTTTAGAAGTGTAAATGGCATGCAAGGGATCAGCAACATTAGCACTTGCATGCTCTAATGTCCACTGCATGAAATTATCAACGTTTTTAAAGATGAATGCAAAAGTGTAGTGTAAAATGAGGCACCATCGCATTACACCTCCCTTTTGCACTCCATTTCACAAAAGTGCAAATGTCGCCTCATATAACGGGCTGGTTTTGCAGGCGCGTAGTGGACGAGGAAACATACTTCCCGCCGCATCTCCCACTGCAAAATATGAACAAGATCACCCGGGTCAGTAAAGTGAGGTATAAAAGCTATACACCACGATTTCATGCCTCACTTTACAGCTCCAGGACATAGAAGATGAGCGCACTATGGGGGTCATTCCGAGGTTGGAGGTAAGGGATTACCGGCGCCTGTAAGGGCACCGATGGCGGTTATCCCTTACCTCCGTATTCCGAGTTCCCTTTGCGGGTCCCTCTTTACCTCCTGCTTCTAGCAGGAGTAAATTACGGGACCCGCAAAGTGACCTTGGAGTAAATTACGGCACCGTAATTTACGGTGCCGTAATTACCTCCTTCCCCATTCCCATTGAGCCCTATGGGGGCAGAAATGGGGATGGGGAAGGGCTATGGTGAAAGGGGAATTACCGGTCCATCCAACCTTGGAATGGACCGGAAATTACTCCATTCACCATGCCGGTATTCCATGGAGTAAATAGCTCCATGGTTGCCAACCATGGAGCTATTTACTCCATGGTGTAGTCCTAACTCGGAATGAGGGCCTATGTTTTATCGAACATTGGCTGGGAGTCCGTATAAGTGATTAAGTTTATGCTATTCCAAAAAAGCCTCTGCTACAGTGGGGCAGATTTCATGTTTTTAGGGATAGGCAGGTGTCCACATGCTCCTCTGCTCTGGCCCCCTCATGCTGTCTCCTTGAGTTGGTTTATTGTAGCACTGGCCCCGCCACAGTTACCTGTCACCTGCTTTAACAGGAGGATCTAAATATATATACCAGCTCAGAGCAGAGCAGACTTGCCTTATCAGAACTTCCGTTCCAAGTTAATCTCCTGGCTGAAACTGGAGACCCACTAAAACCAGGTAGTGTCCAGCGCTACACGCACACATCGTAACCACGTGTGCCTCTTGCTTATCTGTATATTACATTACGGCCTGCTGGCCTACTGTTGATTTGTATATATTGTATATAACATTTGTGCACCTATATTTGTATTATGTATTTTCCTCGTGTAGTGTAACCAAGCTTCGAAAATTCTTGTAAAGTCTGCGCCCTGATACCCCCGGGTACGTTCGCGCATTATAAATAATAAAACAAACAAACAAACAAACAAGCTCATCAGGTCACCAGAGATTCTAATAAAACAGACTGACTGCAGGAGAATAAACATTCCTTTCCTCCCCTGCTACTGCCAGTCACCAGGGAAAATTGGGCCAGGCAGAGCTCTTCCCGCAGTAGAATGAGTAAAACATGCCCTGCAGTTATGTTGTTATTGGGTCTTGTAGAGCACAACTTCTGCCAGTTCATTGTCTTTTGGCGCTTCTGGATCTGCAAGTGGTTGGGTATGGGCCACACTAAGGTGTAGAAGGAACAGGGTATGGTTGCTTTGTTGTAATGTTAATGTGCGCAAATCTGCATAGGTAGGCCTGAGTGCGGATTGAATTTTTCAAGTTGTCTGAAGCAGTTGTTGTTGTACGCTCCAAGTTATGTAAAATGTTTAGGTGGTTGTCAATGTTAGGTTAAATCATGATGTTCCAAGGTGTGCTATTTTAGTGCAGGAATTCAGGGCCTACACTTTGCAGTCACTTGCCAGAACCCTACCTTCTAATGGACCATTGAAACCTCAAAAACACTTCAACAGTAGCACCATTCAGACGTATATGGGATTATGGTGCAATGCAGGTGGGCGTGCACCATGAACCGCCCAACTCGTGATGATGCCCAAAGAAAGTGAAAAAACACTGGCGGCTCTCAGCAATTTGAAAAGGTGCAACACCATGGTGGGGGCGTGTCCTACAACAGTTTAGGATGGAGATGGGGATGGGGCTAAAGTGTGCCCCAGGTGAGAACAGCGACCCCTCTTCCTCGAAGAGCACAGTCCGGGCAGTGCTCTGCATGTCAGCCTAGCACCAGGACTGCAGCCTATTGCCATTTAGGCAAAGGATGAATGTACTGGCCCAGCAAGTACTCATGCACCATAAGATTGCAGCATCTACACAGACGAACTGAATTATTAAGGGGAATAGACTAACAATATTTCTTTGTATTTAAACGTGGCCCAACCCTGATGAATACCAAGTCATTTGAACTAACCCTTTCACCCTCTGGTTGAAACTGGTCGGCACGAAAGAATACTTCTGGTTGGAGAATATTATTACAACAGCAGACCAGTTTGTCCTAAGTGTTCATTTGGACATTGATGCTAAAAAGAAGTCTGACCTAGTGCACTATTGACACAAAATGACAGTCTTGATTGAGTCATATTGTTGTACACATGATTGCTTGAGTGGAGATTTGAATGCAGGTAGCTAGAATGAGATGTGACTCTGAATAGATACATTTGAAGGAGCTTTGTTCATATTGTAATATTTTAGTTCATAAGTGTGTGAGAAGAAAAGAAAAATACATTAACACTTTTATGATAATACATATCCTAGTCCAGCTGCCCGTCTTTTGATGCCCTGAGTGGTGTATTTAGGTGGCAAGATGAAACATACATTTCTTACATAAACCTCTAGGTAATATTATTTGCATTGTGCATTTTATACAATATCGTTCATTCATTTACCTTTATTCGACATTAAGTCTTTAAGTATACAATACTGGCAAGATGACCCATAGTCTCAAGCGAGCAAGAGACCACATCAGAGCTCAGGCTGGCTGTATACTAGGGTTTACACCACCCCCCTATCTTAGAGGGCTGGCAATACTGCCCGACATCCCACGCTATATCTCCTCTTCGATGTTCTGCAGCACTCTCATTTCTAAGGAGACCTATCCTAACACCTTCATTTCGCCTCCTGATCTCCTCCTGCACCTTCTCAATGCCTCGCTACCTGATTGGTCCACTGCCACTCACTTGCTAGACCATGTTTGTCTTAGGGCTCACAGCCATCTTTCTTTTAGTCTTCTAGGGACTGAACAAGACCCTCTCTCTAACGTCTCCTCCTCTCTCAGTATCTCCTCCTAGAACCTGTCTGATGTTCCTTTACACCTCCTCTCTAGTCTGACACACTCCCTCCTTCCTGTAAGTGCTCCTCCACTCCTCTCTGGCAGTCCCACTTCTTACTTCTGTAGCAGTTCCTCTTCTTCTCCCCTCTTGCCTTAGCCACCTCCTTCCAAACACTGATATTCTTTCATTCCTCCTCTCCACTCTGGTTGCCATTCCCCTTCCTCCTAAAGAGGTGCCTCCACTTCACACCCTCCATTATCAACTTCCTTCTTCCCCTCTTTCTGTCTCTCCCCCTCCTCTCTTGTGTGACCTTGCTGTTTTCTCTCCTTCCTCCTCGTTTCTCTCCAACCTTCTCTATTAGAATTTTGCTCCAATCATAAACTCTGTCCTAACACTCACCTGCTCCATCTCCAAACACCAACACCAATAGCTCCAAGCATACTCTTTTATCCCCCTTCATTGTAGTAATTGGGTTTGCGATTGAGGTGTGTTTTCCACTGTGGGTGATTGGAGATGAGATTTCCTTATTGGCTACTTGGGCTCCCAACTACAACTTCTACGGGTGTAGAGAATTGGGCCGGGCAAATGGGTTCGCAAGGGTCCAACTCAAGTGACGATCGTGCTGCAATATCATCTATGGCCACAGATGCAGAGGCACCCCATTGACCAGTGCCGGCATATCTGAATAGCCTGGAAGTGAACCGGCAGGCAAGGTCAGTGTCCCGAATTGAAGGCCCGCATTTAAGGCCCTACCCTGTCAGGGCCTGTTGGGTCCTGGAGGGAGAGCCCCATATCCTGCAGTCAGCCTCATAGTGTCAACTTCCCCTCTCCGTTACCATGCTTCAATCTCTACAGTTTTCCTTTGATAGGTAAGAGTCAGCCACCTACTACAAAGCACTTATCTGTAACCCTTTATTGTGCTGACTCAATAACTATGCCTAAACCCACATCTTTCTACCCACTTGTGTAGCTAGTACCTCATCTTTGCCACCCCTCTTATACTGGCAAGGTACAACCTCCACCCCCCTTCACACCAGGCCTTTACAGAGACCACCTCGCAGCTCACCCCAAGCCATAACAAGCCACAATTGTGCTACCAGACAACCTTCCACCACCTTTGTGGCCGCACCCTCCCCCTGCCCAACTCCTCATGCCTACCTGCTGCCAGCATCCATGCCCATATGCCAATCTCTTTGCACCTACCCGCAACCAGCAACCAGGCCCAGATGCTCAACTCCTTGAGCTTACCCGCTGCCAGCAACCAGACCAAGATGCACAAATTCTTGCGCTTACCCACTGCCAGCAACCAGGCACAGATGCTCTTCTCCTCACGCCTACCCACTGCTAGCAACTATGCCCAGATGTCAGAACTCATCTGATTCTGCACACACTGCCAAATATACCCTGTATCACCCTGGTACGGATTAAACTTACCCTCCTGCAGCACCACCTCTCCAGCGCAGACCTACCCAACACCCAGGGCGATGTCCCTCCCAACCACTATATCTCAGCAAAGAGTCTCCTAACACTCAACTGTGAGGCCATAATTACACAAGCATTGTCTCCAAGCCATGCACAGGCCCACCCAGACTAAGGCGGCTACACACCCGCACCTCCGCCTTATCCTCCACACCAATTGCTAACTGCCCTTCATGCCATTTTTCAAAACTGGACTTGAAGCCCGCTGCTGTTACCACCCCTCCTCCCACCCTGATACTCAAACCATTCTCCTGTACACTCATCAATGTCTGCTCCATTTGTGCTCACGCCATCGATGTACATGACCTCATATTATACAATGACCTGTAATTGCTCACCACCACTGAAATGTGGCTGCATGACGCTGCTGGCCCAGCGCTATCCTTAGCCATCACATCGGGATATGCCATTTTGAGCTCTGACAGACCTGTCAAATCAGGTGGTGGTGTCACCATTACTAAATCGTCCGTAACCATGAGGGCCTCCCCACTTCCACACTTTGAAAGGATACAAACTCCTGCTTGCCAAACTTGAAGCTAACCCTCAAACCACCATCATCATCCTCCTCTACCACCAGCCCAATCACCTCAACTCCCCAGAACTGACATCTCCTCCTCCAAACCCAACACCAGATTCATCCTACTCAGGGATTTTTAACTTGGGCTTGAATGACATTTGTGACACCAAGGCCACTGCCCTTACTGCCATGCTGCTAGACATGAACCTCCTCCAAGCCGTCACCACCCCTTCTCATGTCCAAGGATGTACCCATGACTGGATCTTGAATCTGAACACACTAGTGATGGTCACCACTATTTACCCCCTCCCCTGGACAGAGCACTGTCTTACCACATGAGCCCATGACTGCCTGCAAAAATGTCAGCTGCCTCCCCAAAACCTCAAGACACTCCCCAGCAAACTCACCACAGAGCTGCTAGAAGCCACTATTGATGCCTGCCTCTCTTCACTGCCTGACAATAACGACCCTGATATTATTCTCTATGCCTATAATGCTAAGCTATTACACACTCTTGACCTTCTGACTCCCCTTAAGACCACACTACAAAAGAAGCCGACCAATCGCAAAAGGTTCACTGAAGAACTAGTCACCCTCCGCAGGAGTAAGAACCACTCCATTACACACAAAGAAGCCTTCCTCGCTGCTGTCAGAATTTACAAAGCCATCATTATCACAACCACCTCTAGCATCTATAACACTATAATTAGTGAAGCAAGCTCCAACACTAGGGAGCTATTCAAAATCTTCAAAGACTTGGAATGTTCAGCATCTCCCATGGCCAGATTACTCAAAGACAAAGCCTGATGCACAGGCCTTCAATCTGCACTGACTAACAAAACCCACAACCTCAGAGACAAAACCATCCTCAAAAAGTCAACGCTCTCTGCCAATGATGTGACTCCCCCTAACCAGCCGGATTCATCCACCACCACCTTATCACTGTTCAACTTCACCCCTGTCACTCATACCGGCATCCAAATGATCATCGAGTGACTAAAACCTTCCACTTGCAAGGGAGACATCTGCCTCTCTCACATCGTCAAAATGTGTGCTACCTCCCTCGCACCCATTATCTCCGAATTCATGAACTCCTCCTTCGCATTGAGCTGTGTCCCAAGAGCCTTCAAACAAGCCTGGGTCACACCTCTACTCAAAAAGTATTATCTTGACTCTACTCTCCCTACCAACTACCACCCTATAACAACAGTACCTTACCTCCTTAAAGTTCTTGATCATACTGCCTACACCAAATTACAAATCCACCTAGAAGACCACAACCTTCTAGGCTGGTGCCAATCAGGCTTCAGACCCAGACACAGCACTGAGGCCACCCTCTTAGACCTCAAGATACAGTTTGACAGAATACGCAATGCCCGAGAGCTCACCATCTTCCTCCTTCCTGACCTCTCTGCGTTCTTCGATCTTGTTGACCACAACATCCTCTGCCAGCACCTCACCACTAAGTCTAACTTCACCAGCGAAGCTGCCAGTTGGGTCAAATCCTTTCTCAGTGAGCACTCTTCTAGGGTCTTTCATGGCTCTGAAGCAGCTGACCCCATCCCAGTACATTACTGTGGCCCTCGGGGTTCCTGCTGATCCCCAACTCTCTACAATATGTATACTAAGCAAGCCCCTGTTTGACCACCTTGACAACCTTGAGATCCCATACACAAACGATGCTGATGACACCAACATTCTTCTGCAACTCACTCGGAACAGCCCCTTTCACTCTGCCAACATCAATCAGATTTACAGCATCTTTCAGGACTGGATTGCTGAACATCATCTTTGCATGAATGTTGACAAAACAGAGCTTCTCATTGTGGGTTCCTCTCATCGGCTAATAAAAAAATTGGACCCAGATTTTGCCGCCTCCTCATCGATGGCAACATCACCATGATCTCCAGCCAGGTGAAAACCCTGGGTGTTTACCTGGATGTAGAACTTTCTATTCATAAACATGTTAAGGCCTATATTTCCTCTGCTGCTTAGTCTATCAAGCTCATTAACCACAGCAGAAAGTTCCTATCAACTGATAACTGTGTCAGACTAGCCACAGCTTTTATTGGCAGAAAATTGAATTGGATTACTGTAACACCCTACTCTCTGGAACTTCCATGAAAAACATAACTAAACTTCAATTGATCCAAAAAAATGCCATAAGACAGCCTGGGGCATGAAGAGATCTGATCACATTTCCCAAGCGAGGCGAGAGGCCCGCTGGCTTCCTGTCAAAACTTGCATCGAGTTCAACATCCTATCGATAACCCATCGGTGCATCCACAAGACCGCACCGCCTTCCTCAGGAAGCGCATCTCCAAGAAAACACACCAGCATTGCTTACACTCTTCTGCTGCCCTGGCCCTAGCCATGCCCAGGTTCACAAGGAAGGGAACTTTCCGGTCACAGCACCCTCCCTGTAAAATGCCCAACCACCTCACCTCCCTGATGAACCTTCATACCTAACTATTAAAAAACGACTTAATACCTTATTGTTTAACAAGTATGTCTACGGCATCTCTATGTTCTTCCTATGATTTTCTTCATTCCATTATGTATCATCGCCGTGATACTTGCAGGTCTGGGCGCTGTCAACAAATGAAATAATTAAATAAATAAATGGGTGAGTATTTTTGGGCCACAATATGAAAACCCGGGTCCCCCTCTTGGATTTCTTCCCTGTCATCATCTGCATACTGATATTAGTACCTGTGCATGTCCTTACCTCAGTTTCTGCATCTCTCTGAAAACTCAAATCCTTCTCCTGCCTGCAATCAAGGACACAACACGTGTTATGCTGAAATGCATACATTATGTGTATGGTAGGTCCTCCTGGAAGCTAGGTTGACTGCAGATAAGGGGGTCACTTTTCTTGACAACACAAATGCCCTTATCGTAAAGGGGCAGTACTACTTGATGGTGTCATGCGGTAAACCCCTTCTCCCTTGCCCATGGCATGTTGTAGGTTATCATAGTATCCTCCACTATACTGCCCCTGCAGTGACACCTGGCCACCTTGGTTACCCAACCACCCATCACAAGGACCAGGTTGAGGACTCGGCACATCACTCATTCATCAAATCACAAACACCACGTCATCAAAATAGAAAACACCAAGAATCGTTGCTTGCGTTAATGTTAACTAATGCTGTATACATGGATGTACGTGATTATTAGGTACACGAAAATGTCGAATTCTAAAATCACGAATTCAACATGCCCGTAAAGAAATAATCATGCATATCACCCCCCACCCGCAATGCAACCACCCTCCACCCCGTACCATCCATACTTACCTCTGCCGCTGACTTACCTGCTGTTCCTCTGCACGGCTCTATCCCTGTGAGTCGAGTTCCGCTGCACAGTGTTTTTTTTAAAAAAAAAATGTATTTGTCCCAGCTTCCCTTTTAGCGATGCGGGGGACTCCCCCGCCACCCCGAATTCCATTAATGTCGAGTAGGGGGAGCAGCGGACACCCCCGCAACCTCCAATACCCTTATTCAACATTTTTTACGTGCTTTTCAACAGTGCCGAATTAGGCGTTTTCTCGCATTCTGGTTTTTTGATTCAAGCTTTCCCCGATACCATATAAATATATCACCAAATGTCCCAAACCTTCTCCAAACAAAATCTGCCTTCATACCTTCCATATAAGTTACATAAAACTCCCTAAAAAAGAGATAATCAGCATGTGAAAAATGTAAAAATAACTTATGTTTCTTACTACCTTTGCAAAGTTAAAATCTAAAAATGCTGGGAATACAAACATTTGGGTTTAACCTAATAGTAATTACTAATCATGACAATAAAAACCAACATTGTTGGAACCGTTGCTCACCCTCACAAATGGAAAGTAAAAAAGTAATACTGTCACATATGTGTATCTTTACAAAAACAAACTAGCATACATAGCAAATGTACATTGTAGTGTAAAAACACACAGCGGTACACATTAAACACATGGGATTAATATAAACTTTGAATTAAAACACCTCAAAACATACACCCATACTTTCAAAAACAACTACATCACAGCAAGATATACTCTTATTGCCATCTTCATGGAGCATTTCCTACCAAATTGCAACTACCATTGACATGTGAAGAACAAACGGGCAAACACACACCATCAATAAACAAACAAAACACTGATCACACATTAACACATTAACAACGATCTAAGCATGATTTCATGTACGAGCTTGGGTGGGGGAACTAGGGTTTCTGGGAGTTATAATGCCAGGGTGAAGTAGACAGGGGTGGGGTAGGATTGGTTTGGGCGGAACCAAGGGTGGGGTAGTGCGGATGTAGTGGTGAAGTAGGCAGGGTTGAGGTAGGATTGGTTTGGGCAGAAACAAGGGTGGGGCAGTGCGGGTGTAGGAAGTCATGTGATAGAGTGGATGTAGGTAAGCATAGCTTAGGGTGTTTGTAGACAAGCATGAGGTGTGGTGTGGTGTGGGAGGGTGTGTATATAGGGTGTGTATACATTCAAGGGGAAGGGTGTATCTAAGGAGGAATGGGGTCTGTATGGTCAAGCATGAGGTAGGGTATGGCTGAGTTGGTGTAGGAATGTGTGGGGTAGAGTGGGGGAAGTTTTAGGGTAGTCTGATGTAGGTTTAGGAATGGATGGGGGCAGGCAGTTGTGGGCTTGGGTGATGCAGGTCTGGCGTATCCAGGAATGGAAGGGTTTGATAGATTGGCAGGTGTGTGGTAGGGTGGGGCAGGGTAGCGGCAGATGACATGACATAGGGTGTTTTTGTCAGGAATGGGGTAGGGTGTGATGAGTCTGGCACGGGGTGGGGTGGTGGCCGGCACAACTGGAGTAGTTTGGGGGTTGGCCTACTTGTGGTAGGGTCGTGTGGTGTTGGGAATGGATCAAGTAGGGAAGTAGGCCGGTGTGGGGGTAGACAGGCATGGGATGGGGATTTTAGTGGAGTGGTGGGCGTGCGATATGGTGGAGGTTTTGAGGCATTGGTTAGGTGGGGGTTGGTCGAGATAGGCATACCGTGGACAGAGTAGATAGGGTGTAGACAGCCCTAGAGCATGTGGGGGGTAGACAGGTGTGGGAAGGGTGGCAGTACACAGATATGGGTTAGGTTTGTGGTAGGCCTGTATGTGGTAGGGTAGAGGCAGGCAAGCCTGGGGTAGGGTAGAGGCAGACAGGCGTGGGGTTAAGGTGGGGTATAGAGAGTGCAGGTAGGTATGAGGGAGTCTGGGATAGGAGGGGTGTAGATAGCTGTGGAGGAGTGTAGCTGTAAGCAGGCATGGTTTGGAATATGAGCATGCAGATTTAGGCTAGGATGGGGTTGTTTAGGGGTAGCACAGGGTTAGGCTGTGTAGGCAGGTAAGGGGAAGGGTGGGACAGGGTGGTGGCAGGCACTTGTGGGCTAGGGGTTAGGTAGGTGAGGTATATGGTGGGGTGTGCAGGCATGGGTTATTGTGGAGGTAGGCAGGCATGGATAGGATGTAGTAGGCAGGCATGAGTAGGGTTGCTGTAGGCAGGTGTGATTAGGGTGATGTTTGGCATGCTTGGATTAGTGTGAGGCTCAGCACACATGGAGTAGGGAGGGGTTAGACAGGTGTGGATCAGGATGGGGCAGGTTGGCAAGAGGTAGGGTGGGGGTAGGCAGGCATGGGATAGGTGTACAGTAGGCAAGCATGAGGTGGGGTAAGGTGGGGCAGTTATTGGGTAGAGTGGTGAATGTTGGGTTTAGGCAGGCGTGGGTTATGCTGGAATAAACTGCCATGCAATGAGTCAGGGTGGGGTAGGCTTCATTGAGTAAGATAGGGTTGGAAGGGGCAGGTTGGGGCATTTCCTTACAGGCAGTGCTCTATCTCATAGACCTTGGGCAGAATCGTGTGTTGTTCTTGATGCCGAGCCCGAGCCCTGCGTGCTGGCATAGTACTACATATTGCCTTGTGGGCAGAGACATAGGGGACTGCAATTTCTCAGAATGCCTTTGAATGACCCTGAATATCCTAGTATGCAGCACTCCTATAAGCAGCAGGACACTAGCTCACCAAACAAAGAGACCTGCAGATGGCATGTTTTAGCCTCCTATCCCGACATTTCGCCCCGTTTCTGAAGTTCTCTAAGACGTGCTGCTGGAAAGATCTCCAGGAATGTCTGCCCTGCTTCCTTCCCTTTCTCTTACTGGCCTTCAGCTTGGTCTACTTACTCCCACAAGTAGCATTTTCCCTCTGCTGCCTGCTAAACTCCTCAGCGTACGCAATGCAAGCATGTGATGAGAGAGGGAAACGCTTGAGGAGTGTTAGCACCACAGTGTCCTATACAAGTGCAGGGGATGGGCACAAACACTGCGCGAAAACACATGTTTCCACATTTTGCAGCATGTATAAACCATTGCAAAACCATAGATTTACAACAGTTTACAGCAATATTGCAAACCATCTGCAAAGCTGATCTTTATTGGGTGTTTACACAGAGTGTTGATGAAGGTACATTCTGTTTGCAAAGCGTTTACAAGGATGCATACAATTAGCAGACTTTACCTTTACCTTGTTTTGCACATTCGTAAACCAAAATAAAAATAAGGTCTTAACATTTGCTACAGTTTTGTAAACCATAAAGGCAAGGTTTACAACAGTTTACAGCAGTGTTGCAAACCATTTGCAAAGCTGATCTTTATTGGGTGTTTACACAGAGTGTTGATGAAGGTACATTCTGTTTGCAAAGCGTTTACAAGGATGCATACAATTAGCAGACTTTACCTTTACCTTGTTTTGCACATTCGTAAACCAAAATAAAAATAAGGTCTTAACATTTGCTACAGTTTTGTAAACCATAAAGGCAAGGTTTACAACAGTTTACAGCAGTGTTGCAAACCATTTGCAAACTTGCTGTTGATTAATGAACCTTACGTTTTCAAAGTTCTTCTGTTTTGTAAACCGGGTTCAGTTAATGTTTACAAAATTCTAGAACCTGAAGTCCAAATGGTCTTGCAGAACTACATGGTTTGCACATTTCATGTAAATCAAAGTCTTACAAAATAGTTTGAGATACATATGCAGCGATTAAAATATATAGTTCGCATTGGTTGACATACATTTGACAAAATGAGTAAACTCTGAATTGCATGCATCGAGAACAGCAGGGGGTGTGTGGGCCTCTCTTTGTGAGCCAGTGAATGAACCAAGTTTAGCCAATGTGTGGCCCAGGCAAGAAAGTTTGGCCGTAAACTTCAACACTCCTGAATGGCCCAAGTGTTGTAAAACAAGCCCTCATTGGCATACAGTGGAATGAAACATAATATAACACATTGTAGTTTGGCCAATACATGCTACAAGCATTGCCAGTTGCCACGCTAGCCAGTTATTCTTCTTCCTAACACTTTTTCTCTCTCTTATCTGCAGGGTGGGTTTGGGCATTCTGTAGGTGAGTTGTACCACCACACACACAAAAACAAAAATGGCTACAGCACTTGGAAGCGAAATGCGTACATGTTGTTATTTTAACTATCCCAATCAGCCACCTCCCCAACACATCTTGGCACTAATCTGGGCCCAATTGACCTCTGAAACACACCAGACACAGTCTTCTGAGATGCTGTTCAATATTTCCTCACTAGGTGGCACGACATTCCACAGTGGCAATAGCAACCGCTCCTTTGTGCGCTGGCCCTGCCCGCAAACACACTATGTTATGTAGGCAGTCCTTTCAAACACATACGCATTCAGGCTACTGTGACTCTCTGTAACAGCAGTGGCTACATGTTGAGTGTCGATATCGTGCCCTCATTACAGACTGGGAACCGGTGCCCAAGTGTGCACCTCAGTAACCAAGCAAACCCATCATCAACTGGGTAACCCCTAAATCAACTAGGCCCCAGGTTTGCACCAGCTCTGCAGTTGTCATTTTGAATGTCTTTAGTAAACAGTCACTTAACACCTTAGGTGTTGGCTTAGTATTCATTTTTTTGCTGAATCACCAGCTTTTCAAGGGATGTGTTTTTATCCACTTTCATGTTTTGGGGGTGCTGGAATTAAGTGCAGAAAGCTGAATAATGCATTCAGCATTCATTTCTAATCGTTCATTATTTAGAATGTGTATGTATTCCTTGCTGTTTTTACAGAAGATGTTGATGTCTGTGTGCTTATTATTTCTAGCTTTTCTGGGATGCAGTACAGTGTAGTGAAGCAGGACAGTCAGGGCACTTTTGACCTTAGAAGTCTACATGTCATATAAAGCATGGGGCATACTGACATGTAGTACACACAACACGCATACTTTGTGTTTGCAAAGGTGCTTGGAAAGGCATCTCATTCTGTCCTTTTAACAATCTATTCTCCTTTAAGCTGAGCTTGGACTTTGTGGCTATGAGGGTCCATAACATCAACAGAAGCCCTTGTTGTCCTTTAGTTTACCCTCAGGGTTTAGTTTGAGGCTATTATAGCTTGGGGACTGCTTTCCCTGGAAAGCATGAGGCGTATTGAAATGTGTTTATATACAAAACACACACAATATGCATTTCAGAATGATTTACCCTCTCCCATACAAGCAACACCAGCTTTTTCAAAATCACTTTTGAGCTGAAGCGGCCCTCACCTTCAGAACCCCCCTCCGTCCCCCCACCAATACAAGTTCGTATCAGAATGAAAGTTGTTGCTGAGCTGGGAGCTAACCCAAGAAGCATTGGCCAAAATGAGGATGGCACAAGATCACATTTTTATTTTATTTTATAAATGTAGCAAGAACAAACATCACGAATAGTGCATACATTCAAATATATATATAAAAAAGATGAAAATATTACATATAAGTCGTTGACCCATCCCTTGTGACTAACAGTGGTAGCACCTTTTTAGTGTCGGCAATTGTCAAGCAGCAAATGCCTTGTGTAGATACTTGGTATGAAAATGTACGTCTGCGCCGGCCCAAAGTGTGCTGTACAATGTGTGCAAAATCTAACCACATGCATATCCCTCCAACCAGTAATCTTTCCACCCAGAGTCGAGGTGTGCAAGCTCCACGTGTCTAGGCAAGGGAAGCACGTGACTGGAGCCAGCCATGTGGCACTGGAGGCTGGATGTGCAGAGCCAGACCGCATACTCCTCTGTCCATCTGGCCCTCACAAAGCCCAGGTCCCCGCTAGATTATAAATCATGGCAATCTGCACCCTCAAACACCCCTGGTGCTCACAAAGCTGGGCGGCACCTTGTGGTCTGTACCCTAACCTTCGTGCCAACTTGTGGCCAAACCTCCATTGCATATGAAACTTAATTTGGGAGGCTATCGTAAGGGTTCGAGGGGGGCTGTTTTGCAATAGTTTTGAACCGTCTAATGAGTATTCAATACGTTGGCTGCCTATATATATAATGTTCAAAAATAATATAGGTTCCAGAGTTTACTGGAAGTTCTAATTGTCAACACGCTATGGGGTTGACAGTTATGAAAACGGTTCACTCTCCTTTTTTATTCCATTTTCATTTGTTCCTAATGATTATCCGTGTTCAAGGCTATTGTTTCTTTAAATGTGCACAGGAGCTGTCACCTGCTTCACTAAAGGAAACTGGTTTCCTTAGACCCTCATCTTTTTCTTTGTGTCGCATTATTTCAGCCACCATTGATGGGAGAGCTGATTTGCACTTGCTGGGCCTTATTCAACCCCCCCCCCCTAATTGCTACGACTGACAACACACCCACACATTCTTTGCAAGTGTGCTTAGGCTGCTGCCCTTGAAAGACTCCACTGATCCGTCAAAGTTAGTGATAAAGATCTCTATAACACTGAACTGCTCACCTCGTAAGCAACCTGCAATGATTGACTTCTGTTGTGTCACGCCCCAGTGGAGCCTGCGCTTTGCACTGCACTTGAACTCACGTGGAGTGCGCCCTTTCCACACTAAAGCCGGGCCGGCTCTGGGCGGTCAGAGTTAGCTGGGTGGCCACTTGCCCGGCTTGTTTGGATTACATATTCTCGCTTCTGGACGGCGAAGTAATTGAACCGCCCTAGGGGAGGGGTTCAAGTCACTTGTTTCTGTCCTGGGCTGATTAGGCGTTGGCGCGCTGCCTGCGCGCTGCCGCTGATTGCTTGCATGCATGCATGCTGAGGTATTGCTGTAAAGATCCCTATCTGGAATGCGTCCTTTAGGGCATGGGAGTGGTGGCCTGGCAGATATGTTTTCACTTCCTTTTCTGACTGTGTGCCATTGTTCTCACTGGAAATGTCAGTCTCTTCCCTCTTCCTATATGCGTGTGTTTGATGGCTGATAATGGGAGCCAGAGGCGGATATCCCTATGTCAATGTCTGATGGACACTGCATGTTTGAATTGCATACTATCCCTTCTGTAAGGGCACTTCCTGGAGTTGCCCTGCAAGCTCTGCATCAATTGTCCCGCTGGGCCTGCCTTCTTCTTCCTCAGCCCCACTCTGGGTGTAAGGTCAGAAGTGGCATCAAGTGAAAGGTGCACTTGGACTGTGCCCAATGTGCTGGTGGAAAAGAGCTGGATGGCTAAATGGCGCGGAGGTCATGGTTTTTGATCCACTTTAACCCTACTACTGACAAAGTCCCAGTGACAGAAATCTGAACCATACCACCGTCATTATGTATAGTGGGTATTACCCACTACATAATGACTGTGAAAAGGGGGGAAACGGTTTTAAAAAGGTTTTGAAAAAGGCCCCCATGTCGAAACACGTGTTAACCATTGGGCATAAAGTCATGGCAATAAATGAACACTTGGCACATTTTACTCAGTGTCTTTTTGATCTATATAACCTAACATTACATAACTTTTGATTTGCCACAGCTCAAATTGGATCCCTTTCCCCTGATTTCCAACAGCTACTGGGTCAGAAGTTTGAGCAAAGAGCCTGTCACACCAGCCAAGAATAATCCTTCAGTTTCTCCCATTGCCAACTCCTCCTGGGCAGAACTGGCCCCCCCTCCCTGCTGTCACATTTGATGATCAGTGCAGGGGAAACGTAGCAAATTAGGGAACCTTGATTTTACACTCCTGTAACTCCATATAGTCACAGTGTCTGGGCTGTTTTTCTTTTATGGGAAAGGTACCTGTTCACAGTTCACATAGGTAAGTACCTATAAGCATGCTTCACGCCAAGCCTACAGGAGGCCAAAGAGCATCTGTAAATTACAGATATGATACGCAAATATGTGACCATAAGTGTGCATGCATTACCCAAGTGTAGGATCTGAAAAGGAGATTGCATCTTCTGTTTTCATGTTTCCTACCTATCTCTTCAGTTGCCCCTCCCAACATTACACCAGTAAGTGCACTTCCTTACACTTACACCACCACTTAATGCCAGGATCAGATGTCAAATTGGTTTATTTGTGAGTTTGTGCAGCACTTTAGAGCACTCTCAGGCCTTCACAATCCACTGGTGGTGACCTGTAGAGAGAGGCAGTAGCCGGAGGATTGAAGCAACACCATTTTCTGTTCTGTTGCTCCCAAGGTCATGATGTGCCAAACTACTCAGGCCAATGGGCACAGAGTAAACTGCAGTAGATCAGGACCGCTTTCTGAAACCATTATTGTGTCTATTGTAGACACATGAAATGGCTTTGCCCAGGTCCGAAATAACATTGGACGATGTGGAATGCAATGGTATGTCATCTTGCTTTTGCACAGCGCCTCCTGGCATAGGTTATGGTGCTGAAGCACTTTGCCTGCCAGAGAGGCAAAGGAATGGCATGATAAGAGCATGGCTGCCACAAAAACCGGGACCGGGTCCGGGTTCCCTGAATGGGGAATTACCGGGCCATTCCGAGTTTGGAGGGCCCGGTAATTCCTCCTACAGGGAATCCGGGCCTGGACCTTCCCCATTCCCATTTGAGCCCCCATAGGGCTCAAATGGGAATGGGTGTGGGAGCTAACAACGGGCGGATTACGACCGGCCCGTTGTTAGCTCCCTGGTTCCCTCACGGGACCTGCTATGGACGTCTGGTAAAACCAGACGTCCACATCGGGTCACGCGAGGGAACCTCGTAATCTTGCGGATTGGGTTTAACGGGTCCGCCACCATTAGCGGCGCCCGTTAACCCATTCCGCAAAGGTTATAATGAGGCCCTTTGACTCATGCCAATAGATGACTTCCACACGCATATACGTATATATATCCTTTGCCACAGCGGAAAACAGCAAGATGCCAAGAATGCATATATCCAGCTTGCACATGCTTGATTGCAACTAACAGGGAAAAGCTATAAGAACAAACATGGGGGATGTAGGTGCACTGAAACAAATGAAGAAGGGGAAACCAATTTCAAATACATGGAAAGAGCTGACTGCCTGATGCAGCTAAAGGCAGAAATACATAGCTTCCAGCACAGACACAGTACACACCAGCCAAGGACGAGCAGAGATGTAATGTTTCCATGTACCAAGACAATAAGCCACCTGCAGGAAATACAGTCTAAAATCTTCATAATTCCAAGCAGGAGAGCTCCATTTCGCGGTCCCGACACACGTGAACTGGAAGAACAAGACTATGCCTATTCACTCAAGTTAGATGGAGAGAAGCTGTTCCCATCGAACCAGAGGTAAAAAGATACAAGTGTTGCCCATAATTAACAACTTAATGTACTCTCTCAGGCTTAGGTGACCAGAGATGGCAACATTAGGGAACACACAGCACATCCGTGCTCATTCCCACCGCCTTGAGAAGGCGCACCCAGTCTGGTAGCTGTTCAAGGTCCCATGGGTGGGAGGACACATCCTGCCCAATCCAGAGTCACCTTTCATGTGAGGGCATATTATGCTGCAGGAGCCAATACTTTCTCCACGTACCTGCAACTTTGTATTTGTTGAAGGGAGAGGTTTCTTACATTAAACATTAGCGCTGGACAGGAATTTACGTCACTAGTTATCTTTAGTACTAGAAATATACACTTAGCTCGGGTTGTGTTCTCAATACTTCTTCCAAAAAGATCTTCTTCTTGCTATCTTTAACTTGTGATTAGGCCTGTGAATTAGGCCTTACTGGAATCTCCTAAAACTCGGACCACTGAGCTCAAGAATTAACAATGAAAGTCAGTTGAGAATGTTTCTCAACTGACCTTAAGAGGTCCTCAGCCAATCAGATTACTAATTGGTTCCTCCATCTTGGCTTGGACAGACATCAGCATTCTAAACAGGAAAGTTAAGGCCCAACCTGTATTAACTCACAATTATTTACCAGACCAAAACATATTGTTATTTCCCCTCACTCACATGCACCTAATAAGGACAGCCAATATGCACCAGAACAAGTAAACCCTGACACATCTGACATGCACAGCCCGGCACGCCCGACCTTCCCCAGCATCAGGGACATGGACAGCTGTCTATAGCGCATGGAGGAACGCCATAAGCACATTGCAGGCCTCGTGCAACATCACCTAGAGAAGGCCCATTTGTTGCGGGAGAAGGCATCTTTGCTGTGTGCAGAGGCACAGTTGATAAGTGAAAGCATGCAGGCCACCAAGCACGTTGTGCACGTGCCCTGGGACGAGAAACTTGTGCAATGCTGCAGATGGCTCAAGGGGTACTTGAGGTAATGAGGCCATTTCCGCCATGGCCGAGTCACTGACACTTTCCTTGCAGGCAGCCCTGGTACAATGTGACATTGATAGCGCTTGCACACCCTCTACCATTGCCATGCTGGCAAGCTCACAGCAGAACAGCCCAAGGCATAGATCCCAGTGCCTGGTGGGCCCACCTGTGGGGGCCAAGGCTGCCATGAAGAAGCCAAGAAAGTGAGCAGGGTCATGACAGGAACAGTAACACTGACAGCCTACGGGGTGTGATCTGATGGTGTGCCTCAACAGTTATACTGGGGAGGGCATGGGGTGAGGGGTTGTGTATGAGGTGCTTGTTGAATGGGTATTTGAGGGCTTAGGGAGTGGCGGTTGGTGTGAGTTTGTGTGGGGAGTGTGGGGATCTAGGGTGGGGTGGTATATGGGGTTTTGGGCCACACGTTCAATGTTTGTATTTAACGTTTAATACACATTGTGTTGCATTACAAATCACGACTGGACATTCAGTTTGTGCTCATGTATTTTATTTACTACGCTGTTTCACGTTTAGTGTGTGCCCTTGTGCATGTGCCGGTGCCGTGTGCTCAGAAATAGCTTATCAGTTCCTGTCGGCTGCACGCCCGTCAATGTCATCCCTCTCACAGTGTTGTTACATGTCTGCAGGTGCACCCTCTTCACTCTCATCTCCATCATTTGCTGGGGGGATGTCCATGTCCGGGGACATATTGTGCAACATGGCGCAGCCCAGGACTATCTCACCAGCTTTCACATGACTGTACATCAATGCCCTTCCTGAGCAGTTCAGGCAATGTAAGCGTGCCTTCAACAGGCCGATGGTCTGCTCGAATGTTGAACTTGTACCAATGTGTGCATGGTTGTAGGCAGTGTCATGGTGATCCTGTGGATGCCTGACTGTGGTCTTCAGCCATGGGAGTAATGGGTATCCACAGTCACCTGCATGGAAAGGGATACAGTGAAGGTCACATCAGTGCAGGAACAATGCAGTGCATTATTGGTGCATGTGGATGTGTGACACACGGATCTGTGTCTGTGCACTTGCTGGCTTTGTGACACCTTGCTTGTTCCGGTGACAGGTCCTGCTGTCCAGGACGGGTGTGGGATGGGTACACCGTGGTTGTGGGTGTGGAATGGTGTGTTCCTGCTGTGCTTTGTGCCATGGGAGTGATGCATTGTGATACCTGTAGTGCATTACATGTGCCTGTCCATCCGTGCCCAGTTTGTGCTGTTGTGTCCCTCAACGTGGCCATGTGCTACGTGCCTGTTGTGGGCATAATGCAACATGTAGCCGGGCAATGTGCTGTTAAGCAGGACCATTAAGTTATGTGTCAAACCTGGACAATTTGCACAGCAATGTGTGATGGTTAAATCTGCATTGCATACCACCTGCAAATTCAGGTAGTGATGCATCTTCCTGTTGTGGTACACCTCCTCTGTGGCATGCCCTGCCACTAGCTCTATATGTGTGCAGTCAAGTGCACCAGTCACATTGGGCATGCCGGCAAGGCCATGGAACCTAATCTTGGTGGCATTCACCTGTGCTTGCGTTGTTGGCATGGCAATGTGCTGTGATGCATGATGGAGGAGGGCGTTGAGCATATGACCCTTTGGATATCGTGCATGTAATGGATGGGAATGCAGAATAACTTTGTAACTCTGACACCAAATAATCAAACCAACTCAGGAAGATGGCAAAGGTTGCTGTTTTAATATCCATTATCTAAAACAGGGAGTTACAACTGACATCAAAGGACGTTCGCTCGAGCTCTCAATGCATTTCACATAAAACATCCTTTTATCCAAAAAATACATCAGTCGTGACATCATACTACATGACAAATAAGATAAACCTATGAGTGGTTGTGATACATTCAAGGGGAACATCTAAGTATACTTTCTATAAGGGGTGGCATTGTGGTTGGATATCTACTGTCAGGTGGACAAATGATGCCTACCTCTAAAACATGTCATCTTCAACACTATTAAGTGCACGGTATATAATTGGTCTTCAAACTATAAGGCCCTTCATTGTATGGCCCTCTATATTTGGTTGGCATGCTCGTGCCATGTCTGGAACATTCGGTTCACTTAGCAGCACGTAAGCTCATACCCAGGGGCCAGGAGGTGGACTTGACTTTACCTCCACACACAGTTAGCCCAACATCTCTCATCACCCATGCCTTCTGACATGAAGATTGTCTTTGAACTTTTCCTTGCAGAGTATTCTTGTCTCTGGGAATATAAGGGAGGGCGAGCACACACTATCGCTGTTCTAGGAATCCAAGCTCAACTCTATTTCTCTCCTTGGCTCACGTGACAGGAGACCATGATTTGGTCCATTTTGCAGCTTTTAGATGTCTTAAATGAATAAAACTTGACACGCCTGGTGTTCTTTCTTCGCACCTTAACAAGGGATGATTCAGCTTCTCACGTTCACTGCCTTTGAGAATAGATAACAGACGTTGGCTTGCTGCTTCAGCTTTGACAGCAGGCCAGGCAGCCTTGCCATTCATTTCCACAATGTCAGCTAATTCTAACTGCAACACAGTTCTCGGCCTTTCCTCTGCATGGGTCCGGGCTTACTAAAATCATGACACTGATATCCAGTTTCTATCCAATGGCGGCTTTGCCTGCAGTCTATTCACTGCATAGAGGCAGCTTCTAAGATCACTTGGTCTACTTGGGTCACAGCATCTGTACAGTTATTGAACGGCTTGTATTTCATGCAGTGCTTTGCACACGTGCAATCTTCTTCTCGCATATGGAAGTTTAATTTGATTCTTAACTTCGTCATCAGTCTCTGTAAGATCCATAGATTCTCTTCAGCCAGTATTCTCAGAGTGTCACGCTCGTCTTTTGTGATGTCACTGGCTCCTCTTTCACTCTTTCTCACATTCCATCAGGGAATTCCTCCCTCAGATTGTCATCTCTTTGGGAATACATTTGATAAGGTTTTCTCAGTGGGAATCTTCTTTTGAATCTTCCCCGTGGTATGGTCACAAAAGCTGGTGTCAAGCGTGGCACAATCTCAGGCTTCCAACATACAGGAGGTAGGGGAGCGGGGTTTCCTGCAGAGGCATGCAGCTGCTCCTCTACCGTGTCCAGGGCCTGCACCATCTTCAACAGTGGGGGTATGGCAGTGCGAATTCCGATGGCAATATGGATGTCATTATGGATGAGGTCTACTATTGAGAGGATGGTCTTCCTGTTCAGACGGTACAGTGTATGTATTTGGCTGTCTGTCAGGGTCCAAGGTGTGGCCCTTGTGCGGGGTGTGGGTGCTCGCCTGCGTGGCACGACTTGCTTGCCATTGTTCCTCGCCATGTCCATTCTCCTCCTCCTCGGCCGCCACCGCTGCCTGTCAGCCTGTTGCTGGTCTTCAACCTCCTGCGCATGTTGATTCACTCCTGCATGGAGCACCTCCATGTCCATGGCTGCTGCAACAAGTGGCAGCATGGTTGTGTTGCTGTGGGAGGTGTGGGTGTGTTTTCTTTCTGCAGTCCCTGGGCTTGTTGTGTGCAGCTGGGTTGATTAGGTGCACCTGTGGCCTGTTACTGCACACCTGGGCCTGGTTTCCACCCACTCCACAGTGCCGGTGTTACTGCATTGTTTTTCTGGTGCGACTAGCAAATCAGTGTGTCACTGGTTACTTCGTAGTTGGAATACTACCCTCTTTCGATCAACACCTTCGGTTGGTTCCCCTGATTCCGTTTGCTGTGCGACTGACGACGTAGTTATAGCGCACGCAGTGGCCGGCAACGCCACACTTAGAATCTGGCCCATTGTGTTGGGCAACCTGGTCAGGGGCCACGCCCCTTGGCCCGCCCCCCCGCCTTCACAGTCCCGTCCCTCCAAAGAAGTGACAGTTCCCTCTTTTACATTTCGAGTTCTGATGGTGAGCACGTGTTATCTAAGTCAGAAATCGTTATTTTAGTCAGCAGTTGTGCCTTGTGGACGTGTAACTACCAATTATAAATAACAAGTGGTCCCGCGTTTCCTCTCGTGACAAAATCCGCCTTTAGCACAGAATCCTCCCCGCCCCCCACAGCCCCCCACCCACCCCTCTCCTCCAGCCGCACACACATCTTTCATCGGGTCTCCAGGTGCAACAGAGTTGCTAATCGTCCGCAGGAATGTCTTCACTGGTTGCTCGGAACGGAATTCAGATTTAAGTCTCAGCACCAATCCATATTGTATTTTATAATACGTGTACACTCTACTAAATTTCCCTCATCAGCTTGGGTGGTCCAAGCACTAGCTCCCTTCTGGCGCCCTTCACTCCGGCTGTTGCCAGAATGCTGAGGAATGTGCAGATGGCAATCTGGAAGAGGGCATTCTCCTCATGACGTGGCCAGCCACGTGGCTTGCCCGGTTACCCTTTCCAAAACGCCCGGAGGCTGCTGCCGTTCTCCGACAAGCCACCGTCACGGCGCCGGTTCACAGGCAACGATAGCAACCGAAGGGATCGCACGCCCGAGGGAGCGGCTATGAGCGCCCAGCAATATCCCGCAAGGAAGCAGCCAAACACGTCAGATGCTCTGCTTAGCATAATCGCAAACTCAGATCCCGTCATGCCCCAGGGGACGGGAGCATCACGGCCTCCAGGATGCCTTCTCGTGGTTTTATAGACGGGGGGAGGGCGAGGTTATTATCTTGGGATAATTGCCTCCTCCATGTTATTGTGTGAAAGCCAAGGGCAAAACGTTGACTAAGGGCATTATCCCAAATAATGACAGTGTCCCCGCCCCCTCACTCTATCAGGCTATTTACCACATAGTGGTAACGTGTATGCAATGTCACGTGTTAGTCTGCTGTTTGACATGATGGCAATAATAGGGACTATGGTCTGCGTCCTGATCATTCTGACTGGTATACAGGAGGCCAAGAGTCAGTGTCCTCCATGTGCTGATACTGCCCACTGCCTTCGGGCTCCAGCGCACCACATGAACGGGGTTCAGCAGGTTAATTCCCAGAGCAGTAGGAAGGTCCTGTTGCCACAGCAACCGAGTGGCCCCATTGCAAGCAAGCTCAGACTCATCCAATGGAGCATTCGTGCAACACCCGGAGGCCGGGCTGACAGAGCAGCTATTTGGGCCAATGCGAGGCAGTTTGATGACTTAGTGCACGGTATGGAAAGGATAACCTATGTTACTGGCCGATGTTCTTTAAAATGAATGAGTTGTCACCATTTTCACGAAAAAAGGTGCCTCTGGGAACTACCCGGTTTGTTGCGAAAAAGCCACGTATTGACATTCGCCAATTGGGCCATCTTTTCCCTGCCCTGTCCTTTTTTTTATTTCCCAATTCATCCCAGATCGCCCCAAAGGCCGCGTTAACCATTCCATTGTGTAGTCTACAGTATTCTGCATGGTGGGACTTGTAGGCAGAGATTTATAATGGGACTTCGAAAAGAAAGCAAGCACCAGAAAAATACCATTGCCGGGCGTGGCTCAGTGTCCCAGATGGCAGGGACCAATTAGCTGAAAAGTGAAATGATTGAGGTTATATCTATGTCTTTGGGCATAGAACATGGGCACAGGGCATGGACTAGGCTCCCTGCAGAAAGTTTGAAGACTGAATTAGACCAGTTCTCAGAGTCGAAGATTCTTGAAATGCACCAGGATACTTGCTGAGTCCTCGAACAGGGAACCGTATTTGGAACACAACTGGACAATGCGCCCCAGCGTTTCTTCTTGATCCCAAAAAAGGAAACGACGCAGGTGTTGGCACTGAGGACGTGCTTTAGATTTCGGGGACATTCTGTCTCATTCCGTCCTTTTAATTGCACTAAATCTACGCACGTGCATTCTAATACCTCTGGTAGAACGCACAGTCGGAAATAGCCTGACATGCAGACATGTAGTATGATGAGCAGCCCTGTAACCCCCAGGGAGTTTGGGTGAGACCTAAAGATGGCCCTCTTTGCGGGCCTTATTGCTTGGTCATGCACAATTCTAAAAACTACAATCTAGCACGTGGTTTACCAGAACACTTGCTCCACTTTTGGATAGCGAGGATGAACTCTCAGGCTGCACTTTGAAGAAGGTCGTTTTGCAGATGCAGATTGCAACATGATACTTAACTCCACTCTGAATACATACGAAGGATCGTATGCTAATATCCTCTACTACACTGTTTTATTATAGCAAAGCTATTTACAATAACTTTCATTTGACTAGAATAGCTAGAACTATTTATAGGATATAGCAAAATCAACTTTGAGCACAAAGTCCACGAGTATCCCATCCCCGCATTCTGCTCTGTCAGTTGTGGTTGAGAATGTATTCACTTTTACCACATATGCAATGACAAGGCTCAGACTAGTTCTTAACCAAGTTGGAGACCAAGAAGCATTATGCAGCCCAGGTTCAGTGTTGGGGTACCCCACAATAGATGTCTTAATGGGACGGAAATACGGGCATGTCCCCCAGGCCTCCAAAATGCTGTGACAGGCCCCTACCTGGCCGCCTGAGGCAAAGGAGTCTGTGCACAGTTTTCCAATACCTAAGGTTCACAGAATGATACTGTGCAGTAGTGCATGGTGCTATGACCGTCTCAGGAATCTTCATGCTCCGGCCTTTCCATAGGAAAGCGACTCACCCTTCCTCCTTGTTCCTCTACACTCAATCCCTCGTTTCACCCTCAGCACTCAGGAGCATTTCCCACGAATTAGCACTTTACAAAACAACAAATAAATACACAAACAAAACAAACAACTGGGAATACCGAGTACATCCCTAGAACTATTTAGCACTGGATGAATCAGAGAGTAGAAGGGTAGCTAACTTGCTTCCTAAAAATATCCTATTCAGACTGGAATATAACTTGCTAAGCAGATGTGGTAAATCTGTGATAAATGAGGGGATATGCAGAGATGTTCCACTAAAACTTTGTAGGACACATGTTCATAATTTAAATCAAGAAAGATGTATCACACACTTTCTTCTCCACACTGCTAAGTGCTCTATCGGAGGCAGCAGGTTTGGCAGTGACTTCAAATAATTTATTTATTTATTTAGTTTAGTTTTTGGGTAGGGCGCTACATGCCCAAAGGCCTCAGAGCGCAGGAAGCGAGAGGAAAGCAAGGCAGCAATTTTACAGAAGATCACAAACAAAGAAGCTATTCAGCCTGATCAAAGAGAAGAGTTTTTATTCTTTTCTTAAATATTGTTAGAGAGTGAGATGCTTTAATGTCAGGTGGAAGGGCATTCAATTCCTGCAGAGCACGAAAATCAAAGGTAGTTTCTGCAAAATGGTTCAAGCGAAAGTGCGATCGAGTTAGCTGAGAGACAACAGAGGAGCGTAGCTCATGACGGCAGAGTTTCAATGATAGTCTCCTGGATAGATAGAGAGGAGCTTGCTTATTCTGGCATTTAAATGCAAGCGACACTGTCTTATGCTTAGTTCTGTGCCTGACTGGGAGCCAATGCAATTTCCTCCTAAAAGCAGTTACATGGTGCGTCGAGAAAGCCCAAATACTGTTCTCACAGCCCGGTTTTGAGTGGTCTGAAGGCGGTGGATATTGACTTGTGAGGTACCTAGTAGTAGACTATTGCAGTAATCTAGCCTTGAGTTTACAAGCGATGACGCCAGGAGCGCTCTATTAACAATGGAAAGATAAGGCCTGATCTTATGAAGAAGGTTGATTACGTAACCACATGATGATTGTAGCTGTGAGACCTGTTTCTTCATAGAGAGTTCAGCATCCAGACACACCCCAAAAGTTTTCACTGAGTTACTGACAGCAATGACAGTGCCCGCAGTTTCAAAGGGAGAATATTGAGTATGGAGTTTCTCCAGGCAAGGACCGGACGCCATAATAAGAAGCTCGGTCTTGGAGTCATTAAGGGAGAGTGAGTTTTCCGCCATCCAGATCTGAATTTCATGGTAAACTAGATTTATTGTCTCTGTGTCCTTAAAGTGTGGCCCAGATTTTCCAAAGATGATCTGTGTTATCCACATAGTTTGCAAATTGGACACCCAGATCGTTGAAAAGGTCAATGAACGGTCTTATGTAAATATTGAACAGAAAGGGCAAGAGACATGATCCCTGCGGTACACCGCAGGACAGAACTATGGGATTAGCCTGGGCTCCAGGCACCGCCACTCTGGATGTCCTAGGACCAAGGAAAGAGGCCAACCAGTTGGTGGCAGTTTCCAAACAGTTAGCCACAGTTAATAATCTTTTATGCAGACGTTTGCGGTCAATAATATCAAATGCTGATGATAGATCAGGCAATAACAGAAGCGCTGGGTAACATTTTTTCAATAATATCAGTCATATTGGATTTGAGATCCAATAGAGCAGTTTCAGTGCCATGATGGGATCTAAAACCTGACTAGTGGGTGTTTAGTAAGTTATTTTCATCAATAAAATTCTGGAGCTGTAAGTATGCAACTCTATCCAAGATCTTCAAAAGATAAGGAACATTAGTAATAGGCCTATAGTTCTTAGGAGCTGCAGGATCCAGGGTGACCTTTTTCAACAAGGGAGTAACCCAAACATCCTTGAGGATTTGGGGCACAGTACCAGCTTCAAAGCATACATTAATCATTTTTGTGATCCAAGGGATCAAAGCATCTGGAGAACCTTTCAGAATGTCAGCAGGACAAGGGTCCCCCAGAGAAGAGGTAGACTTCATGTACTTAATAATTTCCAGGACCTCATCCTCAGTGCAGCTATGAAATGTGAATTTGGGGAATGTTGTGGATAAGTCTGAGTGTGCGTTATTTGCTAAAATGGGCTCACTGTTGGAGACTAATCTGGTCAGTTGTTTAGAGATAGACTAACGAGGACCCGCAATTTTATTGGCAAACTCATCCTGAATGCACTCACACCATAGGGAGTCTTTAATAATTGGTGGAAAAGAGCACAAATGACTTTCAAATTCCTTTTGGATTTTGAAAAGTTCTATAGAATTGCATTGTGCATCAGTGATACATGAATAGTAAGTTTACTTTTTTGCTTCAATGATGATATGTTTATATAGATGAACACTGTTCTTGTAGCTCTCGAGAGTGGTAGAGCAGGGATTTTCCCTCCATTTCTGTTCTAGGGCTCTTTTTGCCCTTCTTGCTTCCACTCTATCGTCTTTGAACCATGTTTTCTTCATGGTTTCTGTTTTCAGTAGCTTTACTTTTTCCGGAGCCAGAGTGTCAATGGTCTCCCTAATAGCAGAGGATAGATGAGAGACCAGATCAGAAGAGTTGACACTGGCGTCCGTATGCCCAAGCTTTGATGTAATGATAGCAGAAAAAGCCTTAGCAGAAATGTTCTTTGTATCATAACATGTTATTTTGACTCTTGGGTTAGGGTCACGTCTGAGAGGGGGGTAGGGAGGATGATATAAGTATTAACGAAAGAGTGGTCTGACCAAGGACATAATGAAGTATTAATGGGAGTATTGTGTGTGACAAGATCCAGTGCAGTGTTCGGCCACCCTGATGAGTAGGGCCCTTTACCAGCTGTACGAATCCCGCTGCTTCCGCGGAGGAGAGCAGAGATACAGCAAAGGGATCTGTTGGGTCATCAGCCCATTAGTTAAAATCACCCATCAATATTACTGGGAATTTGGCTTTCATATTACTGTTTAATAGTTGCAGTAATTGTTCTTGAAAAAGCGGACAGGCTTGAGGAGGTTTATTGAGAGCAAATATGGAAAGAGATGTATTCGGATTGATTTTCATTTTAACAAGAAGGAGTTCCCAGCCTTCCAAATACATGTGATTGGATGAGTAACAATCAAGGAGAGCTTTCATAATAAGCACAACATCACCACCCCGTTGGTCAGTACGATCAGCATGATACATTTTATATCCAGCTGGCAGGCAGTTTTTAATGGAAATCTGTGCTGCATGGTGTAACCACGTGTCTGAAAGGGCAAGAACATCAAGATCATGAGTCAAGATACGATCTTCAATCTCAAAAGCATGCTTTACTATGGGGCGGGTATTTAGTAAGGAGACATGTCATTGATTGTTAATATGTTCTTTCGAATTACCATGTGCAATGTGAACTTCGTTGGAGTTCCGTTCCAGCCGGGTGTTTACCAGAAGTTCTAAAGTAAGGGGGGGCTTAACAATGGGGCACAACCCGGGTCCAAATGAGGCAGCCCCTAGGACTTATCATCTGAGTCCGGTAATTACCCGGATATCTGAGTTTTTGGAGAGTAAGAGATTACTAGCGTGGCAGTCAGTAGAAGAGGTTGACAGACAATTTTGGTTTACAACAAGGTTTTCCGTTGCAGTGATACTTCTCATTTGAGCGTGCGTTCTGGGTTTACCAGCCATATTCGGGAGGATGACGGCGAAGTAGTAAAATAAAAAATAAAAAACATTACCTTCGTTACTTACTTAGGATGAAAAGTAGAGTAGATTAGAAAGTGCCTCACCAAGAGCTTCTGGCTACGTCCTCTAAGTCCCTGCTTTCAACTTGCACGAAACCGGCCCAAAACCGGCACAAACTGGCTCGGCCGCGCCAGGCGTTGTCGCGCCTTTGGACAAAATATAAACGCGCAAGAACTACAGAGAAAACAGGGAACTGTAGTTCCTGATAAAATCTCTCTTTTAAATCGCACAAATTAAAATACAAAAGAAACTGCACAGGTGAAGACACAATTGTGAGCAGGACGAATAGCAGATATTTAAACGCACGAAAACTAAAAGCAAGTAAAATCAATAAAATGAAATAGAACACACGAATCTGCAATACAATAGAACAGTGCAATAGGAGTGGCGCCCGATAGCTTCAAGAAAAAAACGTATATTTTACAAGTACTGTCTCGAAAGACTTGAAACAGTGTCTGAGAGAGCTCTTACTAAGTGATCTCTGGGGGAGGTCTTACTCCCTTCCAAAGGAATTTGTATACTTTACATACTCACGCAGAAGCTACTCTCGCATGGAGACAGGGCCAATAATGGTCACTGACCACAGCTTTGTCAAAATAGAGCTTCTTGTTCTGGAGGTTAAAATAAAAATAAATGAAAATCTGGAAATTGGCACACTTTTAAAAGACCCCATCACCAGGAAAGAGTTAAAGTGACAGATCACCTAGTGCTTCCAGGAAGTCAGTCATTGGACAACGCTCTATGAGACACTTCCAAGGTAGTGTGGAGGGGACGGCTTTCTTCTCTAGGAACTGCAGGCAATACAACTAGAATCACAATACTCATCGAACTTCAGGATCAGGTGGATGTGGCTAGAGAACAAACATTAAGAGACAGGCTGCAAAAAGATTTTTAGGAAACTAAGTAAGTTATGGGTAAAATCAACACTATTTTAGCCTATAAGGAGTTCTCCTACTGAGGCTCTGCCTCCCAAAAGTAGAAGAAAGCTTTGATGCTCGAAGTCCACAAAGGAAAGGCGAGAGAGAACCAATCATACACCCAAGAGAAAAGGACTTAGAGATAATTCTGGTTTACTGGAGGGCGTGGTGGGGGGTGGGTCGTGGAGGGGTCACAAAGGCTTTGATCAAAAGCATTGACCCTTCCATCAATAGCTGGTTATCACAAGTACTCCTATTCCTCCTCAGTAAGAAAACAGCTTAAATATGATGATCACACCAGGAGAGATCCAATGGGCAATTAAATTATTGGAAAGTGATTAAGCGGCAATGTTTGATGGGTTCTCCAAACGATTTGAAAAGGGGCTTGCTCCCCTTTGGAATAAACCTTTTTCTAGTTTGCTTAATTCCATTAGATAATTACAGATACAAAGTCAGGGATCACCCCAATGTAAACATCAGAGCCTAGTAGGTACCCGACATGTGGTGTCTAGTACAGGCATATTGCAGCTATGAACTTGGTCTTACATTTTCATGCGAACATATTGGCTCAGACAATAAACAGTTCTTTACAAAAGCTAATAACTGCTGATCAGTTGTTTGTTACAACGAAAAAGAGTCCTTCAATAACAACAGAAATGCTACCGTCATCAGAAATAAATCAAACCTCTTCTATGCTTCTTTGCTCAGATGCTGAGAGGGCGTCATACAGGGGAGACTGGGTCTTATTAAGGGAAGCGTTGGAGGCAATTGGCTTTACTCCCACCTTAAAAAAAGGATTTTAGCTAATCACATTGGGCCTGCAACTAGTGCTGGAGGTAATGGATACCATTTGAACCACATCTATTTTTTTGTTTTTTATTTATTTGTATTTATTCATCTATGTAAAGGAGGAACAATGCTCTTTTGATCATAAAGAAAGTACAATAGATAAGAAATCAGGTTTGACAGGAAGAATTTAGCTTCTTACAATGGGGTGAGTTTGAGGGACATTCTGACCAGGTTGTGGAGGGGAGTAAATTTAACAGTCACTGGGGACAATACATAAGTGGACATATATAGATTAAGGAAAACCAGCTTTGAAATTTCTTTTTTTGAAATGTACCTTCATTAGCATTTTCCAGTGTTACAAAACACCAAACAGCCGGAAAACAACATGAACCAAAGACCCTGAAAAAAACGCATTACAATGGCCACCTTAGTGCAAACCTCATATAACTAATTATACCCTCCCACCCGCCAGATACCTCAACATGTCCACTTGTCCACTATAACAACATTGTTCAAGGTCGTCCCATCGACTCCACAGTAGCAGCTGAAATTCATTTGTTTACCGTTAAATCTGACCGTACATCTCATTGCACACAGTAGAGCACTCGCCACCAATCCTCACCCTGCCAGCCCGTAACATGTCAGGTTCAGAACAGTCAGGCATATACCTGGTTTGAAATTCAGCCCATTTAATCTCAATGTTCCCCCCTTTCTCATGTATGGCCGCCGTAATCTGTTCAATCACATATATGTTCTACCCGGTAGTAATCCATTCCTTCTTACTTGGGAGCAACACTCTCTTCCAATGCATCATCAAACCTGCTCTACTTGCCAGCAACAACGAATGTGGTAAGTGTGGCAGTCCAGTGTACTCCCCATCAGAGCCTTCCAAACCAAATAAAACTAACAGCAGGGTCTTAGTCCTATGGACCCCTTCCAGGTCTCTAATCCACCCAAGCACCTTGTCCCAGTAAATTTGGACCTTTGCCAACTCCACCACATATGCCAATAATTGACCCGCTTCCCACATTCATGCCAACAAAGAGGGCTCACCCCTGGGAACATTCTAGTAAGACAGACAGGGTCGTATGGCCACCTATCGAGCAGTTTAATCGCATGGAGCTTGTACTGGCAAGAGATTGAAACTTTATTTGCTGTGCAGCATATTTTATGCCACTTCCATTCCCAAGTTCCTCTGCCACTTAGCCCAAGTTCTCACCATGGACCCCATTACCTGCACACACCACACCAAGGCCTTATATAGGGCAGAGATCAAGCCCTTCATCTCCTGGGTGGAGTTCAAGACCTGCTCGAAGGGGGTTAGCTCCGTCTGTACCCTTTCCGTCCAGACTGCAGATGCGATCACTCCCTTCAGCTGTAGGTACGAGAATACCCACAAGTTTCCAATCCCAAACTCCCTTTCCAAATCAACCAATGGAATAAACATGTCATCCCTCCACAGTTGACCGATTCTCATGAGGCCGACCTCAAACCACCTCTGAAATCTATCTAAGTTTGGTATCTGGTCCCGGACTTCCAGGGCCCATAAATGGCTCAGGGGAGATGGCCATATCGTAATGCCCATTAATTCGGGTCCCTTTTGCCATATGTTCCAGAGGATGGGGTAATCCCTGATCCTCCTCAGAAGTTGGTCTCTTGGAATCCATATCGATTCGCCTATCATTGCCTGTCTGGGATGAAAATAATCCAACCGCACCCATTTGCAGCCCCCTTGCTCTCTGAAGTGGGGAATAAGAACCCTTAAGTGTGCCGCTTTCCAATATCAATGGATGCCCGGAAAGCTCACCCCCCTCTCTTTTGAAAGCACCAGGACTTCATACGCCACCTGCGGTTTTCTACCCTGCCACAGGAACAGTAGGAGGCGACCCTTGACCTCGCGGAACATAGAGTCCAGAATGTGAGTCGGGATCATTTGAAACATAGTATAGAATCCTGGGCAGAAAGTTAATCTTTAGAATGTGCAATCGACCCAGCCAAGACATTGTCAACTTGCCCCATTTCTCTAGCTACCCAAATAATTTTAGCTTAAGCGGGCGAAAAGTGGCCTTGTACAACCCACCTAACTCCCTTGGGACATTTACTCCCAAGTAGCGCAAATGGTTTCCTTCTACCCGCACCCCCAGGGCTTTCAGCTGCTGTCTAACGTCACTACCCAACTGGGTCAACGGAAACAGAATGGATTTTCCTGTATTGATCATGAAACCCGAAAGGGTCCAATATTGTTCCATTATCTTAACAGCTGCTGGATACAGAGGATGACAGGCTTTTAAGATGAAGCAGGATATCGTCAGCATATAGGACCAATTTGTGTTCCACCCCCCCACTGAGATAATCTCTACCCTGAGGAAATCACCCTACATCTGAGCCAGAGGTTCCATGGAGAGAGCAAAGAGTAGTGGTGATAGGTGAGAGCTCTTTCCCATGCCTTGCCCTAGTCGAAACCATCGTGAGAAGTTCCCATTGGCAGACACACTGCCCCATAAAAATGGAGTCCCTTTACCAAATCTATAAGAGTAACCTTCAAAAAGCCCCAATCTATTGAATGCTTTTTCTGCATCAACAGATAAAAGCGTGGGGTTGCCCCCCCCTTCCGGCCTCCTCAATCAGGTGTAGGGATTTGGGTATCGTGTCTGCCCCTTGCCTACCCCTTATGAAAACCACCTGATCCGAATGCACTAGTAGTGGCATATAAACATTGAGGTGCGTTGCCAGAACACAGGCAACACGTTTTGCATCCACATTCAGGAGTGAAATCGACCGGTACGATCCGCAGGACCTTGTGTCTCTACTTTCCTTGTGTATCACTGAAATAAGGGCCCAGACAAAGGTCTTCACTGCCCGACCTGTTTCTAAAATGTTATTAAATAATTTGACCAGGTACGGGACAAGAGCACTCGAAAATGTCTTATTATAATAGCCAGCCGTGTACCCATCATCACCATGAACCTTTCCCAGCTGAGATCCACGTATAACCATTCTGATCTCATCACCCATGATTGGGGCCTCCAATCCCGCTGTCTCCACCGGAGTCAGTGTCTGCGTCGGCACTTCTTCCAAGTGAGCACCTAAATCGGCCTCCTCAGGGCAGGCCTTACCCTTAGATAGGTCTTCACAGAAGTTTGCGAAAGTCTCAACAACTCCGCTTGCATATGTCTCCAGTGTGCCCCCTTGTCCATGCACTCCCGAGATCCATCTATCTGCTCGCTGGCCTCTCAATCGCACTGCTAGTATGGCATTGGCCTTATCCCCCTTCTCGTAATATTTCTGTTTCAGGAACTGCAGCTTCCGAACAATCCTGCCTTCCTCCAGAAGCCTGAGCTCTTCCCTCTTACCCTTCACCTCCTCCACCCATCCTCCCACTTCCGCTTCTTCTGGATGTATGAGCCACTCCAGAACCGCTACCTCCCCACGTAACCTGGTCTCTTGCAAGGATCTCTCCGACTTCCTACGCACCCCCTCTCTAATCAGGACCCCCCTCCATGTTGCCTTACCTGCATCCCATACAGTGGCTAAGTCCACCTCTGCTGTGTTGTTCAAGGCAAACTAGTTCCTTATAGCCCTATCCAGTTCCTCCCAGAAGACCTGGTCCTTCCACAGGCACTCATTGCATCGCCATATCGTGGTCCTGGAATTCAGCTCCATCCACAACAGGTGCAAAAAAAACATATCATGGTCAGACCAGGCGATTGGGTGGATATCACCGCCCTGGGCCCACTGCATAAGGTCCCAAGAATCACAGAGGTAGTCTATATGTGTGTATGTCCCATAAGGCGGGAAATAGAAAAAGAATCCCCTCTCTTGTGGGTTAAAGAAGCACCACACATCACACAAACCATGAGAGTCCAGACACGCTTGCATTCCTCCACAGCCCGTCGAAGGAGTCCCTGTGACTTTCAAACCCAGGGACCTATGATCCAATTGGCGGTTTGCGCACATGTTAAGACCCCTCACAATCAGGTGCCCTCCACCTCATTCAAAACTTTTGCCACCATGGGCTCTAGAAACTGCAACTGACCCTCGTTGGGGACATAAAGCATCACCTGTGCAGTCCGCATTCCCCTCAGTAGGCCCGAGACCATTATCGCCTTCCCCACTTTGCAGCGCCACAATTTTCTCACTTCCATTTCAATCTTGTGTACTAGGACACTCACCACGCCTTTCCTCGCCTCCCTCGATACCCAATATACCTGCCTCAGAAGGCCACATAGGATCCGTCTCTCCTCACCCTTCGAGTTTCCTGGAGAAAAAGAATATCCATCCCCATCCTCCTGAATTCCCTGGCAACCGTGGACCTTTTGGTTGGAAAATTCAGCCCTTTTACATTCAATGAGCAAATTCAAAGACGGCTGTCAGTTTTCCGCTTATTCAGGCCCACCTTTGTCTTTAGCAAATAGATCAACCTGGACAGACCACCCCTTGTACAGAACTTCCTCTCCCTGGGTAAATGCAGAAACTTGGGACAGTCGCTCCTCAACTCCCACCAAAGCCCTTCCCCAACACCCCTTACCCCATCCTCCCTGTCCCACCTTACCTCCATTCACCCCTCCACCTCCCACCCACCTCACCCGCGGTGCCGAGCCTCCTCCAGTTAGCATCACTGGACGAACGCCAGACCACCATTAGGACCCACCCCAACAGGTCGCCTCAACCAATTTCACAACTTCAACATTAAGAAGAGCCCCCAAAGTTCAAGTTCAAGAACACTCCCAAACAAGATCCAGCCACCCCCCAACCTCCAGCCTCTTACAAGTTAATTATACACTGGGCTAGGGTCGCGCCAGGTTCGTTTCCTAATTTACATATCCCGTGCATGCAGTTTTACTCTTAAATACATTTACTAACACACACTATTATTCTTTAATTTAACGTTACACTCTTTACAAATTGCTTTAATACAGATCAAACAAATGTTTCGCATGTCATAATAGGATAGCATTATTGTTCTTTTTTACTTGTAGGTTAACATTGCTAATTCAAGTAATCCCCTGATCCCGAGGTCAACGAAGGACAAGGTCTACATGACCCTAACATGTAGCCTGAAGGCAGATTGGACATTTACCCTCCTACAGAGGTTGAAGAGTTTAAGGCAAGAACAAGAGCACACGAGATGGCCATTTTAGACTACAGGGTGACTTTGTACAATAAATTAAAATGGCGGTTCTAACCTAAAATGGAGGCTCGATTTCACATGAGGTCACGACCTTGTAATACAGATTTCCTCGCAAAGCGACTGGGCATAGGCCAACATATACAATGAGGATGAAACAATATGATATCAGTTCTAACACATTGACACGCCATTGTCTGTTGTCGCGTTCCTGGAGCCTCCCTCACAAGCATTATCCTCCATCCGCTTTAGCTCTGCATCACCCTTTGTATGTCGTCCTTTGTGATCAATTTGTAGCAAACCCATCAACCTCAAAAGTAACAGAGAAGGGGAAGCCCCACCTGTACCACACTCCCTTCTTATTCAGCCATTTTGTGCGGGGCATAGCATACATAGGCGTTGTTTGACCAAGGTGAATGGGGAAAGGTCCTGATAGATGGTGATTTTAGCATTACCCAATGACAATGAATTAGTCTTCCTCGCTTTTTCCAAACTCTTTTGTTTGTCAGGGTAATTATCGAAACAAGCCAGGACTGACCTTGGGCCCCTACCAGAGTCGCCCGCTCTTTGGACCCTATCAAATTTGGGTTTGTCAATGGTGTCATCCTCAAACAAGACCCTCGCCGACTCATGTATGATTCTCTGCAGATCTCTCTCGGTCTCCCCCTCTTGTTCCGGGATCCCAAAGTTATGTCAGTCAGGTTATTCCTCTGTTCCTGATTCTTAAAATCATCCATTTTGAGAGTGATTTCCATCTGAGTCTCCAGGGTTTCCAGTACACAGTATTCCGGGAGGTCAGACAAATTCCCTTTCTTGATTGCACACCCACCGACAGGGTGCAGTCATTGTGCACTGCCCTCTTCCAAGTAACCTCAACCAAGGCTGGCACAAACCTCAGGTCCAAGCCTGGGGGGCCACATCCTGTTTCTGCACTCCTTGGGCACTATTCCCACAATAACATAAAGTCAGATTAGCAGGGGCCCAGTGAGGCGTGCACACGCCCCTCTTCCCGACCATGGGGCCCACACCTCAGCAACCGACCACGAAGCTCTCACAGCCCTCATTTGGGGCAATGATGTGCCTGGGGGCTCCACAGAACCTGTCTACCCTGGGGTGTGTGGCCTGTCCCCTAGCCTCCTTGCCTTGAAAGAACAAGGAAATATCGAGGCTGAGTACCTCAAAGGAAATACACCAATCACAGGCTGAAAAAATTCACAGATCATTTATTACTGTACAGTTTACAAAGTAACACAGATAGCTATCTGGATCTCAACACGCCGCAAAGTGTACCATCCCGACAGAGAGAGGTGAGAGGGTGCTGGACGTCTGAACAGTCGTACTTTTATACAATTTTGAATAATATTGTCCAGGCCCTCCACACGTTAATAATTTGTGGTCTAGAGTTCGTGCCTAGTTCACATACGGATCATACAATATTATACAAGGGATTACATAAGTTTGCATTTCCGTGGTGGCACAATGGCGATATATGTTCTCAAATCCTGCAGTAAGCCTTATTCTACATTCCGGCACAATGTAGTTTGGCCTGTGTCTATGCTCAAGGTTTGTTCTACATTGTCCCCAATGTGTATTCAAGGATAAGTCTTGTGAGCACAGACAACACTTAAACAACAGTTCATATGCAGTGCAAGGCCATATTGCCTAGTCTAAACAGTCGGCTCTTGGACAGTCTAAGCTTTAACAGAACTCAAAGGTCGGGAAGCTTGGTTGCAGTTGAAAACACAGTCCACCATTTTAGAATGAATAAACACACAAGTGGAAATCAAAATGGTGGATGAATCTTAAAATGGCGGCAAAGCCAACCCAAAATTGGAACTTTATAATGCGGTTTTCCTCATAGAACGACTAAGCTTAGGCCAATATATATATATAAAGGATTTTACCGTTTAACAAACCCTCCTTTTGTCCTAAGCCAAGAGCTTTACTAAAAAATAGTCGCTTTACTCGTAACTCCACGTTTCAATATCCGTACACCCTGAATCACATTCATCAGATATATCAATTGCCATTAGATCTTTGAAAAAAATATCCTTCATCACGAATACATTAGTCATCTTCTCAGGTGTGTTCACTTTCGGCCCTAATTTTCCTACAGTTTGAACACAACATCCCCCTAACATCGAACATATGGCAGGAAGACATTGTATGCAACAACAACAGAACAACAGAATACCAAGGATTACCATCAAGACTGAGAAAAGCTTCCATCCCCAAGATCATAGAAAGTCCCAGAACCAAGCACTAAGATCCCAGTTTCCCTCGGGAACATGCACCTCTGAACTTAGGACATGCAGATTTTGTATTGCCTTGAATATGGTCGGGGAGGAATCAGGTACGTAAGCCCAGCAAGCGGACCCCACCAATTTGCATACTCCACCGCGCTCAGCACGGATTACGTCTAACACCATCCGGTTCTGAAGAGCCACTAATCAAATTGCCTTTTGTTCTAGAGTCATATTGTAGAGTATGTCAGTGGTCCGGTTGATGGATCTCTCCAATAATCTTGCCAGTCTCCTAATATCCTCGAATTCATGATCTGTCCCCAAAATGGTATGAAGGATTTTGCTACATTACCCATGACTTGTGAAGGAGTATCACCGTTCTCGTCCCGCCTTGGAAGAGCCCTAGAGATCACAGTGGTACTAGCTACGTATACCCCTGGTAACAGGATACCCAAATAACAAGTTCCCTGCCAATTCCTAGGTAACCACGGATAAGCTTAATTACCGCAAATGAAATAAATGGCTCCCCTACATACAAAGGTCTGTCCTCACTGGTCAAGTTTGCAACATTAGTACAACCTTCAAAATCGCCCATTAACTGAGAACCATTCCTTTGTATGCAAAAAGAGACAGAGGAGGGGCTGTGATTGATAGTGTAAGAAGGTGGCGTGGCATCCCAGTTGCCTACAAGAGACATCTTGAAAGAAATCAGTGATTGGAAAGGTCGAGATTGGAAGGCCTAATAGAAGCAACAATAAGCTTGCTCCTATTTGCAAAAAGTGAGCATCCCAGAGGCGTCAGGACTCGCCTTTCAAACTCATACAAATTAGTCCCGTCAAAGTTCCCTGAGATGCTATCATTCATACGACCAAAGAATAATGCCCTTAGAGAGGCATAACATGCAGTAGTTAAAGGCAAAGGATGAATATACCAGCCCAACCCTTTTTCCCCGTGTTGTGGAAAATGCGAACAGATCCAGCAATTAGTTCTATTCAGAATCGCATGGGTTGCGTTCATTATTAACAGAAGTGTGTTGTTGTGATAGCTCTGTCTGTGCTGAGAGTCCCTAGGAGATAGAGTGTGCAGATGCACGAAAGGTGTAGACATAGTGGGAACATTCTCAGTAGGCAAAAATGTTTCAAGTGGATGCACTCCCTCTATATACCAAAACTCAAAAGCAATCAATACTGTAAGACTCGTTAACACAATTACAAGAAAACAATACGTCTTTAAGGACCAAGTATTTGATTGTCCAATGACATTGTTGGCCGTGCAATCAGTTGATTGCTCTGCACGAGTAGGGATAACGACAGGCATTGTTCCTAAAAAACTCTTTCCCGTAAAGTTCCTGCGAAAAGTCCGTAGTCCGTTTGCTCGTGATCTCCTGATCACGTGATTTCTTGATCGAAGATAGTTGTTCCCAGTCCCCAGCCACTTGCTTATATTTCAGTTCAAAAGTGGCAAAGGACACGCTAAACAATCTTTTCGCTGTGCTGTGCAGTAAGTCTAGTGCCGTGGACACAGATTGTACCTTGAGACTCCTGGTACTGTGTGATCTGCGAACAGTGTGTTGTTGCTTCCTGATGGAAGTGATGAAATACCAACAGAATCGTGCAATGGTGCAGAAGGATCTGTAGAAGAGTTCAGAGACAAAGCAGAAGTCTCCACAGGCCCCGCGGGCTCAGGAAGTGTCTCCGAAACACCCTTGATGCTGTTCAGAACTAACTGATCATTGAGAACAGAGCAAGTAGGTTTCTACTTGCCTTCTCCATCGTGTGGCAAAGGGAAAGGTATCCTCTTGACATGCGTAGCGTGGATCCAGTGTCGTTTCCCAGCTACTCGTACGGCAGTCTGTGTGGCCAATAGGACCTGGTTTGGCCCTCTCCAGCACGGTTCGAGACTGCATGCTCTCTCAAATGACTTTGTGAGCACCCAGTCGCTGTGTCGAATTCTATGACCTGGCCCCTCGTATTTAACTGGGAGGGCTTCTCGCACCTGTTGATAAATCAAATACAAATCATGAGTTAACTGATCACATTTTTCAGAGAGAAGTAAATGATCTACATCTTTCAGATATCTAGGCTTGGGGAGGCTCCAAATATTGGCTGGTCTCCCCATGACAATTTCAATTGGGGAGAGCCCTGTCCTAGTCTGCGGGGTTATTTACATTGATATGAGTGCTACCAGTAAAGCGTCCGGCCATTTCAAATTGCTGCCGGTGCAAACCTTAGCAATTTTATTTTTCAAAATACCATTGTGACGTTCTACAAATACAGCACTTTGAGCATGTCTAGCCGAATGGAACCATTTATCGATCTGTAATCCCGTGCATTCTTGGAGAATAACAGCTGCGATAAAATGTGGACCATTATCCGACCAGATGACCCTCGGCAAACCAAACCTAGGAAAATATTTCTTATGCATGGTCTTCGCCGTTGTCATTGCTGTGGCATCTTTCACAGGGAAGGCTTCAACCCATTTACTAAAAGCACAAATGACTACCAGAACGTACTTATAGTTATTGCAATGTTCCATCTCGATGAAATCGAAATAAATTTCCTCAAAAGGGACAGAAGGTGGACCAAAACTACCCCTCGGTGTCGATGTACCCTTCCCCACATTATGCTGTAGACAAACCATGCAACTCTGGACAAAATGCTCTGCAGTTTTCGGGATGTTAACATTTGCCCAGACAGATTCTAACATTTTACAAATCTTCTTAGCACATATGTGAGTGGGACTATGGGCCATTGTGATCATTGCGGTGACATAAGCGTCGGGTAACATCCATTTTCCCTTTGAATTATCCACCCAACACCCTTCTTCATCCAACCTTGCCAAACCCTCAGCCCATTGCTTGGTTTCTTCTAGAGTGGCATCTGCTTGAATATTTCTTATGGAGTCAATCCCTTCATCGATAGTACAAGTGTTTATGGCTTCCCTTGTAGCGTACATATCTGAATAGAGGTCAGTAGCAGTCTGTTTAGCTATCTAATCAGGAAAAGTGTTCCCTTTTCCTACATCATTTATGATTTTCTGATGTGCCGCGCACTTCATAATTGCTAATTGAGTGGGAAGCGCAAGCGCTGAGAGTAGCTGAACTATCAAGGTGCCATATTGGATTTTCGTTCCATGTGAGGTCAAGAAACCTCGAAACCTTGTTCTGCCCATAATCTACCAAAGTTGTGAACCACCCCAAAAGCATACTGGCTGTCAATATATACATTCACTCTAAGCCCTTTGGAAAGTTCACAAGCTCGAGTCAGTGCAATAATCTCTGCGGCCTGCGCAGAGTTATGCGAAATTCTCTTGGTTTCCACAATCGTGCTTAGTGTAGTGATGGCATAAACAGCAGTGGATGTACCATCCGGAAGTTTGAAGCAGGAGTCATCACAAAACAGCTCCCCTTGAGGATCGGTTAAAGGTCTATCTTTCAAATCAATCCCGCCTTTAGTTTCTTGTTCTGTAGTATAAAGGCAGTCATGTGACATTTCGTCACTGCAAGCAATATCTTGCAGAAGAGGTAACAATTCAGCCGGATTTAATACACAACATCTTTTAATTTATATATGTGGTGCAAACAAGATCAATTCATATCTCGTTAATCGTGCAGAAGTAAGGTGTTGTGTTTGTGTTCTATTAAATAGAACATCTACAGAGTGAGGTACCAACAAGGTTAAAGCATGGCCTAGGACGATACCCTCGCTCTGCTTTACAGATGCAGCAGCAGCAGTGACATCTCTCAAACATCTCGGAAAAGCGCATGCAACAGGATCAAGGGTGGAGGAAAAGTAACCGCACAGCCTATTCTTCGCCCCATGTTCCTGCATTAACACAAAGCACATCCATCACATTCATGCACATACAACTCGAAGGGCTTTTCATAATTTGGTGTGCCCAAACTGGTGCTCAACACAGTGCAGTCTTGAGCAAATCAAAAGCTTTCTGGTGTTCCAAGTTCCATGGTAGTGGCAAAGAAATGCCCTTCTTTGTCAATGCCAACATTGGTTTGATCACTAACGAAAAGTTTGGGATCCACGGTCTACAGTAAGAAGCCATTCATATCAAGGCTCTGACTTCCGTCTGTGTATTTGGTACAGACTTGCCAGAAATGACTTTAATTCGTTCAGGTGTCAATCTTCTTCCCTCCTTTGACAGGAGATAGCCTAAATAGGCGACCTCCTGTCGACAATGCTGAAACCTTTTCAGTGAATCTTTATGTTCATGTTTTGCTAGATGAATAAGCAATAACACAGTGCCGTCCTTGCAAGCACTTTCTGAGTCTGCAGCTAAAAGAAGATCATTGACATACTGTAGCAATGTACAAGTGGGAGGCAACTCAAGTGTATCGAGCTGCTCTTTGAAAACCCTACTATAAATGCTCAGACTCTCTGTGTACCCTTGCGGTGCACAAGTAAATGTAAATGAGCGCCCCCCTAAAGTGAACGCGAACAGATATCTACTATTCTCGTGTATGGGAATGCTAAAGAAGGCATTCTTAAGATCCACAACACTGAAATGAGTAGCAGACGCTGGAATCATCGTAAATATCGTCGTTACATCAGGCACAATTGGAAATTGTGGGACAACAATCTTATTGATAGCGTGTAAATCGATAATAAAATGGAAAGGAATTGCATTATCCCCTTTCTTATACACAGGTAAAATCAGACTATTGCACAAACTTCCTGCAATTTCTTCAATTACCCCACGATGTACAAAATCAGAAACTATACACTTCAAAGCTTGCTCACCATCAACTGAAATCCTATAATGTGGAATTTGTGGCAACTTATCTCCTGGTTTCAAAATTATATTAACAGGCTCAATTTGTAAAATACCAACATCATTGTCATCAATTGCCCACACATACTCTGGAACTTCACTAAATTCTGGCGGCGAAGGTCTAGTCAGAAACTGCGAGGCAGAAAATTGCTGTGGTGAAATCGTCAAACGCACTCCATCCGAAGAACAATGAATTACCGCATTTAATTCCTTCAACAGATTCAACCCCAGCAAATTCTCTCCACAGTTTGTTGTCAAAAGAAACAGACAGTGATCCGTAAATGGACCCAGTGAGATCAGTACCGACAAGGAAACCAGACTAACCACTGGCGAACCAGAAAACCCTACAGAAACGTTAGTCTGCCCTGACAGTGAAATGTCTGGAACCCGTCAATGGAACACTTCTGTGCTCCTATGCTCCTGTGCCTATTCCCCACCATCATTTTGACGTAGGACCTTTCTGATTAACGGGAATAGGCGTTGGTTCCAAACCCTGCTTCGGGCTGTCCTAACAAAACAATATATCTTCAAAGGCAAGATCTTCAGAAAGATAGGCATCAGAAGGATTATCAAAGATATTTCTGCTATCTACATTAGGTTGCTGATTATCTTGCAAAAAGGACTGAGCATTTTGAGCAAACTGGTTTCTTCCAGGACCCCCTACCCCAGGGCGGCCTCTGGGTCATCTACCCATGACACCATATGTGTTATTCGATCTCTTCTGGAGGTCAGCAATGACCCTCTTGTCTGCAATAAGCACATTAGTTTGCGTGAACAGGACCCGATGGTGCATTACCTTGTGGAACATACTGTCCTCTAAACTGTGTACTACCCCCTCTAAGCCCTCTATCTGTTGCAACAATACTTTAGTTTTCAGATCTCCTTTTTTCTTTTCAATCCTTTCCTTCTCGTTATTGACTCTATTCTCATAATACTGAGCCATATGCAATACTTCGGACTGGTATTTAGCTTGCCACGCACTCTCGGAAGTCATAATTTGTGACTGGATATCAGGCAACAATCCACGCACAAATTTGTCCATGAATAATCTTTTTCTGGACTTGGTGCTTAAATCCTGTCTGCTAAAATCTGAGAATACCTGTTCAAACCGATTAAAGAATTTGGTAGCACCTTCAGATTTTCCTTGGGTACAAACAGTGAGTTTGTCCCAAACAATCCTTCTCTCGGGAATTAAGGTCTTTAATTTTGCTTCTATTCTATCAGGCAAAGTAAGTGTCACCTGTGGTGGTCTGTCACGATTATCGGTTATGTCTTCTTCTTCTGATGAGATGACAAGTTCTCCCCCTTCCCCCAACTCCTCACCTTCCTCTTTCTGCTTAATCCTTCCGAAGTGGAGGCTTCTCTTTTTTCTTGTGAAGATAAGGACGCCCTCGATAGGATGCCACCGTGCCACTAAGATAGGGGCAACGGGGGTTATCCTACCGAGAACGCCTCACAGGGGGAAAAAAGCCGGAAGGCACAAAAAACCCCTGAACGTAGTATTGCAAGTGGAGGATCCCAGAAGATGAGTTAGCTGAAGAGAGTGCAATCCGATGAGCAGGCACCGAATCTGGAATGAGGTAGATCCAACGGACTCAAGGGATAATCACAGGCAGTCCAGTAGGCAGGCAAAAGGTCTCGCAACAGGTGAGTTCAATGGGATACTAAGGATAATCACAGGCAGTTCGGTAGGCAGGCAAAAGGTCTGGCAACAGGTGAGTTCAATTTGAGAAAAGGGGAAAAATTAGCAAGGAGAAAAGGAAGGAAAAGGAAAATAAGGAGAAAAAAGGCTAGACAAGGACGAGACCACGCACTGGGCAGGGTGGAAAACAGCTGAGTGGGAAACAGCGAAACTAAATGCAGAAAGTCAAGAATATCACCGGGAGATGGAGCGGCAGCAACACAGGAGGAAACCCGGAAACGTTGCAACGCGTATGCGACCCGGAAGTGAGGATATTTATACTTCCGGGTCACGGACGCGTACAACGACTAGAGCGGTAAACGGAAGACGAGGAGCGGAATGCTACGGCGGACAGAACCGCCAGCGATTCCACTTCCGCCAACCCTGCCGCGGCATGACAGTATGCCCCCTCCTATGGAGACCTCCCCCCGGTTTCCCCGGATGAGAGCGAAAGAACTTGCGGACCAACAGTGGGGCATGTACCTGAGAGGCTGGTTCCCAAGAGTTTTCCGACCAGTGATACCCCTTCCACCGTATAAGGAATTCCAACCTTCCCCGGCGATACCGGGAGTCACAGATTTGGGCTACCTCAAATTCCTCCTGGGTCGAAGTAGCAGGCAAGGGGGTCTTCTTCTTTTTGCGAGACCAGATGTCTGCAAGAAAAAGTTTGAGTTGTGAGGCATGAAACACCGGGTGGACTCTTTGAAGGCTTTTGGGTAATTTTAGCCGAAAGGCCACCGGGTTGATGACTTGTGTGACTTCGTATGGGCCCAGAAATTTAGGGGAGAGTTTGGAAGGGTGTGCCCATCGTGGTAGATACCTTGTGGACAACATGACCTGAGATCCTCCCCCCAGTCAGGCACCGCTTTTCGATGTTTGTCGGCCTGGTCCTTGTATCTCGTTTGAGCCTTGCTAAGATTGTGTTTAGCCTGTAGGTGGACGTCTCTCAACAAGGCGAGAGTGGAGTCAACTGTGGGTAAAGAGGTAGAGACATTAGAGACCGGTAGTATAGCCCGGGGATGGTAGCCATAGTTACAGAAAAAAGGGGTGAAACCGAGAGTAGATTGGAAAGAGTTATTGTAGGAGAACTCTGCCAGGGGTAGTAGAGAAACCCAGTTGTCCTGTTGAAGGTTCACATAACATCGTAGGTACTGTTCTAGTGTGGCATTTAAACGTTCCGTCTGTCCGTTTGACTGAGGGTGGTAACCTGATGTTAGAGCTCTCTCTATACTCAAACGGTTGCAGAGATGTTTCCAGAAACGAGAAGTGTACTGGCTACCTCGATCTGAGATGATCTTCTTTGGTATTCCATGGAGACGAAAGACATCTTTGATGAGTGTCTCGGCCATGGCTGCTGCTGTTGGTACCCCTGGTAATGGGGAGAAGTGAGCCATCTTTGTGAAGTAATCGATCACCACCATGATGCATGTGCTCCCTTCAGAAGGAGGTAAGTCCACAATGAAATCAGTAGATACCACTTCCCAAGGACCGTCGGGAACAGGATTAGGCCTCAAAAGGCCCAAAGGTCTTAGACGAGAACTCTTGCTGCGAAGACAGGTCACACAGGATTGTACGTAACTGGCCACGTCATGGCGCATCACTGGCCAGTTACGTACAATCCTGTGTGACCTGCCTCGATGACCCGCCAACTTGGAGTCGTGACACCATTTTAACGCCAATCTCCGAAATTCTGAAGTGGGCAAATACAATTTTCCTTTCACAAAGTAGAGTCCTTCCTTGACTTCATAGACGGGGTCTTGTGGGTGACACTCCGACTCAAAACCCCCTTTGAAGCTTCTTTCACTTGTCTCAAGAAAGCAGACAGAACACCTATTCTCCTCGTCAAGGGGAACATAAGATCCGGCGTCCTGTCGGATTCGGTCACATAGTCTCCTCTGCGAGACAAAGCATCCGCGACTATATTCTGTGGCCCTGGGATGTAGGTAATGTTGAAATCGAACTGGGCAAAGAAGTGAGCCCAGCGGGCCTGTCTTGTGTTGTAGCACTCGAACTGTCGCAGAACTTGTAGATTTCTGTGATCTGTTCTGATGGAGAATGGGTGTTTACCTCCTTGTAGGAGATGACGCCACTCTAAACAGGCTGACTTCATGGCCAATAATTCACGCTCTATGACTGAGTAGTTCCTTTGGCTGTCATTTAGTGTCTTGGAAAAATAGGAGACTGGATGTTCCTCACCTAGGTGTTCCTGCAAAAGGACTGCCCCCATAGCTGATGAAGATGCATCTGTCTCGACGATGAAAGGCCGGTCTTGATCTGGCTGCTGAAGAATGGGGGCGGTACAGAAGGCTTCCTTGAGACTGTGGAAGCAATCCTCAGCTTCGCTGGACCAAAAGAATGGTTTGGAGCTCTTCTTAAGTAGCGTGGTGATGGGTACCATCCGGTGGGAAAAGTTGGATATAAATTTCCGGTAAAAGTTTGCCAGACCTAAAAACCTTTGTACCTCCTTGATGGATTTAGGTGAAGGCCATTCCAAAATGGCAGAAACTTTGCGGAGATCCATGGCGACACCCTGATTTGATAATATGAAACCCAAATATGGGATAGATGTTGCAGAAAAAACACACTTGTCTATCTTGACTGAGAGGTGATTTTCTCTTAGTCTCTGGAAGACCTCTTTGACCTGGACAACATGTTCCTCCGGAGTTCTTGAATAAACCAGTATGTCATCGAGATAGACAATCGTGGTCTGACACAGCAGGTCCGAAAAAAGCCGGTCCATAAAGTGCTGGAACACAGATGGGGCATTCACAAGCCCAAAGGGCATCACTTGGTATTCGTACAACCCATAAGGGGTCCTAAACGCGGTTTTCCATTCATCCCCTTGGTGGATCCGGAGGAGATGGTATGCATTCCGAAGGTCCAATTTTGTGAAGATTGTGGCGCCATGAACAGCTTGTATAATTTCGGTGATAAGAGGCATGGGATATCTGTCCTTTATGGTCACCTTGTTTAGACCCCTGTAGTCAATACAGGGTCTCAGTTCTTGTGTGTCCTTCTTCGGGATGAAAAACAGTGATGCTCCAGCTGGTGACTTTGAAGGTCTTATAAGTCCGTTGGCCAGGTTGTTATCCAAATATACCCGGAGGAAGTGTTTTTCTCTGAGGGATAAAGGGAACATCCTACCAAACGGTACCAGTGCATCAGGAACAAGATCCAGACAACAGTCTTCTGGTCTGTGTGGAGGAAGATCACTAGGCGTCTTTTCTGTTACTACCTCTGTATAATCTTGTAGATGGCGTGGAAGACAATGGATGAGTCTGGAGTCGTAAACATTGGTAGTTTGTACTGTCTCAAACTTTGGTTCAGGCAGACATTCAGATCTACAAAAGGTGGACTGAAAACAGAGTACGTTCTTTGCCCAATCAATGTGAGGGTTGTGCTTTCGTAGCCAGCTTATCCCTAGTATGATAGGAAAGTGGGCTGCTCGGATTATGTCAAACGAGATCCTTTCGGTATGTTGCTGGATACATAGTTGTAATTCCTCAGTGGTATGCATGATCATGCTGGAAATCAAAGGTTCCCCATCCACTCCTTCGACTTTCTGATCCTCCTGTTTGGCCAGACGAGTTATACCTTTTTGCTTAGCCCACAAGGTATCTATGAAGTTGCCGGCAGCACCACAGTCTAGTAAAGCCTGAGTTGGGACTTCGGTCCTGCCTACAGTAAGGGTGACTGACAGAACCATCAACCTTGAATCCTCTAGTAAACCAGAAGAGGCTATTGACAAAGTTGCATAAGGACTAGGAATGGCCCCTCGGGAGTGCGTCCCCATACTCACCGAGGGCGCTCGTTTCCCGAACGCCTCGGAGGAACGTTAGGACAGTTCCGTAACAGATGGTCAGAGGCTCCACAATACATGCACATGTTGCCATCCCGTCATCTCTTCCGTTCTTCCGGGGTGAGTGGTGCACGAGCAGTACCGATCTGCATCGGTTCTTCTTTGCCTTGGCGTGAAGGTGGTTGAGAAGATGGTATCTGGGCTTCTAAGGGAGGGAGACTGTAGAGTTTGTTCTTCTTTCTTTCTGACCGTCGTTCCGAGAGTCGGAAATCGACCCGAAGAACGGCCGTGATGAGATCTGAAAAGGAGGATGGACGGTCGATACGAGCTAGTTCGTCCTTGAGTTCCTCTCTCAACCCTCGACGGAAGATGGTATATTGGGCTTGTTCCTGCCAGCCAGCTTCGGCGGCTATCTGTTTGAACGTAGTGATATAGGAGAGAAGATCTGTGTTTCCCTGGCGGATATCCAAGAGGTCCTCCGAGGCCATAAAAGCACTTTCTGTGCGTAGAAATGTTTGCTGTAGCAGGGTCTTGAAATCATTGTAGTTCTGTAGCACAGGATCTGACTGATTAACCAAAGGGGTGGCCCACGCCAGGGCATTACCCGTCATATGGGTAATCATGAATCCTACTTTGGTATGATCTGATGTGAAGGTGTGCGGATGGAAGGAAAAGTGAAGATTGCAGGCATCTAAGAACTCCTTGACTCGTTTCGGTGATCCATCAAACTTGCCTGAAACCAAAGGGTATGAAGGGAGGTCTGCAGAGGGTCGCTCCCGTTCATTCATTCTTAGTTGTAATGCTGCGTTGGTTGTCTTAAGATTCTGGACCTCCATATTAAGGTTTTGGACTGCGGCTACTAGTTCCTGAATTTGTTGGGGGGTAGCCATCTTGGTTTCTTGTGGCGTTGCAAACTGTCATGATTGTCGGTTATGTCTTCTTCTTCTGATGAGATGACAAGTTCTCCCCCTTCCCCCAACTCCTCACCTTCCTCTTTCTGCTTAATCCTTCCGTCCTTATGTCGTGGAGGCTTCTCTTTTTTCTTGTGAAGATAAGGACGCCCTCGATAGGATGCCACCGTGCCACTAAGATAGGGGCAACGGGGGTTATCCTACCGAGAACGCCTCACAGGGGGAAAAAAGCCGGAAGGCACAAAAAACCCCTGAACGTAGTATTGCAAGTGGAGGATCCCAGAAGATGAGTTAGCTGAAGAGAGTGCAATCCGATGAGCAGGCACCGAATCTGGAATGAGGTAGATCCAACGGACTCAGGGGATAATCACAGGCAGTCCAGTAGGCAGGCAAAAGGTCTGGCAACAGGTGAGTTCAATGGGATACTAAGGATAATCACAGGCAGTTCGGTAGGCAGGCAAAAGGTCTGGCAACAGGTGAGTTCAATTTGAGAAAAGGGGAAAAATTAGCAAGGAGAAAAGGAAGGAAAAGGAAAATAAGGAGAAAAAAGGCTAGACAAGGACGAGACCACGCACTGGGCAGGGTGGAAAACAGTTGAGTGGGAAACAGCGAAACTAAATGCAGAAAGTCAAGAATATCACCGGGAGATGGAGCGGCAGCAACACAGGAGGAAACCCGGAAACGTTGCAACGCGTATGCGACCCGGAAGTGAGGATATTTATACTTCCGGGTCACGGACGCGTACAACGACTAGAGCGGTAAACGGAAGACGAGGAGCGGAATGCTACGGCGGACAGAACCGCCAGCGATTCCACTTCCGCCAACCCTGCCGCGGCATGACATGGTCTTTCACCAGCTTTTCTTTCTCTATCCTGCCTAACCAAACTATCCCATGTGTCACCCAACCCTGTTTCCATAAATCAGCAGGTACGAGCACAGGAAACAACAAATCTATATCACCCACAGTGAAAACTCACGATTGTAAGACAGATTTTATTTCTTTGTAAAACCGTGTCGGATTTTTCCTAATGTCTGGAATGGACTGTCTAATAGTATTAACTTCCTGTCTTGAGAACGGGACGTGGACAAACTGTGATACATAATGTGCATCAATATCATAGGCGGCTACGCCCATTGCGGCATTAGCCAGAATTTCAACTTTAGGGACAAATGTCCGAGGAACCTCTCTCATGGGCAACTGAGAAACAGGCAACTCCGAACGCTTAATAAGCAACAGAGCTAAATCGAGTGGTGGGAGCAGTGTCAGATACGAAAACTCTCTTATAAATATTCAATAATTCTGTGGGACAAAAAATCTTTCTTTTTATACATTCATCATGTAGGTATTCTACCATTACCTCTATCACTTTCCTCTGCATTTCTGGAGTATACTGACTTTACTTGTCATATACTTCTACGGGAGGTATCGACATGTCTGACATCCATCTGAGTGCATCTCTTGCACAAATTTGTGTTTCTTCACTCATTGACTTACAAAGAGGAAGGAACCGGTTCTGTACAAAAAGGTATCCAAACTATCACCATCTATTTCATCATTCTGTAACCTTTCTAACTCCCTTCTAAACTCAAAAACCCTCTCAACGTGCTCATATACTTTCTGCGCAGTATCTCTTGAATAAGCTAAAACATTCAGATCCCTCAATCCTTGTGGGATATCTATGTCCTTCAATCTATTCCACATTATAGTCAAATGTATTCCCATCCCTTCAATAAAGACATTCTGCTCGGGAAGACTTTCTAAATTAGAGAGTGTGGCTAAGACATCAGTTTGTTCACCTTTCTCTATGTATTGTCTAGCCTATGCATTCAAGTCTCTCTTTCTCTCTTTAGAAACTGTATTACGAGTTGCAATTTTTGATTCACTACTCGCTCCTCTATCAACTATAAGCAGAACAGAACCGCTTGAAAAAGAAAGTGTAGACACATCCTGTACAACAGGGAATGAAGACACTATTACTAGTGCCAACGACAAATCTACTGGAACCGCAACAGTTGGCAAAGGTGGAGGTACAGGTGGAGGAACAACAACAGGGACCGGAGCAATAACTGGCGGTGGGGGAGCAGTAGGAGGAACAATAGGAGGAGCAGGAATTACTACAGGAGGAGAGATGATAGCAGGAAGAGGTAAAACTACAGGAATAGGTACATAAGGAGGGGGTGTAGAGCCACCAGACATACGTTCGTTTAAGAGTTTATCGATTAGCTCATCTGATACATGGAAATCTTTAGATGGATATATTTTCTGTATGCCAAGTTGAAAAGCCCTATACATATTTCTATTAAACTCTGACTGTTTCTGTTGATCATATAATAATGTATTTTTGGCATTTTACAAATGTCAACGTGCATGTTTCTCTTTACTTTTAAGCTGCTGCATAGCTTCTTTTTTCCAGTTTTGTATCACATCAAATGCTGCAGGTCTAGCTTTTTTCTTTAACAATATAGATTCTAAGTACTCTATATGGGAAATCTCAAAGCTACCATTGATTGGCGCCTAAAGTTTGGAAGCATGTCTAGTTTGTCTGTGCCAAATATCATTGAATACTATACTACCAATGCTGTACTTACAGTACATAGCACATACCGGTGACCCCTCCTGTGGTGCCGGTCGGCCAAATTACAAAGATTGTCTGTCTCTGCGGAATAACGCCCTGAAACAGGCAATTTCCCAGGCATATCAGATTACTGGTGTTACCTGGCAATAATTGTACTGGCGAGAACAATACTCCAACCAAATATCAGGATACTTAGGAATCGGGGAACAACTCACCTGATTCAAAGGACAAAGGAAGGTCTGATCGGATTACAAAGGACAACCAAGGGTTGGTGATTTCGGCAAAACTGCCCGCCTCGATATATGGACCCTCGTCAAGATGCCGTCTTGGACCGCAAGCTCACCGTCCAGGGATTAGGTTGTGCAGTACTGTTGAGATGTCACGTCTCATCCAAGAAGGGGCCCCCTTTCTCACCGTCCAATTCCGGTCCGATAGCCGCATCAACTCTTCAAGGAGATGGCATCAATCCTGAGGGTCCCTATTCGGGCGCCCTCTGAAAAAACAAGGAAATATCAAGGCTGAGTACCACAAAGGAAATACACCAATCATGGGCTGAAAAGATTCACAGATCTTTTATTACTGTACAGTTTACAAAGTAACACAGATAGCTATCTGGATCTCAACACCCCGCAATGTGTATCAGCCCGACAGAGAGAGGTGAGAGAGTGCTGGACGTCTGAACGTTCGTACTTTTATACAATTTTGAATAATATTGTCCAGCCTCTCCTCACATTAATAATTCATGGTCTAGAGTTCGTGCCTAGTTCACATACGGATCATACAATATTATACAAGGGATTACATAAGTTTGCATTTCCGTGGTGGCACAATGGCGATGTATGTTCTCAAATCCTGCAGTAAGCCTTATACTACATTCCTGCACAATGTAGTTCGGCCTGTGTCTACGCTCGAGGTTTGTTCTACATTGTTCCCAATGTGTATTCAAGGATAAGTCTTGTGAGCGCAGACAACACTTAAACAACAGTTCATATGCAGTGCAAGGCCTTATTGCCTAGTCTAAACAGTCGGCTTTTGGACAGTCTAAACATTAACAGAACTCAAAGGTCGGGAAGCTTGGTTGCAAGTTGAAAACATAGTCCACAATTTTAGAATGAAGAAACACACGAGTGGAAATCAAAATGGTGGAAGAATCCTAAAATGGCGGCAAAGTCAAGCCAAAATTGGAACTTTGCAACACGGTTTTCCTCGTAGAGCGACTAGGCTTAGGCCAATATAAATATAAAGGAGGCACTATACATTTTACCGTTTCACAGCCTCTGGGGCCCAGAGGGGACAAAACCCCTATGGCGGCACTAGATTAGATTGACACAACGTCCCTCGATGTCTCCGTGCCTGCGGTGGGAAGTAGGGGGACCCATGCAGAACACTTGGCAGAACACTTGGAAGGTTCGGGTCAGTCACTCCATGGCCCCTCCCATGGAAGGCCCTTCCACGGCCCAGCAGCAGACTTCTGGGCCGTCTTCTCGGAACTACGAGCCAGCAAGAACACTTTCACTTTCCCGCTGGCATTCACACCTAAGGTAACTCAGCTCCCCGGGGCACAGTCTGCACCGTTTTTCATCGACGTGTGGCCAAGGTCATAAGCAACCACCTAGTCTCCAAATCCTCCACCCGGGGCGGGGGTGGTCAAAGTGGGGGCTCAATCCACTTTTTGGCCCATTGGTTCGGAAGCTATTATCATGAGTGCCTCCCCTGGTGGCCTCCAGCATTGAATATTTTTAAGTGCAGGTAGGTGGTACGGCCAGCTGGGCTCGGGATGTGCCCATGATGCATGAAGTGTTAGAGTGGAGGAAGTGAGGGACATAAACAGGTTAAAGGTGAGGGAAAATGTTAGCTAACAGGCAGATGAGAGGTAGTTTAAGAGGGTAACTCGCAGGCGAGGAGGTAGGCTTTTAGTTTGGCTTTGAACAAATCCGGGAGGACTGTTTCCCAGATGTCTGGGGGAAGAGAATTCCATGCAAGTGGAGCAAGAAGAGAGAAAGAACGGAAGCGAGAGAAAGAACAGTGAGGGGAAGGAGCCACAAGAGTAGTCGATGAGGCAGAGTGGAGATAACGGGAAGGCTTGTAGAGTTGGATAGAGGAGGATAGATAGAGAGGTGCCTTACCATGGATAGATTTATGAACCAGGAGAAGACATTTAAATCTGCCCTGTTTTGCATCATCAGCCATCCAGCCTGTTGACGGTATGAGGAAGTAGGTGTGAAGTGATGGAGTTTAAAGACAGTCCTGGTAGCAAATTTAATGATCTTGTCAAGAAGACAGTGGGCATAGTTGGGGAGACCAAAGAGGATGCTGGCACAGTAGTCCCATTTAGAGAAGAGCAGAGTGGTTAAGAGATGCGTTGTGGTGTTGAAAGGAAGGAGGTGCCTGATTTTCCCAATATTTAGGAGGTTGAGGCGAGCTAGTGTTCCAGTTTGGAAGATGAAAGTAAAGAAGGTGTGAAAAGGGTCATAGATGACAGAGAGGTTTCTAGCTGAAGAAGAGTAAGGAACTAGATAGGTAGAGGAAGAGATGAGAGAGAGCATTTGGCAGGGAAGAAAAACACCTCTGTTTTGGTAGAGTTTAACATCAGAGATTGCAAAGCCATCCAATACTGAATGGCAGATTTTGATAGAGAGATCAGAGGAGAGCTCGGGAGAAGAGAAGATGATGTGTGCGTCGTCTGCAAAAAGCTGGTATGAGAGCCCAAAGGAGGAGATTAGTGCCCAAAGAGCAGAGGTGTAGAGTGTAAAGAGGAGGGAACCCAAGACAGAGCCTTGTGGAACACCAACAGTTAGAGGAGTGAGCTGAGATGTGTTGTTGCTCCAGGAGACAGAAAATTGGAGAGATGTAAAATAGGATTCAATCCAGGTAGCGGCTCGATCACAAATCCAAAGAATAAAGAGAGTATTAAGAAGTTCAGAGTGATCAACAGTGTCAAAGGCAGCAGATAGGTCAAGCAGAATTAGGATAGAGGATAGGTTGGAGTGCTAAGGAGAGGCGATGAAATTGAAGACATTCATGAGAGCACTTTCCGTGGAGTGATGGGAGCACAAACCTGCTTGTAGGGGGTCTCAAAAATTGTGGATATCTAAGAAATTGGTAAGACGATTGAACACAAACCTTTCAAGCACTTTAGAGTAGTGCAGAAGGAGAGACACAGGGCAAAAGTTATCCGGTAGGTTCGGGACATCTCCTTGGTTTTTTAGGAGAGAGATGAATGTGGATGTTTTGAAAACAGAGGGGAAAGCAAGCAGAGTCGAAGGACAGGTTGAAGAGTTCAGCCAGGTGCAAGGCCACTAAAGGGGCAATAGGCTTGCATAGTTGTGGAGCAAGAGGGTCTTATGGAGCTACAAGACGTGTTAGCCTTTATCAGTAGAGGTAGGACTTTGTCAGTATTAGTATGACTAAAGTGCGAGATAGAGGCAGAGGATGATCATAGAGTAGGCAGACTGTAAAATGTAGGAGAAGGGAGTGTGAGAAAGTCAGGAGAGAGTCTCTAATTTAGGAAATGTTTGCAACGAAGTATTAAGCTAGGTCATTAGCTGTGAGAGTGGAACTGATAGTCATTGACATCGGAGGAGTGAGGAGTGTGTTTAGGGTTCCCTGTTTCTGGCGAGGATTGGTGGAGTCGGAGTCAATAAGGGTTATGTAGAATTCCCATTTTTGCTCTGTCAAGTGTGGACAGGAGAGAGTTCAGGGCAGAGAGGTAGAGTTGCAGGTCCTCATGCGAGTGGGTATGCCTCCATTTGAGGTGAAGCGACGCATATCTGTGTGGAGAGAGCATATGATTGTGGGAACCCATGGTTGAGTATGCTGAGCCTTAGGGGTGAACTTAAGCAGTGGGAAGTGAGAGGAGAATGAGTCATTTAGTAAGGACTGGAAGCTTGAGAAGGCAGTGTTGGTGGAAGAGGCATCATGTGTGAAGGAAGAGAGTGGAACTGTGGCCACGGTCTGTGGAACACTCACGTCCCCTGCACACTCTGGGTTTTGTCTACTGACAAACAATGAGTAAATAGTAAACGGACCGGTGTCCGTTAGGTTACGTAATTTTAGAAAGCTAATATATACTTTATCTGGTGTCTTCTCTCACCATATTATGCAGAATCTGCTGATGGAATCACAAGATTGAACAAAAGAAAATTATTTTTACGAATATTGATCGAAAAATTGCTACTGACGAAGGGAATAGAATTCCTGAAAACACATAGAACTCACTATTAGATGTGTGAATAATGAAGATTATTGATATATGTGCAGTGCAAAATATGAACTGAATATTGTATAACATTTTGTCAAAATCTAATAACTTTGTATATGAGTTTTAAGAATACATTCTTCTTTTTAAAGAAAATCTATTATCGACTCTATCAAAATTACTTTATTATGAATGCTATAAGTGGACATTCCACTTTCTAAAATTACATAAGCTAACGGACACCGTTCCTGATGAGTTCATGTTTACTTATTGTTTGTCAGTAGACAAAACCCAGAGTGTGCAGGGGATGTGAGTTTTCCACAGACCGTGGACACCGTTTCTCTCTGTTTTTGACTATTGCAACCTAGTGTCAGGGTTACTTTAAACTCCTCTGCACCCCACTCTTTACCTTATACTAATCACATTGATCCAAACCACTTGATGTGCAACTGTATAATCTATTTTCCACTTAAAGGAAGAGAGTGGTCAGAGAGAAAGAGGGAATGGCAGAAGGTTTACATATCCTTTTAGTAATAGGTGAAGCAAGTGTTAAGGAAAGGTCAGATGGTGGAAAATACATGGTGATGGAAACAATCGAGTCATCAGATATTTATGGTACGACAGTAGTATTAGTGGCTGAGAGAGAGGTGGAGATGCATAGGAAGTCCAAAGAGTTACCCCCTGTGTGGGCAGGTAGGTTATGGATAGAGTGGAGACTGTGGTCACTAAGAAAAGACTGAAGTTCAGATTTCTCAAAAGTGGTTGGAGTGGGAAGGTTAAAGTCACCTAAGAGAATGAGGTGATGTTTAGTGGAAAGAAAATCAAGGAGTTGCCCAAAATCATCCAGTGGGACCAGGAGAGTGATAGGTGGCGATGATGTAAACTGAGAGAGGCAGAGCAATAATAGAGATGGTGAATTCAAAAGAGGTAGGAGTGGACGTGTCATTGGAGGTTTGTGAGGCATCGAAATGGGAAGAGAGTAGGCGTCCAACGCCTCCACCTATGCCAGTCAGTCGAGAAGAGTGAATGAAAGATAGTTTGGAGTCATGTAAGGCTTCCAGGGTGGCAGTGTCAAATGGATAAATCCAGGTTTCAGTGATAGCAAGGAGGACTAGGGGAGGAGAGCCAGAGTGAAAGTAGTCAGTGAGAAAGGAAGTTTTGTTGCATACAGACTGAACATTCCAGAGTGCAATGTTCAGTTGATGAGGTAAGCAAGAGTATAGTCTCAGAAGAAGAGAGGCGAGGTGGACCGGTGTTAGAGATGTATGGTTATCTCATCGCTTTGTTTGTTGGAAATAGATGGAAGAGAGATGGAGTAGTGGGAGTTACAAGTTGTGGGTTTTATAACAGGGATAGGAAAGGAGGACGTTGTAGCGTGTATGGAGAAAGCATAGGCAGAGTTGAGAAGGATGAGTAGGAGGAGTGAATGCATTATAGGCGAGAAGCATGGTGTGGAGAGATAGCACAGTAATTAGGAAGCTTGGGGTACTCAATAGAGGTGTAGACAGGGAAGGGCCTGAGTGGGCAAAGTCCACCCAAAATCTGTAAATGGCCACTCTGTAGCACTGTGTGGGCATTTGCAGATGTTAATGTCACAGCGGTGGGCCCAACTGCATTAGCGGAAGAACCCAATTTTTAGACCATCCTGGCTATGGCCCTGGTACTCACAGGTTTAACAGGGAGAAAAGCAAATGCAAAGGCTCATAGGCTAAGAGGCAAAGAGGCTGATCAACAGCTGGTCTTCACCCTTCACTGTTCTGCCATTAACTAGGCATCCATTATTATTTAATGACATTTTCTAGGAATAGATTGGAGAATCTAACATGGGAAACTTCTTTCGTCCCTTGCTGGCTAAGAGTCCCTATGAGAAAGCAAACAAGAGTGTATACTTTTTGGCCCTTTAGATTGCCCGCAGGTTGGAACCATTGGTGCCCCAGATCAGGAGAATCCATGGAATCAATGTAACCAAGGTTGGCGGGGTTGGCTACAAACTGGCAATGTCGCTGAAGGCAGCCTACTTGCCATGTGGACTCTATTGATGCACTTCCCATGCTAAGAAACTCTAACAGAGTTGCAGGAGTGATCTGATTTTGAACCCAAATAGCAAAACGTGACGCTCTTCAACCTCACCTTCTGCCCTGAAGTGAGATGAATGCACTTGCTCTGAAATGGCCATTTCATATAGCTCATAATTCTATCCTTTGCTTGTAAATTGGATTTACTGATACAAACTCTGCCTTGTTTCAAGCCGCTTATTCTAGGTTGTTTGACTGCTGTTGGATCTAGCTGGACAGAATCCTCAGACCACCTCATGCAAGGGCTGACCATTGGCAATCAATCTGGACAGTGTTCCTAGACTCTCATATTTTTCCATTCGCTGCTGCACCCTCCTTGAATAAATGATAGTAAACACTGTATTGCTTGGTTACACATGGGAAAGGCCAATCCTGGCTACTTGGGGTCATGTCCTCTCCAAGAAACGGGGAGTTTGGGGGAGGGCTCTGGCATTTTCTAATATTACTCGATATTAAAAGGCAACCCAGCTGAAGCTGCTTTTAGAAAATAAATTGGGTTCCGAGATGGAGAGTTTTACTGAAAAACGGCCTTGTTGCAGTCAGTGATTGGATGGCTAATAAATGTCTGAGGCTGAACAGTGATAAAACGGAAGTTCTCCTAGTTGGCTCCAATGCTGTGGGTCAGCTGCGGACCAGTGACTACTGGCTTACTTCTTTTGGCCTCGGTCCTGAGCCTTCTCCTGTGGTAAAAAGTCTTGGGATTAAACTCATGCCCACTGGCTCTCGGGAAGCCCAGGTTTCCGCAGTTTGCCAGATGGGCTTTATAAAACTTAAGGTTCTAAAAAAAGACCTTCCTCTTCTCCCAACTGCTCTCAGATCCAAAATTGTTACAGCCTCTATTATGAGTTCTTTAGAATACTGTAATGCAATTTACCTTGGGCAACCTGTGAGACTACTCCAACGCTTCCAAATTCTCCAGAATGCTGCAGCAAGTCTTGCCCTCAGAGCATCAAGACTTTCCCACTCATGAAAACTCTTGCTTCAAATACATTAATAATAATAATAATAATAATTTAGCATTTACATCGCACTACGAGCCCTCAGGTATCTGAGCGCTGCTGATTATTACCCACGGTGTGTGGTGCTCATTTATCATCCTCGGAAGGATGAAAGGCTGAGTTTGGCCCTGCCGGGATTCAAACCTGTGTCAGCAGGCTCTGCACAGATATCAAAGTGAGCGTGCTGTGCTATTGGATCGGCTTCCTTTTAGAAGCCGAGTTAAGTTTAAGGTGCTTTGAATGGTTTATCATGCTATCCACCATGTTGGAGCTGAATTCTAATGTTCCAAGATTCAGCCCTACATCCCCAATCGCCTACTGCGTTCAACAAACAAGTTTTTGTTACTTCTTCCTAGATTTTCTCGGGCCAAAGCTAGAGGGAGATCCTTTTCTGTTCTCGCCCCCATGCTCTGGAACGCCCTTTGCCTCTTGATCTTTTTAAACCCCTTCTTTCCATTCCGCAAGGCTCTAAAAACCCACCTGTTTCTAGCTTAACTCTTCCAGTGTCTCCTCTCGTCCCAAGCACCTCGATACCTTTTCGGTCTCTGCACGCTCTACAAATACTATATACAATACGATACAATACAATACAAATGCGTTGGCATGCAAACTCGCATACATTGAGTGTATCAAATATATGATGGAACAAAAAGTGGGGTGACAATGCATTGGCTACTGTTTCTGCCACTTATGAGCTGAGGCAAGATATGGAAGCACCAATAAAACTATTTAAGAAGATTATTTGATTGATTGACACACTCTTGCATTAATGATGTCGTACATTTAGCAGTGTTGACTACATAAACGGTGTCTCCAGATCTGATGATTTTCATCATCAGAACTTACTCCAGAACTTCAATGTTAACAATCACAGATGCTAAGGGTAGTTTGTGGACATAGTGTGACTTTATGTAAAATTCCTATCTCAGAATCCACACTGGGGAGAGAACCCTTCTTTCCATTCTACATCCAAGGACACTGTGCACATGTTTCAATTCGCCTGAGCATCTTGGTACTGGGGTTAACATCAGGACTTTAATATTTTTATAGGCCGGTTCACAGGATGCAGTTTCCCCATAGATATAGAAATGGACACCCTATAGCCTACAGGGTCCTGCAGCACTAGGAGAGATATTTCCCTCGGCTCCATACGTTATGTTATGCTATCGATTATTTATAAAGTGTCCTACACCACCGTAATGTCCTTATGTTGCCTAAACCTTGTCCGAGGGTTGGTGTATTGTAACCCTGCCCGGACGTCTCAAGCCCTTAGTCAGTTGATAGTGAGGAAGAAGGTTGGGAGGAATAAGAAAGGGGATATGCCAGTCGACAAACCATATAGTATGGTAAAAAAACAAGTGTTATGGTGGAGATATGATATGGCTGTGGTGGTATGAATGCATGATTTGTTTACATTATATTAGCTCTCAGTAAGCATGAGACAATGGCAAGAATGTGCAGCTCGTTTAAAGCAATGCCTTTATTGTGATGGCAGCACCTAGACCATGTGATGCCTGGGAAAAGGTGGTGTTGGTGTGTGTTTGCATATTTAAAGTGAAATTATGGTCTTGGGGAGGGGGACTCTGTGCCAGTCATACTTTCCCTTCTATCAAGATTTATTCTTTTGACTCTGCCTCTTGAATTTCTGGATGAAAGAGGTGGCATTGTTGGAGAACAGGTTTCATAAACATCCTTCGCTGAACCACCTCCATGTAGCGCACAGCTCTGGCTATATTTCTCTGTTGGGCTAGCTTTCCTAGGTGGCTCAGTGCCCTTCATACTCTTAGATGGAGATCGGGGTATAATTTTATTTAAAGGGGAACATTTCAGCACACCCCACTTCATTATGATGGGGAGGTCTCAGTGGAATGAATAGCCTGCGCTATGGGGTTCTGGTAGTGGGGTGATTTCTTCTAGTAACAATTATGATTGACATCTATAACACCAAGATACTGTGTTGCTGATGTACTGCCATCTTAACCTCTTCCGGTATCATTTTTGGTGGTGTTACGTTGTGTGTCCAACGTTCTATGATCTGTCGGGTTGAGCTTGGTGCAGGAGGTGTCAAACAGGGCATATACAAGTATAGCTTGGAGCACTTTCCAAGGTGGGGGTAAAATCCTTTAAATGATGGTCAACATCATAGAAATATCTTTTGATGGGGCTCAGATATATGTAGCAAGGGATGCAATGTGAACTTTATGTGGACAGTCTACTCTTGGACCAGATATGATGATTCTCTTTAGCCTGTAAGTAGCCTCAGGTCCTCAAGGACCCCTATTGATGACTCAGAATCCACTGTCTTCTCATCAGACCTCAAACGCTCCCATAGACTGCTCGGATGGGTTGGGATTTATGTCCACCTTGGATAATCTTGACATAGATGATATTTCAGTAAGTTGTAGTATTGTGTCTCATCTATTCATTTAGCTTCTTAAATGGTATGCATTGGCCACCAGAAGCTGTGATTCCCAGGGTCCCTGGTGATGATGCTTGTTGCAAACATAAAACCAATGTTTCTGATTTTTAGTAAACCACTGCCTCGTTCTGTTCCTTTATTGCTGCAAGACCTGCCTGAAGATAGCATGTTTATGCTAATTACGTTAGTGTTTCTTGTGTGTGTTCTGTCGAACAGACACAAACTGCTTGGCACCAAATATTGTGTTTTCTTCCAGTTTCTGGTTGTATTGTTTTGTAAATATGTCTCAGTGTTGGACTCTCAATTTCCCTGGACTCGTCCCTCTAAAAAACAGCTTCCTACTGCAGTATTTTCATTTAATTTGGTGTTCACACACTCTCAAATTTGCATTCCTTTGCACTGTCTTTGCATTTGCATGTCTCTCTGACAAATAACTTACTACGGTGTTGTTTTAAATCAATTTGGAAGTACTCAGCTCCCTCAATTTATGCTCTTTCACACAATCACACACATCTACATCTCGCTTTTCAGACAAATGGCATGTTCGCTGTTTTATTCTTGGCTATTTGCATTGACTTGGCAGTTCCATCTCTTCCTAGTTGTATTCCTGAAAATAGCCATGCCATACTTGTCTGAAAAATCTCTCTCTTTTTCTTATCACATGAAAGTTGTATTCCAAACCTCCTGAGCACCATCTCAGAGTCCAGCATTCAAAACAAAGCTAGAACCTACAACACCAGGAGGAGTGGATGCCATCTTGAGGCCAAAGACTGGCTTCCGGAGGCCCAGGTGAACACATCATATGACAGGTATTTCATTCTTGAACTATTTATAGTTACAACCTGCAATTTCAGAGGACCCCGAGCACCATCTGAGGGCCCTGCATCAAACACGAAGCTCTCTGGGCCTGCAACATTAAGGACTGTTCATGCTCCCGGCTTGGACGAGGGGAACCCATTTTGATCATTCTGATCCGTTAACAGGTGGTCATGTGACCACATAATGTGACTAGAATTTCATGCTAAAGCCGTTTTTGCCACATTCTAAATTCCAGAGGATCCTGGACATGGTCTGAGCGCCATAGCTCAGAAATGTAGCTCCCGAGCCCACAAAACCAGGGACTCAACTGCATCCTGCCAGGAAGAGTGGAAACCGTCTTGAACACTCTGAATGGCTTTGAGAAGGTCATGTGACATGCTGCCTCACTTGCTATTGAGTCTCCCCATGAGGTCAAGCATGGGCGTCCACAGATAAGGGGCAAACTCAGCCAGGGGCAACTCCATGTTTGGCCGTGTCAGAGAAGGAAAGGGTATGAACCACTTCTCAAGAAAGGATTTTTCTGTGCTCACCCTTTGCCTGACTCCTGCTTACACAAATGGGCTAAGGGGGGGTTGGTCCATGTCTGTTCTTGGATTTGGTTGTTGGGTCTATTGGCCCACTTGTTTTTCAGAACCTTGATGCCTCCTTACTGAAGTGATACATTTTGCACTTAATAAGTATTGGACCATACCATATAGTGATCCTTTGGCCCAGTGACTTTCCATTCCCTGCAATACTGCTGCTACCTCAAATACTCTATTGGCATCTCTTTTTTGGGCCTGTTAACTGTGTTTTTGATGACCTTAACCAAATTCTAGCCTAACTCAGAACGTATACCTGCTCCTTCTTAGCCTACCTTTCCCCCTTTCTTCACTGCTCACCAATCTACCCTCCCTCTCTCTTGGGCTGCACCCTTTCTCCACTGTCGTCACTTGCCTAATTCTTATAATCTGCATCATGCATCTTCACTTCTCTCAATTCCTCCTTGTACTCACTCTTCTCTTCCCCATCTCCCATAGCCTTAAGATACAACTCATTTAACTTCTGCCTCACTTCTCCCTCACCCTCACAATCTCCCTCCTCTCCACCAGCATCCACAGACCCCAAACGTGACACTCCCATTCTGCCAGGATCTGCAACCTCATCTATCCCCTTCACCTTCCACACAACAGCTGCTTCTCCCCCAACCATATATCATTCTTTCACTTAGACTTTGAAATGCACAATCCCTCTGCAACAAATGTTCCTACATCACTGACTATTTTGATGCTTATCAGCCTCAACATTCACTTCTTGCTTACACAGACGCTCCAATTTCCCCAAGGACTCTGCTAGACTAGTGCACCTCCACTCTAAAACTGCTACCTTCTCCCACTCTCCCTAACATATTGGGAAGAGCAGTGGAGTGGGGTTTTGTTACGTTCTACTGATGTGTGGGAGAGATTGGTTGTCCCCGGTGGTCCTAGTGGCAAAGAGCAATGGGAAGATAATATGTGTCAATTTGAGAGACCTGAACAAGAACATTTTAGTGGAGAGACGTCCCTTCCTGGTCATATCAGAGGTCCTGTCTGTGCTGTGTGAATCGAGTTGGTTCTGGGTTATGGATTTGTCTTCTGCTTACCACCAGGTGCTGTTGTCACAAGAGTGTCATGACATTACAGCGTACATCACCGCGGAAGGAACCTTCAAGTACCTTAGAATGACTTTTGGATTGGTTTCAGCTGTAACTGTCTTTCAACCTGTTATGGAGAAGGTTTTGGAGGGTGTTAATAACGTGATTGTTTTTCAGGATGACATTCTCATTTTTGCTGATTGCACTGAGCAACATGACAAGGTGTTGAGGAGTGTTCTGAAAAGGTGGTGTGAGGCTGGTCTAACAGTGCAGCACAGTAAATGTAAGATTGGAGGACGAAAGATATTGTTGACTGTAGACGCCAGCTTATAGGGTCTGCAAGCATCTTTGTCGCAACAGGACAGTGGGAAGGAAGAGCATGTGATAGCCTTTGCATCTAGGCCATTGAGGGGTGCAGAAATAAACTATTCCGTTGTAGAGAGAGAAACTTTGGCTGTGTTTTAAACCACTACGCATTTTACGTTCTTCCTGTGTGGCCAACGGTTTATAGTAAAAATGGATCACAGACCTTTGTTGGCTTGTGGGAGCTGGTCCAAGGGATCGCCCAGAGTTTCTAAAGGGGTATTAGGATTGCAGAATTATTATTTTCAGACTTGCCATGTTCCCAGTAAGGAGAATGTGGTGGCAGATTGTATCTATCTTCTTCTGGTGGATTGTGGAAATGAGGGTGAAAAGATGGAAGGAAAGGAGGAAGAAATGATTGTTGCCAGTACTGAGCAGGGTGCTTTGAATGAAGAAGAATGGGAGTTTGGTAGGAAAGAGATGATGTAGTGCTTAGCAAGGTGGCAGAGTGGACCGTGAAAGTATGGCCTTGCAGGAATGATGTGAACAGGAAATATGATCGTTTTTATGAAAAGAAGGATGAATTGGCTTTGGCTGGAGGGAAACTCAGGAGGGGTCATAAGGTGAAGGTATTAGGGACAAACTGATAGAAATTGCTCACCAAAGGCATTGTGGTGTCAATAGGACCAAGAGGGTGCTGAGACAGTGTTACTGGTGGCCAGCAATGGATGATGGAGTAGATAGAGAAATAAGGAATTGCAAGAACTCTTTTGCAAGTGACAAGAGCAGAGTGGTGCGTGAGACACCATTGCGGCCTGTGGAGGTGCCAAGGGAGCCTTGGCAAAGGGTTGCAGTGGTCATAATGGGACTGGGTGAAGGTTCCAAGTACATTTTTGTTTTAGTGGATTATCACTCGAAGTGGATAGAGTGGATGGGGCAAGGGAAGCCACCACAGTGGAGTTAGTGGAATTACTCAAGGAGATTTTCTTTCGTGAGGGGTTGCCCACTGAAATTGTAACTGATACTGTTGTGCAGTTCTGTTCAGAAACAATGAAGAAATTCTTGCTACAGTTTGGGATTAAACACACGTGCGCGGCCTTGTACCACCTCAGGGCAAATAGGCTGGTGGAACATGCCAATAGATTCTTTAAGGGTGGCATTCAGCTTGCTATGGCGTCAGGGTTGTTGTGAAGTCCAGTTTTGAAACACATGGTATGGAGTTACTGCATCACACCCCACTCACTTACTAAATTGTCTCCTTTTGTTTCTTGAAGAGGCACCAGTTGGGGACAAAATTATGTCCAGGGTAGATGGGGTTCGTGTGCAGTGTGAATGTAAACCGAGAAGAGGTGGTGAGAATGGTGGAAGAGGCACAGTGTCAGTATAAGGGCGTGTTTGATGAGAATTTCAAGGTTAAGGAATGTGAGTGGTTGGTTGGGGATTGGGTTTTAGTTAAGAAACCCAGGTATGGTCTCAAATGCTTAGAGAGCGCATCTTTAGGGCCAAAAATGATTGCGGCAGTGAGGGACAGTGATGGAGGCGAAGTGTGGTCGAAGGGTAGGTTTGCTTTATGTGAGGAGGGTTCAGTTCCCCCTAAGGACTGTGGTGATGGAGTTGTGGTCAGTGAGGGTGGTGGTGAAGTGAGAAGTGCGGATGAGGGAAGGTCAGTGCCGGATGGGGTATGTGTGAGTTGGGGAGTTAAAAAGTTTGCCACCAAACTTAAGGATTTTGTTTGTGTTTTCATTATTCCGTTATTTTTTTTTCTGTTAAAACCTGTTTTTTTCATTTGTTGGTGGTCTATACCATTTGCATTGTGTTTTGTTTTCTCAAATGTTGTTGTTTCCCCTATTTATTGTTGTTCCTTTGTAAGGGGGAAGATGTGTTACGTTCTACTAATTTATGTTCCAGAACACATGTGGATCTGGAAGACGGGGGCCGTTAGGAGACTGCTTGGTACAGCTGGCAGAGGTGCCCGCTGCTCTCTGCGATCTTGTTGCTAATAAATAACTTATTTCCTCACTTGCCTCGCGGTGTCGTCCCTCAACGTACCAGGTATATTATCCATAAGGCCCTCACCACTACCCTCCTTCCCACCTCTGGCATCATCTCCTTCTCTTTTGTATATGCCAATATTCAACTCCTCCCTCTTACTCCTCTCAGCTCTCTTTCAAACCCCTAGTCCTCTAAACTCACAACTAGTCCACCCATGCAGGTTGGAATTCTCTTGCCCTTATATTTCTCTCTACTTTGGTCTCCTCTTCTGACCTCTCTACTGACCCCTTTCTCTTTGATCACTCAATTGTTCCCTTTAGCATCTCGGTCCCTCCACCCTGTATTCTACTTCTCCCCTTCTTAATGACCAAGAGGAAATTTAAGTAGGACTCTTTTGTCCTTTATCTTGATGGTCTGATGACCTCTCTCTCCTGTCTCTTCCCCTGTTCATGTTTCTTCCACTGACTATGCTTTTTCTGACTTTCACTATGCACGTATGACTCCCTTTGTCAAAGACTATCCTACACACACTGTCACACAATCCTGCCCTGTCTTCACCCCTGGGTCACCTCTGACATCCAGAGCCTCAAAACAAATACATGCCATGACCTATGATCCTGCTGCAAATCTCAGACCTGCTCCTTACTCCTAGACTACAAAAGTTCTGCTACCATCCCATCCATTCTGTGTAATAATGTAATTGTGCATAGCTTCTTTTTTAGTTTGAAGCACTTGATCCGTTCGACCCCCAGGTTTAACTTTGTCTTTTTAAATTACCGGTTTCTTATTTGTTTTGTTCTGTCTCTGGTCCACGTCCCACTTTGCTCAAACCCTCATAATCTGGCTTAGCACTTGTTCTCTTCTTTGTACTTTTGTAGTCACTCTTCTGGGGAATGATGCCTCTTAACCGTAAATGTGTTATTGCAGATATTTCTGATCGACATTGGAATGGCTTTTCTTTAAGTAAAAACAAATACAAAACTTTCTCAGCTAGTATGTTGCCTTATGCATCCCTCGCTTTTCCCTTGGACAAAAATATATATTTATTTCTATTTTTCAATTCAATTGGTGCTGCGCAGTATATCTAAATGTTGTCTTACCTCGCAAAAGGGAAACCTTTCTGATATAAAGCTTGTGTTTGTTATTGCTTTAAATTTGTTTGATATCGTAAACCTGGCATTCTCTCTAGCAAAGGAACTGCTACTGTTGGGCTGGAATAATTTAATATTTTGTTTTCCAAATCTGACCCAGATAGTTCCAGTTACGGGGCGGGAGCTGGCCATGGGCATCGCACCAGCTCCCTCGTCTGATGCTATGGGACACCAGCACCAGGAGGCCCAGTGCCTCTGAGGTCGGAAGGGTGGGGGCTGGCCATGGACATCCCACCAGCCCCACCCTGCAGTGCTATGGGACACCAGCACTTGGGAGGCTTCAGTGCCTCGGTAGGTGGCAGGCCTGACCCTGCCAATTCATGTGGGCCAGTCCTGCCTGCTTCGCAGGGGCCCCGAGGGCAATGTGGCCTGCAGGCCCTGTCTAACAAGGGTGTGCCTGCAGGCCCCAATAAGGGACACACAATCAGATTAGTTGGTCATGGTGTCTACAGCCGTTACCCACGTGCCTGCAGGGCTCCCTTTTATTAGCTTGGGCCATGACAGCATCATGGCCCATCTTACAAGGGCACTACATGGGGGAGGGACCTATCCCCTTAAAGGGGCAATACACATGGGAGGTTTCACTACACAACAGTTCCCATTCACATCTGCAGAACTTACCCCTATTCTGCAATCAACCATCCAATGTCCCCTGACACTCATTTGCCCCTCAAATAGTCACCCACACCTACCTATCGTGACAATTCAGCCGTTCCATTTTAAGGCTTCTCCCCTCCCTGTTTCATGAGCACAGCCTGCATCTTACCCTGAAGAGAAAGTCTGTCGGCCCCGCCACCATCTCCAACAACTAACCTAAATCCCTCCTCCCCTTCTTGTCTAAAACCCAAACAAGTACGGTATTGAACCCACTCTCCTGGTCCCACCACAAACAGGTAGCAATCCCACTCAATCTGGATTGCACTCCAAGGAAATGGCTGCCACCCACACCTCAGATTGCAATATCTCTGCACACCACTCATCCCTTCTCCATTTTGAGCCTTTTGAACTTCATGGCCGCCTTTGACCCAATTCCTCATGCCACACGCCGGCCTATTACATGAAGTTTAGACAATACGGATGTGTCACTTTTATGGCTCTGCTGCTTCCACATAAATATTCTTGGTTTTTGGATGTCAATTATGCATTGAAGTCCTGGTGCTAGTCAGCCTCTACTTTGTTGGGTTGGTCCCAGCTGTAGATGAGACCGATGCCAACATGCCAACATCTGTGGCATTCCTCATTTGCTCTAAGCAGATGCAGTGCTTATTGCATAAATAGATCTGTCACTGCTCAAATTGTTGGCCATTTTTGTATCAAAAGAAATCTGATATTAAGTACTGATAAAACTAAAATTATGCAAATTGGCACTGTCAACCACTTAGGAACAAGTTCCTATTAGCTACTTAGCAACGACACAAGAATGACAGGCACTTTGATCTGTGAATAACTAATTGTTTTTATTTAATTTTTAATGCATTGATATGTATTTTTTACATTGATTACATGATTGTGTTTATAAAGTTTTAGAATGAAATACTTAACTAATTGTTATTGCCCTGATCATATGGTAAGGTTGCACTAGCCTATGCGTGCAAGTGATAGTTTAACATAGACATAGCAGTATCAGTCTGTAGCACAACGTAGTTTAGCGGCTCAAAGAAATAGTCACCTTTCTATTACCACTGGGAAACAGCATAAAAGTACACACTGTGCCGCGATCATGCATGGTTAGAAAACACTGATTATTAGATAAGAAGGAAGGCATGAATGACAGGCATTTTGAACCATGAATAACTGATTGGTTTTATATAGGGTTTAATGCATTGATGTATAAATGTGAATTGAACATTTCTCTAATTTCACTACCCCGTATAGCATCAACAGAAGCTGTGGCTTTCCAAAATCAGATACATTCAAAGAATCAGTTTATAATTTTATTATTTAACAGCCCTTCATGCCCAAAAAGGAATTTTGTGTACATACCAGCAGATACAATCTCAGATGTAATTGATAAAAGGTATCCAGTGATTCCCTCGAATATAAAGCATTGAATGCAAAAGCCTCAACAAAAATATGCATCGAAAAAACACATTTTTTTGTAGGTAAAGGTATTTCTTTTATTAACATGGGTATTAAGGGGTAAAAAAACAGGGGTTAGGGGAGCCCATTAATATTTTTTTTAAATGCATTTTTTGGATGCATTTTTATTAGGCTTTTGCATTCGATGCTTTGGATGTCGAGGCTATCACTAGGAACCTGATAAAAATGGCAAAATGGCAGTCCTGGGGGATTTTTACTTCTGGACAGAAATCAAGAAAGAACCTGCAGTTAGACATTTATGAGGTTCCTTGCAAGAATTTGGTCTGACAGCATTAGTTCATTCCCAAACTAACTCACAGGGCAGTGCACTCTCTGTAGCAAATCTTTGCATGGTCACCAGAGATCGAGATTGGTCAGCTCCTACCTTTCTCCTGGTTGGATCATCTGGGTATCCCATTCTTAATTCCATCACCCTCCCTTAGAACAGCGGGCCATCATTTAAATCCACTGATAACCACTCAACCTTGAAACAGAATACTAAGGAATCCTTAACTTACATTTATATCCAGTTGCCCCCTATAAAACGTCCACAACATCACAAACAACCTAAATGAACTTCTAGAATAATTAGACGCCCCAAACTCAGGAAATATTAGACAATCCCCCCCAGATTACACTGCTTAGGCAAAGAACTAAATGCAAACAAGGAAAAGAATGGTTTACACAATGACTAAACCTTCTATGGCTTAATCAGGAACTTGAAAAAACAATGACCATGTGCATATGATGCAGAGGCTCAGAGGACATTAAAGCATTATCAGCTCAATTATAAAAAAAGAAATTGTAAAAGCAAAAACATTATATTATGATTAAAAGAATTGACCCAGCTCCCAACACAACAGGGAAACTATTCTCAGTAGTAAAAGACCTGCATTAAGAACAAGAATCCCCTAACATTATACCATCACAATCCCTAGTAGATCAATTAGCCCAACATTTTGTTAAAAATTTTAGAATATTAGGACCGAACTGACTGAAGAAATCCTGCCCAAACCAATAATGGGAATACATTATAGGAAACCCTGGGCATTTTTAGTGATTTAAAGATGTTGGATCAGGATGCACTGAAACAATTATTAAACGTGGCTAAATGTGCAGGCTCACCTAAAGACACTGTAGCTAAGGTAAGGTAGCATTCCCACATTTTCTCAAATATGTTCTTAATTGTTTTGGACCATTCAGTAGGTAGTGGGATTTTACCAAATAAGTGAAAAATGCTCAACTATTAAAGCCCTTTTAAAAAGCCTACCCAAGACCACACTAAAACAGAGAACTCCGGACCTAGCTCACAACTGCAAACAATTGGAAAGAGTGGTTGTCACACAGTTCACAGAAGCCCAAATGAACTTTTCATAAGATACACAGGCTTTAGAACTACAATGACCACCCTAAGTTCCAATGCAAAGTCTATGGGCACATAGGAACCAATGAAACAATATTTTATGAAGGAATGTAAAGGGTTAAACCTCTGAGCCCTCAAGGCAGTTCAGACCAAAACAATGCTTTCAGAGGGATTAAATGACTCACCAGAGGCAGTCAAGTCAAGGGTTGCACACACCAACCTGAAGGACAAGAGCATGCAGAAGTAAGAAATAACTTTACCAGCAGGGAAGTCTATGATATGATTCTGGATAGGCCAGCTCAGCACAGGATGTCATGGGAAAATGGAAAAACATTAATAGGTGTGCCAGAGGATCTGCAACAGAAGATCCTTATGAAAACGTTAGTGGGAGATGATCCATTGAAGAGCCTGCATAACTGGGTCGTAGGAGCAGGAGCCGGGATGGGCTTGGCTTGACCGCCAGGGAGGCAAGGTCAGAAACAGAAGGCCCAGACCCCATAAAAGCAGATCTGGATGCCAGATTGAAGTTAGAGAAGCTGCCTGAAGAAATACAGGCACAGGAAAGGCTACTCAGTGACAAAGAGCCAGCAGTGGTGACCCTTTCGCTCAAAGGTCACTGGCCCTGGTCGAGAGAAAATGCAGCAAGATATATCACTGGAAGTCTCCACACCATGTGGCCCACTGCACAAAATAATGATTGAGTGAAGGATTCAGTAGAGGCAATGTGGGGCTAGATAACCGGAGAATGTTGTGTATGGTTTCAGGGTTCAAGCCGAATGACTGTGTGAGAGCCACAAAATCACCTCGTGAAGAATGGATCCAGTTGTGCCCACTGTATCAGCGGAAAGGTGGTCAGTGGAGAGGCAAATCTTTTCCATCGGATTTTCAGAGTCCCAAAAGATGCTGGTGCGGGGTGTCCATGATCGTCCTTGGGTCAGTCGTCTCTCTTGGATTCTTCAGGGTCTAATCCCAGCAGTTGACACATTTCCTGGTACAGAGTGTCAGAGGGTTGAGAATAACGCTAACAACCAATCAGGCACACATGCAGCATTCAATATCTTGGGACCAGTTAACTGGTGCTGTTCACAACAGGCAAATGTCTGTGATAATTGTCTTAGGCAAACGTAGGGTGTGTGGATTCTAGAGGAGTCTCCATTTGGAAGCCTCCACGAAGGAAAGGCTTCCTGTGGGCTAAAATGGCTACAGCCCGTACAGCCACTATTTGAAAGTACAATGCCACAAATCAGAACCAGTACAAGTATCTGGGTCACAGTACTGGACCATTTGGGCAGAAAAATGTCCACAAAAGTGCCAAATACACATAGATCCTCAGTGAGACGTGAAAGGCTTTCACTCCAGAAAAATAGCCAGGACACCATAAGAGATTAGAAAGAAGTGGAGGCACCCTCAAAAGTGAGAAAATGTGTGTTTTCTCAGAGATAGGCCCACATGGGATTTGGGGATTATCACTTGGTGATTACAAACACAGGTAAGGCTGTCTTTATTTATTTATTTAATTTAATGTGTTATAGTTTTAAAAATAAAACTTTACACATATTCATTCATCATAACAATACCATAATATTATCCTTGTGCAAATGCTATTTCAATATCGAGTAAAAATATAAACACAAATCTTATCTTATCATATAATTAATCACAGAGCAAGCACACAAGCAAACAAGCAAACAATCAAACAATTCCCTAACTAAAAAATGCACAAACTCAATGACACAAAAATATATTAAACATTGCATTTCATACACCTTACATAGATGAATAAATAAACCAGATGGACAAACAAGCAATGGTATCCCCTACTAGCTCCTGTAGTTGATATCATTACTTTTATGTCCATGCTTAGCTAGCAACAATAATATGCCTAATTAATCTGTCCCCTCAGGAACCCTGATTGAAGGTTCATATTTTGGCAATCATGTTAGTCATATTAAGCATTATATAAAGCCAATGTATTCAGTATATTAGTCCATCATACTAATTACTACTCCGAACCTTGTTCAGGTGTAGCTCCACCACCTTCCATACCCTGAAAAGAGAAATAAACTTGCCCCTATTTTGTGAGTTTATACAACTCTTCCAAAATATGGAGCTTTTTATTGAGTCTTGATAGTGTACAAATTTATCGACGTATTTCAGGTACACCGTCTTTAGGTTACCACACCTAGTGAGAACTTGTCTGATCGTCTCCTTTCCACAAATCCGGCATGAACGTTCTGTGATCAACAGGGCCATGGCTGGGCCCACTACGCTCAGCACCGGCAACCTGTTGATTTGCAGGAGTAAAAGAAACCTCCTCATTTCCTTAGATGGACAAAGTGCGAGGTAGAGTGTCATCTTTTCATAAGTATATAACCTGTCCGATACAAAAGTATAACTTTTGAGGGATCCCAGATGCTTAGAATTTTCACGCCAGTCCCATAGATATAGGTATTTACTCAGATGCTGGCGGAGATCAGAACTATCTTTCCCCCACGCAGGAATCCACCCAATTTCCTTGAAAAGTGAGGCTATTCCTCTACTAAGGCTCGACTTTGTTTCCGAACTCCGGATCATAGTGCCCATGGTACTTAATAGCGGGTTAGAGGGACCATTGTTTTCATTTAGAATAGCTCTCTTCTTCATCATCATAGATTTAAGCGAGTGTAGGCCAAGTTCTAACCCCAGGATGGCCATGGGAATGCACCCAGGTAAGCACAAAAGCTTTTTCCAGAATCTGGCCTCTAAATATTGAAGCCACTTGAGATCAATTTCCATTATGCTCTCCAGGCCATAGATGACAGGAGAGATACCTAGCCCTTTTCCTGGCAAACTGGTTAATCAATGCTGTGAGTTGTGTCACTTTTCTTATCAGGTTCTCAATATACAATTGGTATCCCCTTTTAGCCTCAAACTCTATCCCCAGGTATTTATAGGTTGGAGTATAAATAATCTCAACATTTTGTATGAACAGTCTAGGTCGTGCCACTGGCTTAGCTGAAAATAGCATAATTTGAGTTTTAGCTTCATTGATGACTAAACCATTTTTCTCTGCATAATCCCACAGGACTCTGGCAGTGCATTAAATACCATTAAATGTATGTCGTAACAAGACCAGGTCTTCAGCGAATGCCAGGACTCGACAGTGGGAGTCACCAATTTTTGGCGGACAGGCTTTAATCAAGGCTACATAATCTGGAAGACCAGAGACAAAAGGATTATACAGAATAGGCACCGTAACACAACCTTGTTTAACTCCCATGTTTTGCATAACTGGGGGCGTCATTGAGCCACTATTATCTAATCTGAGGGAAGCCGTATTATTACTATGTAGCAATTTTTAAAAGCATAAGAGACCCGCAGGTCGATTTACCTCCATAACAGCTCTCTCCTAACAGTGTCAAAGGCTGCTTTAAAGTCAACAAAGATTGCATAAAGGGAGGTCTATTTGCCACATGTTCCCGGTCAACCAAATGATCCAGAAGGAGAAGGTTATGGGTAGTTGAGTACCCGGCCCGAAAACCGCTTTGGAATGTAGCCAATGTGTTTTCGTGCTCTGCCCAGTGCTGCAATTCTTTAAGCAAAAATGAGGCAACCAACTTCCCTGAGGTATCCAACATCGATAGTAACAGGTAATTACCAGGTTCTAAAGGGGATCCTTTCTTCAATATTGGTACCAAATGGGCAGTTTTCTAGGAAATGGAAATTTTCCCTTTCTGAGCACCTTATCAAATACGATTTTAAATAAAGAAGACCAGTAAAAGGAATTATGCCGCAGCACAACATTAGCCAAGACATTTGGGCCTGTGGCACGGGAGGATTTCAAGCCCTTAATTTTCCTGTAAATGTCCTCCTCAGTAGTTTTTATAGCTGTCCCTGGTGGTATTTGTTCCACCCTAACAGATACTAGTGAATGGGTGCCTATATTACGTTCACCCAAAAATTGTACACATTTACTACATTTAATAGGATTAATCATATTATGGCACGCATTCCCCTTGGCTTCACCCTAATGCCAAATACTATGTATGTTCCCACTGGCGAGAATCATAGCCATATTTTGACAAGACAGGTTACTGCAGCTCCAGCGCCACCTTTTCGCCCAATTACAATGGGCATTTTTTAAGGCTCTCCTCTGCTTAAGGAGAGGCTCTATTGGTAGATTCATTTTTTCTAGGCTGTGCAGGTCTCGTCTAAGTTTGCGTTTGGCCTCTTAGATAACTTTATCATAGGGCCTACCACTCTTAGAACTTTTAAGTAGAACTGGAGACTTGGTTCCTGCATATTATTATTATTATAACTGAGAAGGACCATATCCAGTCCTCAATGCCATTCATAGTCATTTTCTGGAAAATTCGAATATCAAGCCTCTCCTGGGGGGCAGTGGTGCATCTGGCCTTCATGATGCTGTTGACAGACCATTTTAATCTATTGCCACTATGATTTACTCCCAACTCCCCCATATATTTAATGTCTGACTGTATAAACTCAAAGTCAAACTTTAGGACAATTGCCTCATGATCACTCCACAGATTTATACTTATACCAAAATCCTCAACCCCCATGGCAAGTATTGTGTGCACAAAAATATAATCTAAAATGGCCACTGATTTACCTGATCTCCAAGTATAGTTGCCCGGGCAATCACTCCTAGAGCGACCATTATTCATCTCCAATTCCCAGGAGTGGAGAAATCTCATCCAGCCCCCCACCTCTGTCCATTGTGTTAGTTGGCATAGTACTGCTGGCCATAAGTCTTCCCTCCACCCGTGTACCAAGGGCCTCTACACAACAACAATTCAGGTCCCCCACTACAAAAATTCTCACAGGACTTGCACCCACTATTCCAGGTCACAAAGATGTCCTGTAATTCCTATTGTAGTTGTTCCCTGTATGTGGCCCCCGGAGTATTATATACATGTATTAGTAGGAGCTTAGTGTAATCGCTCCCTGGTGGCATACTAACTTCCACTGCCAGCATATGCAGGGATGTAAATATCAATTGGGTGCTTAAATCATTCTAAACACCTGTGATTAGACCACCATAGGGTCTCCCCTTGGGGCCTTTCCTAGCATAAGACTGGTAGATACAGAAGCCATCTATAACAATGGGGGAAATCAACCAGGTTTGCTGTAGAAAAAAAGAAAGAATGTTGTACAGTATAGGGCAATGACCCAGTTGCTGATAGAATATGTGAAAAGCCTCAGGCATTCCAGGACATTAAAGTTGTTACTAATGTTTTCTGTAAGGCCAGGGGAAGAGATTCGGCCAGCCATTGAAACATCGTCTGTATGCCTTCAAGTTGCAACTTATCCTCTCCCGGTAATTTGGCCACAGACCCTGTCTTGCCGGTTATGCCACTAACTGTTAGAGATAGAGTAAGATCTTCCATTTCTGAGTCAACGTCCAACGCAGTGCCCCCTCCTCGAGTTTTGTGTGAAAATTCTGCATCAGCTCAATCATGGCAGTATATCTGCAATGGACCACCGACACATTAGGGTTAATTCTTTTAAGTGGCTCCACAAATGAAAAGTAATCTGAAACTAGTACCCACAATTGAGGGATTAAATGTAATCACCCCAAAAAGGCTGTCCATGTCAGCCATTTATTCCTGCTTTTTTTATTTAAATGTTTAATGGTACAGATCTTACTTCCCGGGTTATACTCTTTACCTGGGGGTTTAGATGGAGGGGGCACCAAGGGCTTGTGGTTAGGTCATCCTGAAGACCTTGGCTGATTATTGGGTGTAGAAGATATATTGCTTTCTTCCAGGCTGGGCTATATCAATAGCAAGACATCGCTATTATCTTGGGCCTCCAGTAATGCATTGGTGCTTCCCCTGTTTTAGCTGCAATTACCCGACTGGTCAAGCTCCCAATTCCCTTACTTTGGCGTTTCTTGTTGTGTGCGGCTTTCTTACGGGCCTTTTTAGTTTTCTTTGCTGGTGTTATGATTGGAGGCCGGGAAGCTGCCTTCTCATTAGTGTTTTTATGGGCTGCCGCTCTTTTGGTTAAGTGACGCTGTTTTCTGTAAAAGAGGATTGCTGAGGTATCAGCTAGTTCATTATTCGCATTGCCAGGCCCAAGATCCTCCATATTGATTGGATCTCCCCTCATTTCTGATATATCCTGGACCACTTCCTTAGGTAAGATATTTGGCTTCATATTTAGCTGTTGGTTTTCTGTATCTTCCCAGAGAGTTTTAGTAAGATCTTCATGGGAAATTGTGTGGAAAGCATGAAGGACCGTAGTTCAGCAAACACTGACTGGGTGTTCACAAGTGAATCTTGTAACACTGATTCTTCCACCTGGACCGCACCTTCTGAGTCTAAAACATGATTTGTTGAGGCTGAAAGACGGGAAACAGATGTAGCCGGTGGTGAGTTCCCAGCAGATCTTATAACCTGGGCCTCAACCGACACGGTCTCAATCCCTGGTCTTGTAAGTCCTTCAGCAGCCAACACCATGCTTCGCTGTATAGAAAGACACAGGTCCAGTAATGAGTTATTGTCGATAGCCTCATAATTGGAGATTTCATGGGTCGGTCTATCTACCTCAAGTATCTCAACATTTGATTCCATGTCTACTCCTTCTATGACCTCTTGGGCCCCCTGAAAGAATACGGGATTGTCCCTCTTTGTATGTTGGTGTTTCTCTTTTCCGTGGTTCTTTTCCGCCCTTTATTGGCCATAACCTGTAGAGGTTTGTCCAATGTTATCTCACTGCCTTTCCTCAAATTATAACAGGCGTTCTGTGGTCATATTATAATTGGTATACTTTATACAGTAGGACTGGGGAAGTTAGTTTGGCGTTAATATTCTGCCAATGGTCAGTATCAGAGCAGCAGCCCAGCAGTGTGTATGCCTTCAACTTCAAACTCCAACCGTCCAGGTCACAATTAGGAGCACCAGGCCGGCAGACTATGGAACTACTTTCATAGAACCACACTCCCAGAGGGCTCAGTGCAACTTAACTTCAGCGAGGGCTATGCAAGACACACTCCCAACGCTATTGTGACCGGATCCAGATTATTATGTTTGAGTACAAATTAGGCACTCTGCCTATAGTTACTTGGACGCTCCTTCACTCCTTAATATTCAGAAAGACTCTTGCATATTACTAGGCATACGTCAAGATAATCGGGAGACTGTAATTACCTGCATCCGTGCCCGTGTCTTTCAGCTCCTTCGTCTCTGCAGGCTCAGTGGGAACAAGGAAACACACAGCTCACACCGCGTGCAACGCATGTCTGAGGCTATTTGAGTCCTGCCTCTCAGACCGTGGCGTGCTGCTTAATGGAAATAGTAAAAAGACTCTTCAGTCCACATACAGCAAATATAAAAAACAAGCAGCAGAGAAATCTCCCACTACCAGTCGTCCATGGAAACACACAGCGCACACGGCACTATGTGCGTCTGAGGCTATTTCAGTACTGCCTCTCATACCGTGACATGCTCCTTAATGGAAATAGTAAAAAGACTCTTCAGCCCAAATGCAACAAATATAAAAAAACAAGCAGCATAGTAATCTCCTAGTACCAGTCTTCCACGGAAACACACCACGCACACCCTTTAAGGCTGTCTTTATGCTGCCACTGTATCTCTGTGTAGCCTTCAGAGTCTTTGTTGTATCCTCATGTTTGATGGCAGTTGTAGGAGTTGCCCAAAGAGCACTACAATGGTTTCAGGCCTTTCTAAAGGCCAGGACCTCAGAAGTCTAGAGTGCCATTTTTTGGCATGGAATTAATACACTTGTGGCGTGTACCAGGGATCATATTTAGCCCCCAAAATGTTCAACATCTATCGGTGTCCAGTATTTCACCTTATTTCATCATTTGGCCAAACTTGACAATCTGATGTGGGCAACTTTCAGATGTGCCTGGCATGGATGGCAGTCCATATCAATTTAGTTCTCTAGCTGGCTGCTTGGTGGCAGTGGGTGAGTTGTTCAGCACTAGTTGGCTCCAGCTTATGGAAGGTAAAACAGATTCTTTGTTTTAGGGGCCCAGTGACAATTCTGCAATTACCTGCTCGATCATGAACCCACTCTCCAGCCATTAGTTGCTGCAAATCTACCTCTGAGGCATAAAGTAACGAGGCCATTAATAGAATAGATAGGTTGTGCCTATATATGCCAGTGATGGTCACTTTAAATCATTTGTGTATGATTTAAACAGGGGCGGCTCATCCATAATGGGCTTCAAACCTCCCGAGCCCTCACCCATCATGGCGGAGCTGTGCCAGCCCAGTAGCCCTCCCTCAGCAGCCTATTGCAGCAATGGGAGCACTCATAGGCTGGTTTGAACTGTGATGGGGTAATGCAGTTTCCCTTTGACAGTTCGTATCACAGCCATGAATCTCCAATGGGTCATGCAAGGCCAGGGGTGTTTTGCTTCCCCACCCTTGCATGGCATCCTTGATAAACCAAGCATGTGTGCTATTACTTTGTTAGACTGGAAAATTGGGGTAGCAACTACAGCCATTTCCTTCTGTGGTATGACGTTTTTTACTGGATATCTATGATAAAGCAACCATGTTAAGTATTACTAGTTGGCTAGACTGGCATTTTGCGGGCAGCCAATCTAGTCCTTTCTAACTGTGGAATAACGTTTTATTACTGAACATGTATGATAAACCAAGCATGATATGTATTATTACTTGGCTAGTTTGCCATTTTGGTACAGCAAGTCTACTCATTTTGTATTGTGGCATGGAATTTTATTCTGGGCATCAATTATAAAGTAAGCATGGTAAGTGCTTTTACATGTCCAGACTGGACAACATTGTGCAGCCAGTTTGACCAGGTTTTTGTATTGTGAAATGGCATTTTTAAGGCAAAGACAACAGGAGTATGCTATTATGTGGGGATACTGCCATGTATTGGCACAGCCAGTGCGGACATGTTGTCTTGAAGTATGATTACTGGCATTATGTGAAAAGCAAACAGGAGTATGTTCTTATATAGGCATTCTGGAATATATTTGGTGCAGCCAGCATGGATACGATTGGGCATGGCCCGTGTGAAAATGTTTTTATACTAGCATATATTGTGGGCAAAGGCATCATGAACATGCTTTGGGAAATGCTTGTGTGTACTATTGATGAGTTGCAAACTGTCTGGGTTTTTATCCAGTTTTACACAGAAGGTGTGCTTTATAAAGCACCATTTTAAGCCTATATTTAAAACATATTCTCTGGGGGACGGAAACCACTAGGTTGGTTCAGGCTCCCTCTCAACACTCGGTTGCGCTGGCATATTTGGGGGAAATCATATTTATAAACCTGCTGCCACAACCTATCCATGCCAGTAATGGTCACTTTAAATCATATGCATGAAGGCTGAAGCACTTTTTGCATGTAATTTAAAGTGACTGTTACTGGCCCAGATAGGTTGAGGCTGCAGCCTTATAGAAATGGTATAAAGTGTGCATACGTAGTGTACGGTTGGTGAAATGGCATTTACTTGATTTTTTTAAGTGTTACCCTAGAGAACCAACTGTAAATTGTATCGTTTTTTGCTTCACATTTATTCAAAAATTGTTCTGAAAAAGCATCCTTTCATCTAATTATTTCAAAAATAAATTCTTGGGCGGAAACGCCCCTGAACCTCCAGCAAATTCTGGGGCACCATTGCTACGCTTGGTCACTTGTACTAATTTTAGGAACACTTTTGATGCCTCGCTGAAAACATTGAACACCCTGTGACAGCTAGCTTACCCATGAATCGTTAAGAACACTTTGTATAGGTGGGCAGGACTCTCTAGCAGTCACCCCAATTATCATCAGAGAACACTCAGGCCCATCAAAGACTCCCCGTCACAAGGAGGGAAGACTCAGCCATGGGGAAGAGTTACTGTATTAAATTAGCAAACAAATGACAGCGAAAAAAAACAGAAAAACAAGTATCCCCAGAGCTCTCATCTTCTAAGCATGTGTCTCTCAGTTTAATCCTGATGTGATGTCACAAATCCAGGTTCCATCCCAGAAACCTATCACAAATTTACATCAGTCAGTTTAGGTAGGATACATATGGGAACTATATGGGTCAGTTCTACGATTGGATAGCCATGTTTAGGGGCCCCTTCTAGGACCACCTCTATTAGTATCAATCTACAATGTTTCAGGGTTGCAGAGAGACCATTGGCCTTTGCAACACATTATATACCTATGAAAGGTGAATCTGGATTGGTCAGAATGTGTTCTCCCATCCCTGGGACCCTGGGGAGTTACCAGAGTGGGTGTACCTTTTCAAGGCAATGGGAATGCACATGGAGGTGCAGCGTGTTCCCTAATATTGCAATCTCTGATCACCTACGTCTGGGAGAGTGCAGTCAGTTAGCAGCTCGTAGGCAACACGTTTAGCCTTTTTCCCGTCCGGTTCCACAGGAACAGTCCTCTTTGTCTACCTTGGTTGAATGGACATTGTTCTGTTCATCCGGGTCACGGGTGTGTAGACCAAAAAAAGAAGCTGTCCTGCTTGTAATTATGAGGATTTTAGCCTGACTTTCTGCAGGTGGCTCATTGTCTTGGTAACTGGAACTTTTCCGTCTCCACTTATCCTTGGCTGAGTGCCTCGTTTCTGCTCACCTCTGGCTGCGGTGATCAAGTCAGCTTTTCCATGGATTTGAAGCCTGTCTCTCTTCTGTCATCCATTTCAGAGAACTATAGCTTCTATATCATTCCCTATGGCTTCTCCATGTTAATAGCAGTCAAGCTTGTGCAAGCTAAATATAGGAACTTGTAGAGGAGCAGCTAAATGCCTCTGCAGGAAATCCCACCCCCCTACGTCCTATATGTTGGAGGCCGGAGATTGTGCCATGTTTGACAGCAGCAGTTGTGTCAGTACTGTAGCGGATATTTGAAAGAAGGTACCCAATGAAAGAACCCTATTGAATGTATCCCCGAATAGATGACAATCTGAGGGAAGAACTCCCTGAAGGGATTTGAAAAGGAGAGAAGCTAGTGACATCACAAGAGACAAGCGTGACGCCCCCGAAAATACTGGCTGAAGAAGAATGCATGGATCTTACAGAAACTGATGACGAAGTAGAGAATCAAGTAAACATTCATGTGCAAGAAAAAAGATTGCACGTGTGCAAAGTGCTGCAGAAAATCAACCGTTCAATAATAGTACAGATGCTGAAACACAAGTAGACTAAGTCATCATAGAAACTGGCTATATGTAGTGAATAGACTGCAGGCAAAGCCGCCATTGTATAGGAACTGGGCATCGGTGTCATGAATTTAGTAAGCCCGGACCCGTGGGGAGGAAAGGCCAAGAACTGTGTTTCAGCAAGAATAAGCTGAGATCGTGGAAATGCCTGGCCAGGCTGTCTGGCCTGGTATCGGAACTGAAGCAGCCAAGGTTGTTTATCTATTCTTAAAAACAGTGAATGTAAGGACACCAAGAATGCCAAGTTTTATTCATTTAAGGCATTTCTAGCTTTTCTTTCATTTCAGATCAACTCAAGCACAAGGGGGTTTGGTCCCAGAACACAGAAGAAGACAATTCAACAACCAACCCAATTGAATTACTCCTGTCACCTAAATTATATTTTGGAGACCTAGTTCTCATCAAGAATTTTACTAGAAGGTGGCATGAGCCTGAAGCTCCAAGGGAGATGAGCTTGTCTTCACCTGGGTGATGTAATGGCCTATAAAGGTGAGACCCGCTCTCCCACCGTTGCTGATCCAGAAACAAGACAAGATGAAGAATATCAGCGTGTGCAGACCCGATCAATGACAAAAAAGAAGGATGATAAAGAAGACAGCAATTAATACAGATTTTGTTTTGGAATAGAATTCAGTGGACATTCCTTATAGATATTTTAGCAGAGAGTGCAAGGACTTGCTGAGAATTCTAGGAATTTTGAAATTAACTTTTAGAGATACATTGAAGCCTTAGAGTCATGCCTAAACATCAGTTCTTGATTAGAAATTGGAAACAAGATCAATATCCAGATTCATTTCTTGGGGAATACTTGTTCTAAGCAGTTAAACATATAGTATTTACTGATAGTGACGTTCACTGAGTTGTGTTTGCTGTCTTTGTGTTTATACTTCAAGAACTCCCTGAAGGGATATGAAACGGAGCGAAGAGAGAAGCTGGTGATGTCACAAGAGACGAGCGTGATGCCCCGAAAATACTGGCTGAAGAAGAATGCATGGATCATACAGAAACTGATGATGAAGTTTCACATGTGTGAAGTGCTGGAGAAAATCAACCGTTCAATAATTGTACAGATGCTGAAACGCAAGTAGACTATGTCATCATAGAAGCTGGCTATATGTAGTGAATAGACTGCAGGCAAAGCCACCATTGTATAAGAGAGGGACATCAGTGTCATGAATTTAGTAAGCCCGGACCCATGCAGAGGAAAGGCTGAGAATTGTGTTGCAGCAAGAATAAGCTGAGATTGTGGAAGTGCCTGGCCAGGCTGTCCAGCCTTGAATCAAAACTCAAGCAGACAAGGTTGGTTATCTATTCTTGAAAGCAGTGAATGTGCGAAGGATAAATCATCCCTTGTTAAGGTGCAAAGAAAGAACACCAAGAGTGCCAGGTTTTATTCATTTTAGACATTTAAACGCTGCAAAATGGACTAAATCGTGGTCTCCTGTCACGTGAAAAACAAATGGAAATAGAGTTGAGCTTGGAGTCCTAGAACAACGATAGTGAGAGTCTGCACTCCCATATATTCCCACAGACAAGGTTACTTTGCAAGGCCAAATTCGAAGACAATATTCTTGGCAGAAGGCATGGGTAATGAGAGATGTTTGGCTAATTGGGTGGGGAGGTAAGGTCCATTCCATTTCCTGGCACCTGGGTCTGAGTTTACGTGCTGCTAAGTGAACCGAATCTTCCAGACATGGCATGGGCATGCCAACCAATTGTAGAAGGCCGTATAATGAAGATCCTTATAGTGTGAAGACCAATGATAAACCGTCTACTTAACAATGTTAAAGATGACATGTTTTTAGAGGTAGGCAAAAATTGTCCACCTGACAGTGGGCAGCCAATCACAATCCAAATCCCTATACAAAGTATATTTAGATGTCTCCCTTAACCAATCCCACCCCTTGATAGGTTTTCTATTATTTGCCACGTAGTATGACATCACTGCTAATGTATTTTTTGCATACAAGGATGTTTTTATGAGAAAATCGTCGAGAGCTGAGCGAACGTCTGTTGAAGGCTGTTGTAACCTGCCTGTTTTAGATAACTATTAATAAAACTGACTCTGCCATCTTCCTGAGTTGGTTCGATTAATTGGACTCAGAATTACTCTGTGATCCCATCCATTGCATGGACGTTACTAAAGGGCCATAAATCCAAACTCTTTGCATCTTGCGGTTTCAACGTTGCCGAAGGATATAAATATAAAGAGATATGTATGTGTGTCCATCCTCTACCTACAAGAGTCATAAGCATGTGCTTTGTGTTTATATGCAATAAACTAGTGCATGTTCGTATAATTTCATGAATGGATGAATATGTTCTTGATGTATAATGCGGCTACGTCGTTATGTCAGTGATTACGTCATTGATTTCTGGATTTGCAGTCACTCAACTTGCTCGATCTATGTCATTTCCATATCGGCCAAGTTATTGATTGGATATGGACTGAATGGCTGTCTGAGCGAATAACGCTTCTCACAACTGCAATACATTGAAGTTTGTGGTGATGAGCCTAGAATGAGGCACATCTGTCGTTTCACTGCCTTTGTGCTGAGGGTCGTGTGGGGTACATGAGGGTTAGATTTGGCCCCCCATCTACAATTTGGTGCCCCTTCAGGAGCTATACTCCCCCATAGCACCAAATGCTGCCTCTGGTCACTAGAGCCCTTAAACCAGGCCCGGGGGACAGAAGCACAACATATATATGTTTCAGTCTTGTTCTTTGGGCTCAACAGTGTCAGTCTGACAGCCTTAGAGCTTTCTGAGGCAGTAGTTCTGCATTGAGTTAGTAAGCAAGTCAACACAGACCAACACACATTGCAGTTAAAAAAGCAGCAATGGTATGTGGCACGAAAAAGGTTGGGACAGCCAAGCGATATCTGGGTCAACATAGCTCAAAAGCATTTTGAGGAGTGAATCAGAACCAAAAGCTGTTCTTTCTTTCCCAGGGCTGCTGTGAGACCCAGTACATGGTCTTAAAGGATCAAGTGAGTCCTTCTCCTGACCTCCCTGGGCAGGAAGGATCCCAGAGAACACTTGCAGACCTGCCCCTATCCAGCAGTATGAGGCCTGGGTACCGTAAGTCTTGGCAGCCGGCAGGCCAGTCAAAATGTAAGGTCATTCCAAATCCTACCCCTAGTTTGGCTGGGGGAAATGTCTTGCTCCTTTCTTGAAATGTTCCATGTCACCTCATTGGCTGAGGACTTTGGGCAGGCTGTATGCACCCCCAATAAAGCTCTTCTTAAAATCTTCTGATAGCCAAAGATGATTCAACCTAATGTGGGGGGTCACCCCCTTAAATATGCAATCTTCCACAGCTGATTAGTTCCCTTTTACCCTTCTATAAGGGTCCCAATTGAGCTGTTGTATGCAGCCACAATCTGCCACCGCTGATTAGTTCCCTTTTAGCCTTCAGTAAGGGCCTCAATTGCGGCTGTTGTGTGCAGACTCTTCTGCCATTTAATGTTATACCAAGAGTGCCTTCTCTACAGGAAGTGGGGAGGGACACAGGAAATGTGATGGCCTATAAATTACCAAGAAGGTGGAACCCTTCTCTGGTTAGAAACCCCTCCTGAGCCAGTCAAAGAGGTTCTCGTTTTTAGTACTGAACCCTTGTGGTCCTTTTAAATAAGGTAACACGTCATTTGATGGATGGGATGGAGAATAAGTCTCACACCAGACAAGAAGACCGACTCATGAAGTTGGCAAAATACTCTGTTTTAATATCAATTATCAAAAACAGGGAGTACAACGGACATCAACGGACGTCGCACTGCACGTTCTCAACACATTTCATAATAACTTACACTTTTATAGCAAAAACTTGTCATACGTGACATCATGCTACGTGGCTAGGGAATTGCGATTGGTTCAAGGGGAATATCTAAGTATACTTTCTATATGGGATAGGGCTCTGATTGGGTCTCTATAGTCAGGTGGGCAACTTATTTCCTCCCTTAGTGCAAGACATAGTGCAACTCACCCTCGACTGTGATTAGAAACACAACACCTGATTGGCTTTCAAACTATAAGGCCCTTTGTTATATGGCCTTCTACAATTGGTTGGCATGCCTGTACCCTTCTGGAACATTTGATTTTCTAGCAGCACGTAAGGCTGGTTCCTCAGGTGCTAGTGGGTGGACTTGACCGTACCTCCCTGCCCAATTAGCCCATCATCTATCATCACTCATGCCATCTGCCATTCAGATTGTCTTTGAACTTGGTCTTGTAGTGGCTTTTTGTCTCTTGGAATATAAGGGAGTATAAGCACGTTCTTATCAGGATTCAGGCTTGCATGCCCACGTCTACTCTCATCTTGAACTCAAGTGATCAGAGACCGTGAATCGGCCCATTTCGTATCATTTACTTGGCTCTCAGATGTTCTCTCTTTGCAACTTAACAAGGAGTGCCTCGGCTTCTCATGCTTATTTGTTCTTCGAAGACTGATAACAAGTTTTGGCTGCTTTTAGCCTTTGACACCAAGCCAAACAGTTTTCCTTTGGTCCACCTTCGAGCCTCTGCTTATTCTTTGCTGCGACACATGCACAGCTGTTAATCCTCCTTTCTCCATGGGTTGAGCTTACAAAAATTATAGCATTGAATGTCCAGATTCTATAAATATATATATATATATATATATATATATATATATATATATATATATATATATATATATATATATATATTGGCACCACCACCTGCAGACTATACACTGCGTATAGCCAGCCTTATGATTACTTAGTCTACTTGCGTTACGGCATCTGTACAGTTATAAAACAACATGGACTTTCTGCAATGCTTCTTCACACATGCAATCTTCATTCCCCACATGAACATCTTCTCAATTCTTTGCTTCGCCATCAGATTCTATACCGTTTATGCATTCTCTTCTCTAGTCATCCTTCTTAGTGCGACACACTCATTTCTCATACCGTCACCAGCTTCTTGTTTTCTTGTTTTCACACTTCCTTTGGCATCTCTCCTAGGAGACCATCATCCTTCCGGGGATACATCGCGTATGTTTTTTTTCTCAGTGGATACCTTGTCTCAAAGGCTTCTCGTGGTATAGGTACTCTTACTGGTATTGTGCACGTGGCAATTTCCGTTTTCCAACATATAGGCAAAATTGGGACAGGACTTCCTGCAGAGGCCTTCAGCTGCTCCTCTACAGTACAAAAAGGGCTAATGTTAAAATGTGTTCAACTTTGACTCCATACACGCCAGTGAGACATTCTATTCGGGGCACCTTCCTGAAATAGTCACGGAGGCTCCCTCAAAGTTATGAACTTCTACTTGTATTATTGTAGATTTGGCAACTAAAAACGGGTTTACACTTTTTGCTGCATAATTGGCAGGAGCATTTTTTAAATTGTCACTCCAGTGCTGCTAACATGCTGCTGGTATGTCAATGCTAGCAGCAAGCATGCACAGGGTGTCCTATATATGTATGCTGGTAAGTTCAATAAAGCACCCAATTGCCTATCGGGTCTTCTGAGTACAACCCCTTTCCCCAACACCAGTTTGTAAAACACAGAGTACTGTCTGAAAATAAGACCTTTGAGCAGTGGAGTAACTTTGCTGAAAATGTTGGGGGGGACATAACATTTGAAGAAAAGGTGCCCAAGTCAAATGAATGGGGACAAAATGGTGTGCCATGGAAGTTGAGGGTGGGGGGGCATACACCCCTGTCCCCCCATTAAAATTACACCCATGCCTTTGAGGCAGATTGAGTTTTATGGCAGAATCAATGTACTCGAGATACTGACATTTCAGAAAATGTGGTTGATTTCCGCAAGCAGATTGAAATATATCCCATTACCTCGAACTGAAAATCAGTTTCCCTCCTCCTTCGGTCCCTGCGCTCCCGGGATCATGCTCTAGTGGCAGTGCCGGTCATTATAGAGGCCTGGTTTGTGCTTAGTGGGTTTCCGCCTACAAGACCAACCCTTGTGGAGCAACCTTCGCCCGACCTTTGGCTGCATGCCAGCCTTTCCCTTTTCTGAATGAGCGTGAAGAGTCTGATTTGGTTTTCCTCAGAATGTTCCATTGCTATGTTCCCCTTCTGTAGAGTTAGAGTCTCTGGTGATTGGTCAGAAGTCGGGGCACCTTGCTGCGGTTAGTTCCGTATGAGTGCGCCTCACCGATGCAGTTAATCAATCTGTCAGCCACACTTCCTGGCTGCAGTCATTCCTGTTCAAGTGCCAAGTGGGAGTAGAAACACTTATCGCTGACCCTGGGTGCCTATTTTGACGTCCTCAATTATATTTGCGCTACAGCATTGTGTACTTTGGGTACGCTTAGAAGAGCTCCGCCCAGGAATGGTTTCAGGGGTGCGTGGAAATGCAGGGAGGCACAAACCGGGTTCAGCGTGCCATGACACACAGATGGGGTTACTTCTCCTAGGATCTGTAGGGAATTTGGCCGGTGTGCACTCGGGTAGCGAATCACATTGGAAGCGGCAAAGAAAATAACAGAGTGGTATTTCCTTATTTTGCGATCAAACATTCCCGTTTTCAATGCCCAAATGATGGTGAAAGGCCTGGTCTGTGACGAAACTCAGATACAAGAAATAGGACGCCTGCATTGAAGTTGTAGACTCTGAGCGAGGGCTGCAGATTGGCTTAGCCAGGTGTTGTCTGGGAGAGTCTGGAGCAAGTCTTGCATGCGCGTAGCGCCCAATGACGATGAAGCATGCCTGGGGTTGCGTGTGGTCTCCTGCAGGAGGGGTGTGGCCTAGCAGTTTGTCTGGACTGCCCCTTTTGGGTTTGGACCAAGCTTCATTTGCATGTTTGCTTGCCTTCTCCTCACTGCCCAAAGCTTTGCCAGGGGTTTTCGATTCATTGAAAACCTTCCTGCTATCACTCTTCCTGGGTCAACCCAAGTTGGAAAGATATGACCAAACGTGCGTCCTGCCTGAGTTTACCACACTTAGAGGCCCTGGCTACACCTTACTGCCGATGACCAATGAGTCGGAAACAGTCTGTGCTTGCTTGCGGTGTCATGCAGAATGGATGTGGCCCAACAGCTCGGGCTGGACTGGACTGCCCCTTTTGGGCTTAGACCTAACCTGATTTGCAAATGATCTTTCTCCTTCTGTAATGTCACAAATAGGCTGAACATTGATAGTCTGAGCTTTGCCGGGTGCATGCCAGGCTGAAAAAACGATGGCCACTCGAGGAGGTTTTCCAGAGCAATGCCAGAGGATTTGTATTCATTTATGCTTTTCAGTGTTGCACCATTGTACTTATGCCAGAGCATCAAATTATGAAACTACTTTGGAATAATATTTCGACTGGAGGCATAAGGAGTGTGATGTAATGATGTGCACTACATTCGGTGCACTTCCAATTTGTGCTTAACGACACAAGCAGCCAAAAAGGCGCAACATGGATTTGCTGTGCTTGCCAGGTGCAAAACCCCGCATAATGTGTCCAGGATTTGGCGGTGCCCCTATGAAATGGCGTCCCCTGGGTCTCAACGTGACGGCGTCGCACCAGGGCTCAACAATGCCCTCCTTTGACGATCTGCACTGCGACGAGGATCAAGAGTTTTATGACCTCATGAAAGGACATTTGCAGATTTTGTGGGAGTTGCCAGGTGTTAAAATGCAATTTGTTCTGACGACTCTTTCACAGCCCATAAATATGGATTTATTAAGGGAAGAGCGTGACGGGCTGTGGTTGCCTGGTTTGACGTCTCCTTGGGGTCCAGCAGCCTCGTAAAACCTGTCTCGCTTTCCATTAGTGTGGGGTAGGACTTGCTGAGGTCCCGACTACAACTGGGCCATTCATGGGTCGACTAAAAGGGTGCAGACCCCATAAGGGGGGGATTCATGTGCTGCCACCGGCTCAGGGTCAATCCAATTCAGGTGCGCGTCTCTCAACGCGCCTGGACGCCTGGTGCTGTCCACAGGCAGAGCTCTCATTAAAAGAATGCCCTCAAGACGAGTTGCGAATTCACCCGCGGGCCATAGAGGGCACTTCTCTCTCCTCCCTCTCTCAGGTACCAGGCTGACTCTTTATTGGTCAGCAATGGTGTTCCACTCTCATTGGGGAAAGTGGGGCAGGCGATTTGTTCTCACACCTGACCCGCCTACATTTCAAAATGAAAAACCCAGAGATCTATGTCATTTGGATGCCCTGCTCACATGTTTACAAGGTCCTGCACACATATTCTTTTGAAAAACAGCAAAAGATTGCACTGCCTGGTGACTGATGCAAGATATGGGTGGATCTGCCCACCTTACAGTGTCTCCGCCCACACCTCCATGTAATTGGCCACTAAGAGTATTCTTGTAGCCAATCACATGGAGGCAGGGGGCAGAGTTGCTGGGATGGCCAGAATACCTGGAGACCCCACACTCTTCCTCAGAGACCTGGAGAAGAGCGTAAAAACCAAGAGTCTCTGGACAAAATCCAGAGACTAGGCAGGTCTGTCTCACACACTCTTCTGGCGACTGCCATCTTGAACTTCACTGCTGGGGACCTGGTTAGCCACAGGTTGTTTGAAAGCAGCTATAACCTCTGCCGGGTGCTCATACAGGCTCGTGTTGATGCTTACAGCAGCTTTCACGTCTACAGGAAAGAGAAAGGGGGCACTTCCCAGTGAAGCAGTAACACCTAGTGGCCTGGTCTGTGATGAAAAGGCCATAGCATGAGTAGAATGACACCACTTCAGCAGCATTCCTACCGGTCATTCAGAGCAAGGATGGAAGTGTAATATAAATCATAGGTACGCCGTACTACTAGTTTGTTTGCATTGTACACAGCATATGTTTAGTTCAAAGTCTCAAGAAAAGCATCCTGACGTTCTTTCTCCCCAGGCCAAATAAACAATCAGCTCGCACCGGACTTTCAAGCACTGCCAATTTCCCAAGTCTCAGCCAGGCATAGACATGCACACATCATCCATCTGTGATTCTGCAGGCTGAGCACCGTATCCACCTAAACACATATCTTTTATCATCAGCAGAGCCTTTCATGTGCATGATGGTACATTTCCAAATGAAAGATCGCTCAAAACACCACTTACCTTGCAAAGGTAGGATAGTTAAACTGAGCAACACAAAGCCCCCTTTAGAGTATACCATTGATGTCTACTAGCTTGATATGCAAAAAAAAAAGCTGTTTTATGTCACTAATCAAATGTTCCCAACATCATGAATGCAACAAGCTGGAGGTTTGTTGCAAAGAATCTCCATATCTGTCTGAGTTTATTACACAACTTATTTTATTGCATGGCTTAAATCACTGAAAGTACAGTGGACTTCAATAGATTGTTCAGGTCTGCATCGTCTTGCATTCTAGAACTTTTCATTTACCATTCAGGATTTGCAAATTAAAGCCACAATGATATTCATTTGGTTTAACATGTTGCTACAAGGATTGACATGTTGCCATGTGGCTTCACTGTGTAAGCCGAAGCAAACACTATAAGACAGTGTTACTGAAGGCCTTGAAATCCAAAACTTGAATATTTGTACCAAGAAGGTTGGATGTGCAGAGTGGGTTAAAATCCCTGCTTCACTGTTTAGCCGAAGTGTGCAATGCTGGCCAAGTATTTATTCCTACTGACTTAACAGCAACAAGTGGAGTTCTTATTTCAAATAGTGTGAACTTAATCACGTTATTTGAAAGAAATGACACCCTTGCAATCACAGATGTAATGCATAGGAAGAACACAGTGTACACTCATGCTCCGCTGGTAGTGGACCCTAAAGCAGTCACCTAGAAGTGTACATTTGGTGCACTGGCCCTCCCTCAGTCCTACATTACTTGACAGGCAAATATAGAGTCTCAGCAGCCAGGCAGTCTACTACACTAGAATCTTTGGTACACTAATGGTGGCAGAGCCAACATTCATTTTCTCTCCTGTTGCTGCCAGTCACAGACGTTGCTTGGGCCATGCAGATTACTACCCTACATGAGAATGAGTGAAGCTCTTTGCTAGGCCCTGTTATGCCATTCTATTGCATCTTTTATAGCACACCTGCTGCCATTGTTTCACTTTCTAGAAGCTTCAAGATCTGCAGGCAGTGGGGTAGGAGACTAATGTAGTAGTGGGGAACCAGGGCAAGATTGGTTTGTCACGATGTTGATGCGTGCAAATCCAAAGATGTGGCTCTACGCAGTGTGCATTTTAGATATTTTATAAGCTGTCTTGTGCAACAATGTGCCCTCCAGGTTACTAAGATACTTGTTTGTGTGGCTGTCTGTGGGTCTGTCAGAGTGCTGCTTAAGGAGCGTGGGAAGTTGCGTTGGTGTATCTGTGGTGGGTTAGTTTTGTTGTTTAGAGAAATTGGGTGCATATACACGTGTCCAGATGTTGTATGTTCCATTTTGTAGTCTGTGTTTGTTTGGTGCACAAGTTGGTGCCGGGATGTATTTTCAGTTATGCTGTGAGATACGATGATTTTGAAACAGCTATTATTTTCATAACTTTCTCAAATCAATGGTGAATTTGCTTGCATTAACATCATGCAGGAGGGGGAATTTAAGGCTTTTAAAGTGCCCTTTAAAGAGAAGCAGCACACAGAAAATGAAAGCCTTTTGCGTCCGTTTGTTTTTGACCAGTCAAGGGGAGGACCAGAGGAGCAGCTCCTAAGGGAGCTGAGGACCAGAGGAGAAGTGACTCACCAACAGCCAGTGAACAGAGAGGCAGAGACCAGTCGAACACCTAACCACAAAGCTTTGCTTGTACCGTAGTTTTACTTCAGTCCATTGTTAGTTTTCACTATTAATGGTGCTTGTAAGCCACATGAATGTTTGCACTCGAATAAAGCTAGGAAGGAGAGGACATGGAAAGAGGGACACCACAATTTGAGGGTTTGGTTTTGTTATTTACCAACCCACTGTCTGCCCACAGCCATTTTGGTCCCCATTGCCATTCCCACCCACTACTGGCGCATCCCTCCTCATTAAGAGAAAAGATACAGTAATTTAAAATGAACTTAATCAGTCACTGGTCATATACGGATTAACTTGGTGTACTAATCATGCAGGAAAATTACATGTTTACCTACTTACAGGGTATGTAGCCCTATACAGTGCTCATGTTATTGCCAATCAAAATGTTTAAACTATTTGTGTAATTGTGTAGTAATTGTGTGTTTTAGATAACACTACTATACGTGTTCTAAAAATATGTGTGTCAAATAGGGGCTTGCTTATCTTGCATGCACAGTTGGATCAAAGATTTCTATTTATGAAAATAGTGTTTTTTATATTTCTGTCAGGGATGAATCTAGTGCCGTTAGTTTATTCTTCCAGCCAAAGTCTAGTCTGGGCACGATACAAAAAGAGCCATTCGCCATTGCAGACCAAAGGTCAAGCCCTGAATTGTCCCACTCCCATCTGTCCAGCCATCCCACTCCCTCCTTTTTGGATGTAGCCAAAGTACCACTTGTTCCTTTTTTCCACTTCCACCACTGACTGATTTATAGAGTACACCTTTAGCTGAACCACTGGAGAAAGAAGGTGGTCACTTGTGTGCATTGACATCAAAAGCGGTTTCCAGTCCTAGGCACTCAGAGTCGCTCTCCTTACCTTTTTTAATAGGACGAAATAACACATTGCCATCGTGTGGCAGCAGATGAATTCCTCCTCCACACTAAAATGTACTGCGACTGAACACTAGGAGTCGCTGCTGCAAGAGTGTCTATTTGCTCCAATCAAGACCTCAGCCAATACCATACTCTGACTGTGCATTAGGTGTTAGCAAAGCAGTGAAAGTCTACTCCAGAGAGGTTGGCTTGAAACATCCCTCCGAAAAGCGAATTTTCTTCGTGGCAGCAGTGGTCGAAGTGTGTGAAGAGAAGTAGTGGAGCTATGTTCCCTGCTGGCCTGCACCCACTCCCCACAAACCCCATCACCATAACCCCTCCCACACACAATACAAACCCCCAAACACATGCACCTGCTGTTTAAAGGAACGTTCAGTGCAGTGCACTGAAAGTGCGAGTTTCAACTTCTTCCTACGCTTTTATTGTAAAACGAATCCATTCTGGAACTGGTTCTTTTTAAAATAAAAGTATAGGAACAGTAAAAGTTAATTAAAAAAAGTAGAGAAGCACCGCTCTCGACCGCTCCCGCTCACTTCGACCACTGCATGGCAGTTTATGGTAGCTAACTTCAAGAGGAACACGGTCAATAAAACTCACACGGGCCTCATTATAAGGTTGGCGGTCTAGAAAAAAGGTGCCGGTAGCAACATACCGGCACCCTTTCTGGACCACCAACCTATGGGTCTGCCAGTAGGGGCACAGTACTCCAAGCAGGCCTGACCAGCTGGGAGATCAGGCCCCTACCGGCAGGCTTTTCACTAAAGCACCGGCACTGTTACTAACGGTGCCAGTGCTTCAGATGGGAAATAACCGTACCGCCGCTGCCTGTGATATCCCGGTAGCACCAGGATGTCAAGCAGCGGTAACAGTGTTATTGGGTTGCCAGTAACCCACCGCCTTCTGGTGGGTTTTACCGGCAATCCCGTAATGCGAGTCCATATCTGCAAAATGGCCATCGAAATGACAGGTTTGTGCAGAGCCAGCAATTCGGCAAAGGTTGGCAAATGAGGACAGTATAATACACGAGCTGTACGTTCCCTTGAACATCGCATTCTTTCAGAATGAGGACATGAACATTGATGGGAAAACAAAGGCATGAACTTTACGAGTCTCGCATAACATCACAAACGAAATCAAACGAGGCGCCTCCTGTCTGGAGAAGGGTCAACCAAGTCTTGGAAATGGGAATAATAACAACTCAGTGTGTATTCACACGCACCACAGGCCAGCCTCTCAGGCTGGGTGAGGCCGCAATACCCCAGGCCCCTTCGATGGACCAAATGTAACGTCCACAGTTTCAAGAGTTGACGATTTCAGGTGGAGCGCAGCCCCTGCTGCACAAGTAAGTAACTAACGTGCAGTGCTGCCGCTGTTATTTTGTGCATTGGCTTCCATTCTTGCCCTGTTTGTGACGAGGTTAGACTGAACAAGCACCAACTTGTTAACTCGATTAAAGCGAGCCCAGTCATTTCATTTTTACACCAGACCACACCAAAACACCAAAGGGGGAGGGGTTACACCCTCTTAAGAAAGAGACAGAATGTTGTCTTCATGCGTGTTTCCTCGACTTCTGCTGTCGTCATTCTGTACTGCATGTACTCCTACTGTCTAACCAGTATTGCCGTGAAGCACTCATTCAATAAATCCAATATGACGTAGCTGCGACTGTGTGCCCATTTTGCAGGTGCAAATACATTTTGGCGCCATTGCACGTAGCAATCTATCGGGTCTGAGGTTCATTCATAATAATGAAGACTTCATTTATTGTTATTAATCCAATGAACTCCGAGCAATTCCTGCATTCGGCAATATTATTTAGCCATCTCTAGTTATTTGTATCTTGTTATGGAATCCTTGGCTACACCATCATTGCATGTAAGCTCTATAAGGTTGTGTATGACAGTCGGAAAAATATTCCTTCTGAAATACATGTCGACTCAAGGTAAGGGACCAGCAAGTAGTAGTGGTCACTGCTTTGGATTCTACTTATCCATTATGAAATATGTTGAGTTTAGGTTAGCGGGAGGGGCGTCTTGTGTTGGATTTCGTCACCCTCAACTCTGCAGTCACACAACACCACGCGAGTGCCAGTTGACACTTAAGGAGAACTAACTAAGCCCTCCCCCCCCGTTGTAGCAGTGGCCAGAAAGGGGTGCATCACAGAGTATTCATGCATGTAGCATCTAGCATGTTGGTTTATTATTTGCATGTATTATGGTTGAATCGGTGTGCATGGCTGTTGTTGTGAAGGAGCAGGAGGCCAGGAGCAATGATGACTGTGGCAGTGGAAGAAATGCAGTGCTGCTGATGCACGGCTTTTCTGAGTGATCTAGATCTATAGCAAGAAGAATCTTGCGGCCTGGAGCCTTTGTAAGTGTGCATGAATACCTCAGGGAATTTGGCACTGTTGGCAGGCCTACAAATAGCTCAATTGGCACAAAGGTGATGTGCCTGGCCCTGGCCTGCTGAGTGCCTCTCTATACGCATTAGTTACAGGCGTGTAAAAAATATGCATGTCTAAGTTACAAATAATACAAATGGAAACTTTTTCAAAGTGATGTCCGTACTACCAGGGAGAGATACCTGCTCTGAGGGAGGGGCAACTTATCAAAACAAAGTTCTTGCCGTGCTTATTCACAGTGAGCTGTACATCAGTGTAGATGCATACCTGCCAACAGGCCCTATTCCAGTCTCTATTCCAGTTGGGAGATGCTAGTCTAGTCCTGGTTTTAGGTTTGCATTCTAAGACTTGTAGTCCCGGATTTCCCCCATTATAATCCAAGGATTTACGACTACAAATCCAAGAGTGCTAAGGTAAAACCAGGACTGGACTACCATCTATCAGCAGGAATGGGTCATGTTGGCATGCATGTAGATGGGCAGCGATCAGCTAGGCAGACGTTTTCTGACAGCTATGTCAAGTGACAACACAGACACGCAGACATCAAGGGTGGACCTGCTGTCACTTGAAGCGCCTGCTTCCCTAAAACAGTGACAGCTGCCCATTTTAACGAGTGTGGCTGCTGTTACAGTGTCCTAGAGGTCATTGAGGGGTGTCAGTGTCCAATCTGATGTGAAGGGACTGAGTCCTGCAAGAAGCGGCGGGGCCCAGTAGGTGCATGTTGAAACTGAGTGTTGATTGGACATCACACCAGTGTGCAGTGAGTGACTTCGGATGGTCCCAGGGCACTGTCAAGGCAGTTCAAATCCGCTCTCACAATGAAGTCCTGGTTTCAGCCCAGAACGAGATAAGTAACTAGATCATTGTTACCCGAGCCAAGAGGTCAAGTGTGTACTGCAACAGGGGACACTCCTTTGCCTTATTCAAAATCCATTTTTCCTTCTCTTCTCAGGGTCGTCACAAGGGGTGGGGGGGATCTGTGTGCCATACAGCCCCAGTCACCTCTGTCTCATCTGTGATCTATCCCTCCCTCTTCCCGGCAGCCTTTGGCTCATTTATGTACCAAATATCCCCTTTGGCTCATTAAGACAGCCATTGACCCAGCATGTTTGGAAAATCTGCTTTTGAATCCAGCAGGTTCCAAAGCAAATGTATGAACCTTTAGGCCACACGTCCCCCCTCCCACAGCTGAATTTGATAAATCAATATCCACTGTTAAGGCTTGCACATTATCTAAGTGGGCCAAATACCGCTCCCCTTTCTAGCTTTTATTCCCTGTGCAGAAATTAAAAGAGCTACTGCACCGGTAGCTGAAGCCCATCAAAACAGTGGCACATCACAGACCTGTCCAGGGAGGCCATGGAAGATGCAAGCAGGAGAGGGTGTGTGTGGATGCAAGAAAACTGAATGCAGCGCAGCAGGATAGATGGAGGGCTAAGTTGGTGTGGTGAGGAGTGAAGGAAGTGAAAGCCAGAATGGTGGAGGTGGGAAAGTGAAAGAGCAAAGGGGTGGAAAGCAGAAGTCAGGAGTGGAGGAAGTGGAAATGAGAGGCACAACAGCAGAGGAGCAGTAGATACATCATATATCTTTTTGTTATCTTGAAGTAAGTTTTTAAAAAACATCCTTATGTTTGGCAATTATTAAGGTGCTATTAAATATTTTTTAATTTGTTCAAATATCTGATAGCGTTGGCATTTCTTTTGGTTTTGTGAGACGCACCCACGCCATAGTACTTGCTTTAATGCCTGACGCATGTTTATAGATAATAAAATAAGACTTCATTGTGCTTCCAGTCACCATATTAGGAGCGGTATACATTTTTTATTTGCTTTAACAAAACGTGAGAAAGCTAGCCTGCACGCTTTGGTGCCTGTCATGTGCTGTAAACCATTAAACTACCTCTGAAGTGAAGCACAGATCTGCGGATAAGACACACTGTGATTAAATGATCTGCCCAGGATCACACACTTTGGTTAAATGGTGAAACCGAGATGTGGATAATTTAAGCAACTGAGCCCATCTTCACAGGTTTAGTTGATATACATTTTTATTTCTAATAAGCGCTTGAAGTTAATGCATTCACTACTTTCAACAGTGCAAATGCTTTGCTGTGACACGTGTGTCTTGACTATGACAATGCTCTGTATTTAGGGATCCCCTTTTCAAGTCTCTCTCAAATGCAATCTTTTTACAACTCACCTGCTGGACTTATTGCCGGCCTGAATAAACATGGCTGCATTAACTCAATTCATACTAAATTACATTGGCTTGAAGAGGTTTTCTGTCTTTTGGAACAATGTTTGTAATGGAGGCAGTGAGGCACTGGGGGAAAGCATAGGGATTGGGTGCCACTGGCCTAAAGTGCAAAAATGGAAGGGGCCTCACCACATTTTTTGCCCCGGGCCTCACCTCACCATGTGACAGCCCTGGAGCGCAGCCATCTGGAAGATACGGGCGGGAAGCAGCTAGTGGACCCTATAAGTGGACTGGCGCCTGGCCTCTGCGGCCTTTGCAACCGTAAAACCAACACTTGGGAAACGATAGCGGCATAAAACGTTCCGCGGATATTCCGCACACCAATAAACCTGTACAAATAGGCAGAGAGAATGCTGGAAGAAGAAGGGGCGTGGCCGCTTTAAACGACGCAGGCAAAATAAACAGCGAGCCGTTCAGTACTGTAACTTAGTGTGATAAGAAATCGATGAGGCCCCTGATGCCCTGTCATGCACTATTTGGGGGCGGACCTAAATAGGGCCTAGCGCAGCCTGGAATCACGACTGTTACCTCCACGCCCACGCTTCCTCGTCCCAGTACATACACCTGCCTGGAAAATAGACGAGGCCTATATAAATAAAGAGGTGGCGTAGCAGGCGAAATCGAGTTGTCGTACATGCAATATAAGGGAGCGCATTCTACTTTAAAAGATGTATTAAAATGTATTGCTCCGTCAAAATATTGACTAAAATAATGACATGCAAATATTAAATAGAACAACAAATCAAAATAGGTCAATGCAACAGGTAATCCTAGAGTTATTTTTAAACAAATCCACAATTCATATGTACTAATTAAAATCATCTGAATGACTGAACAACATGTTACAACAATAAAGCTATGGCTGATACTGGGATATCGACTGGCAAAGAGCAGCATTGCCACGCATCTTTTTTATTTGTATTGCTGAAAAAGATCTGGTGGGTAAGTCAGTTTGGAGAGCCCCGTTTGAGTCTCGCCTCAAGAGTAATATTTGGAGACTGCCTGGGTCCTGGCTAGCCCTGGCCCACTTGAAGCTTGTGCTGCTGGTCTGCACACAGAACAACGAGTTCTACAGCCAATACAACCGAAGGAGACCAGCAGCATGACACTGATGATTACTTTAAAAGCAACCCACACAGTCTGTGAGAATGATGGCGTAACAGTGCAAATGGACAAGGCCATTCAAAAACTTTTGTGAACTGAAAAATTGGAACATGTTATTTGGAAATACAACAAAACATACCGAACTTATCTCTATCTTCAAAGGTTTCAAAGTACTTAACAAAGCCCAAAACATCAATTACCCACCCAACTGTGCATCTGTACCGTTCAAAGTCCAAGCCGTCCACTCCTGAGCTCCATGGGTATATAAGTCCTTGTTTAAGATCAACGTCTAATTCATTCTAATCCCTTCCCATCCTACAATGTATCCTCCATCCCTGTTATGTGCCTTTAAGGACATGTCAGCACGTCCTGGAAATAAACGGGGCGCACTGCAACTACCAGCCCTACTGTGACAAGTCCACACAGATCAAGAAGAATCCTAACCCACAACTACACACTCACCCCAAGAAGATGGAGTAATGAGGCTCAAGCCTGGGTATCCAAAAATCACTGCTGATGGATGAAATCTATCAGCAAGAAGAAGACAGATAGCTCCACTGGCAGTGCACAAGTATACCCCGTAACCACTAACGCTATGTCCAGTTTCAGTCCGTAACCGAGGGCCCATGACTCTCCATTTACACACACCGTGGTGAAACATATCAATGGCGACATGGTGGTTGTCGGCGACGAGGTGTGGCGTATGACGGTTTTGCACACACGCAACGGTGTACTCTGCTCCATGTTGCCTGACAAAGGGTTTGGCTGCCTTCATGTTGAATCTGGATGAGGAGGCGGCGTGAGTGTTGTCACAGAGCTGTTTTCTCCGGGACCGCATGTGGGGATTGAGGAGCGGAGAGGAGGTATATTCACCGCTCATTGCCGGGAGAACGATGATGAGCAAGTGAGGTGTGCAGGGAGGAGTCCTGAGGATCGGAAGCCTGGTGAGGTTGCGGCTCCCTGCTGGGAGTGCTTGTGCACCTCCAACATCATGTCAGAGCTTAGGACACATTGCAATGTTTTTAAGGTTTACTTAGCCCTGGCACTGATTGAAAGGACATATGGGCACACTAGAAGATTTGGCCAGTTCCACAAGCATGAATGACATGGAAGAAGAGGCACAACAATCTGGAAGGCTCCCTAAGCAGCAAGGCTTACTGGCACCCCTCGTATAGTTTGATGCAACAGGGGCACCATCGAGTTTAGGCCTGAGATGGGCGCTCTGGCTGGAGAGGATTGAAATTTATTTTGATGCAACCGGGTAACTGCATGATAATCCAGAAAAATCAATACTCTTATACTCTGCGGGCCCTGCTGTTCACCGAATATTTAAGACGCTACGCCCAGCTGACTCCTCCTATAGGGCTGCAACAGCAGCACTGAATCAACACCTCAGTCCTATGGTTAATGTGGACTATGAGAGGTTTGTTCTGAGGGCTGCCAAACAATGTGAGGAACAATCACTTGATGTGTTCCATGCCAGGCTTCGGCAGTTGGCACTCACTTGTGTACTGGTGGATAAGGAAGATGAGGTTTGTGTGAAACTAATCCAAGGGTGTTTTTCCGTAAAACTCAGGAAGCATATACTACAGGAGCCAGGAATAAAATTGGCCCATATATTGGAGCTGGGGAGATCCCATGAACACGCCGATGTGTGGGCATTCAAGATGGATGCCACCATGAAAGCCATCAAATTTGAAGACGCATTTGCAGTGGGCAAGCAACCATCGAGAAGGTCTAAGAAAGGTGCTCTGAACAAATGTGAGAAACGAAATGGCAGCACAACAATGTGTTTATATTGTGGATACAGCCGACCGCACTTGGGTGAATGCCTGGCTAAGGGACACACATGTGGCAGGTGTGGTCTACTAAACCATTTTGTGAGATCATGGCATGCACAACAACCAGCCCTGCAACCCAGAGGCCGGGCCAACCCACGGCATCTGAGTCAGAGGAAACCGCAGAAGATTGGACAAGTTGACCCAGCAGTGGAGAGGAGAGTGACAGTGAGGTTTTCTGCATCTCAAACGTGCTAGGGCCAGGAAGCAAATGAAAAAGGCTACCGAAGTGCAGGGCAAAGATACAAAAGACAGATATCCCAGTTCTCATTGACAAAGGGGCATCTATCAATGTAATGGCAACAGCACATTACAACTCACTGTACCTACCTCCACCACTGGCTCACACCCAAGTGTACATATTTACAATAGGCAGCACCAAACGTTTACCCCAGGAGGGCATGTTTATTGCATCATTTTGGCATGAAGACCAGCAAATGAAAGCATGCTTTTATGTGGCTCGGATGAGCGAGGAAACGCTACTCGGATGTGTGGCTGCAGAGGCGCTGCAGATCATACATTTTCCCTTTGGGGTGTAGGCTGAGGATATTGAGTCTCTGATTAGCCCGTTTGGCTTGATTTTAAATGGGAATGGACGAATGAAGGGTGAACCCATCTGACTACACATTGACAAGACGGTTCAGCTTGTTGCCCTCAAACACAGAAGCGGAAAGGTTGAGAAGGAAATTCATAAATTGGTCAAGATGGACATAATGGAAAAAGTAGATGGCCCAACACCATGGGTGTCACCAGTTGGGGTTTCACGCAAACCCGGGCAACCCGATTCAGTAAGAATCTGTGTTAACATGCACCGCCTGAACAACGCCATCAAGAGTGAATACCACAACATGCCAACAATAGATGCATAGTTTCTGATCTCCTTGGCGCTGCATCCTTTTCGAAACTTGACCTAAGAGCCAGTTACCATCATCTGGTCCTCCACCCTGCATCCAGATATATTATCAGGTTCTCAACCCATGTGGGCCGGTACCAGCATAAAAGGTTGAGCTTCAAAATGTCTTCCTCTGCAGAGGTTTTCCAGGATACTGTGAGAGGTACACTTGCTGGGATACCTGGAGCTATCAATATAAGTGACGATATTCTGGTGTTCCCATAGGTGGAGCACTTGGAGCATCTGCAATGAGTCTTAGAACGCATTCAGTTTCTGGGTTTGACACTCCATGATGAGGAGTGTGCCTTCCTGAAGAAAGATTGGAGTTTTTTTGGATATATATTCCAGGACTGGGGCATATCGGCAGACCCAGCGAAAGTGAGAGACATTCAAGATGCTCATGTTCCGATGAACGTGTGAGAGGTGAGGAGTTTTTTAAAGTATGGTCACATAGTGTGGATGCTTCATCAAGAGGTTAGCGACACTGTCGGAACAACAGTGAAACCTCACAAAGAAAGACACCCCGTGGCAGTGAGCTCCACAGGAACAAGAAGCGTTTTAAATGATAAAAGGAGCTCTCAAAACAGAGAGTACCAATGGCGTTCTTTGATGCAAGCAGGGGATCGGAGCTGGTGGTGGATGCCTGCCCATTTGGTCTAGGGGCTGTGCTGCTGCAAACTGGCCAGGAAGGGAAGGTGAAACCCGTGGGCATACGCCTGTAGAGCCCTCTCGGCGACAGAGCAGCGATACACTCAGATTGATTGAGAGGCATTGGCGGTGCTGTTGGGCTGCCGTCATATCACCTTTTCATCTATGGAAAGCCGGTGTCCGTGGCCATCGATCACAAGCCGCTTCGACTGATAATGTCAGAATTGTCAGCAAGACCTCCAGCCTGGATTGAAAAGTGTTTGTTGGCACTGCAGGAGTACGACATGAACCTACTATATCGCCCAGGGAGTAACAGTGCAGCAGATTACTTGTCCAAGCACCCATCCACATGTAGTAGCCAGTCGGTAGATGAAGAATGTGACACTGAGGAGTATGTCTGTTTAGTGACAATTGAGGAAATTAGAACAGCATCAGAAGATGATGAATGTTTCAACATACTGCAGTAGGCAATCACAAGAGGAGAATGGACACAGGTGTTGACCAATCTAGACAAACGCACCAAAGAATGCAAAATTAGCACTGGAACAGCTATGGTGAGTGAAACATGAGCTATCGTTTATAGCTGATGGCATACTGCTACGGGGATAAATAATGGTCATCCACACCACCCTGATTCTGAAAGTGATCAATCTGGCGCATCATGGCCAACAAGGGAAAGCCAAAATGAAAACAAGAATCAGACAAAAAGTATGGTTCCCGGGATTGGAAGAATGAGTCGATGAGTTTGTGTAGTCATGTGTGTGGTGTTAAGCAGGTGCTCTGGAGCTGAAGGCACCCATGATCCAATAAATGGTGAGAAGTCGCAAGCCATGGGACAAGGTGCACATGGACATTGGATCAACAGGGAGGGAGAATCACTTCCTGGTTATGATTGATCAATGGTCCAGAAATATGGAAGTGAAATTTGTAAAATCGACGGCATTGACAAACGTGGTGCTGGTGTTGAAGAAGATTTTTGCGACTCATGGGTACCCGGAAGAGATTTATTCGGACAATGGGACACCAATTCAAGGGGAAGGCTTTCGAGCATTTTGGAACGATTGTGGAATCCATCATCGGAAGATAACTCCTCTGTGCCCGCGGGCTATTGGGGAAGCTGAACACTTTATGAGAACACAAAATAAAGTTTTCAACATTGACAACGTGCAAGGCAAAGGTCTTTGCAGAGATGTATATAAGTTCTTATTTGACTACCACCTCACTCGTCACTTCTCCACTGGCGTGTCACCGGCTAAAGACATGTTTCAGAGGCTCCCAAGAGGGCTAATTCTGACGCATGAGTCGTGGATTATAGAGGTAATCAGCTGATGCTGCGCACAAGGTACCCTGCGGGGAAACTGTCACTTACGTATGAACCACAGCCATTGCAAGTGGTCAATCAAAAAGGGTTGATGGTCACTGCGTCAAATGGGAAAGATACAGTGTCTAGGAACTTGTAGTTTTACAGAGAACTGGGTGTCAAAGCAGAAGGAGCGATATCTAAGAGGGGAGAAAAGTCATGTCTAAGTGACAACAATGGGAGATGTGTAAGTGAGGAAGACAGCAATGAGTTGAACGCCATGGACCCATGTCGAAGAGGACAGCGAGGAAGAAGATCCCACCATGGGTATGCCGACCACCACTGTGGGGAGCAGGAGATATCCTATGCGAGTTTCATTGAGTTAGCCTGCATATTTGCAATATTACATCGTGGAAGGATGATTGCCTGCCATTGACAGTTATGTGTTTTTTTAAGTAAAAGTTATGCAGTCCACTGTTTGCATTTTATGTGTTGTTATGAAAAAAGAGGAGTGTTATGTGTCTTTAAGAAGGACATGCTGGTACATCAGCACATCCGGTAAATAAATAGGGAGCACCGCAACTTCTCTGGCAGTGTGCAAGCGGAACCCATAACCACTAACACTGTGTCCAGTGTCAGTCAGTAACTGAGGGACCGTGGCCCTCCATTTACACACTGTGGTGAAACATAATAATCCTGTCATCCTTTGTCAAGATTGTGGGGAGAAGGGGGTTGCCAGATGAAGATGTTGAAAAGCCTCCTAGCCTTGATTGGAGACTGTGGACAAAAGACTCCGAAAGATAGGAGAGTAAGGTGAAAGAGATGGCCCTTTCGTACCACAGGAAATGGCCAACTGCATGAAGGACTGCTCCTGTCCCAGCCAAGGTGGCATTTGTCCTGGCAAGATCTACATTTGTGGGGACTGTCACACTTTGCTCCAGTACCAATAGCGAATAGTCAACTTTCCCAGCATGATTGTCAACTTTCTAATGGACACTGTGGCAATCAGTGGAAGTCATTGAGCATGTGCCTAGTGAGAAAGCAGAGGCAGCGTTCGCTGGAGGTGGTGGGTGCAAGGTCGTCTAGGACGTGGAGTTGCAATGAGCCATGCACGGACAAAAACCCTGGATCGAGCTGAAGGTAAGGAATAGGACTGATGGGAGCCTAAGGTAAATTACGGAAACGGGTGAGCATTGTAAAGTGAGCATTGAAAATATGTGCGGGAATGGCCCCACATATTTTCTGGAGGTTGATCTCCCATTATTCATTCTTTTAAATAAATAAAAAATAAATAATCCCAGGCAAGCACACTCTCCCTGTGCAGGTGGTCAAATTCCTCACATGCCCCCCAGCCTCAACATGTGAACCACCACCCAACTGAGGGTTTGGTTAGTCATCAAGGTGAATGTACTGGCTGGGGCCATCTGCATTTCCATGCTGAGAGCCTGACTTGTGCTGGATGTCCTTATCTAATCCCTGTAAGGTTATGGCCCACCGCCAAAGCTTAGGGTTCTCCCCTTGCATGGCCATTAACCATTGCAGAGGCCAGTGGTCCATCTGGATCATAAAGTGAGACTCAGAGATGTAGGGTTTCAGCTTCTTTACGGCCCACACAAACACATACACCTCTTTTTCTATGACAGCCCAGTTCCTTTCCCTTTTTGTCAACCACCTGCTAATATAGGCGACAGGTTGCTCTACTGCTTCAGAGTCCATCTGCGCTAACACTGCTCCAATTCCAAAATCACAGGCATCTGTCTGGATAATGAATTCCTGACCATAGTCCGGCACTTTCAGAACTGGGGCCCTGCACAATCCATCCTTTAAATCCTGAAAGGAGGTTTGACAGGCGAGGGTCCAAGTTACCTTTTTTGATATCTTTTTGGACGGTACATCATTCAGGGGCATGGCAATGGTCCCATACCCTCTGATGAAGGACCAGTAGTACCTGGTGAGATCTAGAAAGGCTCTCACCTGTGTCTGTGTGGTGGGGATGTCCCAATCCTTGACAACCTGTACTTTCGCTTCAAGAGGTTGTTTCTTGTCTCCACTGACCAGGTGGCCTAGGTAAGTCGCGGTGCCCCGCGCTATCTGACACTTCATGGCCTTGATACTCAGGCCTGCATTTTGCAGTGCCTGAAACACTTGTTTCAGGTGGGACACATGATCCTCCCAGATGTGGCTAAACACAGCAAGCTCAACTAGACAGGTAACGCTGAAGTTTTCCAGTCGGGACAAAACCTGGTGAACCATCCTCTAAAAAGTGGCAGGGGCATTCTTCATTCCGAAGAGCATCACATTGAACTGCTAATGTCCTTCTGGGGTTGAGAATGCCGACCTCTCTTTCGCTCCATTTGTCAAGCCAACCTGCCTATACCCCGCTGTGAGGTCAAAAGGATTCATGTACTTGGCAGCGTCGAGCTTGTCAATGAGCTCATCTGCCCGAGGAATGGGGTGAGTGCATGCTTTTGTGACAGAATTGAGTCCCCTGTAGTCCACACAAAAGTCGTTTTCCCACTACTGGTCTTTTTCGGGACCAGTACCATTGGGCTAGCCAAGGGGCTGTGGGATGGCTCTATCACTCCTAGGGACAACATCTTGGAAACTTCCTCTTTAATGGTGTCGCTGAACTTATCGGACATCCAGTGAATTCTAATCTTCACTTGCTTACTGTCTGCAGTGTCCACATCATGGGTGCACCAATCTGCGCGACTGGGAGTCAGTGAAAACCGACCGGCAAACTGTCCCAATAAACAGCGACAGTCTGTCAGTTGCTGTTCTGACAGGTCCGTTGCAAGGTTGACACCTTCAACTGACCCATCTGTGGCTTCAGAGTGCAGGAGGTCTGGGAGGGGATCGATCGCCTCCTAAATCTCTCCATCAGTCACTAATGCTATGACCTATCATGGGGTTTGAGCCGGTTGACGTGAAAGACCCTGCACATCTGTTTAGGTCATTTCACAACAATGAGATAATTCACCTCACTGACCTTTTCCAGCACACAATATGGCCCAGTTCACTTGTCCTTAAGGGCACTGGGGTTGACAGGCTCCATAATCCACACCCACTGGCCTGGACAATAGACTGTCACTGTCACCTTTTGGTTGTGCCAGTGCTTCATCAGCTCCTGACTGTCCTTTAGATTCTTGGTTGACTGTTCCATGTACTTTGCCATTCTAGACTGAAGGCCGAGTACATAGTCCACCACATCTCACGATGGGGATGATGGCTTGGTTTCCCATCCCTCCTTCACTAGACTGAGGGGACCTCATACAGCTTGTCCAAACAGAAGCTCAAAGGGGCTAAACCCTACTCCATTCTATGGCACCTCCCTTTAAGCGAATTGAAGGCATGGCAGGAGAATATCCCATTTTCTCCTCGGGTGCTCTTCCAAGCCACCTATCATGCCTTTCAGGGTCTTGTTGAACCGCTAAACAAGCACATTGGTTTGTGGATGAAAGCAGATAGAGAAGTGGTAGGTGACTCCACACTGTTCCCACATAGTCTTCATATATGCCGATATGAAGTTTGATCCCCTGTCAGAAATGACTTCCTTGGGGAATCCAACATGGGCGAATATCCCAATCAGAGCCTTCGCAACAACAGGGGCTTTGATGCTCCTCAGAGGGACAGCCTCAGGGTATCTCGTGGCGTGGTCCACCACCACCAAGATATGTCGGTTCCCTGAGCTAGTTTGAGGATCCAAAGGACCCACAATATCCATGCCTATTCTCTCGAAAAGCCACCCAACCATGTGTAGTGGAATTAAGGGGGCCGTTGTGGCACCACCTGACTTGCCAGAAGCTTGGCAAGTTGGTCAGGACCGGACAAATCACTTACATTTTACGCTGAACTGCGGCAAGTAAAAGTGCACAGACTACTGGTCTGATGTCTTAGTCACAACCAAGTGACCCGCTAAAGAAATTTGGTGAGCCAAATTTCAAAGGAACTTTCTATGGCATTGGGGAGCCACCAACCTTCTGCTGTCCTCACACTCAGAATCACTTAGCTCACTGTACACGAGTCCATCCTCCCAGTACACTTAGACCAGTACAGGGGCCTCGCCCTTAGCCTGCTCCTCCGCCTTCTTCCTCAGACCCGCCAGAGTGGGACACTCTTTCTGGGCTTTTTAGAAGTCAGTCTGATCTGGGCCCGCAGCTGATGCAAACTCATCCAGCTTGGGCAGACCCTTCAGATCTTTGCCCACCTGGTCCTCCACCTCAGGATCCTGCACTGCGCCAGATAACTCTGAGATCACGGGGTCCCCTGCTACCAAGGTAGGGTCTTCATACTAGCCCTTGTCTTGCAGGAGTATGCGAATCAGCCATCTCTGGAACTGGACTGGGGGCTACCGGCAATGCCGGCCCTTCCACCAAGCCCTCTGGAAGCACTCCAGGCCCTAAGGCTTTCAGAGTGTTGAATCTGGCGTTCTTTTTGGCCCTCCATTGTATAGCCGCTGCGACTATTTCAGGATCAGGAATATTATTACCCAACATACATGGGACAGGGATTTACTCTTTCACCGCTACACGTTTCTGTTTAGTTACACCTCACCAGCTGAACTCTACTATCGCCAAGGAGCACTTACTCTTACCATCAAATCCACTTACGCACAACTCAGGCCCATCAATATGCTGGTCTGGCTGTACCCACTGCTGGGTGACAGAAGTGGCGCTAGCCGCGGTGTCTCAGACCGCAGGAGTTTTGTGTCCATTGATGTAAACGTGCTCTAGATAGAGTTGAATATTATTGGGAACTGGGGTCTCTCCTGGAGATCCTGTACCGTTCCCACTCAGTGAAACCAATCAACATTCGGCCACTCCCAGGCCTAGTAGGAAATCCTCCTCTGAGAGGCCCAAACTAATGATGGCCCCCTCCATGAGTCCAACATTCACTATGGCTTGCTTGGGTAAGCCCTTCGAAGCAGGATCCTCTTTCCTATAACCCAGCTCCTTACACACAAAACAACCTTTGGGTGGTGATAACACAGGAGTACCAGTGTTAGGGGTGCCCACGCTCTTCATTTTGGTGTGCACGCCTGAACTAGAGTTTAGGTGTGTCCTTTCACTCTTTTGGGGACCTGACTTCGAATAGGATTGGGTTGGACCTTTGTCCTTCCCATCCTTGTTTACTTTTTTGTCCGCCAATTTCTCTTCCGGTTTGGGTGTGCCCGCCTGAGCATTTTTCTGGACTCCAGTACTCGCAAACCTGTTGGCAGCCTTTGCAAGCTCCCTGGGATCTGTGATAGTCTTGTCCACTAGATGCTGGTGTAGGTCAACCTCACAATTTTTTAACACATGCTCACACACAATTAAATTGTACATCCCTTTAAATGTGTCAACTTTGTTACCAGTCACCCACCCGCTCAGACATTTCAACAACAAGTGTGTGAATGCTTCAAATGTCTGCCCACTTTTCTTTCCGAGCTCCCCCAAGCTCTAGAGATGCTGTTCTTGGGTTTTACAGAACTTCCTGAGGAGGGCTGCCTTCATGCTCTCATAAATGGGCCTTTCCTCAGGAGTTAACTGAAGAATTGCATGAGTCCATGGTGTCGGTAAATGACTCATCAGGGCTGCACCCCACAGTACCTCATCCACCTCATGCAGCTGGAATGTCTGCTTGAGCACTCCAAACCAGTCAAAAATATCCTTTACAACCTCATAAGCCTGTACTAAATCTTTGGGGATGTGCCGCTGGGGCTTATCCTGGGCACTCTGGTTTGGGAAACTACTGCTGTTCTTACTAGAGGTGGACCTGTTGCCTCTTTCTGCTCTTTAAGCACCAGATTGTGCAGCTCTTCGGTGACCTTGTCCCGCTGTTTCTGTTTCGCTAGAGCTAGTCTACTCTCTTGAAGCAGGAGCTTCCTAGCTGCTACCTCATATACAGTCAGAACAATTACTGGGCCACTTAGAGATTGTGCTGAGGCCTGGGACTGGTGGGATGCCACACTAGCTCCTGTCCTCACTGACACTCTCGAGTGTAGAGAAACCACACTTGCCCCACAGCGGAATGATTGGAGAGAGACACTGCTCATGCAGTCGTCCTCGTCATTTATCCCCTCTGGAAGGTTGTGTCCGTTTGGGTACACAGGGCCAAGCCTGTCCCCTGGGGTCTTCTCCCCAACTGCCCTTGCTCCTACCCAAGCTTGGAGGCTGGTGAGGAACTCAGGTTTATTAACCTTAGTGATGTGGGGAAGTCCCCTTTCTTGACATAAGATGAGTAGGACATCCTTGGTCATGCCTTTTATACTCTCCATGTCAAGCTCCATGAGTATTACTAGTACCTGCAGTGACAAAACATTGCCTGCAACAGTACTTCGTTGGGTGACTAAGCTGTGCGCAAGGCTCCAACTGGTCCGACCGCTTGCCACCAATGTCACAAATCAATTTCTGGGGCACCGGTGGTCTAGGGATGAATATTGGTTTCTAAACCATCAATCAACCTCACACCTCTAGTACACCATAAATGATCCAAACAGATTGGAATTCAAATAAATTATAAGACCTCCTTGTCCAATTTTGGTAACGTGGACGGAACGGCAGGCTTATCTCCGCAAGGTCGTGGATCGTTGGGTAGTTACAACACAGCGAAAAATACAATTATTACCCAATGTTAAAAGAGACTGTCCAGTCAAGGTTGTATAACAATATCCACCTTATTATTATTACAACAGACAGTTCTAGCACACTACAATTACAACCCACACTGTAAAGGAACACAGACGACAGTAAGTTTCACGAAGGAAAGGGATGCACTCTGGATACTGACAGGAGGATAGTTCGTAAAGTAATCAGTCTTACTGTTCAGGTTATTTGGTTTCAACACCAAAGGGGCAAAAGGTTTTAACTGTCTCTAGGGGCCTTCGGAAAAGGATCAGGGGGGCAGAGCAACAATGTACCTGGTGCTGAAGAAGTTCTTGGTGCTTGACAGCGTTGAGGCGGTTCCAGGATGCTTCACAGCCCGTGAGACAGAGATAGTGGCGGGAGACAGTTGCGGGTACCAGGCGGCAGGCAGTTCAGCAAGCGAGGCTGGACAGACATCTGCAGGGTGTCCAGAGTGGCAGCTCAGGGCCAAGAATCGCTGTCTCTGTGCTGGTTGGCAGATCTGGAATGCTGGTCAAAGCGTCGTGGACGGCTCTGATGACTGCGGCATGACAACAGTCAGCGGTGCAGTCGGATGCGATTTGAATACTCGACTGTTTCGAAATTGTCCTTAAAAAGATGGACGCTGGATGATGGCACTCCTCCCAGACTCTTTGCAGTGCCTGTGTCCTTTCAAGATGGACAGCCCAAAGCTCAGGAGAGTGATTGCAGGCAACTGCCTTGTCCTTGGTCTAGAGACTCTCTGGCACTTTCCACCTAGAAAGCTTGCTGTCAGAACCTAGCAGTGCATGCTGTGTGCTGGCTGGGTACTGGTTCTGGACCTGCTTGACTTGTACTCTGAGTCCGGTACCTCCCTCTGATCCCTGGGAGATGTTTTTTCACTCTTAGAACTCCTGGCCTTCCTTCACTGGCGGAAGATGTAAGGTAGACTGTACCTTTAGCTAAGGTCCAAACGAGTCCTTCTTCTTACTTCGTGCAAAGTCTTCAGATGATCTGATCAGTGAGGGACACAGCCCTCTTTTAAAGCCAAATGACCCCAGTGATTGGTGCAGGCTAAGCCCACCTTAATAAACCAATTCTGGGTCCCCACCAACAATCTTCAGTGATGCTTCAGGTCAGAATCAGAGCGTTTCGCAACAGACAGGGGTAGGATGACAACATTCTTATAAGTCCCACCCATCTTCCTGTCTGCTGTACATCATAGTGTCTCCATAATTAACTGAGCCCTTTATGGCGCTTGGTCACAACATGGGCCTCCTTTGAAGTATGGGGTTGCAGGCAGATTTTCGTCTCCTACAATTCACATACTTCCCTGCTTTGAAAGGAGTGGTTCCAGACAGGACATTCACTGTCTTTTCATACCAAGGAGGGGTGTTAGTACCAAGTTGACACATTGCATTACAAAACGGTGTTGGTCTGTGGTCTCCCTTGTTACTTCATGCACCCAGGCCTTCCCTGATGCCTGCTAATAAACATTCTTTAGTATTCACCATTCTTTAGTATTCGCCGCCACCAGCAAGGTGTAACAATGGAGATGCTAATCCATGAGCCTTGACATGCTAATTAGGCTGCCCATGGTCAGAGGCTTTTGATGTACCCACAGCTGTCAGGTATCAGCTACACATGACAGGGGAGAGCGGCGCTGGTAAACTGTGTCCTCTCAGAGTACATGACTATTTTTCTGCTGTGCAGTGAGCGTGGAAAATATGTGTGGGAATGGCCCCACATATTCTCCGGAGGTTGATCTCCCATCATGCATTCTTTTAAATAAATAAAAAATCAAAAAGCCCAAGCGAGTGCACTCTCACTGTGCGGATGGTCGAATTACTCACACAATCATAGAAGACATTTGCCAGCATCGTCTGCTCAGTGAAAGGTTTGATGCAGTGTCTATGTTCCAGGCCTTTGACATGACCTGGGTTTCAGGCACAAGTTGATAGTATTTTGTTGGTCGCCCCTCCCTGCCTTCTACTATACAGATTTAAAAAGGGACAGGGTAACTAACATAGGACTAACTCTTGAAATTGGCTGCAAAGGAGCTACACTTCAGTGGCGGTTGAAGGAGAAGGAGCTTTAGGTGTTACTGGTGGAATAAACACATATTTAATTTATCACAAACTACCACTATATTAATTCGTAAAATATTATTTCTTCTGTGTGAGATTATGCATTCAAGCTCAAGCAGGTTTTTCATGTCCTGCTGCACGGGGCAGGTGGCCTTCACTACCCTTGGTGGTATTACATACATAGTGCCATGGCATGGCCTGGAACCACTACAAACATATCGTGGGCTGGTAGAGGAGCTGGTGGAATGGGAGATGGATCGTTCCTCCCATGTCATCTTGCAGAGGCACACATGTCTCCTATTTCTCTTGCGGGACCCTAATGTTGCTTTGGCCCTTAATGGCTGACCTTCTACTTATCATCATCCCCTTTGCCACCTTTCCTCTTAAGAAGTACCCCATTCTCAATTAACCTCTGGAGAACAACTGGGTCCTGACTAGTCATGGTGAAAACAGGTTTGGGAGATTAGTGCAATGGCACCTGTAAGATGGGTGCATATCAGAGGCGTGGGGGCCAGTCACATCATTGGTGCTGGGCAATGTAAATGTTCAGCATTTGTCCTGTGTACAAGCGTCTCCTCCTCCTCACCTTGCTAGACCATGACTTATGTCCCACTTGGAACCCAGATGAGCGGGCTGCTAGTGTGCCTTTCGATTGGCATTTTGAGGCGCAATACACTACAATACACTCTGTGAATGTTCAGTGGCAGACATCTTTGCCACCTGACTTTGGTGGAGTACCACCCCCATTTGCATTGGGTTTCTGATGGTGTTCTGCCATCTTGTTGTGGGCACGCCTTTTACGTTTATCCCATCACTTCTTCAGGTTATTCAGGCTGTGGGGGCACAAAACCATCACAATTACTAATGTGCAAATGGCTATCCACAGTCTGGTGTGAGCTCAGAACGAGAACGAGAACTTCCAGTGACACACGCCTCCCTCTCACTGTTCAATCCACCAGAACTGTTGGGTCCTTTTCATGGAACCTGTTCCTCTGCTGCATGAAGGCATGCTTGGTCCTGCTGGTGCCGCAGACGAGTGGGTAGGAAGGGCTGCACGAGTCGGGCACAAGCAGGTGGTGTTGTCCACAGAGGTGGGGCACTTGTACAGGAGTAAACATTTGGAACTGGCAGCAACTGCTTGTGAAGGACGAACTCTCCATGTCTGGGGTTCTCCTCAAGATGAGGTGCATGAATGAACACACCAGTGGTCCACATGGAGCAGGTTAGAAAGACAAAGCAGTTATGTCAGCAGCCAATGACAGAGGGAAAGGAGAGGGAGGATTAATGGGTGAATTCATAGGGGGATAGAGGGGAACAGGTACACTTAGTGGGTTGTACTAATTTTCTGGGGATTCCAGACCATGCGTGTTGGTGGAAACTCCATGGGCAAGCAGATTAACTGTAGATTAATACAGCCCATATGCTGAACACTACATGCAGAGAACATTTCTGCGCTCATTGGAAATAGATTAGTTTAACCTACAAATAGCACAAAAGGCAAATGGGCTGATGGCTGAGCAGCAAATTGGGTTATTTGTCCAATGATCAAAACGAGGTCATGGAATGGGAAAATACTTCATAAACTACCCCGCTGTGCAGCCACCTCCTGGGCTACTTCACGGCACAAAGTCACTTTCTAAGCACGGCCCTAGCGCCTCCTTTCACGGCTACCTCTTTTTGAAGCTCCATATCCCCGGTGCTTGTCATCATGCCACTCCATATAGATAAACCATTGATATCCCACAGCAATCTATCCCTCACCATGAGATTGTCATTTGCAACATTCCCCATGCTGGTAAAGCAGTACTTGTGCACCAGGCCCCCACAAACCTAGCGAGCTGTAATGGAGTGGCAGGGGCACTTTTAGCAGCTACCCTGATTACTAGCAGGAGGACACCTGGGCCTTGGGGCCTCCCCCGCCGCAAGAACGGAAGACTCAACCATAGGGCAAAGTTGACTGTCTTTATTAACAATCAAAACGACAGGGAATGCAAAACGGACAGCATATGTTTTAAAGTGTGCTCATTCTTCAGGCACGTGTTAGATGGTGCGGAGCTGCCCAGGGCCCCCACCGGCACTCACACGCACTCAGGCACACACACACCGGGAACCACGCAGGACGCGTGTGTTCTGCTCGGGTCCCCGGCTAGAACTGCTGGAGGACCGTCTTTATTCAGAACTGCGCATGCGCGAGCCTCGGTCCCGCTCGCGCATGCGTATCAACCGCGTAGTCACTACGCAACATCCCTCCTTTTACCCCAAACAAGAAACCATAACAACTTATGCAATTAACAACAGTACTTCAAACTTTAACTAACAGTCTTACACCGGTTACGAGGCAGAGTCCACAATAAAGTCTTGGAACCTCTGCGGCGGCTTGCGCCCCGCTCGGTTCGGGTACCTGCGTGCCTCAGCTGTGGGTGCCTCTGGTGTCCCTGGAGTCTCAGGCGGTCCATCGTCCCTCGGTGACGATCCGGCGGGCTGTTCGGGCTCCTGCATGACGCTCTCTTGCCGGTCTGGCGCCGCCTCTATGCGCTTGAAGAACGAGACATTCCTCGTGACAGTTCCCTGTGCATTGGCCACAGTGATCATAGACCCTTTGACGTGGGTCACCCCCAGTGGCTGTGCCTCATAGGCAATGACAGTTTTCCTTCCGGCCTCCTGTTTCACACCAGCACGGTGTCCCCTACTGCAATCGCCTTCTCCGGTAATCTTCGCCGAGCAGTCTCACTCTCGTTTCGGGCAGCCCTTTCTGCTCGCACCCGGTTGTTGTCGATCTCCCCCGGAAACTGACCTTCCACTTCGGGCAACAGCCCCTGGGGTACCCGTTTAAAGAGGGCCTCCGCCGGCGCGACCCCAGTAGATTGATGTGGGGTCGTGCGATACTCCCGCAGAAAGTCAAACAGGTTTTGCCGTAGGTCTTCCCCTCCATTCAGCGATATGCAGAAGATTTTGTTGAGCGTCCGCATGAAGCGTTCCGCCTCCCCATTGGCCCTGGGCCAGAGTGGGGTGACTTTCCGGTGCTTTATCCCCCTTTCCTCACAGTAGCAAGCAGACTGCTGCCCTTGGAACGGCAACCCATTATCCGAACAGATCTCCAGGGGGAAACCATGGGTGGCAAACATTTTCTCCATGGCCAGGATGGTGTGGTCACCCGTGGACTCAACCAGCTCCACCTCGGTATAGCGGGACCACTAGTCTGTCACCGCCAGAAAGTACATTCCTCGGCCCGTGGACCCCGAAGGCAGCATGCACAGTCCCCCACGGGCGTTCACTCCTCTCCATGGCTTGAATGGGCAGCCCTCTCTCCACCGGACTCGCCGCCTGGCATGGAATGCAAGCCTGCACAAATTCGTCCACCCTGCTCTCTAGATCCAGGAACCACACTTTAAAACGGAGACGTGCCTTCGTCTTTGCCATCCCCTGGTGTCCCTTGTTGGCCAACTGCAGCACTTTGCCCACCAGAGCGCGCGGGATGACTATCTGGTGCCACCCCAGCAGTAGACCATCCTCTGCCACCGACAGCTCATGACGTGCCTTCCAGAGCGCCCTCAAGTCATTTTGTGCATCGTCGCCCCTTCTGGCATTGTTCATCAACACTTCGCGCCATTCCCCACTTGCCACGGCCTCCTTGATCCTCAAGAACACATTGTCTGAGTTCGATTCATCTGCAATCTCCTGGCGTGCAAAGGCAACGGGCGGCGCCGCCTCCACCACCAGGTGCACCGCCTCAACACAGTCTGCCACCTCCGCCGAGTCCCTGGGCCGCCCAGCGCCCGGGTGTCGGGACAAATAATCCGCTGGATTGTGCGTGCCAGGACGATACATCAGCTTGACCCTGTACTCCATCAGCGAGAGCATCTATCTCTCGATGCGCAGTGGTGGTTTGGACGATGCCCCGAACATGATCGGGATCAGGGGCTTGTGATCCATCACGACCACTACGGGCTTCCCCAGAATGTAAATACGAAAGTGTTTGCAGCCCCATAGGATAGCCAAGGCCTCGCTCTCGATCTGTGAATAGCGCCTCTAGGTCTCGGTGAGAGCCTTGCTGGCATATGCGATGGGCCGCATGGTCCCTTGGGGATCCGCCTGCATGAGAACCACCCCCAGTCCTACTGGGCTGGTGTCCACCACGATCTCCGACTCCTGGTCCGGATTGAAGTAGGCCATCGTCTCCTGCCCCGACAGGGAGTTCTTGATGGCGGCGAACGCCCTCTGTTCCTTCCCGGTCCAGTTCCAGGCCACGTCATTTCTGGTCAGTGCCCGCAAAGGTTCCGACAGGGAGACCAAGTCGCGAATAAATCATCCACAGTAGTTGACCATCCCCAGGAAACTCCTGACTTCCGCGGCCTCCTGGATGTCTTTCACCTTCTCCGGATCCGGGGAGATGCCCCCTGCTTGGAACACAAAGCCGAATAATTGCAGCTGGTCTTTAAAAAACTCACATTTCTGTTTGTGGAGAGTCAGCCCAAGGCCGCGGAGCCTTTCCAGGGTGTTTTCCAGGCGCTTTAGGTGTTCCGCCTCCGACCTCGCAAACACCAGGATGTCATCTGACATGTTGATCACTCCTTTAAGTCCCGACAGGGCTCCCCTGATGGCATTTTGGAAGACTTCTGCTGCCGACGAGACCCCGAAGCTGAGCCTCTTAAACTGATACAGCCCCTCGTGAGTCGTAAAAGTAGTAATGTATCTTGACTCGGGGTGAAGCTCCAGCTGGTGGTAGCCAGACCTCAAGTCCAGTTTAGAGAACACTCTTGCCCCCTGCAGCTCGCCAACAATGTCATCCAGGGTGGGCGTGAGCTGACGTTCCCTTTTAATCGCCAGGTTGGGTAGCCTCATGTCCACGCAGATGCGGACTGCCCCAGGCTGTTTTGGCTTTGGGGCCACCACTATTGGCGAGACCCAAGAGGTGGGTCCTTCCACTCTCTCGATGATGTCTAAGTCGACCATCGTCTGTAGCTCCTTCTCCACCTGCGCCCTCAAATGGAACGGGATGCGGCGATGCTTGAGCGCTGTTGGCCTCACCGACCCGTCGATGTGAAGCCGTATGGGGTCGGCCTTTAGCTTCCCAATGCCTTGAAAGATCATGTCAAAACGCTGCAGCAGGAGTTCCAGGTCAGTATGATATACGGCAAACGTGAAGGGCACCAAGTTCATCGCCTTGAGGCAGCGCAACTTATGAGGGAGTGCGGGCTCACGCTGGTGACGAAGAACCTCGCTTTTATCTTGCTCTGCCCGTGGGACACCGGCGCCACGAACACCCCCTGAATGGGGAGTGGTGAGTCACCTCCAAATGCATATATCCGCGCTGTGGGTTCTGCCAACTAGGGCGGGCCAGGGAGTGCTTCATAATGGTCAGTTGCTAACACACAAACCGACGCCCCCGTATCTTTGAGGACTGGGGTGGGGACTTCCCCAATGTTTACCGTACATGTCGGTTGCCAGCTTCCTCCTGGGCCCTTGACGATGCTTGAGATGAAGAAGATTTCTTCCTCCTCCCCCTCCTCCTCCTCATCCTCTGCAATGTTCAGGTCCTGCATGCCTTGCTCAACAGCTGACACGCCCCTCACCCTCCGAGTGTTGCTCCCGCCAACTCTCGCTGGTCCTCTCGAGGCTGCTACTGGCGCGGTTTCCCTGCACACCCTCGCATAGTGTCCTGGTGTGTCACACCGGCCGTAGACCCTCGACTTTGCCGGGCACTCTCCCACGTGTGGCAGGTCATATCCACAGTAGGGGCACGACTGAACAGCCCCAGGCACTGGAGGGCCATCTCCCCTCTTTGGTGTCCATCTCACCCTCCCTGGGGCAGAGCGTCCAATGGCAAACGCCTCTTCGCCCTTGCCAGAGTGCGTGGCTGCGTCCATCTTCGCCCCCTGGCCTCCGCCAGCTCGTAAGCTCTCCCCGTGTCCAGGATTTGCTGCAGGGTCAGACCAGGCTCTCTCAGTACTTGCCTTCTTAGCTTCCCAGAACTGCACCCTTGCAACAGCTGGTTACAGACCATCTCCTCCTCATTTACCCACCTGCAGGAGGTTGCCAGGTGTCTCAGCCGCGCACAGAACTGGTCCAGCGATTCCTCTTCATGCTGCCTTTCCGCACCCATGACAAATCTATCAAAGTCCAAGTTGGCCATGGGCAGAAAATGATCTTGTAGGGCTTGCTTTACCGCGTCATACGTGACCACCGGGATATTGAGAGAGTCATAAATTCTGTGCACCTCCGTGCCTGCAGAATACACCATGATGGCAATTTTGGCGTCGTCATCCTCTTCCCCAGAGGCCCTGAAAAACATTTCCAGTTTCTTGACCCACAGGAGCCATTTCGGCCCCAGCTTGGAGGGTGGGCCCGTGGTGTCAAATTCGGGCATGGGGCTAGTGTGCTGTGTATTCTGCGTGGGATGGGCGCAAGGGGACCCTCAGCCTCTCCTTCCTCCCCCATGCTGGCGATCAGGCAGAGTACTCACGATGGCACTTGATGGTGAAGGCATGATCCCGGCACCAGAGGGGATGATGGTGCTCCAAACACCAGAGAAAGTTGCTGGAAGGCCTCTAGATGCCCAGCCCGTGGAGTCTTTGCACCCTTGTGACAGCTTCCAATCCCCTGCAAGGGGAAAGATTCACCTTTCTTTTCCCTTTTTTTTTTTTTTGAATCCACAGCCCTGCAGCGAGCAAGGGCTGTGGGAGGGTCCAAAAATCATACTTGAAGCACTGGGGATCGCAGCCGGCGCATGAGCACCCTCTCAGGCCACAACCGCTGCAATCCCTGATGACACAAAATGGCCGCCGGCAGTACGCGTGAGTTCGAGATGACACGGAGCATCAATTCTCACTCCGATGCCGTCGGAGCGGGTACAGGACGCTGCTGAGCCTCCTCGTCGCCAGTGTTAGCTGGTGGGGGCTGCCCAGGGCCCCCACCAGCACTCACTCAGGCACACACACACCAGGAACCACGCAGGATGTGTGTGTTCTGCTCAGGTCCCCGGCTCGAACTGCTGGAGGACACTCTTTGTTCAAAACTGCGCATGCGCGAGACTCGGTTCCGCTCTCGCCTGCGTATCAACTGCGTAGTCAAAACGCAACAGCACGTGTCATGGCTTTTCATCGGTTACATAGCTAGAGGACTAACACACATAGGTTTGTGGGATGTAACTTGTGATGGCACTGAGCCATCACAAGTTACATCCCAGAAACCTAACTGGGGTAAGAATTGGTTAATTGGAGAAAACTATACATGTAATCTATGATCATTGGATGGCCAGATCTGGTGGCTCCTCCAGCGACCACGTCTAAATGTCATGAATACAAAGTTGCAGGTTAGTATTGGAATGATTTGCCCATATGTGTGCTTAACGTGAGAGGTGGTTAGAGATTGGACAGAAGCCTTGAGACCTTGGACAGCTACCAGGCCAATCGCAACTATTCAAGGTAGTGGGAAGGTGCTGCATGTTCCCAATAAGTTGCCATCTCCGATCTCCTTGGCCCTGAAACAGAACATTCGGCTTTGAATCTGTATAGTTGTTGTATCTTTGTACCTTTGGTTCGATAGGAACAGCTCTCCTCCGTCTGTCTCAAATGAAGAGGCTCTGTCCCGCACATTCAGGTTACGTTTGTAGGGAGCACAAAATGGAGCTCTCCTGCTTGTAATTAAGAGGATTTTAGGCTATGTCCCTCCAAGGTGCCCTATCGCTTTGGTTAACTGGAAACGTTATGTAACTGCTCGTCCTTGATGAGGTTGTACACAGTGTATCTGCTCGAAGCCCTGTCTGTGTGCTCCAGCTGGATCAGTCTGTCAGCCTTTCCCTGTATTCTGGGATTTGCCTTGCTTCCCCCATTCACTCCCATGCACCCATGGCCTCCATCGTTGTTCTCATGGCCATCCATGTTAGTCGCACTTTCAGCATGCTAGGTGTATGTATTCTTAGGCATCTTGCTGTTTCTGCATAGCAAAAGATAGACATGTGTATGTGTGTTAGTCCTCTAACTATGTGAGTCATAAGCACGTGCTTTGTGTCTACCAGTAATAAACTAATGTGTTTGTGTAGCATCGTGCATGGATGCATATGTGCTTCATGTCAAACGCATCTATGTCATGGTGTCAGTGGTGACATCATCAGCTTCTTCGAGGTTGTAGTTAGTTAACTTGCTCTATCAATGACAACTGCATCTCCTCCAAGTTGTCAGCTGGAATGGTGTGAATGGTTGTCTGAGTGAATAACGTTTCTCCCATCTGCGATTCATCAACGATGGTGTAGAAGGGTCTAGAAATTATGTGCATCTCTTGTTTCTCTATCTTCGGGCTGAGAGTTGGGTCGGGGTCACGAGGGCCATGCTTGGATCTCCCTCTTCAAATCCATCAAGAGAAGTGTCTGCCTGGTGGAATTACTCCAGTGATCAGGTAAGTTTCCCTAAGAAGAACTGTGACAAAATCAGTGGCATCTATGTGCTAAACAGGCAGCATCCGATATCCTTCCTGGTGCCTTTGACCTTTGCTACCAGCAGGTGTCCAGCTCAATACCTAACAAGCACTGACAAATACAATATATCTGGCTCTTCTACAGCGAACGGTTTGTGTGTATTGTGAATGAGGAAATATCATGAGGGTATCAGAGAGGATTTTTAGCTTGGTTGATTGCCCACAGGCAGGCTTGCCCCGCTCACAGCTCTTAGTTGACACTCCTATGCTTGTCCCCTCAAATGGAGGTGATGGTTTCTGCTCTTTAGGCCCATCTGACTAGAAGAATGCCTCTTCAGGAGACTAGTTTCTGGCTGTAGAGTATCCACCATTGGTGCATTTTAAAAGTACAAAGTCCAGGTCCAGTTCTTCCAGTAGCTCATAAGAGATGTGCTTTCTGTCTCCATGGTCTCCAACAGCACAACTTAACGGGGGTGCAAAAGTGCAGGCTACCTCTCCAGGTCCTCCAGTGACACTGCTTATTGAATCTAGGGAGAGGCAGTTCCTCGCTGAAAGATGTCCAGCTTCAAAGAAATGTAGTTGATAAAAAGTGCAGATGCCAATGTCATGTCTTGCTGAAGCTCACCACATTGCATTGTGGAATACGTAGTACATTTTTCTTATTGGTGCCAAATGATAATGATCAATGATAAAAGCTTCTGCGCATCAATTGGTAGAACTACCCAGTAGTGAACTGACAAAGTCAGGCACTTCTCTGTGAAACACAGTGCTGGATCCTGGCACCTGGCTCATGCACATCAAGGAGCTTTACCCGGAAGTTTGAACAGTTGCTAGAAGTTACTGTTGGCTGCTTCAGAGAAAGGCATGCAGTGTTTGGTTGCCTGGCACCCAACAGCTCAACACCGGAAGCCCAGGTCCTCCAGTAGCACAATGCAGCTGGGAGATGCAGACCTCTAAGCACGGCATCCAGCCTGACAAGGTTTATTGTGATTTGACCGCAAACTTTTTATTCAAGGTATTTTTTACCAAAACAATTTTACTGAAAAAATACTGAATTTTGTAATTTGTTTTATTTGGGTGGGGGGAGTTGCTAACCCCAAATCCTCCCATTTTCCCATGTTTTAACACCCCAAACTTATGAAGCAGTTCTTAATAATGTACGTACAAACTCAAAATCAATGCTACAAGTCATTATATCCAATATGTTTGCTGCTGCTTTCATATGTCTTCTTATCTGCCTATATCCACTCTACAATTCGGACTGTAGCTTGCCACATAAATCTCTAGCTCCTTAAACACAATCCACCGTTGTTTATTTCATAGTATTCCTGCCCTGCGCCCATCCACACACCGTCCAGACATGGGTGACTAGCAGGGTCACACAACTTTAATGACTGAAATGCACACATTTCCCAAATTTAGACTCTGGTCCCTCTGAAGGCGTTCAAGCAACAGCGTGTTGGGACCATTATTATGGTGAAAGGAGCTAGACAAATGTAAAAATGAAAGAGTGAAAGAAAGAAGGTCACAATTATACTAGCAATCAATCCAGATAGTGGTTCAATGAAGTGCTCGGATGAGTGTGTCCGCCCCTCAATCTAGCTTTATAATAACATGGGCCTTCATGGCAAAACAAAAGAACATGTATACAAGTATCGTAAGTCCCAAGAATAGACACTTATTGAAAATTCCCACTAAGTGTGCACGGCTTAACTATTTGCATTCACACTCTAAGTGTGGTATTAGAATGGGTATAGGCAGATGAGAAGCTAGCTGAAAGCAGCAGCACACACATTGAATATATTGACTTATAGTACTGATGTGAAGCTTGTACGCACAATATTAAGAACTATTTATTTGGTAAGAACTATTTAATTGGTATAATTGCATGTTTTTGGTATGATTGTAATGCAAGAGTATATAATTACATTGATTTTACCCATTTGCATTGAGGTTTATGTAATCAAGATGAGTGTCATTTCTTCCACAGGGCAATACTTGTGTAGTTATAGATTTGCCAAGCTGGGCATATTCACTTTGGACTTCATCCAATATTAGATAGAAGCTGGGAAATCCCCCCTAACTAATCTATTATCCTGTGTAGCACTAGGAAGGTTTCAAACTTCAGGTCTGCAAGTAGCTTAGCCAAGTGTATTGTTGGAGATGTAGTGCTTGTGCATGCTAAATGACACTGATTACTGATAAATTGGAGCTAATGAACTCTCGTAGGCACAAATTACTTTGAATTGACACGAGTGAAATAAGCTGCAAAACGTTCTCTTCTTTCTCGAAGGCCCCCAACCTAGTCTGTCATTGGTTAAGACCTGGGTTGGCTTAGGTTCAGAACGGGCAGGGCTGAAGATGGGCGGGTCTAAAAGCTGGCGTCCTCTTTCAGCATCCCCATCCTGCTACCCAGATAACTTCATTGAAGGATACACACTAAGCAACCCATGAACATTGGAGCCCCATCCGATGTGATCATATGATTGCTTCCTAGCGCTATAGAGACCCTTTCTGGTATGCTTAAGTTTTTTAATTCAGGTATGTTAGCTCTATTAGACCGCTAAAGCTTTCTTCCGCTAGATCTAAAAATGACAGCCAAGTATTTGTCCCCTCCTAATTGTGCTGAGCCACTAGTACACCCCGTCTGTCTGTATCCTTTCCAGATGTGCTCACCAACTTAGCAGATACATCCTGTGAACTCCTCCCAAAAACAGGCAATCATCCAACAATGCATAACACAGCAAACCATTACTTGCTTACACTACATCACCAACAAATGACTACACGGTTCAACACAGCACAACGTGGCACATCCCATAGGCAGGCAATGTGTGTGGCAGTACTGATTGTTAACTGCAGAACCTAGATGATGATAATTGCCTGGTTGAACCAGCAGCAGCAGACAGTTCTAAATGTACTCGTGAGATAGAAAAACCCTTGCACCTCTCTCAGAGAACATGACGTTGGCTGCCTTAATGGATGCGTACAACGTTGCGCACTCCTCCTTTGCCAGGTGGTGATTAGCAGAATACCTTTCAGTAATGACATCATGTATGAGATTAAAGTGCTCTTTCTGCTGGGCTAAACCAACGAGGGATAGTTGATATGTTTCATATGTGGCACAGTGCATGGCATTGCCACTAGTGGTGTGTGAAATTGTGGGACTTCAACCTCACACACTTTGCGAAGTTTACTGCAAAACGTCACCAACTTTTTGAAGTTGTCAAGATGTTTGCAAGTGTCATGAAATAGCTGCGAATCAAAGTTTGTGACTATTTAAGTATGTAAATGCTATCTTCGGGTTGTGCTCCAAAGGTGATATGTGTTTTGCCCTAACAGTTGTATCTGAAAAACAAATTCCACTTAAATATACCCGTCAAACCAAGGAGGTGTGTGTGGAGAAATATTCCCGCAAAACATTATTTTCGGAAATAATTTCTCCAAAACCTTTTACTGCCATTTCAAGAAGGATGATAGAGCCAAGCATGCCATCATTGTAAACAGCAGACTAGACAGTACACCCCTTACACTTCCTGCTTCTCTCTCGTGACTGCATGCATGCATCCCGGATGCACCCCTTGCTCTGATGTGTGAGCCTTGCATTTTTCATACGAAAACACTACATTACTAATTTCATCTACAAGAACTAATTATGTCATTTTTGGTGAACATTTCTTGACTTTTTTGGAAGGATGGACATTTTGTAATTGTGATGCAAATGCGGTCATCCATGTTTTGTTATCTGCTAAATTTACTTTATCAATAATAAACTTAAACTTTAGCAATTATAAACTTAAAACTCAGATCACTGTCGAGACCCAGAGGAGCGGGAGCTCTAGTCCACTGCCGTGGCAGTGGCCCCCACTTCACAGCAGATATATGCTCCGAGGTAAGCCTAAGCGGCATTCTAGAGCTACCCAAACATCAGATACCCAATCTGCCACCAATATGGGGATTTTGCTACAATTATATCTGCCTATGTTGCTTTGAAACCGAAGTACCTCCGCTTCTCTTATTATCTGATTTCAACTGCCCGTGAGCATCCCAACATAGGAATCCATTGATCCCCACGAGGCCTTGCCTATCCAAAGATGGCCGACCTCACCCTGTTTGCCTGATTGTTGTCGGTATCCCTTCTTCCATTCAGGCTACTGTTCCCGATTAGCTTCTGGCTTCTCTTTACAGCCAATCCTACGCCGGCGAGGTGTAAGCTGGCCCACTGCCCAAAGGACCACGACCCAAGGACAATTACCTGTCCTGTGCCTGTATCCCGGTTCAGCTACAGATCGCCGTCGAGACCCACAGGAGCCAGAGCTCCACTCCACTGCCGGAGCAGTGGCCCCCACTTCACAGCAGATATATGCTCTGAGGTAAGCCTACAGGGCATTCTACAGCTACCCAAACATCAGATACCCAATCTGCCACCAATATGAGGATTGTGCTACAATTATATCTGCCTATGTTGCTTTGAAACTGAAGTACCTCTGCTTCTCTTATCATCCGATTTCAACTGCCCGTGAGCATCCCAGCATAGGAATCCATTGATCCCCACGAGGCCTTGCCTATCCAAAGGTGGCCGACATCAACTTGTCTGCCTGATTGTTGTCAGTAGCCCTTCTTCCATTCAGGCTACTGCTCCTGATTGGCTGCTGGCTACTCTTTACAGCCAATCCTACACCAGTGAGGTGTATGCCGGCCTACCGCCCAAAGGACCACGACCCAAGGACAATTACCTGTCCTGTGCCTCTATCCTGATTCAGCTACAGATCACCGTCGAGACCCACAGGAGCCGGAGCTCTAGTCCACTGCCGGAGCAGTGGCCCCCACTTCTCAGCAGATATATGCTCTGAGGTAAGCCTAAGGGGCATTCTACAGCTACCCAAACATCAGATACCCAATCTGCCACCAATATGGGGATTGCGCTACAATTATATCTGCCTATTTCGCTTTGAAACCGAAGTGCCTCTAATTCTCATATCATCCGATTTCAACTGTCCGTGAGCATCCCAGCATAGGAATCCATTCATCCCCACGAGGCTTTGCCTATCCAAAGATGGCCGACCTCACCTTGTTTGCCTGATTGTTGTTGGTAGCCCTTCTTCTATTCAGGCTACTGCTCTCGATTGGCTGTTGGCTACTCTTTACAGCCAATCCTACGATGGCGAGGCATAAACCGGCCCACTGCCCAAACGACCACGACCCAAAGACAATTACCTGTCCTGTGCCTGTCCAGTGCTTCCAGTCACCAATCGCTTGAAATTCCTGCCTGGTCACCTTCCACAGCTACCCTACTCTGCTGCAACTTCAGTATGCCAATTGTTCCCAGAACTGATCCAGCATACAAGTCGCTAAGACTCTGCTGTCAAACAATTACTCCCTTTGATATCGCCTACCGCCCCATACACCAACAACAATACTGCCACCCCACTTTCAAGCGACGTCTGCAATCTAACACTGGTCAGAAGTGACGACTGTAAAGTTGAAACTCGCACGAGCTCTCAATCACCAGCACCAGATTCACTTTTTATGAAATGCCATAGAGCTATTTTACCCCACATCCCTACAATAGCTCATTACTGCCAGTTAAGTATTCGTACCAAGTGAAATTTGAACACTTTGTGTTACATTGCACTACATGCTATAGCTATCCCTCTGAACCTGTACTGTATACTTTCAAGATCCCCAATCCCACAGCTATGTATATTCTTTGTTGACAGTAAAGTCTTTTTTTTCCATTAATGTAATGTACACTGAACGTACTGTAATGCATTGATCCTAGGAAATGTATCATTTACTCCCCTCCCTAGACTACAATTGCCTACCTGTTTGTCTCCATGAGTAACAGACAACATAGTGTACTATATTTATTTATTATGCAATGTTTTTCTTGATCTGTGATTAGCACGGCATGCAATGCTATTGTACGCAAAAACTCAGAACACCAAGCTACTCTTGCCTATCTTGCACATCATTAGTAATATACCCCAACTAAAGTCTAACCGATCACGCTAAACTGCACACCACCCAACCCAAGATCAATACTGCTCATCCACTTTGACCCCAATACACGTCCCTCTTCCACAACTACAACTCCCAGCCTCTAGAACTACCAGCCAGCACCCCACTAGGCCTTTCCACGTGCCCCCTCCCCATTCTACTCACAGCCACTCACCGACCATAGCAAATGTATACCATTCACCTCCTCTCTCTTTTGCTAGCATCTACCACTCTGCTAGTTTCCATCTCATCTACACATCCCGCCTCTATTTAAACTCTCTACTCGAGTACGAGTGACCTCTGACCGGCCCATAGAGTCAGAGGACGCTCTGTCGTACTTCTAAGACAAGATAGCTGCACCTTGAGGTGGAAGGGGTGCAGGATTTCTTATTCCAACACCAATCAATAAGGACAACTCAATGGTTTGGCAAAGGGGAGTCAGTTTAATGACAAGTACAAAAAACGGGGAAACATGGAAATCAACACTGATGCGATAGCCCGTCTCGCTTTAACTCCCAACAATCTTCATTCAAACAGTAACAGTTATACCCAAAATTCGTCATCATTGACGTGTAACACTCATACAATTCTATTGGTTGGAAAAGGTAACTTAAGTATAGGTGTTATATCAGTATATGGTAACAAAGCGAGAGGATTGGTTAACCCTTATCAGGTGGGCGTCTACGCCCTTCCCTCTAACATTACTCATGTAGACGTCACTAAAAGTACGACGTCCCATTGGTTCTACTAGCTATACAACCCTAGATTATTTTGCCCATTGTGATTGGGTTGGCTACAACCCCAAGCATAAATCTCCACTTTAATTAGCAGCACGCAGAATGGTCAACCAGGTGCAGGATGCCCCAAGATTCACCCAGCCTCCCTTCCATCAATCAGTACTCGAATGGCTATGTGTCAATTAGTTGTCTGTAGTCGGCCACAAAACTGTAGCTTCTTGTCAGGAAAAGTTATGGTATCTCCAGTTTTGGGTGACATTAGACATTGGTGCCTCTTTGCGCTTCGCTGGTCACGTGTTAGGAAACCGTGAATCTGCTTCGTTTTCCTTCTATTTGTGCATTTAATTCGCATTTCGGCCTGCCACCTGCCTGAGACTCCTTATCTCGACCTTCACGGGGCAGGCTGCTCTGCTCTTAAGTTTCGATTCTCTGAAGCTACTGATCCGCCTCCCTCTCTTGGTTTGTCCTCGATTTCCCAGGCACGGAATGCCCTTTGCTGGGTTTTGATTCCGCTGTCTCTTCCTGTTTTAGCTGGAATACGAATCCTGTCCTGTTTGACCCTTAGTAACCTGGGTTAATTCTGCTTTTGTACAAACTGGACTCGCACTTATATAGTGTGCTTTGTTGAGGTAGATATATAGTTGGCGCTTGCAGCTCTATTCTTCTACTAAGCATAGCAAGCCTCGCTGTTTTCTTAGCTTCTTGTGGTTATGAGCATATGTACAGGCGGTAGCTGGTTGAATATCTTCGTCCTGCTTTACAGTTTAAGTTTCTTCATATTTCAACATCATCTCTCCTTCCAAGTTCATGATGTTCTTATTCATGACATTTCGCCTTTGTGTGTCATCCTTTGGTTGTCGTTTCTTTCATCTGTGAGTCTGTCTGGGCCCTTGTGTCATCACCATTCATCTTTAATTAAGGCCTTTTGAGTTTCTTCTGGGACAGTGTTTAAGCATTCTTCGCTTCGTGTCATTTGTTGGTAGGGTTGTCTCAATGGATACCTTACTGTCCATGGTTGCCTGGATATTGGCACTTCAATAGGTATTGCTCTTCTGATGGGCACTGGGCAGAGCCCTAACACGGCTCGCTGCTGATTTATTTGCTCATCATACTCACAATAAATCGGTGTGAACGTTCCTGGTACTTCAAAATGGGTGGCTAGAGTGCAGGCTATATTTGGGACCTCCTCTACAACTCGCAGCCAAGTACTAGATCCCAATTGACCGGCTCTCCAACACAAATGATGTCTCACACCCAGAACTCTAGAATGAGCGACACTACCACCTGCACTAACGGCAACTTCATCCATTTAGGTGCAGGTCTAGCACGCATACTCTCTCCTAGACACCACCCCACACCATGCCCCATCCCATTCCTGCCAAACATAACAGCCTTCCCTCCCTGTCCTCCCAATCACTACAGTGCCCATATCCTCACACTTGACCCAGACAATGTGCACCTTCCTCGTCCATACTCTAGACCCATCCTAGACCCACAAGGACAGCAAGACTCTCCGTCTGCACCAGAGCCACCTATCAACCTCCACGCCTTAGTCAAAGAACACCCACTTGACCTCTACAAGGTCATACTAGAAGATTAAGACTCTCTTCTCGCTCTCACCAACACCTCTTCGATAAAAACCACATCACTCCCCCACCCACAAACACAACAACATCACTCAAGCCTACAGGCAGCACCTATTCCCCCCCTATCACCACGCCCCAAGCACCTCTACTTCAACCCTCACACTCAATACCCCCATAACCAAACAGAACACCCTAGCCAGCCCACCGCTCTCCCCCACTAAAAGACCATCACCCTCATCACCCATTGAGCCTCTGAAAGGTCCTCTGCTAAACGTCAGATCTCTAGGAGCTCATGCTATCGATGTGCATGACCTCATCCTTGAATTTCAAGTAGACTTCCTAGCTCTAACCGAGATATGGCTCCATGCAGCATCAGGCCCCCTCGACCACCCTATCCATCCCGCCAGACTACACCATCCTCAGAGCTGACGGACACAAAACCACCAGAGGTGGAGTCGCTTTAATCGCAAAAACTTCTCTGAAATTCAGGGAGTGTAACAGGATATGAAATACCATCACTCTAGTTAGCCACAGACTCTAAAACCACCATCAATTTCCTGATAGTTTATAGAGGCCCCAGCTCTACTAATTGCCCAGAGTCAGATCTACCATTGCTCATCAGCCCCATACTCAAACCTAAAACCAGGTTTATACTACTAGGTGATATTAATCTAGGCTTTAACGATGTAACAGATCGCAAAGCCACCGTCCGACACAACGCTTTCCTAGAAATGTAATTTACCCAAATAGTGAATTCCCCTACCCATTCAAAAGAAAGAATCCTAGACTGAATCCTCACATTAAATACAGGAACCACACTAGAAGATATACTTAACATTCCATGGACTGATCACCCAATAATATAATTCAACATATTGCTGCCCACCAGCCCAGCCCCCACCACCATTACCACCATCCCCACACTAATGAGAAATACATGTAAACTCACCCCTGAAAACTTAATGCCCATCCTCAACAAATCTCTGAACAAACCACCTCCCACCATTGCTGAGCCAGATAGCATCTCATCACATTAACATACCTGTTTGAAACTCACAATAGACGAAGTAGCCCCACTTAGAAACAAAACTCCCAAGCCTAAGTGCAGCAATAACTGGTTCAATGATGAACGTATCAAGCTACGAAGAAAGAAAAGAGCCTTAGAGCACTTCCTCAAGAAAAACCCCACTAACAAGGCCAATAAAGAACTCATCGCCATATCTAAAACTTACAAACTTGCAGTTATAACCAACAAAGCAAACTACCTCAATACATGCATCATGAATGCAGTCTCTAATAGTAAATAACTATTCACTATCATCAGAGAACTTGAAATACCGATTCCACCACCCAGTCCCGCCATCGCAAGCAAAGCATGGTGTACCACTGCCAAACTTATCGCAGTAAGCCGATCCTTTCTCACGCCACAAAACTGCATCACGCTTGCAAGGGCCCTCATACTGGCGAAGATGGATTACTGTAACATCCTCCTACTGGCTACCTCTAAGAAAAACCTTAATAAAATGCAACTCCTACAAAAAAAGCACTGAGATCAGCACCAGGCATCAAAAAGAGGGATCACATAACCCAGCACAGAAGAGATGCCCGTTGGCTCCCCATTCAGGCGAGAATACTACATAAAACACTCACCATCACCCACAAATGCATCACACAACAGGCTCCCATCTACCTCAACCAGTGCATTGATCACAAAATTATCACTAGAACACTCTGGTCCAATGCCAACACTATCTTGTTCACCCCCAAGTACAATAATTCCAGATCAGGTAATTCAAGCTTCCCTGTAGCTGCTCCTAGAACCTGGAACTGCCTACCCTCTTTCACCTCCAACAAACCTTCCTTCCCGCAGTTTAAAAAACTACTCAAATCTGGCTTTTTAATAAATACTAACTCAATGAGTATCACTCCTGTACCTAGTAAGCACATGCGCAGACTGCCATCAAGCAATTCCACACCGTACTCACCAGACTCCTCTACTAAGTACCCTTGCAACATGCGCTTAAAGTATCCCTGTAACACTCAAGAATGTAAAGTTTTTTGTAACATGTAAGAATGTAAATTTTCGGCAATCTGTAAGACTGTAAATATCCTTGAATTATGTAAGTTTGTAAATGTCCTTGTAACCTACGACGTGGTACCCTAGGGTTTTGGGTGTATGACAAATGCAATAAATACATAAATAAACACGTGTGTTTAGGCATGTTTAGTTTCCTGCAAAACGTTCCTTATGACTAACATAGCTCTGCTTAAAGGTTTATGTATAATTTCATTCTCAGCCGAACAACATGTAAATTTTAAGTGCAATGGCTTTTAGACACAACAACAATTAGGTCAAAATACAACCAGCTAAAAGAATGGTGAGGACAAAACACAACTTCACTGATGCCGTAACTGGAAAATCCCTGCCAAAGTTGCAACGTCACATAGCTGCAAAGTCGGGAGCTTGACACAATTATGCTGTCAGAACGTGAAACACGTTTGACTCCCTTATTGCCCAACCTCCCCAATTCATATTCCATTGTTATCTTGTCCATCAAAACTCTGTAAAGTGAATTTGCTTAGCAAATATTTTTATTTGGGGTTTTAGGAATAACTGTCATTACAGAAAACCAGAACAAAGCTTTGCTGTCATGAAACATTCCCAACTCCTTCTTTGCCCCCACCTAGCCTCCTCCTGACACTCACCAATCATGCAATATAGAGAACACCAAATATAGGATATATTCAACAATTCCATAGTAGCATACTCCTCTAACCCAGTGGCAGACCATAGTGTGATCTGAATCCCTTTCAAGGGTACCCTAAGTGGACCTTCATTTGACAACGTTACTTGATTTGCCAGCTAAGACTCCCTGGACCATATGGAAAACATCAAACACAAACATTCTCCCTGCTTATTCTAGTGCAATTACAGAGCCTTTGGCAGCACTTCACCTCAAATGGCCGAAGGCAGAGGCTGCTCCACTGCTTGACACCCTGCTTGACACCCTGCTGTACATGTCTACCAGGGCTTCCTTTCTATAGGTGGCTGTTGGACTTCACTCCTGGGCAGACATCACATTGCCGAAGGCAGAGGCTGCTCCACTGCTTGACACCCTGCTGTACATGTCTACCAGGGCTTTCTTTCTATAGGTGGCTGTTGGACACCACTCCTTGACAGACGAAAAATGGCCGAAGGCAGAGGCTGCTCCACTGCTTGACACCCTGCTGTACATGTCTACCAGGGCTTTCTTTCTATAGGTAGCTTTTGGACTTCACTCCTGGACAGACATCACATTGCCGAAAGCAGAGGCTGCTCCACTGCTTGACACCCTGCTTGACACCCTGCTGTACATGTCTACCAGGGCTTTCTGACTATAGGTGGCTGTTGGACTTCACCCCCCCGACAGACATCACATGGCCGAAGGCAGAGGCTGCTGTACATTTCTGCCAGGGCTTTCTGCCTATAGGTGGCTGTTGGACTTCCTCCCTCCTTGACAGACATCTGCTCTACAGACTGCATTGAGGTGCACATCTAGAGGTTGGCTCCATCTTGAAAATTCCCATGTTGAAATGCCATCAGAAACCCTCGTTTCTTTACTCATGAATCTCCCTCCTCTCGCTGCCACCCACCAGAACAAAGAATCACGAAGGGCTGGTAGGGTGGCCGGCACTCTGCTTCCATTGTAAATGCATTGTGTGTCATTGCACTACTAAACCGTAGGTGTTTTTTTACTTGTTTTCCCTGGACTGTTCCTCATAAAAATACCACTCATCACCCTTGTGTCAGCGATAAGGGTTCTCTATCTTCTCTTGATACATTGGGCCCATATAACGGAGCACACCCTTTGGTGACTGAGCTCACTCACTTTACGGCAGTTTACTGGACCCTGTCTTCATTCAATGCTTTGACCTATGCTACTGTGTACTGAGAGCACGCAGAAACAGCCAAACAGGGTACAGTAGGCTACATGTTGCAATTTAGTAATAACATCCTCATGGCTTTATTTGCTCTACTCGTGCTTGCCACTCCCATCCGTTAGCAAACAGCGAGGGTCCTAAGAACGGCCATCTACCAAGACTTCATTAGCACCGTGGCAGGGGGTGTTGGCCAATCAGGATGCTCGGAACACGGGCTGTCTTGTATGCTACAAGCCTGCATTCCAAGCAGCCTGGTTAGCCAGTGCTGCCTTCTCTTCCCCGCTCCCTTTACCCCCTCAGCTCTTAGCACCCACATAGCTTCCTACGCGGGTGCTAAGAGTGTGTTTATAAAAGAAAAAAAATAAACATACCTTTGCAGCATGGCCTGGGGCCGCCGAGTGCTGTCATCCCCATAGTCCGTTTTCAGTGTTGATGAGGTTATATTTTACATTATAACAGTTTTTGAACATTCAAAAGACTAAAATGCAACATTTTCTGTTTCCAAAATACCTTTAATCTATACCTGGTCCGTATGTTAATGAACTCAAGTAGCAGGCTAATGATGATTTTGGATTCAAATAATGTCAAATAATGTAATGTAAGCGGTATTGTATAGCGCCCATCTACCACTATTGTTTGCCCCGCTGTAATTAGCTCTGTAAGGAAAAGTGTGGGGGCTTGCAAGGATTCATTAGTGGCAAAGAGGGAGAGGCAAATACGAAACCTATGGTTTTGATGGGCACAGGTCAAAGTACTTTGTCCTTGATTGCCAGTCTGCTTTCTATGGGTTTGGATGAGAAATCCAGGAGTATGTTATCCATAGGGAAGAGGCCAAGATCTGATAGACTGAAGCGCGTTGGGTCTGGTTAGCCGCTGATGTGGGAGAGTGCAATGGGGCTAACGAGGAAAGCTTAGTCGTGGCTTGGTTAGTGTTGATATGCTAACAGGCCTGTGGGGGCGGTTGTGTGTGGTGTAAGGCGGTAGGAGGTCTTAGAGGGAAGATGGTTAGTCAGGAGCATTGGGAAGGAAGCCTTACAAGGCAAATCAGTCTTTAACCCTGCACTCCCACTACTTGCCTCTTGCCTAAAGGTCCCTTTTCACAGGCTTACCCTGAGCCTGTCAATCCCCCTTCTCTCTCTCTCTCTCTCTCTCTCTCTCTCTCTCTTCCTCTCTCTCTCTCTCTCTTTCTGATTTGATACATTGTATCTCATCTCACGTGCAACAAAACAAACATCTGGAGTTGGCAGATAAGAGGGGAGGGGCAATCTGTAAATTCCAGTCAATTACCATAAACCAAAGTAAAGGTTTATGGGAGTCAAGAACCTTTGGTTCAGAGATTTGAAATGTGGGGCCACAGTTACCCAGATACCACAAAACTAGCCTTCCACTGTGCGGTTAATGTGTATTTTAGAGTATTTCTTGGTGCGTTCTTCTAAGTGTACTCGTTTGTTGCAATATTGTGGCCATAGATGGGTTTGCAAGCTGGAAATCGACTTTCCATTGCTTACTCATAATTAATACAGAGCAACACACTCTGTAAGAACATGCTTGCATAGCAGGAGACGGCCCTCAGGGCAACTGCATTGAAACCTGACAGCTTAACTGCCTTGTATTCTTCTTATAATTTAGTTTAATTACAGCTGAAATTGCACTTCAGTGCCACACTGTATTTCTTTTCCTGGGGCGACTTTTTAAAACAAATGCGATGATATCTTAAAGTAGGATATGGGGGGTCCGATTGACAGAGTATAAAGAAACATGAGGACTTCCCATGATGGATATGCTTGGAATGTGTCTTTGCCTCGAGGATTTTAATACTGTTTAAAAAGAAAACATTTTGTAATGCAAGATCCTTTCTGGCAATGGGCCACTATCTAAAAGGAAGTATAAACTAAGCTGAGTTGGAGCAGTCTGCTGCAGTCCTGTGTTCTGACCACATCATTGTTTGCAGGAAGTGACTATTAGCACCTAAAACCCGCGGAGCGGAGTTGTGAGCTGAGTTGGAGCAGTCTGCTGCAGTCCTGTGTTCTGACCACATCGTTGTTTGCAGGAAGTGACTATTAGCACTTAACACCCACGGAGCGGAGCGGAGTTGTGAGCTGAGTTGGAGCAGTCTGCTGCAGTCCGCTGCTTACGCGGAGCCGCAGCAGGATGGACCCTGATGTGAGACCGCACCGAGCTACCCCTACGTGGCTGTCCTCTTCGGGGAAAAAACAAAGAACAAAGTCCGATTTGACCGCGAAATCGACAAGAGAAGGTGCCAGACAAAAGTGCTTTGGGCAGGTTTTACAACCGTCAGCAGCCCGAGTGCATCTGCTTTCGGAGGGAGAGGGAAAGGTGAGTGATTCTGTCTCCGTTAACCCTCACCTGTTTCCATGACCGAAATCTCTGATCTTTGTGCTCCCAATTCTTGGCCGGAGAGGCCACAGCATGGGTCCAGCGAGCATAGTGCCATGACCACACCTGGGGGTAGTTCAAACGGGGTCTCACCCCCCCCTGGGAAAACTTAAGATACCCGAGAAAACACAAGCTGACCAAGATGCCGACAAAGAGGTCGTCGTGGTCGCATCTACTCCCTCCATACCTTCTGAGTCTGAGCCCCCCGCACAGTCCCCAGGGAGACTAAAACTCCCGGACCCAATTCCCCTGATCTCCGTCGTGAGTTCGGAGTCTGCCGTGAGGCCGGTGGACGCCGCCGAAGAGTGTCTGCAGTTCGCCAGAGATGTGAGGGCAAACGGGGAAAACACGACGGGAGATAAGGCCCCGCACGCAATCAAGACCCATGGTGTGGTGGGGCAAAGGGATACAACTCACCCGAAGGAGGTGACAATGGACCACGAAAGGGGAAACGACCGGGCGAGCACCAGAGAACCAACCCAAGCCAGCGAACCAAGCCAAACCCCGGGGGTCCCCCCTCATGCAAACTCAAGTCAGCTGATCGCCGTTACAAATCCAGAAAAAGGAGAAAGAGCCAGGGGGGAAAATCAAAATCCCCCGCTCAGCACTCCGCAAAAGGAAGGCCCACTCGGCAGACCCTAGGCTACTCAGGTAATGGCAATGATTCATACAAACCCTAGTGGATCGTCCCCCATTTTAAAACAAGCTAAAAAAGCAATCAAAAGGTCTAAAAGATGATCAAACGAACGCAAGCGCCTCTTGGAGACGAGCAGCAGCGAAACGGATTCAGACCTAAACATGGACTTAACCAGGGATCAAGAAGCTCAGCTGGGATCTGACGAGGGGTCGGATGTGGCAGTGATAGAAGTGGACTCTGACACTGAAACTGCCGAATTGTCGGTCCCGATAAAGAAACCAAAGAACTCGAACTCGAACGCAGAAAACCTGGAAAAGGGGGGAACTATAAGTCCAACTAACCATACCCTCTTAAACCTAGGAAGAAAGAGGATACTGCAAGACACCAAAAAAACTGCCTACAAAAGAGCAAAGTCCGTCTCAGAGACGATAGACCTAAAGCGTAAAAAAGAACGATCCAAAAGAGAGGCTCTCTCAAAGGGGCTCCCCAACCCCTTAAACCAAAACTCTTTAAAAGCCTTCTTTACACACCACCAAAAAAGAAATAGTCAAACAGAAGATGAAGTATCGGACGCTGATATGCTGGAAGCTGTAGGGGACCTCCCACAAGCCGCTAATTTGCGCAAACCTGACCTGTATCTAAACCACATCCAGAGTCAGGAGCAGCTAAACGAAAAAGCAAAAGCCCAAAACCCAAAAGATAGGGCAAAGTCACTAAAAATCGATACAACAGAAGAGAGAATGAACAAAGACGAGAGGGGAAACCTGATGGAGCCGCCACTTAGACACCCCACTTCACCTCGAAAGAAACCTGATCAAAAGATGACAAGCCTTACAGAAGACCCTAGTACGGGTATAGAGGAGCGTAAGGAACCAGAAAGGCAAAATACCAACGACCCAATCCCTGGGAAAAATCAAGAAGTTGACAGGGAGCAGCGGGTGGCCTGGACTCGACCACACTTGACGCTGGTTTCTCCAACCAAACATGCCCCAGAGATAAGGGACTCGTCCAAAACCCTCTGGGACCAGGTTCTAACGAACAAAAGGCAAAGAAACCCAACCATGCTAATCAATAACGGCCACAGTCCGAGCCGAGACTCCCTGTACAGTGACCTTCCGGCAACTACACGACGAAAAGAACAAATCTTGGCCTCTCCGAAAAAGAGACGCTTAAGTGATATAGCGGCAGCAATGCAAAAGGAGTCGCCGAGCAAAAAGCCTGACATGATTGCGATCATGTCCGCTATGACGATCGTGCTGGCCCCATTTTGCAAACTATACGAGGCGATAAAAGAAGAGGTGAAAGACAACACCGCTATTCTATCTAACATGATGACCAAAATGTCCAACGTCGAAAGCTTTATCTCAGCCATAGAAAACCGTGCCACCTCTCCTCATTGCAACTGCAAAAGTAAAATCATTGGACTTGAGAAAAAGATAGAAATTATGGAACAAATAAACAACGCGCTGAGGGTTCAAATAAACAGCCAAAAACCACAACCCCAGGTATCACAGCCGTACCAGAAGGGCACAAGAAACTCCATATCAATGCTGTTTCCGTGGAAAGAGTTACCCATCACAAACAATAACGTAGTCAAAAGGCCTGATGAAATCCAATACCAGGCAGGGGATCTAAGTAGCCCACCCAAAGAGGCAAGCCTGCCCAGAGCCCTAACAAACATCACAAAAGACAGGGCAAAGCCGCAAGAAAGGGAAATCCGTAATACTCAATATAGATCGGCAAATGAGGTGTCCTCTCCCAAATCACCGCAAACGGTAGATGAATTTATGGCAAACTCTGACCTAATAAACATGTCGGTCTACGAGGAAAATGAGCAAACTGAGAAAAGCAGAGACACAGAGCAGATCGGGCAAACTGCAGGAGTAGACATACACCCACAGGCCCAAAATGGAGACAACAGAAGGGCGGAAAAGGAAAATGGAAGTAAAGACGCCACAGCGACACCGCAGCAAAATCGGGTTGTCCGCGACCCAAAGGAGAGACCTCAGACATCTCCAGACAAGGCAAGCATCGAGCCCAAAACACGCAGAGAAAAAAACAACCCAGTGAAACAAAGAGCCCAAAGAGGTGTAAGGGGTGACCAAAAAACAAATAAAGACGAGCTAAGAGTGTTCAAGCTAGAGCAAAGAAAGCCAGAGAGCGGCCACCTTATTTTGAATAGATCCACGGTTATGAAGATTATGAAGAAAACAACAACTCTAAACAAAATCCGACCGGAAGAAGTGGTGTTAGTGGAACCATACCACAGGGAGAAAAGGGCTAAATCCTACGTCCACATCAAAGCAATAGGTATAGAGCGGATTGACCAAGTGGCATACGAGGAACTAAAGTCGTTGGGCTTCACTTTGACAGAGTTAACAAAATCAAGGGAGTCAGCTTCCCCGAGTAAGAAAAAGGCAGATACCGTCGCTACATCAACACACTATAAATCAAGGACGGAAGACCTGTACCGCCAAACTCGAAGGCAAGAGGCAGCCAAGAATGACGGACGCCGAAGGGCCTACCACGACCATCGTTGGGATAAGGATTCAAAGAATACCACAAGAAAGAGATACCACGACTCTCCTGCCGAAACCCGGCAGTGCTACAGAAGAGAACAGCGGGACAGGGTGTATAGTCGTGTAGAAGGTAGCCCGCCACATGGAAGAAAGATGGAGCAACGGAACGAGGTAGACATTGAGCCAAGGAGGAGAGACGAAAAAAGCAGCCCACAAGAGCTCAGAGACGTCGCTAAAGCTGCTAATCAAGAACTAGGCCCCTGGAAATGGTTCAGCCAAAAATGGAACAAAAACAGAAAATAGCAACGACCAGGGCCGTTCAGCGTTGGCGATTCAAAACTATGCAGCGACGAGGAGCGGCCAGAAAAGGAGGCCTTCACATTGTGCTCGTGGAACACAAGAGGGCACGCCCACCTGACGAAGGTCGGCGAGACAAACCTGGGGATTTATGACATGATCTGTCTCCAAGAGACATGGCTGATGGCCAAACCGGCTTTGGACGGCTATACAGTCGAAATCTCAGCAGCAGTAAGAGGCTTACTAGGCAGACCATCGTCTGGCCTCTTGGTGGCGATTAAATCGGGCCAAGGCCTATCGGCTGCAATCAAATGGAAGGAGGCATACGAAGTACTGGTGGTGCTGACTTCATGGCAAAAGACAAGTAACAGAAGTGAAACCAGGCAAATAAGAACTGTAGCAATTGTCAACTGCTACTGGAACCCTCAACGGGTGTCCACGAAAATATTCTGTAACAACATGAGAAGCACTATCGACAAACTGTATGAGAACTTTGACCTGATTGACATTATAATATGCGGCGACTTCAACGCAAAATGCTTTGACCCAAGGCCCCTCGGTTCGGCAAGTGAAAAAGTAACCAGGTTAAAAGAAGCAGCTTTCGAGCGAGGTAAAGCCTGGGTACAAGTCATCAAAGCAAGAAATATCCAAGACGTCGGCAATCTTTTTCCTTCACAGGTAAATCTCCCTACATGGGAACGGAATTCGGCAAACGCAATCCTCGACTACATCTTTATCTCAGACGGTCTCATAGCAGACATCACCAGCTTCACAGTCATAAAAACTGAACACAGTGACCATAACCTACTCACCTGTGTATGGCAAGGCAGTAGACAACAAAAAGAAACTTATGGTACGGCACTCGACCTAAACCCCCAAAGAACAGGGCTGAAGATAAGCGAAGTGGACGTCGCCAAAATCAAGCAAGGTTGGGTCGAATATGTACACAAAATGCAGGAGTTAAACCGGATGGAACGGCCTAACTATCTGCCTTTGCTATTGGCCTACGAGATGAAGGCTAAAAAATCCTCCAAGCCAACGGGGGCTGAAAGACATGCCTTTAACAAAGCCCTGGTAGACAAAAGAAAAGAGGTTCGCAATCGAAGAAGAATAGCGAAAAAAACAAACGCTCCTGCCGATTGGGAGATATTGAAGCAAGTATCAAAAGGATACAAAAACTGGTTAAAACAGCAGAGAGCTTACCAACTACAACTAGACGCTGAGCTGATGATGTCCAAATTACAGACAAAAAAAAAATCCAGCGATTTTTGGGGCCTCATAAAAGATATGTCAAACGTCCCTGGCTCAGCTCAGACAAACGCGGTCGCCGAATCAAGCTGGATCACATACCTGACCGCAGAATTTAAGAGTCCAGACAGTAAAGTGTTTCTGGAGACCAAACGGTCGAATTCATCTTGGGTTGATGTATCTGATTCCAGCGACATAGAAGCATCAATCAACAAACTTAAAACATCAAGAGCCCCAGGTCCCGATGGCCTCACGAATATGGACCTCAAGCGGTACCCAAAAAAATGGTCAGAACTGATCAGTGAAATTTTCAAAGAGTGCGGCAGAAAAAAGATGATCCCCAAAACATATAACAACGCAGTCATTGTCCTAGTGTACAAAAAGGGAGCCCGCAACGAGCCCGTCAGCTACAGACCCATCACTCTCCTTGACATTATAGGTAAGATCTTTGCAACGCATCTATTGGCCCACTTCAAATCGTGGGAACAAAACAGCCCGTCGAAAGACTTCCTACAAACAGGCTTCCAAAAAAACGGGAGTACTACGATCAATATCTTAATCCTCAACATTTTGAAAGCCAAGGTAAAGGAAGGGGCGCCCAGGATCTTTCTAGCCTTCGTGGACCTATCGAAGGCCTTCGATAAGATTGATCGTAACAGGTTATGGTCGAAACTCCATCACTGGCACTGCCCGGACGAGGTGCTGGAGCCAATAAAAGCCCTCCACGAGAAGACGAAAATCAGGGTCAAATTGAATCACCAAGGGACTCTATCTGAAGAGATTGAAGTTCATAGAGGCGTAAAACAGGGTTGTCCATTGGCCCCCGCCCTATTCAATGCATTTCTGGGAGATTACGGCCAGATAGAAAGTAAAATCAGGTAATTCCCCCCTAAAATAGGGAATACAGAGATCCCGCGATTGCTGTACGCGGACGATGTCATACTAATTGACCAAACTCCAGTCGGTCTCCTGCGCAAAATTACAAACCTGGCAAAGTATATCAGCGAAAACAACCTGGAGATCAACGAGTCCAAAACCAAGATTCTGGTCTTCGAAAAAAATAATAAAAGAACTAAACAACACACATGGTTTCTTGAGCACACCGAAATCGAAACTGTTAAAACCCTTAAATACCTAGATGTTCTGCTGGACGGTTCTGGAGGAGACTTGGCTTGGCAACTTCAACTATGGGAGAAAACCAAACGGCTGACCGCCCAAGTAAGAGCTGTGGACAGAAAATATGGCAAATTTTCACTCACGCCAGCCATAACCTTCTATAAAACAAAGGTGGTCCCGTCAATAGTATACGGCGCCGAGTCATCTCTGTGCTTACCTCGGCAGCTATGGTCCAAACTAGAGGGTTACGTGTGGAAAACGGTCCTCGGTTTACCCGAATTCACCGCCATGCCAGCAATTAGGCGAGAACTGGGCCTAGTTTCCCTGGCGTCCATGGTGGACCAAAGCGCGATGAGGCTATTTAGAAAAATCATCATGTCTGACACCCTGCAAATATATGAAACCTTGAGGAAAGAAAAAGAGCAAGGTAAATGTACCGCCTTGACCAACTGGGCGAAGAAAAGGGAAAACGATCTAGCCCAAATAGCCTGCTCCGAACAAGACCTGAAGGAAAATCCAGACCGCATCAAGCGCAAAATGGAAGATTGGGATTGGATCACCACAGTGGAAAAGGCAACAAAAACAAACTTTTATCCAACCTACCGCCCACATTTAACAAATTAAAGAAGCCACTAAACTATTGCCTAAAATTTCCTGATAAAAAATTGAGAACCTTACTTCTGAAAGCCAGATTGAACCTACTCCCAACACAGGAAATTATGGCCATTCGTGACCCGAAGACCGTCAAGACTTGCCGCCTCTGTAAAGACCAGACTACGATCGAATCTGTTAAACACCTAGTGATCGACTGCCCTATGACCAGGGAAAACAGAATAGCCTACCTGCGCCCTCTGATCGAGAATGCCTGGATCTTGGAGCCCGACGAGTGGTGGGATAGACTAATCGCAGGAGAGAAAACGAGTTGGCCAGTGGCAATGGCCAAGCTAATTGAACTAGCGATGAAAGAAATAAACTCCCAAGGAACTCCAGTGCATCCACAGCAAACGACAGATTCTCTTTCTTCACCCTCCACCGTAAGTCGCAACGCACGAGAGGTGTCTCCGGAGTAAGCATCCATTGGAGAATAACCTGCGGTGGCGTTGCGTGGAGCCATTCCTTCCATAAGAGGACAAACTTTCACAACTTTTGATAAAACTCAGTTCCTTAAAAACGGAGTCAATATTTCAATAAAAAAAAAAAAATAATAAACTAAGGAAGTGCTTCTGAACAGAAGGAGCAATGGATCCTTGGGGCGGACTCCAGCAGAGGTGGCCTATGCATGAAAGAGCCCACAGCACAACTGGTGTGTGCATGGAGCAGCGTCTAGCAAAGGCGGTGTGAGCGTAGAACATGTTCTAGCAGGGGTATTCGGGGCAGGTGGTTTGGAAATAGTATATGTTGTGTATGAATGGGGGAGCAGTTGTGGACAAAGGGACGTCAAACAGCCTCCAGTAGAGATATAGTAGGTGGTTACTAGTCTTTCCTTCAAAGTTATTCCATCGAGGGTTCGTTCCATCAGATTTCTTCCAATGAAAACATTTGCATCAAATGCATTTTTTTTGGGGGGTTCCCCCACACACCCCGTTTTGAACCCTTAAGAACCCACCCCAAACAAAATTAGCCCTTTACCCCCCACAAAAATATACATTCGATGCACATTTTTTCGTTGAACAAAATTGGATGGAAAAACTCTTGATGGAACATTTTTCGATGGAAAGACTGCATACCAGCATAGGCATAGAATGGAAGTGGGTGCACGGAACAGCAGAGGTGTTGTGGTTGTGGAAAGCCTCTACAAGAGATGGCATGTTCATGGGACGTGTACACCCGAGACACACTGTGGAAGCGGTCGGTCCAAGGAACGATCTCCAGCAGGCGTTGTGAGTGTATGCAAGAGTCTTCAGGAAAGGTGAAGTGTAAATGGAACGCTATCCAGCAGAGGCAGCATGGATATCCAATGTTTAGACCATGTTTGTTTCCGGTGCATCCTTTTAAAAAGACTGTAGAGGAAATACCACCCAAAAGTCAGAATAGCAGAAGCAGCCTGGAAGAGAGAAGTCGCGGGCATAGGGGAGCAGGTAAGCACGTGTGTGTGTGTGTCTGTGAGCATGCATGTGTCGGAAGTGTCAGGGACCATGATTGTGTTGGAAAGGGGTTAAGGGAGGGGAGTTCTGGGAGGCAAACCCCTGATGGAAAGAACATTGCAGGAGCAGGCAACTGTGGTAGGGGCATGTGCAGGTATATTTGCTTCAGAGTACAGTGGGGGAGCAGCACTGATAGGGATTTGGGGGGGGGGTGATGGCACAACACAGCAAAGCTTGTCCTTTGGAGGCCACTGTGGGATGGCCAAAAAAGGGCAGCCTTTTGAAGAAGCTGCCTCCATTGAGCCGGATAAAGGCCTCATTATAAGAATGACGGTAGGGCCACGGATCCCCAGGCAGACCTGACCTGCCGAGAGTTTAGGACCCTACTGGCATGTCTCTCACTGAAGCACCAGCACCGTTAGCAACAGTGCCGATGCGTCAGTGTCCCATTCCCATAGTAGGACTCCATGGGAATGGGGATTTACTGTTCTGTCGCCACTTGTGATATCCCGGTAGCACCGGCGGGTTACCGCCAACCTCGTAATGACACACCTATCATGCGCTTGAAACACTTTGAGAGGTGGAGTGTCCTGGAGTAGCCTTCAGAGTAGATGATGGCACAGGCCAAAACATTATGAGAATTCCAGGGGGCACTGGTGCAGGTGCAGGGGATCCTCAGACATCGCCAGGTGAAGGTAAAGAAGGAATTTCATTGGGGTCTGCACTGATACAACAGGTATGGATTTGGTGGATAGGTCAGCTCTCACAGTAGTCACGCTTTCTGTTATTTCAAGAAATGAGTCAGCCCCTAGATATGTGGCTTGAGTCACTGCTAGAGAATGCATAAGAAAGAGCTTGTAAAGGGTGTCAGGTCAGAAAGGCGCAGGGCGAGAAGAACATGCACACAGTGGTTTAGAGAAGGGCGAGGAATAGCAGCTGGATCAGAGTCGGGGAAGAGGGTGGCCGTGATGTGGAGAAACAAAAGCAAAGAGCCAGGAGGAGGCTAAAACTAATGAACAACTAGAAATGACAGAGAGAATAATGAGAATTCTCCTGTAAACAGAAGAAAAGCTGACAACGCACGTCAAGGAAAGAGAAATGCGGGGCTGGAGTAAAGCAAACAAGACGATGGGTTGGGGTAGAGTAGCGGCTACATTGTTTTTCTCATTCCCTTGATGTGAGAAGTGCACATTTTCATTTAAATGTTGTGCTGTGTTTTGTCCTAAAAATGTTAATCACTTTTTGTACACCGTTTCAATGGTTTGGTGATGGGTGTCATTTTCAGGTGCCAACGGCAAAGCTGTTGAGACTTGTGTCATGACGCACACTCTCTACGTTCGGCGGATGTGGAAAACCTCCCTGCCATTGTATTCAATAGTAAAATCACAGCTGACACTACATCCCATGGGCGGGGTTGTGTGTGGTGACATGAAGCTACTAAATTAAGGGTGTGGAGGATGTTGCAATATCCCTGAGGGTATCAACATTGGTACATCATGAATAGACTTAGTAAAAGACTTATGTTCTCTGCAGTGAACAGAAGTCTTGTTTACTTTGTCCATGCTTTATGAAATAGTGTGCACACTTTAATTTGCACTCATTTTAAAGCATTAACAGGTAAATTATGACATGTGCGCATTAAGTACTCTTTGTGAATTTACAGTGTCTTTTGAGATGGTAATGTCACCATCCGAAAACCACACTGCAGTACTTTCATTATTGTCTGCCACCCTGATCATTACATTTTCAGGCTTGGAAATGTGTCCAAGTTATGTCACAAAGAAACTTTCAGATTTTGAGACAGTTTTAGGTGTTTATCTTTGTTGTGGAGCTTAGGGTTGTCCCTCTCCTTCATGTGCCCAGGACCCTCCTCCCCAGCCCAGGCATCTGTCACCCCGAGTTAGTGCTGGCAAATGGTAACCACTACCATCTAGTTTCTGACTTCGACTTCTGATGACTCTCTAAATTGCAGGCTTTCTAATCTCCTTCAGGTACTTCCTCGCTGTTGCTACTCTAACCAAAGGTTAATGGTCATATAGGATTTTGGACAGTGCCTTACACTTGCTCTGTATTATTCAGCCTAGATCAATCGTGCCCACTCAGCTTTTCTTTTCTACTCTTACTACCACTCCATCCAAAAACTCCTCCAACACGTTTTCCATCCCTCAGATGTTTCACTCCTCCTGTTCCGTGCCTTCACCCTTTGATGTAACCACCCCTCCCACTTCACTTCACTAGCCCCCTCTCTACTACTACTTCCCTTTACACACCTACTCCCACTACTGCACTCATCCTCCCACTACTAAACTCCTTCCCCCATTACTACACTACTCCTCTCACAACTACCCTTCTCCTCCCATTACTATACTCCTGTTCCCACTAGTCCACACTCCATAAATCCTCTGCCCTCGTACCACTATGCCTTCAAATACATTACTTACCCTAACTTTCCTATCACTCTCTCCACACAAACACGCACACTCACATCACAATACTATTGCACTCTCTAAGCTAATAACACACCTTCTCCAATAAATGCCCTCACGCTCTACGCTTAACTCAGCGTGTTCCTGTTGATATCCCCCATAATGCTATTCCCCCTATAATGCCATTTGGAATGCCATTGTGAATCCGTTTTCTTATGTATGTGCTCATGGGCTTTGCAAAGAGAACACATGGGGTAAAGCTGGTCATGACTTCCCACATCCACTGCATTTCAAGGGTTTTGCTGCATTAAATATGCTCAGCTTAACTGCATCTTAACTACATTTCTTTCAGTGAATTTTCGAGGATTTTGTTACACAATAGTTTCTTTTATGGGCCACTAGCCATGACCTTCGGCCATGTCCACTGTACATGTTCCCCCAATATGTTTCTTCTGGGCCCAGTAGGTGGCCACTGCCTTTGGCCATGGCAACTAAACATGTATTTCAGACTCAGTAGCAAGGACCTTAGTCCCTGGCAAGTGAGCACGGCTTTCGGCCATTCCCACTTTATATCTTAAACCACTACCAGGCCACTATCATGGCCTTCGACAATGTGCACTGTACACGTTCCCCCAATATGTTTCTTTAGGGCCCAGTTGGTGACCACGGCCAAAGGCTGTGGGCACTATACATGCATTTGGGCCCACTAGCCAGGGCCATTCGCCCTGGCCAGTGAGCACGGCCTTCGGCCATGACGGCTGTATATTTTAAAACACTACCATGCCACTAGCTATGGTCCGCAACTCACTGTAGCTGTAAAATCCCTTTTTGGCTGTGCCCACGGTACATGTCCCCCCAATGTTTCTTTTTGGCCCACTGTAAATGTCTTTCAGGCTCACGAGGGCAGCAGTGCCCACTGATATATTTTAAAACACTACCAAGCCACTAGCCATGGCCTTTGGCCATGTCCACTGTACATGTTCCCCCAATATGTTTCTTCTGGACGGCCGTGGCCACGATATGTGACTTTCGGCCCGACTCTGCAGGGCCTTCAGCCATGCCTACTGTATATTTTACCGCAGAGTGTCCGCTCAGATCAACGGTTTTCATGAAATTAATTTACATGTTCCTTTGGCAAGTTTTAAAATGGTGAACCTTATCATTTTTGCAGGTATTACACACCTCGCATCTTTCAATCCATAGCAAATCCTCCCTTTCTTCCAAGGACAAACAACAATTGTGCCTTCTTATGCCTTCTTAGGTGAGCGTATGCTTAGCTTCCCTTTGGTGAAGGAAAGCCACAAATCAAAATCATACTGTACAGGATGCCTCGGTGTGAGCAGTCCACAAGCAACATCAAACGCAGTGAGTGACCTTCACTCCATGGTAGCGATTAGCCCGGCCATCCAACGTGGCATTCAAACTAAGTTCAGAAAATAAACGACTTGTTTGCTGGCATCCACCAATGCCGCGCTATGGTGAATACTTTGAGACATTGACAATTCATAAATCCAAGTGCCCTTTCATCTCCACTGAACTCCCCGTGCACTAACAAATGTTCGAGGAGAGGCGGTATATCCCGCCCCCCCTGCACCATTCTCGTAAAATGTTCACTCTCCCTCTCCCAGCGCCGCGCACAGCCAGTCCCTATTACCTCTGTCAGCTCGACGAGTCTTCTGTACTCACCGAAATGCAGCTATTCATTTTAGCGAGTATCGAGACTTGACAAAATGTGCTCATCCAAGAATGTGACACCAAGGCCTACTCCAACCTTAGTGCCCCATCCATCTCTGCTGAACGACTCATGCCCTCTCTACCCCCTTGCAGCCAGGCCGCGGTCCCCTAAACCCATGCCCTCTATTCCCTTTTAACTCATCTGATGGGGACCCGATGGGGACTGGCATAGGATTGGCAGCTTCTTTACCTATAGAGACTCTAGAAGTGCGTTCGGATAGGAAGAATTTCACCCAAAGGGTGCCATCTTTAGAAAAATTAAAATCATTAGCTAGGGTAGTGCACAATTTATTGTGATCCACAAGGTCGAACGCTGCAGAAAGGTCTAACAACAGGAGTATGCAGAGTCCCTGATGGTATCCATCTGGATCTTCAGGTCAAGGAGTGCCATTTCTGTGCTGTGGTTAGGCCTGAATCCAGATTGTCTGGCTCCAAGGAGCTGGTTTTCTTCAAGGTGGGCTTGGATTTGTGTGTATGCTATTTTATCTATGATTTTAAGCAAGAACGGGACCGTGCTTAATGGTCGGTAGTTCGTGGACACGTAGTTCGTAGTTCGTAGTTGGGTCAAGGGTTGTTTTTTTGTAGAAGTGGGGTGACACACGCTTCTTTGATGCTGGCCGGGACCATGTTTGAGTTAAAGGAGGCATTGACAAAGTTGGTTATGATAGGGGAGAGGGTGGGTGCGCATAATTTAACTAAGTGGGCTGGGACGTTATCATTTTGCACCAATACGGTTAGTAATGTTCGATATCGCACACCATCTATGCCGAAATGCAACTTCTTGGGCCTGTACTTCAGGCACATATTGTGGAACACCTCCAAATCTCCAATGTGACAGAACTCTGTGAGTCCCTTCAGGTCTCTTGAAAGAGTTTTATGAAACATGATCTTCTCAAGAGCTTGGTGTGGAGGTGAAGATGGAACCAACCACTTCTTCTTGCGTTCATGTTCCTCCGATAAAAGTCCATGTGCACATTGGTGAAAATATTGGTTCTCTGTCCACGAATGAACATTGGAACAGTGGTGCATCAATGAGCGCAATTTTTCTAGCAGAATTTACAGACCCATCACATGTTTTGGAGCTCCACTAAAGATGGTTGCTGAAAGACTGGGACCACCGTAAAATATGTTCAGAACCCTTTTTATTACCAGCAGCTGTGATTTTTTTTTTTTTTTTTTTTTATTGATTGATTTGGCAAAGTGCCATACATCAAACTGATGGCAAATGTTTGGAAACTGCTCTCGCATGGCCTTGGGTATTGAAACATGTCTGTCAGTGGCTATGAGGTCTATTTGCATTCCCCTCGATTGAAGATGTTCGAGGGATTTTATTAAAGCAAGTTTCTCCATGCCCACTGAGGATTTACTTTGGGACACCTGCTTGACCTCCAAACTCACAATTCTTTTATTTTCCATGTCCTGAAAGTGGTATGTGCAGTACTTTGCTGAAAATCAAGGGCTGTCACACTGTCCATCACCAGCTGGCCTGAACGGTTTGCCAGAGAATGTCCTTTCAATAGACATTTGTTCAATTTTCCAGGCTTCACTAATAGCGGGGAATAAAAATTATCTTTGATATTTGAAGTACAGCGTTTTAGCAAGGAACTGAAGTCCCACAAATTGACAGAAACTGGACAACTTACTAAAACTAGAGCCACCGAAAAGTAAACTTGAAAATTGCTGCACACAGTAGATGTCCACCAGGCACCTTGCCCAGCATCGGTTGAGCGGACCATGAAAATGTATTATGGAGCTGGGCACAAGGTGGCTTGGGTTTTCAGGTTAGTGCCTTGTGATACACGAGTCACATTCCCCAATGGCTCCCTGCATATTTTCCCCCTCACTGGATGGCACATTTTAGCATCAGTATAATCTCTACCAGGCAGCTGTCGAATACAATGGGCCTCATTACGAGCATGGCGGTAACCGTGCCTGTATGGCAGGCACGGCTACCACCATGCTCGCTACCGGCAGCGCCTCCACGCGATTGGGCAATAACCGGCCCATTACGAGATGAAGGGGCCGGTAATTGCCCATTCGCGGGTGGTGGTAATGCTGGGCTCCCGATCCCCATTCTGCCCCATAGGGCACAATGGGGGTGGGGAGCATGGTTGCACCAGCACCGTTCATAACCTGGCGGGCTGTCAGGAATCCGCGAACAGAACTTGTAATACAGCGGCCCGGTATGAACAGTGCCGGTGCCTTACCGGCACCGTTCATACCGTGGACGCCACCCTTATAATGAGGCCCAATGTATTTGTGCTCCATTATTAGACAATCGTCCTGCATGAATGTTGTTTGTGACTCAACTGTGATGGACATATCGGCCAAACTAGACACACTGTAGTTGAGATCTTTGGCAAGTTCTTCGGTCGATTGCATTGAGACTTCAGTCTCTGTTATTTCAGCATGTGTTATTTGCACCAAAATTGGAGAAACCATCAATATCAATGGTTTATTGCATGGATTTTTTTGCGGGTGTAGATTGTGTCAAGTGGTCAGCGAGTATATCAAAAGCATCTTCATTATATTCAGTTTCATCTTCATCTTGTCGAGTTCTCACATTGTAGCAATGGTCCAACAACACTTTGCTGGCTTCGCCGGTCATATTCAGTTCATTTTCTGCCCATTGGGCATAAGCATCTCCAGTCTGCTTATTGACTGGACTACGCTGCGCCTCAAATAGTAGTTGCTCCATGGTGAAATCTGTTTGGCAAGCAGCATCTTTGGTTTAATTTGTTGTCTGTGTCTTTATACTTCTTTTCCTTCTGGGCCTCTAGGACATGGGTTGTAAAAACATGTTCAATGTAAATCACACATACAATAGATAGCACTTTAGATTTAAAAAAAAACATGTTATGAAGAAAACACCAGCCCAAAACACTTTTAGTAAACAAAATTGTTTGTTAGTTACCCGTGTTTTCTTGATTTTCTGTGAAACCGTGGTCTTCTCTGTAACGACCGCACCAGCAATCTGGTCCACCACCTCTGATCCATGTGCCTCCTCTTCTAATTCCTGACCTTGAATACATTCCTTGAATAGAATATTAATTTTTAAAAAAGTCAAACATATTTGAAATTTAAATCTTTCATTGCACACATCGCTTACATACATACTTTTGTAAGACTGTACGTCATTTAGTCAAAATAGACATTTAGCATATCACCTGATTGATGGCAAGTGTACTCGATCAGAGATCACCGTGCAAAGCATACTGATTGTAATGTTGCACTTAAACATTTTGCAATATATTCTGCATTAGTGTAGAAATTGTAACATTAGAACTGAAATGATAAAAGTTTGAAACAGTGCACATTTATATGAATGTCACTGTCTAATAGTATCTGATGTAGGATTTACTTTCTTTTATTCAAGGGAACTGTCAGTACGCATACCTCATACTCTGGACCAGCTCCAAAGGATGATGTAAGCCCGTCGGGGGAAAGGGCGGTGTGTGTTGGCATCCCGCAGGGCTTTCCCTGCCCCCAGGATCACTGGAACTGCTGCCGTCATTTGGCCACGCCCCCTTTTGCTTAAAAACGAAGCCACTAAGCCCGCCAGGGTGGAAGGCTGTCGGGGGAAAGGGCGGTGGGTGTTGGCGTCCCGCAGGGTGTTCGCGGCCTGAGTGGGTGAGAGCCGCTCCATCATACACCCTGCCCAATCCCTCCCCCCGCACAGACCTGAAGAAGAAGGCCGCTCCCTGACCCCTGCCGCTGCGTGGCATTTGCCTCAGACGTCCAAGAAGGTACCTGTTTTCTGCTTCTTTTTCTCAGCCAGCATGTGTGCCCCTAAAACTGCTTAAAAAGATAGAGGTTCTGCCATTTTCGTTGATCCTATGCCCCCTGGATCCAGGCCTGACTTCAATGGACTCTACTATTGGACTCTTCTTAGACTCTTAGACCTAAACGGGTGTCAGTACAAAGTGAACCCCGGCGGTGCCCCTACTGTCCGTTGACTGCCTGATTGGTGAAAGGTGACTTACTGTGTCCTTTGAGTCACTCCTTTGGAGCACTCTCTGGGGGTCAGTATGCCTGAGGCCTATGGCAAAGACAGTGGGGGGTACCCTGCCCCCACAACCCCTATGCTCCATGGTCCTGAGCTTGGCATGGGCCCTGCAATAGGTGCCAAAGTGAAAAATTAGGCAACTGAAGAGGAATATGGATCTGGGAAACAAAGTTGCCCATGCTTCACATGGTGTGTTAGGGGCTTCTTCTGAGGACATAGCACCCATAGCACCCGCAGCCTTCGGGGATGCTCATATGTTGATTAAAGAGATCCAGCAATTTTTGGCCAGCCCAGGGGGAGGGGTCCTGTCACCCTGATGCAAGACATGGCTGCACTAGTTGCTGAGTCCCTGCCCAGCACACTTAGTGCTGTGGTGAACGCTGTTGGTTCAACTCCCTGTTCAGCCCCCTGTGGAGAGGGGGATTCAGCTCACCCCCGTTCCTTGGCATATGCTGTACAGTCACAGTAAGAAGTGTGGGAAGAGCTTCCTCCGGCTTTAGAGCTTACTGCGACGGTCCCGCCCGCTGCTAAATCACCTATTGGGCAAGGGGAGAGTGCTGCCCCCGAAAACGCACCACCTATAACAGTCGTTGGAGAAGGCCCATGTGTGGTATCTTCAAGTGGAGTGGGGGTCCTGATGCCACTAACGGGGGCTTTCTGCGACTTAGTTACCTTAACAACAACTAAACACCTAACAGACACAGCCATGGGGCTTGAGGGAGGGTTGGATGCGGTCCCAGTATCTGCACAACAGCTGTTTCACCCCTCCCCTTGATCAGTATGCCTGGATCAGCTGCCATCCCGACACCCAAACCAATGCTTATCTCTGCCCCAGAAAGGAATGAGGCAGGGGGAATGAGTCCTTCTGTATGCTGTTGCAACTGCAACTTGGTCTTGGCCGAACTCTTGCACATTAAGGCTCTCCTGCTAAATTTCAACACGGTCGCCGAATCAAGCTGGATCACATACCTGACCGCAGAATTTAAGAGTCCAGACAGTAAAGTGTTTCTGGAGACCAAACGGTCGAATTCATCTTGGGTTGATGTATCTGATTCCAGCGACATAGAAGCATCAATCAACAAACTTAAAACATCAAGAGCCCCAGGTCCCGATGGCCTCCCGAATATGGACCTCAAGCGGTACCCAAAAAAATGGTCAGAACTGATCAGTGAAATTTTCAAAGAGTGCGGCAGAAAAAAGATGATCCCCAAAACATGGAACAACGCGGTCATTGTCCCGGTGTACAAAAAGGGAGCCCGCAACGAGCCCGTCAGCTACAGACCCATCGCTCTCCTTGACATTATAGGTAAGATCTTTGCAACGCATCTATTGGCCCACTTCAAATCGTGGGAACAAAACAGCCCGTCGAAAGACTTCCTACAAACAGGCTTCCAAAAAAACGGGAGTACTACGATCAATATCTTAATCCTCAACATTTTGAAAGCCAAGGTAAAGGAAGGGGCACCCAGGATCTTTCTAGCCTTCGTGGACCTATCGAAGGCCTTCGATAAGATTGATCGTAACAGGTTATGGTCGAAACTCCATCACTGGCACTGCCCGGACGAGGTGCTGGAGCCAATAAAAGCCCTCCACGAGAAGACGAAAATCAGGGTCAAATTGAATCACCAAGGGACTCTATCTGAAGAGATTGAAGTTCATAGAGGCGTAAAACAGGGTTGTCCACTGGCCCCCGCCCTATTCATTGCATTTCTGGGAGATTACAGCCAGATAGAAAGTAAAATCAGGTCATTCCCACCTAAAATAGGGAATACAGAGATCCCGCGATTGCTGTACGCAGACGATGTCATACTAATTGACCAAACTCCAGTCGGTCTCCAGCGCAAAATTACAAACCTGGCAAAGTATATCAGCGAAAACAACCTGGAGATCAACAAGTCCAAAACCAAGATTCTGGTCTTCGAAAAAAATAATAAAAGAACTAAACAACACACATGGTTTCTTGAGCACACCGAAATCGAAACTGTTAAAACCATTAAATACCTAGATGTTCTGCTGGACGGTTCTGGAGGAGACTTGGCTTGGCAACTTCAACTATGGGAGAAAACCAAACGGCTGACCGCCCAAGTAAGAGCTGTGGACAGAAAATATGGCAAATTTTCACTCACGCCAGCCATAACCTTCTATAAAACAAAGGTGGTCCCGTCAATAGTATACGGCGCCGAGTCATCTCTGTGCTTACCTCGGCAGCTATGGTCCAAACTAGAGGGTTACGTGTGGAAAACGGTCCTCGGTTTACCCAAATCCACCGCCATGCCAGCAATTAGGCGAGAACTGGGCCTAGTTTCCCTGGCGACCATGGTGGACCAAAGCGCGATGAGGCTATTTAGAAAAATCCTCATGTCTGACACCCTGCAAATATATGAAACCTTGAGGAAAGAAAAAGAGCATGGTAAATGTACCGCCTTGACCAACTGGGCGAAGAAAAGGGAAAACGATCTAGCCCAAATAGCCTGCTCCGAACAAGACCTGAAGGAAAATCCAGACCGCATCAAGCGCAAAATGGAAGATTGGGATTGGATCACCACAGTGGAAAAGGCGACTAAAAACAAACTTTTATCCAACCTACCGCCCACGTTTAACAAATTAAAGAAGCCACTAAACTATTGCCTAAAATTCCCTGATAGAAAATTGAGAACCTTACTTCTGAAAGCCAGATTGAACCTACTCCCGACACGGGAAATTATGGCCATTCGTGACCCGAAGACCGTCAAGACTTGCCGCCTCTGCAAAGACCAGACTACGATCGAATCTGTCAAACACCTAGTGATCGACTGCCCTACGACCAGGGAAAACAGAATAGCCTACCTGCGCCCTCTGATCGAGAACGCCTGGATCTTGGAGCCCGACGAGTGGTGGGATAGACTAATCGCAGGAGAGAAAACGAGTTGGCCAGTGGCAATGGCCAAGCTAATTGAACTAGCGATGAAAGAAATAAACTCCCAAGGAACTCCAGTGCATCCACAGCAAATGACAGATTCTCTTTCTTCACCCTCCACCGTAAGTCGCAACGCACGAGAGGTGTCTCCGGAGTAAGCATCCGTTGGAGAATAACCTGCGGTGGCGTTGCGTGAAGCCATTCCCTCCATAAGAGGACAAACTTTCACAACTTTTGATAAAACTCAGTTCCTTAAAAACTGAGTCAATATTTCAATAAAAAAAATAAAAAAAATAAACTAAGGAAGTGCTTCTGAACAGAAGGAGCAATGGATCCTTGGGGCGGACTCCAGCAGAGGTGGCCTATGCATGAAAGAGCCCACAGCACAACTGGTGTGTGCATGGAGCAGCGTCTAGCAAAGGCGCTGTGAGCGTAGAACATGTTCTAGCAGGGGTATTCGGGGCAGGTGGTTTGGAAATAGTATATGTTGTGTATGTATGGGGGAGCACTTGCGGACAAAGGGACGTCAAACAGCCTCCAGTGGAGATAGAGTAGGTGGTTACTAGTCTTTCCTTCAAAGTTATTCCATCGAGGGTTCGTTCCATCAGATTTCTTCCAATGAAAACATTTGCATCAAATGCATTTTTTTGGGGGGGTTCCCCCACACACCCCGTTTTGAACCCTTAAGAACCCACCCCAAACAAAATTAGCCCTTTATCCCCTGCAAAAATATACATTCGATGCACATTTTTTCGTTGAACAAAATTGGATGGAAAAACTCTTGATGGAACATTTTTCGATGGAAAGACTGCATACCAGAATAGGCATAGAATGGAAGTGGGTGCACGGAACAGCAGAGGTGTTGTGGTTGTGGAAAGCCTCTACAAGAGATGGCATGTTCATGGGACGTGTACACCCGAGACACACTGTGGAAGCGGTCGGTCCAAGGAACGATCTCCAGCAGGCGTTGTGAGTGTATGCAAGAGTCTTCAGGAAAGGTGAAGTGTAAATGGAACGCTATCCAGCAGAGACAGCATGGATATCCAATGTTTAGACCATGTTTGTTTCCGGTGCATCCTTTTAAAAAGACTGTAGAGGAAATACCAACCAAAAGACAGAATAGCAGAAGCAGCCTGGAAGAGAGAAGTCTCGGGCATAGGGGAGCAGGTAAGCACGTGTGTGTGTGTGTGTCTGTGAGCATGCATGTGTCGGAAGTGTCAGGGACCATGATTGTGTTGGAAAGGGGTTAAGGGAGGGGAGTTCTGGGAGGCAAACCCCTGATGGAAAGAACATTGCAGGAGCAGGCAACTGTGGTAGGGGCATGTGCAGATATATTTGCTTCAGAGTACAGTGGGGGAGCAGCACTGATAGGGATTTGGGGGGGGGGTGATGGCACAACACAGCAAAGCTTGTCCTTTGGAGGCCACTGTGGGATGGCCAAAAAAGGGCAGCCTTTTGAAGAAGATGCCTCCATTGAGCCGGATAAAGGCCTCTTTATAAGAATGCCGGTAGGGCCACGGATCCCCAGGCAGACCTGACCTGCCGAGAGTTTAGGACCCTACTGGCATGTCTCTCACTGAAGCACCAGCACCGTTAGCAACAGTGCCGATGCGTCAGTGTCCCATTCCCATAGTAGGACTCCATGGGAATGGGGATTTACTGTTCTGTCGCCACTTGTGATATCCCGGTAGCACCGGCGGGTTACACACCTATCATGCGCTTGAAACACTTTGAGAGGTGGAGTGTCCCGGAGTAGCCTTCAGAGTAGATGATGGCACAGGCCAAAACATTATGAGAATTCCAGGGGGCACTGGTGCAGGTGCAGGGGATCCTCAGACATCGCCAGGTGAAGGTAAAGAAGGAATTTCATTGGGGTCTGCACTGATACAACAGGTATGGATTTGGTGGATAGGTCAGCTCTCGCAGTAGTCACGCTTTCTGTTATTTCAAGAAATGAGTCAGCCCCTAGATATGTGGCTTGAGTCACTGCTAGAGAATGCATAAGAAAGAGCTTGTAAAGGGTGTCAGGTCAGAAAGGCGCAGGGCGAGAACAACACGCACACCGTGGTTTAGAGAAGGGCGAGGAATAGCAGCTGGATCAGAGTCGGGGAAGAGGGTGGCCGTGATGTGGAGAAACAAAAGCAAAGAGCCAGGAGGAGGCTAAAACTAATGAACAACTAGAAATGACAGAGAGAATAATGAGAATTCTCCTGTCAACAGAAGAAAAGCTGACAACGCACGTCAAGGAAAGAGAAATGCGGGGCTGGAGTAAAGCAAACAAGACGATGGGTTGGGGTAGAGTAGCGGCTACATTGTTTTTCTCATTCCCTTGATGTGAGAAGTGCACATTTTCATTTAAATGTTGTGCTGTGTTTTGTCCTAAAAATGTTAATCACTTTTTGTACACCGTTTCAATGGTTTGGTGATGGGTGTCATTTTCAGGTGCCAACGGCAAAGCTGTTGAGACTTGTGTCATGACGCACACTCTCTACGTTCGGCGGATGTGGAAAACCTCCCTGCCATTGTATTCAATAGTAAAATCACAGCTGACACTACATCCCATGGGCGGGGTTGTGTGTGGTGACATGAAGCTACTAAATTAAGGGTGTGGAGGATGTTGCAATATCCCTGAGGGTATCAACATTGGTACATCATGAATAGACTTAGTAAAAGACTTATGTTCTCTGCAGTGAACAGAAGTCTTGTTTACTTTGCCCATGCTTTATGAAATAGTGTGCACACTTTAATTTGCACTCATGTTAAAGCATTAACAGGTAAATTATGACATGTGCGCATTGAGTACTCTTTGTGAATTTACAGTGTCTTTTGAGATGGTAATGTCACCATCCGAAAACCACACTGCAGTACTTTCATTATTGTCTGCCACCCTGATCATTACATTTTCAGGCTTGGAAATGTGTCCAAGTTATGTCACAAAGAAACTTTCAGACTTTGAGACAGTTCTAGGTTTTTATCTTTGTTGTGGAGCTTAGGGTTGTCCCTCTCCTTCATGTGCCCAGGACCCTCCTCCCCAGCCCAGGCATCTGTCACCCCGAGTTAGTGCTGGCAAATGGTAACCACTACCATCTAGTTTCTGACTTCGACTTCTGATGACTCTCTAAATTGCAGGCTTTCTAATCTCCTTCAGGTACTTCCTCGCTGTTGCTACTCTAACCAAAGGTTAATGGTCATATAGGATTTTAGACTGTGCCTTACACTTGCTCTGTATTATTCAGCCTAGGTCAATCGTGCCCACTCAGCTTTTCTTTTCTACTCTTACTACCACTCCATCCAAAAACTCCTCCAACACGTTTTCCATCCCTCAGATGTTTCACTCCTCCTGTTCCGTGCCTTCACCCTTTGATGTAACCACCCCTCCCACTTCACTTCACTAGCCCCCTCTCTACTACTACTACCCTTTACACACCTACTCCCACTACTGCACTCATCCTCCCACTACTAAACTCCTTCCCCCATTACTACACTACTCCTCTCACGACTACCCTTCTCCTCCCAGTACTATACTCCTGTTCCCACTAGTCCACACTCCATAAATCCTCTGCCCTCGTACCACTATGCCTTCAAATACATTACTTACCCTAACTTTCCTATCACTCTCTCCACACAAACACGCACACTCACATCACAATACTATTGCACTCTCTAAGCTAATAACACACCTTCTCCAATAAATGCCCTCACGCTCTACGCTTAACTCAGCGCGTTCCTGTTGATATCCCCCATAATGCTATTTTCCCTATAATGCCATTTGGAATGTCATTGTGAATCCGTTTTCTTATGTATGTGCTCATGGGCTTTGCAAAGAGAACACATGGGGTAAAGCTGGTCATGACTTCCCACATCCACTGAATTTCAAGGGTTTTGCGGCATTAAATATGCTCAGCTTAACTGCATCTTAACTACATTTCTTTCAGTGAATTTTCGAGGATTTTGTTACACAATAGTTTCTTTTATGGGCCACTAGCCATGACCTTCGGCCATGTCCACGGTACATGTTCCCCCAATATGTTTCTTCTGGGCCCAGTAGGTGGCCACTGCCTTTGGCCATGGCAACTAAACATGTATTTCAGACTCAGTAGCAAGGACCTTAGTCCCTTGCAAGTGAGCACGGCTTTCGGCTATTCCCACTTTATATCTTAAACCACTACCAGGCCACTATCATGGCCTTCGGCAATGTGCACTGTACACGTTCCCCCAATATGTTTCTTCAGGGCCCAGTTGGTGACCACGGACAAAGGCTGTGGGCACTATACATGCATTTGGGCCCACTAGCCAGGGCCATTCGCCCTGGCCAGTGAGCACGGCCTTCGGCCATGACGGCTGTATATTTTAAAACACTACCATGCCACTAGCTATGGTCCGCAACTCACTGTAGCTGTAAAATCCCTTTTTGGCTGTGCCCACGGTACATGTCCCCCCAATATGTTTCTTTTTGGCCCACTGTAAATGTCTTTCAGGCCCACGAGGGCAGCAGTGCCCACTGATATATTTTAAAACACTACCAAGCCACTAGCCATGGCCTTTGGCCATGTCCACTGTACATGTTCCCCCAATATGTTTCTTCTGGACGGCCGTGGCCACGATATGTGACTTTCGGCCCGACTCTGCAGGGCCTTCAGCCATGCCTACTGTATATTTTACCGCAGAGTGTCCGCTCAGATCAACGGTTTTCATGAAATTAATTTACATGTTCCTTTGGCAAGTTTTAAAATGGTGAACCTTATCATTTTTGCAGGTATTACACACCTCGCATCCTTCAATCCATAGCAAATCCACCCTTTCTTCCAAGGACGAACAACAATTGTGCCCTCTTATGCCTTCTTAGGTGAGCGTATGCTTAGCTTCCCTTTGGTGAAGGAAAGCCACAAATCAAAATCATACTGTACAGGATGCCTCGGTGTGAGCAGTCCACAAGCAACATCAAACGCAGTGAGTGACCTTCACTCCATGGTAGCGATTAGCCCGGCCATCCAACGTGGCATTCAAACTAAGTTCAGAAAATAAACGACTTGTTTGCTGGCATCCACCAATGCCGCGCTATGGTGAATACTTTGAGACATTGACAATTCATAAATCCAAGTGCCCTTTCATCTCCACTGAACTCCCCGTGCACTAACAAATGTTCGAGGAGAGGCGGTATATCCCGCCCCCCCTGCACCATTCTCGTAAAATGTTCACTCTCCCTCTCCCAGCGCCGCGCACAGCCAGTCTCCATTACCTCTGTCAGCTCGACGAGTCTCCTGTACTCACCGAAATGCAGCTATTCATTTTAGCGAGTATCGAGACTTGACAAAATGTGCTCATCCAAGAATGTGACACCAAGGCCTACTCCAACCTTAGTGCCCCATCCATCTCTGCTGAACGACTCATGCCCTCTCTACCCCCTTGCAGCCAGGCCGCGGTCCCCTAAACCCATGCCCCCTATTCCCTTTTAACTCATCTGATGGGGACCCGATGGGGACTGGCATAGGATTGGCAGCTTCTTTACCTATAGAGACTCTAGAAGTGCGTTCGGATAGGAAGAATTTCACCCAAAGGGTGCCATCTTTAGAAAAATTAAAATCATTAGCTAGGGTAGTGCACAATTTATTGTGATCCACAAGGTCGAACGCTGCAGAAAGGTCTAACAACAGGAGTATGCAGAGTCCCTGATGGTATCCATCTGGATCTTCAGGTCAAGGAGTGCCATTTCTGTGCTGTGGTTAGGCCTGAATCCAGATTGTCTGGCTCCAAGGAGCTGGTTTTCTTCAAGGTGGGCTTGGATTTGTGTGTATGCTATTTTATCTATGATTTTAAGCAAGAACGGGACCGTGCTTAATGGTCGGTAGTTCGTGGACACGGTTGGGTCAAGGGTTGTTTTTTTGTAGAAGTGGGGTGACACACGCTTCTTTGATGCTGGCGGGGACCATGTTTGAGTTAAAGGAGGCATTGACAAAGTTGGTTATGATAGGGGAGAGGGTGGGTGCGCATAATTTAACTAAGTGGGCTGGGACGTTATCATTTTGCACCAATACGGTTAGTAATGTTCGATATTGCACACCATCTATGCCGAAATGCAACTTCTTGGGCCTGTACTTCAGGCACATATTGTGGAACACCTCCAAATCTCCAGTGTGACAGAACTCTGTGAGTCCCTTCAGGTCTCTTGAAAGAGTTTTATGAAACATGATCTTCTCAAGAGCTTGGTGTGGAGGTGAAGATGGAACCAACCACTTCTTCTTGCGTTCATGTTCCTCCGATAAAAGTCCATGTGCACATTGGTGAAAATATTGGTTCTCTGTCCACGAATGAACATTGGAACAGTGGTGCATCAATGAGCGCAATTTTTCTAGCAGAATTTACACAGACCCACCACAAGTTTTGGAGCTCCACTAAAGATGGTTGCTGAAAGACTGGGACCACTGTAAAATATGTTCAGAACCCTTTTTATTACCAGCAGCTGTGATTGTTTTCTTTATTTTTTTTATTGATTGATTTGGCAAAGTGCCATACATCAAACTGATGGCGAATGTTTGGAAACTGCTCTCGCATGACCTTGGCTATTGAAACATGTCTGTCAGTGGCTATGAGGTCTATTTGCATTCCCCTCGATTGAAGATGTTCGAGGGATTTTATTAAAGCAAGTTTCTCCATGCCCACTGAGGATTTACTTTGGGACACCTGCTTGACCTCCAAACTCACAATTCTTTTATTTTCCATGTCCTGAAAGTGGTATGTGCAATACTTTGCTGAAAATCCAGGGCTGTCACACTGTCCATCACCAGCTGGCCTGAACGGTTTGCCAGAGAATGTCCTTTCAATAGACATTTGTTCAATTTTCCAGGCTTCACTAATAGCGGGGAATAAAAATTATCTTTGATATTTGCAGTACTGCGTTTTAGCAAGGAACTGTAGTCCCACAAATTGACAGAAACTGGACAACTTACTAAAACTAGAGCCACCGAAAAGTAAAGTTGAAAATTGCTGCACACAGTAGATGTCCACCAGGCACCTTGCCCAGCATCGGTTGAGCGGACCATGAAAATGTATTATGGAGCTGGGCACAAGGTGGCTTGGGTTTTCAGGTTAGTGCCTTGTGATACACGAGTCACATTCCCCAATGGCTCCCCGCATATTTTCCCCCTCACTGGATGGCACATTTTAGCATCAGTATAATCTCTACCAGGCAGCTGTCGAATACAATGGGCCTCATTACGAGCATGGGGGTATCCGTGCCTGTATGGCAGGCACGGCTACCACCATGCTCTCTACCGCCAGCGCCTCCCGCGATTGGGCAATAACCGGCCCATTACGAGATGAAGGGGCCGGTAATTGCCCATTCGCGGGTGGTGGTAATGCTGGGCTCCCGATCCCCATTCTGCCCCATAGGGCACAATGGGGGTGGGGAGCATGGTTGCACCAGCACCGTTCATAACCTGGCGGGCTGTCAGGAATCCGCGAACAGAACTTGTAATGCAGCGGCCCGGAATGAACAGTGCCGGTGCCTTACCGGCACCGTTCATACCGTGGACGCCACCCTTATAATGAGGCCCAATGTATTTGTGCTCCATTATTAGACAATCGTCCTGCATGAATGTTGTTTGTGACTCAACTGTGATGGACATATCGGCCAAACTAGACACACTGTAGTTGAGATCTTTGGCAAGTTCTTCGGTCGATTGCATTGAGACTTCAGTCTCTGTTATTTCAGCATGTGTTATTTGCACCAAAATTGGAGAAACCATCAATATCAATGGTTTATTGCGTGGATTTTTTTGCGGGTATAGATTGTGTCAAGTGGTCAGCGAGTATATCAAAAGCATCTTCATTATATTCAGTTTCATCTTCATCTTGTCGAGTTCTCACATTGTAGCAATGGTCCAACAACACTTTGCTGGCTTCGCCGGTCATATTCAGTTCATTTTCTGCCCATTGGGCATAAGCATCTCCAGTCTGCTTATTGACTGGACTACGCTGCGCCTCAAATAGTAGTTGCTCCATGGTGAAATCTGTTTGGCAAGCAGCATCTTTGGTTTAATTTGTTGTCTGTGTCTTTATACTTCTTTTCCTTCTGGGCCTCTAGGACATGGGTTGTAAAAACATGTTCAATGTAAATCACACATACAATAGATAACACTTTAGATTTAAAAAAAAACATGTTATGAAGAAAACACCAGCCCAAAACACTTTTAGTAAACAAAATTGTATGTTAGTTACCCGTGTTTTCTTGATTTTCTGTGAAACCGTGGTCTTCTCTGTAACGACCGCACCAGCAATCTGGTCCACCACCTCTGATCCATGTGCCTCCTCTTCTAATTCCTGACCTTGAATACATTCCTTGAATAGAATATTAATTTTTAAAAAAGTCAAACGTATTTGAAATTTAAATCTTTCATTGCACACATCGCTTACATACATACCCTTGTAAGACTGTACGTCATTTAGTCAAAATGGACATTTAGCATATCACCTGATTGATGGCAAGTGTACTCGATCAGAAATCACCGTGCAAAGCATACTGATTGTAATGTTGCACTTAAACATTTTGCAATATATTCTGCATTAGTGTAGAAATTGTAACATTAGAACTGAAATGATAAAAGTTTGAAACAGTGCACATTTATATGAATGTCACTGTCTAATAGTATCTGATGTAGGATTTACTTTCTTTTATTCAAGGGAACTGTCAGTACGCATACCTCATACTCTGGACCAGCTCCAAAGGATGATGTAAGCCCGTCGGGGGAAAGGGCGGTGTGTGTTGGCATCCCGCAGGGCTTTCCCTGCCCCCAGGATCACTGGAACTGCTGCCGTCATTTGGCCACGCCCCCTTTTGCTTAAAAACGAAGCCACTAAGCCCGCCAGGTTGGAAGGCTGTCGGGGGAAAGGGCGGTGGGTGTTGGCGTCCCGCAGGGTGTTCGCGGCCTGAGTGGGTGAGAGCCGCTCCATCATACACCCTGCCCGATCCCTCCCCCCGCACAGACCTGAAGAAGAAGGCCGCTCCCTGACCCCTGCCGCTCCGTGGCATTCGCCTCAGACGTCCAAGAAGGTACCTGTTTTCTGCTTCTTTTTCTCAGCCAGCCTGTGTGCCCCTAAAACTGCTTAAAAAGATAGGGGTTCTGCCATTCTCGTTGATCCTATGCCCCCTGGATCCAGGCCTGACTTCAATGGACTCTACTATTGGGCTCTTCTTAGACTCTTAGACCTACACGGTGTCAGTACAAAGTGAACCCCGGCGGTGCCCCTACTGTCCGTTGACTGCCTGATTGGTGAAAGGTGACTTACTGTGTCCTTTGAGTCACTCCTTTGGAGCACTCTCTGGGGGTCAATATGCCTGAGGCCTATGGCAAAGACAGTGGGGGGTACCCTGCCCCCACAACCCCTGTGCTCCATGGTCCTGAGCTTGGCATGGGCCCTGCAATAGGTGCCAAAGTGAAAAATTAGGCAACTGAAGAGGAATATGGATCTGGGAAACAAAGTTGCCCATGCTTCACATGGTGTGTTAGGGGCTTCTTCTGAGGACATAGCACCCATAGCACCCGCAGCCTTCGGGGATGCTCATATGTTGAGGGGTCCTGTCACCCTGATGCAAGACATGGCTGCACTAGTTGCTGAGTCCCTGCCCAGCACACTTAGTGCTGTGGTGAACGCTGTTGGTTCAACTCCCTGTTCAGCCCCCTGTGGAGAGGGGGATTCAGCTCACCCCCGTTCCTTGGCATATGCTGTACAGTCACAGTAAGAAGTATGGGAAGAGCTTCCTCCGGCTTTAGAGTTTACTGCGACGGTCCCGCCCGCTGCTAAATCACCCATTGGGCAAGGGGAGAGTGCTGCCCCCGAAAACGCACCACCTATACCAGTCGTTGGAGAAGGCCCATGTGTGGTATCTTCAAGTGGAGTGGGGGCCCTGATGCCACTAACGGGGGCTTTCTGCGACTTAGTTACCTTAACAACAACTAAACACCTAACAGACACAGCCATGGGGCTTGAGGGAGGGTTGGATGTGGTCCCAGTATCTGCACAACAGCTCTGTGTCACCCCTCCCCTTGATCAGTATGCCTGGATCAGCTGCCATCCCGACACCCAAACCAATGCTTATCTCTGCCCCAGAAAGGAATGAGGCAGGGGGAATGAGTCCTTCTGTATGCTGTTGCAACTGCAACTTGGTCTTGGCCGAACTCTTGCACATTAAGGCTCTCCTGCTAAATTTCAACACGGTCGCCGAATCAAGCTGGATCACATACCTGACTGCAGAATTTAAGAGTCCAGACAGTAAAGTGTTTCTGGAGACCAAACGGTCGAATTCATCTTGGGTTGATGTATCTGATTCCAGCGACATAGAAGCATCAATCAACAAACTTAAAACATCAAGAGCCCCAGGTCCCGATGGCCTCACGAATATGGACCTCAAGCGGTACCCAAAAAAATGGTCAGAACTGATCAGTGAAATTTTCAAAGAGTGCGGCAGAAAAAAGATGATCCCCAAAACATGGAACAACGCGGTCATTGTCCTGGTGTACAAAAAGGGAGCCCGCAACGAGCCCGTCAGCTACAGACCCATCGCTCTCCTTGACATTATAGGTAAGATCTTTGCAACGCATCTATTGGCCCACTTCAAATCGTGGGAACAAAACAGCCCGTCGAAAGACTTCCTACAAACAGGCTTCCAAAAAAACTGGAGTACTACGATCAATATCTTAATCCTCAACATTTTGAAAGCCAAGGTAAAGGAAGGGGCACCCAGGATCTTTCTAGCCTTCGTGGACCTATCGAAGGCCTTCGATAAGATTGATCGTAACAGGTTATGGTCGAAACTCCATCACTGGCACTGCCCGGACGAGGTGCTGGAGCCAATAAAAGCCCTCCACGAGAAGACGAAAATCAGGGTCAAATTGAATCACCAAGGGACTCTATCTGAAGAGATTGAAGTTCATAGAGGCGTAAAACAGGGTTGTCCATTGGCCCCCACCCTATTCATTGCATTTCTGGGAGATTACGGCCAGATAGAAAGTAAAATCAGGTCATTCCCCCCTATAATAGGGAATACAGAGATCCCGCGATTGCTGTACGCAGACAATGTCATACTAATTGACCAAACTCCAGTCGGTCTCCAGCGCAAAATTACAAATCTGGCAAAGTATATCAGCGAAAACAACCTGGAGATCAACAAGTCCAAAACCAAGATTCTGGTCTTCAAAAAAAATAATAAAAGAACTAAACAACACACATGGTTTCTTGAGCACACCGAAATCGAAACTGTTAAAACCCTTAAATACCTAGATGTTCTGCTGGACGGTTCTGGAGGAGACTTGGCTTGGCAACTTCAACTATGGGAGAAAACCAAACGGCTGACTGCCCAAGTAAGAGCTGTGGACAGAAAATATGGCAAATTTTCACTCACGCCAGCCATAACCTTCTAGAAAACAAAGGTGGTCCCGTCAATAGTATACGGCGCCGAGTCATCTCTGTGCTTACCTCGGCAGCTATGGTCCAAACTAGAGGGTTACGTGTGGAAAACGGTCCTCGGTTTACCCAAATCCACCGCCATGCCAGCAATTAGGCGAGAACTGGGCCTAGTTTCCCTGGCGTCCATGGTGTACCAAAGCGCGATGAGGCTATTTAGAAAAATCATCATGTCTGACACCCTGCAAATATATGAAACCTTGAGGAAAGAAAAAGAGCAAGGTAAATGTACCGCCTTGACCAACTGGGCGAAGAAAAGGGAAAACGATCTAGCCCAAATAGCCTGCTCCGAACAAGACCTGAAGGAAAATCCAGACCGCATCAAGCGCAAAATGGAAGATTGGGATTGGATCACCACAGTGGAAAAGGCGACTAAAAACAAACTTTTATCCAACCTACCGCCCACGTTTAACAAATTAAAGAAGCCACTAAACTATTGCCTAAAATCCCCTGATAAAAAATTGAGAACCTTACTTCTGAAAGCCAGATTGAACCTACTCCCGACACGGGAAATTATGGCCATTCGTGACCCGAAGACTGTCAAGACTTGCCGCCTCTGCAAAGACCAGACTACGATCGAATCTGTCAAACACCTAGTGATCGACTGCCCTACGACCAGGGAAAACAGAATAGCCTACCTGCGCCCTCTGATCGAGAACGCCTGGATCTTGGAGCCCGACGAGTGGTGGGATAGACTAATCGCAGGAGAGAAAACGAGTTGGGCAATGGCCAAGCTAATTGAACTAGCGATGAAAGAAATAAACTCCCAAGGAACTCCAGTGCGTCCACAGCATACGACAGATTCTCTTTCTTCACCCTCCACCGCAACGCACGAGAGGTGTCTCCGGAGTAAGCATCCGTTGGAGAATAACCTGCGGTGACGTTGCGTGAAGCCATTCCCTCCATAAGAGGACAAACTTTCACAACTTTTGATAAAACTCAGTTCCTTAAAAACTGAGTGAATATTTCAATAAAAAAAATAAAATAAAATAAACTAAGGAAGTGCTTCTGAACAGAAGGAGCAATGGATCCTTGGGGCGGACTCCAGCAGAGGTGGCCTATGCATGAAAGAGCCAACTGGTGTGTGCATGGAGCAGCGTCTAGCAAAGGCGGTGTGAGCGTAGAACATGTTCTAGCAGGGGTATTCGGTGCAGGTGGTTTGGAAATAGTATATGTTGTTTATGTATGGGGGAGCACTTGCGGACAAAGGGACGTCAAACAGCCTCCAGTAGAGATAGAGTAGGTGGTTACTAGTCTTTCCTTCAAAGTTATTCCATCGAGGGTTCGTTCCATCAGATTTCTTCCAATGAAAACATTTGCATCAAATGCATTTTTTTGGTGGGGTTCCCCCACACACCCCGTTTTGAACCCTTAAGAACCCACCCCAAACAAAATTAGCCCTTTACCCCCCGCAAAAATATACATTCGATGCACATTTTTTCGTTGAACAAAATTGGATGGAAAAACTCTTGATGGAACATTTTTCGATGGAAAGACTGCATACCAGCATAGGCATAGAATGGAAGTGGGTGCACGGAACAGCAGAGGTGTTGTGGTTGTGGAAAGCCTCTACAAGAGATGGCATGTTCATGGGACGTGTACACCCGAGACACACTGTGGAAGCGGTCGGTCCAAGGAACGATCTCCAGCAGGCGTTGTGAGTGTATGCAAGAGTCTTCAGGAAAGGTGAAGTGTAAATGGAACGCTATCCAGCAGAGGCAGCATGGATATCCAATGTTTAGACCATGTTTGTTTCCGGTGCATCCTTTTAAAAAGACTGTAGAGGAAATACCACCCAAAAGACAGAATAGCAGAAGCAGCCTGGAAGAGAGAAGTCGCGGGCATAGGGGAGCAGGTAAGCACGTGTGTGTGTGTGTGTCTGTGAGCATGCATGTGTCGGAAGTGTCAGGGACCATGATTGTGTTGGAAAGGGGTTAAGGGAGGGGAGTTCTGGGAGGCAAACCCCTGATGGAAAGAACATTGCAGGAGCAGGCAACTGTGGTAGGGGCATGTGCAGGTATATTTGCTTCAGAGTACAGTGGGGGAGCAGCACTGATAGGGATTTGGGGGGGTGGGTGATGGCACAACACAGCAAAGCACGTCCTTTGGAGGCCACTGTGGGATGGCCAAAAAAGGGCAGCCTTTTGAAGAAGCTGCCTCCATTGAGCCAGATAAAGGCCTCATTATAAGAATGCCGGTAGGGCCACGGATCCCCAGGCAGACCTGACCTGCCGAGAGTTTAGGACCCTACTGGCATGTCTCTCACTGAAGCACCAGCACCGTTAGCAACAGTGCCGATGCGTCAGTGTCCCATTCCCATAGTAGGACTCCATGGTTATGGGGATTTACTGTTCTGTCGCCACTTGTGATATCCCGGTAGCACCGGCGGGTTGCCGCCAACCTCGTAATGACACACCTATCATGCGCTTGAAACACTTTGAGAGGTGGAGTGTCCTGGAGTAGCCTTCAGAGTAGATGATGGCACAGGCCAAAACATTATGAGAATTTCAGGGGGCACTGGTGCAGGTGCAGGGGATCCTCAGACATCGCCAGGTGAAGGTAAAGAAGGAATTTCATTGGGGTCTGCACTGATACAACAGGTATGGATTTGGTGGATAGGTCAGCTCTCACAGTAGTCACGCTTTCTGTTATTTCAAGAAATGAGTCAGCCCCTAGATATGTGGCTTGAGTCACTGCTAGAGAATGCATAAGAAAGAGCTTGTAAAGGGTGTCAGGTCAGAAAGGCGCAGGGCGAGAAGAACATGCACACCGTGGTTTAGAGAAGGGCGAGGAATAGCAGCTGGATTAGAGTCGGGGAAGAGGGTGGCCGTGATGTGGAGAAACAAAAGCAAAGAGCCAGGAGGAGGCTAAAACTAATGAACAACTAGAAATGACAGAGAGAATAATGAGAATTCTCCTGTAAACAGAAGAAAAGCTGACAACGCACGTCAAGGAAAGAGAAATGCGGGGCTGGAGTAAAGCAAACAAGACGATGGGTTGGGGTAGAGTAGCGGCTACATTGTTTTTCTCATTCCCTTGATGTGAGAAGTGCACATTTTCATTTAAATGTTGTGCTGTGTTTTGTCCTAAAAATGTTAATCACTTTTTGTACACCGTTTCAATGGTTTGGTGATGGGTGTCATTTTCAGGTGCCAACGGCAAAGCTGTTGAGACTTGTGTCATGACGCACACTCTCTACGTTCGGCGAATGTGGAAAACCTCCCTGCCATTGTATTCAATAGTAAAATCACAGCTGACACTACATCCCATGGGCGGGGTTGTGTGTGGTGACATGAAGCTACTAAATTAAGGGTGTGTAGGATGTTGCAATATCCCTGAGGGTATCAACATTGGTACATCATGAATAGACTTAGTAAAAGACTTATGTTCTCTGCAGTGAACAGAAGTCTTGTTTACTTTGCCCATGCTTTATGAAATAGTGTGCACACTTTAATTTGCACTCATTTTAAAGCATTAACAGGTAAATTATGACATGTGCGCATTAAGTACTCTTTGTGAATTTACAGTGTCTTTTGAGATGGTAATGTCACCATCCGAAAACCACACTGCAGTACTTTCATTATTGTCTGCCACCCTGATCATTACATTTTCAGGCTTGGAAATGTGTCCAAGTTATGTCACAAAGAAACTTTCAGACTTTGAGACAGTTCTAGGTTTTTATCTTTGTTGTGGAGCTTAGGGTTGTCCCTCTCCTTCATGTGCCCAGGACCCTCCTCCCCAGCCCAGGCATCTGTCACCCCGAGTTAGTGCTGGCAAATGGTAACCACTACCATCTAGTTTCTGACTTCGACTTCTGATGACTCTCTAAATTGCAGGCTTTCTAATCTCCTTCAGGTACTTCCTCGCTGTTGCTACTCTAACCAAAGGTTAATGGTCATATAGGATTTTGGACAGTGCCTTACACTTGCTCTGTATTATTCAGCCTAGGTCAATCGTGCCCACTCAGCTTTTCTTTTCTACTCTTACTACCACTCCATCCAAAAACTCCTCCAACACGTTTTCCATCCCTCAGATGTTTCACTCCTCCTGTTCCGTGCCTTCACCCTTTGATGTAACCACCCCTCCCACTTCACTTCACTAGCCCCCTCTCTACTACTACTTCCCTTTACACACCTACTCCCAGTACTGCACTCATCCTCCCACTACTAAACTCCTTCCCCCATTACTACACTACTCCTCTCACGACTACCCTTCTCCTCCCATTACTATACTCCTGTTCCCACTAGTCCACACTCCATAAATCCTCTGCCCTCGTACCACTATGCCTTCAAATACATTACTTACCCTAACTTTCCTATCACTCTCTCCACACAAACACGCACACTCACATCACAATACTATTGCACTCTCTAAGCTAATACCACACCTTCTCCAATAAATGCCCTCACGCTCTACGCTTAACTCAGCGTGTTCCTGTTGATATCCCCCATAATGCTATTTCCCCTATAATGCCATTTGGAATGTCATTGTGAATCCGTTTTCTTATGTATGTGCTCATGGGCTTTGCAAAGAGAACACATGGGGTAAAGCTGGTCATGACTTCCCACATCCACTGAATTTCAAGGGTTTTGCGGCATTAAATATGCTCAGCTTAACTGCATCTTAACTACATTTCTTTCAGTGAATTTTCGAGGATTTTGTTACACAATAGTTTCTTTTATGGGCCACTAGCCATGACCTTCGGCCATGTCCACTGTACATGTTCCCCCAATATGTTTCTTCTGGGCCCAGTAGGTGGCCACTGCCTTTGGCCATGGCAACTAAACATGTATTTCAGACTCAGTAGCAAGGACCTTAGTCCCTGGCAAGTGAGCACGGCTTTCGGCCATTCCCACTTTATATCTTAAACCACTACCAGGCCACTATCATGGCCTTCGGCAATGTGCACTGTACACGTTCCCCCAATATGTTTCTTCAGGGCCCAGTTGGTGACCACGGACAAAGGCTGTGGGCACTATACATGCATTTGGGCCCACTAGCCAGGGCCATTCGCCCTGGCCAGTGAGCACGGCCTTCGGCCATGACGGCTGTATATTTTAAAACACTACCATGCCACTAGCTATGGTCCGCAACTCACTGTAGCTGTAAAATCCCCTTTTGGCTGTGCCCACGGTACATGTCCCCCCAATATGTTTCTTTTTGGCCCACTCTAAATGTCTTTAAGGCCCACGAGGGCAGCAGTGCCCACTGATATATTTTAAAACACTACCAAGCCACTAGCCATGGCCTTTGGCCATGTCCACTGTACATGTTCCCCCAATATGTTTCTTCTGGACGGCCGTGGCCACGATATGTGACTTTCGGCCCGACTCTGCAGGGCCTTCAGCCATGCCTACTGTATATTTTACCGCAGAGTGTCCGCTCAGATCAACGGTTTTCATGAAATTAATTTACATGTTCCTTTGGCAAGTTTTAAAATGGTGAACCTTATCATTTTTGCAGGTATTACACACCTCGCATCCTTCAATCCATAGCGAATCCTCCCTTTCTTCCAAGGACAAGCAACAATTGTGCCTTCTTATGCCTTTTTAGGTGAGCGTATGCTTAGCTTCCCTTTGGTGAAGGAAAGCCACAAATCAAAATCATACTGTACAGGATGCCTCGGTGTGAGCAGTCCACAAGCAACATCAAACGCAGTGAGTGACCTTCACTCCATGGTAGCGATTAGCCCGGCCATCCAACGTGGCATTCAAACTAAGTTCAGAAAATAAACGACTTGTTTGCTGGCATCCACCAATGCCGCGCTATGGTGAATACTTTGAGACATTGACAATTCATAAATCCAAGTGCCCTTTCATCTCCACTGAACTCCCCGTGCACTAACAAATGTTCGAGGAGATGCGGTATATCCCGCCCCCCCTGCACCATTCTCGTAAAATGTTCACTCTCCCTCTCCCAGCGCCGCGCACAGCCAGTCCCCATTACCTCTGTCAGCTCGACGAGTCTCCTGTACTCACCGAAATGCAGCTATTCATTTTAGCGAGTATCGAGACTTGACAAAATGTGCTCATCCAAGAATGTGACACCAAGGCCTACTCCAACCTTAGTGCCCCATCCATCTCTGCTGAACGACTCATGCCCTCTCTACCCCCTTGCAGCCAGGCCGCGGTCCCCTAAACCCATGCCCCCTATTCCCTTTTAACTCATCTGATGGGGACCCGATGGGGACTGGCATAGGATTGGCAGCTTCTTTACCTAGAGAGACTCTAGAAGTGCGTTCGGATAGGAAGAATTTCACCCAAAGGGTGCCATCTTTAGAAAAATTAAAATCATTAGCTAGGGTAGTGCACAATTTATTGTGATCCACAAGGTCGAACGCTGCAGAAAGGTCTAACAACAGGAGTATGCAGAGTCCCTGATGGTATCCATCTGGATCTTCAGGTCAAGGAGTGCCATTTCTGTGCTGTGGTTAGGCCTGAATCCAGATTGTCTGGCTCCAAGGAGCTGGTTTTCTTCAAGGTGGGCTTGGATTTGTGTGTATGCTATTTTATCTATGATTTTAAGCAAGAACGGGACCGTGCTTAATGGTCGGTAGTTCGTGGACATGGTTGGGTCAAGGGTTGTTTTTTTGTAGAAGTGGGGTGACACACGCTTCTTTGATGCTGGCCGGGACCATGTTTGAGTTAAAGGAGGCATTGACAAAGTTGGTTATGATAGGGGAGAGGGTGGGTGCGCATAATTTAACTAAGTGGGCTGGGACGTTATCATTTTGCACCAATACGGTTAGTAATGTTCGATATTGCACACCATCTATGCCGAAATGCAACTTCTTGGGCCTGTACTTCAGGCACATATTGTGGAACACCTCCAAATCTCCAGTGTGACAGAACTCTGTGAGTCCCTTCAGGTCTCTTGAAAGAGTTTTATGAAACATGATCTTCTCAAGAGCTTGGTGTGGAGGTGAAGATGGAACCAACCACTTCTTCTTGCGTTCATGTTCCTCCGATAAAAGTCCATGTGCACATTGGTGAAAATATTGGTTCTCTGTCCACGAATGAACATTGGAACAGTGGTGCATCAATGAGCGCAATTTTTCTAGCAGAATTTACACAGACCCATCACAAGTTTTGGAGCTCCACTAAAGATGGTTGCTGAAAGACTGGGACCACTGTATAATATGTTCAGAACCCTTTTCATTACCAGCAGCTGTGATTTTTTTTTTTTTTTTTTATTGATTGATTTGGCAAAGTGCCATACATCAAACTGGTGGCACATGTTTGGAAACTGCTCTCGCATGGCCTTGGCTATTGAAACATGTCTGTCAGTGGCTATGAGGTCTATTTGCATTCCCCTCGATTGAAGATGTTCGAGGGATTTTATTAAAGCAAGTTTCTCCATGCCCACTGAGGATTTACTTTGGGACACCTGCTTGACCTCCAAACTCACAATTCTTTTATTTTTCATGTCCTGAAAGTGGTATGTGCAGTACTTTGCTGAAAATCCAGGCCTGTCACACTGTCCATCACCAGCTGGCCTGAACGGTTTGCCAGAGAATGTCCTTTCAATAGACATTTGTTCAATTTTCCAGGCTTCACTAATAGCGGGGAATAAAAATTATCTTTGATATTTGCAGTACTGCGTTTTAGCAAGGAACTGAAGTCCCACAAATTGACAGAAACTGGACAACTTACTAAAACTAGAGCAACTGAAAAGTAAAGTTGAAAATTCCTGCACACAGTAGATGTCCACCAGGCACCTTGCCCAGCATCGGTTGAGCGGACCATGAAAATGTATTATGGAGCTGGGCACAAGGTGGCTTGGGTTTTCAGGTTAGTGCCTTGTGATACACAAGTCACATTCCCCAATGGCTCCCCGCATATTTTCCCCCTCACTGGATGGCACATTTTAGCATCAGTATAATCTCTACCAGGCAGCTGTCGAATACAATGGGCCTCATTATGAGCATGGCGGTAACCGTGCCTGTATGGCAGGCACGGCTACCACCATGCTCGCTACCGGCAGCGCCTCCCGCGATTGGGCAATAACCGGCCCATTACGAGATGAAGGGGCCGGTAATTGCCCATTCGCGGGTGGTGGTAATGCTGGGCTCCCGATCCCCATTCTGCCACATAGGGCACAATGGGGGTGGGGAGCATGGTTGCACCAGCACCGGTCATAACCTGGCGGGCTGTCAGGAATCCGCGAACAGAACTTGTAATGCAGCGGCCCGGTATGAACAGTGCCGGTGCCTTACCGGCACCGTTCATACCGTGGACGCCACCCTTATAATGAGGCCCAATGTATTTGTGCTCCATTATTAGACAATCGTCCTGCATGAATGTTGTTTGTGACTCAACTGTGATGGACATATCGGCCAAACTAGACACACTGTAGTTGAGATCTTTGGCAAGTTCTTCGGTCGATTGCATTGAGACTTCAGTCTCTGTTATTTCAGCATGTGTTATTTGCACCAAAATTGGAGAAACCATCAATATCAATGGTTTATTGCGTGGATTTTTTTGCGGGTGTAGATTGTGTCAAGTGGTCAGCGAGTATATCAAAAGCATCTTCATTATATTCAGTTTCATCTTCATCTTGTCGAGTTCTCACATTGTAGCAATGGTCCAACAACACTTTGCTGGCTTCGCCGGTCATATTCAGTTCATTTTCCGCCCATTGGGCATAAGCATCTCCAGTCTGCTTATTGACTGGCCTACGCTGCGCCTCAAATAGTAGTTGCTCCATGGTGAAATCTGTTTGGCAAGCAGCATCTTTGGTTTAATTTGTTGTCTGTGTCTTTATACTTCTTTTCCTTCTGGGCCTCTAGGACATGGGTTGTAAAAACATGTTCAATGTAAATCACACATACAATAGATAACACTTTAGATTTAAAAAAAAACATGTTATGAAGAAAACACCAGCCCAAAAACTTTTAGTAAACAAAATTGTTTGTTAGTTACCCGTGTTTTCTTGATTTTCTGTGAAACTGTGGTCTTCTCTGTAACGACCGCACCAGCAATCTGGTCCACCACCTCTGATCCATGTGCCTCCTCTTCTAATTCCTGACCTTGAATACATTCCTTGAATAGAATATTAATTTTTAAAAAAGTCAAACGTATTTGAAATTTAAATCTTTCATTGCACACATCGCTTACATACATACCCTTGTAAGACTGTACGTCATTTAGTCAAAATGGACATTTAGCATATCACCTGATTGATGGCAAGTGTACTCGATCAGAGATCACTGTGCAAAGCATACTGATTGTAATGTTGCACTTAAACATTTTGCAATATATTCTGCATTAGTGTAGAAATTGTAACATTAGAACTGAAATGATAAAAGTTTGAAACAGTGCACATTTATATGAATGTCACTGTCTAATAGTATCTGATGTAGGATTTACTTTCTTTTATTCAAGGGAACTGTCAGTATGCATACCTCATACTCTGGACCAGCTCCAAAGGATGATGTAAGCCCGTCGGGGGAAAGGGCGGTGTGTGTTGGCATCCCGCAGGGCTTTCCCTGCCCCCAGGATCACTGGAACTGCTGCCGTCATTTGGCCACGCCCCCTTTTGCTTAAAAACGAAGCCACTAAGCCCGCCAGGGTGGAAGGCTGTCGGGGGAAAGGGCGGTGGGTGTTGGCGTCCCGCAGGGTGTTCGCGGCCTGAGTGGGTGAGAGCCGCTCCATCATACACCCTGCCCGATCCCTCCCCCCGCACAGACCTGAAGAAGAAGGCCGCTCCCTGACCCCTGCCGCTCCGTGGCATTCGCCTCAGACGTCCAAGAAGGTACCTGTTTTCTGCTTCTTTTTCTCAGCCAGCCTGTGTGCCCCTAAAACTGCTTAAAAAGATAGGGGTTCTGCCATTCTCGTTGATCCTATGCCCCCTGGATCCAGGCCTGACTTCAATGGACTCTACTATTGGACTCTTCTTAGACTCTTAGACCTACACGGTGTCAGTACAAAGTGAACCCCGGCGGTGCCCCTACTGTCCGTTGACTGCCTGATTGGTGAAAGGTGACTTACTGTGTCCTTTGAGTCACTCCTTTGGAGCACTCTCTGGGGGTCAATATGCCTGAGGCCTATGGCAAAGACAGTGGGGGGTACCCTGCCCCCACAACCCCTGTGCTCCATGGTCCTGAGCTTGGCATGGGCCCTGCAATAGGTGCCAAAGTGAAAAATTAGGCAACTGAAGAGGAATATGGATCTTTGAAACAAAGTTGCCCATGCTTCACATGGTGTGTTAGGGGCTTCTTCTGAGGACATAGCACCCATAGCACCCGCAGCCTTCGGGGATGCTCATATGTTGAGGGGTCCTGTCACCCTGATGCAAGACATGGCTGCACTAGTTGCTGAGTCCCTGCCCAGCACACTTAGTGCTGTGGTGAACGCTGTTGGTTCAACTCCCTGTTCAGCCCCCTGTGGAGAGGGGGATTCAGCTCACCCCCGTTCCTTGGCATATGCTGTACAGTCACAGTAAGAAGTATGGGAAGAGCTTCCTCCGGCTTTAGAGTTTACTGCGACGGTCCCGCCCGCTGCTAAATCACCCATTGGGCAAGGGGAGAGTGCTGCCCCGAAAACGCACCACCTATACCAGTCGTTGGAGAAGGCCCATGTGTGGTATCTTCAAGTGGAGTGGGGGCCCTGATGCCACTAACGGGGGCTTTCTGCGACTTAGTTACCTTAACAACAACTAAACACCTAACAGACACAGCCATGGGGCTTGAGGGAGGGTTGGATGTGGTCCCAGTATCTGCACAACAGCTCTGTGTCACCCCTCCCCTTGATCAGTATGCCTGGATCAGCTGCCATCCCGACACCCAAACCAATGCTTATCTCTGCCCCAGAAAGGAATGAGGCAGGGGGAATGAGTCCTTCTGTATGCTGTTGCAACTGCAACTTGGTCTTGGCCGAACTCTTGCACATTAAGGCTCTCCTGCTAAATTTCAACACGGTCGCCGAATCAAGCTGGATCACATACCTGACCGCAGAATTTAAGAGTCCAGACAGTAAAGTGTTTCTGGAGACCAAACGGTCGAATTCATCTTGGGTTGATGTATCTGATTCCAGCGACATAGAAGCATCAATCAACAAACTTAAAACATCAAGAGCCCCAGGTCCCGATGGCCTCCCGAATATGGACCTCAAGCGGTACCCAAAAAAATGGTCAGAACTGATCAGTGAAATTTTCAAAGAGTGCGGCAGAAAAAACATGATCCCCAAAACATGGAACAACGCGGTCATTGTCCTGGTGTACAAAAAGGGAGCCCGCAACGAGCCCGTCAGCTACAGACCCATCGCTCTCCTTGACATTATAGGTAAGATCTTTGCAACGCATCTATTGGCCCACTTCAAATCGTGGGAACAAAACAGCCCGTCGAAAGACTTCCTACAAACAGGCTTCCAAAAAAACTGGAGTACTACGATCAATATCTTAATCCTCAACATTTTGAAAGCCAAGGTAAAGGAAGGGGCGCCCAGGATCTTTCTAGCCTTCGTGGACCTATCGAAGGCCTTCGATAAGATTGATCGTAACAGGTTATGGTCGAAACTCCATCACTGGCACTGCCCGGACGAGGTGCTGGAGCCAATAAAAGCCCTCCACGAGAAGACGAAAATCAGGGTCAAATTGAATCACCAAGGTACTCTATCTGAAGAGATTGAAGTTCATAGAGGCGTAAAACAGGGTTGTCCATTGGCCCCCACCCTATTCATTGCATTTCTGGGAGATTACGGCCAGATAGAAAGTAAAATCAGGTCATTCCCCCCTAAAATAGGGAATACAGAGATCCCGCGATTGCTGTACGCAGACAATGTCATACTAATTGACCAAACTCCAGTCGGTCTCCAGCGCAAAATTACAAATCTGGCAAAGTATATCAGCGAAAACAACCTGGAGATCAACGAGTCCAAAACCAAGATTCTGGTCTTCAAAAAAAATAATAAAAGAACTAAACAACACACATGGTTTCTTGAGCACACCGAAATCGAAACTGTTGAAACCCTTAAATACCTAGATGTTCTGCTGGACGGTTCTGGAGGAGACTTGGCTTGGCAACTTCAACTATGGGAGAAAACCAAACGGCTGACTGCCCAAGTAAGAGCTGTGGACAGAAAATATGGCAAATTTTCACTCACGCCAGCCATAACCTTCTAGAAAACAAAGGTGGTCCCGTCAATAGTATACGGCGCCGAGTCATCTCTGTGCTTACCTCGGCAGCTATGGTCCAAACTAGAGGGTTACGTGTGGAAAACGGTCCTCGGTTTACCCAAATCCACCGCCATGCCAGCAATTAGGCGAGAACTGGGCCTAGTTTCCCTGGCGTCCATGGTGTACCAAAGCGCGATGAGGCTATTTAGAAAAATCATCATGTCTGACACCCTGCAAATATATGAAACCTTGAGGAAAGAAAAAGAGCAAGGTAAATGTACCGCCTTGACCAACTGGGCGAAGAAAAGGGAAAACGATCTAGCCCAAATAGCCTGCTCCGAACAAGACCTGAAGGAAAATCCAGACCGCATCAAGCGCAAAATGGAAGATTGGGATTGGATCACCACAGTGGAAAAGGCGACTAAAAACAAACTTTTATCCAACCTACCGCCCACGTTTAACAAATTAAAGAAGCCACTAAACTATTGCCTAAAATTCCCTGATAAAAAATTGAGAACCTTACTTCTGAAAGCCAGATTGAACCTACTCCCGACACGGGAAATTATGGCCATTCGTGACCCGAAGACCGTCAAGACTTGCCGCCTCTGCAAAGACCAGACTACGATCGAATCTGTCAAACACCTAGTGATCGACTGCCCTACGACCAGGGAAAACAGAATAGCCTACCTGCGCCCTCTGATCGAGAACGCCTGGATCTTGGAGCCCGACGAGTGGTGGGATAGACTAATCGCAGGAGAGAAAACGAGTTGGGCAGTGGCAATGGCCAAGCTAATTGAACTAGCGATGAAAGAAATAAACTCCCAAGGAACTCCAGTGCGTCCACAGCAAACGACAGATTCTCTTTCTTCACCCTCCACCGTAAGTCGCAACGCACGAGAGGTGTCTCCGGAGTAAGCATCCGTTGGAGAATAACCTGCTGTGGCGTTGCGTGAAGCCATTCCCTCCATAAGAGGACAAACTTTCACAACTTTTGATAAAACTCAGTTCCTTAAAAACTGAGTGAATATTTCAATAAAAAAAATAAAATAAAATAAACTAAGGAAGTGCTTCTGAACAGAAGGAGCAATGGATCCTTGGGGCGGACTCCAGCAGAGGTGGCCTATGCATGAAAGAGCCCACAGCACAACTGGTGTGTGCATGGAGCAGCGTCTAGCAAAGGCGGTGTGAGCGTAGAACATGTTCTAGCAGGGGTATTCGGGGCAGGTGGTTTGGAAATAGTATATGTTGTGTATGTATGGGGGAGCACTTGCGGACAAAGGGACGTCAAACAGCCTCCAGTAGAGATAGAGTAGGTGGTTACTAGTCTTTCCTTCAAAGTTATTCCATCGAGGGTTCGTTCCATCAGATTTCTTCCAATGAAAACATTTGCATCAAATGCATTTTTTTGGGGGGGTTCCCCCACACACCCCGTTTTGAACCCTTAAGAACCCACCCCAAACAAAATTAGCCCTTTACCCCCCGCAAAAATATACATTCGATGCACATTTTTTCGTTGAACAAAATTGGATGGAAAAACTCTTGATGGAACATTTTTCGATGGAAAGACTGCATACCAGCATAGGCATAGAATGGAAGTGGGTGCACGGAACAGCAGAGGTGTTGTGGTTGTGGAAAGCCTCTACAAGAGATGGCATGTTCATGGGACGTGTACACCCGAGACACACTGTGGAAGCGGTCGGTCCAAGGAACGATCTCCAGCAGGCGTTGTGAGTGTATGCAAGAGTCTTCAGGAAAGGTGAAGTGTAAATGGAACGCTATCCAGCAGAGGCAGCATGGATATCCAATGTTTAGACCATGTTTGTTTCCGGTGCATCCTTTTAAAAAGACTGTAGAGGAAATACCACCCAAAAGACAGAATAGCAGAAGCAGCCTGGAAGAGAGAAGTCGCGGGCATAGGGGAGCAGGTAAGCACGTGTGTGTGTGTGTCTGTGAGCATGCATGTGTCGGAAGTGTCAGGGACCATGATTGTGTTGGAAAGGGGTTAAGGGAGGGGAGTTCTGGGAGGCAAACCCCTGATGGAAAGAACATTGCAGGAGCAGGCAACTGTGGTAGGGGCATGTGCAGGTATATTTGCTTCAGAGTACAGTGGGGGAGCAGCACTGATAGGGATTTGGGGGGGTGGGTGATGGCACAACACAGCAAAGCACGTCCTTTGGAGGCCACTGTGGGATGGCCAAAAAAGGGCAGCCTTTTGAAGAAGCTGCCTCCATTGAGCCAGATAAAGGCCTCATTATAAGAATGCCGGTAGGGCCACGGATCCCCAGGCAGACCTGACCTGCCGAGAGTTTAGGACCCTACTGGCATGTCTCTCACTGAAGCACCAGCACCGTTAGCAACAGTGCCGATGCGTCAGTGTCCCATTCCCATAGTAGGACTCCATGGGAATAGGGATTTACTGTTCTGTCGCCACTTGTGATATCCCGGTAGCACCGGCGGGTTACCGCCAACCTCGTAATGACACACCTATCATGCGCTTGAAACACTTTGAGAGGTGGAGTGTCCTGGAGTAGCCTTCAGAGTAGATGATGGCACAGGCCAAAACATTATGAGAATTTCAGGGGGCACTGGTGCAGGTGCAGGGGATCCTCAGACATCGCCAGGTGAAGGTAAAGAAGGAATTTCATTGGGGTCTGCACTGATACAACAGGTATGGATTTGGTGGATAGGTCAGCTCTCGCAGTAGTCACGCTTTCTGTTATTTCAAGAAATGAGTCAGCCCCTAGATATGTGGCTTGAGTCACTGCTAGAGAATGCATAAGAAAGAGCTTGTAAAGGGTGTCAGGTCAGAAAGGCGCAGGGCGAGAAGAACATGCACACCGTGGTTTAGAGAAGGGCGAGGAATAGCAGCTGGATCAGAGTCGGGGAAGAGGGTGGCCGTGATGTGGAGAAACAAAAGCAAAGAGCCAGGAGGAGGCTAAAACTAATGAACAACTAGAAATGACAGAGAGAATAATGAGAATTCTCCTGTAAACAGAAGAAAAGCTGACAACGCACGTCAAGGAAAGAGAAATGCGGGGCTGGAGTAAAGCAAACAAGACGATGGGTTGGGGTAGAGTAGCGGCTACATCGTTTTTCTCATTCCCTTGATGTGAGAAGTGCACATTTTCATTTAAATGTTGTGCTGTGTTTTGTCCTAAAAATGTTAATCACTTTTTGTACACCGTTTCAATGGTTTGGTGATGGGTGTCATTTTCAGGTGCCAACGGCAAAGCTGTTGAGACTTGTGTCATGACGCACACTCTCTACGTTCGGCGAATGTGGAAAACCTCCCTGCCATTGTATTCAATAGTAAAATCACAGCTGACACTACATCCCATGGGCGGGGTTGTGTGTGGTGACATGAAGCTACTAAATTAAGGGTGTGGAGGATGTTGCAATATCCCTGAGGGTATCAACATTGGTACATCATGAATAGACTTAGTAAAAGACTTATGTTCTCTGCAGTGAACAGAAGTCTTGTTTACTTTGCCCATGCTTTATGAAATAGTGTGCACACTTTAATTTGCACTCATTTTAAAGCATTAACAGGTAAATTATGACATGTGCGCATTAAGTACTCTTTGTGAATTTACAGTGTCTTTTGAGATGGTAATGTCACCATCCGAAAACCACACTGCAGTACTTTCATTATTGTCTGCCACCCTGATCATTACATTTTCAGGCTTGGAAATGTGTCCAAGTTATGTCACAAAGAAACTTTCAGACTTTGAGACAGTTCTAGGTTTTTATCTTTGTTGTGGAGCTTAGGGTTGTCCCTCTCCTTCATGTGCCCAGGACCCTCCTCCCCAGCCCAGGCATCTGTCACCCCGAGTTAGTGCTGGCAAATGGTAACCACTACCATCTAGTTTCTGACTTCGACTTCTGATGACTCTCTAAATTGCAGGCTTTCTAATCTCCTTCAGGTACTTCCTCGCTGTTGCTACTCTAACCAAAGGTTAATGGTCATATAGGATTTTGGACAGTGCCTTACACTTGCTCTGTATTATTCAGCCTAGGTCAATCGTGCCCACTCAGCTTTTCTTTTCTACTCTTACTACCACTCCATCCAAAAACTCCTCCAACACGTTTTCCATCCCTCAGATGTTTCACTCCTCCTGTTCCGTGCCTTCACCCTTTGATGTAACCACCCCTCCCACTTCACTTCACTAGCCCCCTCTCTACTACTACTTCCCTTTACACACCTACTCCCACTACTGCACTCATCCTCCCACTACTAAACTCCTTCCCCCATTACTACACTACTCCTCTCACGACTACCCTTCTCCTCCCATTACTATACTCCTGTTACCACTAGTCCACACTCCATACATCCTCTGCCCTCGTACCACTATGCCTTCAAATACATTACTTACCCTAACTTTCCTATCACTCTCTCCACACAAACACGCACACTCACATCACAATACTATTGCACTCTCTAAGCTAATACCACACCTTCTCCAATAAATGCCCTCACGCTCTACGCTTAACTCAGCGTGTTCCTGTTGATATCCCCCATAATGCTATTTCCCCTATAATGCCATTTGGAATGTCATTGTGAATCCGTTTTCTTATGTATGTGCTCATGGGCTTTGCAAAGAGAACACATGGGGTAAAGCTGGTCATGACTTCCCACATCCACTGAATTTCAAGGGTTTTGCTGCATTAAATATGCTCAGCTTAACTGCATCTTAACTACATTTCTTTCAGTGAATTTTCGAGGATTTTGTTACACAATAGTTTCTTTTATGGGCCACTAGCCATGACCTTCGGCCATGTCCACGGTACATGTTCCCCCAATATGTTTCTTCTGGGCCCAGTAGGTGGCCACTGCCTTTGGCCATGGCAACTAAACATGTATTTCAGACTCAGTAGCAAGGACCTTAGTCCCTTGCTAGTGAGCACGGCTTTCGGCTATTCCCACTTTATATCTTAAACCACTACCAGGCCACTATCATGGCCTTCGGCAATGTGCACTGTACACGTTCCCCCAATATGTTTCTTCAGGGCCCAGTTGGTGACCACGGACAAAGGCTGTGGGCACTATACATGCATTTGGGCCCACTAGCCAGGGCCATTCGCCCTGGCCAGTGAGCACGGCCTTCGGCCATGACGGCTGTATATTTTAAAACACTACCATGCCACTAGCTATGGTCCGCAACTCACTGTAGCTGTAAAATCCCTTTTTGGCTGTGCCCACGGTACATGTCCCCCCAATATGTTTCTTTTTGGCCCACTCTAAATGTCTTTAAGGCCCACGAGGGCAGCAGTGCCCACTGATATATTTTAAAACACTACCAAGCCACTAGCCATGGCCTTTGGCCATGTCCACTGTACATGTTCCCCCAATATGTTTCTTCTGGACGGCCGTGGCCACGATATGTGACTTTCGGCCCGACTCTGCAGGGCCTTCAGCCATGCCTACTGTATATTTTACCGCAGAGTGTCCGCTCAGATCAACGGTTTTCATGAAATTAATTTACATGTTCCTTTGGCAAGTTTTAAAATGGTGAACCTTATCATTTTTGCAGGTATTACACACCTCGCATCCTTCAATCCATAGCGAATCCTCCCTTTCTTCCAAGGACGAACAACAATTGTGCCTTCTTATGCCTTCTTAGGTGAGCGTATGCTTAGCTTCCCTTTGGTGAAGGAAAGCCACAAATCAAAATCATACTGTACAGGATGCCTCGGTGTGAGCAGTCCACAAGCAACATCAAACGCAGTGAGTGACCTTCACTCCATGGTAGCGATTAGCCCGGCCATCCAACGTGGCATTCAAACTAAGTTCAGAAAATAAACGACTTGTTTGCTGGCATCCACCAATGCCGCGCTATGGTGAATACTTTGAGACATTGACAATTCATAAATCCAAGTGCCCTTTCATCTCCACTGAACTGCCCGTGCACTAACAAATGTTCGAGCAGAGGCGGTATATCCCGCCCCCCCTGCACCATTCTCGTAAAATGTTCACTCTCCCTCTCCCAGCGCTACGCACAGCCAGTCCCCATTACCTCTGTCAGCTCGACGAGTCTCCTGTACTCACCGAAATGCAGCTATTCATTTTAGCGAGTATCGAGACTTGACAAAATGTGCTCATCCAAGAATGTGACACCAAGGCCTACTCCAACCTTAGTGCCCCATCCATCTCTGCTGAACGACTCATGCCCTCTCTACCCCCTTGCAGCCAGGCCGCGGTCCCCTAAACCCATGCCCCCTATTCCCTTTTAACTCATCTGATGGGGACCCGATGGGGACTGGCATAGGATTGGCAGCTTCTTTACCTAGAGAGACTCTAGAAGTGCGTTCGGATAGGAAGAATTTCACCCAAAGGGTGCCATCTTTAGAAAAATTAAAATCATTAGCTAGGGTAGTGCACAATTTATTGTGATCCACAAGGTCGAACGCTGCAGAAAGGTCTAACAACAGGAGTATGCAGAGTCCCTGATGGTATCCATCTGGATCTTCAGGTCAAGGAGTGCCATTTCTGTGCTGTGGTTAGGCCTGAATCCAGATTGTCTGGCTCCAAGGAGCTGGTTTTCTTCAAGGTGGGCTTGGATTTGTGTGTATGCTATTTTATCTATGATTTTAAGCAAGAACGGGACCGTGCTTAATGGTCGGTAGTTCGTGGACATGGTTGGGTCAAGGGTTGTTTTTTTGTAGAAGTGGGGTGACACACGCTTCTTTGATGCTGGCCGGGACCATGTTTGAGTTAAAGGAGGCATTGACAAAGTTGGTTATGATAGGGGAGAGGGTGGGTGCGCATAATTTAACTAAGTGGGCTGGGACGTTATCATTTTGCACCAATACGGTTAGTAATGTTCGATATTGCACACCATCTATGCCGAAATGCAACTTCTTGGGCCTGTACTTCAGGCACATATTGTGGAACACCTCCAAATCTCCAGTGTGACAGAACTCTGTGAGTCCCTTCAGGTCTCTTGAAAGAGTTTTATGAAACATGATCTTCTCAAGAGCTTGGTGTGGAGGTGAAGATGGAACCAACCACTTCTTCTTGCGTTCATGTTCCTCCGATAAAAGTCCATGTGCACATTGGTGAAAATATTGGTTCTCTGTCCACGAATGAACATTGGAACAGTGGTGCATCAATGAGCGCAATTTTTCTAGCAGAATTTACACAGACCCATCACAAGTTTTGGAGCTTCACTAAAGATGGTTGCTGAAAGACTGGGACCACTGTAAAATATGTTCAGAACCCTTTTCATTACCAGCAGCTGTGATTTTTTTTTTTTTTTTTTATTGATTGATTTGGCAAAGTGCCATACATCAAACTGATGGCACATGTTTGGAAACTGCTCTTGCATGGCCTTGGCTATTGAAACATGTCTGTCAGTGGCTATGAGGTCTATTTGCATTCCCCTCGATTGAAGATGTTCGAGGGATTTTATTAAAGCAAGTTTCTCCATGCCCACTGAGGATTTACTTTGGGACACCTGCTTGACCTCCAAACTCACAATTCTTTTATTTTTCATGTCCTGAAATTGGTATGTGCAGTACTTTGCTGAAAATCCAGGGCTGTCACACTGTCCATCACCAGCTGGCCTGAACGGTTTGCCAGAGAATGTCCTTTCAATAGACATTTGTTCAATTTTCCAGGCTTCACTAATAGCGGGGAATAAAAATTATCTTTGATATTTGCAGTACTGCGTTTTAGCAAGGAACTGAAGTCCCACAAATTGACAGAAACTGGACAACTTACTAAAACTAGAGCCACCGAAAAGTAAAGTTGAAAATTGCTGCACAAAGTAGATGTCCACCAGGCACCTTGCCCAGCATCGGTTGAGCGGACCATGAAAATGTATTATGGAGCTGGGCACAAGGTGGCTTGGGTTTTCAGGTTAGTGCCTTGTGATACACAAGTCACATTCCCCAATGGCTCCCCGCATATTTTCCCCCTCACTGGATGGCACATTTTAGCATCAGTATAATCTCTACCAGGCAGCTGTCGAATACAATGGGCCTCATTACGAGCATGGCGGTAACCGTGCCTGTATGGCAGGCACGGCTACCACCATGCTCGCTACCGGCAGCGCCTCCCGCGATTGGGCAATAACCGGCCCATTACGAGATGAAGGGGCCGGTAATTGCCCATTCGCGGGTGGTGGTAATGCTGGGCTCCCGATCCCCATTCTGCCACATAGGGCACAATGGGGGTGGGGAGCATGGTTGCACCAGCACCGGTCATAACCTGGCGGGCTGTCAGGAATCCGCGAACAGAACTTGTAATGCAGCGGCCCGGTATGAACAGTGCCGGTGCCTTACCGGCACCGTTCATACCGTGGACGCCACCCTTATAATGAGGCCCAATGTATTTGTGCTCCATTATTAGACAATCGTCCTGCATGAATGTTGTTTGTGACTCAACTGTGATGGACATATCGGCCAAACTAGACACACTGTAGTTGAGATCTTTGGCAAGTTCTTCGGTCGATTGCATTGAGACTTCAGTCTCTGTTATTTCAGCATGTGTTATTTGCACCAAAATTGGAGAAACCATCAATATCAATGGTTTATTGCGTGGATTTTTTTGCGGGTGTAGATTGTGTCAAGTGGTCAGCGAGTATATCAAAAGCATCTTCATTATATTCAGTTTCATCTTCATCTTGTCGAGTTCTCACATTGTAGCAATGGTCCAACAACACTTTGCTGGCTTCGCCGGTCATTTTCAGTCCATTTAGTCAAAATGGACAATTAGCATATCACCTGATTGATGGCAAGTGTACTCGATCAGAGATCACCGTGCAAAGCATACTGATTGTAATGTTGCACTTAAACATTTTGCAATATATTCTGCATTAGTGTAGAAATTGTAACATTAGAACTGAAATGATAAAAGTTTGAAACAGTGCACATTCATATGAATGTCACTGTCTAATAGTATCTGATGTAGGATTTACTTTCTTTTATTCAAGGGAACTGTCAGTACGCATACCTCATACTCTGGACCAGCTCCAAAGGATGATGTAAGCCCGTCGGGGGAAATGGCGGTGTGTGTTGGCATCCCGTAGGGCTTTCCCTGCCCCCAGGATCACTGGAACTGCTGCCGTCATTTGGCCACGCCCCCTTTTGCTTAAAAACGAAGCCACTAAGCCCACCAGGGTGGAAGGCTGTCGGGGGAAAGGGCGGTGGGTGTTGGCGTCCCGCAGGGTGTTCGCGGCCTGAGTGGGTGAGAGCCGCTCCATCATACACCCTGCCCGATCCCTCCCCCTGCACAGACCTGAAGAAGAAGGCCGCTCCCTGACCCCTGCCGCTGCGTGGCATTCGCCTCAGACGTCCAAGAAGGTACCTGTTTTCTGCTTCTTTTTCTCAGCCAGCCTGTGTGCCCCTAAAACTGCTTAAAAAGATAGGTGTTCTGCCATTCTCGTTGATCCTATGCCCCCTGGATCCAGGCCTGACTTCAATGGACTCTACTATTGGACTCTTCTTAGACTCTTAGACCTACACGGTGTCAGTACAAAGTGAACCCCGGCGGTGCCCCTACTGTCCGTTGACTGCCTGATTGGTGAAAGGTGACTTACTGTGTCCTTTGAGTCACTCCTTTGGAGCACTCTCTGGGGGTCAATATGCCTGAGGCCTATGGCAAAGACAGTGGGGGGTACCCTGCCCGCACAACCCCTGTGCTCCATGGTCCTGAGCTTGGCATGGGCCCTGCAATAGGTGCCAAAGTGAAAAATTAGGCAACTGAAGAGGAATATGGATCTGGTAAAACAAAGTTGCCCATGCTTCACATGGTGTGTTAGGGGCTTCTTCTGAGGACATAGCACCCATAGCACCCGCAGCCTTCGGGGATGCTCATATGTTGATTAAAGAGATCCAGCAATTTTTGGGCAGCCCAGGGGGAGGGGTCCTGTCACCCTGATGCAAGACATGGCTGCACTAGTTGCTGAGTCCCTGCCCAGCACACTTAGTGCTGTGGTGAACGCTGTTGGTTCAACTCCCTGTTCAGCTCACCCCCGTTCCTTGGCATATGCTGTACAGTCACAGTAAGAAGTGTGGGAAGAGCTTCCTCCAGCTTTAGAGCTTACTGCGACGGTCCCGCCCGCTGCTAAATCACCTATTGGGCAAGGGGAGAGTGCTGCCCCCGAAAACGCACCACCTATACCAGTCGTTGGAGAAGGCCCATGTGTGGTATCTTCAAGTGGAGTGGGGGCCCTGATGCCACTAACGGGGGCTTTCTGCGACTTAGTTACCTTAACAACAACTAAACACCTAACAGACACAGCCATGGGGCTTGAGGGAGGGTTGGATGCGGTCCCAGTATCTGCACAACAGCTCTGTGTCACCCCTCCCCTTGATCAGTATGCCTGGATCAGCTGCCATCCCGACACCCAAACCAATGCTTATCTCTGCCCCAGAAAGGAATGAGGCAGGGGGAATGAGTCCTTCTGTATGCTGTTGCAACTGCAACTTGGTCTTGGCCGAACTCTTGCACATTAAGGCTCTCCTGCTAAATTTCATTAAAGGGGATGATTCCACAACTGCTGCAGGGGAACCAATAAGTAATCATGGGGATGTCGGGCATGTCTTGAATCACCCCACCCCCGCCCCTCTTATTGTACCAAGGGCCCCCAATTACCCCCACCCAAATACACACAGGCAAATAGAGCTCAACTCTCTGAAGGCAAATGCTCATACCAAGCCCCTTCATTTCACACAAGTCCAAAAGGGGTGGTTGCACTGTGATGCCTCAGCGAGGCTGTCTCCCTCAAATTTGCACCCTCTTCCAGTCATGCACCCCATGCCTCTGGACTCTGGGATCAACATACTGCGCAGAGCCCCAAAACCACTCTCAAGTCGCCAAGAACCCAGGGAAGCACTTCTTAACAAAACTCTACATTGGCTGAAAACTATAGGTGGATGCCCATTTGTGACCAAAGAACACATTGTCAACTGTGCTCGAACATCCATACATGGGGAGGATGATACTGTTGAACTAAAAACTCTGTAACAATGCTGTGGCCAGAGACATACTGAAAGCCTACAATTCTTGTATCCCCTGGGCTAACAGTGTAATCGAAATGGATTTGCACCCCAGGGCCCCCAGGCCTCTGGGTCCGGTTTGACAGGTGGAAATGCCACCCTTCTGGGGGGAAAGTGGGCTAATAGACTTTCTCACAATCACCAGTATCTACAGCGTGGTAACGTCTAAATTGGATAAATGGCTGAGGGTGCTGGACCTAATTTTGCTCTCCGAGATTTTCTTGACAAATTGCTTTCTACCCTGGTTGTTTTGAATGTTGATTTTGTTTTGTACTATAATTGTGATGTTGATTTGTATACTTTCATGGCTATTTTGCAGAATAAAGTTATGTTGATGATGATGTAATTGTAGTCGAAGTACCAGAATCCCCCTGGAATAGAGTACTTGTTCAAGTATGGATGAAAACAGCAAAATTTAACAGAGATAATAGGATGCAGACAATTGAACATATAGATAGAAACCCATAAATGACACATAATGTAAACCAATGACAGGCTACATAAACAATTTCATATAATTTTAAATTCCAAGCATAATACATTCGTGTAATTGAAAAGCGCAATGAAACTACCTAATAGGCGCTCGAAGTTGCTGTTGACTCTGGAAAAGAAATGGATTCAGAATCTTGCGCCTTCATTTTCAGTGCATTGTCACGAAGTGATAAAAGGGAAAATTAGATTTGCATTAGATATGTGGGAAGATCCAACTCTCGATAATATGAACTTCTGCAAGTCTGTATGGCTCACCATTGGTATACTGGAAGTGTCGGTTGCGTCGTCACTTGCAAGGGTCTGTTCTTCGTCAGTATGCTCTCCTAAAGACAGTGACATGTGAAGCAACCGATTACGACAAGATTATGCTTATTTCGAAGGGGTCTATGGCATAGTTTTCTATGGTCATAATTACTTTCTATGATGCTCCTAAAACCAGGGACAGATGTCTAGCAAAATGTGGTATAGTTATAAAGTAATACAATCTGGTAAATATGCAAAGTTTAGTAAGAAACATTTACACCGAAAGCACCAATCCTGTCATGTAGTTACATGTTCAGTACTCCAAGGTCTACAGCTAATTCATCATCTGGGACTCACCTGGACCAGCGTGTGCATGGATATTGGAATTGCATATGGAAGCAATTTGCAAGACGTTCTGAGTCGATGCTTTTTTGTGTACTGCGATTGGTCGTACATATCCGGGGTAAAGTGCAGGCTGCAGATGTGGAATCGATTGGCCCTCAGTTCTCCAAAGACATCCTGGGCTCTACTTTCAAGCTGGCCCACCGGAAACCCACAATACTGAACCCATTCTCCTATTAGATCAATATTCCTCGGGAATGTATACATGATTGTGCCCTTACATTTGTCATGGCGCTTAGAATGGCAATCTAAAACCATGCAAGCAGGCAATCTTGAAAAATCTGTATAAAAAAAGTACACATAATTATAAAAAAATTCTACTGAATGCATGAGATTGATAGAATTATATCAAAGTTTTCTATGCAATTCTATGCAAAAGGAAACATTCTTATTGACATGGTCTGAGAAAGATGCAATTCTATCACAACTAACAGTGAGGAAATCCTAATAATCGAGATTTGAACACTTTAAACAGTAGACAATGATAAAGTCATTGAGATGAACGAACATTACTAGACTGGGTACATTTGTTCGAAATAGATAGACATTTTGAGATCAGAAAGAGATGATTAGGTGACCGTCCCTTACCTTGACCAAGAAACAGATTCAGCAAGCAGAGTAGTTAGCAGCTGGAGAACAGGTAGCACGATCACAAGTTGCCTTCCAGTGCTCACAGATGTTCTCAGGATAAATATCAACGGGTTTATAAAGAATTAGAAAAGTGGGTGTGTATATGAATGAGTGACATGTTTCTGGGGTGGTCTGAATCGGGGGAGTCTGGAGGCACATGGTCTGGGGAGGCCATGTGTACAATGGCGACTGTGCAGAAGATGCCGTTGAAGCGTACATGGTGTTTGGTACCTTGGCCGTTCCCATCCTGCCAACCCCCTCGGGAGCGCACGGCCACAGGTGCAAACTGCCATTGATAGTGGAGGGGGGATGGATGGCCAAGAGGTGTGCAGAAAAGGGCCCGTAACACTACTGAATGGGGACAACCCACTTATGTGGATTGCAGGGGCGCGGTCTGCTTCAGGGGTGCCTGCGAGGAGACACTGGGTCTGGGGAGGCCATGTGTACAATGGCCCCTGTGCGGAAGATGCCTTTGAAGTGTACATGGTGTTTGGCACCGTGGCCATTCCCACCCTGCCAGCACTGCCAGGACAACTGAGCGTGTCCTTGATTCACTGAAAAATTGAAACAACTATTCATAAAAGTTCATTTGTATTTTATTTTGTTGCTGATGTTGATGGCACAAATGTACTGCACATTGTATACTTCGGTTGCAGCACAGTGTGGGAAAAACCCCTGTACTGACCGCTGTCACTGGGGAATTTGGCTCGAATGGCACCAACGACACAGGTGGGTATTACTCGTCGAACGTGGTATCCAAGCCTCCCATGAAGCCACCATGTAAACACACAATAGGCCACCAGCCTGTACCACCTGTGGAAGAGCAACATACAAACTTTAGGCATGATGTTAAATTAACATGATAAGTTTATCATACCTTAGTTGAAAATGCAATCTTGTATCCTATGGCATAGTTGCCAGTACAAATGTTACTTCATGGATCAATCCACTTGGGTTTTAAAGTCTAGATACATTACAAAAGTGAACAACTATGGATTCCATAACGTTTGGGGCACAGAGAAATATTGTTTCTTGGTTGTACGTGAAAGACACATAAGATGACTACTACGATTTCCCCAAATCGCAAGAGATGTATTGAATTGCCACACTGCATTAATTTGGCAGTGATAGATCAAAGTTACGACAATATAGGAGACAAACATAAAATGTTAGTGGCCTAAGTGACATCACATCTAAAGTACACTTACTCAATATTTGGATTGCGAGGGCAAACTCTTGCGCGAAATTCGTGCATAAGCACCATCATAATCCTCAACATGGACCTTGTGAGGCAGGCTGCCCTGAAGTCATGCAGCTCGGTAACGCATAGAGGCCGTGTCTCGTCTTCCGATATGTAGGCCAAGCATCCAGAGTTTTCTCTGTAGCAGCAGTTCTCCTCCTCGGTTGGCATGACCTTGCACCGATTGCAGGTACACCAGGTGCAAACGTCTTCCATGTGACTAGGCTCAGGATCTTGATCTGGTGATTCGTCCTCCCAACTGTCGTCTGATGCCCCATCGTTTCCGCATCCTTCTCTTTCAACTAATTCCACCTCGGAATACTCTGGCTCATACTGGTAGGGCTGTATTGTTGCCATTATTCGACTAGCAAGCACTAGCATCTGTTCTCATGGTCTATGAGCAACGAAGATAGCTGAACAGATATGACATGATATGGCATTTATAACACGCCTATACACAAGTGTTTCAAGGCGCGACAAGGCAAGGGAGGGGGAACAGAGGGAAGACAGACAACGATCCTATTAGGCCAGGTGTCATTCAGATTGCAGAGCAGAAACGAGTCACAGGATACACAGAAAAAGACAGTGAAACGATTGAAAAAGCAACTCTGATGTTGTCTGATGATTAGCGGTCTGTTTGTACTTATTGAGGAAAGAGACGCCCTGTCATTTCGATGGAGATGCGTCATTTGCTGTGCGTACAGAGAACGTTGACACAAGACGTGCATTCGCATTGTGAAATGGGCCGTACGCGTCTAGTGATGTCAGCTCCGGGGGCGGGGGATATGTGTTAGTGCCCCGAGGGCAGTTCACCTTAGGGCGATGAGGCAACAGATAACATTAGCAAAAGATGGCCGCGCCCTGCTGCCTGATTGCGCATGTGTAAAAGTGAGGAAAACTAAGGTATGGTGCATAGGAAATGTTTTTACAATCGATCAACGTATGCTTAAAACCACATGCTCGAACACTCGGGATAATAATATTTTTGAGCGCACTATTCCTTTAAGTAGAATATGCAACAGCAACGTAAATATATGTAGATCCTTTTATGTATTTTATGGTGATTTACTAATGATGATTTTATGTTTGTATTTGCATTTATACATGTCTTTGTATTTGTTTTATGTGCTAAAAGTTTTTTTTTTTTTTTAAATAACTAAATGCACAATAAAAGACAAAAAAATTGTATCATAAACAGAGCCAGAAAAGGAAGAGAGGGAGACGAAGATCTGGGAGTCAGCAGAGTAGATATGAAAAGAAAGGCCAAAGGAAGAAACAGTAGAAGCGGGGGGAGGATTGAAGAGAAAAAGGTAGATGCCCCAAGATATAGCCTAAATCCCAGTAACATAATAGGACATATGTGTCTTGTCTAGCTACAATGTCCGTCGATGTTTCATGATCCACCCACGTTGCCATCCACGTAAAAGAGGATAGCACATACCATCCAGGTCAATGGAGAATCGCACCGAGGTAACGCGCTTCTCTTGGAAGCAAGACCACGCAAAGCAACAGACCGACTCAAGTATGGTATTAGGTACATTGTAAAAAAACAATGAAATAAGTAACCTACCAGACCCTAACACGTTGGATTAATTGTTCTTCATGCTCTAGGAGCGGCACTTACCAGGTCCCTCATTTGGGTTCATCCCTTTCCCAAGGTGGCTTGTGTACAAACAACATGCTCCCTCCAGGTAACAACATTCTCCCCGCAGGCCATTGCCCCGACCTCCACTGCCTGTCTCTGTTAGTATTCTTTCTTTCTTCACTGTTGGTGATTGCAAGGGCCCCTGTAGAACACATCATCAAAATATCTGGTCCTTCTTAAAAGGAAGTCCAGAGGGTGCAAAGGCGTCCCCCGCAGCACTTCTTTCTTATTGAGAATGCCGTACAATGGTTGTAAAATACATTGGGCCTCATTATGAATGTGGCGGTAAGGCAACAACGGCGCTGGTAGTGCTACCGGCGCTGTTGTTACCATACCGCCACATTACGAGTTCTGCTTGCGGGTGCTGCTCTACACGCCTGGTCAGACCAGGCATGCAGAGCGGCACCCGCGAGCAGAACTTGTGATTGAACCGGCACCGTTTTAAACGGTGCCGGTGCAACCATGCTCTCCACCCCCATTCTGCCCTGTAGCCCGGCCATACCGGCACCCACGAATGGGCAATTACCAGCCCATTCAACTCGTAATGGGCCGGTAATGGCCCATTCGCGGGTGCCGTGCCCGTAGCGAGTTTGGCGGTTGTTGCGCCCTTATTAAGGGCACGGCTACCTCCAAACTCGTAATGAGGCCCATGATCTTGTTCTAAGACTCAATATAACTTTGTATTTCCCAGAAAAGAAATTATGAGCAGGAAGACCAACGTTTCATGGGATGCACAGCTCTAATTGCAGGCAGCCTTTTCTCAAGCTACCCTCCCGTGTGCACAGCGTGAAACGAGACAATGAACAATGGAGAGTCTCTGAACAAGCAAACGCACCTGTGTTTGTGATGCTTTCCTTTTGAAGTTAACAGACCTTAGAGTAGGAGTCTGGAGCCTGTGCCTCGCCAGAGGTTTTGTACTGCGACTCCCATGACACCTCACCATTGACTATGCTGGCTAGGGCTAATGGGAGTTGTAGTCCAAAACATCTGGAGAGCCAAAGGTTTCAGACCTCTGCAGTGGTTTGTTATCGGTGGCTGCATTGCATTTGTTTGGTTTTTTAACACATTGCACTGATTATTTTTCAATTTGCTATTTTTAATTAACAATACACTGTAACTATACTTTTTAAGAAACAGGTAAGGTGTTTTATCTGCAGCATATAGTTTAGCATGGGTTTGTGGACTCCGGGGAACAGGTAGTGCTCTCAGAGATCTCCATTGCAGTCTATACGGCAGTGCCAGAGCCCTCACAGGTCTCGCTTTTATCCAGCAAAGAATTCAGGTGGCTGAAGGGAAGAAAGACATGGCGAGGACACTCATGCTGCTTGGAATGAAAGGCTGGCCCAGGCGCAATAGAGAACTAAGGAGGCAGTACTCGTGGAGGATTGCACCTTTCCGCAGTTCTATGTTCTTTCATCCCCAGTATTTTTTCACAGATTTTTTTGCCAAAAGATTTGGCTGAAAGCATCAAATATTTTTTATTTTTTTTATTTGAGGCGTGGGGGGCCCAAACCCCCTTCCCTATTATTTATTCCCCAGTCCCCACCCTACCTCTTACATGCACCCCCTCCATATTGTTCAACAATTTTTTTCGGCAAAAAGTGTAGCGGAAAAAAGAAGGCTGATGGATAAATGTCGTACTCTTTCTGCTGGAGCTATATGTGGAGCGGGATGAAACCCAAAAAGGGCATGCGTGCTGGATCCCTAAATGTGCTGGAATTGGGCCTGCTTTCCACAGATATGGAATCCGGCAAAATGTGATTTTGAACCTGAGGAAACCAAAAGCCCACGTGCAGGGCCAGGACGCTGCATTACACAGCGCAGGCTGCAACAGTCAGCTGTTTCCCAGCAGTCACAGACTTTCTGAGCTCAGAAAAGCTGTGGTTCACCTTGGGCCGCATTACAATGTTGCCGGTCCAGAAACAAGGTTGCCGGTTTCCGGACCGCCAAACTACAAGTCTGCCTGCCAGAGCCGCTGTGCCTGACAGGTCTGACCCTGCCGGGCACATCTGCCACAGTAGGCAGACTTGTCACAGGAGCACCGGCACCGTTGAAAACGGTGCCGGTGCTCCTGTGTCCCCACTCCCATAGGACTCTATGGGAATGGGGATTAAGATATGTACTGGCGCCTGACTTCCCGGCCGCCGGACTTGTAATAGCCCGGTGGCACCGGGAGGTAAGGTGCCGGTAAATTATTACGGGTCCTGCGGCAACCCGCCGGTAGCACTGGCAGGGCTAACCCCACTGGTAGCACTGGCAAGGTTACCCCCACTGGTAGTATCGGAAGGGTTACCCCCACTGGTAGCATCATCAGGGTTACCCGCCTTGGTAGCATTGGCAGTGTTACCCCCACTGGTAGCATCAGCAGGGCTACCCCCACTGGTAGCACTGGCAGGGTTACCCCGACTGGTAGCATCGGCAGGGTTACCCCCACTGGTAGCATCGGCAGGGTTACCCCCAGTGGTAGCACTGGCAGGGTTACCCCCACTGGTAGCATCAGCAGGGTTACCCCCACTGGTAGCACTGGCAGGGTTACCCCCACTGGTAGCATCGGCAGGGTTACCCCCACTGGTAGCACTGGCAGGGTTACCCCATTGGTAGCATCGGCAGAGTTACCCCCACTGGTAGCATCATCAGGGTTACCCCCACTGGTAGCACTGGCAGGGTTACCCCCACTGGTAGCATAGGCAGCGCTACCCCCACTGGTAGCACTGGCAGGGTTACCCCGACTGGTAGCATCGGCAGGGTTACCCCCACTGGTAACACTGGCAGGGTTACCCCCACTGGTAGCATCGGCAGGGTTACCCCCACTGGTAGCACTGGCAGGGTTACCCCCACTGGTAGCATCGGCAGGGTTACCCCCACTGGTAGCACTGGCAGGGTTACCCCCACTGGTAGCATAGGCAGCGCTACCCCCACTGGTAGCACTGGCAGGGTTACCCCCACTGGTAGCATCGGCAGGGTTACCCCCACTGGTAACACTGGCAGGGTTACCCCCACTGGTAGCATCGGCAGGGTTACCCCCACTGGTAGCACTGGCAGGGTTACCCCCACTGGTAGCATCGGCAGGGTTACCCCCACTGGTAGCACTGGTAGGGTTACCCCCACTGGTAGCATCGGCAGGGTTACCCCCACTGGTAACACTGGCAGGGTTACCCCCACTGGTAGCATCGGCAGGGTTACCCCCACTGGTAGCACTGGCAGGGTTACCCCCACTGGTAGCATCAGCAGGGTTACCCCCACTGGTAGCACTGGCAGGGTTACCCCCACTGGTAGCATCGGCAGGGTTACCCCCACTGGTAGCACTGGCAGGGTTACCCCATTGGTAGCATCGGCAGAGTTACCCCCACTGGTAGCATCATCAGGGTTACCCCCACTGGTAGCACTGGCAGGGTTACCCCCACTGGTAGCATAGGCAGCGCTACCCCCACTGGTAGCACTGGCAGGGTTACCCCGACTGGTAGCATCGGCAGGGTTACCCCCACTGGTAACACTGGCAGGGTTACCCCCACTGGTAGCATCGGCAGGGTTACCCCCACTGGTAGCACTGGCAGGGTTACCCCCACTGGTAGCATCGGCAGGGTTACCCCCACTGGTTGCACTGGCAGGGTTACCCCCACTGGTAGCATAGGCAGCGCTACCCCCACTGGTAGCACTGGCAGGGTTACCCCGACTGGTAGCATCGGCAGGGTTACCCCCACTGGTAACACTGGCAGGGTTACCCCCACTGGTAGCATCGGCAGGGTTACCCCCACTGGTAGCACTGGCAGGGTTACCCCCACTGGTAGCATCGGCAGGGTTACCCCCACTGGTAGCACTGGTAGGGTTACCCCCACTGGTAGCACTGGTAGGGTTACCCCCACTGGTAGCACTGGTAGGGTTACTCCCCACTGGTAGCATCGTCAAGGTTACCGCAGGACTCATAATGCGGCCCCTTGTCATTTGTTGTTTTGAACTTAAGTCAAATGAACGGTAGATGGTGGCAGGCCCAACAGCGAGCGGATACTTCTGAGCTGTTATGTTACCTCTTAAGAGGTGCAAATGTTGCGTGATACACAATATGCGTAAAGGTACATATCGTGTGACAATGACTGAAAGCAGGTGCGTGTTTGTCAGCTGTGTTTCTTTCCAGAGGTGATATTTTTATACGCACATGAATCCGCAGGCTTGTAATTGTGGGTTTCCATTCAAGGAGGTGCAAAAAAACTAGAATCATTCTTTTTATCTCACGAGATTGTCGTGATAGTGTATGGTATTATTTCTGCACTTTTCGAGCAACTTTCTAAGAGGTGGCGTTATCCCGGTGCTATCATTTTAACGATTTCTACAAGCCCATCGCGTATGGCATGGCTGCGCCACTAGCCCCTCCTCCATCGCTCCCAAAGCGGAATCCCAGAGTATTTAGTTCTGTTCCAACTCTGATCCCTCGTGCATCCTCCTTAGCTTCATTATTTAAGTGGGAGCAGCTTGCGGGGTGTTCCTCGTGCAGGGCAGTGAATTGCACAGCTGTGATCAAGGTTATACGAAAGAAGCAGACTCTGATATTGAAACCGTCCTTTGTTCCCAAGGTTCTCAAAGTGGAAGAAGGTTGTGTTTATTTCAGGGAAGAGTAGGAGGCCAAGTAGTTCAGAGCTTTGTGAGCGCCCTGGTGAGGGTGGAGGCACACATCCTTTTTCAAACTAATGAATCATAAAAGATGGAAATGGAAAAGAGCAAAGAAGACATCAGAGGCAAAGCAAATGTTTTGAAAACTGAGAAGCACAATGAGATGGCCCATGCAATACCAAATTGGTACTACTATAGCTTTCACCCCCGCCTCTGGGGACGTACAGGACCGGTAATGGAGCCCAGGCAGGAATCAAGGGCCAGGGCCTGGTGGTGGCACTCTCAGTCTAACGTTCTACCCATGCTCGTCTCCCTTTTTTTAAAACACCCCCTTTCTTCGTTGTCAACCTTCATTTTAAACACCCCTTATTGCCGAAATCAAGGAGTGAGTAAAACAATTGCACCACCACTTATGTTTGACATTGTCTTACCTTCCAAGAGATAACTGGACATCTCTGTGTACTGCACTATTATTTTAACAACACAAAAGTCACTGGGTCTGATTCACACAAGCGTTTTATAACAGCGCAGCCCCATAGGAAAACGCTCTGTGAATCAGGTTTTCAAAAGCATCTTGTGAAGTTTGCAAGCATGCAATGCATTAGTAACACACTTTTGGTGCGTTAAATACAAATCAGGTTTATGTAGTGGGGGGATGGAGGGCTTTGGGATGCTAATGGGATGCTAATGTCCTCTCCAGCAAGTGCCTCTTTTCCTTTGCAGATGGGGAGCAGGTGCAAGTGGATCTAGGTCACCTGGCCTAAGCCCCGCCCACCTGCTGTCTTCCTGCCTGCCGCTCTTTTTTACCACTTAGCAAGCCCCGCCCACTTGGTGTCTTCCTGCCTGCCGCTCTTTTTCACCACTTAGCAAGCCCCGCCCACCTGGTGCCTTTCTGCTTGCCGCTCGTTTTCCTACTTAAGGAGCCCTCCAGTCTCTTTTCCTTTGCAGATGGGGAGCAGGTGCAAGTGGATCTAGGTCACCTGGCCTAAGCCCCGCCCACCTGGTGCCTTCCTGCCTGCCGCTCTTTTTCACCACTTAGCAAGCCCCACCCACCCTTTTCCAATTTCCTCCCCTTACTTTCTTCTATGCACTTACTCTATCAGAATTGTCCCTGGACCTAATATGGTAGAAACCTTGTCTGTTTCCTCCAACCTCCCATTACTGTTTTTTTCCTCCCCACCACCCCTCCAGCACTATCTGAAATGTCGTCATGCCTAGTATGATAGTCGCTTGTTTTGTTTCTCCCCTCCCTTTCTGCACCCCTCTCCCTCACCGCTTGTTTTCTCCGGCTCTACCAGAAATGTCGTTAGGCCTAGTATGGTAGTCACTTGTCTGTTTCCATTTCCTTCCCACTCTCCCCCTCCCTTCCTTATCTATGTCTTAGCTCTTGCACTATCTGAAATATCATCAGGCCGAGTACGATAGTTAATTTCACATCCTTACTGTTCATGGCCTGTAAGAATGTCATTGTATTTTCCCGTGGTCCCTCCCTTCCCTTGAAGCGCTTTGAAACACATTGTGTATAGGCGCTATATAAATAAACTATCATATCATATCATTTCCCAGTGAGCTGTGACTTCACAGAGAGGGAGGGGGCATTACGATGCCCCATTTCATACTTGTGTCTGCGGTAGTCCAGCAACAAAAGACCTGAAAGAAGCGGACATGGGGAATGTCCTGGGGCCCGTGAAGCCCTGCCATAACTTTTGCCTGCAGTCTACAAAATCAACCCTTTTGTTAGAATTTCACGGAGGCGGACCTCTGTGGTTTGCACCTCAAAATAGCACCCCTTTCTACATTTTTAGGGACGAGGATGCATACAGCAAAATTAGGTCAAGTGCCACCTCCGGGGGCCACGACGAGAGCTCAGGGCTGTTACTGCCTCTCTATGCCCCTCAACATGGGCTGATAACTAGTCACACTCCAGGGCTCCATCCAAGGTGTTGATAGTTATTTGTTTTTTTTTCATGGTAGATGTGTTTTGCATGAACTGCGCAAGCCCAATCTCCCACACAAAAAACAAGACAGCCGTCACCATAGTAACAGAAAAGGCACTGGGCCCCTTCTCTTTTTCTATGGTGGGGCCCTGATGAGAAGGAGCGTTGGGGCTTGGATGCCCAGCAGGTAAGTGGTTTGGGTTTTTTGTGGAATGATGTGGGGTTCGCAGGGTGGGGCGGACTGGAAGACTGGCTGGGGCCAATGTGCTGAAGCATTAAAAACAAATGGTGACACACATGGAAAGGGTGTTCAGATAGCTTATGGAATGTGGCCAGGACACTGGCAGTTCTTGACTGAGCTTCCAGCCACCTGATTGGCTGAGTGCCCTTCCCCAAATATGAATTAACTTAACACATGCTTAGTTAGACTCAGGAGCAATCTACCAATGTTCACTGTGTCCAATGTTAAGAACGTGTTTTAAGTTCTGTGAACAAGTTGAGTCTTACACAGTGTTTTACTTACAATGGGATCCTATTTAGCAAACAGTGTTCTGTTTTTTATTCCAGTTTTTTAACATCATGGTGGGTTAAAAGTAGTAGGAAGGAACTCCACTGTAATGTAAACCACCCTACAACACAATACATCACTCCTGCAGCTCTTTACAAAAGGGTTTCACCTCAGACTAAAGGCAAAGTCAGAAGGTTAATAATATTGAAATAATCTATTGGAATAACCTTGGTAAGTAGTGCTCACAGGAAGGGCTATAGTTTGCAATCCGATCCAGCTAGTGTCCAATTTTGTGTGTGGCATATCAGTCATCCTAACTGGACTGTGAAAGGGGTACATTACCAATACAGTGATGGTAAGTTTAAAATGGCTTGAAACAAATCCATTCACCTGAAATGTGAAAGTAGGATAGTCCATTTGAGCCAAGTCACACATTCCTCAATTCCACCTTGTAGCAATCGCTGGAAGTTCAGCTCCAGTTCTGAGCCACATCAGCAAGGCATTGTGGGTTTGCAAATTAGCCCAAATGCAAGCCTATTTCTCCAGGAAAGTGTCTTTGTCTTAGAGAGCAGTGCCACTTTACACATAGCTTGATCAACCCAAGGCAGACATGTTGCAAGGCTGTTATGAAAACTACATACATGGTTTCACCCTTATCAGGCTATTATGTGGCGTTGTGGAATGTGTGACTTGGATCAAATAGACTATCCAACTTATAGATACATATTAACTGAGCAAACTTTAGTTAAGGGACAGTTAAGGTCATCAGATTTAACACAACAAAACCCTTAAAATTCAGCAGATGTGTGAAGTGAAGATCATCTTACCTCAGCATCCCCCATTGATGACCCCTAGGATCTAATCTAATGATGTGTTATTTATATAGTGCTTATCTTCTAAACGCTTTACACGGACCACATATACAATGAATATCAGCCAACCGCAGTTGGTACATTTATTAACCTTGGAAGGATGAAAGGCTCAGTTGGCTTTGCCGGGATTCGAACCTGCCACCCGCCGGTAACACACAGATCACAGCAGCATACACTCAACCCACTGAGCTATCTTGCCAGCCTCTAATGTTGTTTGTCATTGTGAATCCCATCTCTTATGTATGTACTCATGGACTTTTGCACGGGGGGGCGCCGAGTTAAGATGATCATCACTTCGCACATCTGATGAATTTCAAGAGTTTAGTTTTGTTAAATCTGATCACCTTAACTGTCCCGTAATGAAAGTTTTTTCAATGAATTTCAAGGGTTTAGTTATACCATTGTTTATTCAAGGGCCACTAGCCATGGCCACTGTACATGTTGCACCTTTCCGTTTCCTTGGGGCCTACTAGCCATGGCCTTTGGCCCTGGCTAGTTAGAACGCCCTTTGGCCGGCCCACTGTAAATTTGAATACACTATGTTTGCTTTCAAGCCCACTCGTCTGGGCCTTGCGGCCATGGCCAGTGGCCACAGCCTTTGGCTGTGGCTGCTCCACATGTTGCACCAATAGGTTTCTTTGGGGCCTACTGACCAGGGCCCCTGGAAAAAAGACCCATTTCCTCCAGCCTAGTAGATGTGATCACAACAGAGGTCCACCCCCCATTTATTTTTTGTTCCACGGTTTGAGTCCAGCCGATTATTAGGTCTGTGGCGCATTTCTTCCCCTGTTATTACTTTGGGAATTATCAGGGTATTATCGCGGTAATGCAAAAACGTTAGATCCTGTACTGGATCCCCACACCACCCCCAACTCCCCAACTTCACACGATGCCCTCTTTCCCCGCCCCACCTCTAGCCTGATGAGATTTCATCCTTTTGCAGCCTCCAAATAGATTTTATTTTACTTTTGGTTTTCGCATTATCGTGATAACCTCTTGCGAGTAAAATAAAATGCCAGCTTTTCATTTCTGAAATGTTTATTTCTGTAAAAATTGGAGAAATGCAGCTATAATTTTGGGAACAGGGGGCACCCCCTTTCCCGTCAAATATTTTAAAAACTACTGAAGGAATAACTGCAGGCCCCTCCCAGGAAATCAAGCCAACACTTTGTCCCCAAGTTGTTTCTTATTTGGTCCAATTCCATAAACCTTTTTTTGCGATGTGCAGAAATGCTGACTTTTTTTCAAAGGGATAATAAATGAGAAGAGGCTGAAAACAGCATTTCTTTGGTTTCCTGAATACGTTTTTCGTTATTTTTATGAATCTTCACCAGAATGTCCAGTCTCGGGAGAGGGCGGGAGGGGGTGTGAAACAATTTATGTTTGAGAAATGTCATGTAAATCTGTCCTGCAAGTCAAAAGTTACTAGCAATTCCATTTTTGGGTTTCCTATGGACTAGCTGTGCACCTTAACTTTAGTGCAGCGACCTCCACACTATAATACATATAGGCAATGAGCATGTGCACAGCCATCCTTAACTTGAGACATTGCTCCATTATCCCAGATTATCCTTGGGCCTTAACATTTTATCCAAACTCTGAAGCTGTCAAAATCCGAATATATGGTGCAATTTACAAACATTTAATGTTCGGATGAGTGCTGTTAAAAATTAAATGAGCACTAAGCACAGTGTGCATTATGTATTTATAGATTCAACCCTGCCACCCTTTTATCACAGACACATTTGTCAAATGTAAACATTTGTGGGCTTTCTTACTTTCCTAAAATGCTCTTTCATTTGAAGCAAAGCAGCCTATGAGCAGCACTGGTGTTAGTGGTATTTTGAAAGAGTAATAAATGAGTGTACCAGGCTGTCCGCCATGGAATGATATCCTTCGATAAGAAAATAATGCATATGGTTTTCCTAGGTTTTGATAATGTGCATGGCTCAGTAAGACACATGTAATTTTCCTATTATGTCTAAACTATACACTGGAAGTGATTAGAACACTTTAAAACGATGCAGTTTACAATGTTTGTACAATGAAATCATTTCCTTCTCTTGCTTTTCTTAAAAGCTGCTTTTGAAGAAAAAAACACAGTCCCGCCACAAGACATCTATTTTTTCCTTCTGGTGACACAGCTGTCAGCAACAGCTGGAGTGACTTTAGCACCTGACAACGCAACCCTCACCCACGTAGGAAGAGACATATGGATAGAATAAGACAGGCAGATAGAGAAAGAAAGGGAGAGAGAGAGAGAGACAGAGGGAGAGAGAGAAAGAGAGAAGAGAGAGAGCGAGAGAGAGAAAGAGACATAGGGCGAGAGAGAAAGAGAGAGAGAGCGAGAGACAGACAGACAGAGGGAGAATGAGAAAGAGAGAAGAGAGAGAGAGAGAGAGAGACAGACAGACAGAGGGAGAAAGAGAGAAGAGAGAGAGCGAGAGAGAGAGAGAGAGAGAGAGATTGGCATTTGATGTGCTGGGTACAGCTAGTTAAACATATTTGGTTTGGATACAAATGGGAAGCTTAGAAATAAAGTTGACTTGTGTATAATTAGTAGTGATCCTGGGTGCCAACTTTTGATGTTCACCAAGGGGGCACACATTCTCCAGACCTAAATATAGGAAATATATATGAAACTTGAGGAGAACCATCTCCGGTTCCGGAAGCACCTCAAAACCTCCCTCTTTGCCTCTGCTTTCTCTCCCTCTCTCCCCTGCTAATATCACTGAACCTGCACTGAATCTGCAACTGGGCCACTCACCGATCTCATGTCCTGGCCCAGCCACTCTTCCTTGCACTGCCTACATGCACTACGGGACTGTCTCTGTATCCTACAGCCCCTTCTCCCGGCACTTACCTTTGCACTTGCCACCAGCTGGCCCTATTATTTATCTCGTATTCTATTAACCATGTACTGCACTTTCCTTGCACTTGCCACCAGCTGGCCCTATTATTTATCTTGTATTCTACTAACCATGTACTGCACTTCCCCTCTCCCCTTCCCCTGCACTTTTCCCAGTCCCCCTACCCTTGCACTTGTGCGATCTGAATGACACCTGGCCTAGTAGGATCGTTGTCTGTCTCCCTTTGTCCCCCCCGCCTCGTCGCGCCTTGAAACACTTGTGTATAGGCACGTTACAAATGCCATATCATATCATATGATATCAGGGAAGGAACCAAGTGAAACGAAGGAGCCCACCCCCTGCCCAGATCTCGAAACGATGCCTTTTGTGGCACATTTTTCAGAACACATTGGGGGAAAAGCCCAAGAATTTAAAGACAGCACTGAACACCTCAACACCAGTTGCTCAACTTGCTACGCTACCTTTGCGCTTTAGTGTTTGCACTTATCACTTACTATTCGAAGAACTAAATATCAGATGTTGATCCCAGGTGACACTCAAAATGACTGCAGTTCATGTATGTGATTTTAAACTTCCAAGTAGCATGCTCGATATGTACAGACCATTACCCTCATTATGAGTTTTCCGGTATCCCGTCAGAAATTCCAGCGGTATACTGGCAAACTCACCTACTCTTTCCGCCACCTGATATCCCGGTATTACTGGGATATTACAAGCGGTGGCAACACCAGTAAATCCCTTTCCATGGAGTCCTATGATTGCCGGTATTTCCTGCACCGTAATTGCGATGCAGGAAAAAACAACATTAATTTGCTGGTGGGGGCCCGATTTACCTCCAGCTCTTTGCTGTAGGTATATCAGTGAACCCCTCACTGGCAAACTTTTAGTTTCATTGTGCCGTAAAAGTGACGGTGCCAGAATTACCAGCACTTTTACCGGCATTTTTCCCTCACCGGGAAACTTTTATTGAGGGCCATGGCATACCGACTAAGTCAAGCACTCCTGTTACTTGAAAGCTCCTCGCAGCACACGTCAGAACTTTACATTTCTGGCAGAAACTTGTATAACAGTCGCAGGCAGCTCTCGCCCGCACTACCAACACATGAGGCTCACCTGTGCATGCTGGTGCCTGGAGCGCTCCCATAACAAACCACCTGGAAGCACTGCCACATGCAGAGCCCAGGTGCCTCCCCTGTGCATGCACCAGCAAAGCAGCAACGCTGTCTCTGCCCACTGAGCAACACATCAAGCTATTTTGAAAAAGGCTATGGGGACACGAGACCTTACTGGCCCACTAAGCCACTGCGCTCCACCTTACTGGCCCACTAAGACACTGCGCTCCACTCATGAAAACAGGCGGGGGCAGCTATGAACCCCTTATCAGAAATAGGAGGTCGAAAAGGGTTATGGCGTTTAATGCTGGAGTGGAGGGCCCGGACTATAGTAGTTATTATTTATTGGTTTTGCTCTGTTTTATGTCTTATATGTTGTGTAATTATGTGTGACCACGGACAAGTTACATTTTCCTTGGCAGGGCCGTCATTTCACCAAAATGCCACTGGTAGGGGAAGTGATATTACACGACTCTTGACCTCTGATGACATCACCCGAAGTGACATCACGGAAAGCGATAGAACACGACCTTTCACCCCTTGACAAAACAGGGAGTGACATCACATAGCATTGTTTCAAAGTAGACTATGAAAATATGGTAAAGTGATATACCTTGCATACAAAAATGGATCACCATATGTATCGTTATAATCAGTTCGTATAGGCCCATATTACCAAATTACTGTGAATACAAGCAGACGTCCAAGGCCAAACGATAATAATGTGTTATTATATAACACTTTTGCTTAAGCGCTTCATAAAGAACACATATGCATACAATATCACCCAACCTGTGTTGGTACTCATTTAAAGAGCACAGAAGGATGAAGGGCTGAGTTGACCTTCCCGGGAGTCAAACCTGCACCTGCAGATCATACACACATTGCAGCAACGAGCACTCTACCCACTGAGCTATCTTCCCTGCTATAGCTACCAGAAAACCAGCCACTCCAAAAACAAAGAGCCACGTGCAGCTGGCAGGAGCCAGCCTCAATTAGAAAAAACTAAAAAAAAACGTGTTTTTTTTCTTTTTATGGGTAGCAAGGGAGACTGCAAGGGTCACAATTGCGACCCCTTGGACCTCTAAATTACATTCCTGTTCCTTGGTGTGCTTGCCTTTTAGAAATACAATACATTAATGAAATCTTATTTTTCCCTCTTTCCAACCAAACCCAGCCCGGCTCTTTTTCAGATTCCTAACAGCATCAAGAGGCCGTGCAAATTGGAGTAGAGCATGATGCACAACACGGCAACATGACATAACATATATGGCTCTAAACGCTGCCTCCCTGTGTGTAACTGGAAGGTTACGCGGTCAGATGTCAGGAGGAAGAGCTACTGTGTGTATGGAGGAAAGTCAAGGAAATTAGCCAATGACAATTGTGCAGAGAAAAGTTGAGAACGGTTCAGTTGTTGATGAGAGGTCGCAGGGCGGATGTACATTTGCAACAGCCAAATGGCTTCTGCTGAAAGAGCGGTGAGACGTTAGGCGCAATGAGGAAGCACACACTAGGAACAGAAACCAAGGGTTATGGCAAGCATTGCACTTTCTTTTAAATTGGGACAGCCACAGAGGGACAAGAGCTGGGCTTGAGTGGGATGTGGAGAGAGAGTATTGGATTCGGGAAGATACAAGTTCATGATCTACCAAGGTCAAAAGAGGGTTGGGCCAGAATAAATGCTGGGCATGACTTATAAACCAATGGCAACAAGGAAATGACAAAGGGGCGGAGACTCTCTGGGCACTCCTTTATAAAATGGGGTGCGGACATGTAGTGAAGAGCTCATAAGGACCGCAATTGAGTACAACAATTTTAAAAGTTTAGGTAGCCTGCTCTGATAAGAGGTTGTGTCATGGCACAATTGATGCAAAAGATCACCAAACCAGAGATTAAGGGAAGTCTGAATTTGCCGATTATGCCGCCAAACACGTGCTGCAGGAGTGAAGTTTGGTATTTTTGAGTGCAAGAAAGAACGACCTGGTGTGGTTAAGTTGAAGGTGAATGAGGTTAAGATGATACGGGCGAGCGTGGGAACAGGCAGTCCTATAGTAGTGCAAAGTAGGAGGCCAACGCGGAGGGGAAATTGTGCTGTTGCCGAGCCTGGTTTCATGGCAATGGGATAACAGCCAGTATTGCTGATTACTTTGGCCTTTGGTGTAGGGGATACACTTGTCAATGTTGGGGATATAGAGATTCAGCCATAACATGATGACAGTGGTGAGTGATGACTTGGAATAAGCAGCCATGGAGACATACAGGAGACTGGAATGCTGCCATGCGAGCAGGGCTCTACTGGACGCCTGCCCACTGGGCAGATGCTTGCCCATAGTTAAATGTCTATAGATTGAAGTCGAGCAACGCTTCAGGTGTGAGGAGGTCAACTCGACCTTGAGTCTACAAGGCGGCCTGGGAGACCAATGGGTCAGCAATGAGCACGGCTGAGGTCAGTAGGTTTAAGGGTAGTCGTGCACTGTTACTGGAGACTGTGGCTCTAGAGATCAATGCATTGAAAGCCAGCTGCTAGGCTTGAAAACAAATCAATATATTGTGCTATTGTATTCTACAAGCTATTTTCAGAGCACATGGCCTGCTGTTTGCAAGTGTTCCTCCAGCGGACATCTGTCCGGGGTGTGCAAGGGTGCACTTGACTTGAAACCAAGGGAGATCATAGTCTGCTCATTGTGAATTTCTTGTTTGCTCCCAATACGAGGGAGGGAGATTGGGTCCTTATTGTTTTTCAAACATCCATTGTTGTATTGTCACTTTGAGAACATGTTAGTGTATTTGGGGTTTAGATCTATATGGTTATCAATGCAATATATGTGGATGACGTTGCGGCTGTGGTCCAGTGGCTGCTGTGTGCACTTGCACAATGACAGTTTCCTCTGTCATGTGTGAGCTCAGGGTGTTTGTACCATGTGAATAGTGTTTGGTGTCATGGTTTATATGAGTAGGAAATCTTGCACGCATCTCCTTACAATGTTGGGAATATTGTGCCCTTTGTCCCCACCATGCCACAAGAGATCGACATATGATGTGCAGGAGACATTAATGGGAGGATAGCTCAGAGGCAACGCGCTCGCCTTGGAAACAAGACGACGTGCAGCAACACAGGATCAATCACCATGTCAGCACTTGGGAACCTCAGGGTATTACGTACGTTATAAATAACCAATTGCATTACATTTCAACTAAAGGAAGATGTCCAGTTAAGGAAGATGTCCAGTTCAGGAAGATGTCCAGTTAAGCAAATGAAAACACTGAGCCCTGCTCCGCCAAGGCCTCTGGGATAGAGCCTCTTGTCCCGTGGAATACCCCAGAGATCCTATTAATATGCGATGGGAATCTGTCCTGGCCTAGAATAGCTTCATTGCCGTTATTCAGTCGTGGACATGTGGGCACTACATCATGGTGCACGGCCACCCCCTTGCCTCTACTGGAGGTCATATTAAGCATTCTCCAGCTCTGGAAAAAATAGCCCTCAGCATCAGTGCAGGACTAAAAGATGCTCTGGGAGCAAGCGTGTGCAAAGGCATGATGTCTGTCAAGTGCTCTGGACATGGTTTGCACAGAAAGTTCTAAGTGTGACTGCATCTGTGAAATGCTTTAGGGCGCAGTTTGTATAAGTATACTTTGGGCCTTATTCCGAGTTTGGCAGTAATTTGGGAGTAAACCTGTCGCGTTCCTACAAAATCAGTTACCATTCCCGCCACTCGGTCCCGTGGGCTTACCACGAGAGTACGAGTGGCGTCTGGTGGTGTAAATCCCCATTTTGGAATCCCTAGTAGTCCATGGGATTTTGACTTAATTACTTTAAGTGGTAATTCCGCCACGGTAATTCTGACGTAGGAATCCATTAAAAAAATACTGCCAACAAAGTGTAATTTGAAGGCATTGTTTTATTTTTTTTACAAAACTGAGCATAGAAGTCAACAGTAAAGACGATTTTGCCTTGATTTACTGTTCACAATTACACTGGCTTTGTAAATATTTCAAATTGTATGCTAGTGACCACCAACACAAAAGTGCAATTGTTGGTGGTCCCCTGCATGCTATTATTTATACCATGAAACGACCCCCAACATCTCTGCTGTGCTGGCCTCCTCCATCTTGTCAGTGCATTTTCTTTCATGCCAGCATGAACACATGGATTCCTATGGGAGCCGCCTTGGTTTAGCACTTTCCAAAGACCAGGTTAAGTCCACAGGAAGCCATTAATAAATACCACCTGCAAAGCGTTAATTCGCAGGTGGTATTTATTTCCTCACAAATCCAAGAGGAAAACAAAAGAGTAAACAGGAGAATAACACGTTTTAATCTTTACCTTTGTACTCCGCCTGGTGAACTTTTAAAATGGCATAAAGGGGACTGAGCAGTACACACGTGTTATCGTTGGTGACCCTCCCACCTCGGCATGCAATTTACACTGTTGATTAAATGACCCATTCTGATGATACTCATCTAGTTCTCCAGCTTCCAGGGGATTATGTCAATGATTCCATCAGCTTACAACCATCCACAGCCGTATTGAAGCCTGGATGAATTCCAACTGGATGTGTCTCAACGGGAATAAGACTGAGTTGATGCCATTTGGCACTGCTCGCTCCATTGCTGAACTTGACTTCAGGCACCATTCTTTTTACATCCATGACTGCAGTATCCAAGTCTCTGAAAGGGGAAAACCCCTAGGCTTCCATCTAGATTCCCTGATTACCTCAGAAACTCAAGTTAATCAAACTGTTAAAAACTGTGCATACTATCTGAGGCTACTGAGGAATCTCTGACCTTTTCTGTCTGAAACCAACAGTTCCTCTGCTGCACGGGCGGCTGTCTAGACTGGACTATGATAATGCCCTTCTGACTGGTGCCCACAGGAAAGACCTACAGGATTTACAGGTGATACAGAACGATGCCGTGCGATCATCAAAGGAAAGTCCAGGAGAGAGCACAATACTCACAGTAGGCAAGACTTACACTGGCTTCCGATTGCTGCTCGTCTGCATTTCAAGGCAGCAACTATCATCCATAAATCACTACATGGCCTACTCCCAAGGTATATCAAACACCTAGTGATTCCTTGTGAGCCTTTAAGAAAATTGCTCTCATCTACACCTGCACTGCTAAAAAGTTTAAATTCTAAACTTTCCAGCAGTGTAGGAAGATCTGTCCCCGTTGTTGCTGACAACATTTGGAACTCCCTTCCATTAGACCTCAGACTGATGAAGGAGCACAGCACTTTTGCTCGACAGTTAAAAACATTACTTTTCCATTGAGGTTTCCTTAGACCTTCTTCACCTGCTTGTCCCGTGCTGTCTGTTTCCTTTGTGTTTTTGTGTCAGCGCCCTGATGCCTGCGGGTTTTCGATGCCATATACATAAATAAATAAATGCACCAGTTGCATGAATTCATCTGTGTTTTTTTTTTTTTTAAGTATTCAGAGTTTTTATTTACAACTAGAGGGCTGTATGTAATATGCTGTGGGGGAGAGTTTGTGTATTCGTGCATCTCAAGTGCAATTGGCTAGAGTTTGAAGGGAGCTCTATCCGGCCACAGTTTGTTGACATGCTTATTTGTTTAAGGTCCTGTTTTTTTATTTGTTGATGATTGGTGCTTTCCTCCTGGATCTTGGTTACCATGACACCTTGAAGAAAGCATGTAGCACAGACCAGCATCTTGGTTGCATGAGGGGCGCTTAGTAGATTGCTCCATCATCTGGATACAATCATGCAGTGTGAAGGGGTGTTACTCTGACCTTGCATCTTAGTGACGGGGCAGCTGATAAGGAGTTCACAGCACATAAATCCAGCATCACAGTACTTGAGTGTGCATTAAAGTGTGGATTGCAAGATTAGGTGCCAGAAAAAGGTGTGTTTTCGGTTTCCCGTCGATTGCGTGTCGCTGAAAGTGTTGTGCAGTCCAGGGGGAGATGCAAGTGTGATGGAGGAAAAGTGTCTGACCCCTGGACTTTTGCACTTGGTCCTTGAGACCACAGGCGTGATAGCTCCCACAGCGTGCCGAGCCTTGGATGTGTGGTACCTTCTAATCGTCCCCTGGGGGTAGGTGGTTGGTAGATCCCTACAAGCATTTGCAATGCGCTCGCCTTGGAAGCAAGACGATGCAAAGCAACACAGGTTCGATCCCAGGTCCGCTCTTAGAAACCTCTGGGTATAAAGCGTGTTATAAATAATCAATTAAATAAAATCATATTTCACAGGCAGACTTTATTGTGCCTATGTATGTTTTTTGTATGTGTCGGAAGTGGTCAGATTGTGGTTGGCCTGCTTTGAGGTCATTCAGGGATATGTTTGCTGACTTCATGCAGTCTCATAATTTAGTATCATGGCAGGCCAGGATAGAGTGCATTGTCATGGTGAAGCAAAGGGTTAACAGGAGCACATACCATCAGTCGGTGGTTAACGGGCAATAGTTTATAACCCCGACCCAAATCACTGGGGCTTCTGGAATATTTCCCCCAAAGAAATGCAGAAAATAAGGGTTAATTTACCATTATTCTTTCTGCTTGAACTAAAGCCATAGGATTTACAAGGGGAACAGAGGAGAATCGCAGTACTTCACTTGCTGGGTATGCAGCAGTACAGAGAAGGATTTTGTCTGCAGTAGCAAATCTTGTAATATTACATTGCCTCAGAAAACTGCAATGCCCCTTTCAATTTTAAGGCCAGAATATGATCATGCTAGTTTCACATTGCCCTTAGAAAAGTAGGCCGTTTTTTCCAATAAACATCAAAAGTTGCCCCTCTAACAGTTTCACATTGCATCCAGAATACCCATTGCAGTTTCAATGTGCACCCAGAATATTTCTCCATGCCAGCGCACATTGCCCTTGTCGCATTGCCCCATGCAATTTCATATTCATCTCAGAAAATTGCCATATGGCAGATTAACATTGCTCCGGAACATTTTCCCATGCCAGTGTTAACTTGACCCATGACATTCCACCATGACAGTTTGCAATTGCCCCTTTCCCATTGCCCCTCAAAGTTCTTGATTCCTGTTATTAGACTATCAGGAAATACTATGTTAAAGTGCCATACACTTCTTCATCAGATAATGCAAACACAGTAAAAACTGGACTTCTCTTTTACATAGAAAAACAGAAACAGAGATTCACTTAAAACTCTATTGGTTACAGGAACACATATGCAAGGAATTCAGCCCTCGGATGGCCCCATTATCGACAGGACAATACATTTGGAATAAGAACAGACATATACTTGCACCCTTTGGAAAACAGTTCTCAACTGCAGCAGTGCTGGGAAATACATTTTCAGCAGGACCATGTTAATCACCTGTTTTGCATGTAATGTGTCAAAACACTTAATCATGATGACACTAATAAGTGGGACACGGTACCCATGATAAGACATCTGTGGTATTGTAGCGAAATCCAAACATCTATGATTTTAAAAAACGCTGCTTGAAAAAAGGATGTGTTGTTTGGCACTTTCCCCGCACAGTCTAAAGTTGTTCGTAGGTACAGTAGGATTAAAATTACATTGCTTCATCCAGCCTCTAGTTTTTCTAAATACCATTGTTGTCTTCCTCTCCCTGGCAACTACACCAATACAATTATCTGCAGTTACCGCAATGCATAAACTTGCATAACAATTACACACCCCTCCATCGTGTTGAAACTAAACATTGTGAGAGGCAAGTGAATAATGTTGCAATCTCCAGGAAGGGCCAGGTTCATACAGAATTTATTTTGCCTTCTGACCTGCATGTGATGTTGCCAAAGGTTAAATGGTTCAGTTCCCATTTTGATTCCAGTGTCCCTCATGCTCGACAACACCTCACTGGCCTGCATACAAAAAGGCAAATACAAACATATGTTTCCACTGTTGTAAAGGTGCAATGTCCACTGAGAGGAAAATCATTTTAGCTTTGAATCCCAAGCTTGCCGCTTTTGGTGTCTTATATCCTCACTCATTCTGAGTTCTAAAACATTGGGCCTCATTACAAGTTTGCCGGTCGGGAAACAAAGGTACTGGTAAGCTTGCTCGCAGACCTTGACGGATGCACCGGCACCATTAATGAATGGTGCCGGTGCATCCGTCCTCCCCATTCCCATTGAGTCCAATGGGACTCAAAAGGGAATGGGGAGTAATATTTACCGGCACGGCTACCACCAGAGTCATAATGACCCCCATTGTGTTCTGCAGCTGTAGGTGAGAGGTGGTAATGGCAGGTAGTCTTGGCATTGTTGATGGGGCTGCCTTGATAGTCCCAGGTTCTAAGTTGTTCAGAATGTTTAATGAATGCTATATCTATGTTCAGACTGACATTTTCTAGGTAGCGCATCTTCAAGTACTTAAAACGGAATCAGTGTTTTTTGCATGGTATTCAAGAGGTCACCTTTCAAAGAAACATAGTAGGTCAATTTCACATTGCTCCCAGGACATTGCTGCGTGCCTATTTCAGTTTTGCCCAGAATAGTGCTTCATGACATACTCACGTTGTCTTTAAAAGGGTGACATGACAGTTTCACATTGCCCCAAAACGTTTCCATGCCAACGTCAGAGCCTCCACCTTCCTGGAGCTCTCAGGTGGGTTTGAACTTCCCTTTTCTCAATAGGGCAGCCAGGCGTGAGTAGGTAGCCCCTTTGGTAGCCAATTGAGCAAAAGATTGCAGGAATGCTAACACAGCTGTCTCCCAAGCAGGAAAAATAAAACACACATATTAGGATAAGTGGCTGATGGAGCTCACCTTTCCTTCTCCTAGCCACAAACTCCCACGGTACCTGGGGTGGAAAACTTCTGAACAGATCCACCTAAAACTCTGGTTCATCCAATAAAGCAAGCAGGCACCAATACTAAGTAGTGAGGCCTCCAAGGTGGAATGAGGCCCAAAACTAGTAGACCAGTTATGGATTCTACGACTACACAGGCTTAGGTACATTTTCTGGGAAAATCCGTGCGCAGTCCACAGTTCAAAAATATCCAGAACAACAAGTTCCAAGAACAAGTATCACAATATTCTACATTCAGAAAACACAGATCCAAAAGATGTCTATGAATGCAACAGCAGAGTTTATAGTCAAGGGAAGAAACAGCTGCCCAATCCATTCTCTGAATCCAATGCAATCTAAAAAAACACAGGCCAGGGTTCAGAAAACCAGAAGATGTCCATCAGGAAAACAATGCTACTGCAACCGGCAAAGAAACACACAGCTTTGGAAAGGAGTGTGCGACTTTTCATCTTCTTTTATCATTGGCACAGACTCAGTGAACTCCGGCTTCTGGCAGGGCGACGTGGCTGTCATGTGACTCTCTGCTGGACGCCAGATCGAATCACGTGAACGTATGAGCTCTTGATAGTAAGCGAGGAAATGTGGTCATGGGCTAGGACGCTGCACACCCAGACACTACAGCAATTGCCAACTGAACAGCAACCCCCGGTGAGTCATGCCAGCCTATTTCACATTGCTGCAGAAATGTACCATGCCAGTTTCACATTTACCACAGACGACAGCGCAAGGCCAATCTCAATTTGGCCCGGAAAATTGTCCCATGCCAGCGTCACATACCCTCCAACAAATTGTCCAAGCCAATTTTAAATTGCCTACAGAAAGAAAATTATAATTTCATAATAACATTGGCAGAAGAAAACTTTACCATGCTTATTTCACATTGTCTCCAGAAAAGTGCTATTTCCGGTTTGCATTGCCTCAAAAAGTAACCACGATCTGCGGCACTTATTCCACCCCAAAAAGGCCACATGTCACGTAGTGACATTGAGAACCCACTGCTTCATATATGTAAGCTGGCATTTGGTTTGGAGTTGGCTGTCACATACATGAACACAGGCACGTGCACACACACACACAATATAAGTTATACTTAGAATACACATAACACAGTCTCCTGACTTTTGCTGCAGGTTTTCCAGGTGTTCTGTGCCTGCTGACAGGTAGGTCGGTACTTAATGGCTCCACTGGCCCCAACCAAGCCGCCTCAGGCTGGAGATGTGGTCAGTGAGCCTTGCTCATCTAACACCTATCTGTGTCTCAGGTGTGGTAGATACAATTTCAACGTCATTTTGTGTGTTATTGGCCACACCGAAATATATAATCTGTCAGAAAATGTGCAGAACATTGCAGCATGTCAGGAATTAGGAAAGACCTATTTTTCAACATTTAGACCATTCTACCTCATAAGGAACCACCCAACATACAGAGTGGGGAAACATGTGTCGAGGACTTCATACGAATTAGGAACATTGTCCTCTAACAACCTGAGGACTCTCTAGTTACTAACTTGAGGACCCAACAACCACCGGGAGTATTGCCATCAATCTACTCAAGGATCTTCACGATGCAGACTCAAGGAATTCTCACAACAGAGGATCATTCAACAATAAGGAGCCTTGGCATTAACAAACAATATAAATAGAAGAGTATGCAATATTTAGGAGCACTGTCCTCAAACAACTCGAGGACCTCTCAGTAACAAATTTGAGGAAATTGCAACAACCAGGAGCAGCATTGCCCTCAACCAACTTCTAGATTAACAAACTCAAGGAACTTTCATATCAAAGGAGCTTGTGTGACCACTTTTTGTAATAGTGAGTTCAACTATATCAGCATCATTTTTATATCATTTTTCCTTTTCCCAAATTGCAATATTGTTTGATTATTATTAAAATTTGATTCATTTTCAAAAAAATTAAAACTGAACTCATTGCATTATTTAACAGAGAAGTGCGACTCCGGGACTTTAAATTCAAGACAGTTTTTGCGCTTGCATTCAAGCTATATGCAATCAGTGCCGGCCTTAGAAGCCCCAGCGCCCCGGGCAGCAAAACAAAAATGGACGCCCCTTCCCCTTGCGCAGCCCTAGTCATGCGGGAGAGAGCAGGGATGTCAATTCATCAAAATGCCAGGGGTAGCGGAAGTGATATCAAACACAGGAAGTGATGCCACCTGACCCCACACCGAAGTGACATCACAGGAAGCAATGGACATGACATTTGACCCATTGACAAAACAGGAATTGGCATCACATCGCATTGTTTCTAAGTGCACTATGAAAAATATGATTATGGTATCACTCTAAAGTGATATGCATTGCATACAATAATAGCATAAGTATCGGTAATATCAGTGCGTATAGGCCCATATTACCAAATTACTGTGAATGCAAGCAGACGTCCAAGGCCCAACGATAATGATGTGTTATTATATAGCACTTACGCGCTTTATATAGCACAAATATACATACAATATAACCTAACCTGCATTGGTACTCATTTATCAACATCAGAAGGACGAAAGTCTGAGTTTGCCTTCCCGGGATTGAAACCCACAACCTGCAGATCACACACACATCACTGCAGCGAGCGCTCAGCCCAATGAGCTATCTTACTGGCTGTAGCTATCTTGCCGGCTATAGTAAAATATGCAATTACATGTCTGAATGTTCTCAAAGTCAGAAAGCAAATTACACTGTAGTGGATACCTTTAAACTGGTAACTAAGATTTAACAGCAGGCCAGTTCATCTGCAGGGGTGGTGAAAAGTTGGCCACGTGTCAAGCCTGCGTGGATCTACTTTGCAGGCTACAGAGGTTGGCCTCACACAGCATCCGTTCTGTGGGCATTGTTACCTCATAAATGCAAACAAAAATCCTGAACAGCAAGCCAAGGAATGATGATAGACACGTTATAACAAGGCATTCATTGCGGCACAATGGAATCAAGGGCCACTTTATGTGCTATGGTCAAATGTTTCAACACTGTACACAAGCTTTTAGGCACAAGGATTTTGTCAAGTGACCGAGGACACTGAGATGGAATATCTTGTGATCATCGCAACAGGGACAAATGCATAAAAAAACATGCTATAACTGCAACTTGCGAAAAGCAAAATACATAGGCCCTCATTACGACCCTGGCGGAATTCCAAAAACGAAGGCGGAAATGTAATACCGCCATCGAATACCGCTCGTTGCGATCATGACCCGTCACCGTAAAGTACGATGCCATTAGCGACACCGTAGTGAACGCCAACGCTAACTGCACCAAGCACGCGCACGCGCGCCTTGCAAAACCGTAATTTCCGCCATGGCGCAACGGTACGCGAATTCTGACCTGCAGCACAGGCATGTGAAGGTTCAAGTACACCAAAATGAACAGAAATATTCCATGAGACAAAACAACAATAGTCCCCCATCGCTTGCCACCAGTGTAAATCAACATTCAAAGCAGTATCCTGAGGGAGACTGCACCAGCCCTGTACTCTTGCCAGTAGACAAACCAACCATCAGCATAAGCATGTACCACACAAGTTGGCAGAGTGACTGAGCAGCCAGGTTCATCTCAAGAGGGGCCAATGGGAGCTGTAGGGCACAGATGGCACGAATACAGAAGCAATTCCAATGGACCTGACCTCAGTCTCCCTCCAAGAAACGCACGCAAACACAGGCACCTGTGACCAGCCATTTTCTGATAATCCCATCATTCCACCAATCCACCTGGCTGACCGGCATCTGTTGCACAAAAGCTAATCCCCCGCCCCTGAGCATGACATCAGAAAAACAGTCATAATGGCAGCCCCTATCCCTGACCTAACTGGGCTTCGTAGGCAAACGCGGCCAGTACAGTACCACACAACTCCACTCAGATGCCGGAACCCAATGCAGATCATCTCACAATACATCGCGCCACAAATCGGAATATGCTACATCACTAGTAAAGAATAAGGCTACACGGTCAATATCTGAACATAAATTTAATGCACATCCAAATCACCAAGCCCATACAGCTATTCGCTCACGAACTCCCAAATGATTTCCATTACTGTGGGCTGCATCCGCAATAAATGACCAGCTTCTTCTTGTGTGACGCCCTGTTCCTTCATGGTACACAGGGGCTACATTTACGATCAAAAAGGCAACACGGAAGCGCCTAGAACCGCAGGGCCGTCCCATGAAGTAGGCACTAGTCCAGCTGAAAGGTACATATGTTGCTCCTAGCCACTAGTACTGCGTAAGGGCATGTGGCCCATTGGCGATCGTCCCATAAGATCGTAATGGTGCTCGACTGATTAACTCGAAGCTGCAGGTGTCGAGTGAAAAAGCCATCTGCAGGAGTGGCGTACAGATGGCAGCGGCAAAAGGGGAGGAGATACCTGTCACCCAAATGAAAAAAATAATAGTATGGGCATCCGAACTTCATATGTATTACTCAGTTCATTCAACACACTAAATCTACAACCATATGCATGCTAGCCCACTCAAAAGGATTAATTTCACCAAAAAATCACTTGCGAATCATAACGATATAAATCGAGGTTAATACACTATTACTAACGAGTGTTTGTGTGCATGCGTCTGTTAAAACAGAATCCATTAGATGTGATTAGTAACGTGCACACACACAAGTGTTTGAAGGCGCGTCGAGACAGGGAGGGTTCAACAAGGGCAGATAGATGATGGACCCACTATGGCAGCTTTGCATCACATAGCGCAGGGGAAGGGGATAGATTCCAAAAAGCCATGTACATGACAAACTCTCAATTAAATCATCTGTCCATGCATCCATTCATCATTCCCTCATCCCGGAATAGAAACGCCTGAATATTTACTCACATAACATTTGAAATTTCCATTGAGTCTGTGCGTAATGCAGTCTGCAAAATCCACTGTGCCCCTGCACGGATTACTAGTGTAGTGAAGTAACATGTATTTGGGGACGTCCTGCCTTATCGTCCACTACGCTATTGCGCATCACATTCAATTCATATCAATCATTGCATTCTCGTCATGGGCCCTGTCCCAAGGACATTCAACAATAGAACGTTATATTTCCAGTCAGACCTGTGGGCGTCTCCTCGCCGCTAGTTGAAAACCAAAAGCGCTGTCCTTCGAATTCCTCATTTGCAACATCACGTCGAAAAGGCATCTGTGAACGCTTGAATTCACAAATACATCTATGTAGTGCGGCTGTGTGTGAAAATGGTAACTGGCTCCAATCACTAATGGGACTCCCCGCCCGTCGGTGAACGTCGGTACAGTGCTGCATGAGGGTCCACCGTTGATCGAGTACTACATTCCACTGACCCTTCACAAGTTTGTTCGCGACTGCAAATATAGTATGTGAAACAATGGGACCATAGCAGAATTAACATATAAACCAATATTTCACTGCCATCGGGATCATATACATGATTGTAATTGCAAGATGCCATGCGTCAAATAGCAGCGTTGTGTGCGGGACGTGCTCGCCCAAAAGTAATTGCAGCTGCCACAGGTGGAATGAATCACCACAGGTGGAGGCTATACAGCCTGAAAACACATAAATTGCACATCCAACCCCCTCCCACAACCACACCCACTCCCAAATGCTACCGACAGGACTAGCGATGTTGGGCCTGGGGGACCTGATAGCACTGCAAGTACTCCAACTTCAAGAAGAAGACGAACACCAACGACTACAACAACCGGCCGCACAGAGGAGACGCAGGAGGAGGAGGAGGAGGAGGGCAAGGCAGGGGCAGCAAGGCCCACCAGCACAGCCACTACCACCATGCAGGCAGCCCGCAATCCCACGCCTCCGAGCCAATCCGTTCAACCTCACTGCTGAGCAGATCCACACCCTCTACCGTTTGGACCGGGACACCATAACCGCCATCGTCAACATGACACACGCTGACCTTGTCAGCATGATAGATAGCCCGACCGCCATCCCACCCCTACTGAAGGTGGTGTCTGTACTCCACTTCCTGGCCACAGGCACCTACCAGCACACAGTCGGACAGTTGCATGGCATTTCACAGCCACTATTGTCACGGACACTATTCCAAGTGCTTGATGCCCTCCTGAAGCACGCAGACGACTACATCTCTTTACCACGCTCGGAGCAGGAGCTCACAAACACAAAAGTGGGATTCCATGCACTTGGCGGCATACCGGGTTGCATTGGTGCCATCGACTGCACCCATGTGGAATTGGTTGTCCCACATGCCATGGAGGTCCAGTACCGCAACCGGAAACAATATCATTCTATCAATGTACAAATGGTGTGTGACTCCAACAGGATCTTTACACATTGTTGTGCCCGATTTCCAGGATCAACCCATGACTCTATGGTCTTGAGGAACTCTACAGTGCCACGCTACATGGAGCGACACGCAGGGCACCGATCCTGGCTACTCGGTTAGTCTCATTTGATGCATGAGAATGTGGGGTAGGTGATGCGTCAATGATGTGGCAGGAAGGGGGGGATGCGTACGTAGCAATGTCATTACACAAACATCCTTCATTGTCCACATACAGGTGATGCCGGGTATCCACTGAAGAGATGGCTCCTTACACCAATCCGGAACCCACAGAACCAGCATGAGGAGGACTACAACCATGCCCACTCACTTACCCGTGTAGTCATAGAACAGGCATTCGGCCTACTGAAGGCTCGTTTCCGCTGCCTCAGCAGGTCTCGCGGGGCACTCCTGTACCGCCATGAGAAGGTTGCAAAGATGGTCATGGCATGTGTCATGCTACACAACATGTGCGTACGTAGAAATGTGGCCATGCCCCCTGACGCAGAACTGCAAGCACCTGAAGATGGTCATGATGAGGGTGGGGATGTGGCAGCACCTCAAGGAGTCCGCGAGGCACAGGAGGCCCGTGAGATTCATCAGAATATCATAGATGCATGCTTCTTGCACTCACGCCTGGTGGCTGTTACATGGACACGGGACTTGTGGCACTGTGTGTGTCTGGAACATGCACAATGTGGCCTGTACGCCAAGAAAGGCCTCGTACACAAAGATCAATGTCCACACATCTCATTGGATTAATGTGAATATATGTATAGCAAATGTGAAATGGTATTACACACCCAATCGACCCGCCACCCGGAAGAACCCAACACACCCCCTCCACCCTCCTACCCCCCCCGAACACCAGTGTCCAGAGATGCTCATTGTCATTGGTCAGACGCTATTGCAAGCCCCCTCTCCGGGTATCAGGGGCACCCCTGCCTGTGGAGCGCAGGTTCCTCCCAGATCTACGTTGGGGGCTGCCCTGGACGGAACTTGCAACGGATGATGTCTCTGCCTGCTCACGTCCATGCATGTCCCTAAGGGTTTGTGAGAGCTCAGTGAGCACACGGCGCACAGCGGCAAGTTCACCACATACATCTTTGGACGTCGCATGCAGTTCCCCCCTCAGGCTCTCGGTGCTTCTCTCCATTTGTCCCCTCAGGCTCTCGGTGCTTCTCTCCATTTGTCCCCTCAGGTTCTCGGTGCTTCCCTACATTTGTGCCCTTAGTGTCTCTGTACTTCGCTCCATTTCTGCCCTAAGTGTCTCAGTAGATGTTTCAATGGCTGCCTTAGAACCCCCACATTCAGCAGCATGCTCCTTGAGGAGCGTGGCCAGTTGCTGCTGTTGCACTATCATCTGCTCGAGGGACTGTTGCCTCTGCTGGGCCATGGCCATTTCCGGTGGTGTCACAGAGGGGCTGATCACCTCATGTTGCCTTGCCACAGGCCTTGTGGGGGTTGGCCAGTCGTCGTCTTGTGGGTGCCCCTGTGTGGTTTCCTCATGGTGTACGGGATGAAACATACAGGGGGATTGGGACAGGTCATGGATGGTTCCTACATCGGCAGCACCGTTTTCTGTGTCGGAGCATGCTGGCATGAAAGCAGTGTCACCTATGGTGCTGCTGCCACCAGAAGCAGTGCCTTCTGTGGCATCCATTGGGGGGACCTGTGGTGCTGCTGTTGTGGACATGCTGGCTGCTGGGGTGCCTGTTGATGTCCCCTCCAGTGTGCTGCCACTCGATTTGTGCTGCTGACGTGTCTTGATCCGTGCAGCTGAGGTGGAGGGTCTTTGCCCGTTGGTCTTGGCCCTCTTTGCAGGTGTGCTGGAAGGGGTGTCCTGAAGCTCGTCGTTTGAATCGGACCCTGTGGTGGAGTAAAGGAGGGCGAGCGTTATTTATGGGTCTGTTGAAATTGGAATGCAATGTATCACATGCATTGGGGTGGTACCTGAGGGTGATTTGGGTCAGGGCCTTGGAGGAGGTCTCATTTTCGTGTGGATTGAGGGTGCAGTAATTTTGCAGCCTGCAGTTAGGGTGTGCATGCTGCACATGTAGAGGGTGTTTTTAGGATTTTTACTTATTTATGTATTTAATCTGACTTTTAAAGGGCGCTATCATGGCAATGTATGTGGACGTTCTCCTGGACATGTGTTTCTATTGCACTATGGGGACACATGGTGCTTCACATGATTGGACATTGTGGATTTAGCATTGTTTTATTTGGTCCACCTACCTGATTCTTCGGATGTCTGCACTCCTTTCTCCATCCCTCAGACTCCCTCTATGCTCTCCATTCCAATGGTGGAGGCACAGATTTCTTCCCAGGGGGTCAACTTGATGGGTGAGTCCGATCCTCCACCAGTAGCTGTGGCAATGTTGCGGTTGGCTGAAAGTATGCTCCGGACGCGTATCCGCAAGTCGTCCCATCGCTTTCTGCATTGCTGTGGGTTGCGGGGTGTGGTCCCCACCGCACTTACCCGCTGTGCCACCAGGGCCCATATGGCCTTCTTGTTCGCAAGTGCCGTCCTGGTCATTTGCGTCGAGAAGACGACGGCAGCGTTCTCCTGGAGGGTCTCTGTGAGCACGGTGAGTTCCTCATGGGAGAAGTGGACCTGCCGCTTGCGATCGCACGCTTTTTTAGCAACTTTTCCCATTTTTATTTTTTTATTATGGGGTGGCTAACGGGTTGGGATGTGTCTCAGGGTCGGAATTTTAATGGTTGTGTTGGGATTCTGATTTTATAGGTGTACGGCGTGCTGTTTCCCGTTCCGGCCCCATGTTTTCACTTCCGTTTCCGTATATTTACGGTGACCGTAATTTGCGCTGACCGCTCATTACGGTGACCGCTGAGATGGGTGGCAGAATTGCACCTAGGGCGGCGTACGACGGCGGTATGGGCCGTTTTGGGGTCATTTCAGCCATCACGGACTTTGCACTTCCGCCATGGCGTAATGCTCGTGCCCGATGGGTCGGAATTAGCCGCACTTTGCTCCATCGTGCAATGGCGGAAACGCTATTTACGCTATGGCGGTCATGTCAGTTACTTTCCGCCAGGGTCGTAATGAGGGCCATAGTCCGAAATGGATGCTTATTTTGCTCAAAATTTTTGGACGTTTTTGTCTGCATTATGAATTTGAGGTGCTCAAGAACAGACAAAATCAGTGGCTCACCCCCTGAAGAGTGCCTGAAATAAACCTTTAATGAGTCTAGCAAATATTGTATAGAATTCCAGAAAGACTCATTATTTGTTATTCCTATTCTGTCTTATTTAGGGTCACGCCTCAAAGTGGTACACTTGTGGAACCCTCTGTTTTTTAAAGATGCCTGAACAAGAAAGCCATCTATATCAGAAACAAAGAGCCACATGGTGCTGGCCACAGATCAGGAGCTTCCATTTAAAAAAGTATTTTTTTTCTTTTTTTTAGGGATAGCAAGGGAGAACTCGGTGGTCGCAGGTGCAACCCCTGGTGACCCCTAAATGATGTCCCTGTGTATGCCCTGCAACATTTTTGCTTGTGTGCAGTATTTCCATCATCAGCAACTGGGCGTGCAGGGTTAGTGCCAGGGCTTTACAACCTATAAAACTGAAAGATGACCTAACTACTACAATGTGTTAGACGTGTTAAAGCCATTATGTAGGCGGGTCATCGCCGCATGAAAAGGGTCTGATTCCTGAAAACGTTAGCGCAATGCAAAGTGACTTGGCACTTGTGCAAAGTGACTTTGCACTGCCAACAAACACCCTGATTCACAGTGCAGTGCCAAGTGTATTTTTGCAGTGCAAAGTCACATTGCACTGCAAAAGTACCATGTATGCCGTGACTTTGTCCCATTTAGCACAGTGCAAAGGAAAATACACTTTGCACCCCTCTGAGAATCAGGGTGTTTGTTGGAAGCACAAAGTGACATTGCACTGCACTAAGGCCCTCATTCATGGAATGATTTGCACAGCAAATAGGGGGCATTCACGTGAAATTGCGCACAAGCCCCAGTTTGTGTATTCATGTAACACAATGCGCTGGGTTTACCAGGGACTTGCGAGAAATCCGCACCGGTCCAAAACGTCACTGCAACACCACGAACGCCTTGCGTGAGACTCATAGTGAAGGGGCGTTGGGTTATGCACAGTCACCTAAAAAGGGGACGGAACACGTGGAAGGGGGAACAACAAGAGCAAATATGGGCGTAACGAGGGATGTACCAAAGTAAAATCCTCGCAACGCCCATATGCACGCTAAAGATCTGTATTCATGGAATTGAACAGGGCTCGCCGGTGCACAGTAAATACGTGCAAATCCTGAAACTCGTATGCCGCGCGATAGCTGGTGTATACGTCAATGTGCACAAAACAAATGCATAAAAAGGCCTCACAATCAACATACGCGCATGCAGCAGTGATCATGAGACACAGCAGGAGGAGGAGGATGGCTAGTGCCTGGATTTTTCTACCTAGGACCAGCCTTTTTGGGATGCCTGATGACCATGTCTATGACAGGTATACGTTTCCACCTCATATCATATTAGACCTGGTCAGGGAGTGGGAGGGTGACCTTACATCACCCACCCTGTGCTCCCATGCGCTGAGCCCCTTGGAAAAGGTGCTCAATGTCCTGCTTTTTTTGGCCACTGGGACATTTCAGCGGACAACGGCCATAGATGGGGGTGGCATTTCACAGCCTACGCAGTCACAGTGCCTACACCAGGTGTTGGCTATCATGACTGCATGCCCCTCTGTCCGCAGGCACATCTACATGCCCAGAACACCTGCAGAAAGGCAGGCCATGATCCAGGATTCTTATGGGGTGGCGCACTTCCCTAGAGTGCTCGGTGCCATCGATTGCACCCCCTGAGAACCTACATGATGACGCCAATATGGATCCCTTCCACACCACCCCAGGTAAGATACAACACCTCCCATATTGCAACTCGGGGCATAGTGGAGCATACATACTGAGTGCTCGAGTCATGTTTCCACTCCCTTGACCACTCTGGTGGTGAATTGTTACATGTACCACCACTAGTGTGCAGGATCATTGTGGCAGCATGTGTCCTGCACAATGTTGCAACACGGTGTGGCATACCGGTGGACATGGTGGTTTCCTCACACCCACATGCATGCTATTCGCACATGGCAGGTCAAAGGGCATGTAGCGAGGCTGCCCGAACCCAGTTTGTGGCTAAATTGTTCACCTAAAATCCAACCGCTGTAGGGTGCACACAGCCCTGGCACATTCCAGGTGCCATTCAATGATGACAAAGGGCCAATCATCCGTGCCCACCAAACCACCCTGAGAATGTGTCCTTTGAAGTGCTACATTGTGTGCATCCCTTAGAACTGAAACTAATTTTTGGTTTCCAAAAGAAACACATAGATGAGGGACTATGCCACTACCACCATGCCAAACTATACATCCAATTGCCTGTGTGTCACATAAACCGTCCCATAATTTTTAAAAACATTCATTTGCATTTATAAAAAGCACAGAACAGGCCTTGGCCATCGCAGCGCTGTTACAGAAGGTTTACTTAGTTACATAAGTGCTTGTCAAAACATACATGTTGCCTAGCCCCATGTTTCAGGGTGGCAGCAGCATACAAATGCAGAAAGTCATTTTAGGCAGCCGTGGCTAGGAGGAGAGGGAAGAGGGGAGGGGGAGGACAATGAAAGGGGGGGGTGGGGGCACACACAACATCACATGCAACCAGGGGGTGTGGGGGGCACACACAACATCACAAGCGACCATGTGGGTGTGGGGGGCACACATCATCAGGGGTGACCATGGGGGGTGTCACACACAACATCCCAGGCGACTGGGGGGGGCACACACAACATCACAAGCGACCATGGGGGCGTAGGGGGCACACACAACAACACAGGCCACCATGGGGGGCACACACAACATCACAGGCGACCAGGGGGGTTGGTGGGGGGCACACACAACATCACAGGCGACCATGGGGGGTGGGGGCATACACACAGCCATCATGGGGGGCAAGGGGAGTGAGGGGCACACATGGGGACAAGGGGGGTGAGGGGCACACACACAGGCAGCAAGGGGGTGGGGGGCACACAGCCATCACGGGGGAAGGGGGGTGAGGGGCACACACACAGCCACCACGGGGGCAAGAGGGGTGAGGGGCACACACACAGCCATCAGCGTGTGCAAGTTGGGTGAGGGGTACACACAGAACCATCACGGGGGGAAGGGGGTGAGGGGCACACACACAGTGCCCCGTTCCCACGCAAACACCACAAAGTGTCAGCAAATGCCGTGCACTCACCTGTCAGCCGAACTCACCTGCCTTGCATACGATGCACACCATTGGGAGATGCTCTACCTACATAGAATGAAATGCAGAGTACAGCACAAAACACATGCACATACATGATCACAGTTGACACCAGAAAGAAAATATGCATACAACACAGAGTGCAGGAGCAACACAGGATGAATGGCCATTGACATCGATATGTACAGGAGTACGGTGGACCAACCAGAGAGAGAGGGAGAAAGAGTGGCGCAGACAGTGAATAACAAGGAAATGACAGATCAAGGAGTCCATGGCCTGGTTTACCAATGTACAATGACATACTGCACAGCACAGTCGGTGCGCCCATTGAGGTATCCACATGGGTAGTTTACACAGTGACATGAGCCCCAATCAAAGTACCACAATGCCATGTGAGTATGCAAAGGACATATAAGAGGACCGACAGATGCAGCAAAGATGACCAACAATGAAGCATTCACAATCTGCAAGACAGCGCAAATGCTTACCAAATAACTGTGTCTGAATATTGTAAATACCACATCACCTTTACCAGTAAGTGTGTTTTCTAATTTGTTAAAGGAACGACATTGTCTGCTGGAGGGTATGAGGAGTGTGGACTTTGAATGGTGCAGGATGTCTCGGCCGGGACAGCAGTCACCGCCACATCACAGATTACTGGAACAACAAGGGTGAACATATTAAAACACGCATTGTGCAGTATAATTGACACAGCACACACCTGCCATGGAAAAACAAAGCTATGATTACCTGCACATGCCACCCGGTGCACCCCCATGCAAACATGCTAGATTAGTTCACTAGGCATGCCTGCACGTACACCACTGCACATGTATAGTCCCTGAGGAGTTAATGGCACACCTCAAGGGCCATCAATGCAAACAATAACAAAGACCACAACCAGGAAAGGGCTAAACAAAATATGACATGCCAACATCTGGTCGGGGGGGTGTAAAAAAAAGAAGAACAAATGTCCCTCTTGTCCCAGGAGGGGGAGGGACAGGGTACACTTCAACACCCACATGTGTGGAAGTTGAAAAAACAATTCCCTCCATGGGTACATGGACCGCATGGCTATCATGGATTGGGGGGCTGTCGCTGCTGTCACCACCTTCCTGTGTAGAATCGGAAGGTGGTAGTGGTAAGGGAGCTTGACACTTATGGCCTGGCCTGGTCCTCATGGCAGACGCCAGGCGGGACCCAGATGAATGCATCTGGAACATAAAGCCTTGGAGGTCCGCATGCAACACCTTACGGGATGCAAGGAGTTCCTCCGAGATGGTATGAGTCAACAGTTCCATCTGCTGTTGGCACTGTGTACTGCGGGCTGCCTCTCACACTTCCATTGAAGCTTTGAAGGCCAGTAACTCTCGCCTCAGGGCTGCCATGTGGGCCCAACCCTCTGCAAGCAGGGACACCTCAATTTGGCCCGTCGGCTCCTGTTGATGGCCTCCATGTGCAGCCTGTGTGAGCGCCATGTGGACCGCAATGACTGCAGCTGGTGCTCTATCTGTGTTTTTTGGGAGAACATGGAAATGGCCACCCTATCCATGCCCTGAGCCAACATCTCATAGGAAGCACCCTGTTGCTGGGCAATACGCAACATTGACTGCTCCCATACTGTCTCCCAAGCCGCGACACGTCCACCACGTGTGCATGCCCCATGCCTGTAGGACCCAAGGGAGAATGGACCTTAATGTGAAGCCACTGTCTGTGGCTGCAGGACTGCATCCATCCCTTGGGCATCTGTCCCAGGACTGGAATCCAATAGAGTGGAACATGGCCTTGCAGCCATAACCACCACAGATGGGCGTGGCAACACTGACTGGCTCTGTGAGGGGACAGTACCCCCTGCGGACGCACAGGATACATCAGCACCATCACCTGATGCACTCACTTCTGACAGCATAGAGGAATGGACGTCTGGCTCACCACCAGAGCCACTAGTATCATTGGAGGTGGACTCATACTGAGTTATACCCCGGATGAACTGTAGCACCAGTGGATTCTCATGCACTGCCACAACACGTCCTCCACTGGTCCTCTGTTGGGGCTCAGCCTCCAGTTCCTCCTCTACCTCTTCCCCTGAATCTGGTGGCTCATCACCTGCACATGGACAAATAAAGACATGAAGAATCATGTTAATTGCATCTACTACATGCATTGTCATCACAATGCTGTCCTGCAACAAATTTACTTGCATGTTAACAGCTCATTTTCAGGCTACCCTCAGCCACCTCTTTTCCTTCTCTCATTTCTGACTGTCTGTCCACCATCCAGGAGTGGTGTGCCACCAATTATCTCTGCCTTAAAGCCAGTAAAACCAAGATTCTCCTCATCGGCACACCCACTCCTTCCTTCACTTGGCCCTCTTCCTGCTCCCACCTGTGAGGCTAAGACCCACGGGGTCATCTTCGACTCCACACTCTCCTTCTCTCCTCACATCTCTGACGTCTCTAAGAAGTCGCACTACAAGCTGCACCTCCTCAGAGGTATTCTTCCTTTCCTCTCCTTCCCCCAGAAGCTCACTGTCTCCAGAGCTCTGGTTCTCTCTATGCTGGACCACTGCAATAGCTTCTTTCTAAATCTGCCTATTTCTACTCTCCACCCTCTGCAACTCAACCAGAACAGGACTGCATCTCTTGTCCTTGGCCTCAAGCCCAGGGATCGTATCCCTCCAGGATTTAAATCTCTCCATTGGCTCCCAGTGGCTGTGAGGATTAAGTTCAAAACTCTCTGCATTGTCCACAAGGCCTTCTGGGGCCTGACGCCTGAATACCTTCAACTCTCTCTTCCTAAATATCTTCCTTCTCGAACTCTACGCTCACCCGCCTCCAACTCCCACAGGTTCAGTCGCTTCCCCAACCGACAAGTTTGTGGTATATCTCTTTCTTCGGCTGGGGCCTCCCTCTGGAACAGCCTCCCTGCCTCCCTGAAACTTGAGGATAATCATCTCCGGTTCCGGAAGCACCTCAAAACCTTTCTCTTCTGCTTTTTCTCCTCCTCTTCCCTGCTGACTTCCTGGCTGAAACTGAAACTGCACTGGTTACCTGGCCACTTTCTGATCTCGGGCCCAGGTTCCCTCCTCCGCTAGTTGCACACCTGCACTACCTTCCTGGCAACCCACGCACTTGGGGACTATTTCTGTATCCCTACAGTCCCACTACCAGCACTTGACACATGTTGTCTGCACGTACCCTTGCACTTGCAACCTCCTGGCTGTACTTTTACTCATTGTTTATTTAGTCTATTATCCATGTACTGCACTGTCCCTCCCTGCCCCCCGCACGTTCCCAATTCCCCCTCCCATGCACTTGCATGATCTGAATGACACCTGGCCTAGTAGGATTGTTGTCTGTCTTCCCTCTGTTCCCCCTCCCTTGCCTCGTCGTGCCTCGAAATACTTGTGTATAGGCTCTTTATAAATGCCTTATCATATAATATCATAACATATCATATCATATCATATCATATCATATCATATCATATCATATCATATCATATCATAAATTGCATTAACACACTATGTACAAAAATCCCAGAAATCATGCCATATGCAGGCTTGCCACCACATCCCTTGTCCCTGACCATGTAAACACTGCAGACATTGCCAACAGACGTGTGGTGTCCCAGCTGTGTGACGTGAAGAGAGTTAGGACATGTGTGATGGGAGCTAGGAAGAGGGGACAGTGACACACAAGAGGGACATGGCCATGCACCCATGGGGGGGTGTTCAGTGTGGCAGGTCAACAAGGATGACTCCAGACAAATCTCTCACAAGGGGCTCAGTGCCATAGCTGCGGCAGGGATTTGCACATTGTAGTAAAATGCTAGGTCACTCATGGCAAAATGTCCCGCCCGCTGACAGTGTTCATGGAAGGTATGTGTAGCATGAAGCCACCTATGGACATGTGTGGATGGAACTTCTACTACATGCAGTGCATGATGAATATCAGATGCTTCAGACACAAGCACTTGACTCGTATAGCTGAGTCACTAGCATCACTGATGTACATAGCCAGATGCCACATTGTGTTTGAATGCTGGAAATGTGTATTAGTATCTGACGGTTGTGGGTGATTACTGCCCCAAAGCCACATTCAACCGATGTGCAGCACATGTGTTGTATGCACTCTGCAGTACATTAAGCACAAGTCAGTAGACCATGACATATTTCACACACGGCAGTCATACAAATACAAGCAGAAGTGCCACACAATCATACCAATTCATTCAATCTACATACACATATTCAGGATGCACACGCTTCATCACTCACCAACATTTCCTCATAATGTGGCAGGCTTCCCACGCCATGCAGCTAATCCACATGAATCAACTCGCTCATGGCCTCTTCATGTGGAGTAAGTTCCTCCTCCTGCAGTGACCACCCTCCAGTCACCATAGCAGAAGCAAGGTCGGCACTCAGCTTTTGTTTGGTTCGATGGTGGAGGTCATTGCACCGCTTCAGACCTCATGAGCGATGCGCCTCTTATTCCCCAAGGCGTTGATTCCATCCGTGACTCGCTGCCAGTGGACCATACGCTGAGCAGGCGTATGTGTGGTCACTGGCCCTGTGCATATGTCACAGTGGTGGTTGCGCACGTAGTCCGCGAGGATCTTGAGTTCATGATCATTGAAGCTCCTCTTCCTCGACGTGGCTGTCTCCTTTGCCGTGCTTTGGGATTAAGCCTTTCCCTGTTCCGCACACTTCTGCCTCTTGGGAGGTGGTGCAGACCCTGTGTGGCTGGGACCACTCAGGGCATTAGGGGCTGGACCACTAGTGGCATGGGCCATGCCATAACTCACTAATGCTGGGGCAGTAGTTGCCCCTGCAGGTCCTCATACCTAGCTGCTGGGGACAGGTACTTTAACTGAACGTCCCTTCCCCTTGGACGCATGGACAGCATCTGCCCCTATGTGTCAGTGTAACTGGGCTGGGACAACTACAGCCATGGCTGCAGATCCCTGAGCCTGGGTGTTGGGGACAGGGTTTTTGCCTGAACGCCCCTTCACCTTGAGGCAGAGACAGCATCTGCCCCTGCATCTCTCTGTACCTGAGGGGACAGGATTTTCGCCTGAACGTCCCTTCACCTTGGAGGCATAGACAGTGTCTTCCCCTGCCTCTCGGTGTACCTGGGCTGTGACAACTACACCCATGGCTGCAGATCCCTGAGCCTGGATGTTGGAACAGGGTTTTTGCCTGAACGCCACTTCACCTTGGAGGCGGAGACAGCATCTGCCCATGCGTCTCTCTGTACCTGGGGGGACACAACAGATACTGCTGTAGCTCCCTGACCCTGGTTGATGGGGACATCAGCAGCACCTGCAGCCCCCTGACCCTGGTTGGTGGGGACATTAGAATCACCTGCAGCCCCCTGACCCTGGTTGGTGGGGACATCAGCATCACCGCAGCCCCCTGACCCAGTTGGTGGTGGTGCACACCTCTCTCTGCACGTCCCCGACCCTGGCCACCTCAGCCACCTCGCCCACCTCTGCCACCTTTCCCTCTTTTGGCCTTTCCACTCATGGTACAGCTGGATTAGGACAATGGGAGGCACACCAAGCAATTGTCCTGGGCAATTGAAGTGAGGGGGCTGGGTACGTGATGCCAAACGTACTAGTATGGTCCAGGAAGGCTCAATATTACCGCATGGGAAAATATAAATGAGACACGTAACGCACAGGCACCCCAAAATATCAAAAAGGCATGAAAGCGACCCCTCGGTAGCTCACGTGAAAAGAAAAAGCATTACACGGTACGCTGTGTCACCCAGCAACACAAAAAATACATACGTGAAGCCCACGAAAGCCACTGTTATGTTAATAATGGGGGTACGTGATACACAGGGGCACCCAGAGTATGACTAATACGTACATGACTCAGCGTTAGCCTCAAAAAAAGAAAAAAAATGTGCGTGAGGCAAATCCCCCACCAAAATAAGAAGTTTGCACTGTCACAGTAGTGAACAAAATGCGTGGTACCCCAAAAAAAGGCCACATGGCCATCCGCACCAACTCGCACAAGTGGTGTGATGTTCCCCTATGCACTCTTTTATCCCAAATCTGAATGCCTACACCCAGCAGCCAGCGTGTGTCAGGTAACTTACGCGATTAGGCCCTTTCCTCTGATTTCACTGTAAGCGCTAATTTTGCACACGCGAAGTAACCGGCACTCTGTTTCCGGCTGCCCACATGAGTAACACGGAAGACCCACGTGCTCCTGCCTATGAGCCATTTTACCTGCCTCCTACTGCCCTGAGCTGCCTCCTACGAGCCACCTTCTGCTGCCTGCCCACTGTGTGTGCCTGCTGCCCGCCTGCCCTGCAATTTGAGTGCCTGCTGTCCAGCCATTGCCAGAGCTCCTGTCCTCGGTCCTGTGACCACCTCAGCTGATTCAGAAGACTCCCAACGTGCCAGAACATCACCACCATTCCACTGCCCAGCCCCAGGACCCCCTTGTCCACCCACACCTGCCTCAGGGGTTGCCATGCCTGAACAAACACTTTTGGAGGCAAGTGGCAACCCCATGGCAGCGAGGCCGAGGGCTGTCACCTTCACAGCCAGGGAAGTTGACATCTTGGAGGAGCATGTCCTGGGGTATTATGACGCACTCTTCAACGCCGCAATGCAAGTCAGCAAGGAAGGACGGAAGCTGATTTGGGACCAGATCGTGGGTGCCATCAACGCGGAGGGGGTGGCACCCCGTGATGATCATCATGTGCACAAGCACTGGGAGGACCTGAAATCCAGGACACACAACAAAGCCTGGCGCTTCCTCCATGCTGGTGCCAACCAAGGGGGGCACCGGGGCCGGTTGAACACCACCGACATGTGGGTCCTGGAGAAGTTTTACCCGGCGCTGCACACCCAGGTCAGTGATTTGCAGCACAGTCTGGAGTCATCAGGTGGATGTCCATGTGTTGCTGGCCTCCACTATGCATGGACATGTTGATGTATTGTGGGAGTGTGCACCTTTGCCTTATAGCAAGTATGCATCTTGTACGGATGTCTGTGTGCATGTTCCAGACAGTGCTCCAAGTGTGTTCTATGAACAATGCGTAATTTCAACGGGCTCACTTTTGCAATGTGTGTTGTACTGCAGCATAACACAGCGTGCACATGGTTTCTTACATCTGTCTGAGGCGTGCCCGTTGTAGAGGTGTGACACATGGGTGGTGTCGTCAACATCATGAATGGCCATGGTATACATGTGTATGTGTCTGTGTGACTGGCCATCACTCCTGGATGGATGTAACTTGTGCATTTCAATGTGTGCCCTAGTCTTGTTGCCTGATTGATGTTGAGGAGACTCTGATGTAATAGCTCAGTGCACTGCTTCAGGAGTGTTAGGTGATGTGTGTGCATGTCATGTGTATGGCCCATGATGCAGTTTGTAGGTGGTGACAGTGCCATGTCCAAGGATGTGATTGTCTGTTGTGAAGGACAGACATATATGTGTATGTATGTACATTGCATGTACATGTGTGTTGTGGAGGGTGATGATGGTTGTGACCTTTGGCAGTGTACTTCATGTGCATATGTTTTGTGCCAAACACACATTGGTACAGTACCCTGATGTGTTTGCTCTATGTCTCCTTATCCACAGCAGCGTTGGAAGAAGAGGGCAGAGAAAGTGCTGTGGAGCAAGGCAGCAGGGATGCCTCCTCCAGGCAGAGACGCAAGGTGCAGTCATGCCCCCTGGAAACAACATCATCAGGGAGCAAGGAGACTGGTGCCACGTCTCTACCATCGGTGACAGCTGCTATGGGAGGTCCAAGAGGGCGAAGGTGGACATGAACTCCTCGGCAGCGGGGGGACAGGTGAGCTGAAACAGGGGCAATCCACTGCGGAATCCACTGCGGAAGATGCTGGGGAGGCATCCAGGTTGGCGTGAGGAGGAGGAAGAGGAGGGGGCCGTATTAGCCCAGTCCATGGGGCCCGGCAGGGGGTGCTGAGGTGGGTGTGACTGGTGCAGTCCTGATTCACTCAGGGGCAGGAGGTAGTGCAGGTCAACTTGGAGGTGCCTGTGCCAAATCCTATCACTGGGCCAGCGCCTGCACCTGTATGCACCTGCCGACATGCCCAAGGCCGGACCCATCCGCAAGTGTCAGATGTTTCCACCCAAACCAACACCCCAATGCCTGCGATCTGGCCATTCGAGACAGAGTGGAACCCCTGCTAGCCGGTATTGCGAGACATACAGCCGTCATTCGTGATGATGTGCAGGCTTACACCGGTGGGTTTGCACATCATCACAACCAGGTCTGGCGTCTCCTGAACTGGCTTGCAGCATTCCTGGTCTCGAATTGGATGCGGGGGCTGGTCACTTATGCAACCCCCTCCTTGTCTTGCTCCTCTATGTGCCAGTCATCCTCCCAGGTGCCTTAAGGCCAAGATACCACCAGGGCGCCCTGTGTACAAGTCCCCCCATGTAGGCCAGTCTGGTGGAGCTAACATCCCTGCTTGAGTTGGGAATCACCAGTAGATTAGCTGAGGTGGTCGCTATGCCGATACAGGCTATGACAGGAGCGATGACAATGGAGGGAGAGCAGGCACCCAGGAGCGGGGCACATGCCAGATGCCCCCAGGTAATTTCATCAGCCTGAAGGGTGTTGATGCGAGGCAGGCCCCGGCCAATATGGCAGCAGCAGGCTCTGACTAGGAGGCTTCGGAACTCAGGGCATATCATCCAAAGGGGGCAGGTATCCGGCATCAGGCAGGACGCAAATGTGGACCTCCGAATGAGGATGTCTTCCGTGTGGGAGCAATATGGGCAGCGAATCGGGGCAGTGTGGCAGCGGGCTCTGGAGGCGAGACTCACCATGGCCAGGGCGTAGATTGCACTGCATCGGGAAAGGCAGCATCGCCTCATCCTCGAGGAGGCATACAGGGACTGGGAGGTGAGGGAGGGGGAGAGCCCTGCTGGTGGTCGTGCAAGTCCTCGAGGAGGCAACAGAGACACACATTGGGGAAGTGGATGCAGTGCTCGATGATGCCCTGGCCAGGACATTGAGCGACATTGGTGAGGAGGAGGACTAGCTGGCTGCCTTTGTACATGGTTTTCTTAGATGTAAGTTTCCGTTGATTTTATTTATTATTTGGAGCTTTTGGACATTACTCTGTTTTTTGTATATAGTTCTTCATGTGTAGTTTTCCTTTTATTTATTTTATTATTTGGAGTGGACTTTGGACATTACTCCATGTTTATTTTGTACACAGTTTTATTAGTGTGTGTTTTAGTGTTCACCATGCAGTAATGGTTTACTTTTATTTTTTGGTGGTATTGTAAATTATTTTATTGGACATTGACATTTTTACATTTGTTCTTTTTTATGGACGGATTTTGAACTTTGATTTACAGTCTGTATGAATGCAATACAACTGTTCAATATAATTTATTTTCTTATCTCACGGTCATTGTTTCTCACAGTTACTTTTGCAGTGTGCCGGTTTGGTACTCTGTTTAGCGGCCCTGGTTCTGACCATCGTTGGTCATGTGTGTGGTTACTTGCATGCATGTGCCAGATTTGGGGTTCATTTGCGGGTTGAGTATACACTTGTGGCTGGCCGGTGGTGGAGTGTGAAGTGGGAGTTTGGGTGTGGACAGTGAAATGGCATTTGCTTTCGCATGTGCAGCATTACTGTGTATTAGCCCTCACTGTGTTTGTGAGGGAGGTGGGTGGGGTAACTGTGGGAGTGTTACATGTTCAGGATGTTGGCGTATGATTTGCATGATGCTGTGTAACACACATTTAATGCTTTCCTGTTCACCAGCATGTGTTTGTGCAGTTATCATTATCTCTGATGTTGCTCAACCTCTTGCACTGGCATACAATATTGACATTTCTTTGTATTGACCAATGCAGCTGTCTCGGTGTGTGGCGCTCTGTCTGATTGCCATGTGCTCAATCAGACCTCAAAACATTCCTCTTTGCTTATGCTTTCTCTCCTCCTCTCCCTTGCTGAACTCCTGACTGAATCTGCACTTGTCAGATGGCTACCCTCTGACCTCGGACCAAGGTCCCCTCACCTGACACTTGCACCCCCGCACTGCCCCCCTGGGGCCCCCACTTTTGGACTGTTTTTCTGTATTCCTACAGCCCCCTACCAGCACTTGACATCTGATGTCTGCACTTACCCTTGCACTTGCCACCAGCTGGCCGCACTTCAATTAATTGCTTTGTTGTTCTATTTATTTTAATGTCCTTCCCATTTACTGCACTTCCCCCTGCCACCGCACCTTTCCCATTCCCCACTTCCCCTGCACTTGCGCTATCTCAATATCACCTGGCCTAGTAAGATTGTTGTCTCTGTCTTCCCTCTGTTCCCCCTCCCTTGTCTCGTTGCGCCTTCAAACACTTGTGTATAGCCGCATATCATATGATTTCATATCATATCCTTCACACATGGGAGGAACAGTAATGTGTTTATTAGGAAATCTATTCTAGAAATAGCAGCCCATTGAGGCTCAGGCTGTGAGACGAAAATACAACACGAGAGAAGAAGAGGGAAAGCAAAACCAGCAAGCGTACCCTCTGGCTACAAGGGGAAACAAACCCTTAAAACATCAAACACAAAGCTTGTGGTTTATAGCTGTTCTCCCTATCGGGAAACGACTTCTACACCTACTATGAATTCAGTTAGGCATAAGGAGATAATTCAAACACAGATGTTTGTCAAAAAATATACATTTTAAAATATTTAATCAATACAATTAAAACAATTTTATAACACTCTTGTCCTGCCGCAGATATATCTAGTGAGGCCAGGACATCATAAGCGCCATGATACAACACAAACTTTTCTATAACCAAACTCTATTTCTATTGTTTGTTTTCATAAAGTGACTTGTGCTGTGCAAACATTCACACTGGACATACCTCATTCTACACACCACTCATTCTCTCATACCATTCATCCCGTTTCTGTTGTGTTAAGTACACCTCTAGTGTATACCAAAACAACAATCTATAATGTGCCCAACATGTTTCTTTCCAACTCTATAACAATATACTAACTTTTTGGAAATTCTTCAGGGGCTAAAGACAAACGTTTGGTCACTCATGCGCAATAATTGTTGCATGGAAAAAACACAAATGCGGTTTTACAATTTGTTTTCTTGATCGTACGTGAGTCTACATCAATAGGCTCAGGTTGTCCTTCGTTGAGTGCAGAATGAAGGAGTCTCTCCGATATATACATTTCAGGAGGGTTCGCGTTGCGTAGGAACTTGGCATCCTTTTATAGGGTTCAGACGTCCTCCAATTAGGTAAATGCGGCGTGGCTCTGTTATTCTTAGGAGCCCAAATGACACCGAAAAAGGTTAATCAATTTAGCACTCTTGTTTAGTGAACTCTGTGGCAGCAGGAGTCCTGGTCAGTGCTGGCCACCTAGTACTAAGGTACCGGTCACTGGTTGAGCTCTTAGCAGAATTTCGATTCTCAGTGTGTTCCTTTAATACGTAGGAGCTGCGCATTCTACTTGTTGAGTGGGTGGGTTTAAAGCGGCTAAAACCTTCATCTCATATGGTTGTGTCTGAATTCACTCAGATCCTTTCTCTCCTTGCACCGTGATGCGTGAGAAAGGGAGATCGGGGACCACTACTCAACCGTTTTAGTTGGCTCGAGCTAATGGCATGAATGTCGTAGAAGCCAACTTCCATGCTGCGTCTGTTTGTACAAACGTCGCAGGCACTTCTCTACCGCGTCAGGCTGTGAGACTCCTGGCCAGTGTATGTTCATGTGGAATGCATTGAGGCTGCTTTTTATTCTGTCAATGTAGGACTATTTGTCCCTGGGGATTTGTGACATGACATTGTCACATGGCCAGCAGGGCCTCACTTTAACATGAACTTGTTACATGTGCATGTTGGGAGATGGTTGTGGACAGCAATTGTGTTTGAACAGCTTCCACACTCACGGATGTGGGCCAGGTGTACGCATTTATTTTGGTTTGCAGGATACATTTTCTGGTGGATATTCAGGGTGGTGTCACAACACGACAGTCAAGGCACATGACACACCATCAATGGAGTGATGATGTGTCACTATGTCAGCGTCCAGCATGCAGGTGATGCCCTTTCTGGAGGGGGCTGCCTGCAGGGTGGGGTGACGGGGATGGGGGCTGGGCTGGGGGTATCCCATGTGGAGGGGGCTGCCTCCAGGGTGGAGTGATGGGGGCTTGGGTGTCCCATGCCGAGGGGGCTACCTGCAGGGTGGTGTCACAGTTGATGGGGGCCGGGTGTCCCATGTGGAGGGGGTTTACTGCAGAATGGGGTGACAGCTGATGGGGGCTGGGGTTTCCCATGTGGAGGGGGCTGCCTGCAGGGTGGGGTGACGGGTGATGGGGCTGGGGTGTCACATGTGGAGGGGGCTGCCTGCAGGGTGGGGTGATGGGTGATGAGGGCTAGGGTGTCCCATGTGGAGGGGGCTGCCTGTAGGGTGGTGTCACAGGTGATGGGACTGTTCTGGGGATGTCCCATGTGGAGGGGGCTGCCTGCAGGGGGGTGTCACAGGTGATAGGGGGCTGGGCTGGGGTGTCCCATGTAGAGGGGGTTGCCTGCATTGTGGGGTGACAGGTGATGGGGGCAGGGGTGTCCCATGTGGAGGGTGCTACCTGCAGGGTGGCATCACAGGTGATGGGGGCTATGCTGTCCCATGTGGAGGGGGCTGCCTGCAGGGTGGCATCACGAGTGATGGGGCTGGGCTGGGGTTGTCCAATGTGGAGGGGGTTGCCTGCAGGGAGGGGTGACGGGTGATGGGGCTGGTGTATCCCATGTGGAGGGGGCTGCCTGCAGGGTGTCATAATAGGTGATGGGGGCTGGGGTGTCCAATGTGGAGGGGCTGCCTGCAGGGTGGGGTGATGGGTGTTGGGAGCTGGGGTGCCCCATATGGAGGGGGCTGCCTGCAGGGGGTTGTCACAGGTGATAGGGGGCTGGGCTGGGGTGTCCCATGTGGAGGGGGATGCCTGCATTGTGGGGTGACAGGTGATGGGGGCAGGGGTGTCCCATGTGGAGGGTGCTACCTGCAGGGTGGCATCACAGGTGATGGGGGCTATGCTGTCCCATGTGGAGGGGGCTGCCTGCATTGTGGGGTGATAGGTGATGGGGCAGGGGTGTCCCATGTGGAGGGTGCTACCTGCAGGGTGGCATCACAGGTGATGGGGGCTATGCTGTCCCATGTGGAGGGGGCTGCCTGCAGGGTGGCATCACGAGTGATGGGGCTGGGCTGGGGTTGTCCCATGTGGAGGGGGTTGCCTGCATTGTGGGGTGACATGTGATGGGGGCAGGGGTGTCCCATGTGGAGGGGGCTGCCTGCAGGGTGGCATCACGAGTGATGGGGCTGGGCTGGGGTTGTCCAATGTGGAGGGGGTTGCCTGCAGGGAGGGGTGACGGGTGATGGGGCTGGTGTATCCCATGTGGAGGGGGCTGCCTGCAGGGTGGGGTGATGGGTGATGGGGGGCTGGGGTGTCCCATGTTGAGGGGGCTGCCTGCAGGGTGGCATTGCAGGTGATGGGGCTGGGTCTCCCATGTGGAGGGGGCTGCCTACAGGGTGGGGTGATGGGTGATGGGGGCTGGGGTGTCCCATTTGGAGGGGGCTGCCTGCAGGGTGGTGGCACAGGTGATGGGGGCTGTGCTGGGGGTGTCCCATGTGGTGGGGGCTGTCTGCAGGCTGGGGTGATGGGTGAAGGGGGCTGGGGTGTCACATGTGGAGGGGGATGCCTGCAGGGTGGCATCACAGGTGATGGTTGATGGGGGCTGAGGTGTCCCATGTGGAGGGGGTTGCCTGCAGGGTTCGTCACAGTTGATCGGGGCTGGAGTGTCCCATCACGTGTGACGCCACAGGCATCAGCTTCCCCCTCATAGCTCCGAAGCTTTTGAATGCCCTCCCAAACACTCTCAGAACAGAGCCTTCCCCTCTAACATTCTGCAAATCACTTAAAACCACACTCTTCACATAACCTCCCTTACCCTGACGTATTGACTATCACACTGAAGAACCTAACCACTGTGACATATCTGCCAGCATACTACCTAGAGTTGCTCCTTTAACCCCAAGATAAGAGTTTAGAATGCACTCTATACCTGCTTATACTATGTAACCGCAAAATGTACCACAAACTTGTAAGAATCTATGTAACCACTATGAATGTAACCACTATGAACCTTTTGTAACCTTTGTATCCAGAAATGCTCAAATGTAACAGTGCCACGATGCCCCTGGGCTGGTGCGCACTTTGAAAATGTGAATAAATAAATAAAGAAAGGTGTAGGGGGCTGCCTGCAAGGTGGAGTGGCAGGTGATGGGACAGGGGTATCCCATGTGGAGGGGGCTGCCTGCAGGGTGGTGTCACGGGTGATGGGGCTGGGCTGGGGGTGTCCCATGTAGAGGCGGCTGCCTGCAGAGTGGGGTGATGGGGGCTTGGGTGTCCCATGTGGTGGGGGCTGCCTGCAAGGTGGTGTCACGGTGATGGGGGCTGGGCTGGGGGTGTCCCGTGTGGAGCGGGCTGCCTGCAGGATGGGGAGATGCGTGATGGGGGCTGGGGTGTCACATGTGGAGGGGGCTGCCTGCAGGGTGGCTGCACAGGTGATGGTTGATGGGGGCTGGGGTGTCCCATGTGGAGGGTGTTGCCTGCAGGGTGGCGTCATAGGTGATGGGGCTGGGGTGTCCCATGTGGAGGGGGCTGCCTGCAAGGTGGGGTGATGGGTGATGGGGCGGGGGTATCCCATGTGGAGAGGGCTGCCTGCAGGGTGGTGTCACGGGTGATGGGGGCTGGGCTGGGGGTGTACCATGTGGAGGAGGCTGCCTGCAGGTTGGGGTGATAGGTGATGGGGGCTGGGGTGTCACATGTGGAGGAGACTGCCTGCAGGGTGGCATCACAGGTGATGGTTGATGGGGGCTGGGGTGTCCCATGTGGACGGGGCTGCCTGCAGGGTGGCGTCACAGGTGATGGGGCAGGGGTGTCCCATGTGGAAGGGCTGCTTGCAGGGTGGGGTGACGGGTGATGGGTGATGGGGCTGGAGTTTCTCATGTGGAGGGGGCTGCCTGCAGGGTGGCATCACAGGTGATGGGGGCTGGGGTGTCCCATGTGGAGGGGGCTGCCTGAAGGGTGACATTATGGGTGATGGGGGCTGGGGTGTGGGTGTTCCATCACGAGGGGGCTGCTTGCCGCGGATTGCGAGGTGCAGACACACAATTTGGCTGGGGTGCGGCCAGGGATCACGGGGTGTTTTCACGCGATTACGCTCGGGTGCAGACAGGGATTGCGATGTGTTTTGGCGCAATTACGCTGGGGTGCGGCCGGGGGTCATGCAGTGTTTGACACGATTTGGCTGGGGTGCGGCCGGAGATTGTGAAGTGTTTTCGCGTGATTACGCTGGGATGCGACCAGGGATAGCGCTGTGTTTTCACACGATTTGGCTAGGATGTGGCAGGTGATTGCAAGGTGTTTTCACTTGATTATGTTGGGTGCGGCCAGGGATCATGCTGTGTTTTCACGTGATTTCGTTAGGGGGGCTGTATGCTGAGCCATGGATGGCGCTGATGCTTGCGCCGTGTTCAGCATTTCACTTGCTCGTTACTGCACGTGGGGGAGTGTTGGAGGCATTACTTGCGCAGCTTGCTGTTCCTTGCCCCATGGCTACTGATGCCTCTGAAAATCCATGAATACGCGTACAATCATTTCTCTGCACCACGGCTGGTGCATGCTCCTTCTCGGCATGTGGCAGTTGCGCCTTTTCTGCACCAGATTCTATTAATTATGTTTTCACTTGATTATGTTGGGTGCGGCCAGGGATCATGCTGTGTTTTCACGTGATTTTGTTAGGGGGGCTGTATGCTGAGCCATGGATGGTGCTGATGCTTGCGCCGTGTTCAGCATTTCACTTGCTCGTTACTGCACGTGGGGGAGTGTTGGGGGCATTACTTGCGCAGCTTGCTGTTCCTTGCTCCATGGCTACTGATGCCTCTGAAAATCCATGAATACGCGTACAATCATTTCTCTGCGCCACGGCTGGTGCATGCTCCTTCTCGGCACGTGGCAGTTGTGCCTTTTCTGCACCAGATTCTATTAATCGGGGCCTAAAAGTACCATGAATCAGGCCCTAAGTCAAGGCACCATTGGTCTGCCTGGGCATTAGAAAGGGGCTCACTGGGAGTCTCCCTGTTCAACCCACCTGCCTACCCCCTCTGTCCTTTAGATCTATTTCTTCTTTGTGGCCATCCAGACCCCTTGCCTGGTAATCTGTGTAATGCAAAGCGTGTAATGGCACAGCTGCTAACTGGAATGCAGTGAGGCAGCCCAGTTTAACCGATGTTCACAGGTAATGAGAGGCAGGTTCTCTGCAAACATGCTTATGGTGTTGTTAATTAAGCCACTCGTCACCTCGATTGGTATGTGGAAAAATTGAGCGTTTGTCAAATTCTGAAATTGATATTCAAAGCAAAACAATGGAGCCTGCTGATTGCAACATATTAGTGGCATTTCAATTCTTTACATTTCACATTCGAGTTACCACTTGTGGAAAAGACATGTCTCATTTTCTACTCAATTTTCTGTATTCTTAAGCTATTAACTGAAGATATTCAATGTCTTGTGTGCTCTTGTTTACTTTGAGAACAATTAGCTGGAGTGCCGCAGAGTGCTGTCCAAGTCAGATTTATTGAACACAGAGTAATGCTTATGTGTTGAAAGACGGCTGTGCATAAAGTGTTGATTGCTAGTATAAAGCTAAATACTGCATAGGAGGCGATCTGGCCAACTGGTTAAATTGGAAGCGAAGGAGCCCGAAACACTGGGCAGAAATCGCAATTCCCCCCGTAGCCAAATGCTATGATCCTGAGCAATGCTTAATTTGTAAGAAAGTAAGTGGTAGGGCCCAAATATTTTCTTGCGTGAGGGGAGGGGCAGTTCCATGTCTACTGTTCACAGCACCCACTGTTGCGCCATACAGTGTCACACGGCTGCTCCATACAATGTCAACATATTTGGGGTTAAAGCTCCAACTCCCACTGGTTCATTGAAGGTGAAAGCAAGATAACATATTAGTTTTGTCTTGAAATAAAATACATTTTTAAGTGCTTCTTTAAAACGCATCATCGTTAACATTTTGCTCTAATCCTATAGGTGTCTAGTGGAGCATGTGAACCATTTAACCAAAGGAAAAAAGAGCAAAAATGCTTTCCTCCTATGGTATGGTAAATTGATGGACAAATGTAGGCAAAATCATTACTGAACTGATGAGTTGTCGGTCAAACACTGCAGTGATTGCCTTGCATAGGTTGGCACTCATGACTGGCTCTCCTGTTCGATATGGGTCTTTTCACTGACTTTGCCCCTGGGTTGGGGCTGTTGGCTGGTGACTGTCCTGTTGTTGTCAACCCACCCTGCTGTTTATTACTCTAGAGAATGTGCAGCAATGTCATGCAGGCAGAGTGGAGCAGTGTGTGGACAGGGCCAGCATCAGTACCCACGATTGTCACCTTGCATCTCATTGTTTTTCATGAAAATTGATAAATAGTCCTGCCCTGCCAACCTGGGTCATCAGGTTTGTGACTGACAATGTGCAAGCCCAGGGTGCAGAGACACTGGCCAGTGCACACTGTTGTTGATTGTTATGTTACTATCTGTGGCTGACAGTTAAAATAGTTGCCACAGCATAATCAAGCTGGGCTTAAAAATAAGTGCCAGGGATCAGAAGCAGGTTCCAGGGCTGAGCCCTGGCAAGCGCCTCCACAAATTAAGCACTGATCATGAGCAAATCATGATCTCACTCTGCCTTTTTTTTGCTTACCAGCCACAACTGTTACCCACTCCAATGTATCTTTGTTTTTAAATTGTGATTTAGGTACTTCATTAAGCAAGTAAGTCGATCAAGAAGAATGATGGAGATGCTCACTTCTCAGCATTTTTTGTCATTGTCACTTTGGTCATACAACCAGTCTTTGACCTGTCGTTACTGATGGTGGTTTTGTTTTTTATGTTGTTTCTTGATCCCTCATCAGTTTATCTAGAAGGTTTATTCTTGCGCACACTAATCCTCGTTTTCTTCCTTGCAGGAATTCTCTCCACTAGTCTTCTTTCGTCATTGACTGAAATTGCTCAAAGTACTTGGCAAAAAATCGTGCTTTGTCTTCTGTTACTGCTGTACATTCTAGTAACAAATGCATTACTGTTTCCAGTTTTCCCTGCATGTTGCAGAATATGCACTGTCCGTTGTTCACACCTCGATTTCCTCTAACATGTCAGTACTCGTTTGTGGGATACACGTTTAGCCTTATCTGTAGCAGCTTCTCACAATGATGTTTGCTTAGAAATGCAATCAAATATTGTGATATGGTATCTCTTATTCGATGTTCTTGTGTCTCATTTTGTAGGAATTTGTAAGATAATTTAGTTTCTCGAGTGTGAATCCAGTCTTCCCTTTTCAACCTTTCCTTCACTTTCTCAGGGTTGGTGATTAGTTCTTCTATTGAAGAATCCAACTATGTATAACATTGACAGTGCATTGAAGAACTGTGTGCACGTTTAATGAGCCTGCACACTTCATCATAGCTATTGCCAAGCCCCCGTTCCCCCCGCATGCATCAGTTTTAGGTGGGCTCACCTTTAGCTGGCCCCTTGGGTGTGAAGTAAAGTAGGAGATGAGCCAGATTAACATTGGGGCCTGTAAAAGCATTTCTTTTATGAGAAGCTTTTCAGAGGATTATGTTGGTGTGTTAACTGTATTGCTGTTTATTGCAGGCATTTCCTTAGTGCAAGAGGTACCATGAGTACTAGTAGGCAAGGAAGGCCGGGGGGGGGGGGCGTGTTTGCTCACAGGGATCATTATGAGTTTGGAGGTTGTTTGGCAGTTAATATAGCAGGATTATCAAGAAACTTAAATAATGTTACAGCCACAAAGATCTGTGGACTGGCCGCAGCATTATGCGTAGTGGCAAAGCAGTGTAATTCCTCAATTTTAGAGTTCAGAAGACTTTTTTGGGGCTATTTTCACTGGCAGCTGTAGTAATTGTGATGATTTTAGGAGGTAAAGTTGAGGCATCTTTTTTCTGGAGTTATATTACGCACTTTACACCTGAAACCTTTAGTACATTGGGGGAGTAATGCTGCAGTAAAGTAGTGCTAATGTAATTAACATCAATTTCCTGCTGTTTTTACCACACCACCATACTCGTAATGAGGCCCATTTGGAGAAGATCATCCAGCTCAAGGCTAAAATAGAAGTATAGTGTGTCTTTGTGCTTCTAAAGGGCTTTGGTCTACGGCAGGGACTAGAGGAAACATCTGTGTAAATTGCTTTGGATAACTTTTTTGCAGAAAGTGACTTTGTTCTGTAATAGGCAAAGTGATTTGGAAGGCATTTTGTGTGAAAACACATCTACCCTATCGGCCTGGTTCTTCAATATCTATCCTGCACCACTTGCTCATCTGATCTCCTCCTTCCATACTCATTTCCAGTGTTATGCCGATGACACACAGCTTTCCTTCAAACTTCCCTCTACTTCCTCCCCTTCTTCCTCTCTCATTCCCGCCTGCCTGCCACTCAGGCTTGGTGTCCAGCGAACAATCTCTGTTTCAATGGCAGTAAGATGGGTATCCTCCTCATCTGGACACCGGTGCCCTCTTTTCCTCCTACCCTTTGGCCACCCTCTCTGGGCCTTCTACCTTCACCATTCTGTGATGCTAAAAACCTTGCAGTCATCTTCGACTCTGTCCTCTCCTTCACCCCCCACATCATGGACCTTACCAAAAGGTCCTACTTCCAGCTCCACCTCCTCAGAGACATTCTTCCTTTTCTCACCTTCCCCCAAAAGCTCAATGTCTCTAGAGCTCTGGTACTTTCCAAGCTGGTCTACTGCAACAGTCTCTTTCTCAATCTCCCTCTCTCCTCTCTTCGCCCCCTCCAGCTAATCCAGAATAAGGCTGCAAGTCCAGGGACCGCATCTCTCCAGCCTTAAAATCTCTCCACTGGCTCCCTGGTGGCTGCAAGCATCAAATTCAAAACCCTCTTCATCATCCACGAGGACTTCTGGAGCCTGGGACCACACTATCTCCAACTTTCCCTTCCTAAACACTCCCCTGTTCTTGCCTTACACTCCTACACTGTCAAATGCTTCTCCAAGCAGAGAACGGTGGCAGAGCACTCTCCGCGTCTGGTGCCGCCTTTTTTTGAACAGCCTCCCTGCCCCTCCCAGATTTGAGCCGGGCCTCCTTAAATTCAAGAAACTGCTCAAAACACTGCTCTTTTCTACATCTTCCCCTCTTTCCCTTCCCTGCTAATCACCCCACTACCACTGTGACCGGTGGCCTGATTCTCAAGAACCTTGCAGGTTTTCAGGCCCTTTCCTTCCCGTCATTAACAGCAGCCCCCGGCCCCAACTGCATTGCCCTGCGGACCCCTGACTGGTTGCTCCACCTTTGAGAGAGCTGCCTGTACTAGCACTTAGCCTGAGGTTCTCCTCCTGGCCCCCCTTTGCACTTTCCACTTGGGCCTCCCTCCAGCACTTATCTAATCCTCTGCTCGCCTTCCATCCCCATCCGCTGTAGGGTCCTTCAATGCACTTGCATGGCCGAATCCCGCAAGGCCTAGTAGGGTGGGCCTCATTACGACCCTTGCGGTCCCGTAATGAAGGGTGCCGGTACGGGATCGGCCCCCTTCATTACGGGAGCGCTGATTACGAGGTTCCCTTTGCGAGACTCGGAAAAGAAGTCTGGTAAAACCAGACGTCCTTTCCGGGTCCCGCGAGGGGAGGAGGGAGGTAATAACGGGCCATTTGCAATGTGCCCTTTATTACCTCCCTCCCCATTTCCATTAAGCCCTATGGGGGCTCAAATGGGAATGGGGATGGGTTCCTGCAAGGAGGAATTACTGTGTCCTCCAATGTTGGAATGACCCGGTTATTCCTCATTGAAGGAACCCGGTAATGGAGCCCGGTTTGGAGGCACCATGGCTACCTCCAAACTCGTAATGAGGCCCATGTCTGGTAATATACCACTGTTGTTTTTGTTTTTGTTTTTTCTTGCCACTGTTATTATCTCCCCTGTTCCCTTCCCATTTAGCCTTGTGGCACCTTGAAAAACAATTGTATTGTATAAAGCGCCTTACAAATTATCAATAAATAAATGACTGTCACAAGAATACCTAGGATACGGGTGGTATCTGTATTTGGAAATCTATATGAAACATGGCAAAAGACTGGGAACATGTGTTCATGAACGTCTGCCTAACATCACTACTGGTATGGTATGTGTCCTGGTAACATCAACAATGTGTAATCCATGATGGAGGATGTGGTGTCCATTGTCTGGAATTCTTTTTCTGTATGGAGTGTATGTTTGTGTGTAACTATCTGTGTGCAGTAGGTTTCACATAAGGTTTGTACAGCACAAGGTTTGCATGCAAAGTCTGTTGCCTGCATGCATGTAACGCTATTTTGCATATGCATGAAATCTGCTTTCTCTCTTGCGTTTCAATGCCCTGGGAGTGGGATACACAGGGATGAGCCGTCGACCTCTGCCCTTCCCCGGACTGCAGACTTCAGTGTCTCTCGCAGACGCTCCCATTGGAATGTGCAGCTTGGATGGGGAGAGTCCTGCTCCTGGACCCCAAAGGACCCAAGCGTGCATACCTTGCTATATATGGGAACGGCGCACCGGACCAGAAGACACAGAGGGACCCTAGAAATAGAAAGAACAAGGGTTGAGTCCAGGGCACCAATATCAAGTAAAACCCCACCCTGTTCAAAAACATAGAAGGCCAAGGGAACGTGTGTGTGTGTGCACATTTCAGCACAGCAGGAAGCAAGAATGTTTACTAGCCAGCCCTGCTCACCAACTCAAAGGGAGAGATTCCACAAGCCTACCGCGCATGCTCAGACTGGTTTACGGGCCAGCGTGGCCCGGCTTTGCGGTCCAATATTCTCCAAATGATGACCTATAGCTCCGTGAGCTTGGCAGTTTGGGCGAATGTTACTCTTGGCCCAATGGCCTATAAAATGCAGTTTGTCCCAGTTGCCTAAAAATGCACTTCCAACTATCACAAGGCGTGCAGCTAAAAGTCACAATTCGTGAAGTTGGTCCACTTTTTTGTTGTTGTCAAGGGCTATTTTTGTCATATGTCAGTCAGCCCTGGTCACACGCAGTGACAGTTGACATCCAACATTTCCAAACCCAAGGACACTCACATGGGCCTCTTTTCGATTCTACGTTGAATTAACAGAAATGAAACCCCGAGCTCCAAAACACCGAATTTGAAAAATTCGAATTTTGAAAACGAAATTTCGTTTTATTTGCATTTTTTTTAAAGCGGGGGCGCCACCCCACAGCCTCCCCATGAGCCCCCTATCTTTATATATACCCTTAGCCCACACCCCATCTATTTATTTTTTTAAAAAGTGCGAAAATCCCACATTAGTTCGATTTTTTAAATTCTGCATTCTTGGCCTCAGGATTTTCTCATTCGTTATTTTTGAGGGCTTACCATCTTTTGACTGACAGCAGATCAATGTCGTATGAGTGCCTCGTTTCCATGCAAATGGAAGCAGCGTGCAATATAAATCCCAATAACATGACATAACATATATCAGGTTAATAATGGCTTGCAAGTGCCTCTTGGGGTACACACATCTGATTAGGGTACAAAGTGTGCTGCTGCGACCACGCAGTCTCCTTTGTGGGATCTGTGTCGTTTTCAATAGCTGCCCAGAAGTTTTTGGGGTATCTCCCCTTGGGTGCCCCACCAACAAGGCAAGTGGATGCCTGAGTCCCACAGCTTGGCGCACATGCTCTGTGTAGCTACTCACTCAGCCACCGCAGTGGTTTAGATGACTAATGGATGAGTTAGACTATTCTAGAATGCCCCCGCCACACATGTTCACAATCACTCAGGCGGTGGCTTTGCATCAGGAATTGAGAACAACTCAACTGGCGGCTTGAGAACAACAGCTGGCTCCCGCGCGGGACCGCAGAGCTTGGCAGTTACATTTTTGTAGCTTGCTCACTTCTCACCCCGGGAGGATGCTCCCCTGCCCACCGCATTCCCCTGGTGGCCTAGTTCGACCCGGGGGTATATTGAATGTTGTGGAAGGGAGTCAGGGGTCAAGTCCTAAAAATGTAAGTGGGGGGACTCATCAACAAGTGCAATGGGATGTGACGTTGGCAGACATTAGCACATGAAGGTGAAATATGCCCATTTCGTTAAATTGGCTTTGCATAACCACCGAAATTGCACGGGACACATGACATTAGCCTTTCATAAAATCAACACACACACAAAACCAAGAGAGGATATTTTCTTCTAATAGTGTTTTTGAAAACGTTAAAAGGTGTTCATGTTTCAAACTCAAAGAACCAGTACAAATGTTTTCCCTGGAACTTGCATCACCGAAATGGGACATTTCACAGTTAGTTGTTTGTCATTTTTTATCAGGTTATACAGTGCAGTGGTGAAGTATCAGGGTTGCAAACCTGACAACTGCGGTTCGATCTCCAAGATCGGATTTAATTCATACGTGGAACTGAGTCCACCCTCTGAAAATAGTGGGTGGACTCTGTCCACCTGCGTGTACCCTCGACTTGAGCCCTGGAAGGGACACTGGTGACTGCTGCTGCTACTGTTGGTGGCTGGGTCCTGCTGCTGGGGGTGGCTGCATTGGATGCTGATCCGCCATCACTCCTAAACGGGCCTGTGGGGAGGAGAATGGACCCTTTCTGCACTTTCTGGCGCTACGCAGGCGACCCGCCTCCGTCACTGGCCACTTCTACATGTAAGTTTGTGCCAGGCCAATCCTTCCTAGACACCGCACTGCACTTGACTACTCTGTCCTATACTAACTCTTCCTGGACGCCCCCTCTGAGCACCGATCTTTACCTAATTGCATTCCTGATGCTTTTCAGTCCGCCACATGTTTCTGCTGTGTTTTTCACTCTGTTACTGCAGCTGCTCCTAAAAATGTGCCCCCAGCCTCACCTTAACTTCTGCCTCTGTATAACTGTCTTAAGACGTAAATACTGCCATTGACCTCTACACCCCTCCGCTTCAAACTCAGAAGTGCCTTACACCTGTGCACCCTCCATTTTGTACTGCATGTGTGTTCTCTCTGGCTATTTCGAAATGTGGTGTACCTTACACCAATGCACCCTCCATTTTGAACTGCACTTGTGTGCTCTTTGGCTACTTCGAATTTTGGTGTGCCTTACACCTGTGCACCCTCCATTTTGTACTGCATTTGTGTGCTCTCTGGCTATTTCGAATTGTGGTGTGCCTTACACCAGTACACCCTCCATTATGAACTGCATTTGTGTGCTCTCTGGCGTTTTCGAATTTTGGTGTGCCTTACATCTGTGCACCCTCCATCTTGTACTGCATTTGTGTGCTCTCAGGCTATTTCGAATTCTGGTGTGCCTTACATCTGTGCATCCTTCCTGCCTCCCTGGGCTGCTAGACAGTACGACTGCAATCTGGATACCCCAGGAGTGGGTACAGCTAGCCCAGACATATACAAGCCTCAACGCTGTGACTCCACCACACTAGTTGGACACACACCGAACTTCTTCGGCTGCTAAGCCACCTGGTGAGTTTGTATTTGTGCTGTGCAGTCTCTCCTTCTATCCTCTATCCTCACCTTTCCGCCACCTCTATGGCACTCTCCATCTCCCGTATCTATTGTAACTGCTACGCTATCACCTATCGTCCCTCTCTCATGAAGTCTGGACCTCCTGGCCACTAACCACGGTCTACCCATTGCAGAAACCTACGTCAGTGCAACTTCCAGACCGACTGTCACTGATATCTTCTTTTCTGTCCTCTCTCCAGAACTATGGATTCCTCATCTGATCTCCACTCTCTCTCCTTTCTCATCCACACTCATTAATGGAGGTACTAGATGGGAAGTACTCTTTGCAGACTTCTCATCATTCAGGTGAATCATTAATGTCTATCGCAATGGCACTATCATGGCTCAGGGTCTTCAACCCAACCTCCTCCTCTTTGACTGGCACCTGCCATCCCTCATCAACTTCCTTCCTTCGCCTGCTACTCCTACTTCCTCTCTTTCTGCCACTCATCCTCCTCCAACTGGTGTACCATGCCCCTGTACCCCTCCTCAGAAAACCTTTAAGGCGGTGACCTGCTTCATCTAGCCAGGCTTGATGCGCGCTCTGCATCAAACACTCTGCTGACATCTGCCCACTTCTCAAAGAGCTTGACCTTGACATCCTCGCTCTTACCGAGACGTGGTTCAATGCCAGATCAGTCACTGCTTTTGACTCCCTTCTCGCCGATGGCTACAAGATCATCCCTAAGCCTTGCTCTAACCATGCTGGCAGTGGGGTTGCTTTGATTTTCCTTGAGTGGGTCACTTCTTCCCTCATACCCACCCAGCCCTACTCCTCTTTTGAGAGCCTGGTCTGCAAGCATGGTATCTCCCCTACTTCCTCCCTGACTATTGGCACTATCTATAGTCTGGATGGCTCTAACTCCCTGTTCCTCTCAGAATGGGCCGGTTTCTCCTCCTCTCTGCTGACATCTACCTCCAAATTCTTCCTCCTGGTTGACTTCAACATCCACCTTCACTCCTCAATCACGGCTTCCACTCTCTTCCGTGACCTCTGCACCTCTCTCTCTCCCTTTCTATTCTCCCCTCTGGTCTTACCCACTCGGCTGGACACATTCTCGATTCCTTCATCCATACTAATATTTTGCTCTCCTCCCTACTCTCCACCCCGCTCTATGGTCAGACCACTTCCTCCTTTCCCCCCACCTGGGTCCTCTAGGCCCTCTAACGGTCAACCACTCCATCCTCATAAAACGTCTCGATATCCTTGGTATATCGGAGCGGGCACTGGACTGGACTGCCTGATCTCCTTCCTCACTGACCGGCACTCCAAGTGGTCTCTACCAGGCACCTCTCTGTTGCCTTGCAACTGACTCTCTGGCAATTGTTCCTCTGTGGAACGTCTAGCACTTACCCCCCTTTCCCTGCCCTTTCTCTCTCTCTGCACTTGCATGGTCCAAATAGTCACAAGGCCTAGAAGACCCGCCCATGTCTTTGTTCATCATTGTTATTCTATTTGTCTTGTGTTCCCTTGTTCCCTCCCATTTGCCCTGTGGGCGCTTTGAAACACAATTCCTTGATGTACTAGTGCCTTACAAATGCACAATAAATCAATAACTTAATGAATTAAGCGCAGACTAGTATTGTGCACTCCTCACTTTGCAGTGCACTGCTATGCTGTGCATGTTTCCCCTTTTTTCTCCCAGAACAGAGCTTAGCTTCTTGGTAAGTTCAGTAACCAGTCCCTGTGTTCCTTCCGGTGGGAGGTAAGTAGGCATGATAGTCACCATGGACACTTGCAAGTGGCCTTTACTCCTTAACTAACTCCGTGTATGGGCAGGAGGCCCCTGCAGGAGGTTTCTGACCCACCAACCGGAATACACCATTGGGAGCAGTGGGCCACCTCCGCAGGATACAGGAAGCATCTACGTTGAGGGGCAGGAGTCCTCCTACACCTCACCTGTATATACAGCGGGAGGAGAACCCCTCACCTGCATATTCAGTCAGAGGAGAACCCCTCACCAGTCCTCACCTGCCTCACCATTATGTTGATGTGTAGGAGACCTTTGCACCAGGCTTCTGCACTGATCTGCATTTATATACAGGGGCAGAAGGCCCTAGTACAGGGCACCTGCCCCTCACATAGTAGCAATTACTGTTGGGACAGGTAGAGCATGCACTGAAACACTACCCCACCCCCATTTTCACCCACACAATAAGTGGCTGTTTGCAGAAGGAAGGTGTACCCTATACATGAATTCAGCAAGGTTACCCTGCTCAAAGATCTGCAAATGGTGATTGTGTCATTGAAAAGATGTGTCGCAATTCAGGTATTCAGAAAAATATTGTATAGAAAATAAATAGCTCAGGAAAATAGCAATTGCTTGATATTTCTCACTCAAAATGCAGATGTTGCCACATGTTACTGGACTAACTAAACAATCTTTGCAGAGATGGAACAAAACATACTATTCCTCCAAAGGACCTGCATTAGGATGCTCAGAAAAATGAGACATCCTATCGATTTATATTAACCGTTTAGGCATTTTGGCCGCCAAAGCCAGTACTGCTTTGATTAGGAGAGGCACGACCACGTACATCCAAAATAAGAACTTTCAACCAGCATCTCCTTCAACTCACCCCTCACAATTTTTATGAGAATAATAATTTGTCAATTTGGCAAACAAATCAATCTGAAGAATTTCAAACAATTTTGCAACAAAAGTTCAAAGATGTTATTCAAACATTCTATGACGTATCACAAGCACAGCAATGTCCATGGAGCCATGTAAGATTCTCAGTTATACAACAACCCCGGTACTTAAAACATGTCTAACATTTCAAAGAAAAAAGTCTAAAGGTAAAGGTTTCACAGCATCTTCAGATGTTCAGTGTTGAAAGGTGTCAACCATCTCTTCCTTAGGCTAAATGTCAATGGTAGCAGTTTTCAAATCAAGAGTATGTTGCATGGAGGGGACCACCTCCATTTGCACTTAAGTGCAAAAAGCCCCCCTTGTGCAATTTTCAACTTTTGCACCATGTTCTGGAAAATTGAAGAGCAAAATATAGGCAAAATCCCATTTACTCTTCACTTTTCCACTACATTTGTGAAGAATACAAAATGACTCCTGCAATTAACAATTTCAGGAGGCACTTACAATGGATTCCTAAGTAATCTGCCTGCTTTTACCAGGTGGTCATTTCAGGAGGATTCCATACGAATGCACTGCATTACCGCCAACAGGAAAATCGATTTGGGGTTGTTTTACTGAAAGTGGAAATGTTTGAGGGAGAAAAGACAGAAGATTATTTTTTCTAAATAATCTTCGGTCTTTTCTCCCCTGAACATTACCGACTTGACCAAACCCCTACCTACACCCTCACCCTCCACCCCCTACTTACCTTGCATTCTCTCTCACTCTGTCCCTGCAACGCTGGTTCCCTTTCACTTCCGTGATTGGGAACTGGCACCGCAGGGGCCTTTCCTTTTTTTTTTGTGTCAGCTGCGGGTGTGTCCCCTGCAATCCTCGCTCACAGTATAGTGAGCAGGGGGCTGCGGGGAACACCCCTTTTTTTTCTTTTTTTGGGACTGTGGGGCTGCAGCAGGGGACACCCACGGACCACCCACACTCCCTGCAGCCGTAGACCCATTCCAAATGACCTACCCAACCAAAGGTCAACCTTTTAGAAGGTCAAACATTTGGTGGTACCTTCTTTCAGACGTTAGGTTAGTTAGGTCATTTGGATTCGGTCTTTTTGGCCAAAACCAGAAAATCCATACTGATGGCAATTCAGCTGCATTTATCCGGTGGTGCTTGAAATGGAGGTTAGTGTTTTATGCCCTCTCAGCTCCCCAAATCCCCCGAAAAATGCACAGAAATCCGACTGATCAGAAAAAGTGGCACTCACAATGTTGTCCGCAATATTTAATGCTTCATTGAAAAAGGAAATAGCTCATGTTCAAGATCATGATTCCAGAAATAATTTCCTAGAAATGGTCAAATCACTATCTGCGGCAGCACAAGCCCTCCCGTCTTCAGGATGAAGACAAACTCTTAAACCAAAACGAAGACAAAGTTATTTATTTATTTTAAATTGAAAACCCACCTAATGTAATCTGTGTTTCAGCACTAATGAAGACGCCATTTTAGAGGTGAAGACACCATTTTAGAGGTGTACAGACAAATGTTCACAGCCAGTCATGTTCTAATGGGTGGAGTGTTAACCAGAGGCATAAAAGAAAGGTGTAATGTGTTTACAACTTTCTTTACTGCTCCAGCACATTTTCATTTACTTTGAAGGCAGAGTACGGGCAAAAAACGCAATTAACGTTTCCACCATGCTTTCTTCCATCTTCAAAGAGCATTTCATTTCACACCTTCGTTAGATTTTCATGCAGGAGCAAAACAAAATGATTCCTATGAAATCATATGGAATCTGCCTTCATCTATCACCTGCTAAAAACAGGCAGATTCCATAAGAATCCATTGCAAACTCTGTCTGCAACGTACAATTTGAAGGAGGCATTCACGTTTTTTTTTTACAAACCCTAGAGTCAAACTGTAGGAGATTTCACTTGGTTCTACGCTTTACGTTTAAACATGGTTTAGTTGAGGTTGAAAATCGCATGCAGGATACCTAACAGCATGTAATTAACACGTTTAGTAAAATAACCGTAACAGGAACATCCAAAGAGCACAGGGGATCTAGGATACAGATGGCATGTCTACCTTCACTGCCAGGGATCATTCTTAACACCGCATTACGCAAGCCAAACATTTGATCTATGTCTTGTTATTTTCCATCATCTTACGTCATCAGAATAACATGCTTCCGATATACAATGTTTCCACCTCTGTCATGAAGAATGTATTAAAAACAATTTCAAATGAACACGTAGGTGTACACAAAAAATGCATGGAATGTGTTTATCAGAATGACTATTCTTCTGAAACATACGTGCAGTGTACACCAAGAAAAGTGCTGGTAATCCCATTACTAATCAATTACTTGTATGCATATCGATACATTTAAAGACAGGCTCAAATATCATACACACAGAGATTTCCATGGATCAAACCCTGCAGTTGTTGACATGCACAACAGACTCTTGCAAACCTCCACATTATACTGTCTCCTAGCCTTTCATCGCCAATCAGGGATTCAAGATCCATCACAAAATTGTCTTTTAATGGCACCATTGGAATTAACAGTAATTTCAAAGCAGATTGGAGAAAAGGGGGGGGCAAAACAGAAGGGCAGAGATGGGGCGCATAGCAGAGAGTGCAGTTAAACACATGTGGTTCAGAGTACTGATAAATCCTGTGTTACCAAATATATAATTAAGCAACTGGAGGAATGTTGGGTAGGGGCAGGGCCACTAATGCTGTCAAACACATTACAAACTAAAGCTACTTACTAAGTCTAGCCCTACAGGGTAGAAGTGCTTATGGCCACCCTTGAGAGCCCCAATATGCTAAGATCAGACAGCAACACAGTTCACTTTATTTGTACTAAGCGGGTGTTGTGTTGCGGTTTACTGCTTATGCTTGGGGTTGGCAGATGTTATGGTCACGGGTGCTGGGTGCTGCCACTTGCCTTGTGATGATGGGCCAGATGAGGTACTTGGGGAGTCGATGTGCCCTAAGGTTGAGACAAGTGATTTCCCGGGTAGTACAATCTTAATTGCTTTGCCTCTTTAAGGGATCCTCATGTGTGGTGAGCAAGCCAACATTTGTGACCATGCTGGTTTTGGTTTGCTTCTGTGGCAGCCTAAGCTAAGTGAAACGTTTGCAAGTCTTACTGTAATCGACTACCACAACAGAAGCATACCAAAGGCTTTGGATGCAGAGCCACAGTGCAGTGGCCCTGCATGGAGAGCAAATGCACGAGGACACTCTGTGGGTGTCACATCCAAGATGTTAACCAAGCCTGAAATTGCCAAATCTAAGTTGCAGGGTTGTTATTATTCCTCTGCACTACTTTTTTATGTTATGGCCTCTCATCCAAATGCTGCATCAAATCCACTGGCGATTCCTGCTATAATTTCACAATATAATAGGTTTGGCAAATTGTGTGGATACTAATGCACATTTCACTGATAATGTATCCATCAATTATTTGTTTCTTCAAAAAAGGAGCAACACACTTCAAGGTTTCATGTGAAAAGGAAACAATATATGTTATTGCTTCTATTATATTTGCTAGAAATAGAACATATACTTTCCAATAAATCATTCCATAATGTTGATGCTCAGAGATAGTGCATGGCACAATGTACCTTAATCTCTTCTTTCAATTGTGAAATATTTCATTAATCAATACCTTAAAGTATCATAATTCAATGTTCTTTAGTCTAATTTCTTAATTTTATAGTATTTCATTGGTCAAGTCGTCCCATCATATTTAGAATGAATTCAGAATGATCAATTCATCAAAACTTCTTTTCAAATCCGTTAATTTAATTTAGATTGTTTTGTGATATTTTATTGGTCAAACTTTCTCTTCAAGTCTTTTTGTTTTGTGATAATTCATTAATCTCAATGCGAAGCAAAAAACAAAAGAATTGATGGATACATTCTCAATGAAATGCACATTAGTATCCACACAATTTGGCAAGCCTGAAATCGGCTTGGTCCACCCGACTTGGTATAATGGTGGAGAGGAAGTAAAATAAAGTGAATTCAATCCAGCAGCTCCGCTCCTCCAATCCGGTCAAAGCCCCAATGAGCACACGTAGGTGTCCTCACTGCTAGCCTGGGCAGTGCTAAGTGAGGCTTTACACCCCTACAAAAAGGATGGGCAGTCTGGCATGAGGATGGGTGTAATGACTTGTCGAGCCAGTGGCTGAAGGCTCCGGAGACAGAGAGAGTAGGTGCGTTTGTAAGAGCTGAGAGAGGTGGGGGAAGAAGCATAATGAGAGGTGGAACGTGTGTTTTTAGAATCAGTGAAAAATACTGAGTACCCTCAAAACCTGAACTTCTACTAGTGGGGTTCTGTTTCTGTTTGGTCTTGAAGAAAAACCTTTATGAATACTGTTTGTGTACTCACCTGATTCCAGGCCCTCTTACTGTTGTAACATGAAATCTATGAAATCTTCAAAGTTGTTTTTAAGAGACTGACACAGTGGAGACATTTCTCTTAAAATGGATCTGATCATCCGAAATGAATTAAACGAATAATCAAAATTGTGTCTGCTATTAAAGAACTTATCCACACATGTATTAGGTATTATATTGATGAAAAGAGAATATAAGCACATGCTACATTGAATAAATGGTGACGAGGTTCTTCTGCAGAGGTTCACCCAGTTTCCGGCAGGTTTCATGCCAGGATGGGGTTGTGAGTTTGGTGTGTTCTCCCAGTGCAGGAAGACTTTGGTGTAAACTAAATATTTTTAATTTAATTATACCTAACCTTTCTGCACTGGTGAATTATGTAGAGGTGCACACTTTCTATTTGTTCTGTTCTTCATAGTAATAATGAATGCCCTAAAAAAAAGCTGAATTATTATGCCAAATGATCAGCTCTTTTACTCACCAATCCAACATGAGCCAGTGAAGAAATACATACATTTGACAGAGCTGTACTCACAATGGGACTGGATCTAGGTTGCAAATCTGCTAAAATAAACCGCTTTTAAAACAAGCCTATCAAAAGAAACAAGCCATTATATCATTTGTAAAAAATCATGAGAAGTTAGTTTTCGTCTGGAAGGCCAATTGCATCTCAGTGTGAAGACATCATGGAACCTATTTCTAATTGTGCTGGCATCTTTTTACAACACGTGATAACGATAGGTGGGGTAATTAATGGATTAACTGGCCTTCTGTGACCTCCATGCATTCTCTGACTAGGAAGCAGGTCTCCACTTCTTTATCTTTTCAGGGTCTGCATTGATTCCCCCTCTCTATGCTACCCACTCTACCTTGTCTCTCTCAATGTTGTCCATCTCTCAACTCCCAAATCTCTTCCAATGTCTTACACCCTCCTTCTTTTGCCTTACAGTAATTGGGCCTCATTACACGGAAGGCAGTAGGGGATTACCGGCACCGGTAAGGGCACCGGTGCCGGTAATCCCCACCGCCCTACTACGAGGTCCCTCAGCGGGTCCCGTCCTTAACGTGTGGTCAGACCACACGTTAAGGACAGGACCCGCTGAGGGACTTCAGTGCAAATAACGGTACCGCAAATTGCGGTACCGTTATTTGCTCCTTCCCCATTCCCATTGAGCCCTATGGGGGCTCAAATGGGAATGGGGAATGGTTCCCGGAATGGGGACTTACCGGTCCCGCAAAGGTTGGAGTAGGCCGGTAAGTCCCTATTCCGGGAACCCGGCCTCCGACGACGGTAAGGGGGTAGCCATGGCGCTAACAGCGCCATGGCTACCGCCTTCCGTGTAATGAGGCCCATTATCTTCTACTTGAATGTCTTCCAGTTTGTTCTTTCTTATTATATTATCACCTCTACCCCCACCAAGTGCGTTCTCACATATATATCACCCCTCTGTTTTCTTATTCTTCTCTTTCTCTTTCACAACAAGCTCTCCCATCTACCTCCTCAAGCTGATCTCTTTTAGATTCCTTCTCAGAACTGTCTCTGCATCTGATATGCCCACTTCTAATGTTCTTGTGTGACTGTACAACTGTCCTTTCTACCTCTTTGCAGTTGATATAGCCTTCCTCTCTTTCTATCTACCTCTTTTTTCACACAGGTGATACCCCTCTGTTGCTCCTCAAAAGTACCTTCTCTCTCTGCCAGGGACTCAAGCTCTTCTCTTCCCAAGCTCGCGCACTGGTTCAAAGTGGGCACTTTGAAAGAGTATTTACTTGCTGTGTAGGTGCCTAATAAGTGAACAATAAATAAATAAAATAAATGTCCTCTCTCCAGCGTCACCTTCACAGCTTTCTTCACAACCAAATCGATATCTTCCTTCTCTGAAGTTCTCACATCGCCAAGAAAACGCCAAGAAAACCTCTCTTTACACTTCCCAACTCTGAATCTTTTGCAACAGCAAAATATGCCTTCAAAATTGTTTCTCTTTCTGTCCTAGACTACCCCTTCCCATTCAGTTCCAATGCAATAATCTTCTTACTAGGCAAACCTGTTTCTACTAGCTCAAACCTTTCTCCCTCCCCACACTGCAATAAACTCCTATGAAACCTGCTAACTCTCCCCACACGTTTCATACTTCACCTAGCACCAGAAGAGTATGATTAGGCTCCCCTTCTAGCAACACCGTATTACGCCTCACAGATTGGTGTCTCCCAAAATCCATTCACAGCCTACGTTGTGGAGCTCTCCAATGGACAAACTATCTTGCTTTGAGCTGACTGCCTTTTAAAGGCCAGTTCCTCCTCACCTTGGAGGTGGCCTGAGCACATTGATTGCACCCGTGCTTAAATTGTTGGTCTTGTTCCTGATTGAGCCATGTTGTGTGTCAGAGGGTTGGCCTAAAGGCACAACAGCACTGGTGGCCATTTTGGACTTTCCTTTGGCTTCCAGAGTAACAGGGATTGCTGGCTGTGTGCTTTGGCTGTCTTCATGATGCGCCCATCTCAGGTATTGTTTTATTGCTGTCCATCTGTCCTTTTAGTTTTTTAAACATTTACCAGTTTGAAAGATTGCAGACTTTCCCCACAGGCCTGCAGACCTTAAAATATCTGCAAACCCAACCTCCAGATTTGCAGTTCAGCAAATACCTGAAAAGTGGTGTTGCGGGCATTCAGCCATGAGGGACCCCTAAGGATGGATCTGTGATGCTCAATGTGGCAGGCTGAAGACAAAGGGACTGGGTCCTAACCACAGGGTCCACACTTTATAAAATACACTACTGATTTCATGAATACATTTAAAGCCATTACTCTTGGTGCAGTCTACAATAATAACACATTTAGATTTTGTGAGCCTCTATTCCAATATAACTCACAGTGATAGAATCTTTGCTGTACAAGCAGCAATTCAATCCAAACATATAGAAGGTGTGAACGTAGATTGTCTTGTGCCACTATTAACTCTAGTGCTGCTAAATAAGTACTTTTTAAAATGCCAATTATAAACAGATACTTGGAAAATCCGAGGGACGGTGGGGGTAGTTTGTGCTGGAGCAGGCAAACATATTCCTGGAACACCTAGTGTGAGGAATGTGCACTATTTGACCATCCATATGGTGGGTGTGCGCTCGCCTAGTCTTTTTTGAAATTTTTAAATGAAATTGAATGATGGTAGATCAGCCTCCAGAAAATGTGTGGGGCTAATCAGCACACATTTTCCTATGCTCACTATATGACATACACATAGACCCGTGTACTCTGGGTTGTCACTGCTTGCAGGCCCCCCTGTCCTATTTAGTTGGGATATGACAGGAGACGTAGACGATGCATCTCGAGAAGGGGGGGGGGCAAACCTTCCCCCTGCCATGGCCAGCCTGATTAACTAACACAGGCTCCATGGATTTGTTCTGTCTTTTTTCTGGGCCCTGCAGCTGGTGGTAGAGATCTTCTGCCGGTGAACGAAGGCCAGGACCTCCAAGAGGGAAGCAAGATCCCCCCTCTAAACATCTTCCAGGAAATAAAGGGATTTACAGAATCCAGAGGACCATCCAGCTGCTGCAGAACTGGTACCCAGCCAGCACAAAGCATGCCCTGCTAATCTCTTCAGCAAGCTTCCTAGGTGGGGAGTGCCAGAGTCTCTGAACCCGAAAATTAAGGACAAGGCAGCTTCCTGCAACACACTCCCCAGCTTTGGCCATCCGCCTTAAAGGACAACACAAGACCAGTGAAGAAGCTAAGGGAAGTGCATCGTTGAGCATCTACTGACGTCTAACTTTAAGGACATTTTTTAACCAGTTGAGTCCCTCGAGCTACAATTGACTGCAACTCTGACTGTTGTTACACCGCAGTCGCTTAACACTTAAAGCGATCCAAGACATCTCAATCAGTGCTTCAGAACCGCCAAGCAGCACTGAGACAACAATTCCTGACCCTGACCTGCTGTGCAGGTCAGCCTGCAGCCGTCCATCCAGTTTTGCTCGCTGAACTGTTTGCCACTTGATACCCACAGATGTCTCCCCTCTTGAACTCTGTCACAGAAGCTGCAAAGCGCCCTGAAACCAACTTGCCTCTGTCAAGCACTAAGAGCACCTTACAAGCACAAGGTACATTGTGGTTCTGTCCCCCTGTGCCTTCTCCAAAGGCCCCTAGAGGCATTTTAAAAAACATTGCTCTCTTTGTGCTAAAGTCAAGTATCCTGAAACCATTGCATTTACTTACTATACCGACCACCCTCCTGTCAGTATTCAGAGTGCATCCCTTTTCCTTCTTTGGAACTGTCTGTCCTCTGCAATCCTTTACAGGGTGGGTTGTATTTCATAGTGTTGCTAGAACTGTCTGTTGTGATAATAATAAAGTAGATCTTTTTTTACAACATTGACTGGACAGTCCCTTTTATCCTTGGGTCATAATTGTATTTTTGCTGTGTTGTAGCTAACCAACGATCCATAACCTTTAGGAGATAAGCCTGCCATTCTGTCCACATTATCAAAATTGGAAAGGGAGGTTTATAATTTGCTTGTGTTTCCAATCTGTTCAGATCCCTTCTGGTGTACTAGAGGAGTGGGGCTGATTGATGGTTTAGGAACCGATATTCATCCTTGAACCACTGGTTCCCCAGTAGTTGATTCGTCACACCCAGAACAAACACAATTCTGTATTCTAAAATGTAGAAGAAAGTTGGAGACTTTAGGTCCATATCCATTGAAGATGAATTTTATATTATGATAATCCAGTGATCCTTGTTGCAGTTTGGAAGGGTTACAAACCAAGTAGTCTTCTGTTAAGATTTATTGAAGTATAATGATCTCACAATCCATCTCTCTTCTCAGCACCCTCAAACTACCTCCCTCCATGTTCCAGAACCTCCCCATATATTTCTTCAACCTCAACATATTACAATCTTCATCTACTTTTTGAATATTTAAATACCATCCACACCAGCAATAAACTTACTTATTCTGTTGGACCTATAGTAGTTACATTTGTGCACTCAATGGTTGACATCACCAGTAACACCATAACATTATCTGTACACCATAAGACCACCAATAAATACACAGTCTTACATGCTTCCTCAATGAATCCATTGTCTACCATCAAAGTGTTCTCACAGTCTTCATTTCTCCATGCAAACATAATTACAAGCTCAACTGATCCACTTCTTGAACCTTTTCCATCAATGACAACTGGCTTTCAAAAGAAGTGTTACATCTCAAACTATATTTGTTCTGCCCAAACATAAATTGACTTGATTACTCAGTCTCAGGCCCTTATTCATCAAGAGACATAATCTGATGTGAAACGTATTGTCTGCTTACATTTAGTCCTGAGCACACAACAGATAAAGTCGATACTAAAAAACACTGGTACGTATTCCAGGCAGATAAGGTCTGTGAAGTATTGACTAATGAACTTTAGTCACATAAAATTACACAATATATATTTATTAAATTAAACCAGAGCGTGGGAGCCCCTCTGTTGAGAACAAACATGAGTCAAATACTGTGTTCTATGTAATTTCTTCCACTCAGTAGTGTCTACAACCACGTCTTAGCTCACTGCACTCTTCTAGAGAAGAAATATCTATTTGCATATAAGTCTGGTCCCACCCACAAGGACAGTCCAGCACTGAAATGCTAGGCAATTCTCCTCTGAACAAGAATACCATGAGCAACCCCAGACACGTGTTTCATCCTTGTAGGGACTCCTTAATGAGGTGAAGCTGAGTTTCTCTAAGGCCCAGTGAGCAAGGGGTCTACATGTGGATGACCCAGTGGTTGAGGTGGGTGGGAGCATTGAGAGCGATGCTCCTCTACTTTTTAAAGTGAAGTTTTACTGCTCCTATACTTTTATTTTAAAAAGAAACCATTCCGGAACGCTTTCGTTATAAAATAACAGTGTAGGAAGACGTTAAAACTTGCACGTTCAGTGCACTGCAATGAACGTTCCCTTAAACAGCAGGTGCATGTGTCTGGGGGTTTGTATTGTGTGTGGGAGGTGGTGTGGCGATGGGGATTGTGGGGAGTGGGTGCAGGCTAGCAGGGAACATAGTTCCACTACTTCTTTTCATACACTTCGACCACTGGGATAACCCTGGTTTACTTAGGGTGAGACCCTGAGGTTTACAAATTAAACAAGAGCATGGGGACCCCCACTACTGAGAATGAACATGGGTCAAATACCCTGTTCTATGGAATTACTTCCACTCAGGGGGGTCTACAACCATGTTTTAGCTCACTGCACCCTTCAGAGAGAAGAAATAGCAAATTGCATGTCAGTCTGGTCCCATCCACAAGTGCACTCCATCACCGAAATGCTGGGCAATTCTCCTCTGAAGAACTGTACCATTGGCAACTCACATTTATACATTAGCATTTTCACATTACCACATGCCAGAAGTGTCTAACCCTCTCATGCGTCCTGGCCAAAAGCTACACAGGCATTCTTGGCACCCGTTAGAACTGAAACATATCCCCTTCAGCAGCGCTCATTTGTAATAAAATCACAAAGGGAGATTGTCTACATAATCCAACAATAAGTCAACATCGCCCAACAATGAGTCAAACAATAGCACCAAGGAGCTTGGTTACTTGCCAAACTGACCACGTAATTCATATTCCAAAATACCCTTTTGTCAAAGTCTAGGTGGGAAACTACAAGACATCTAAAAGACTGCGCTGTAGAATGTACGAGTGACACCCAGAATAACCAAACCAAACCAAACCCGGCACCTCATGTTTCGTTTTTTTATCACAGCGTCAGCCAATGTCAAAGGAAAATACTTGAGATAGCCAAACCACATCCTCGAAGACTGCATCGGAGCATTTTGGAGCCTTTGTTTAAAATCGTAATACTCATTAGAAATTAATAAAAAGGCACATTGAAACTTTTTTAGACTCTACATCATTTCCTTGTACAGGAATGTAGCAACACAAAAGGGGCAGATGACTGGAAGGTTTAGAATGCATCTTAACCCCTGGCATAGCTGCGGGCAACCCTCCACACCACACCATCATAGGTCAGCCCACCGAGCCATTACAGAAGGAGAAAGACTATATGCAAATCAGGCTTGGTCCCACCTCAAAAGGGGCAGTCACATTCTAAACCTCCAAGCCATCACCTCTTTTGTTTTGTTTGTACAGGAATGTTACATGTTGCCATGTTCACATCCAAGCACATATATCAGATGTCTTTTCCCCACCTGTTAGACGGGCCTATTGAAGACTGAATATTTTGTCATGATCTTTTGCTCAGCTGGAGGAGCCACGTTTAACAGGAAGGGATTTGCTGAATAGCATTAATTTGCCATGTGTAGTAGCTGTGTTTTAATTTGGCTCCGCCTGGGGAAGCGACATATTTTTGTTCATCGTATTTTAGGTATGAATTGCTCGTTGTTTTTTAGTTATCAATCATTGTTTCGTTTATTCACAAGTGAATTGAGATTGCAAGCTATTTGTATTTTCCTAGTACTTTAAAAAGGGTCGCTATACTGAGACATGAAATGCTATATAAATACAATTGTCTCATTTTGAGTTTACTATTTAAAGGATTTGGAAAAGTGATTAAATAACCTCTTTTGAGCACAACAAAATGTCTATCATTTATATGTGCAGGCATGACTTTTAAACATATACTGCCATCTCTAAATTACAACGTAACCCTGAGAAGGCGAAAGTCCTGTTGGTCACAAATAGCCAATATCTATGGAACTCCAAGCTGTGAGGAGCCAGCATCAGTTCATGTCTTTCTCCTGTCCTATGGGCGAAGGATATAAGGGCCTGAATCACAGAGCGTTTTCCAATGGGATTTCACCATTGTAAAATGCTTCTGTGAACCAGGCCCTATGTTTTTAATACAGTGCCAAAGGGTTGTTACCTCTGAAAAGTGCTCTGTTATGCATCTATACTGTTCAATACTTCTGTAAAGTGCTCTGATATGTATCTGTACTGTTGTATACCTCTGTAAAGTGCTCTGCTGTTTCTCGAAGCTAGTTCCACGCTCAGTAAACACCATAACAATAACCTTGCAGATCCCCGCAATGGCACAACAGTCAGTTCCTGTTTCTTTCACCTCCATATTTATCTTAAAATCTTGTCATATCTCTCTATGTTCAACCAGGTCTTGGTTACAGCTGCAATATTTTTCAAATTGGATTAGAGGAACTCTCTGCACTTGAGATGCCCAGTTTATCCGAGGCAAGTGAAGATAGCTCAGAATGCTGCTGCCCGCTTACGTACACTCGCTTGCAAATGGGAGAATTCTACTTCCTGGTTCTGCACCTTGACCTGTTCCCAGTACATAAACACATACCTTTCAAAGCTCTTAGTGTGGCTCACAGAGCCTATTGTGGCACGTGCCCCCTTCCATTGTTAATAAATTGTCCCATTACCTGGCCATTCAGGCTTTTCTATATTGGCTCCCCAATTGTGGAACTCACTTCCTGTTACCATTAGGTCTCTTCCAGAGCACCAGGCTTTTAGGTAAGAGCTGAAAATCTTGCTCTTTCTTGTCAGAGACAGCAGAGTACACCTCTGGGTAAAATGAGCATGGATCCAGGCCCCTGCCTCTACCAATGCCCAATCAACGCCTGACCAAACGCCTTGCCCTGTATGGACAGGCCCAGCTCTCAACGGGCAAATGTCCCAGCAAGCCAAGGAGCATACCACCAGCGCATATAAGAGTGAGGTTTGCGCCATCTCTCAGCCTGCTAGCCAATATACCAAAAGAAGGTGAAATGGGTTACTGCAGTCCTCAAATTTCAAGCTGCCCTTTCACTGAACCTTAATTTATTGCCACCCATAAGCCTTAGCAGGTTGTGGTATAGTCTCAGTTTGGAGCCCGCCCGTTTCCCTCTTCTGCCAACTCTGCCAACTCGCATATGCTTGTTTTGTGCCTCAAGAGGTACAATGTATCTATTAGAGAGAGAGACACACAGAGACAGAGAGCGAAAGAGATGTAGAGAGAGAAGTGGCAGTGAGTGTTAGAGAAATAGGACCTGTCTGCAAAGGGCCAGGAGTGTCAATGCATGACATGCTATGATATGATAAGATTGCTTATTTATAACACGCTTAATACCCAGAGGTTTCTAAGCGCGGACCCAGGGATCGAACCTGTGTTGCTCTGTGTCTTCCTGCTTCCAAGGCGAGCAGGTTGCCCCTGAGCTATCCTCCCGAGACATGCAGAGTTGCAAGTTATTTTGTCTTGTAAGGCCTACTCCAACCTTCCAGTGACTAACTGGATCTCCTACCACCTTACACTACACACACAAAGCCCCCACAGATTGCCGCCAAAGGCCTAGTCTTTAGCACATGAACATTATCTGAGCCATGACTAAGCTCTCCTCTTTAGCCCTGTTGCACTCTCCCACCTCAGTGGCTAACCCTAGTCAAAGTGCTATAGCCTATCAGATCATGGGCTCTTCCCTATCGATAACATTGTCTGAAGAATCTCCACCAACCCCACAGAAAGCATGCTGCCACACATGAACTGGGTACTTCCAGCATGCAACCATCAACACCACAGGTTTTGCATCTGCCTTTCACACTGTCCCACTAATGAACCCCACCCCCTTTTTTTCTTACAGAGCCAATCGCATGTGGACCACCAGTTGTAGCAGATGGGCGCTATACCAGATCACTTAAATGATATTACCCTTAGGGTTCTTCCAGACCACCTACCTTTTCGGCAAGAATGAAAATCTTGTTCTTTTCAAAGTAATTTCTCTTCCGCGCCTTCAGTGTTAACGCCATGAAGGCTTAAAAATAGCATAATCTGATTGGCCAGCACGCACCTCGCTGGTGCTAATATATACCAGAAGCCTTTTTTTTTGCTATTACTTAGGGAACAGTTACACCTCTTCTATTTTTATTTCTATCATTAATGATAGGTTTGCTCAAATGTGATCATGTTTTTTTGTTTTTTTCTGTGACTAAAGGTTAAACAGTATTTATGCAGTGAGATTGCATTCATCTGTTATCGGGAACTCTGTGCCTCCCAACCCACTTTCTACAGATGACACCTTGATTGTTAGGGCATATTATTAAAGGGTGTACCAGGTGTTCTGGATTGTGCATTTTGGGAAGAAAGGGGGGCATAAAGGAACACTTGTGCCGCTCCCCCTCTGCCCCCCCACCCCCTCACCTGGCGCACCCTGCCCAGTTATCCTAGGACTCGCAGACCGACTTGCATTATAACATTATGAATTCATACCACCGAGCATCTCCTGGGTCTAGGATATAATGGGCCTCATTACGAGTTTGGCGGTAGGTGTGCCCTTAATAACTAGTTGAATGGGCCAGTAATTTCCCATTCGCGGGTGTCGGTATGGCCAGGCTCCCGATCCACATAGGGCAGAATGGGGGTGGGGAGCATGGTTGCACCAGCACCGTTCACAACGGTGCCGGTGCAATCACGAGTTCTGCTTGCGGGTGCCGCTCTGCACGCCTGGTCTGACGGTAGCACTACCGGCGCCGTTGTTGCCTTACCGCCACATTCATAATGGGGCCAAATGGGCCTCATTACGAGTTTGAAGGTAGCCATGCCGTTTTTAGCCGCATGGCTACCTCCAAACTCGGGTCTGGGTCCCACAAAAGGGGACTTACCGGGCCATTCCGACCTTGGAGGGCCCGGTAATTCCCTTTTGCAGGACCGGGACCCGGTACGTCCTTATTCCCATTTGAGCCCCCATAGGGCTCAATGGGAATGGGGAGGGTGCTAACAACGGGCCCGTTAATGACGTGCCAGTTGTTAGCATCCTGGACTGCTAGCGGGACCCACTCTGCACGTCTGGTCTGGCCAGACGTCCAGAGTGGGACCCGCTGCAGACCTCGTAATGTGGCGGCCTGGAATGAACAGTGCCGATCCCTTACCGGCACTGTTCATTCCGCAGCCGCCACACTCCTAATGAGGCCCAATGTCTCCATTGTAGGGATCACAGATTGCGTAGCTTGAAACCCAAGTTCTGGGCGCTACCTAATGCTGTCTCTCGAACCGACAATCTCAAGGAGCACAAACAGAATCCTGTGGCGAGTTTAGCCAGAGGGAAGCACCGCCTGAGAAGGAAGCACGAGGAATACTCAGGACTGGCTGAGAAAGAGAATGACAGGGAGAGGCCCCAATGATAATAACTACACTCAAGCATTGGTTGGCTCTCTGTGTATTGTAAAGAGACAGAATCCCTCCCTCTGTTTGTCTCTCACTATATCTGCGGGCGCTGCCATAAGCACTGTGGCCGTCGTTGCAGGGCCATATTGCCAAAGTTAAAGGAGAGCAGAAGGGACACGAAACACAAATAGTCGTTAAGGCTTTAATCTCTTCCACTTTCTCTTTTGTGTGTGTAATAGGTCTGGTTGGTTTGTTTGTCCATGCATATAAAACTGCAATAATACAGCAGCACAGAAGCGAGAGAAGGGGATGGGAAGGAAAAGGTCAAGTTTAGGAAGGGAAGGGAAAGGTTAGGAAGGGAAAGGGGACGGAGAATGGGAGTGAAGTGAAGGTAGGGAAAGGGAATGCAGGGGAAAGGCAAATGAAAGGAAAGAGAAAGGGAAGGGAAAAGGAAAAGGAGTGGAGTGGAGGGTCTGGGCCATTGAATAGAAAAGAAGGGAGGCTAATCTCCCAGACAATTGTAGACGTCACTTCTGCTTTGACTAAAGTTTGCTTTTTCATGAAGATGAGGATGCAACGGTTTGGTAGAGTTAGAGTTGATGAAGGGGTTCCACTGAAAAAAGAAACAATTAAGTAGTAGATCGAAGTAGTACAAATATGAATGAAGCACGAGGAATATACTAGAAAAGGACACAAAAGGTTTAATGGAGCTAAATAAAATACATACATTGAAGATCATAAAAACCAAACCACTCGTACATCTCATACAATCACTGTGACTCGCTCCTGTGTTTTATGTGCCTGCATGTGGTGAGTTAAGCCTGTGACTCTCTCCCTGACCTTTCTCACTCTTTCCCTTTCCAGTTCTCCTTGTCCCCATTTTCTTTGCACCCACCAGACCACGATCTGGCTGCCAGCCTGTGGGAGTCACAATGTGCCTCTCCATCGGCCAAACTCAGTGCTGGCTACCATCAGGGCCGGTCTTATACCCGATTGCACCCCAGGCTGGAAGCATGATTGGCTCCCTCCTACCCCACAAAATGGCAACCAAAAAAACGGTATGTTACAAATGTTGTAAATAGGGCACTTGTTTTTGTCAAGCCTCCACTATATCACCAAAAGAGATCGTTCGGTTTTGTGGCATTAATCAGGTTGCAAACGTGATCGACAACATAATAGGCCCAAGGGCCAACAAACAGAATCTGATTGCAGCCGGTAGTAGCGTGGGTTTTGTGATGCACCATATTTTTAGGAATGTGAGCGCAAGCGATCCATCAGTGTCCCGGGCCCTGGGAATGTAGGAAAACTGCAGCAATGTAGAAAAGCCAATCCCGTCCAAAAATCATAACACTTTGAAGCAAGAAAAGAGGGGATTACATAGAGGACACCGGTGGCAGAGCGATATACCAATCACAGAACAAAGGTAGTACATTTGTGATATACAAAAAGTCACACATTTACGATGAGAGACACATACAGTGTCTGGCAGGGACAAGGCTTTCTACTGACCTAAGTACTAAGAATGATGATGGGCAACAGGAGATGTCGGTCCTAAGGCCTCACATTACCCTGCGGAACCCAAGACTTTAGTGTTAGATGGAGGCGTCAGCCTTGAGCAATACACGTATGCTTCCGTTCCACTCTAACACCTGACCTGTGCATTAAAGACCTTAGAGTGCTGTCCCCTAGCAGGCCTACACTATACACCCTAGGGTGCACTTCCCCTCTCATATCAGTGCATTACCTACTTTAGAGTGCTGGCCCCCTGGAAGCCCTGCACCACACACCCTAGGGTGCACTTCCCCTCTCATATCAGTGCATTACCGACCTTAGATTACTGCCCCCCTGGCAGCCCTGCACCACACACCCTATGGGGCACTTCCCCTCTCATATCAGTGCATTACCGACCTTAGATTACTGCACCCCTGGCAGCCCTGCACCACTCACCCTAGGGTGAACTTCCCCTCTCACATCAGTGCATTACTGACCTTAGATAACTGCTCTCCTGGCAGCACTGCACTACACACCCTAGGGTGCACTTCTCCTCTCACATCAGTGCCTTACTGACCTTAGATTACTGCCACCCTGGCAGCCCTGCACCACACACCCTAGGGGGCACTTCCCCTCTCATATCAGTGCATTACCGACCTTAGATTACTGCACCCCTGGAAGCCCTGCACCACACACCCTATGGTGCTCTTCCCCTCTCATATCAGTGCATTAGTGACCTTAGATTACTACCCCCCGGGCAGCCCTACACCACACACCCTAGGGTGCTCTTCCCCTCTCATATCAGTGCATTACCGACTTTAGATTACTGCCCCCCTGGCAGCACTGCACTACAAACCTTAGTGTTAGGTTCCCCTCTCAAAACCATGCAGTAAATCTTCGTTTGCTGTCCCTGGCCCACAATCTCTGCACTAGAAAACGTAGGGGCCACACACGTACGGTTTTTGGTGTGCTGCAGTTCCTCCTTGCACCCCTGTACTACAACCCATAGGATTTCACTTTTCCACTGTGCTTTCGAGACCCGGTCACTGCTCCTGCCCTTCCCAAAACCACTGTGGTTTCCCATAGTTTTGGGGGGTATCTGTAGCTCCCCAAACCCCTCATGTCCGATTTATACTAAAACTAGTTAAAACAAATATCTATAATACAAATATTGCAGTACAAGATAAGCTCCTGATCCGAACTCCAGTCCTGGTGTAGGTGCAAAGTGAACACACGTTCTGCAGTAAACACTCAACACATGTAGTGAGTGCCCCCTCATCCTTTCCTTATCTGCCTACAAAGACTGGCATCAGGTGGCAAACTCTACTGGAACGATTTATCAAAATGCCACATTGATGCCTGCTTTCAATAACTAATTTTGATCGATGTGCTGCTATTGCATATCAGCTACTATTCAACGCGCTATTTTTCAAAAGCTGTTTTTGATGCGCAGCTCTGTGGTGATGCCATCTTATCGTTTCAGGCTTTTCTACAAACACCCGGGGTGTTGGGGTATAATGTGCTTCCCTGCTCACGTCGCATTGAATGAGCAATGAAGCAGGCCCCAGGAGCACCGAGCCACCACCACACTCTTTAGGATCCCATTGCACAGCTCGGATCGCCTGGAGTCCCCTGCTGCCATTGCGCTCACCACAGCAGACAGTGATGTTGGATGGCACAACTCCAACGAGCACTCTCTGCTCTTCACTTGAAACGTTTGAATACCGACAGGTGCATGTCCTGCAAACTCTGTGTATTCTTCAAAGCCACAACTCCAGAGAGAGGAGTCTATTTATGAAAGGTGGGAGTAGGTACTATTCACAGTGTGCATGTACATGCGGAGAGGCTTCTGCCATCTGCACAGGGAAGGGGTAATGGGCATCATTTTAACAAATAAACAATACGCTTCATGTAAACAATAGTTTTCTATTTTCAAATGACTGCACTTGCCTGCGATTTACCGTGCAATGTCTTCAAGATTAATACTAACAAATAATGATTTGTAATCGACTCTGCTGGTCAAATACTTAAAGGAGATATTCAATAGAGATGTCTCTCCCTCTCCCCCTCTCTCTCTCTCTCTCTCTCTCTCTCTCTCTCTACCTCTCTCTCTCTCTCTACCTCTCTCTCTCTCTCTCTCTCTCTCTCTCTCTCTCTCTCTCTCTCTCTCTCTCTATATATATATATATATATATATATATATATATATCTTTGTCTTGTAGGTCTATTTGTCTACCTGTCTTTCTCTCATACTTTTATTCTAACCATCTATATTGTCAAACGTCTATTCCATCATAGATCTAATTAAACTCTGATCACCCATTAACCGCCGCCCCCCACTCACCCATTGTGTGAGGGCAGTGAGGCGCGCTACTCATTAATATTTGACCTGTCAGGGATGCTGGGCCGGCTCGGTGTGGGCACTGTGGGGGCTGCGAGGCTGGCATGCCCATCACGGTGCTCACAGTTCAAGCTAATCATTGAGCTGCGCGGTTCCAGGTGCCTCTGGCGTGGCTCTGTTAGGAGAGGAAGGACGGAGCCCACGGGCTCCTCTCTGGGGTGACAGGAGAGCGCCTTTGCACTGTGGCAGGCAGTATAGAGATCTCTTGTGCTCACTTTCCTGGCCCTGCTGCTTCTGGGTATCTGCCTTGGGGCCCCAGGAGGGTGGTAGGGCTGCCTGGGGCTGCATGCTCCCTGTGAACCAGAGCTAGCTGTTCACCCACAACACCTTCCCCATGGGCTTCATGTGGGTGGTGGGCAGCACAGAAGGGACCCTCCATCTGGGACGAATTCACAAAGTCTCTTTCTGTTGGTCTGGATGCTGGGAGTTCAAGTAACAGCTACCACCTGTGGCACAGGGATCTGTGGGCACTTTAGCACTGCTTGGACAGCGAATGCTGCAGGGGTAGAATATTATAATAGTTTAATCGATGGTCTGCTGCAGAGGGGTTTGCAGTCCATGGCAACCCTCTACCACTGAGACCTACCCCAGGCCCTGCAGATGTGGCACAGGGGTGGATACATGCTGTGGAGGGTCACCAATGCACATACACCTTTCCAGTCTGGTGGCAGTGTAAAAGAATATTTCGCATAATACCGCCTGGTAATGAACATTGGCCTAAGCACATTCCCATCGCATTGAAAATTGCATTTGAATGAACCTGAATAAGGCTGTCTACGCCCCATTTTCAAGTCATCCACCATTTTGATGAACTCCTGCTTTCTGTCTCATGTTAAACTTTGTATTTTTGGCTCCAGCAGAGAAAAATGAACTTTGTACAGTGTCAACGTAGATAAACATGTTGAGGCTGCTGAAAGTGGATTGTTTGTCCTGCACTAAGAAACCTTGGAGCTAAACTAGAGTCGAACTGAACAGTAATTTAGATGTTGTCTGTATTAATAGTGCCATCCTCATTCAAACAGTGGAACAGAATGTTGAACAGCTGAAACCGTGTACCTTTGCAGAAATCTGTGTGTTCGTTCCTTGAAATTGGATTAACTTTAAGCTTGAAAACTAATGTTACCATTGTATCGTATGTGCAGAAAAACATGTCTAGTGTTTGAGGAAACATTCAACAATTAATAGTTATTTGAATCTGTATCAGTTATGTGAACTGGCATGGCTGCCTCCAAACTTGGGTCCGGGTTCCTTAAATGAGGATACCAGGCCATTCCAACCTTGGAGGACCCGGTAAAGCTAAAGCTAACAACGGGCCTGTTAGTAATGGGCCTGTTATTAGCTCCCTGGTCCCCTCGCGGGACCCGCAAAGGACGTCTGGTCTGACCAGACGTCCAGCGCGGGTTCCGCGAGGGAACCTCATAATAGGGCGCAATGGATTTAACAGCACCGGCACCATTACCGGCGCCATTAAACCCATTCCGCCATGGTCATAATGAGACCCTGTGTCTTTGTAATGTCCAGCACTCTCTCCCCTCACGGTGTCTGCTGGTACACACTGCGAGGCGTTGGGAGCAGATAGCTATCTGACCAATAAACTGTACATGTACTTTTGAACTTGTGACTTGCGTATTTCATTTTTGGTGGTATTAACCCTCGATATTTATTTAATCTTTCAGCAGCTGGCCATATGCTTTTGTTCCACACTCCCACCACAAGTCCATCATCGCCGCTGTCCCCTTCTGCAGCGCTGCAATGTCCAATGTCCTCTTGCATCTGGTATTTATCCCCAACGCCAATGTCCTGTTTGTTCTAAAACACAGAGGGCCTCATTACGACCCTGGCGGAACGGGTTAAACGGCGCCGTAAAAGGTGCCGGCGCCGTTCAACCCGTTCCGCCACATTACGAGGTCCCCTCGCGGGACACGGTAAGCACGCCTGGGAAAACCAGGCGTGCTTACCGGGTCCCGCGATGGGAAGAGGGAGCAAACAACGGGCCATCTCGTAATGGCCCGTTGTTTGCTCCCTCTCCCATTCCCATTCAGCCCTATGGGGGCTGAAATGGGAATGGGGAAGGACCGTGTCCGGGTCCTTGGAGGGAGGAATTACCGGGCCATCCGAACTCAGAATGGCCCGGTAAGTCCTCATTCTGAGGACCCGGACACAGACGCGATTTCGGCGGCAGCCATGCCACCAATAGCGGCATGGCTACTGCCGAACTCGTAATGAGGGCCAGAGTACTGTGTAAGGGGTTTTATGTAGACTGGGCGATGGTTTTCATCTATCCAGGTTAAAGCATGGATATTATCATTCCATATCTTCCTGCACACTGCATTTATCTTTTTTACCACATTCTGTTCAAACATTCTGCAAGACACTGTACCATTGCTCTTTTGCATCTACCATTGTACAAACACAGAACCCTCGATTTGCATCAAGGGCCTGGTGTGGCACCATGGCACATCGCATCCGGTGGAAGTCTTGCACACTTTCCTTTTTGTTCTCCTTTTCTTTCATACTCCAATACTGTGTGCTTGGCTTTTTCACCCTGGCCCATGCTTTTCATTTGTATATAATTATCCTCATACACCTCCTCACCTTCATCTATCAATTTCTGCTCCAGTGTGTGCCCCTGGAACATTCACCAGGTTTTACGCAAGGACATATGCAGCAGACAACCTGCTTCTTCTGTGGTCAATTCTTGTGGTAGGAATTATTTTGGCGTGCCTGCTAGGTGCGGGATGTGTGAGCAAACGTAGCATGTGCCATTTGTGCTTCCTCGCCCCAACTTCTTCATCTCTTCATACCAGACATTTTCCGATGTCAGGTACCCTCCGTCCCCAAATGCATTACAGTACCCTAATATACTCTTCCTGGTTAAGGTCTCCCCTCCACCATCAGCAGGTGTGCCCATGTAGCTCCCATGTATAAAAAAAACAGAAGAGGAGAAGAAGAGAGAAAACAGAAACGCAAACAATCCAATCCCTATTATATTTACAGCACTTTTTGTTCTCCCGCCATTCCCCCTAATCTTTTCATGCCCCTCTCCTCTGTCAATTGTGGCCATTTTAAAGAACCTTGCTGCAGTACATAATGTTAATGTAATTTCAAAAATACTCCCCATCAGATGATGCTTTCTCTTTCTGAATTGTTTCTAGTGTGTGCACGTCTGGAAGGTGAATCCATGCACGTTATTCTTTGATCTTCACTGCCATGAGGGTCGAGTGAACAAACCCGTAGGGACTGCAGAAACTGTGCTCTTTCCACTTTCTCACTGTTGTCAGGATCCGGATTCGATCACCAGGGTTGAGCGGTTGTGCTTTTGGAAAGTCCTCCCCCTGATGGGTATGCATGCTCTCGTCAACCTTGGTCAGCCAACTTGTTGATCGCTCAACCTCATCGGGAGATGTAGCAGAGCACAATGGTCATCTCAATTAAGTACTATTTCATATCATTGCCCAGGATTTCTGAGGAGGGACAGGCAAATGCATCCTCCTACCGGTTACAATTTTGTGCAGGGTCAAGTGATGATCCACACAGGGTGAGTTTCGTACTGCAAAAAGGGCAGGAGGGAGGCAAGAAAGTCAGTTTTGACATAGGGTAGATGTTAACTTGGCCAAGTGCTCTTTTAGTAATCCATTGAGCCTTTCTACAATTCTGTTGGCCTGCGGCCTGTGCACATGCAAGGCTTGTGTTTTATCCCTAGTAGCTGTGTTATCTTTTCAAAAAGGTTGTTGGCAAAGTGCTGGCTATTGTCCGACCCTGTCTCTTCACATATCCCCATCTTGGGAACACTTCCCTTACTAAGAATTTTGCAGCTGATCTTGTGCCATTCTTTGCACTGGGTCCCACCTCAAGCCAACATGAAAATGGACAGACAACCACATTGAGGTACCTATAGGAGGCACATCTTTCTTGTATGTCAACATAGTCGATATGCAAGTGCCGGAAGGGCCCTTCTGGCCGAGGTATCGCTCCCTTTACTGTCTTCAAGGTGTGACCAGACAAGAATTGCTGACAAATCATGCTATTTACCATAAACTAAGCCACTCATTAATGCAAGTTTGACACAAACCACCCTTCTTCAAGTTCTGCTGCTATTCTTTCTTTTGATGCATGAGGGCGAAAGTGCAGCTTTTCCAATGCTACACTTACTAATTTTCTGGGCATCACCGGGTGTCCTGTGCTATTTTGCCACCAAATCTGGTCGGTAGGAGAAAGTGGGCATCCCCTCCTTTCAATACCTCTCCTTGTAATTCTATTATTTGGACAATGTGGATGGTGTCAAAACTCTCATCTCTGTCTTCTTCTCCACCCACCTTCCTTTCTGCTGTCTTAAGTGATACTTTTTCCGCTTCCCTCTGGTAAATATGCTGCTTCTTTTGCTGCCCTGTCAGCCATTTTGTTCCCCAGTGAAATTATGTCTTGCTTCCCTGTGTGGGTGGTGTATTTTATTATTGCCACTTAAACTGTTACTTTTAGGGCTTCAATCAACTATTTGAGTAATTCTTCGTGTTGCACAGGGGACCCATTGCTTCTCTTAAACCCTCTACTGTCCCATCGGGCCAATGGTGAATGTATTGTTGAGGTGACATATGTAGAGTCATGGGTGTAATTATAGGGGGGGGACAGGGGGTTTTGTCCCCCCTACTTCTGTGCCATGCCTTTTTGTCCTCCCATCTTTTGGAGGGAGGACAGGGGGGCGGCAATCATCAATTATGTAATTGGACAGCGCGAGCCCACCTGGGGTGCCCAGCAAGACTTGTGCTGTCTCATTACATACTGCTGAGATGCCTGGCAGCTGTGCTGCAACACATTCAGGGCCAGGATGCCCTGCATGGCTCAGTCCCTCACTCTGGCTGGCCTGACTCAAAGTCAGCAGCAAGGGTACTGAACTGGGTGTTGCAGGGACTGGCACCTGTGCTGCCACGCTAGCAGCAGCACTTCCAGGGGCCGCAGCGCAGAGAATCGCTTTCCAGCTTTGTGTTTGTGTGCCACACAGACAGGAACTAGGAAGCTCATTGAGCCGCGGCATTTGAAAGCAGACCAGAGGTACTTTTACTTATTTTTTTAATAATTTTTAATTGTGTATAGGCACGCCCTCCCCAAGTAGAGTGGTAAGAGTCAAGCTGAGAAAACCTTTGACCCAAAACTGTCGTACTCTGAAAATTCTGTGAAATGAATTTGAGTGCTATATGCCTTCCAAACATGGTGAACTTTTGTTAAGCAGTTTTCGCTCTAGGTGCGCAGAAGGAACCGTATGGGATTTTGTTAAAAGCACACTAGTAGGAGCCCTGTATAACTTTCCCCCCGCCGCCAAAAATAATCTTCATCAGTGTTAAAAAGTATTTCGAGTTTTGTAGACACTCTTTCAGGGCGGTCTGTTGCAAATTAGTAAATGGGTGTTATGGTTCAGGTTACAGGCCACCAAAAACTGCTGCACTTACCAAACTAAGCAGGGGAGTATCCAGCATTGTAAGAGTGAAGGGGGCAGCAACGAAATGCAGTGTGTGGAATTCCACATGGTCTCATTGGCGCCTCCAAAACGCCCCCCGTCCCAATCTACTTTTTTGGTAACATTAGTGGAAGATGGCATTTTAACACACAACAAAAAAAACTGCAGGATCATTCCAGATGCAGGAAACTCCCTATTAGAGCTCTGTCCAAGCCCTTGGAGGCAAAATACATGCAAACTTCCTAATTATTATATGGATTGCACCAACAGAAGTGACTTCACAGAAAAGGAAATTGCAAGGCGCATCATCGGTCTTTGATAATTGGAGGCATCATGGAAGTGACTTTAGAATAAGTTGCCATAAATAGGCCAAGTGACAAATAACTTTGAGGTGCAAAATACCTAAATTGCACTATTGTTATATGTGAAGCAACTCTAAAGTCATTAGGCTTTTTCATTATAATACCATGATATAATAACATAAGCTTTGAAGTGAATCAGAGTCACTTGCAGAGCTGCAGATAAGGCACAATGGGCCTCATTACACGGATGGCGCTAAGGGATTACCGGCACCGGTAAGGGCACCGGTGCCGGTAACCCATTAGCACCATACTACGAGGTCCCTCAGCGGGTCCCGTCCTTAACGTGTGGCCAGACCACACGTTAAGGAAGGGACCCGCTGAGGGACGTCAGGGCAAATAACGGTACTGCTAATAGCTGTAACATTATTTGCTCCTTCCCCATTCCCACTGAGCCCTATAGGGGCTCAAATGGGAATGGGGAAGGGCCTTGGTGAATGGGGAATTACCGCCCCGCCAACCTTGGAATGGGGCGGTAATTCCCCCATTCACCAAGGCGGAATCGGTAAAATACCGGCGGCAACCATGGCGCTAATAGCGCCATGGTTGCTGCCGTCCGTGTAACGAGGCCCAATGTGATTAAATGATTTGCTCAGGATAACACACGTGGTTAAATGGTGGAACTGGGATGCTTGTGGTCTTGTGCAGAAGGGATGTGACCCAGCAGTTTGGGCTGTACTGCCCCTTTTGTGGTAGGACAAACCTGATTTGCATATGTGTTTTCCCCTTCTGTAATGGCTTGGCAGGCTGAAAATCGATGCTCTGGAGGTTTGCCCAGAGTTGTGCCTGTGGTTATGATTTATTCAAAGCCTTCCAGCCATCACCTTTTTGTTTTTGCGGAACTGGGATGTGGACAATTTAAGCGACCATGCACATCTTTACTGGTTTAGTTGATATAGATATTTATTAAGGTTTTGCTTTCCATTTCATGTGCTTAAACAATTATCTATAGCAATGCCTTGTAAGCAAACCACATTACATAATAAACTAGCATTTCATAGTAAACTAACCATACACTATATACATTGTCATAGAAATATGTTGAGCAATGGGGGTATGGTTTTAGTTGTATTCTCCCCATTCTGCATGCAGAGTCACAATAGCATCATGCAGATTAATGTGAGCCTAACAAATCCCCCTTGGGTTTTAAAGCCATAGTCATTATTTCATAAAGCATGCAACATTATGCACCCTTCTCACTTCTGATCACTCCCCCCCATTCACATTTCTAAAGGGACAAATGTCCCTGCTAATAGTACCCCCCCTCTCCCATCAGTGCCTAATGGCTCACATTGTAATGCTCTGTTGATACAGAGCAACGTAAGAACCCTCTGCTGCCCGGAGTTCCTGGGACATTGTCCTGGCAGCGGGACACCTCTACCATTTGGAACGGGTAAGGTGTCCTGCTGCCATGACAATGAGCATGCTGAGCAGGAATTGGTCAGCACACATTATCCTGCAGCGGGACACCTTTGCCGTTGGGCGCTCTCTTTGATGTGCCGAATAGGAGAGGTGTCCCAATGACAAATGTCCCCATCTGGCTCTTAAAAGAGCCCCAGGGTGGCAGTTTGCCCCCCTCCCTTGCCTCTCCCAGCATGTTACTTCACTGCTTGGAGCCCTTTGAATACAATCAAGAGAATTGCTGACATTCCAGTGAATCTGTTCCTTTCGGCCATGGCCTTATAGTTCAGCTAAGTCAACTTAGCCCAAAATTTCAGGGATCAGGGGGTGATAAAGTCTGGTCTGCTCAATGTACGTTGTGCCACTGTTTCCATGTGTTATTGTATATGTACATATAAATGTTGTGTGCACACAATCTGTGTCAATGGAGGTACTGGGTGCATTTGTGTGTGAGTGAGAGTGTATGCAAGCATATGTGTGTTGACTTTTGTGTCTGAATGAATGATAAATAATGCATTGTTTGTATGTTCTATTGGAATTAAGTTTGTGAATGTTATGTTGTGTCACTGGGTGCATGGTAGGCCAGCTGAAAATGTGTGGGGGCCCAATTGAATTTTAAAGATAGGCCACCAGTCTTATGAAAGTTATAACAGTTATAACAGAGCGTCAGCGTCTTGTGGTGTAGTAGTCTAGTGATATCCCTCAGGGATTTAGGTTGTTCGACCGAGGTTCAAAAGCACGGCGAAATTGACCGTAGTCATTTTCGCTGCAAATACGTTTTTACCTCTGTACAAAATACCAAACCCATGTCTCTCCAAACCACCAGAACACCCACAAACCCCCCTTCTTACCTTTTCTCCATCCGCCGCCTCTCCTGTACCCTGCAGCGTCAGATCCATCCATCTAATGTGGGTCGGATCTAATGCTACAGGGTCCCTTTTTCTTCTTTTTTTTGTTCGGTCCCCTGCCACCAATGCTGAGGAAGCGGGGGACACCCATGCAACTGCCAAAGCCAACAATACCTAACATGGGGAGGGGGTACACCCCTGCAGTCCCAGCTTTTCATGTTCGGTATCTTCGGCTTCAAACTAATGGTAGTGACCGAATTCAGTCAAATCTACCTATTGACCAGATTTTTTCAAACAATTTGGCAGAAAAGATCCCTAAGAGCCACCATCCGCCCTCCCTCCACGTCACCCGTGTCCCCCCCAACATTTTCTGCAAAGTTACTCCACTGTGTAGAGTCAGAAAAAAGGTTAGCTGCATGTCCTTCCATCATGTTCAGTGCCCTTTTCATTGCCACCAGCTCTGCTGCCTGTGCTGAATAGTGTGAAGGTTGCTTTTGTTGGGATGCTATTACATATTTACCATTTATGTAGCTCACTACTACAGCACCAGTGTGCCTTCTTCCCATCTCTGGGTCAATACTTTCTGACCCATCAATATAGACCATGTCAGCCCCTGCTATTTCTTCTTCCTTCACCTGTATGTTCCCTTCCATCCTGTCCATGTGTGCAGCACAGGCATTTGTGTAGTCCCCTTCCTGTATAGGTTCTGCTATATATGTGGCTGGGTTGACCACTCTGCACCTTACCACCTCTATCACAGGTAGGATCACCTTGTACCCTTATGCCCTTTGTGTTGTCAAGGATGGTGAATGGTCAATGTTTTACATACAACTGTACGGGGCACCCCATGGTAATAGTTGTTGCTTTATCTATTGCAAACGCAGTGGCTGCAAGCACTTGTTCACAAGGAAAGTGTCCCTGCATCACTGGGTCGAGAAGACCACAGTAATATGCCGATGGCTGATGTCCCTGTGGCTTCTTTTGCTTGAGGACAGCCGTCATCACTAAGCCATCTGAATGCAAAAATAAATACAATTTCTCTCTGTCATTCTGGGTAGCCAGCACTGATGTGTGGGCCAATGTGTCTTGCAACTCTGTGAAACTCTCCTTCACTTCTGATGTCCATTTTAGGTCTCTCTTTTCCTTTTGTGCTTCATCGAGGCCCTGTAATGTAATTTTGCTGTGTCCACCTTGTATCTGCTTTCTGATAGCAGTCTCAAAATGTGTACTGAATCTGCTCTACACTCTTCTTCTGTTTCACTGCATAGCAACACATTGTCAACATAATGAATCACTGTACTTGGTGCTTGTATGTTACACAAGCCCCTCTGTGTCACCCTGTTAAAGATGCTGGCTGACACATACTACCCTTGTGGTAAAAGAGTATACTAGAATCTGGTTCCGTGATACGTAAACGCGGTCAGGTATCTTGAGTCTGGGTGCAGGGGATAGAAAAGAAGGCATTCTTCAAGTCAATTACTGTGAAGTACTTTGCCTTTGTCGCTATATTGCACAATATTGTGGCAGAGTTCGTAACTACAGAATATTCTGCCTCATCCACATCATTCGGTGGGCACAAATCCTGAAAAAAGCGCCATGACCGTCCCTTGGATTTCTTTATGGGGTATATCGCTGTATTGCATGGCGAAGTGGATGTCTGAATGATGCCCTGCTGCCATAAAGCATGTAAAGTGGAGTATATCCCTTCACCTGCTTCTCTGGGTAATGGTTATTGCTTTGCTCATGGCAATAGTGTCCCCTCCCTCAGTTTGATTTTCACTGCCCCAACCCCTTTCAATACCCCCACATCGTGGGGGCCCCTGGTCCATACCTTCTCAGGTACATTTTTGAGATCCTCTTCTGTGTGTCTGTTTACTTGTTTTACTACCTGTGTTAGAATTGGTACCATTATCTACATTATTTGAACTGGGCAGGGTATCTGTATCTGAAAAACCATCTCCCCTTCATCTTCCTCATCGGAGAACAGCTGTTCATCTGACACTCCTGTAATTGGCAGCCTTGGGTCGATGCACAGTACCGTGCACCATTCCATATTGTCTTTGTCTGTGGTTCCCTTCAAGTCATCCTTCTGACACTGTGGTCTGAATAAGAATTCTGAAGCCAATCAAAACACATTCCCCTGTATCCTCAGGACCCACCCTAGCAAGATCTGGACCCCGTACAGACCCTGAACCATTTTTCAGGTGTCCACTCATCACTATCCACATCACTCAATTCATCCCCCACTAGTCCTTCGTCAGATGCTGCATCATCCCCGTCCCCTTCCTGTGCTTTTTTCTGTTTTTCTTCTTCCTCCTCGTCATCTAGTTTAAATTGTATTCTTCCTGATAGCCAATCCCCTTTGTCCCCCCTGCTCTTTCTCCTTACTTCCTCCTCTATCATGCATTCAGCCTCATTAAATAACGCATCCACTTGTTGGCGCGTATTCTTTTCTATGTCTGCTAGATATTTCTGTTCTCCTTTTGTGTGTATTTCCTCTCTTTGTGCTTCCCTGTCTTTTTCCCCCTGTCATTTTCCCATGTTCTCCCCCGGTATATCTTGCTGTGGGATATGGCCCATAGGGTTGGGGTGGGCAGCTTGGTCTTCTCTGTTCCGCTGTCTCCTCTTTTTCTTTTTTTTATGGTTTCCGCTTCAGTTTCCTCATATAACTTCCAGAGCCCCAATGTGTTCTGTCTACTCTTTAACTTGGAACCCTTGTATTTATTTAACAAATATGAGAAAGTGTTTGTTAGAATTTTACTTCAAATGTACCTTCCCCTTGCCACGCATGGAAGCACTGACCTGCATTCTCCTGAGCCCATTGAAAATTGTATTTTAATAATGTCTTGCGATACTGGGCCAATTTCCAACACATATGTTCCAGTGGACTATCCATATAAGCCATTAGTATCTACTGTTGTGTTCCCTTGCCCCCTTAGCCCCATATCACACACTCACTCCTTTGTAGTATTCACTCAGGCCTTCTCCACTGACCCAACCATTCACTCTACTCATCACACTGGCCCTCTCCACAGGCACAACTACTCATTCTGTGTTAGTATCCATCAGCCCTCTCCACAGGCTCACCGTTCCCTTTTTTAAGGCATGTCTGTGCACCTCCCTCGCACTGTATGTACACTCACCCACTGATATAAATGCCAAGCGCCTTATTTACACGAGGTACCTCCTGGTGCGTACTCTTCCACCATGAGTCCACATCATAAGACAAAACTAACTACCACGCACACGTCCCTCTCTATCCCCCAATAACAATAAAACACGTATGAATCTTCAATACTATGGCCAATCGTTCTCCCTCCTTAGGGATGCATCCTAGACACTATAAAAACCTATCCCTCCTCGCTTGTGGGCATGCACCACTATCCAGCATGTTTTTGCTCGGTTATACTCATGTCCTAGAGACCCTCGAGTCCCCTCGGCACCTAGCCTCCAACGTGCTTGCCCCTCCCACTGAGCGCGGGTGGCACATGGGACCAGGCAGACCTTTGTAAACTCGGCATCTGCAGGGCCTCCTCAGTGATGCGCATTGAACAGGTCTGCAGTCGCCAAATCCGCGTCCCCGGCGAGGGCAGCCTGGATGCCCTCGGCTGACAGGGAGAAGTGAGTATCTTGCTCAGGCCTCCAAAAATGTAGACAGGGGTCCTCCGCTCACACCATAAGAAAATCACATACTCAAAAAGGTGCACACACCGGGCAGGAACCAATGCTCTTTACTACAGCTGGGCAAAGAAAAATCAAACAGAGCAGTGGAACAATTCAAATTGAAATGAGCTGACCACTGAATGCACCATGGTCAATAGTTCTATGCCATTGAACACAATAGTCGGAAGTCATTGAAACATTTGCGATTTGACATATTCTCAATGTTTTCCGAGGCATTTCATTGGCTTGTGTGCGTCATATCCTTAGTCCTAAACATAAGTTAGTGTAATACAATTGGACCAAACGGTTTAATACTATCCAAACACATCCCCTCCCCATGTGGCACCACATTGTTTCTCAGGCCCCCCAGAACAATTAGTAACTAGTAAAATAACATTTGTGCTGACCGCCGGAACTTTAATACACTGCCATTGGTCAGTACCCTTTAGGACAGGACACGAGACACCCTGCTTCTGTTTGGAAAGGAGACATTCACACGACACATGCTAGATGGTGACCTTCACAAGTATAGTGGTGGATACTCTGAATGCTGACCATCTCTTTGGAGCACAGTAACTTACCATATGATTGGTTCTTCCAGGGACGCCACCGTCCCCAGGGTCCTTTTCCTACAGCCACCTGCCAATGGGCATTCGTGGCCATTTGACTAGTACACTGGCTCAAGTTCATTTCCCCTGCACCACATGTGACTGATGGATTGGCAGACCGCCCTGTAATTATGTCAACTTGTGCTTGCTCTAGCTGATATGATTCGCCCGTGACACACAGCTTGTTCTCTGTCTGCCTCCTCCCAGGCTCTTGTTGGGAGAATCATGTGTCTGAGATCGAGTTTTCCCTGGTTGGGTCCACCATCGACTTTTCCCCATCAAATCTGTGTATCGACAATGTAGTGTTTTCCTCATTCGTGTGCTAGTTATATAAAGTCCCTTGGGTTATTTGTACCCATGCTGCATATCTCCACTCACCTTTCCCGTGATGTCTTTTATTTATGAGAGGGTGGTTACTTGGTGTACCTGTGGCACTTGCCCCCATGGGGTGACTCGTTACCCCGTCCCCTCTCCCTTACGTTCAAAGGTGGTAGGTGCACACCCCTTTCTGGCGCTGAATTAGCATCTTTAGTATAATTTCAACACTATATTTGCATCCATTATAAAACATTTCTACTGCGTTCACGTTTTCAAAAGTGCAACGCTTAGTGCAATTTTTACCATTCCAACTGCATTAACTTGATGTTACTAGCTAGGGGACATGCATTAAATAATCTTTGAAATAACTGACAAACTTGCATTTAATTTGCATGGGACTGCATGTTATTCAGCATGTATGTTTCTACATGTACAGCATAATAGCGCTCTCCGCTGTAGACCGCTGGCCTTTGGGTTGATAGATTAATTTATTAACCTCTCCTGCCATTAGAGGTGCAACTCACAGAATACCACCGAGTCCCATGTAAAGCTTGGTCCAGCTCTCACATGGTCACTGACATAGCAATCCTCTCTGCACCTGCATACTATACATTGTATGGTCATTATAATGTGCTTCATTCCAGGTTTGGCGGTAATTTGGGGGTCATTTAACTGAATTACTGCCAATTTCGGTTACCATTACCACCACTTGGTCCCTTGGGTTTACCACATGATTACAAGTGGTGGTAGGGTGGTGTTTGTGCCCATTTATGGAGCCCATGGTACTCCATGGGATTTTTGGTGGAATTACCATGATCAGTAATTCCACCACAGTAATCCTGCCAATTTTTGGTGCAAAAGTGGAGGATTCACAGAGATGAATCCTCCACGTTTCCTCCAAACTCAGAATTCAGTGGTGCGGTAATAATGGTGATAATTCTGTTACCACCAAGAATAGTGCCGGTGACTATTGTGACTATTCTTACTGCACTCAGAACGATGCCAATTACTTTTAACTAGTCATCTCTGCGGGTATTTGAAAACTTGCCTGCATTCTAAATACGATTTGCATGCAATGTTATGTTCTTCATGTTTATTCAGACTTCTGTTTGTCAAAGGGTCATTCACCCCAAAGAGCTTCAAGGCCATAGCAATGGTAGAAGGCACTATACATGTGTCATTTAACACACATGGGAAAGACAAATTCCCTCTTCTCCACGCAAGGACACATGGGCATGGCTCATGGTGGGGGACATCCTTTTTGTTAAACCCTCCTTTTGTGTCCCCAGGCATTCATTCTTCACACAGAGAAATAATTCTTGGTTGTGACACCTCCATCATTGGGCTGCGCTTTATCAGAACCCCCTTCAGCCATCAGCAGAAGGGGATCCAATATGATTATCTGGTTAATAGCTCCCACACCCAGCAGGAACTCTTGAGTACAGGGTCATCACACATCCACAATATGACTACATAATTCCACCCACAAGCTAGTAATGGTCTCCATGAATGTTCTGCCTGTCATTATGTAAGGTTTTCATTCCTTCATTTGATTGTATTTTCTTCTGATCAAAACACTGACCTCAACAGTCATTGCAATGATCACTAACACCTACCCGTATGTTTTAATCCTCTATGATTTTATTTGCATGACTTTTCCCACTCCTCCACTATCTTGTTCCCCTTGGCCCACATTTTTAATTTCAGACCACGGTCTGGCCACCGCCACATGGGTGGGGGGCACAGTTAACCTCTACATAACATAACATATGGGTATAAGTTGCAGCAGTCTTGCTATTTAAAGTGAGGATAGTTGGAATCTTCCTGGCACTCATGTTTCTCTTTATATCTCTCTTAGGCAACAGATCCGTGGTAGTGTGGGAGGAGGGGAGGGGTTAGGGCTTCACAGAAATAAAGACCATGCACGTTTTAGTGACATGCCTCTAAGCAAGGCACAGATACTGCCCCTTTGCACTTTCACCCATAAAGAGTGCCAAAGAATAAACACTGTGTATCTTCAATGGCCTATTGGCCATTCATGGTGGTGGCGGGTAATCCCCACAGAATAAATACAGTTTCTCATCACTCTTAGTGATCAAGATTGTCTAATGCTAGTGTCTTAAAGGTGCTATCTCAGCACCAGTTAGAGGGGTGCACCTACCAACTACGAGACTAAAGCAAAAGGGGATGGGGCATCTCCTAGGGGGAAAGCTCAGGCACAAAAATGAACTGTAGAGAAGCCATGAATGAAGGCCTCACAGGGAAATACAGGGCTATGGATGCACCGTGTATGCCATCAGCCCAGGGAGCCTATAATTATTACAAGATATAGGAAACAATCCCAGGTAAACACATTTGGAAGGGATGTCCTCCAGGTTGGGGCTTGCCCGGTTAACCTGCTCTGAACACATGATTAGCACACCACAGGTCAGGAAGAAGGGAGATGAAGCTCAGGCTGCGCGTCACGGGCAGATCGCAGCAGCTGAGACAGCACTGGGTGATGTAATGACAGGGCAGCAAGCCAATCCCACGGGCACTGAGGGGTAGAGGGAAAGTTGACCTAAGTCAGAGAACCGCTCACATAGCCACAACTGCCGTTATCCAGCAAGCACTGTGTGAATGTCTCCCTTCCCACCAGAAACAGGGTGTCTCATGTTCCTTTCACAATGGTGTTGACCAATGGCAGAATAATAAAGTCCCAGCCGTCAGCACAAAATGTTATTTGACTAATTGCAAACTGTTCCTGGGACGTATGAGAAGTGATCTGGCACCAAGTGGGAGATGATGAGTTGGGATACTGTTGATCTGTTTGCTCCCGCAAATCTAAGTAAATTATGTAATTTAGCCAATGAGTTTCTTGGGAAACATGGAAAATACAAAGATTCGGGCATCACTTGTTTCTAATACTTTGACCATTTTATTCTTAGTATAAAACTAATGTTCGCTGTATGCCCAGATGTCAGGTCTCATCAATCCGTTCCAGTGCACTGTTCTGTTTGATTTGTGTTCGCCCAGCAGTAATAAACAGAGTTAATTCTTGCCTGGTATGTGTGCTCTTATTTTTGTATTACGATTTTATATAGTGGGATCGGAGGACCCCTGGTACATTAGCTTTCCTCACATCACATCCACAGCTCATTACACAGCTCCTTTCACATAACCATTCCCAGATCCTATCACAGCTCGATTCACAGGCTCCAGCGACACCACCATTCGCAGCTCCTAGTACAGCTCTTTACACAGCTCCTAGCACAGATAGTTTCCCAGCTCCCAGCACAGCTCCATTCAGTTAGACTTATCTGTATGATTTTATTCACTTTAAAACTTAAAAAGAAAGCAAGCTTCAATATATGAACCACTTTTGGCCTTTGGTACTATGAATCATGAATTTTTAAATAGAATTATCCTTAAACCAAAAAATGACCTCCAATGTAAATTGCCAATGAATTCAATGTATGCTTACAGCAAATTATAGAGGGACATGCAGTTAACTATCTGTGAAGTGACTTTGTTGTTGAAATCTGACTGATTCCCTTTTAGTTGGATGGAATGCACTCAGTCAGACCCTTTGTGGAGCAGGGTAACCGAGCTAACTGAGGACTCACATTCTTCCTTCCCTTCCCTTGAGTGCTACTTGTCTACAATTGGAATCTTAGCATCTAGAGCCAATCTAGTGTGCTTGTGATATAGAAATTAAAGAAAAACATTCACAGAATCACACCTGCCAATAGTACAACTCGAGGCGCGATTAAAGAGGAACTTGCTGATGCATCTGCCTGACGCAGGATGAAAGAGGGACCTGCTGATAGACTATCAGAAGGGAGAATCGGAAATATACTTCCCTAAACATCAGGAGGCCATCAATACTGACAGGAAGACCGTTCCCTCTCCTGGGGCTGACCTATCCTCTGGGCCCAACCCCAAGCACACCTCAGACCACACAGTGAATGAGTTTACCTTCTCGCCTTATTCAGAGGCAGATATCTCGCAAATCATAAGTTCCTTGAAACTCACCACTTGTCAAGGAGACATTTGTCCCTCAAGGCTGTTCAAGGACTGCTTGGTTATTCTAGTCCCCTGGGTCACCAAGCTTGTGAATATTTCCTTTGCTGATGGCGTGGTACCCCAATTTTTGAAGGCGGCCTGGATTACCCCTCTCCTCAAAAAAAGCAGCCATGATCCCTTTAAAGCAGCGAACTATCACCCCATTACTAATGTCACTTTCTGTTGAAAGTGTTGGATCATGCAGCAGCATTACAATTCCAGAGCCACATGGGGGAACACAACATTCTTGGTATTCACCAGTCTGGCTTTCGAGCCAGGCATGGTACGGAGACAGCCCTCATCGATCTGAAATCCAACCTCTCTCGTATTGTGGACGATGGGCATGCCACACTTCTGATGCTGCTCAACCTCTCCACAGTCTTGATCTTGTGGATCACTCCCTTTTGGTCAACTGGCTGTGGGAAGTTGCAGGCTGTTCAGAGGTGGTGGTTCAGCGGGTTGCTTCCTTCCTTGGACCCCACAATGTTAGAGTTGCTGGGGATGATACAGCCTCTATTCCAGAGGCCATCACTTGTGGGGTACCACAGGGGTCTTGTATCTCACCAACTCTCTTTAATATTTACATCCTTCCTTTCCTGACACTTCTCGATGACCTGGGTGTGCAATATGCTGACGACACCCAGGTGGCCTTGAAACTCTCAGGTATTTACACACAAGATACAGCAACCATTAATTTGGTCTACGGTGCCATCCAGTCCTGGATGGCAACCAACGCTCTTGTTTTGAACAAAGACAAAACAGAGCTTCTGATCATCGCCACTTGGCATTGGCTAAAGAAACTCCCTGCAGACTTCAAAAACTACCCAATCGCTAACAGTGTTAAGACTTTAGGGGTCATATTCGACTTCAAACTATCCATGAAGCCTCACGTAGCTTCTCTACGAGCATCCTGTGGATACATTAATAAACTTCTTCACGTCACATTCGCCCTTTTCTGTCATATCATAACATGGACCTCCTTGCCTCAGCACTTGTCAACTCAAGCCTGGACTACTGCAACAGTTTGCTTCTGGTTACCTCACAGGCAAATAGCAGCACTCCAGGTGATACAAAATGGGGTTGTTTGGGCTATTAAACATCTAACCAGATGTGATCATATCACCCTAGTAAGGAGGGAGCTCCAATGGCTCCCCGTGAAACATCGGGTCACCCACAAGGCCCTGACACTGACAATATATACCAACTCGGCTGCTCACTCCGTTCTGTTGACAAGGCCAGCTTCCAGCATCCTAAATTTAAACTGAAGTGGTTTGGTGGCACCTCTTTTGATGTTCATGCCACCCAGGCTTGGAATGCACTCCCTCCTGATCTGAGAAAGATAACTTCCTTGAAAGATTGAAAAATCAAGACCCACCTCTTCAACATGGCATAACGTAACTTCCTACACCATTCGCTTGATTCCAGTGCTTTGTTTTTCTCCTCTATGTGCGCCATGAGACCTACGGGTGAGTGGGGTGTCATAAAAAATTAGAAAAAATAAATAAATATATAGCAAGGATACGCTCTGGCATAGCAAAGATACACTTTGGCAAGCCAGAATAAGGGGAGAATAACAGAGGTGGACTAGAGAACGTGGACCAGCATGTGGGCAGATACAAAGGATATACTCTATCAAGCCAGAATAAGGGTACATTACACGAATACACTCCTGGCAAGTCTCCCCAAGGGGAATAGCAAGGATGCACTCTGGAAAGCCAGCATGACAGAGAATAGCAAGGGTATGCTCCTGGAAAGCCTGAATAAGGGAGAATAGCAAGGGTGCACTCTGTCAAACGAGTATGAGGGAGACTAGCAAGGCCACACTATGACAAGCCAGCACGAGGGGGAACTGCATCGATGCATTCCTGGAAAGCCAGCCTAAGGGAGAATAGCAAGAATACACTGGCAAGCTAGCATAAGGGAGAATAGCACGGATACACTCCTGGCAAGTCAGCATGAGAGGGAATAGCAAAGATACACTCTGGAAAGCCAGAATGGGGGAAAATAACAGAGGTAGACTACAGAACGTGGACCAGCATGTAGACGAATAGCAAGGGTGAATTGCAAGCATACATTCCTGGCAAGCCACCCTGAGGGGAATAGCAAGGATACACTCTGGAAATCCAACATGAGAGAGAATAGCAAGCGTATGCTCCTGGAAAGCCTGAATAATGGAGAATAGCAAGGATATACTCTAGCAAACGAGCATGAGGGAGAATAGCAAGGATACACTCTAGCATAAGGGAGACTAGCAAGGCCACACTACGGCAAGCCAGCATTATGTGGAACTGCAAGGATACATTCCTGAAAAGCCAGCCTAATCGAGAATAGCAAGGATACACACTGGCAAGCTAGCAAAAGGGAGCATAGCAAGGATACACTCATGGGAAGCCAGCCTGAGAGGGAATAGTAAGAATAAACTCCTGCTGCGCCAACATAAGGGCGAATTGCAAGCATAGACTCTGGAGCTAGCATAAGGGAGAATAGCAAATATACACTCCTGGCAAGCCATCATGAGGGGGAATAGCAAGAATACACTGTGGGAAACCAGCATGACTGAGAAATGCAAGGTTACTATCAAGCCAGTATAAGGGAGAATTGCAAGGATACACTCCTGGCAAGCCATCATGAGGGGGAATAGCAAGAATACACTGTGGGAAACCTGCATGACAGAGAATTGCAAGGATACACTGCTGGCAAGCCAGTGTAAGGGAGAATAGCAAGGATACATTCTGGAAAGTCAGCATAAGGGAGCATAGCAAGGATACACTACCGGCACGCCAGTATGAGAAGCAATAGCACGAATAAACTCATGGCAATCCAGCATGGGGGTGGGAGTTAGCAAGGATACTCTCTGACAAGCCAGCATGAGGCAGAATAGCATGGATACACCCTGGAAAGTCGGGATAAGGGTGAATAGCATGGATGCACTCCTAGCTACACACCTGGCAAGCCAGCAGTAGCAAGGATACACTCTTGGCAAGCCAGCCTGAGGGGAATAGCAAGAATACAGCCTGGAAAGCCAGCATGAGGAGGAATAAGAATGTGCTCCTATTAAGCCTGAATATGGGAGAATAGCAAGGATACACTCTAGCAAGCCGGCATCATCGAGAATAGCAAGGATACACTCTTGGTAAGCAGAATAAGGGATTGCATCTGGCTAATAGGTTTGCATGCGGGAGAAGATCCTGGAAACAGTTCTCATAGAGAATTATAGAGGAAAGGATAGTGGCAATAAAGAAACTTTCCTAATCAGCACGCATTGGGCACCTGATTAGAGAAATGCTCCTAGCTGCCTTGCATGGCTAAGAATAACATAGACCCTCCTGGGAGAGGATAAATGGGCTGTGCTGCTAACACGTTAGTACCAGTCAGGACTGATGCTCTCCTAATCACAAAACATGGAGGAGGATATCACAATCTTGCTCCTGATAGGCCAGCACGATGAGGGAGGACATCTTGTCTCCCATACCTCCTGCACGTCATTCAGTTGTGGCATAGTCATTTCAACATGTCTGATTGCAAGTAGTGGGCTCGTGAATTTTTCAAGGCTGTCCAAAGTTGCACATGGAGGTCAACAATGGGGCTTGAAGTCTGCCATTGACCAATAGGTAAAATAGTGGTTGGGGCGGTCGGCTCTTCTGGGTGACCTCATGCCGCACTCTCCATATCTGCACTGGTTAATCTCTGTCAGAATCCTGAAGCCCTGGCCTCATCAGCTTATGACAGCATTTGGTTTTGTTTAAAGTCTAATAGCTAATTCAATTTTCGTCACGTCCGGCATCTTACATCTGTTTTTCTGCTCGCGGGCCTACACAGAGGGATTTGGTTTCACACCGGGGGTCTGCGGCTCCTGGGACAACATGAAGCCGACTGGGAGAGACACAAAAAGCGCAGCAGGGGGTTGGGTCTGGACTGGCCTAAGGCACGCTTACCCCCTCTCGAGATCTGCCAGACATGTACCCAAGAAGGAGTGCGCTTGATATATCCAGTGACAGGACACGCTGCTTTGATCAAGAGGGCTGAGGTCTCTGGGAATGCTCTGGAATGCTGAGGTGCCCATTCCAGACCTGCACGCTCCTCCAAATTGTGTGATGGTCTCCATAATTCATGTTTTTTTCTTGGTTTATTTCAATATTGTAATATTTCTTTCAGAAAAAAATATGTTCCTCAATGTTTTTGATAAAAGAACATCAAATTCTAGGCGTCCATCTTTCAAATAATTGCATGTTATTGTTCATGCTTGCTTGTATCAATGCTCTACGATAAACTAAATACATATTAAAAAAAAAAAGAAATATCCTTGTTTGACGTGCTCACGTGCTGACATGTTATGGAAGAATTTCATTCTGACATCCGCCTGTAAACAGCCATGACCAGCAGGCAGCTCCTTTTCCCACCCGCCTCCCACGAGGAAGGCTGTGTCAGGGTTTTTCCCCTGCTGGCACTCTCTGCCAGCCTCGTGCCTTTTAAATGGGTCCAGTGGGAACCGGGAGTCGTATTTTAATGGCCCCCTGCAGTGGCACTGGCAACGCTGCCGGGCAGATGCTGAGAAATTCATCTCCTGGTCTCTCCTGGAAAGCAACCTCGCCTGAGAACTGAGCGCAACCTCGAAATTATTAATTTCGCCCTCTTTTTGTCTGAATGCTTGGCACGTCAAGAATGTGCTGTCTGCATGAGGCGGGAGGGCTAGACCATCCATTGGGGAAGGCCTGGCGGGGCCCTTGCCCAGTAAGTACCCTTGGCATTACCCCAGCGGGACGGCATTCCTTGGCCAGGTGGGCATTAGCTCTCTATCTACACTGCAGGATTTCTCATAACCAGTATTCATCCAGTCTGCATTTTTACTCTTGATTCCCAGCACTCCGGCCAACCAGGCAAATAATAAGAGGCGGAGTGGGGTGTGGGGGGGCTAGCAGAGGGGATGCTTAAACTAAGGGATGCTGCTGTTCTGTGTTGGCTTACACATACCATTACGAGGCATGCGGTAGAGGGGTAACGGGCCGGTAGAGAGGCCGGCCCCTTTATCCCTCTACCGCCCCATTACGAGGTCTCCTCGCGGCACCCGCTAAGGACGCCTGGTTTTACGAGCAGACTAGGATGCAAACAACGGGCCCGTCATTAAACGGGCCCGTTGTTTGCATCCTCCCCATTCCCACTGAGCCCTATGGGGGCTCGATAGGGAATGGGGATGTACCGGGTCCGGGTTCCCGGGAGGGGGAATTACCGGGCCCTCCAAGGTCGGAATGGCCCGGTACATCCCCATTCTGGGAACCTGGACCCGAACCCGGTACCCGGTATGGGGGTAGCCATGCCGCTAATAGCGGTATGGCTACCTCCATACTTGTGATGAGGCCGGTCTTGAAAATTGCACACTTGCGCTTTCGTAAAGAAGGGATTGTGGGTGGAAAAATGACTACTGCTTGTGATGTCGCACACTACTACTAAGCCAGCAGTGATCTCAATCATAGAGGTGACACAGGCCCACCTTCTTCCATTCTGGTGGTAACGTGGGCTGAGGGCAGGGATTACTCTTCAGGGGGGCTGTGAGCTACCAAAGAAGCAACCAAGCAACCAAAGTACTGTAGTACCAAAACAAAGGAATGTCCAACCAGGGTTAAAAAAAAGAGGCAGTCTTTCAAAACACACTGATAAGAACACTAGTAGCCCACCCCTGTAAGAGCAGACACAGTATGTGCAGACTTGCAGACAGACACAGGCTCTCTTGGTCTGAAGATAGGGGCAGACAGGCAATAGTCTCTGTGGCAATGGGCAGTCCAAGGTACGGGATGGGGCCTTACATTGTCTCGGGAGACCTTAAATGTAGGCCAAGGAAGCAGAACTACTATCAGTGCTTTTATCTTTCCTTTGGGTGGCTTGACAGCATTGAGCTTGGCTTATTGGCACGCCCCAGTGGGGTGAAATGGCATTGAGACAATGAAGTCACGTGCTCCCATTGAATTTCATTGGAGTCGGAACGGTCAAGTCAGGAAGCCATTGTCCCACGATGTAGTGGAATTCCGCAGCGTAGATTTCCCAATTTAGAGCCCTATCTACCACGCAACCCTGAGTGCGCCGACAGTATGTATGCTTCTCCGCTCGCATGTATTTTCCCCTTCACAAAAATGACCTTAACTGCCCACATTGCTTCGAAACCACTATTAATGATAATCACCTTACATGTGACTTCCTGTGCTCCCCTTAGCCTTCCCACAACCATGTGCCTTACCCTCCACATCTCTATTTTGTTTGAATGAACAGGATGCAGCGCAGCAACTCGTTCCTTCGAACCAAATACACTGCTCTCAATAGCCCGGGTTACCGGATTCGCAACCTGGGGTGCTAATAGCGTTAAGACCCTCTCCGGCATGCCAGATCGGGTGTTATCAGCCTGGGGACCCTTGTTCAACACACTCATATTGCTCAGACCTTTAACCCGGGCACCGGACCGATAACATCCGATCCCGCAGACCGGATTGGATGTTAACGCTGTAATATAGGTCCTAAGTGAATTAACCTTTTTGTAAGGGTCGAATAGAAAAATTATCAATTTAGAAAAACCACTCCGTGACCAGAGCGGTCTTTCTAAATTGAACTGTCCTACTTGTCAAACCCCTGCCGCACATGAGTGACACAATGGCTGATAGGCTGACATGGACCCGGAAGAGCCGTCGCGGGAGTGGAAGGTAGGTGTATGCGTGTGTAGGTGAATGTGTATTGTGATTGGAAGGGGGCGGTGGGTGAGTCAAAATGGGGGTTCGGGAGTATAACCCCCCCCGATTAAATAAACGACCTGCGGGAGAGGGGGGCTTAACCTTGTCAGGGCCGGGGGGGGGCGCAGAAATGCAGATATTGCTGCATTTAAAAGCCGAAACACAAACAGCCGTAATAAATCGGTCTTTTTTGTTTTCGGTTTTTAACATGCGAGAACTTCCTGGCAATCCCCTTCAAGTTCCCCATAAAATGAAATCAATATCACCCCCTATTCATAAGATGTGCCACCAGGCACTGAAAGCCCCTTTTTAGCCCAGCCACAATTCAGTACAGCATACATACATAGGCAGCATACATACATAGGCAGAAGCTGGCAAGGAGTGTAATGAGGGCAGAAGCATGGAGCAACTTCTCTCGCTTATACCCAATTAGCGATATGGGCACATACCTATGATTAGAGTGTATAGTGGAGCCAGGGCAGAAAGTGTTCTAGGATGAGAGAAACACATAGGCTCATTCCCGTGCAGGCCAATCCTCTTGGCGCCACCTCACTTGAAAACAGCCCAGGGTACAGTCATATTGGGGAGAGGTCCTGTCTTGGATCAGGGGTGTTGACGGAGTCAGCAGGCCCCTGTGCCCTTGGTTGCTCCTCTTTGGGATTGAGGTAGGAGACGACCATGAGAACACCCAGGGTCACATACTACAGGTCATGTTGGTGGCGGCCAGGTGTTGCTTGGCCCAGAGATGGAAGAACCCACATATGCCTGAGGAGAAGGAATGGGTCGCTAAGTTGCGGGCCATACATGACATGGAGTTTCTAACGCACATCCTCGATGAATATAGGACCAATATTGAAGAACTGTGGCTCCCCTTTTTTTAAAAGTACGAACGCCCGACCTGAAGAAAGAAATCCAAGCCTGTAGACCTGCCCAGTCACCAGGGTACAACGAGAATGATGCCCTGTAGACATGAATCAATGAACAAATGATCTTTCCAATGAGACACCAATAAGCCAATCCCAAGACATGTGTGCATAAGACCATTTGACATTCTGAGTCTGTGAACATTCTCTGTGGGCCTGTTGGACAAACTAGAAATCAACACTCCATCATCGGCTATGGGGAGGTGGTGGGGGAAGGGGGATAAGGGTTATTGTCAAAATGTTTTTGGAAATGCATATGGTTGAAACGGTAGGCATGATGTAATAACCTAAAAATGCCAATAAAACTTTATTTTTTTTAAAAAAAGTGTACACTAAAAAGTAGTGCCACTATTTCCCTCAACCATGGGCCCATATCCCACCTATCCCTCTGCCGCATACTCCCCCCACCTCCCAAATACAATCTCCCTACCTGGCGCCCTGCCGCCCCTCCACTCCAGCCCAGCACTGAGTTTTATAACTGCACAAAAAAATTGAAACACAGTGAAAGAAAATTCATCTTACACTCACATTGCCATTGTTCCCCTCACCATGCAGCTGTATGCATCCCTCCCCTTTCTAATCATGCACCTGGTAACAGTCATGCAAAGGACCACAGCCACTCCCATTACCCACACACTGCTGTGTCTGCAGCAATTGTTAATCATGCGTATATGCAGAAGACAAACTGGAGCCCTACAATAAAAAGTACCCTTATGTATATGTGATAATTGATACCGTATATGATTTGGTCTTAAATTGTGTGATTCTTGTTTGTCCTATGTTATTGATTGTTTTGTGGATGGCAATCCAAAATAAACTTGATGATGATCGTGAAAAAAACACTTGCCCTTTATTGGCTTTAGGGTTAGGGGTGACATGAGACCCCCGAAAGGGATGTGTGCTCCACATGGTGCATCTCCTTTTCAACAAGAGCTTTTACATTATTTGAACATATTAAACAACCAATCAAATGGCAGGGCTATATTTGCTGATAATTGTTCTGGATTGTGTGACAGCTCAGGAATGGGTTCTATGTCTTGGAATAAACTGAAGCAAAGCTGTCTCAGCATGACAGTTCCGTGAACTATGGCACCGAGGTATTTTTTGTAGGACACGGGTTTGAATCCTCTAGGGGACTGCCTTCATTCACACCAAAGGCAAGGGAACAATGGCTGCTCTTTCAGAAAAGTAGAGGAACGTTCTACCCTTGTCCAACTCCAGGCTTTTAGGGCCGGGATCCTGAACAGTTCTCAGGATATAGCTCATTAATATTCATGAGGAGAAATATGCATAGATTTAGAATCATTGTAAGCAAATTTAGCTAATGAAAATTAATGAGGGGTATCCTGAAAACCTGACGTAGATCCGGCCCTCAGGGCCAGGAGTTGGACAAACCTCCTTTAGGACCTGTGCACTCCCTGCAGGCATGCCAAACAAGGTGTTTGCCATCACGGGCCGTTCTCTAGTTTGGTTCATCGACTTGCAAGGCAGGAGGTGCACCTTATCATTCTTCAAGCCTGGCCCGATGCTGGGGAGACACTCTTGCTCTTCTTCCGACATCATTTCTCAGGAGGAAATGCGTTACAGGAGCAGTACACAATGGGCATGCGTTTTCGTTTTGACCCTTTTAGTCCAGTACACAATCAGTCTATGCATCAAAAAAAGAAATCCAGAATAATTCAGGATTTCAGCATATGCCACTGGGTTGCCCTGTAGTTCCTCGAAGCCTCGTTGGCACTCGGACTTAAGCCGAACATGCCTTTGTGTCATCCTTCACAGGAGTCCATCCAGGTGACTTTTTTATGGCTATACATTTTGCTATACTTTCCATGATGACCAGCGATGTTTATATAGCCCTCTGATCCTTACCTTGGGTCATGGGCACAGGCAAGTCAAGATGGTTACATTTGTTGATTGACAAAACAATCACGCCATCCCATTCAACAATATTCCTTTTGCTTACTGCACCACCAGACAACCAGAGACATGCCAAGTCTTTCTGGAATATATCAGGGACTTTATCATGGATTTCCTCGTATCACATCCCAGCTCCATGATCCCTTTTTCAGGAAACCTATGTTCTTTGAATAGTCAACACACTTGCAAGACTCATGACCCAAGACACCCCGGCACCAAATGTCCACGCGTTGTTAAAACCAGAAAAGAAATTATATGATATTTTATTTGTATTGCGCTCATACACAAGTGTTTCAGAGCGCGACAAGGCAAGGAAGGGGAACAGGGGAGAACACAACAACGATCTGACTAGGCCCAGTGACATTGAGAATGCACAAGTGCATGGGAAAGGGAAAGGGGGAGAGTGGAGAGTGCGGGTCAGAGGAGAAACAGATAAATAATAATAAATAAAAATAAATAGATAATTGAGGAAATAAACAGTGGTAGTGCAGCCAGCAAGTGACAAGTGCTGTGTTTAAGGCAGCAGACTGGGTAAGTCAGATAAGTGCAGAAAATAACAAAATGGGGGAGGCTGTATGGGTACAGATACAGATCCCAGTGCGAGGGGTGGCCAGGAGGCAGTGCAGGAGGGTGACAGGGTGAGCATGTACCTGGGCCCAGGGGACAGAAGGTGGCCAGGTGCACAGTGCCAAGTGAGAGCAGATCAGCAGGGGAGAGGGGGAGCGAAGGCATAAGCAAAGTGGAAGCTCTTGAGGTGCTTCCGGAACCGGAAATGGTTCTCTTCAAGTTTTAGAGTGGCAGGGAGGCTGTTCCAGAGGGAGGCACCAGCCGAAGACAGAGATCTACCCCCAGATTGTTTCTTTGAGAAACAACTGACCCTGGGGGAGTTAGAAGTAGAGGAGTGAAGAGCTCAAGAGGGGAGGTATTTGCAGAGGGATAGCTGAAGATATTTTGGACCCGGGCCCCAATAAGCCTTGTGGACAATACAGAGGGTTTTGAATTTAATCCTTGCATCCACTGGGAGCCAATGGAGAGATTTCAGAGCTGGAGAGATACTATCCCAGGGCTTGAGGCCAAGGACAAGTCTTGCCGTCCTGTTCTGGATTAGTTGCAGAGGGCGGAAAGTAGAGGCAGGTAGATTTAGAAGGAGGCTGTTACAATAGTCCAACCTAGAGAGAACCAGAGCTTGGGAGACAGTGAGCTTCTGGGAGAAGGAGAGGAATGGCAGAGTACCTCTGAGGAGGTGAAGTAGGACATTTGACTTTTTAGATACCTCAGAGATGTGGGCTACGGATATAAGAATCTCTAGATGTTCCACAGAAGCAAAGAAGATTTCTCAAAGCTCTAATATTTACCTTGAAATTACAATATTTCATCAAATAGATTAAGGATGCCTTCAATCAACCAGAGACCCACTTTATGACAATCATGCACCGCCTAAACCATATAAAGAGACTATCACACCATACTGCAAAGGCAGAGTAATACTACACATCTTGACATTGACAAAAGACAACTCTCCAACCCATGCCACCTCTATATAGACCAGGGCTGTCCAACTCCAAGCCTCAAGGGCTGGAATCCTGACAGGTTTTCAGGATATCCCTCATTAATATTCATGAGAAAAATGTGCCTACGTTTAGAGTCACTGTATGCTAATTGATCTCATGAATATAAATGAGATATTTCCTGAAAACCTTTCAGGATTCCGTCCCTAGAGGCATGGAGTTGGATACCCATGATACAGATGAACACAAATAAGTTGTGTTGTCACAACTGTAATCAGAACCCTGCTGATCACCAAACCTTCTTCAAGAGGGATGGTTCTATTCCTCCTACCCGGATCAAACATTGTGCTCCAGCTAGCTTGCCTTTTCAAAATAATGACTTCTTGTTTGTTAAAGGTAACCTCCCCATGTCAAGAATTGCAGTCATGGAATGGGTTGGTTGTAGAGGTGCACTCGTATGTCACAACTTAAAGATGGTTATATTAAGCCAATTGAGTAAGTAATCAAACAATTCTAGGTGCAAACCTATTCGATCTGTGCTACCAGATCTGACAAAAATCGAAAAACAAAAATGGTGCCTCAGAATCCCGCCGAGACACAAATAGGTGCACTGCTAAAGCAGTAAAAACTGCAAAAGTATTAGTTATTATCAATAAATCTCATTAAATGTCAAACACATAAATCATGAGTGAAATGTGTCTATATTTCACAATTCAAAAATAATACATAAGACTCAATATGAACGTTTGTAAAAAAAATGGATGAATATTCACATAAAGAAATACAATTCAATTTAAACAATTCCCATAATAAACACTGTTCTTGATCATAGTAATATGCAACACAAAAATAAATCAATGTGTCTCAAAGTTGTTCAGTGTAGGACTTCTTATCCTGTCATGATATCTAGACCAGGAGATTTGTTCAAGATGCTTATTTAAACACGCTCCACTAGTCTTATTACTACGCGTTTCGGGCTAAGTGCCCTTCTTCAGGTATTAGATATCGTTGTGTATCTTCCTATAAGATAATAGAAAATAAAGTATGTCAATATGTTCAGGTACTCACTATACTAAAGGTTAAATAAAAAAAATGTTGGGAGGTACGAGTCTTTTATGCAGTAACCTGTGTCTTCTACACTCCTCAGCCAAATGTCTGCGCTGTTGTCTGTTGGGTACTTTACTAAATATGATTTATTTTTGTGTTGCATATTACTGTGATCAATTTTTGAATTGTGAAATATAGACACATTACACTCATGATTTATGTGTTTGACATTTAATTATATTTATTGATAATAACGAATACTTTTGCAGTTTTTACTGCTTTAGCAGTGCACCTATTTGTGTCTCGGCGGGATTCTGAGGCACCATGTTTGTTTTTCAAGAATTGCAGTCATCACAGCTGCCTGATGCATCAGGGAGGCCTGGTCACAGTGAGCGTCACCAGCGTCGGGACTGGAGATGCTATCAGGAGCACAGAGCTATGACGCAGCCTGCTTATTGACATGAGGTAAGTTAGTGTCTGTTTGCTGCTGGGCTGTGGGATATGACAGTGATCCCGGAGTTATGCTGATGGAACGTTCGAAGTTAGGTGTCAATATTTGCAGGTTCGATGGTCAGGAGTTTCCCAAGCCATCATGGTGGTCATGCACTTCTTTCCTGTCACGTGTTTCTCTGGCAGTATAAAAGGACTGCTGGGTGGTTGGAAGGCAGGCTCTGACTCTTCTCTCTTCGCCGTTACTTGCATCCACATTTGCTATTTTTCTCCTCATCTCCTCAACGGAGTAGTGTCAGAATACTGATCCAACCGAGTCTTCCAGTTGTTTATTTTATTTTTGAGAGGCTAAGTTCTGTGATGACCATGACAGCATAAACATGTCCTTGGGTACAGCATGGTGCAATACACTTCGCAGTCTCATTTATTTACATGCTGCGAGTGTTTATTTAGTAATTTGACATTCCTGCTTAAGCTTGTGCTTTGTCGTTTAATTTCTTAAGGCAACAGAAGGGTTTGTTTTCTGTCAGTAAGAGGTCTCGCAACGGAGCTGCTGCGCATAGACAAGGGAGGCCATATTGCCTCCTGATTGCCCATTTCCAAACCAATTGCACTCAGAGAAAGATGCCAATGTTTAGAGTGCACCTCTCTCATTTTCTTTATGATGAAAAATGCAATACAGGTCAATAGGCCGCTAAAACCATAAAGGTCAACACTTTGCACCACAATGAGAACATTCTTCCTGGTGCCATGGTCTCGCCATGCCAATGTCAACCATATGTGTTGCATCAGTGTCCTTACAAACCCTACATGTGCCACATGGGCAAAGGCAGAGAAGTTAGGCAGACCCCACAAGGCAACAATGGTCATTTTCCATGTCACATTACTAATTGAAATAGCCAAAGGGTTATTTATGTCATTCTATGCCCATGCTAAAAATTATACATTGAGAAAAGTAAAGAACCTAGTTAGAGAACAACATAGTTGTATACGTAATCAGGTCATTAGAGTGCCTCTGGTGCAGCACTGTGTCAATGAATCACACACGGTGGATGAGATCAGGTGGTCAGTTATTGCGAAGATCCGACACAATGATAATGGTGTTGCAGAATTGATCCTTGGCGGGATGGAACACAGACTCTTATTTAATACCAAAAGTCACGTGTTTGGACTCAATGAGGGATTTCAATGGGAACGGTGTGGGTAAATCTCAGTGGTTCACTCAGGTCACCCCCACCTTGAATCTATCTTGATACAGAGAAATGTGTGTATCGTCACTACATGTGAGCATCAGCTAAAGAGATACAATTGTCTGTGGACAGTCATCATTAATTGTTGTCTCATTTTTCAAGGCAATCACTACAATTCTGGGATAGGCGGTTCCTTATCTGCACTCTATCATCTTTATTTAACTAACCATAGTTGTATTGTTATTTAAGCTTTAAAGACCTAGCCCGAGGGCTGTACCAGGAGTTAAGGGCCCTAAAGACCAAGATAAAGGCCAGAGCAAGGGAATTTAACGAGGGAATTTAACGAGGTCTGCAGGGGCAATAACTTTGAATGTCACCTTTGTATGGCCCTAGGGTGGGCTCTATTAAGCTATTATGACCCTAAAAAAATAAATAAATGTTTTTTTTTAAAAAAAAAAGTAAATCTGCCTGGAGTGGTTGCTGGAAACCCGCTAGTTCCCAGCAATCACGTCCAAACGTGTTGAGGAGGAAGCAGCATGGCTGAATTAGCAGCAGGTCCACGTCTGCCAGGTGCAGCCCGACGAAGGCTATGGGCTGAGGTGGGGAGAGGCGCCCACACACCCTAATAAGCTAAGTAGAGGGGGAGGGAGCAGTTTATTTCACAAGCTCGGGCGGCATCTGCCGGTGCGCCCCGGGCAGGATGAGAGCAGCGCTGGAAGGAAGGCCTCTGACCCCCTCCCTAAGAAGGGAAGGAGTGGCGGGAGAGGGTGGGTAATTTTTCGTGCCCGACCAGAGCTGACAGGTGCGGCCCGGGTAAGGTGGAGAGCCGCACTGACAGCATGGCTGTCAGCACGGTGCTCCTGCGATGAGATGGAACGCCTCACTGGTTCCCCCGATCATGGGAGGCTGCACTGAGAGCCGTGCAGCGCTGGAAGCATGGCTGTCAGCATGGCGTTCCTGTGATGAGGGAGCGTCGTGCTGAGAGCCATGCTGTCAGCGAAGCGAGACTGGGGGAATGGCGTGTCCTTCCCCCCATTGGCTAATCTCCGGGCTATATGGAATTTCAGAGCCATACCGACTTGTATAGCCCAGAAAATGGGCAATGGGGGAGTGCCACGTCACTCCCAAGGGACATAATATTCATTATCAAGAACTATTGCGCATTTATAATACTATGTCCATGCATAGATCGTTTCACAGCAAGTTCCACGCACATGAAGTGTCCATTCTCTTGTATTGTTTAGCCATGCAGAACACACCTTTATATCGGAGCTTTGCATATATTACCTTACTTCTGTTCACCGGTAACCTAGTAACTGAGATGGCACGTCCCACCTATGACGATTTAATGACGCCACTCACATCACAATTACGGACTATTTTTCTTACGTATGCATTTGAAAAGTGACACAGTGGCCCTCATTACAACCCCGGCGCTAAACCATGGCGCTATTAGCACCAAGGTTGGTGCCGGTGTTGTAACGAATCAGCCATGGTGGAATGGGGAAATACCGCCCCATTCCAAGGTTGGCGGGGCGGTATTTCCCCATTGAACATTGGCCCTTCCCCATTCCCATTTTCGCCCCATAGGGCTCAATGGGACTGGGGAAGGCGCTAAGTACGGTACCGCAAATTGCGGTACCGTAATTAGCACCGAGGTTCCTTTGCGGCACCCTACTTTAACGGCTGGTAAAACCAGCCGTTAAGGTCGGGTCCCGCAAAGGGACCTCGTAATCAGGCGTTAAAGGTTTAACGGTGCCGACACCTTTTACGGCGCCGTTAAACCCTTAACGCCAGGGTCGTAATGACCCCCAGTAACGACAAGAAACAGAAATCCAAGGATAACATACTTATCCTTCAAAGGAAAGGTGAGATGCAACTCATCCAGCGCACAGGACAACATCTCTGCGTGCACAAGTAATTCAGTTTACAATTACGAAGATATGGATACACATAAAGCAACACACTTTATGCACATTGTGCTTTTAACTAGGACATTGTACACATTATTAATTAGCTGAGAGGATCTCAAATGCGGCCAAGTGTTGTGACCTAGCACCTGGCAGGATGAGCTCTGTGTGTGTGAGAGTGAAGGGGAGCTTGGAATGTGGTGTGAGGTCTGGAACCTGGGGTGCATGAGAGTTCCTTGGGATGACGGTTGGGGAGGCAGAAAGAGAGCCAGAGGGAGTAGAAGCTAGTTACCTGCTCTGCATACTTACCTTCCTACCTGCAACTATAGCAATAAAGCAAACTTACCTTTTCTACATACCTGGCTCTGCAGTGGTCCCTGTGTCCTGCCTGAAGTTAATGCCACTCCAAGATACTACATTGTGGCGATGAGGAGTCATTGAAGAACCCAGAGGAATGGGAGAATTGAAGGAGAGTGAACAGAAAAGAATCCTGAGGTCTGGCTATCCAGCCCATGTAGAAACGTAGATCAGGAGTTGCTGAACGGTCTGCAGTTAAGATGCGGTAAAGTTAGAAGAAGACAGAGGCACTCGGAGTCCAAAGTTGAAATTTGCCATAAAAGGACCAGAAGTATGGTGTGGTCCTGTAGCGGGGCGATGTGAAGCTGGATTGAGGCGCATCAAGGTGTATAACATATTGATTTATTTATTTATTAACATTTATAAAGCGTGCATCAGCCGGTAGGCAACGCGGCGCTGTTACAAACAAAAGAAATTGAAGCTGGTTACAGGGGAAAAACTTAGTTACAAGGTCATGAGCCAGAATAGTCATACATGGTTACAAAGAAGTACAGGAGTGTGCAGGGAACACAGGGGGGGAGGGAGTGTGTGTTAGTTAAAGAGTTTGGTTTTGAGGCCTTTGCGGAATACAATGAGGGAGGATCCGGCCATTAGAATGTTGGGTAGGGCGTTCCAGAGTTTGAGAGCTAGGTGAGGAAAACCGATCCCTCCTTCTTTGGCTCTTTTGGTGGGTGAGATGCATAGTTGGTTGGCGTAATGGCTTCTCTTAGGGCGTGAAGAGGAATCTCTGGTGATAGTTTGATAGGTAGGGTGGGGCAGAGAAGCTTAAACATTTATGCGTTAGGGTGAAGGTCTTGAAAGTGATTCTCTCTTTTACAGGGAGCCAGTGGGTGGACCGTCTGGCCTGCGTGACATAGTTGCCACAACCGAACAGTAGAGTTCTGCTTTGCTCCGAGTGAGTTGAAGTGCTGAGGATTGTAGGATATGGTGTTCGGCTTTCAGCAAGGTGAGCGGCATGGGAGGAATAGTGACAGCAGTGGCCCTGAGGAGCAAGTTGGGGCCTGGTGGTGGTCTTAGGGGCCGTTAGGCAGCGCGCGCCCAGCACACAGCCCCTGCATTCCAGCCATTCTGTTATGCTGGACCGCAAACAGTTTATCCGGCAGCATGATTTTCCCTCTCTGTGTTCAGTGAAGGCACGCAGAGGAAAGGCCCGACTCAAATGCCTCGACGTGATGACGTGCTTCGTGAGGAAGTTCGATTCGAGATGGAGTTTTCAGAGCATACTGCACACCGCGCAGTCAGCAGTGTATGCAGTGTGAAGTATTGGGCCAGAGCCCAAACAGTAATTGAGAGGCGGCGACTGCTCCAAGTTGAGGGGCATACTAGAGATTTTTTTATTTTTGCGACTCATGCGACACAAAGTGAAGAAACCAAGACTGAATCAACATGGACTGAGTAATTCAGCAAGATGATTGAAGCGGGCCAATAAAGAAGTGGAAGGAGTTCTAAGGTACTGTTGTGTCTTTAATGCGGCGTGGAGATAAGGAACGTTGATGGTTTCTTATGTGGGGTTCGATCGGAACCTGGATTGATGCAGTGGGGTTGATGTTTCCTTCACGTGTTGTGCCGGGGTAACTCGTCATGTGATACTCATGACGCTGCCGGCGGCTTGGTGCTGCATTAAGAGGTGATTGTTTATTCAGTTGTAAAGTGAACAAGTCAGCGAGTTGGAGATTACAGTATCGGAGGGGAACAATTCTTTATTACAGATGGGGATTTAGCAGTAGTGTTTGACATATGTTTATGCTAAAGTGGAGTTGCAGATTGATATGTGAAGGTGAAATGATTTAGAATGTTTAGGCAGTGATGTTCTATGGAAGTGAACAAAAGGTTCTGCCTTTTTCCCACAGTTAATTAGTAATGATGTGGGCAGGAGTGCTTGCACTAGTGAGTTGCAGTGAGGAGTGTACTAGTTGTTGCAATGGCAAAATCAGTATTTATTTATAGAAACATCCACAGAATATTTCTAAAATTATGTTTTTTTCTTAATGGATGAAATTAGTGAGAAGCGTCCACAGATATTTGACAATGAATGTTTTGCACAGAATAGTTCTTAAATGATGTTTTCTTAAATGATGACATTAGTTAGAAACGTCCACAGAATTGTTTAGACAAGGCATGTTTTGCACCGTATATTCTTAAATGACGATATTATTAAGAGTTGGTGGGATGTTTTAAATGAGATTGGTGCACACTTTCAGAATGGTGCTTGATCACCACCATTTCTGCTAGTGTAGTACATCCCTATATTATAATATTTATTCTCTTAATGCGTATGTGTATGTACTGAGTGGATGTTGAGATGAGTGTGTGTTTAGAGATAGCACGCGTGTGCATGTTATGTAGTGACATACATGAAGTTAGTTGTTGAAGTATGTGCATGTGAGAGGTAGCACACATTGAGGAGAGGTTGTGGCTCGCATGCTGGACAGGTATGGTGCCATGGTTTAAACCTTTTGTTAAAACTCAAGTTGTAAAGAAGTTTGGAACACAATTGGAGTCGTAGCGTTCCTATTAGTTGAATCATAGATGGAGAGTTTATAAGTTACATGGTACACTAGGGCTAAGAGCCTTCTTAGATTTTCATGGAGACTGATCAAACGTGTTTTGACGTGTCATTTGTGGGGATGGGCCCAATCAGTAGGAAAGATGTGTGGCAGGTGCCCATGTCTGTCTCCAGTGTTAGTTGTTGAACATAGTGTTGTTGTAGGAGTGATGGAGGTTGCTCCTACTTCAGGTCTGTGTTGCCAGGGTGTGCATTTTGAGTGGTAGGAAAATAATTTCCTTGGCACACCTTAATTTGATAATTAGTTCAGCAAGTTTGGGGCACACAGAGTGATATGCCAGTGTAGTTTAGTGTTGTGAGTTGAGTTGTGTTAGGTGACGTTGTGGTCATGTTGTGACCAGTTGAAGCTTCATACACTGGCAAGTGATTTAGTGGATTAATTATTTATTTTGAAATTCAAAAAATAAAAAATGACATTTTTAGCAAGCACACATTTTCATCTTTTGTGGTTGTGTGCAGTCTTTGCAGAGTATTTGTCTGTGCATACCCTACGCACCACGCCTTTTGTGGTTGTTTCACTGTGTTTTTGTGCTCTTTGTTTAGTGAGTCACTTTTCTATACCTTTCATTACTTTTGTGTGTTGGAGAGAGGTGGTGTTAGTGGCTAGCAGTGTTGGTGCTAACTGGTCTTGCCTAAAGGGGATAGTTATTTAAAATCCCTATGTTAACCTCCATGTGTTGTATTGAGTTCTTTGTGAAGAAACATTAAGGATTTTTGGATGATATAGTGTTTGCTCACACTGCAGAGACTGGGGTGCTCTGTACTGTGGCTGAGGTGTTGCCTGGGCGTGGCAGGTCTATGTTTTGGGTGTGGCAGGCCCTTACAGAAGGAGCAAGGTTCTTTATAAGTGGTTGATGAGAGTTAGTGAAGTCTATCAATCATAGAGTGCAGGCTATGCTTGGGGGTGGCAGCCCTAAGGTCCTGGGAGGCAGATCAGGACAGAAGGAGTTTTAGTTCCTCAGTATGTTAGTTTTCCTTGTGCACATGTGGAGAGTTTTCAGTTTTCCTCTTTAAAGGAAGGAGATGTGTTGTGACCTAGCACCTGGCAGGATGAGCAGTGTGTGCATTTGTGAGTGAAGTGGAGCTTGGAATGTGGTGTGAGGTCTGTATTTGTATTTGTATTTGTTTATTTATAGTGAAGTGTGCACCTTGCCCTGGGGCGTCTGGGCGCATAATCTGAAGAGAATGGTTACACATGGTTACAAGGTTAAAAGCATTCAAAGAAAGCGACTCTCCACCTGAGAGAATGGACATAGTAATACTGGACAATAAAATATACGACAGTGCAAATTTAAAGTACAGAGTAATGTCGAAAGGAGGGGAGTTACAAAGAAGAAACTGCTAATGGGTTATGCATATCATGTGGTGCCCAAGTGGTTTAGGGCGAGGAGGAGGATGCATCAAGTTCGTGAAGCCAATGTTTGGCTTTGATTTTAAAGGCGTGAACGGAAGGTTCAGTTCTGAGAGTGTTAGGTAAAGAGTAACATAGTTTACTCGCGAGGACTGGGAAACTGGCTCCTCTGGCTGTCTGAAGCTTGTAGTGAGGTAAGGATAGTGTGTGAACATGTGCAGCCCTCAAGGGTCTAGTAGCAGTGTGTCGCCGGAAGCGGGTGGACAGGTAAGCGGGGGCCAAGTTGTTCTGGGCCTTGTGTGTTAGAACGAGAGTTTTGAGGGATATGCGAAGTGCGACAGGTAGCCAGTGAAGGTTTTGTCTTGTGTCAGAGATGTGTGTTCTCCTAGGGATGTTAAGTGCTGCCCTGATGGCATTGTTCTGAGTGTCCTGTAACTTGTCCAAATTTCTTTGGCTAGTCGCTAGGTAGAGGGCATTGCAGTAATCAATTGTGGATAAGATGAGAGTTCTGGCAAGGATCATACAGTTGTCAGATGTCAGGAAGGGTCTGCAGGCGGTGATGAGTTTGCAGGTGTAGGAAGAAGGTGAGACAACTGCATTTGTTTGTCTGTTAAGGGACAAAGTGGAGTCTAAGTAAATGCCGAGTGTTTTAGTTACATTGGATACTTTGATAATGTTCCCGTAAATGGTAAAAGTATTGTATTCAGGGTCCAGTTTAGTAAGTTTGGAAGGGGAACCTAGGATGAGTAACTCTGTTTTTTCATCATTGAGGCAGAGCCCATGATGAGCCATCCAGGCCTGGATGACAGTGTAGACTGCATTGAGTGCTTTAGAGTCAGTTGCATGGTCGCCTGTGATGGGGATGAGTATCTGGGTGTCGTCCGCGTAGTTAGTGTAAGAGACACCCAGATAGTCCAGTATATCAGAGAGCGGTTTTGTAAACACATTGTAGAGTGTGGGCGACACACAGGTTTGGAACCTGGGGTGCATGAGAGTTCCTTAGGATGACGGTTGGGGATGCAGAGAGAGAGCCAGAGGGGGTATAAGCTAGTTACATGCTCTCCATACTTACCTTCCTACCTGCAACTGTAACAATAAAGCAAACTTACCTTTTCTACATAACAGGCTCTGGAGTGGTCCCTGTGTCCTGCCTGAAGTTAATGCCACTCCAAGATACTACACCAAGTCATGCAAAAGCCTCACTAAGGTGCACGGCTCAGCTGTGTTAGAGCTCAGTCACCTCAGTGTTCAAAGCCCCCAAAATCCCAACAGACTCCAAGAGATCTGTGACATTACACAATACGCTGGATGATGATTATTGCCATGATTAATACCGAGAGTAGCATCCTGCTACTGGCTCTTGCAAGGTGTGTTCTTGGGTTTCGAATCTAGGTGCAAGGGAATGGACGTCAGGTGGCATCCCCTGCTGTACTACATGTAAATGTGCAGAACAAAAGTACAACCCTAGAGTTTTAACAAGGCTGTGATATAGCCAGCCAGGGCGGCTGATCATTGGTTCATCTCTGTTTCAGACCCCCTGTGCTGTGTTCTAATACAAGCATGGACCTAATACTTGTCAGGTGCCCAACCTAGGGAAACTTGTGTGGATGGTAGAACAGGCCTGTATATTATCTGGATTGGGGTTGGAAGCCCGTGGCTGAAATGGTTGAGGGAGAAAAAGACTGAAAGTAATTTTTCTGAAAACAACAACACCCCCTCCCCTCGGCCAACCCCCACCCCCCTACTTACCTTGCAGAGGCACACTTTGCTGTTTTCCGCCGACTCACTGTGTTTCCGAGACACCTGTTCCCTTTCACTTCTGTGATTGGGAACCAGCGCTGCAGGGTACTTTCCTTTATTTAATTTTTTTTTTAACTTTTTACGGGATCGGCCGTGAGGTCACCCCTGCAACCCTCATTCACAGTATAGTAAAGAAGGGTGGAGGGAACACCACCGCCACCCCTGCAGCCCTTGAGACCGAATGAGGGATTTGGTAAAACTTTTCGGGCCGTTCAGAATTTTCGAAACGGCTGAAATTCGTCTAAATCTCCAATTCAGTCTTTTATTTTCGGTCTTTTTGGACGTTTCAATATTATCTGTAGTCTCCTCCCACATTATTCAGGGACAACCGGGTTTTCTCTGTTAATGGTAGTAGAAATGCTTGTGGTACAGTGGAAAACATGATTTTTTTTATCATTGCCTCTTCTCATCATACAAAACTGACGATTGATGGATGGATTGATAAACTTTGACATTGCTCTGAAAATAGACAAATTAATGTGGCATTCATTACATCGGGACCATTCCCCATCTTGATACTATAGAAGCGGAAGAAGTGCATTGTTTATGGCATCTACCCACTCACCACTGCTATACCGTAGGTGCAAGAGATGTTACTCGCTAAGGCAACCCTATCGCCCTTTTCCTCGATCAATCGAAGAAGAAATGAACTTGCAGGCTACTGAGGACATGAACGAGCTGTGAGCAGAGGTGATGAAAGCAAATGGCGTCACTGCAGAGCACTGACACATGTAGGTGCATTAGAAATGAAGCACGCACACATCCACCATGGAGATACACAAACTATGGTTTAAATTGCACTTAAACACAAAGAACTTGCGTGCATACACTAGGTTAGAAAACATATACTCTTCCCTTATGTTAATGTTAAAGGTTACTTCAACCGCACACTATCACCCCTGGAGTGTCCCCTGGCACTCTGGCAGATCTGAAAAAGGATGGTGTGAAACAGGAAGGCTGTGGGAGCGGCAGTAGGGTTCAGTGGGAATAGGAAATTGACATATGATGTTCTGTTGGCAGCTTCAGTTTAGTTTGCACCCTTCGCTGATCTTAGGTACGGTTTTCGCATCTGGGCGATTCCCATGTGCTGTTGTGCATGGTTATGTGTTGTTTGTATGCTGTTTCAGTGTGGTGAAGTACATGCAGTTTGCTGTGCAGAGATGTGATCGTCTGAGTTTCTGTAGGAGAAGAGTTTGCAGAAAAATTAGGTTTTAGTATTGGGTTAGCAGGGGGGTTTTCTTACCTTTTTGCATTGGATTCCGTGGTCGGCATCTATGACCAACCTCTGTGCTTTGATATTGTTTGGCATCCTAGTCGGCGGATATGTTGCGGTGTGGTAATTACCTTCTGTAGAAGTGTAGCGGTATGTGAGTGGTTAGGTTAGGAAGGTTATGGGTCTCTCCCTTGACTTCTTGTGTGGGGGTCCCTGCCTACTGTGGTATTCCTCTGTAAACTTGCCAGTGTGTGTGCATAAGAGGTCCGAAATGTCCTCCCTACGCTCACCAGTTGGGGATGGTTAGGCAATGGATTGTAGGTTACTCCCTGGGCCTCCTGTTTGTGCCAGAATGCCAGAATGTATGAGTCCTTCTGATTCTGGGGAGAAGGGCCAAGTTTTTAGTTGTTTTCTGAATTCCAGATGATCCCTTCTATTGTATATATTTTTGGTAGGGAATTCCAGGTTTTAGGAGCCAGGTGTGAGAAAGATGCTCCTCCAAATTTTCATTTATTGTATGGTTTTGATTCTAGGCGAATGTCGTAGCTTGATCTGAGATGTCTTCCTGGATGGTAGATGGTTATTTTCTACTTTAAGGACTCTGCTCCTCGGCCATGGATTTCTCTGCGCCTTATGCACATTGTTTTGAACCTTATTCGTTGTTTTATTGGTAGCCAGTGTAGTATTTTCAGTGCTGGGCTAATGTGCTCTCTTCGTGGTAGTTTGAGCAGGAGTCTGGCCGCTGTGTTTTGGATACGCTGAAGTTTCTTTAGTAGGCATTCTGGCATTCCTAGGTATTGGGTGTTGGTGTAGTCTACTCTGGACATGATGAGTGCAGTGATGGGGAGTGTTTTGTGGGTGAAGGAGAGGAACGGTAGGATCCTTTTTACTGTGTGCAGGAGGAAAAGTAATTTCTTGATTATTAGCATATTTACTTGTGGCTCAAGTGTTAGTTCGTTGTCCATCAGGACTCTGAGGTACTTTACTGTTGTTGATGGTGTTGATGCTGTTCCTAGTTCTGTTAGCCATGGGATGTAGTGGCTGTTTTTAGATATAACCATTCTTTCTGCTTTGCCAAGGTTGAGTTTGAGGTTGTTTTTTGTTCATCCAGCCGCAGAGTTATTGTAGTCATTCTTGCAGGTTTGTGTTTTCTTTGCGTGTGTTTTGTACTTTGTAGATGATCTGTGTGTCATCAGCATAGTTGTAGCATGTGAGGCCATGTCTTCCAATGAGCTTGATTAGTGGAGCCAGGTATATGTTGAAGAGCAGCAGAGATAGGGAGGATCCTTGTGGTGCTCCACAGGTGGGTTCCATTGGAGTGGATTTGAAGGGTTTGATCCAGACGGTTTCTGTTCTATCTGTTAGGAAAGATGTAATCCAGCATAAGGCTAGGTCAGTGATTCCTATTTCTTCTAATTTCCTGATGAGGATGTCATGGTTGACTGTGTCAAATGCTGCTGAGAGATCCAGACGTATTAGAGCTGTGCTTTTGTCTCAGTCTGCATTAGGCTTCAGGTCATCCCAGATTGAGAGCAGTGCTGTTTTTTTTGTTCCTCGCATCGGTCTGAATCCTACTTGTGCCTGGTCCATCAGAAGGTGTTTGTCTATGTAATCTTGTATTGTTCTATATATGTAGGTTTCAACCAGTTTCGCTGGATAGGGGATGTTTGAGATGGGTCTGTAGTTGTCGAGGTCTTCCACACTGCCTGCTGTGTCTTTGAGGAGAGGCTTGATGTATGCTGATTTGAATGATTACGGTACTTTTCCTGTTAATAGTGATTGGTTGAAAATGTTTCTGTAGTGTTCCATTGGTGCTCCTTGCATGAGGATTGATTTTTGTATGTCTGGGGGGCAGGGATCCACGGTGGAGCCGGCTTTGTTGCTGTTTCTTACCAGCTTGACGAATGTCTCTGCTGATATTTGGGGAAAGTTTAGTAGTTTGTTCTGATGATCCTCATCTGGCAAGGTCAGTTGTGTGTTGTGGTAGATTGGTCTGCTTTGTATTATTTGGTGGATGGTGCTGATTTTGTTCTTGAAGTGATCTGCAAGGTCATTGCATAGTTTCAGTGAGGGCATAGGTGTGTTGTTGCAGCCAGTGGGATTTCTCATTTCGTTTATGATGTTAAGCAGTTATTTTTTAATGTCGCCAGCTTTGGAGATTCGGTTGTCATAGAATTTCTTTTTGGGCTTGTGGATTTCCTTTTCGTACGTGCAAATTTGTCGTTGGAATTGTAATTTCTTTCCCTGATCATATTTTTTCCTCCACTCTAGTTCAAACATCTTGTTTTGTCTTTTCATGTCGCTGAGAAGCGGGTTAAACCATTTTGCTGTTGCTCATTTGGGTGATGGGGTGAAACGTTTTTCCTTGGAGATGTTGTCGATTGTTCGGCGATCCACTTGTACAGTATTTCTGTTTTTTTTGTCAAGGTCAGCTTCGTCTAGGGCCGTTGTCGGTGGTTTGTTGATTTCCAGTTGTTTTATTAGGTGGCTAGCTTTGATGGTCCTCCAGTTTCTTTTCATGATGGTGGTCAGTTTGTCCAGTTGTTTGGCTATTTCCCTGGGTAGCGTGATTACCAAAGTGATGATGAGGTGGTTGCTGCAAAGGATCTGTATTGGTGGTGCCGTGGTGATGAGGTTTTTGTTGGTGAAGATTGCGTCTAGTCTATGACCCGCCGTGTGCGTTGCTTTTTTGACTAGCTGATCTAGTTTCATTGTCTTCAATTTTTTTGCTACTGATTTTTGTGAGTTAGCGGTTTCTTCTTCAAACCAGATGTTATCAGGTCCCAGGATTATCAGGTGTTGCTGCTCGATGGGTAGGTTGGTAATGGCCTCTGTGAAGCCGTCCACAAAGGTTGCATCATATGTCGGTGGTCTGTAAACTAGAACAGATTTGAGGTTTCCCTTATGCTGAAATGCAAGACGCACAAGAATACACATAATGCTTGCTTAATGCAGAATGGAACTAAAATGAGTGGTCATGTAAAACAAGATGGATTGTGCAGCCACATGTGGGTGAATGGAGATGTTGGAAAGGTTTCAAGGTTGCAGGAGGACTAGTTTTGTGAGTTAGTAGAAAAGCCAAAGCTGAACAGCCCAGACAATAAGTGCATACGTTTGCCAAGGTTATCAGAGAAGTGGAGGGGTCAATCAGCACCCAAAAGTACAGACAATATACGATTGCCAGACGTGAGACACAGTTCTCTTAGATTAGCGAAGAAACAAGTAATGCAGGAATGTCAAATTCCCATCAACTCAGACTTAATATTGAGAGGAAGGTAGCGGGAAAAAATCTCCAGAGGTCATGGAAGGTAATCACACCTGCAGTAAAAAGGACTAAAATCCTTATGAATGCAGAGTAGAATAATCAAAAATGTGGTCTAGACACATGATCTGCAGTTGGATGATAATGCCTATTCATTAGATTCAGAGACAGACAGGGACCTTCGTTCCCATCCAGTTCTCGAGACAAAAGATACAATGTAGTGCAATGTTGAAAGCTACATTTCCTGGCTTGTGGTCTAGAGAATCAGAAATGGTAACCTTTGGGGACAAGTATCATTTTGGTACCACATTTCACCACCCCCTATTGTGCTCATTTGCTGGTAACCTTCCAAAGTACCAAGGCTGAGAAAGCCACCACTGACGAATTCCTACCCACTTTTAACACGTGTCTATTACTGTTGCAACAGCCAATTATACTGCATTGTGATGACATGTTTTTATTTGTAGCATTTCAATAGGGGGTCTCAGGTGGATCCACCGGACATGGTCTGTATATATAGTTGTCTCCCCTAACCAATCCCTTCCCACTTGAGGTTTTTCAAAAATGAAAGATCCATTGTGATATCACACCCGTTTTTAAGATGTTGTCAAGCCTAGAATTATTCTAGAGAGTGGTAAATAATTCTGATGCCCATAGCTGTCCCTGTTTTATATGGGCTGTGTTGAATAAAACAGTTATTTGTCAGATTTTGGACTGTCCTCGTACTTATCCACAGGGGATTTCCTCCCCTTTTTGACAGCTCTGAGCAACCTTCCAAGCTGTAATTATTTGACATCCTGCTGAGATATTTCAGAAAAGGAAAATGCTATGCAAATCATGCATGATACCCTGCCCCGTCGAAAAGGGCAGTCGAGCCGGAACTGTTATATCATATCCCTTGTGTGAAAAGCCACAGGCATCTGCAAACTCATTGGGCATTATCAGTGTGCTTGGCACTCTAGGCAAAGCTAGCTCAGGATGCCCCATCTGGGCACACCCACACCACTTTTCCTGACTTGTGTAAAACTGAAGAGTGGTGGATGGAAGATTAGGAATAAATCATAATCACTGGCATTGGCCTGGGCGGCCCTCCAAGCCTTTGTTTTCCGGCCTGCTCTGCCATTACAAGAGAGTGACAACCACATGAAAATCAGACCTGGTCCCACCCCAGAAGGGGAAATGTAGCCCGAATTAAAGTAGTCTGTCACTTCCCTCAGAAGAACGTCCTGCTTAAGTCCTGCATCTTAGCTCCGTGCTCTGCTCTCTATAAAATGCTCCCATCAGCCACTATATATTGCATCCTTTCCTCCTTCTAAGAATAAATATATAAGTAAAGGTGCCACTCTTTCTGGCCCCTCCCTTCTACTGTGGAAGAAACATTTCCGTGTTATCCGCATATCCTATTTGAAAAGAAGTGCTAACACTGCATACTGTGAAGGGTGCAGAAACCATTTGTGATGTTGAGGGGATGGTGCTGGGGGCGTGGGCTAGTAAAGTTCCAAAAGTGTGCACGGAGGGGAAGGGATGACTTGACCTGCGATGCGGTAGGTGTGGTTAGCAAAGCTTTAAAAGTAGAGCGTCTTGGGAAATGGTAGAGATGGGTTGGGAAGGCTGGTAGTAGGCGGAGTCTTTGAATTAGTGTAACGTTAATGGTAATGTTAATGTTAAAGGATATTTGTACCGTGCACTATCACCACCAGAGTGGTCCCCTGATGCTCTGGCGGTTCTGAAAGAAAAGGGGGGGGTGGGTTGGGTTAGTGGGGATGAGCTGGAGAAGTGCAAGAGAGCAGTGATGTGCTGTTGGTGGCCTCATATCTCATAACGTAAAACAATGCTTGGACTTAGAATGAAATGGGGGTAGGAGGAGTTGCATTCTTAGATGTGATGTAGGGTGAGGCAATTGTGGGACTTTGAATGCATTGGTTGTAGGAGGAACAGTTTTAGGATTAGTGTAGGACAGGACAAGCGTGGGACTTAGAATGGAATGGTGTTAGGAGGACGTGTCTTAGAATTCGTGTAGAGTAAGGAAATGGAAGGGGAAAAGTGGAATAGTGGTAGGAGGTGGTGAAGTCTTAAAATTATTGTAGGGTACGGTAATGGTAGGTTTTTTAATGCAATGGTGTTAGGGGGTGGTGTAGTCTTAGAATTTGAGTCGGGTAAGGCAATGGTGGGACTAAGTATCGAATGATGTTAGGCTTAAAAGTAGTCTTAGAATTCTTGTAGGGTAAGGCAATGGTGGGACTTAGAATAGAATGCTGTTAGGCTTAGGTGTAGTATTAGAATTAGATTTGGGTAAGGCAATGGTGGGACTTAGAATGGGATGGTGTTAGGCTTAGGTGTAGTCTTAGAATTAGATTTGGGTAAGGCAATGGTGGGACTTAGAATAGGGTGGTGTTAGGCTTAGGTGTAGTATTAGAATTAGATTTGGGTAAGGCAATGGTGGGACTTAGAATGGGATGGTGTTAGGCTTTGGTGTAGTCTTAGAATTAGATTTGGGTAAGGCAATGGTGGGACTTAGAATAGAATGCTGTTAGGCTTAGGTGTAGTATTAGAATTAGATTTGGGTAAGGCAATGGTGGGACTTAGAATAGGATGGTGTTAGGCTTAGGTGTAGTCTTAGAAATAGATTTGGGTAAGGCAATGGTGGGACTTAGAATAGAATGCTGTTAGGCTTAGGTGTAGTATTAGAATTAGATTTGGGTAAGGCAATGGTGGGACTTAGAATAGGATGGTGTTAGGCTTAGGTGTAGTCTTAGAAATAGATTTGGGTAAGGCAATGGTGGGACTTAGAATGGGATGGTGTTAGGCTTAGGTGTAGTATTAGAAATAGATTTGGGTAAGGCAATGGTGGGATTAGGAATGGAATGGCAGTAGTGGTTCGAGGAGCAGAGGCCTAAAATTGAGAGTTGGGGAAAATTAGTACAATGGGGGAAGCAACAAGCAATATTGTAGCATGAGCACATGAGAAACGAGGAAATGATCACGAACTTTGCCCTATGACTCCCCTACCCTTCAAACGTGTTCCATCCCAGTTGGCTCGTGGCCACGTGCTGGGAACCAGGGATTCCTATTGACTCCCCAGCAAGCTCATACTGCCACGAACATGCTGGCACGTATGGCTAATTAGAGCGGTTAGCGTGATGTTACAGAGATAATTAGACAAAAGGCAAGCATGGAGCAACAGTGGACTTGGCATGAAGTGGGCGATATGACTTCACTATCAAAACACACTCTTTCAACTGTCACAACACACGAGCAGGACAAATAAGCCGGCCAAGCAGCGAGAGATAACGTCGCCTGGATATTAATCACACTATTGTTGGGCAAACAATACCCCGTCCCTCTTCGGGCCAAGACAAACACAGGGAAATCCCAGGCCTAAACCCAGTGTAAACTGTGCCTCGCTGCGTGCGCGTGATTTTTCAACACAGCTGAAGTCACGGGAGGTCCGACAGTGGAGCAGACACATTAAATGCAGAGCCTGGAGCACGAGGCGCAGATCATGTTGAGAGAGCTTGTTTGGGGGAGGGGGGGGGATTATTTCAAGAAAATGGTTGACCACGCCCGTATACACAAAGACGCATCAGTAGAGCGCCATTCCTTTTTGTCAGTTGCCCCGTGTTTTCTAACCTGATGCAAATAGGAGGTGCTCCCCACGATGAAGCCCTTAAATCAAACATGTTCAACTTCTAACCACACTGTTTAATCCATCGGCATTATCACTCCCTCTGTTTAATGCTAGAGCATTGAGAGCCCCTTTGATTAGGCCACCCACTGTCTATCCCTGGGGCGAGCGTCTTCTTCGATCACACTGCACTGTCATGATCCATTCTTAGTAAATCCCGCCACATTTTACATGTTTCCCTGGTTTCCCTGCTCATTGGAAATCAAGTTCATTAGTACTCGGCACGCGCGTCGCAAAGGGAATACTGTGTGGTGATTGGCTCATTTGCGAGCCATACCACACGGTATTCCCAGTTACGCCGTGCGTGCCAGCTACTCTGTTCCCGGCGAGGGGCGTGGCAGCCCCTCAGCCAATGAGTAGGCTCAAAACGGGGCCATCACTGCTCCGAGCCTCCCTGCGGCTGAGAAGCTGCCTTTGCCCCCCGCTGGGGACTCGGGTAAGTCTTTTTTTTTTATTCCCTTCCCTCCCACCGCCCCCTCCCCCCCAACTTACCTTCTTGTTCCTGCGTCCCCAACAGGGGACGAGGGAAGCCTTCAGCCGTGTGGAGACTCGGAGCGGGGCCATCCCCGCTCTGCGCCTCCACACGGCTGGGGGCTTCCCTCGTCCCCCGCCAGGGACGCAGGTACGTTTTTTTTTTCCCCCTCTCCCATCCTCCCAACCCCACTTACCTTTTTTTTTAATCCTTTTTCGGGAGCGGACGCGCTGGGAACACATGTGTTCACAGCACGTCCCCTCACGATGGCCGCCATGAAAAGGGAAAACTTTTCCCTTTCCATGGCGGCGGCCATTTTCTTGGACGTTTATTATTATTTTTTTTTTCCTGTTCCGAAACGTAAAAAAGCAATTAGTACCCTGGTCTAACGCGCCGGGGTACTAATGGCAATAAGACCCTCGGCGGCGGGCCAATACCGCCCACGGTAATGCCCGGGGCTAACTACGGCCCCGGGCATTACCTGGGGCGGTATTGGCCTGCCGCCTCAGTTCTTATTGCCACAGTATTACTGCCGGAGTGCAGAGTGCAGGGCACTCTGGCAGTCTCTCTGGATCTATGTGATCACTGCGACCACATACAATTGCGACGGCCGAAAATGCCCGCTGTTTTTTCTTTTTTTTTCATGAAACCGCCTTTACACCACATAGATATGCAGGGGGAGAGCCCCCGCACCCCTGATATTAATATAATATCCCATACCCCCCACATATATGTGTCGCGTGAAGGGGGTGTTTACATTTTTTTTTTAAAGTCTGGCATTTGGGCAGTTGCAATTCTGATGGCAACATTTTGGGCCATTTCCGTCTCTCTCACTGTTGTCAAAACAGTGCCACACTAGAAGACCACTACAGAGTGCACTCTCTATCTGCTGCCTCCTTTGCTGCCCCCTTTTGGGAATGGGCTTCAGCCATTTATTAGTTTGGGCTGTAATAAGCCAAAGTTAGTACATTAGAGTGCTGGTTGGGAGAACTGGTATATGAGGAGGGACCCAAAGCGTGTAGGGGTTGGTTGGTTATTTGCCCACCCGTTCACTGACTATGGCCATGCTAATCCCTATTGCTATTCTCACCCAGTTCCTGCCCCTTCCCGCCCAACACACCACCTCATGGGGGCTTGTCGGGATTGCTTTACTCAACTCTTACCATCAAATGTTGGCAGTGATATTTCAAAGCAATCTTCTGAGAGCTGAAGGCTTCATTGCAGCTGTAAACCCTCTACGGATGTAATACAAATGTCTTAACCAGGTCTGCCTTCAGCCACTCGATTTATAAGCATCATGTGTGTCCTTCATTGAAGTCCTGTTCAAAACAAGCATTGGCAAAGCTAACAGTTTTGGCTTATGTATAAGTACTAGGCATTTTCCAGACACTGCTGTTAGATGTCCAGTTACACAATTTTTCAGATGCTACCATCAATGGCCAGTTAATACCACTACACAGTGCCTGGAAAGTGCCTTCCCCATGCCTACAGAAATGCCCATACTGTTGGCATTGCCAATGCTTGTCTAGCGTGTTCTCTATTTTATAGAATAATTGGTAGCGCTTGCTACAATCTAGCACATTGATGTGCTACTGAATTTGAACCAATTTTTTTCAAGGCCTCCAATTTTGTAACCCATGAGATCCATACACTCTTGCCCAGTGTTTGGAGGGCACCAGGGTTCAAACCCGTTCTTTCAACTGTTCCCTAGTTCCTCCTCATGCATTGTTATGAAAGCTCACGCATTCTAATCCCTGGCTTTGAGAAAACACGTAAGCAATAATGCGGCCTGCTGAGAGACATTACCACCGGTTAATGGGCCGAGGAGAGGGGCGCTACGTAGCCCCACATCAGGGGGCATACAGGGGCGGTGAGGGCTGCTGAGGGCCTGCCAGTCTGAGTCAGGGCCTCGGCGAGAGCTCAGGGCCATTACCCGCCTTCTACCCCTCGCCCCCAAAAGGGGGAGATAGCTATTCGCACCCAGAAACCCATCCGGGCTGTAAATAGTTGTATTAAATTGTTATATAACGGAGATGGTCTCCACACATATTGTGCGATGTATAGGTAGTTTACTGCGCAGCTTTTTTTTCGCAGCTGGTTTAATCGATTTTCTTTACTGCATTTCGGCCAATAAATATATGGGGGATGGGTGGGTTATAATTAAGGTGGGGGTTGCTGGGGCAGGGGCTGCAGGTGGGTCTCCTCTGCATTAATATGCAACGAAATGGGTGATGAAATCAGCCATGAAAACAAAATCTGCGAAATCACGTCGATCCTTGCGCGAGCCAAATCTCTCATGAAAAAAAAGATTCCTGCTGCCATAGAAAACAAAAAAGGGACCAAGTTACTTTTCTATTCCCATGACCGATGAGACGGGAAGGAGCGCAGAGTCAGGAGCCCCAGCAGGTAAGTGGAGTGGCCAGCAGTTGGGGGATGGTGTGACAGTGGGTAGGGGAGGGAGGTGGTGGGTCTTGGGAGCAAGCAGGGGCCAAGCTGCTGAGTTACCCCAAAAAATGGTGGCACCCAACGAAGGACCTCGGGTGGCTGGACAAATGCGGGCCTGTCAGTTCTCCCCTGGATTTTCAGCAACCTGATTGGCTGAGCGCCCTTTCCCGGGGGCCAATTGCAATTGAAACATTGCAGCCAATGTGGATAGAATGTTCTGTTTCAGACAAGGACATTTAAAAACCCATTGGACTGTGGGAAGAGAAGGCTAAAGTGAACCGAAGTGGGACAGGTGTGAGAGCCTTCACAGGGATGTAGGGCAGTGTAAACCCCCACAGTGGCAATTAGAGCTGCTAGCACCCTAGAATGACATCTTTTTGGCATGAAAGAGTCGGTTCCCGCTGATTCTTTTTAATAAAAACGAACAAGAAGGGAGCCAATGAGTGTGCAGCTGGGGCTGTGCCCTGCCTGAAAACAATGGAAATGCTGTTGATGTGCCCTTTCTGGACACAGTGTGCCAGCATATCACTTTACTCAGCTCAGGAATGAATCTTCACACGTCCACTGTATTCTTGGTTCTAGGCTGGAAGTCAGCATCCATACCAAAGGCATGAGCAGAATGCCTCTGTGAATTGATGCTTGAAGACCTGTCAGATGCACCCCAATTGTTTTCTTTCCAATACCCAGATTGCATTTTGGATTGGGAGTCGCTGAAAAAGAGACGAATTGAACAGAAGCTTCAATGTAAGCTGATGATGATAATAATGATGTGTTACTTATATAGCGCCTTAATCCAAAGCGCTTTACAGAACACACATTTACATATCACCCAACCGACATTGGTACTCATTTATCGACCTCGGATGGATGAAAGGTTGATTTGGCCTTGCCGGGATTCGAACCTGCGACCTGCAGATAACGCTCAGATCGCAGCAGCGAGCGTTCAACCCGCTGATCTATCTTACCAGCCTACCAGATGCAGAACCACTCACAAGACATTCCTGTTGTGGGCAGGTTTTGTGTGTGGCATGCACATGGTGACATGCTGAGTGTAGAACTCACTAGCATACGCCAGGTTCACTGTCTGTGCGCCTCTGTTGTCAAGGTTTTTACCAAAGCCCCATCTTCCAGAGACAAGCGGCAGCATCTTTTGGCCTCACCTCATCTTAGTTCTTCGACTAGAGTATAGGGACAGTCAAAGTTTGAATGGAAGAGATTCATATTATTGCTCCAGAAACAAAGTATAGTTCCCTGCATTAGAATATACCCCCTTGTCCTTGGCCTCGCTCTTATTACGTGAGGTCTACTTCTTCTTTTAGAGCAGATTTGCTAACTTCACTGTCAGGATGTGTGAGCTCTGCTGCATGCCCTTTTATCATTAATTTAATAAAGCCCTGATATGGGCAAGTGATGTTTTTCATCAGAAGATAGCACTCAATGCAGTGACACATTGTGAGGAATTTGACCAGCCGCATTGTGGGCATGCGTTCGCCTGGGCTTTTAAAAAATGCTTTATTAAATGGAATGATGGTAGACCAACCTCAGAAATATGTGTGAGCTAATCCACACACATTTTCCTATGCTCACAACACGCCATAGCATAGCACGGTGTACTCTGGGCTGGACAACGCCTACAGGCACCATCCGCCCCTGTCACATCTATTTGGAATGTGACAGCCAAGGAGTGTACAATGTCATCTACAGGAAGGGGCAGGACAAGCCTTCCTCATGCCATGGTCAGCCTAATTAATTGACAAATGCTCCATGGATCCTCCCTGCTCTTTGGTTAGGCCCTGCAGCTGGTAGAAGAGATCATCATACCAACAGGGGGTATTTAAAACAGGCCCATATTGGGCCTGGTTGCAGAGGATAGCAAAGGAGGTTATTACCTCACGCATACAGGAGATTGTTGGTAGGGACCCCAGGATTTGTTCATTAAGGTAGGCTTAGCCTATACCAATCACTGTGACCCGCTTGGGCTGAAAAAAGGACTGAGCCCCTCTTTTGCAAGTTAATCTGAAGACTTCACGAGAAGTCACAAAGAAGAACTCAACCTTTGACCCTGGCTGAAGATACATGCTGCCTTACATCTTCCGCCAGTTAAGGAATGCCAGGATATCCAAAGAGGGAAGCAAGATCCCTCCCCTAAACATCTCCCAGGGAAGAGAGGGACATAAAGAACACAGAGGACAACCTCCAGGTGCTCCAGAATGGGTACCCAGCCAGCACACAGCATACCCTGCTAGGCTCTGCAGCAGGCTTCCTGGATAGTCATAATGTCTCTGAACCTAAAACCCAGGACAAGGCAGCTGCCTGCAACACGCTCCTCAGCTTAGGGCTGTCCACCTTAAATGATTTTATGAGCCCTTTGAAGAAGCTGGGAGAAGTTGACATAAACCCTTGCGGCTTACCTGCCCATCCACGTGTAAGGGGTTGCTGTTGGTACTCTTGTTCAGAGAGGAATTGCCATAGCATTTCGGTGCTGGACTGCCCATGTGGTGGGACAAAGACTGATATGCAAATGGATATTTCCCATCTGTGGAAGGTACAGTGAGCAAAAAGCATGTGCTGCAAACTCTCATCTCAGAACAGGTTATCATGCATTGTTGTTTCTGGAGAGGAGCGCTGCTTTGTTTCTGGTTATGTTTCTTGTTTTTGGATCACCTACGTCTCCTTGGATTGTTCTGGCTGCTTTTGACCTCTGGCTTGTGTATTGTACTGCTTCTGGATTACCCCTCTGCTCCTGCTGACACTGTGGCTTCAACCTTATTTTTTCTCCTGGATTGCTTTTTGGATGGTCCTTGCTGATTTTCGGTGCACTGTGCAAATTTTGAACTTGGCTCTGCTTCCTGGACTGCCTTTGGATTAACCTTTACTCTTGTGAACTGCTTTTTTGGACTTTATCCTCTCTTTGGATTATTCTGGAACTCTGGAACTTGGTGAACTGGGGGTGGGCTGGACTTTTGGTTTTTCCACGTATTGTGCATCTTCTGGCTCACAGCAAGAACCTTGTGGATTTTGTCACTGCGCTCCTAGTTGGTATGTTTCCACCCTTCAAAGGGTCATGTCATCGACGCATCAACAGAGCTTGGGGTTCCCTGGTGTCAGGTAAGATTAGGTTGTAGGTTTACTGAGGGGAGTGTCCCTAACAATTGTCGCAGTTTATTACACGGACACACTCAATTTAGGGAGTTCCTTTCCCCCCAATGAATGTGGCGCATAATAAATCACTATGATTTTGATTTGGTTCACTTTGGTAAGGCCTCCAACCCATCTCGCACCAAACCCCAACAAGTACCCGGTGCCAAAATGGACTAAGAACCAGGCCGGTGTGTAATAAGAATAAACTTATTAATTCATTTAAACCAGATTTGACAAACAGACTAACATCCGCCACCAATGCTGTGGCAACACAAGAACACAATTGACTTCCATAAAGGCACCATCACAGAGATAATACTGAGCTATGCAGTCCCAATTAATTTTCAAATCACCCACCAATACAGAAAAAGAAAAATTCAAGACACAACGTGATTGCTGATTTTGTTATAATACTTTTCTCCAATCAACCCCCACCCTCCAAACATCAATTAAACTTGACCCATCTGAATTGAAGGCCAGTGGCCTATAGAGGGAACACAACGGGAAAATCATTTTGGGATTAATTCTTATAAAAATGCACTCTTTCGAAAAGGGATTCAAGGGGGAAAATCGTTTGCTCTACTTGTACCAAAAATGCAATATGAGGGACAGAAAAGCAATGGGAAAATTCATTTTGCCACATGTAAACAGAACAGGCAGGGCTTTGTGGTTTTGGTCAGAGCACAATGGGAACAAAGGGCAATTTTGTGTTGCACTCTGCACATTCAAAGGCACTACCAGGCTTCACACTTCTGATTTAAAATGAAGGGGATAAATGATTTCGAAATTAATTCTTTTGGCAAATCTTTCTGTCTATACTGTCTCAAAACACACTGGGAAGAACTTGTTGGTTTTGAATACCAACAAAACACATCCCGTGATTTCTATAGGGGAATTAATTGATTTATTTTAATTAAATATGCTAAGGATCTACATAGACAAACAGAATGTTTGGCTATGGGGAAATAACTAGCACAATACTTGAAGAAACGCAGGGCATACACAATGTATGGTATAGGGGATAATTTTACTTATAGGAGAGGCCTTGAAATGGGCATCAGGGAACAGCAGGGCACCACTGGGACAGCAAGGGTTTCAGTCAAGGTTAGTCACCTGTGAATCCTCCAAGGGGTCCCAGTCAGCTTCTATGTCTCCTGGTTCCTGTCTCCAATACAAGATTTGGGCCTCTCTGCTTGAATGTTTCTCGCAAGAGTTCAGCAGCAGGTTGGCTCCTGGAATAAGTGAAAAAAGCCTTGTTTTAATGCAAACTGGTCTACTTATAGGACAAATGACATCACAAACTTGTCATGATTACAGCGAAAAAGATTGGCTGGTTTTCTCTACCCACCTCCCACCTGTGTGCTAATAGGACAAGGAGATGAGGGGTGTGAGTGATGACAGCTATGGGAGGAGAAAACCTTGTCATCCCAAACTGACAGTGGGCTCGGCATGTTGAAAACTCTAAAAATCTATTAATATGGCAAGTACCCTGATATGTCAAATCTTTACATGTATGAATACATTTTTAAGAACTACATTTTATGGCAAATCGGATGATGCTAATCTGAAGTCGGCACGTCCTTCCTATGCGAAGATACGGCTTTTCTTCATTTACTGAGGATCCGTATCAGTGAAAAATATGCCACTTTATAGTTCTCATGTTAATTATTTCCTTCACCCTCACACCAACTTTCAAATCTCTCAGAATCAAAAGAAGGCCCAAATCAAACTGTCATTAATAACTTTAGTTATGTTTATCACACAAAAAATCATTTTGGCGTGGTTCAAAGGGGGTTGCTGTTACCTTTAATAAAAGTCTTGAATGACCTTTCTCGCACATACGCTGCTCTTTTTATGCAATAATATGTATTTTTCTATTAATTCAACTGCAGCCTTTTTCCTTTGTTCTCTAAATTTGCAGTTACCCTTAAGCATGTGACCAGCCAGAGCCTGCCTTATGTTTATGTTCGCCTCCCCCTTCAAGGCCTGCGCTGGCCCTGATAGCAACTCTAATGGACATTTTATGGAAATCGTGACCTCAAGGTCACTTCTGCTGAAAGAACAGGCATGGCCTTATCTGTCTGCACTGTGGTTTAAATCTAAGCAGTGTATTTCTTTCTATAGTTTTAAGTAATGGCCCTCATTGATGTTTGACAACCAGACCCTTCTCTCCAGGACATCAGAGGAAAGGTCTCAGAGGTTAAGTTTAATCTTTGGAGAAATGACTGACTCATGAAATCCTACAAGCAATGGCTTTTAAACTAACACACAATGCATTTTGCATGAAATGTTATAAGGCACCTGGGCCTTAACCATATGTACTGTACTTCTTTAATTTCACAGTTTCAAAATACATGAGTATCACTTCTGGATTGTCCATCTGTATGGGGCAGTTATATGAGAAAACCATGTTCAAACTCTGAAAATCTAGTGAGCACTTCTCTTAGCATACTGTCATTTGGATGAGGGAAAAAAAGGAAATTATTTTATTTCTCGTAAATGCGAGGAGCTTGGTTTCAGTTTCGATGACTGGAGCACAATCTGGTATTATATTGAAGATAATGTACGCACTACTGTCTCTGTAAGTAAAAGTGCAGCTCTCCATGGATTGAGTAAAACAGAATTGCCCACCTCATGTCTTTCTTTTCCTTGCTGAAATGCATTGCGTATATCTTCGCCATTTTGCGATTAAAGCCCACTTTCTTTCCTTTAGATTTTAGGCCTGTTTTTGGTTCAATAGGGATCATGTCTGACATCACCATTTCTGTGCTGGCCTATACTCCAATGGGCATTACAAGTTAACCCCTGTGTTTCCCTTTCATCTACCGAGGACACAGTGCAACGCATCCAGTCTCACCAGTGGTCTCAATAACTGACTAGGGAGTTTACGTTTACTCTCGCTGGCTGGTACTTAGGAACAGAGGTATAGGTTCACCTGGGAAGAACATTAGAATAGAAGTGCCTCGACAAGCATCTACCAACATCCGCCTTAAAAGACATTTCCGAGCCAATCGAGTGCTTCAATCTTCAACTGACGGATCGCTGACTGTTGTCAAGCTGCTGTTTCTTGAAGACATCCAAGACATCTTGACCAGTGCTTCAGAACTGCAAATGAGCACTGAGGCAATGAAATAGCTGTCGTTGAAATATCTGAGCAGATGGGTGTCTGGTAACAAAGTTGACACATTTAAAGGGATGTACATTTTGATTGCGTGTGAGCATGTCTTGAAGAATTGTGAGGTTGACCTACACCAGCATCTTGTGGACAATACTATTACAGGCCTTCCAAAGGTTGCCAACAAGTGTGTAAGTACCCGAGTCTAGAAAAAGGCTCAGACAAGCATACCCAAACTAGACAAGAAATCCACAGACGAGAAAAGTAACAAGGAGGGGAAGGACAAAGGTCCAACCCACTCCTCTTCTAAGTCAGGTCCCCAAAAGCAAGATGGGAAATCCCACATCTCTTTTTTAGGAGTGCACTCCAAAAAGCAGAGCACAGACCCCCCTAACACTGGGACACTTGTGTTCTCACACCCAAAGATTGTTTTGTGTGTAAGGAGCTGGGCCATAGGAAAGGGGATCCTGGTTGCAAGGACTTACCCAGGCAAGCCATAGTGCATGCTGAACTCATGGAGGAGGCCACCATTACTGTGGGCCTTCCAGAGGAGAACCGCCCACTAGGCCAAGGCGTGGCTGAATGTGGACTGAGTGGGAATGGTACCAGATCTCCAGAAGAGATCCCAGTTCCCAACAATACTCAACTGTTCTTAGAACATGTGCATATCAATGGAAACAAATTTACTGCGATCAGAGACACCACGGCTAGCATCAATGCTGTCACCCAGCAGTGGGTACAGCCGGGCCAGTACATTGATGGGCCTGATTGTAGCATCAGTGGGTTTGATGGAAAGAGTAAGTTCCCCTTTGCGATGGCAGAGTTCACCTAGCAAGGTGAAACAACCCAGCACTGTGTAGCGGTAAAAGACTCAATCCCTGTCCCATATCTGTTGGTAATGATCTTCCTGACACTGAGATAGTTGTAGCTGCTACCAGATGGAAGGCCAGAAAGGCCACCAGATGGAAGGCTCTCAGCACCTTAGGGCCTGAAGTGCTTCCAGGGGGCTTGTTGGAGGGACTGGCGTGGCCGGTAGCTCCTGGTCCAGTTCCACAGACTGCTGAGTGGTCGACTTCTGCAGGAGAGGGGCCAGTACCCACTGAGGACCCTACTTTGGTAGCAGGAGATTCAGTGACTTCAGAATTGTCTAGCACAGCACAGGACCTGAGGTGGAGGAACAGGTAGGCGCAGATCTGAAGAGTGTGCCAAAGATGGATGAGTTTGCATCAGCTGGGGGCCCAGATCAGACTGACTTATTGAAAGCCCAACTTGTCAAGCTACTGGCAAGGCAATAGGTGCCACCAAGGCCCCTTAATTCCACTACCCGTGGTTGGGTGGCATTTTGAGAGACTAGGCATGCAGATTGTGGGTCCTTTGGATCCCCAAGCAAGCACAGGCAACAGAGGTATCTTGGTGGTGGGAGAGCATGCCACGAGGTACCCTGAGGCTGTCCTTCTGTGAATCATCAAAGCCCCTGTGGTTGTGAAGGCTACGATTGGGATATTCTCCCATTTTGGTTTCCCCAATTAAGTAATTTCTGACAGGGGAACAAACTTCAGCATATATGAAGGATATGTGGGAAGAGTGTGGAGTCACCTACCGGTGCTCTACATCATTCCAACCACAAATGTACAGGCTTGTTGAGCGGTTCAACAAGACCCTGAAAGGCATAATAGGTGGCTTGGAAGAGAACCTGAGGGGAAGATGGGATATTCTCCTGCCATGCCTTCTGTTCGCCTACAGTGAGGTGCCACGGAACGGAATAGGGTTTAGCCCCTTCGAGCTTCTGTTTGGATACCCTCTATGAAGTCCCCTCAGTCTAGTGAAAGAGGGATGGGAGGGCAACCCCTAATCTTCCACACAAGATGTGGTGGACTATGTACTTGGCATTTGGTCTAAAATGCAAAAGTACATGGAACAGTGCAAAAATAAACTAAAGGACAGTCAGGAGCTGATGAAGCACTGGCACGACCAGAAGGACACAGTGACAGTTTATTATCCAGGCCAGTGGGTGTGGATAATGGAACTTGTCAAACTCAGTGGCCTTCAGGACAAGTGGATTGGGCCTTACTGTGTGCTGGAAAAAGTCAGTGATGTAAATCATCTCATTGACACAAAAGGACCTAAATAGATGTGCAGGGTCTTTCATATTAACTGGCTAAAGACCCATTATATCCGGGATGAGTTGGTCACGGCATTAGTGACAGATGGAGATACTGGGGAAGAGTCCAATCCCCTCACAGATGGGTCAGTTGAAGGTGTCAGCCTAGCAACAGACCTGGCAGAACAGCAACAGGCTGTCGCTATTTACTCGGATATTGTTTGCCTGTCCGTTTTCACTGGCTCCACGTCATGCAGATTGGTGTGCCCATGATGTGGACATTAGAGACAGTAAGATGGTGAAGAGCAGGATTCACCAGATGTCTGATAAGGTCAGGAACACCATCGAGGAGGAAGTTTCCAAGATGTTAGCCCTAGGAGTGATAGAGCCATCCCACAGTCCCTGGGCTAGCCCAGTGGTACTGATCCCTAAAAAGACCAGTGGTGCGAAGTCTGCTTTTGTGTGGACTACTGAGGGCTCAATTCCGTCACAAAGACAGATGCTCACTGCATTCCTCAGGCAGATGAGCTCATAGAAAAGCTTGGCACTGCCGAGTTCATGAGCACCTTTAACTTCATGGCAGGGTACTGGCAGGTCGGCTTGACAGACATGAGCAAGGGAGAGGTCAGCATTTTCAACCCCAGAAGGACATTATCAGCTCAGTGTGATGCCCTTCATATTGAAGTATACCCCTGCCACCTTTGTGATGGAAAACTTCAGTGTCGCCTATTTAGACAACATTGCTGTGTTCAGCCACACCTGGGGGGATCACTTATCCCACCTGAAACAAGTGCTTCAGGCACTGCAGAATGCAGGTCTAACTATTAAGGCCGCAAAGTGCCAGATAGTGCAAAGCACAGTGACTTACCAAGGCCACGTCATTCGTGGAGGTAGGAAACAACCTCTGAAAGCTAAAGTACAGGCTATGTATGATTGGGACATCCCCAACACACAGACACAGGTGTGAGCCTTCCTAGGTCTCATCAGGTACTAACAGTCATTCATCAAGGGTATGGGAACACTGGCATGCCCCTGAATGATATAACTTTGAAGGAAATGACAAAGAAGGTAACTTGGACCCCTGCCTGTCAAACCTCCTTTCAGGATTTGAAGGATGGATTGTGCAGGGCCCCATTCTGAAAGTGCCAGACTATTGTCAGGAATTCATTATCCAGAAAGGCATTTGTGATTTTGGGATTGGAGAAGTGTTAGGATGCTCTATTCCTTGAAAGTTCAGCTGTACTATCACCTACATTAGTAGGCAATTAACAAAAATGGAAAGGAACTGGGGGCCATCGTTGATAAAGAAACTTAAGCGGTTGTGTGGGCAGTGAATAATCTGAAACCCTACATCTCTGGGTTTCACTTCACCATCCAAACAGACCACAGGCCTCTTAGATGGTTAATGGCCATGCAAGGGGAGAACCCTACGCTTTTGCATTGGGACATATCCCTAAAGGGATTCGATATGAACATCCAGCACAAGCCAGGATCCCAGCATGGAAATGCAGATGCCCTAAGCTGGTACTTACACTTAGATGATAGGCTAGACCCTTAATAGGGTGGTGGTTAACAGGTTGAGGCTGGGGGGCAGGTGAGAATTTCAACCATCCATATGGGGGGCTGGGGTGTACTCGCCTGGGCTTTTTTAAAATGTTTAATTAAATGGAATGATGGTAGACCAAACTCAGGAAAATGTGTGAGGTAATCCACACTCATTTACCTATGTACACAACATGGCAAAGCATAGAACCGTGTACTCTGGGCTGGAAAATGCCTAAAGGCACCGTCCACCTCTGTCATATGTTGTTGGCATATGACAGCCGAGTAGTGCACAATCTTATCTCCAGAAAGGGTGGGGACCAACCTTACCCCTGCCATGGCCAGCCTGATTAATTTACAAAGTCTACATGGATCTGCCTTGCTCTCTTAATAGGCCCTGCAGCTGGTGGCAGTGATTATCATACCAACAGGGGGTATTTCAAACAGCCCCACACAGGGCCTGGCTGCATAGGATAATAAAGGAGATAGGAAACGCAACAACCTTTCATATGCTCCTGTGTCAACCTGAAACCAGCTCCCGCCTTTCAGTATCAATGGCATGAACTGTCATATCTGGGTCTCTTGCTTACAGTAGGCCACCCCGATAGGGGGACCCCATTCATAAGGTACAAGCATGTGGTTTGCAGGAGCAGAGCGTCTGGTCTTGCCACAGCTTCAAGGGAGACCTGCCACGTTAACAGGAACCACACAGGGAGGACCAGGGAGAGATTCTTTGAACACAACAGAAAGGAAGATGTGTGGGACTTAGTAGCACAAGGGAGTGAGCCCAGAGCTCTTTCTCGTTAAAGAAAGATTTGGCCATTTTAGTTCTGGGGCACACCTTGTTCCTGTTTTCACCCCTTTACATTTCCTTTTGGAAAGCACCTCACGGATACAGGAGATTGTTGGCAGGGTCCCCAGGATTTAGGCTTAGACTACACCAATCACTGTTGCCAACTTGGCTTCAAAAGAGGGCAGAGCCCCTCGTTTAGGAGATAGATCATCTGAAGACTTCATCAGAAGTAACAAAGAGCCTTGGACCCTGGCAGAAAGTACAGTCTGCCTTAGATCTTCCGCCAGCGAAGGAAGTCCAGGATATCCAAGGAGGGAAGCAAGATCCCTCCCCTAAACATCTCCCACGGAGCAGGGGGAGATACAGAACTCAGAAGACCCTCCAGCCAATCTAGAACCAGTACCCAGCCGGCACACTGCATGCCCTGCTAGGCTCTGCATCAAGCTTCCTGGATAGGAAGTGCCAGAAGGTCTCTGAACCTACAAGCCAGGACAAGGCAGCTGCCTGCAACACACTCCTCAGCTTTGGGCCATACGCCTTGTAATGGATGATACAAGCCCATTGAAGAAGCTGGGAGAAGTGCCTCGACGAGCATCTACCAACGTCCGCATTAAAGGACATTTTCTAGCCAGTCGAGTTCCTCGATCCGCAATCCATGGAAACACTGACCGTTGCCAAGCTGCTGTCACTTAAGGACACCCGAGACATCTCCATCAGTGCTTCACAACCGCTGACTCTGAGCCACTGTGTAGCATAGGCTGGAGACGTTTGTCCAGCTTCGCTCGCCGACCTGTCTTGCCGCCTGATACCCGCAGCTGACTCCCTCTCAAACTCTGTCACAGAAGCCTGCAAAGTGCCCTGAAGCCGACTTGACCCTGTCAAGCACCAAGAAAACCAACAAGCAAAGGAATATTGTGGTTCTATCCCCCTGGTCCTTCCCAGAATGCCCCTAGATATATTTTAAGACTCTTTACTCCCTTTGTGCTGAAGCCTAGAGGCCTGGCTCTGCCAGCAATGATCTCCCTCACACGCCCGTGTTCATGCAAGTTAAATCCAAAGAAAATCATGATGACTGTCACAACAATACATGCTAGTGCTGCCCCCTTAATACGGGGTGTATGCAAAGAAAATCCTGAGGCTAAAACACCCACTTTCATTCTGTTTCCACCCAAAGAAATCATGATGCTAGTCTTAGCAATTTATATCAACATGCCTCTGTAAACCACACTGCTGTGCTCTTTGTACAAAGAAAATCATGAGACCACTCACATGAATATATGCCAGTGCTGCCCCCTACCACACTGATTGTGCCGAAGAAAATCATGAGGTCCTTTTCAATATTGTATTCCAGTGCTTGACCCTTTTGTGTTTCTTGAGCCCAAAGGAAATCATCATTCCTGTCTCAAAAGGATATGCTAACATTGCCTCTGAAAAACACATTTTCATGCTGCTTGTGCTCGACAATATATTGCAAGGCCAGTCTAAACAATATATGCCATAATGCCACTTTAAAACAAATGGTCATGTTGCTTGTGGGCAAATAACATCATGCAGCCTGACCCGGGCAAGCATCCCAGTACCAGTATTGTAAAACACATACTCGTGCAGCTTGTTGCCCCAGTTTTACCCCGTGACACTCTCACTAACTCAGGTCAGCACCCTGCGGCTCTGTGGCCCCGACTGCCACGGGTATAGCCCCTGTGGCTCTCACTGTCACAGTTCTGCCACAATGTCAATCCATTCATTCACACTCTATCACACGTACAAACACACAAATATGCACATAACTCCATGGTATTTTCCCACTGTATCCGTAATCATCCTTTAGCGTCGCCTGCCTCCATTTTCCCTTTTCAGCCAAATTCCCACCTCTCTGGCCTCTCATTTGTATTCTTGATGGGTCACATGACCCTTAACATCCGAGCAAGGTAAAACCCCTTCCAGGCAGGTCTCCATTTCCTGCTCGCACAAAGATCCTCTCAATGACTCTGTCATGTGACCTGTGACAACCGAGCTAGAAGGAGACCTTTCCTGCAAACCTAGCTCTCAATTTCCCTGTATTTTACTCAAAGATCCTTGCAGTGACATTCAGTAAATGTAGCAGCACACACCTGTGCCTTTGATATTACATGTGTTGTGCCTTGGATTTTCTGTGCATAACCATAGCCTTCCCTTAGCATCCCCTGCCTCTGCCTTCTCTTCCGATCCCTTCCATCCAATGGTTTTCCTGAGAGGTCATTTGAGGCAAAACAGCTAAGTGAGGTATAGCCCCCTCCAGAGAGGTGAGCTCTCCGTTTCCCGTTCTTATAAACATCCTTACAGTGCCCCTCGAAGGCAGCACATCCCCTTTTATATCACTTTTTTGTATTTGCATTTTCCATGCAGCCCCCTTCGAAAAAATTCCCTGCTGCCATCTTCCTTTCCCTGCCCGATCCCAGCCTACTCTGCCTCTGACTGGTTTTCCTGTGGGTTATGTGACCCGCAACACTAACAAACCTATATTTCACAGGTCAGCCAGATGTACTCTTGCACAGCCAAATTCATGTGCTGCATAATCAGATTACTGTTGCACATCCATTTGTTCTGTTTTGCATAATAAGAATAACTGCTGCACATGGTCATATACCTTGTATAGCCAGTCTCAATGATTCTTGTCTGGAATTATTTGCTTAGCCATATCTACTCTTTTATAACTAAACTATATTACTAAAACAGATTAAGTACTGCATTGCCATACCCAGCGTTGCATTACCACATTTCAATCCTTCTTAGCAAAATCTATTTCTAGCATACTGAGATTAATTACTGCACAGCATGATTTGTATTTGTACAGATTAATGGCAGCAATATCAGACCGTTTTGTTGGACTGTTAGATTAACTGGTGTGTAGACATATGTATTTGGCTTTACCTGATTAATTGCTGTATAGCCAGACACTTTTGTACATAGCCAGATCTATTAATTGCATTAGCTAATTAACTGATGCATAGTCAGATTTACCCTTGCACAGAGAGACGTATTGTTGCATAGCGATACTAATTGTTGCATAGCCAGATATGCTCTTGCGTAGCCTGATTTTCTTTGTTGCATAATCAGACAATGTTGTCACATTTCTGGAGTTATTTGTTGTATATCAAGATTATTTTTGCATAGTGTTATGAATCCAGCAGAACCATCACTGATTTCCCCTCGGTGATCCCCTCCCGTGTGGACAGGGTACGGTAGCCACTACCTGATCCTGACCATGGGGGCGGCTATAAGAGGGAGAATCAGAGGGGAGGGGAAAACTTCAGGGGGGAGCTGGTGACCCTATTGGATGAGACACAGTATTCCCCCCTTGTCCCTGAGGAAGACATTATACTACTGAGACCTTAATGGCTTACTGTCACTTAAATGTTTCACCCCATTGTAAAAGTCAGAAAACCTATCCTCTATATTACTCTCATCAGGCTTCCATCTGTGAATCAAACACTCATAACTCCTACATAACATCTGCTTTTGATGTGTCTTTTTGTGAGACTTTTCAACAACCACGTCTAAGAAACTCAGTAACATCTAGGGACTTCCATACCCATAAATCCTCAGGTACTGAGACAAGGAAGAGGAGGAAGGAGTTTATGCTGATTAAGAAAGGACTGAAGTCTAACATGCAGGCTAGTTGATTTTTGGACCTAAAGTGGCCAGGTCCTTTACAAATGGTAGAGGCAGTGCAGAGAGAACTATGAAGGAGAGGACAAGGAACCCTGTGCTGGGGCCCCTGACCGTGAGGTATACAGACCGGTGTGGTGGACAGGGAGTGAAGCGCAGAGGAAGGAAAGCCATGGGGACATCAAAAGGGACACTCTAGTTTCCAACTCAGGCCTCCCTATCGCTGATACCTATACCAGTGCTTCCTCCAGACAGACCCTTGCCGACATACTCTTTGTTGTTCCCTCTCCAGGCCTATGGACCCCCCATATGGTCTATGTTCTCTCTCCTTTTGCCTCTACTCCCATTAATAGTGGCACCCGGTGGGAGGCCCTCCTGGCCCCCTTCCACTCCTCTAAGGCCATCATTAATGTCTACTTAAATTGCAACGTCTTGGTCCAGGGTCCTCAGGCCAATCTCCTCCTCTTTGATAGATGCTTCCTGTGCCTTATCAACTTCCTTTGCTCTCCTGCTATCCCTTTTTACCCCTCTCTGGCTCCTGTTCCACCCCCTTCCTCTGCCACCTCTTCAACACACCCTGATGCTTCACTGGCCACCCTGTTGCCTCCCTCCTCTGCAATCCCTCTGGCACTCTCTTCACTGTTCTCTGACTACCCTGCCTTCTCTTCTTTCCTCCTCTGCCCATCCAGGGGCACCTCCAACACTTCCGCAGGGTGTACCCCTGGCCTGTACCCCTCACCGGAAGTCCATCAAATGGGGCAACCTGCTCCACATCGCTACTCTCAACTCTCGTTCAGCTGTCAAACACTGCAATAACATTGGCCATCTGCTGGAAGTGCTTGATTTGGGTATACTCCGTCTCACCGAGACTTGGTTCAGGGCCAGCTCTGTCACGAGTTTCAGCACTCTTCTTCCCAATGGCTACAAGATCCTCTCCAAACCCAGAATCAACTATCCCAGTTGGGGTGTAGCCTTGATTTTCCCAGAGTGGATCCCTGCGTCTATCATTCCAATGTAGCAGTACTCCTCCATCGAATGCATGGTCTGCAGGCTCTCCATCTCTCCTGGCCTCTCTCTCACTGTGAGCACTATCTAGAGGCCACCTGGCCAGGTCGCCATCTTCCTCTGGGGGTGGGGCTGACCTCTCCTTCTCGCTCCTTGCCTCTACCGCCCAACTTCCACTCCTCTGAGACTTCAACATCCACGTGGATGCTACCAGCCCTTCTTCAGGACTCTTTCGCAACCTCTGTGATTCTCTCTTTCTATTATTCCCTCTGGCCTGACTCACTCTGCAGAGCACACCCTGGATGTACTGATCTCCTCAGACCGCCCCTTCTCTAACCCTCTCATCACTCCTTTCTCTTGGAGTGATCACTTTCTCCTTTGTTCCCACCTCTCTCTCTCTTCTCCGCAGGTCAAGCTGACTCCCGCACTGCCACCTACCTTCTTGGTCATCCGACTCATGAAGCGTGTGTTAGTTGAGGTTTTTGCTGTGGCTTTCTCTCCTCCTCCTGCACCTTTGGCTGATACACACCCTGACACAGCACTCTCTAACCTAAATCTCTCTTTCTCTAACACTCTGGATGTCCTTGCCCCTGTCATGAGGATCCACTTGAAGCCTAAATCCAAGTGCGACTCTTGGTACGATTCCATCCTCGCCTCCTTTAAATGCAGATGTATAGTGGCGGAGAGGAAGTGGAGGGCCTCGTGTGCACCCCCTGACAAACTGGCCTGTTGCCTGCTCCAAAGGCAGTACAGACTCTCTGTCCTCTCTAAGAAGAGAGCCTACATCCAAGCCCGCCTCTCTGCGGAAACTAACAACTCGGCCAAACCATTCAGAATCTGCAAGGAGCTGGCCAATCCTGCTGCAGTATCTACCTCTCCTGTTTCCTCCCAGGACCTCTGCACAGCCTTGGACTCTCATTTCACTACTAAAACTCAGGACATCCTGTCAACCCTCTCTTCCTCTACCTCATCTTCCTCCTTCTCTACCACACCTGACCCATCTGAGGCCATCTCTCCTACTCCTTTCTCCTCCTTTCCCCGTTGACCCCTGACAATCTTTCTGACAAGTCCGATCTATGAAAGTCTCATCAAAGCAGGCTCTCCCCTGCTCATCCAGAACAATCAAGGAGCACATCGACACCCCTGTTCCAGCCTTGGCCGATTTCTGCAATCACTCCTTTTCCATGGTACTTTCCCCTCCTCCTTAAGCACTCTCTTGTGCACCCCCTTCTAAAGAAGCCCTCGGCCGATCCTTCCTCCCCGGCTAACTATCACCTGATGTGTTCTGTTCTGTTATGTCTGATCTCCATCACTCTTTTCCTGGGCAGACTCTTGGAAAAGCTAGCCATCCACCAGCTAAATCTACATACTGAATCTGTCGGTTGCCTCCATGACCAACAGTCTGGCTTCAGAGCTGCCAGAAACACGGAAACTGCTCTCCTGAACACTAGTGAAGACTTGCTCTCCAATATTGACTCTAATCTCCCTTCTGTCCTCATTCTCCTTGATCTATCCTCTGTTTTTGACACGGTCAACCATGCCATCCTACTCAATCGTCAACGGGACAACCTTGGTATTACTGATCAGGCCCTGGCATGGTTGACCTCCTTTCTCACCGACTGACCCTCTCAGGTCCAACTGGGTCTTTCGTCTCTTCTGTCTCTCTCGCTCTACTTGTGGTGTTCCCCGGGATCTAACCTCTCTCACTGGCTCTTAAACCACTACGTCGCACCTCTTGCCCACTGCATCGCTACTTTCTGCTCCAATTTTCAATGTTATGCGGATGGCACCCAGCTCTCTTTCAGGCTCCCCTCAGCCACCTCTGCTTCTCTCATACCAGACTGTCTGGCCGCAATTCAGGAATGGTGTGCCGCCAATGATCTCTGGCTTAATGCAATTAAGATTGAGATCCTCCTCATTGGAACACCCCCTCCCTCCTTTCCTCTTTCTCTCTGACAGCCCACTCTGGGCCCTCTTCCTGCTCCTTCCTGTGAGGCTAAGAACCTTGCTGTCATATTCGACTGCACCCTCTCCTTCTCTCCTCACTTCTCTGATATCTCTAAGATATCTCTAAGATGTCAAACCATCGGCTGCACCTCCTCAGAGGTATTCTTCCTTTTCTCACTTTCCCCCAAAATCTCACTGTCTCTGAAGCTCTGGTCCTCTCTAGGCTGGACTATAGCAACAGCCCCTTTCTAAATCGTCCTGCCTTTACTCTTTGACCATTACAACTTATCCAGAACAGGACTTCTAGACTTGTCCTTGGCCTCATGCCTAGGGATCATATCTTTCCAGCTCAGAAATCTCTTCACTGGCTCCCCGTGGCAGCAAGGATCAACTTCAAAACCCTCTGCATTGTCCACAAGGCTTTCTGGGGCCTCGGACCTCTCTACCTCCAACTTTCTCTTCCAATACACCTTCCTTCTCGAGGTCTCCGCTCATCCACTACCAACTCTCTGAGGGTCAGGCACTTCTCCAAGCAGATAATTGGGGACAGATCTATCTCCTTAGATGGGGCCTCCCTCTGGAACAGCCCCCATGCATCTCTCAAACTTGAGCAGAACCAGCTCCAGTTCCAGAAGCGACTCAAGACCTTCCTTGTTGCTTCCGCTTTCTCTCTTCCTCTCCCCTGCTAATGCACCTGACTGCTCTGTGCACTGATCACCTGGTCACCCTCTGAACTCGGGCCCATGCTCTTGCATGTCTAGTTGCCCTTGCACTGCCTCCAAGCTCCCGAGCACTTAAGGGTCTGTATCTGCAACCCTACAGTGCCTTCTCTCTGAACTTATGAGCCATCCGCTGGCTGCACTTGTGAGTTAACTACACTTCCCCCTTCCACTCCTCCCTGGCACTTCTCCCCTTCCTTCTTACCTGCACTTGCGTGATCTGATTTATACAATGCCTAGTAAGATCATTATTTAGTCCTCCCTTGTTTCCCCCTCCATGTCTTGTCGTGTCTAGAAACACTTGCATTCAGGCATGTTATAAATGCCACATCATATCATATCATAATATGGGGAGACTCTGCAGAAACCGGCCGTTGCTCGCTGAACTGTGTCGGCCACTGGCAGAGCGTCTGCACATTCCCAACGGTGTAAGAATGACACTGTGGAAGCGTGAGCAGGTCTGGTGAAGAAAAGAAGGCCCAGTGAGCCTCCATAGAGCAGCAGAGGCCTCCGGGGTCAGTACCCCGTTGACATCAGCGAATATTTGAACTGTGTGAAGTTGCAAATGACAGAGAGGTACAAAGTCTGTTTAAATGTAACCAAGGAAAAGCACATGTTCAAATGCCAATAAGAAGAACATTTGACATAAGTGAATAAAACAAAGTGCTGCAACTAGCCCCAGGCAAATACAGATGTATGAGATGTCAATGTGGGGGAAAGCTGAAGCAAGTGCTACCCTAAGCAAAATATATTAAACACCTCACGGTATGTGCTACGGTGTTACAGTGAAACAAACAGTGAAACCAACAAGAAGTCCTGGCAGGTGAGTACACCAGCCACATGAAGATGAATGAAGAGTTTTGACATTGTGGGGGAAATAACTGACAGGGGACTATGCCAGGGATCTGAAAACCCCATTGAAGGATTAATGGCAAGGGAGTATACCAGGCAATCTGCAAACTTAGTAAGAGAACCTAAAGAAAGACTGTTATGGATTTTATTGTTTGAAGTTAAAACGAGGCTGTTATGGAATGTATTGTTTGAAGCTAAAGAAAGACTGTTGTGGAATGTATTGTTTGAACAAGAACTTTTGTGAATTCAGTACCAAGACCCAAACAAACTGTTGGGTAAAAAGAAATGTTTGAGGCAAAGGAACTGTTGGATAAAGAGACACTTTTCACCATCCTACTTAAAAATCCTGGGGAAGGGAGCCCCTTCTGGATCCAAGGATCGTTCCTTGGAAACCTCTTTTTGTTAGAACTATATTTACATTTTTGGTTTTGAACACTTTTTGTTAATATCAATTCAAAGACATTTCCATGCACTCTTTGTTGTTTTTCTTCTAGTGTGAGGTTCAACTTAGAATGTTTTGGACACCACAACATTTTTTAAAGTTACTGACTACTTGACAGAGACAGATCCTTAGTTTTAGTTTTCCATGTAGAGAATCCTCTTTAGAATAGGGCTAGAGAAGTGTTTTACCAACCCATTTCTATTTAATAAAATGTCTGACTTTGAGAATAAAACGCCTTTGTGTCTGCCTTTCATTTCAGACTCCTCACAGTAGCGAGACATGTTCTTGCTAAGTCAGGTTCATTTTAACACTGTCAACTGTTGACACTGTCAACATGTATTTTGCATAGGCAGTTCTACTTTTGCAGAACTAAAATAATTTCTTACATAATTAGGTTAATTAACTTCAGAGGCAGCTCTCTTGTGTGCATTTTTCTTTTTGCTGTACTTGAAAGATTCCTACATTGCTCGACACTGATAGATTGATTATTGTCCAAATTATTGCCCTCCTCTCTGACATAATCTTTATCCTCACTGTCCCACTCTTTAACCACCGTGGCCGACCTTTTCACCCCACTAAAACTGATTCAAGGCCGTAGACTCCCCTCCCAACCCTGGTTTACTGACCAGCTCAAAACGGCTCGCCTCCAACTTAGACAAGCTGCACGGAAATGGCGTTCTGGTTATAACCCAGAGCTCAGAGATATATATAAACGCAATCTGTCCACATACCTGGCGAGCGTTAAACTGGCAAAATCTTCCTTCTTTGCCCAGAAAATTGAACACGCTCTGTGCAAACCAAAAACTCTCTTTTCCATTGTGCATTCGTTATCCTCTTCGGAGACCCTGACCTCTATGGTTAAGCCCTCTCAGGAACTGTGCAATGACCTGACCTCCTTTTTTACCACCAAAATTGATGGTATACGAGCAAATATTGCTAAATCTCTTGCGATATTGCCTCCTGAAACCCCCAGCTTTGTGCCCTCTACTGATACCTTGGCTAGTTGGTCCTCTTTCCCTCCATTCACCGAGGCAGAGGTCTTGACAGCCATTTTGAAGATTAAATCATCATCTCCCGAGGACTCCATCCCAGCCTCTATTATGAAGGTTATTGCTCCTGATATTCTGACTGAGATCACATTGGCACTAAACAACTCGTGTCAGTCGGGATTTGTTCCCCCAGAACTGAACTCTGCTAGGGTTATTGCCCTCCTTAAAAAGCCGTCTCTTGACCCCACTATCCCGGCTAATTTCCGCCCTATTTCTCTGCTTCTGTTTCTGTCCAAACTGCTGGAATCACTGGTCACACCGCCTCTGTCCTCTTTTTTGGAATCTTCCAAAATATTTAATCATGCCCAGGCGGGTTTTAGGCCTGGGAGAGGTACGGAAAGTGTCCTGGTCTCGGTCCAGGACGACATGTCCAGACTTGTCGATGCTGGCGGAGTTGGGGCCCTGATCCTGTTAGATCTCTCCACCGCATTCGACATGGTAGACCACTCCATTCTTCTCTCTCGCCTCTCACAGATTGGGATATCTGGTGCTGTTCTTGCCTGGTTTACTTCGTTTCTTTCGGATCGCACTCAGACCCTCGCTATGCCACCGTTTCTCTCCCCTTCTTGCTTTCTCACTTGTGGTGTCCCTCAGGGATCCTCTCTATCGCCAATTCTGTTTAACATCTACATCTGGGCCCTGATTTGTCTCATCCGCTCCTATGGGTTAAACTGCTACTCATATGCAGATGATACCCAAATCCTGATCCGTCTGGACCAGGATCAATCAGAGACCTCTGTATGCCTCCACGACTGCCTTAGGGCAGTCGGGATCTGGATGGACCAGAATTGGCTAAAGTTAAATGGTGATGAAACGGAGATACTGTTGGTAGGCTGCCCCCCCCAACCCCTCCCTGTGGACCCCTGCTTTCTGGCCCGCTGCCTGTGGCCTGCTACCCAAACCAGTAGCAAAGTCAAGAATTTACGAGTTATCCTCTCCGCTTCTTTGTCAATGTCTAACCAGGTTGCGGCCGTGTGCCAGTCCACTCACCAACGGATCAGAATCCTTAAGAGGGTCATGCCCTTCATCCCGGTAGCCCTCCGCCCCCCTGTGGTAGCCGCGTTAGTCCTCACACGACTGGACTATTGCAATTCGCTCTATTTGTCTCAACCTATCGGCCTTATACATCGCCTTCAACGTATGCAGAACCTGGCTGCTAGGCTGGCTACTGGCTCCCCTTATGGTGCCCACATTACACCAGTGCTTCGCCAACTGCATTAGCTCCCGGTGAACCAACGAATTCAGTTTAAATCTCTGTGTATTGTTCACCGGGCTATTCACGGTCAGGGTGCTGAATTTTTGCAGCTTAAATTCACCCGATATTGTCCGGACCGGGACCTCCGCTCTGCTACTTCTAACCTGCTTACTGTCCCTAGGTTTAACCGGGCAAGGCCCGGTGGTAGAGCCTTCTCTGTTACCGCGACCATACTTTGGAACAGCCTCCCTGAACTTCTTAGGGCCACTGTTAACTATCTCGGATTCAGAAGAGCGTTGAAAATTAACTTGTTCTAAGCCTGACCATTCCACTGGTCTTCTCCGACTGGGTAGCTTCCTTCCAGCGCCATGATGCCTTTGGGCGAACGCGCGCTTTACAAATGTTAATAACATAACATAATATTAATCATATGTGCTTGTCAAGATCAACTCCTATACTGCCCAAGTGTTCCCAAAGCCATTTTTACCATGTTTCTTGTTGCTAAACATTGGTCTCTCTGTTTGCTTGCATGCCATCTGTCACGGTCCCAGTGGTTCTTGAGTCCTCCAAGACAATGCTGTTGCCCAGAAAGAAAAGAAGAAAAGTATCCAGTTTGTCCCGTGGATTTGGCGCTGCGTTCTTACATCAATGGAGGTTGCCATGGAGACACTCTCAGCAACGACATCAGCGTGCACAGCGCAATCACATTGGATTAAGGTGGGTCCCAACCATCACCTGACATCACGTAATAGCCGTCCAACGTGCTATGCCATTGGTATGCTTTAACAGCATCAGGAGCATAAGAAACGCTGCTTCTGATTACCGTCATCTACAGTGTTTCATCTGTATTCCGACTCTCCGAAGCTTTGAATCCTGCCTTGTTTCCTGACCTTCTCCTGTTTGCTGATTTGGTACCTTGACGCCCGCACAAAGAACGAACCCTCGCCTGTTTCCTCGGATTGCTTTGCCTTACGGACATCTGATGCGGTATCTGGCCTTTCCTTCCATTCAGAGACGGCTATCTTTTTGTTGCGCTACAGTGCAACGATTCTCAGTCTGTTGTTTCCCCTCATTTCAGCGCGATTATGCTCCACTGGGAATAAGAAAGTCTTGAATCACTGTGCATTTCGTTCAGTGCGATCACGCCCCGCTGAACGTGTACACCATTCACAATAGAACCTAGGATTGTGTTAAGCCACATATATGTGCCTACTCTTCCCAACTATCAACTGATCCCATCTTCTGTTCCACCTAACTTCACCTTACCTACTCCAGAATAGGAATCTCCCTGCTGACTACCAAGTCCATACCAGCACTGAACATACAACGTGCACTACCTGGACGCTTTGCAGTATATAGTGCACCAACCCATACCAAGTGCGGCCCTCGTGCCGCTTGGGTGCAGTCCCTTTACTAACATTCCTTCCTACTCATGTTTTTACTTCCTGGACTATTCCTTATTAGCTACTCCTGACTCCAGTCGATACTCCTTTCCGCACTGGTAAGAGATATAACCTACAGTTCCTCTCCGTCACTTATTCTAACTAGGCACTGTGCTAAAGCATTTAATCTTTGCCTTTCTTCTATTGTAGAAGGGGGGATCAGTTTGAAGTATCATCATCTTCTGCCCACGGGTTGGTCCGAAAATCGTGCTGCATCACGTAGGCTGTTTTTCTTGTTAGTATCTTCTAGTGCATTTAACCACTTGTTAAGAAGAGATCCAATCTTGTTCTTTTCCTTTGCACCCTGGGTTACAGCTGTGTCTTGCTCCTGCTCTTTCATTTGATTTTCCCTTCTGTCTGGTGACTTTGAGTCCGCAGAGGAGTCAATCTAAGGGAAGAACTCCCTCTTGAAGAGGATACCTGGGCTAGGACTAGCCCCGGTTCCACGACAGCCAGGCCCGCAGGGATCCAACTGCCCGTCATCTGGAAAAACTGAGTAGGTACTGACACATCACTGGACTCTCAAATGTTTCCCCCACTGTAAGTCGCTTAGAAATCCCTTGGACATCGAAGGTTTGGAGTGTCTTGTACTGCACGCTGCACCCACATTACACTTTATTATAGGCTCTTCGCTGCCTAGGTGACTGCAACACTGCTAAACAACTAGTTCTTGGCCATGCAACCACACCTCACCCACACAGTTGTATTTGTGTAGGTTGCATCATGCTTAGAAGATGCAATGATAGCAGGATCAGGTGGAAAAGAGAATCATGAACCCAAAGGAGTCTGCTTTAACAAAGCCTGTGAATCGACTGACACAAGGCGTTGGAGGTAGGGTTATTGTTTTCCATAAAACACCCGTGACAGCTTTCATCACCATATACTTCATCAAAACACGACCTGCATCCCCACCTGATGACTGATTCCCACCTCAAGCCAGCAACTCAAATCAGAGATAAATACTACAAAACACACAAAAAGCTCACCAACATTCAATTAACCTATTAGTGATTATACCAAACATCATGAAACAGCACCCTACTACCACTGGAGACACACCGCCTGGGACAGAATCGCATCCAAACCATTCCTACACTCACAAAAGAGCAAAGGTCAGTCCCAACCTCAATTGCAGGAAATATGAAAATGGAAGATCAAGAACATTAAGAGAAGAAACTACTTTCCTACAAGATCATTGGCCTACCATTAGCAGCAACAGTACTGCAGGGCGAGAATGTTCAAAGTAAAAAAAGCCAACTCATGCAGATTCAAGTCAGTTCAACATGGTTAGAAGGAAGTCTTTGAAATCATCAAAACATTCAAAAACCAGACAGCCTGTGACATGGCTCCAACACCTCTACAAGAACTCTGCTATTGTAGAGCGACACAGTTCAGCGACCAATTTCTTTAAATACAAGTCAATCTGGAAAGAATACGACCAACTTGGAGAGAATAGGACCAATCATACAATTCCCAAGTAGGAAAAAGATACAGACTGAACAGCAGAGGCATAGACAGGGTAGGGCCTGAGGGGGAAAGGCCCATCCAAAATCTGTAAATGCCCACTCAGCAGTGCTTTGTGGGCATTTACAGCTGTTAATGTCGCTGTGGTGGGCCTCACTGCATTAGCTTCAGGCCCTACTTCATACCATTCTGGCTATGCCTCTGCTGAACAGCCTATCCTGGCATTAAAAGCCTTTCATCCATTTACCACCTAGGAATTGTTCTCCACAATAAAATCAAGGAACCCAGCAGAGTTTTCGGAAGGCATCTGCCCACACAACATCAATAAAATTATACTAGCAGTGGCTTTTTTACTAGGCCTTCTCAAGGCCTCCATCAAGCAAGGGTCACCGCTTTCACCTTCAAAACTGCTTTTGTCAAATCTCTCCCATGACCGACCCTAGTGATGCAGCAAACTACCATCTGATCACTAACACATCATTCATCACCCAACAAGAAATGTGTCTATTAACAAATATGTGAATACTTTGAAAAACAGCCTCTTCCAATTTTCACAACATGGACTCAAGTCAACTAGATGAACGTAATCCATGCTATACTCGATATGGAACATATTAATGAAAAACACAGACACTGGCTTTTCCAATGCACTCACAAAATGGAACTTTTCGGGTGCCATAAGGATCCACCCTCTCCCCTCCACTCTTCAGCATGTACATGAACGGACAACTGGATCTTATTAACAGCTCAGGCCACATTCTTCAGTGAGGTTAATGACACACATATTGTGTTCAGGTATCGCAAATAACCAAAAATGAACACTCTGGACCACAGTAGGTCTTCCTCACTTGGATTCTTTGATGACTTTGGCTCTGATTGGGGCAGCTATGGTGAACACGAAACTGGACTATTGTGATAGTCTTTTGTTAGGTACATCTCAAGGTAATATAAATAAACTCCAGGTGTCACAAAACAGAGACAGAGAAGTTTGTGGCGTTTGTGGACTTGATCGTTGATCTCAGGTCTCGGAATCTCGAAGGAAACTGCACTGGCTCCCGGTTGAACAGCGTATTCAGTTTAAAGGTGCTGTTATGGTGTTCAAATATTTGGTGGGTGAGGCTCCACGTTATCTTTCTTCTACAGAGAAAAGAACCCCTGTTTGATGGGCTTTGCGCTCTAACAACAGGCTAACCTTAGATCAGCCACGTGCAATCTTGAAAAAGATCGGCGGAGCAAGTGTTAATGCTTGGGCTCCTTGCTTATGGAACTCACTTCCAGTGGATGTTAGAGGCTGTGCTTCTACTCCACTCTTTAGAAAATATCTAAAAACATTTCTCCTTGATAAGAAGCTGGACTAAGATAACTACATGACCATAAGTTCGGATGGGGTTTATTGTCATGACCTACAGAACGCGCCCCTTTTGGACTTCCTGGTCCTTGTCTCAACAGGGCTTACACTCCCTGGTACTCCCAACATGGCCGGCCAGCGTGAAACACCTTCCTCCCTCTACACGTTGGACGTAGTGTGTTCTATTAATAGACCACGCCCCCCGCAGCTCCGCGCGTCTCAATGCTATTGCGAAGTAGCGACCAGAGGTGTGCTCCGTAGCTCGCGGTATTGTTTCCCTGATTCTGTCCCTACTTACTCCATTCCTAGTCCCTCTCCTTTCTTTCTTACTTCCTGGACTTGTGTGCTGTGTAGTGCACTTTCTTAATTTCCCGGATTCCTGGATCTTTGCATCATGGAACTTTGAACGCACGCTGGAGTCGGAAGAGACTCGTGCAGCCTTATTCAAGACCTGATCCGTCCGCAAGAAGGCATCAACCAAGAAATCCAGCAAAGATCGGACTCAGGTGAGAAGGGGGGAACTCCTTGACGGTTTGAGGCGCCATCCGACCGAACTCGAAATGGACATTGAAGCGGCCGTTCAGGACCTGATGCGTGGCATGCAAGAACTATCAACCGAGGTACAGAATCTCAAGGCGGAAAACGCTGCTCTCAAACAATTGGTTCTATCCCGTGATTCTGCCACAAAAGAAAGTGGGCCTCATTACAACTCAGGCGTTAAGGGTTAACGCCACCGTTAACCCTTAACGCCTGATTCTGATTTTAACGCCTGCTTTTAGCAGGCGTTAAAATCCATGGCGCTAACCTGCCATGGTGCTAATTACGCCGCCGTAATTTACGGCGGCGTAATTAGCGCCTTCCCCACTCCCATTATGCCCTATGGGGCAAAAATGGGAATGGGGAAGGGAAAATGGGAAATGGGGATTTACCGCCCCACTCACCTTGGAATGGGGCGGTAAATCCGCCATCCACCATGGTGTAAACGGAGTTTACACCATGGTGGTAAAGTTGGTGCACTTAGCACCAAGGTAGTAATGAGGCCCAGTGTGTTGCTGGGCGGCATAGTTGACAAATACGATGGGTCGGCAAAAACCTTTCGTGGATTCCTGGATTCATGTTTGGTCCACTTTACTTTTAAGCCCTAATACTTTTCGACTCCCAGGGCTAAAGTGGGTTTCATAATTTCTCACCTTTCAGGAAATGCATTAACTTGGGCTACGCCCCTCGTTAATTCCAGCAATGCTCTCCTAGATGACTATGATGGGTTCATACAGGCCCTTAAAACCATGTTTGATCGCCTAGAGCAGGTCTATAGTGCCCAGGAACGCCTGTTAGACTTTCAGCAGGGATCCCAGGATATGCTCACCTTTGTAACCCGATTCAAGCAATTAGCCAAGGAAGCTAATTGGTCCCCTGAGGCGAGTTTTACACTTTTCAGGAGAGGACTGAATGAGGAGATTAAGGATGAGGTGGCCAGAGTGGCTCGCCCAAACTCATTCCAGGCACTAATGGACCTTGCCATGCAAATAGACTTTCGAATCCAGGAAAGGAAGGCTGAGAAGAAGAAATCCAGAGGAAATCCTCTGAAAGTGTCCTTTGAGAGTACCACCAAGACGGACACAAACCCAGGCTCAGTCACTGAACCAGAACCCATGCAGATAGGAGCCTTCCGTGGACCTATATAACCGCAAGAAAGGATGAGAAGGATTCATACGGGGTTGTGCATGTATTGTGCCTCAGATAAACACTTGGTTAGGGAGTGTCCTCTAGCCCCTCCTCGGCGTTCGGGAAACGCCAGCTCCCGATCCTAGATGGAGCAGGGCTTCGGGAGAGAGATGTTTGCTCCACATCAATTCCATCCTTGAACTCTCCTGGACAAAACAATTTGGTGATACTGCAGGCCTTCCTATCGCCCTGCAAGAATAAGACCTATTCCATTTTGGCCTTGGTAGACTACGGAGCTATGGGAATTTTCATTGATCAAGATTGGGTTGTTAGTCATCATATTCCATACGAGATACGAAGCACCATGCAGCTGGTGGAAGCAATCGACGGAAGACCCCTCACTTCAGGGCCCATAAGCCTGCAGACTAAAGAGATCCAGCTTTCTATAAACCATCACCAAGAGCGGAATTAGATTTAACATCATTAAGTCAGCTCATTACACCATGGTATTGGGTATGCCCTGGTTACAGAAGCACAATCCGTACATCAATTGGACAGCAGGATCACTATTTCTAGGCTCAGAGTTTTGTATGTCTCACTGTCTATTCCTGAATCCCTCCTTGACACCCCCTAAAGAACCACCAAGAGACCAGCAAACACCACTCATGGTTTCCAATATCATACAAGTCCCTGAGGCCTATCAGGGATATGCTGATGTATTTTCAACTGCCATAGTCCAGGCCTTAACCCCTCACAGACCTGAAGACTGTGCCATAGATACAGATCCCTCAGCAGTGATTCCCTTCGGCAGAATGTTCATCCTTCCAAACCTGAGAAAAAGGCCCTCCGAGAATACCTGCATACTAACCTTGAAAATGGCACCATAAGACCTTCAAAATATCCAGCGGGTGCTTTGTTGTTCTTTGTCTCCAAGAAGGACACCAAGGAACTCAGACCTTGCCTCGACTATCGTGGCTTAAATCAATGCACCCTCAAAGACCGGTACCCATTGCCTTTGATCTCGGATATCCTGGAAGCTGTGAGAGGGGCCGTAATATTCACAAAGTTGGATCTCCGGGGTGCCTACCATCTGATCCGTGTCCGGGAAGGAGACGAATGGAAAACAGCCTTTAGAACACCCTTTGATAACTATGAATATCTAGTCATGCCCTTTGGACTAGCTAATGCCCCCGCAGTTTTTCAACGTTTCATGGATAGGGTCTTCTCTGACATGTTATTCCTTTTGTCTATCTGGACGACATATAGATCTTTTCAAAGGACCTTCTAAAGCATGAAGAACATGTAAAGGCAGTATTACAACGACTCTGTGAACACAAACTTTTAGCCAAACCCGAAAAATGCTTGTTTCACGTTACTTCTGTTCACTACCTAGGATTCATCCTTAGCCCAGAAGGAATTGGTATGGACCCTTCAAAGGTAAATGCCATACTGGCATGGCCCGCTCCCACATCCGTGAAACAAGTTTAATCCTTCCTGGGGCTTGCCAATTTCTACTGGAAGTTCATATCCACCTTTTCCGAGATCGTTCAGCCGATCGTTGCTCTCTTGAAGAAAGACACCCTCTTTATTTGGTCTACACCGCAAGATAAGGCATTCCAATGTTTAAAGGCAGAGTTCATGCAAGCCCCCATCTAAGCCCAACCCGACATAAATCGACCATTTCTAGTGGAAACGGACGCCTCTAACTACGCCATAGGAGCGGTGTTGAAGCAGGAATTTGAGGATAAACTGGAACACCCCATTACTTATCTTTCACGAACCCTGACTCCCAGTGAGACACACTACTCCGTCCTGGAAAAGGAACTATTAGCCATCCGCCAAGCCTTCACTGAATGGCGACATCTACTTCTGGGTGCTAGACATCCAGTTCAGGTCCGCACGGACCATCGGAATCTTCCAATTCTACAGTCATTGGAGTGTAGGAACAGTCATCAGGCGCGTTGGGCCTACTTCTTTGCCCAGTATCAGTTCCACATCACTCATGTTCCAGGATCACAAAACCTGATTGCTGACGCCTTATCTCGACGTCCTGACTATGTAACTACTGAAGATAGGGCCTACCCTAAGATGTTTCCCCACACGATCTTTGTAGCTCAAGCAGTCAATCTCCTGGAAAAAATTTGAGTGAACACCCAATCCTCTGATCTGTGGAAGGATATTTCAAGGAAGAATCAATGGAATTTAAGAGTCAAGGAAGGATATTTTTTCAAGGACAATGCACTGGTCATTCCCAAACAGAAATTACAACAAAGAATAATAAACCTCTGTCATGATACCCTTCACTCCGGACATCGTGGCATAACCAACACCCTCTGCCTCATTCAAAGACAGTTTTGGTGGCCTGGAATGAAGACCGACGTACAGCAGTACATCCAAGCTTGTGCTATCTGTAGTCAAAATAAACATGATAACAAGAGACCGGCGGGTCTTCTACTGCATCCTACACTGCCAACAAGGCCATGGGAATTCATTGCTACAGACTTCATTGTGGAATTACCACCTTCCCGAGGATACACAACCATCATGGTTACCATTGACTTGTTCACTCATATGGCTCATTTTACACCCCTGTGTAAGCTACCATCCTCGTCCGAACTTGCTGGAATCTTTCTGGAACACATATTCCGTCTGCATGGACTTCCTTCCTAGATCATATCTGATTGAGGACCTCAATACGTCTCACAATTCTGGTAACATCTCTGTTGCATTTTGGGAATCCAAAGCGCCCTCTCATCAGGTTATCATCCCCAAACCTGCGGGGCCACAGAACGTTCTAATCAGACCCTGCAACAGTATCTTCGATGTTTCGCCACCAAGGTTCAGGATGACTGGTCGCTCCTGATACCCGTGGCTGAATTCGCCTACAACAATTCCGATCATTCAGCACTTAAGACCAGTCCCTTTTATTGTAGCCAAGGTTTCCATCCATCGGTTCTACCCTCTGTTCTCCCTCATCCCACACCGGTACCTACTGTCGACTCCTGGATCGAAACCCTCATCAACGTACACCAGGAGGCCAAAGAAAACTTAGAGAAGGCCAGAACACAGACTAAGAGGTATGCAGATTCCAAAATAAGACCAGGACCTTCTTATGCAATTGGTGATCAAGTCTGGTTGTCCTCGAAAATTACTACCCCAATATCTACGGCCAAACAAATTGGCCCCTCGGTACTATGGTCCATTTCCCATTAAGGACATTATAAATCCAGTCTCATACCGGATCAAACTACCAGACTCCTGGAAGAAAATTCACCCAGTTTTTCACACATCCTTATTAAAACCCTACATCCAATCCTCCCGGAAATCCTGCAGACGCCCTCCTCTGCTGGTCGACAACCAACTGGAATATGAAGTGTCCCGAATATGCGACTCCAGGTATAAACGGGGTCAGCTTCAATACCTGGTTGAATTGAAGGGATATCCTCCTAGTGAAAGAACCTGGGAACCACTTTCTAATCTCAAGACCCCTCGACTGCTCAGAAAATTTCACCTCATACACCCGGGCAAACCTGGAGGAACGGGTCTTCGGAGGAGGCATGCTGTCATGACCTACAGAACGCGCCCCTTTTGGACATCCTGGTCCTTGTCTCAAGGGGGCTTACACTCCCTGGTACTCCCAACATGGCCGGCCAGCGTGAAACACCTTCCTCGCTCTACACGTTGGACGTAGTGTTTTCTATTAATAGACCACGCCACCCGCGGCTCCGCGCGTCTCAATGCTATTGCGAAGTAGCAACCAGACGTGTGCTCCGTAGCTCGCGTATTGTTTCCCTGATTCTGTCCCTACTAACTCCATTCCTAGTCCCTCTCCTTTCTTTCTTACTTCCTGGACTCGTGTGCTGTGTAGTGCACTTTCTTAATTTCCCGGATTCCTGGATCGTTGCATCCCGGTACTTTGAACGCACGCTGGAGTCGGAAGAGACTCGTGCAGCCTTATTCAAGACCCGATCCGTCCGCAAGAAGGCATCGACCAAGAAATCCAGCAAAGATTGGACTCAGGTGAGAAGGGGGGAACTCCTTGACATTTATATTCCATCCCCTCGTGTGTGTTCTCTCACACACTTTCTGCTTCATGTTTCATGTCTGTCTGTCTTGTCAGCGCCCTGACACCTCTGGGCGAGTGGAGCAATATAATTCTGTTCAGACAGACAGACAGACAGACAGATAGACAGACAGACAGACAGACAGACAGACATTCAGACAGACAGACAGACAGACAGACAGACAGACAGATAGATAGATAGATAGATAGATAGATAGATAGATAGATAGATAGATAGATAGATAGATAGATAGATAGATAGATAGATAGATAGATAGAAAGACTTCAATCAGACTTAAGCTCAACACAACCAAAACAGGGATCATGATCTGCAGTGTTCCTATCCACTGTCCATGTCAACTGTGGTGAATATTGGAATCACAATGAACAGTGATCTTACACTAGAACCACAGGTTAAATACAATATAAGGAGCTGCTTCTTCCAACTACATTCTACAAGTTGTATCATGCTGTACTTGAAAATATAAGAACACATCATCCCAGTGCTTCACACTCTACACTGGCTTCTCGGTCAACAAGAACAGCATGGCATGGGGCAATTTGTATAGCACGAATCCCCTAAACGCATGTCCCTAATGCAGAGTCTCCCTTGACATAGCAACTTTGGTCACATGTTTTTTAGATACCATTATATCATCTGCTTACGGTGAGAGCAGCGCATCCCTCATAATCTTTGTACTCTGCATTTAGGCGATATATAGATGCCTGACCAGTTTGAACAAACTTCATAACTACATATGTTACCGGTGCTTCATCCACACGTTGGCGTAGACAAAGCTAAACTGAGGGTAAGCCTCGATCTTACACTATATCACTTTGATAAGATCCACGTAGGCATCAAGCAGCATGGTCCCTAATATCATACGAACGCTGATGCCTTTCCCTCTATTTTAGAGACTAGTCTGCATGTACAGACGCTGCCTGTGCATCACTAATGGATAGAGAAGTAGTGAAGGTCTCGACCAGGGAGCAGTTTCTAAGCATCAATTTGGTGAGTAAAACATCTACTTAAATCATTTGTGGGTCACCCTGCACAGGGTTGTAGGCTGGTGTGCATGTATCTATAGAATTGTAGGGAAAGTTTGACTGAGCCTCTCTCCTACTCCTCTGTTCCTCTCTCTGTAACCACTTACCGACAGGCTGAAATCAGATTGAGACAGATGATAACTGGCAATCTTAACACGTGCAATCCATGTTTGTTCTCATTAGCCGATGGCCACAAGTGCATCTATATGCACTCCCATAATAAGGTGAGGCTCTTTCTTTTTATTAATAGTTAAGGCATCTAATACAAGCATAGAGGGCAAGCGGCGAAGCAAGCATTTCAGCTTCTAGCCGGATAATGTGCTCTGAATGAGGCTTACATTTACAAGTTTTGTTTTCTGCTTTCATTTCTGCAGGCTTCACCCTGTACCGACCGTTTACGTTGGTCTTTGGTCCTCGTTTAGGGATGTTGAGGCCCCGTTCTATAGATATGCCCACCACTTGGAGTTCCTCCAGGTTTTAAAAGGTATTCAGAATTCTGGGGTTTTTCACCTCATGCCATTTAAGTGATGGGGAAGTTAGGTTTTGAAGAAGGTTGAGTATAGGTGCACACCTCTGGTTCAATAAAGAATGTTAGGTAATTTGAAATTATATTCATATAATTTTAGGTGCTGGGGAGGAACTGGAGTCATGGCACAAAACCCTGACACATAAAACGAAAAAAAGAAAAGGATTCAACCTAGGAATCCTCCCGTCCCCTGCACACTTTTGAATGTTTGGATCAAGTCCAATACTGTTATTTTTATACATCAACAGAAGGTTTAAGGAGTAATACGTCATAAAAAGAAATGTCAATAGACAAAATTATACAAAAACATTTTTTATATCACAAATAATGTGATTCAATTCTTTCGAAATGAAATTTACAACATAAAGAAGCACAAATGGTATCAAAAGATCACATCAAGTTTGGAGGGAAAAATGAAAAGCGAAAAAGGATTTTTTCTGAAGAAAGAGATGTGTACAAATGGAGTCCAATTCACTTGGTGACGCGTTTCTAGGATACTTTCCTCTTCTTCATATGGCCCAAATTGGATTATTAACACAAAGATAAAACATTCATTCAGTTGCTTGTAAAGAACAAAAACTATTATTCAATTTCAGTGAATTATACAGTTACATAATGTACATATGTAATTCTCCATGGCTTTTGATAATACTGAATCTCCTCGTTAACCGAAATTCAAAATTACATAACTTGTTCTTATATAGTGATTAGGTTAGTATAATGTTGTTCATGAAAACATGAACCTTGGCTGGGTACTCATCATTCTGTGGGACTGGCAACAGAGTCATTCAATTGCTGTTTTCAGGGTCACCAGTTGTGAGTAACCGTGGGTTGTGATAGAAGCATGAATATTGAATAGAATAAGAAATAATAAAAAAGAAATGTAAAGAAGAAATATATAATTAACAGTGTATATTGCTGGTTCCAATCTCAAGCAAACAAAGTGTTAAGAGGGGATGACTATTGTCGATATTCAGAAAGCCACGCACAACGCGCTATGTCTGAAAATAAATGAAAAGAATGGCGAAAAAGGGTCTGTATAAAATGAAAAACTAATTAGCAAATCTATTAACTGGAAACTAAATATAGACGTACCAAAAAATGAAGCGTGATGAAATAAAGATTAGCGGTGGAAGGGTCCGGTATAACTCAATATCATGCCAGCGAATGGTGGCAGCATTCAGAAGTTCAACCTATGTATATGGGTTAGGAAATGGATCAAGTGGTCAGTGAAAGAAACTGTCACAGACAGTTCTGGTAAATAAATAAGAAGTTGCTATAACAAGTACCTCAATGGTGCGTCTAGCTCAGTAGACAGGTGGAGGAATATCAATTCAGCAGTATTGCTGTAGAGACAACAAGTCCAGGTCACAGTGAGCGCGGCAACAAGCATGCAAAGGCGCCTGCAAAGTAAGGGAATGTGGTTTAAAAAGTGAAATATCCTAGAGACGGATACGTGTCTAGCATGAGTGAAAATGTGGAGACGCTTACTTAGAGTGCAGGAAAGAACGATCTGTACGGGATCTATTTTCGGAGCTGAATCGGATTCACGGTTGCGCGTCCTTCCATAGCAGCCATGGAAACGCCATGCGCCATGGAGGATCATGGGTAGTGTCAGTAAAGAAAGGACTAGGATTACTGTAAAGTCAGTAAAGAAAGGACTAAGATTACTAGATAAAAGTACGGCCATTTTAAAATGGTCAAAGAAGAATGGAGCTATACTCACTGAAGAGTAATAAGGCGGAAAGCTAGCAAAGATAAATTACTGTGTAGACCAGATGGTCATAAAAGGAAGTCAAAATGAAAGAAGAAATGGTCATCCAAAATGTTAAGAAAGTAATATAAAGCTGGTAAAAATGATAAAAATGATAAAAATATGTCCCCTCCCGCAAGTAGAGGCGGTGGGGGAGATAGGAAAATGATAGGTCTAATAGTGTTGTCAAGCCGTCAGAACGGTGAGTAGTCAAGCCAATCATAAAATCAAAATTGAGGCTGATTCAAAGTTCAATTTAGATAAGTTAGAGCACAATACATCTGTCGTAAAATCTCCCCCGTCTCACCTGTGATCGGGATCTCCCTTGTTCGGCCGCAGGACTCTTCCTGTGGATGGTTCAGGTCTTGAATAGGCTCGTCCGAGCCTCGTCAGGTTGCAGGACGTGTTCAGAGTTCCGGGAAGTTCGTGGTTCCAGGGTATCCTGGATTAGCGAAGAACGAGTAAGTAGGGGGGGAAATCCGGGAACAGGATAAAGGCAAGGAAGGAAGCAAGAGGATCAAGGAAATCAATGTAAAGAGTAAGCACATGTCGGGTCACTACCGAAGATAGCGTTGAGACGCGCGGACCCGCAGGGGCGTGACCAATTTATAGTACGTGCCACGACGTGAAAGCTAGTGCGTAACACAGAGCTTGGTACGGCCATGTTGGGAGGAAGAAGGAGTACAAGCCCTTTGTGACAATGACCATGAGGTCCAGAAGGGGCAATTTCGCCGGGTCATGACAGCATGCCCCCTCCGAAGACTGGTTCCTCCAGGCTTGCCTGGGTGAATAAGATGGAATCTTCTGAGCAAACAAGGGGTCTTTAAATTAGAAACTGGTTCCCATGTTCTCTCGCTAGGGGGGTAGCCTTTCCACTCGACCAGATATTGTAGTCGACCCCTCCTATAGCTGGAATCACATATCCTGGACACCTCATATTCCAACTGGTCGTCCACAACCACAGGTGTGGGTTTGAAGGGTTTTCGAGTAGAACTAACAAGGGAATATGGAAGACTGGATGTAGCTTAAGTCGGAAGGAGACAGGATTGATGACCTCCTTTATAGAAAATGGACCATAATAGCGAGGAGCTAATTTGTTTGGTCGTAGATGTCGAGGTAACATTTTCGAGGCTAACCAGACTTGATCGCCAACTGAATAGGAAGGTGATGGTTTTCTCTTAGAGTCCGCATATCTTTTGGTTCGAGTCTGGGCCTGTTCTAACTGATCCTTTGCCTCTCTTTGTAATTCGATCAGCGTCTGAATCCAAGAGTCAAGGGTAGGTACCGGAGTAGATTCGGGAAGAACTGATGGTAAAACAGACGGGTGATAACCTTGACTGCAATAGAAAGGGCTGATCTTGAGAGCTGAATGATCTGAGTTATTGTAGGAGAATTCGGTTAAGGGTATAAGGAGAGCCCAATCGTCTTGAACCTTGGTGGCAAAAAAACAAAGATATTGTTCCAGGGTTTGATTTACTCGTTCCGTTGCCCCATTGGTTTGTGGATGATAACCTGAAGAAAGGGCACGTTGGATTCCTAGAACACGACAAAGATGTTTCCAGACTTGTGAAATATACTGAGGTCCCGATCCGAAATAATCTTGGAAGGAAGGCCATGAAGACGAAAAATATGTTCCAGTAAAATTCCAGCAAGTTCCGAGGAAGATGGTAGTTTATACAATGGTGTAAAATGAGCTAGATGAGTGAACAAGTCAATGGTTACCATAATGGTTGTATATCCTCGGGAAGGTGGTAATTCAACAATAAAGTCAGTGGCAATAACTTCCCAGGGTCGGGTTGGCAACGTAGGTTGTAGAAGCAGACCCGCCGGCCTCTGATTATCATACTTGTTCTGACTACAAATAGCACATGTCTTGATGTATTGAACTACACTGGACTTCATCCCTGGCCACCAGACTGTCTTTGTATAAGACGGAAGGTGTTGGTTACTCCTCGATGGCCGGAGTGAAGAGTATCATGGCATAGATTCATTACCTTCTGTTGAAGTTCTTTTGTCGGAATGACCACTGAATTGTTCTTGAATAAATATACTTTCTTGATTGTCAGACGCCAGGGATTTTTCTTCGATATGTCTTTCCAGAGTTCAGATAATTGAGTCTGTGCTCTGATTTCTTCCAGGAGATTGATCGCTTGAGCTACAAAAATTGTGGGTGGAAACATTTTTGGATCTATCTTATCCTCCAAGGGAACATAGTCGGGACGCCGAGAAAGGGCATCAGCAATCAAGTTTTGCGATCCAGGAACATGTGAAATTTGAAATTGATATTGAGCAAAAAAGTAGGCCCATCGAGCTTGTCTACTGTTCCTGCACTCCATGGATTGTAGGACCTGAAGATTTCGGTGATCAGTACGGACTTGAACTGGATATTTAGCACCCAGGAGTAAATGTCTCCATTCAGTGAAGGCATGACGAATAGCCAATAACTCCTTCTCCAGAACTGAGTAGTGAGTCTCGCTGGTGGTCAGGGTCCGTGAGAGATAAGCAATGGGATGTTCCAACTTATCATCGGATTCTTGTTTTAAAACTGCTCCCATGGCGTAATTGGAGGCATCAGTTTCCACTAGAAAAGGACGATTTATGTCAGGTTGGGCCAGGATGGGGGCCTGGGTGAATTCTTCTTTCAAGCGTTGGAATGCCTTGTCTTGTGGTATAGACCAGTTAAATGGAACGTCTTTCTTCAGGAGATTAACAATGGGTTGAACAATCTCGGAAAAGGTGGTAATACATTTCCGATAGAAATTGGCAAGCCCCAGGAAGGATTGTATTTGCTTAACAGATGTTGGGGCGGGCCAAGCCAGTATCGCCTTCACCTTTGAAGGGTCCATACTAATTCCTTCTGAACTGAGGACAAATCCCAGATAGTGAACTGATGTGACATGAAACAAACATTTTTCTGGTTTGGCTAAGAGTTGATTTTCACTGAGACGTTGAAGTACTGCTTTTACATGTTCTTCATGTTTCAAGGAGTCCTTGGAGAAGATCAATATGTCATGCAAGTAAACGGTAACATTGAGAAATAACATGTCAGAGAACACCCTATCCATAAAACGCTGGAAGACTGCGGGAGCATTGGTCAGACCAAAGGGCATGACTAGGTATTCAAAGTGACCAAAGGGTGTTCTAAAGGCTGTCTTCCATTCGTCTCCTTACCGGATACGGAGCAAATGGTAAGCACCTCGGAGATCCAGTTTCGTGAATATCACTGCACCTCTCATAGCTTCAAGGATATCCGAGATCAGGGGTAGAGGGTATTTGTCTTTCAGGGTGTCTTGATTTAGGCCCCGATAGTCCAGGCAAGGTCTGAGCTCTTTAGTATCCTTTTTCGGAACAAAGAACAATGAAGCACCAGCTGGTGATTTTGAAGGTTTTATGGTGCCGTTCTCAAGATTAGTGTCTAGGTATTCCCAGAGGGCTCTCTTTTCGGGTTCTGAAAGGATAAACATCCTGCCAAAGGGAATCACTGCTGAGGGTTCAGTATCTATGGCACAGTCTTCGGGTCTATGTGGAGGTAAGGCTTGAACAATGGCAGTAGAGAATACATCAGAATACCCTTGATAGATCTCTGGAACTTGTACAATATTGGAAACCATGAGTGGTGTCTCTGGACACCTTGGTAGACTTATAGGAGCTGTGACTGAGGTATCCAGGTTTAGACAATGGTTCATACAGAACTCCGAGCCAAGGAATAAGGATCCGGCCGTCCAGTTAATATATGGATTGTGCCTTTGTAACCAGGGCATGCCCAGAACCAAGGGGTAATGGGCTGATTTTATAATGTCAAACACAATCCTTTCTTGATGATGATTTATGGAAAGATGGGTCTCCCTTGTTTGCAGACTTATGGGTCCTGAGGAAAGAGGTCTTCCGTCAATTGCTTCCACTGGCCGCGAAAAACTTGTTGCTTCATATGGAATGTTATGACTTCTTACCCAATCTTGATCAATGAAGACTCCCATTGCTCCGCAATCCACCAAGGCCAGTATGGGGTAGACCTTGTCCTTGGATGGCGATAAAAAGGCCTGTAATATCACCAATTTGTTTTGTCCAGGAGAGTTCAAGGATGGAATTGATGTGGAGCAAACATCGCTCTCCCGAAATCTTGCGCCATTTAGGATCGGGAGCTGGCGTTTCCCGAGCGTCGGGGAGGAGCCAGAGGACACTCTTTAACTAGATGTTTATCTGAGGCACAATACATACATAAGCCTGTGTGTATCCTTCTTAACCTTTCCTGCGGGGAAATTGGTCCACGAAAGGCTCCGAGTTGCATGGGTTCAGAATCAGTGCTCAGATTCTTGGCAGATTCGGTCCTTGTAGTATTCTCTGGGGAGTTTCTTTGAATTGAGACTTTATTCTTTTTCTTTTAGGCCTTTCTTTCTTGGATTCTGAGGTCTATTTGCATAGACAAGTCCAGGAGGGCCTGGAATGAACTAGGACATGCCACTCTGGCTAATTCGTCCTTAATCTCTTCATTTAGTCCTCTGCGAAATAAGGTAAAACTGGCTTCCAGGGGCCAGTCCGCCTCTTTGGCTAGCTGTTTGAATCTGGTAACATAGGTCAACATATCTTGAGATCCTTGTTGGAAGTCGAGTAACTTCTCTTGAGCACCGTGTACCAGCTCTGGACGTTCGAACATGGTCTTGAGTTCCGCGATGAAGCCTTCATAATCATCCAGGAGAGCATCCCCTGAATTGAGTAAAGGAGTGGCCCAAGTAAGGGCATTACCGGAAAGATGCGATATTATGAAGCCCACCTTAGCCCTAGGAGTTGAGAAATAGTAGGGCTTGAAGGTAAAATGTACCAAACAAGAATCCAGGAATCCACGTAAGGTCTTTGTTGAACCGTCGTATTTATCAACCACTCCTCCCAATAGTACGCTGTCCTTGTTCGCGGAGTCACATGACAAGACAAGCTGTCTTAGCGCCGCATTCTCGGCTTTTAAATTCTGTATCTCTGTAGAAAGTTCTTGCATTCCGCACATCAGGTCCTGAATAGCATTCTCCATGGTAGAATACGTACTGATCGTTTGGCGTCTCAAACTGTCGTAAATCTCCCCCCGTCTCACCTGTGATCGGGATCTCCCTTGTTCGGCCACAGGACTCTTCCTGTTGATGGTTCGGGTCTTGAATAGGCTCGCCCGATCCTCGTCAGGTTGCAGGACGCATTCAGAGTTCCGGGAAGTTCGTGGTTCCAGGGTATCCAGGATTAGCAAAGAACGAGTAAGTAGGGGGAGGAATCCGGGATCAGGATAAAGGCAAAGAAGGAAGCAAGAGGATCAAGGAAATAAATGTAAAGAGTAAGCACATGTCGGGTCACTACCGAAGATAGCGTTGAGACGTGCGGACCCGCGGGGGCGTGACCAATTTATAGTACGTGCCACGACGTGAAAGCTAGTGCGTAACACAGAGCTTGGTACGGCCATGTTGGGAGGAAGAAGGAGTACAAGCCCTTCGTGACAATGACCATGAGGTCCAGAAGGGGCAATTTCGCCGGGCCATGACAACATCATACTATGTACCTAATTTCCGCAACATATGTAAACTTTCTTGGACATAGTCCAGCAGTACTCAGTTAGGTATCTACATAAATTCAGACATACAGTTTGTCAATGGAAAACAGTAAAAAATACTATATAACCCAATTACATAGTAACTTATAGACATAACTAGACACATTTGGTTCTAATTCCCAATATTACAGGTCTGTCACTAGTGTTGTATTGCTTCTAGATCACAGGAAGCAATTTAAGGTAAAGTCCTCGTTCAAACCCCAAGGCTGCAAGGAGCCAATTTTATTGATCCAGTATGCCTCTCTTTGTAATAGGAGGGACTGGTAATCACCTCCTCTTGTGGGTCGTTTGACGACTTCAAGTACCTGAAATTTTAATTGTGCAATAGAGTGCTTTTGTGAATTGAAGTAGCGAGCCACTGGTGAGTACTGGTTATTGGATCTGATATTCGACTTATGTTCTGTCAATCTCAGTTTAATCGGTCGTGTAGTCTGGCCTACATAGACTTTTCCACAAGGGCATTTTAATAGGTAGATCACTCCAGATGAAAGACAGGTGGAGTAATGTCTAAGCTTGATCTTTTGTCCATTTCTCGGATGAGTCACTACATCACCTTTAATCACGTTGTTGCAGTGTGGGCATCCCAGGCAGGGGAAGGTTCCCAACCTTTTAGTAGTTAAGAATTGTTGATTATCCTTGTGGATTTTTTCTGCTTTCACAAGCTTATCTCTGATGATCTTTCCTCTTTTAAAACATATCTTCGGTGGAGTAGGAAATAGTTTTTGCAAAGTTTGATCGTTGTGTAATATGTTGCAATGTTTTTTATACATCTTGAGATCTGAAAGCTTTGCTTGGAGAATTTGGATATAAACAACAGTGGAATGTCTTTCGCATTTGATTTAGTTCTTAGTAGGTCAGTACGTGTGATTTCTGCGGTTATGTTTTTGGCTTCTTCTAGGATCTCTGGGGGATATCCTCTATTTTGAAATTTGCTGACAAGGTTTGTACATTCTTTGTCCAGGTCTTCTGGATCCGAGATTATTCTTTTAAGTCTCAAGATTTGACTATATGGTAGGCTTTGAAGCATAGCTCTTGGATGAAAGCTTGAATAGTGCAACAAATTATTGGCATCAGTTGGCTTATGGTAGATAGTTGTAGCAATCTTATTGTTAAGGATGTTCAAATTTACGTCCAGAAAGTGTAAGTAAGGGTTACCAATTACAATGGTAAACTTGATTCTTGGATGCACAAGGTTGATGTATTCAAAAAACCTTTTTAGTTCTTCCTGTGTGCCACACCAGATACAAAAAATATCGTCAATAAACCTCTTCCATGTTACGATGTAAGGTGACCAGATTGGGTGTTCCAGTACGTGTTGACTTTCAAACTGAAACATGAAAGTATTCGCATAGACGGGTGCCATCGATGAGCCCATCGATGTACCTGAGGTCTGTAAAAAAAATTTGCCCTGGAATCTGAAGTAACTGTTGTAGAGGATCAAGCCAAATAGTTCTAAGATAAATTGTGGATTCCCTTTGATCTCAGGATTGTTGAGGAGTAATCATTCAACAGACTCCATACCCTCACCATGGGGGATTGAAGGATATAGGCTGCATACATCTAGACTGAAGAGTATACAGTCGGAACTGATGACTGAAAAATCTTTAAAACCGTTCAGGAAATCTGTTGTGTCCTTTAAATAGGTGAACGTAGCTTGTATAACTGGTTGTAGTAGTTTGTCAATGTAGATAGCCAGAGGATCAAACACGCTCTCGGTACCAGCTACGATGGGTCTAAGTGGCGGATTCAGTTTGTCCTTATGAATCTTAGGGAGCCCGTAAAAGACTAGTGTAATCGGATGAGAGTTAATGAGGAATTAATATGTTTTGTCATTAATCCATTCATTCTCCTTTGCTTTCAATAAAGTCTTATTAATTAGTATTCTGATTTCTGGTAGTGGATCCCTATCAAGTATTGCATAGGTGTCAGTGTCACTGAGAAGTTCAGGGCATCTTTTTAGATAGGATGGTGTATCCATAATCACAATTGCCCCGCCCTTGTCAGCCGGTTTGATGGTGATCTCTTCGCTCTTGGCAAGCTCGTCTATTAAATCTAGTTGACGATTCTTAATGTTGATGGGTGTTTTCCTCTTGAAATTTATTTTGCTTAGGTCCTGAAAAACACTTTTCTCAAATAAATTCAGAATAGAATTTTGTATTTGGGGGTCAAACGTGCTCTTAGGCCGTATCTCTAGCATGGTGTCTTCAGTTGGTCTTGGATCCATTTCGGGTTGGCCGTCAAAGAAAATTTTTAATCGTAGTTTCCTCAAAAACCTGTGAACACAGATATTTTCTTGGAACAATGAGGTATTGCACGTGGGCACAAAAGATAATCCTTTATTCAGTATCTTAAGTTTCTCTGTTGTGAGAATCTTGCTGGAGATGTTGACTACCAGATTATTTCCCTTTATTTGTTCCTCTTTTTTGTTTGTAACTTTCTTCCCTCTCCTGGTCTTTCTCTTGTACCTAAACAAAAAACCTCCAGAGGTGTTGGATTCAGTTTCTTTATTAGCTGGAGATGTAGGTGCTCTTGGTCTGGTGGTGTCCTCAGGTAATTTGCATCCACTGGTCTGATCTGCGGAGGGTCTTTGTATTGGTTCACCTACGCTACTGTTGCTTCTGTTGCCAGAGTTTGTTGAGCCTGTGTTTTGTTGCTTACTACGGTTAAAGTTCCTTTGCCGGTAATATTCCTGGCAGTTGTATACTATGTCGTTAAGATAGTCGAAAGTGTCTCTCTTAAACTTCCGTAGTTTTCTTTGTTCTATATCAGTTTTATAGTTGGCTAGTTTCAAATTAATTTCCTCTAAACTTTCTGAGAGGTCTTTAGCAGATTTAAATTTTGCTATTTGATCTTGAAGGGTTTTGATGTCAAGATTGATAGTTTCAAGAGACTTTGAAAGTTCCTCGATCGTTAAAAGAATTAGGTCCAGAGAACACTTATTCAAAATTTGATCCCACTTCTGTACAAAGGCTTTGTTTTCACTGCACAATGTCGGTCTTAAATAGACTCGTAGGCCTCTAGGGATTTTTTTTTGCTTTATAGTATTCAACTAGTGCACTCGTGCTTAATTTTTGGGAAATCTCCCGTCTAATAAGTTTGTCTAATTTTTGGATAGTTTTTTCAGGATTATCCTCACTTTGCAGTGTTTTTTCTGTATCCTTAATGAGTCCTAAGATACGTGTTGCTTCTTCTGCACTAAAGGCTAACGTGGTGGCATGTTTGTCAGTAAATTCGTTAAGCCTAGAGAAGGACATTCTAGACGGGTGTTATTTGAATTACGTATGTTCGGGGTGCAACCTATGGGTTGTGCCACATTAGGTAACTAGTGAACAAAATAGAAGAAGGTTGAGTATAGGTGCACACCTCTGGTTCAATAAAGAATGTTAGGTAATTTGAAATTATATTCAGATAATTTTAGGTGCTGGGGAGGAACTGGAGTCATGGCACAAAACCCTGACACATAAAACGAAAAAAAGAAAAGGATTCAACCTAGGAATCCTCCCGTCCCCTGCACACTTTTGAATGTTTGGAGCAAGTCCAATACTGTTATTTTATACATCAACAGAAGGTTTAAGGAGTAATACTTCATAAAAAGAAATGTCAATAGACAAAATTATACAAAAACATTTTTTATATCACAAATAATGTGATTCAATTCTTTCGAAATGAAATTTACAACATAAAGAAGCACAAATGGTATCAAAAGATCACATCAAGTTTGGAGAGAAAAAATGAAAAGCGAAAAAGGATTTTTTCTGAAGAAAGAGATCTATACATATGGAGTCCAATTCACTTGGCGACGCGTTTCGAGGATACTTTCCTCTTCTTCATATGGCCCAAATTGGATTCTTAACACAAAGAGAAAACATTCATTCAGTTGCTTGTAAAGAACAAAAACTATTATTCAATTTCAGTGAATTATACAGTTACATAATGTACATATGTAATTCTCCATGGCTTTTGATAATACTGAATCTCCTCGTTAACCGAAATTCAAAATTACATAACTTGTTCTTATATAGTGATTAGGTTAGTAAAATGTTGTTCACGAAAACATGAACATTGGCTGGGTACTCATCATTCTGTGGGACTGGCAACAGAGTCATTCAATTGCTGTTTTCAGGGTCACCGGTTGTAAGTAACCGTGGGTTGTGATAGAAGCATGAATATTGAATAGAGTAAGAAATGATAAAAAAGAAATGTAAAGAAGAAATATATAATTAACAGTGTATATTACTGGTTCCAATCTCAAGCAAACAAAGTGTTAAGAGGGGATGACTATTGTCGATATTCAGAAAGCCGCGCACAATGCGCTATGTCTGAAAATAAATGAAAAGAAGGGGGAAAGAGAGTATGTATAAAAAGAAAAACTAATTAGCAAATCTATTAACTGGAAACTAAATATAGACGTACCAAAAAATGAAGAGTGATGAAATAAAGATGAGCGGTGAAAGGGTCACGGTATAACTCAATATCATGCCAGCGAATGGTGGCAGCATTCAGAAGTCAAACCTATGTATATGGGTTAGGAAATGGATCAAGAGGTCAGTGAATGAAACTGGCACAGACAGTTCTGGTAAATAAATAAGAAGTTGCTATAACAAGTACCTCAATGGTGCGTCTAGCTCAGTAGACAGGTGGAGGAATATCAATTCAGCAGTATTGCTGTAGAGACGACAAGTCCAGGTGACAATGAGCGTGGCAACAAGCGTGCAAAGGCGCCTGCAAAGTAAGGGAATGTGGTTTAAAAAGTGAAATATCCTAGAGACGGATACGTGTCTAGAATGAGTGAAAATGTGGAGACGCTTACCTAGAGTGCAGCAAAGAACGATCTGTACGGGATCTATTTTCGGAGCTGAATCGGATTCACGGTTGCGCGTCCTTCCATAACAGCCATGGAAACGCCATGCGCCATGGAGGATCATGGGTAGTGTCAGTAAAGAAAGGACTAGGATTACTGTAAAGTCAGTAAAGAAAGGACTAAGATTACTAGATAAAAGTACGGCCATTTTAAAATGGTCAAAGAAGAATGGAGCTATACTCACTGAAGAGTAATAAGGCGGAAAGCTAGCAAAGATAAATTACTGTGTAGACCAGATGGTCATAAAGGGAAGTCAAAATGAAAGAAGAAATGGTCATCCAAAATGTTAAGAAAGTAATATAAAGCTGGTAAAAATGATAAAAATTATAAAAATATGTCCCCTCCCGTAAGTAGAGGCGGTGGGGGAGATAGGAAAATGATAGGTCTAATAGTGTTGTCAAGCCGTCAGAACGGTGAGTAGTCAAGCCAATCATAAATCAAAATTGTGGCTGATTCAAAGTTCAATTTAGATAAGTTAGAGCACAATACATCATACTATGTACCTAATTTCCGCAACATATGTAACCTTTCTTGGACATAGTCCAGAAGTACTCAGTTAGGTATCTATATAAATTCAGACATACAGTTTGTCAATGTGAAACAGTAAAAAATACTATATAACCCAATTACATAGTAACTTATAGACATAACTAGACACATTTGGTTCTAATTCCCAATATTACAGTTCTATCACTAGTGTTGTATTGCTTCTAGATCACAGGAAGCAATTTAAGGTAAAGTCCTAGTTCAAACCCCAAGGCTGCAAGGAGCCAATTTTATCGATCCAGTATGCCTCTCTTTGTAATAGGAGGGACTGGTAATCACCTCCTCTTGTGGGTCGTTTGACGACTTCAAGTACCTGAAATTTTAATTGTGCAATAGAGTGCTTATGTGAATTGAAGTGGCGAGCCACTGGTGAGTACTGGGTTTTGCATCTGATATTCGACTTGTGTTCTGTCAATCTCAGTTTGATCGGTCGTGTAGTCTGGCCTACATAGACTTTTCCACAAGGGCATTTTAATAGATAGATCACTCCAGATGAAAGACAGGTGGAGTAATGTATAAGCTTGCTCTTTTGTCCATTTCTCGGATGAGTCACTACATCACCTTTAATCACGTTGTTGCAGTGTGTGCATCCCAAGCAGGGGAAGGTTACCAACCTTTTAGTAGTTAAGAATTGTTGATTATCCTTGGGGATTTTTTCTGCTTTCACAAGCTTATCTCTGATGTTCTTTCCTCTTTTAAAACACATCATCGGTGGAGTAGGAAATAGTTTTTGCAAAGTTTGATCGTTGTGTAATATGTTCCAATGGTTTTTATACATCTTGAGATCTGAAAGCTTTGCCTGGAGAATTTGGATATAAACAACAGTGGAATGTCTTTCGCATTTGATTTAGTTCTTAGTAGGTCAGTACGTGTGATTTCTGCGGTTCTGTTTTTGGCTTCTTCTAGGATCTCTGGGGGATATCCTCTATTTTGAAATTTGCTGACAAGGTTTGTACATTCTTTGTCCAGGGCTTCTGGATCCGAGATAATTCTTTTAAGTCTCAAGATTTGACTATATGGTAGGCTTTGAGGCATAGCTCTTGGATGAAAGCTTGAATAGTGCAACACATTATTGGCATCAGTTGGCTTATGGTAGATAGATGTAGCAATCTTATTGTTAATGATATTCAAATTTACATCCAGAAAGTGTAAGTAAGGGTTACCAATTTCAATGGTAAACTTGATTCTTGGATGCACAAGGTTGATGTATTCAAAAAACCTTTTTAGTTCTTCCTGTGTGCCACACCAGATACAGAAAATATCGTCAATAAACCTCTTCCATGTTACGATGTAAGGTGACCAGATTGAGTGTTCCAGTACGTGTTGACTTTCAAACTGAAACATGAAAGTATTCGCATAGACGGGTGCCATCGATGAGCACATCGATGTACCTGAGGTCTGTAAAAAGTATTTGCCCTGGAATCTGAAGTAACTGTTGTAGAGGATCAAGCCAAGTAGTTCTAAGATAAATTGTGGATTCCCTTTGATCTCAGGATTGTTGAGGAGTAACCATTCAACAGACTCCATTCCCTCATCATGGGGGATTGAAGTATATAGGCTGCATACATCTAGACTAAAGAGTATACAGTCGGAACTGATGACTGAAAAATCTTTAAGACTGTTCAGGAAATCTGTTGTGTCCTTTAAATAGGTGGACGCAGCTTGTATAACTGGTTGTAGTAGTTTGTCAATGTAGATAGCCAGAGGATCAAACACGCTCTCGGTACCAGCTACGATGGGTCTAAGTGGCGGATTCAGTTTGTCCTTATGAATCTTAGGGAGCCCGTAAAAGACTAGTGTAATCGGATGAGAGTTAATGAGGAATTAATATGTTTTGTCATTAATCCATTCATTCTCCTTTGCTTTCAATAAAGTCTTATTAATTAGTTTTCTGATTTCTGGTAGTGGATCCCTATCAAGTAATGCATAGGTGTCAGTGTCACTGAGAAGTTCAGGGCATCTTTTTAGATAGGATGGTGTATCCATAATCACAACTGCCCCGCCCTTGTCAGCCGGTTTGATGGTGATCTCTTCGCTCTTGGCAAGCTCGTCTATTAAATCTAGTTGACGATCCTTAATGTTGATGGGTGTTTTCCTCTTGTCATTTATTTTGCTTAGGTCCTGTAAAACACTTTTCTCAAATAAATTCAGAATAGAATTTTGTATTTGGGGGTCAAACGCGCTCTTAGGCCGTATCTCTAGCATGGTGTCTTCAATTGGTCTTGGATCCATTTCGGATTGGGCGTCAAAGAAAATTTGTAATCGTAGTTTCCTCAATAACCTGTGAACACAGATTTTTTCTTGGAACAATGAGGTATTGCACGTGGGCACAAAAGATAATCCTTTATTCAGTATCTTAAGTTGCTCTGTTGTGAGAATCTTGCTGGAGATGTTGACTACCAGATTATTTCCCTTTATTTGTTCCTCTTTTTTGTTTGTAACTTTTTTCCCTCTCCTGGTCTTTCTCTTGTACCTAAGAAGAACCCTCCAGAGGTGTTGGATTCAGTTTCTTTATTAGCTGGAGATGTAGGTGCTCTTGGTCTGGTGGTGTCCTCAGGTAATTCGCATCCACTGGTCTGATCCGCAGAGGGTCTTTGTATTGGTTCACCTACGCTACTGTCGCTGCTGTTGCCAGAGTTTGTTGAGCCCGTGTTTTGTTGCTTACTACGGTTAAAGTTCCTTTGCCTGTAATATTCCTGGCAGTTGTATACTATGTCGTTAAGATAGTCGAAAGTGTCTCTCTTAAACTTCCATCGTTTTCTTTGTTCTATATTTATTCTATATTGCGAAGTTAGGTCTTGATACAGTTTTTCTCTTCTTTTGAATTAGGTTCCATTTACCACTCGCACCAAAAACAGACGTTCTTTCTGCCCTGAAGAAGGCTAGGCTCTCAGACTAAGACAGAGCCAATGCAGACGAAACTCGAGTATGCCATTTACTAATTGGAAATCAACTCTGGAAGATTTCTGACTAACTTCCAGCCTGAACGATGCTGCTTTGCTCTGCCCAGGAAGCTTTTTAATGTTTAACAGGCAACTCTTGCCACTGATGTATGACAGTTGGATTAACTGCTGCCAGTAGAATGCAGCATTCCACTACCAATTCTGTTTTTCACTAGCTTTTTTACTTGTTTTTACTATTTAAAAGAACAAAAAAATGTTTTACATATACCAATCCTGCACACAATCATCTATGCTTCACCTGGTATTATGGCGTGTACAGGTTAGTTGTTATCTGAGTATCTGAAAAATTGGATGTATGTGTTTGACTGTCAGAGTATGGTTTTGTAACAATGATATGGCAAGTCAAGTTGAATAACTTGAAATATTGCGGCCACATCTGTGATTAATATGCTATGTTTCTTTTCCTTTGACTAACCTATTATGAAATATGAAAATTGAAAAATAAATATGTCTGTAATGAGTTATCGAATGGTCTTGACTGACACTGTAAAGTGGCATAGGAGTTCTCTGTTTTGTGTTGGAGTGCAGTCCTTGTCATATAGGTAGCCACATGTCATTGGAATGCACCCTTACTGGGCTTTCAGAAAAGCCTTGAAAACATGGCTGTTTAGCTAAGGACTGACACTGGGAGACTGTTTGTTTTTTCGTTTCTGTTTGCTTTGTCTACCTGAACTCTTTCCTGCGCTCCTTTATGGAAGTGTAACTGGTTATAACAATGCCTTGAAGGCTCTGGGGTTTGTGTGCATAACAAATGCAAAAATAACAAATTAAATAGAATGCATATAAATCATGAATCTGAGATTTCGATCAGAAGAGGATATCCTGTCCCCGCTCTGAATATTTCAGGAGGCCGAAAATGTATGCCCCCCCCAAAACAGACTGCCATGCTATCTGCAGTGTGAGTGACCCTACTGCCATATTATAAGACTGGCACCTGTCTCACCTAGAGCCCTGCAAGGCATGGGGTCCTACAGCCACATGGGGGCGCTGTGAACACTGCTGCACCACCTATTATCGACATGCCACTACTGTCCTCTGTGCTAGTCCCCTGCATCCTGTTCACACTCTACTCCTTTACCACTTGAAGGTAGTGCCACCCGCCTGTTATAGTGCCTGGTGCCATACGCCTATTATGGTGCCTAATTAAGTGGAGTTTCTATCCATGCCGTGGAAAGTTCTGAACCCTGCAGCACCTCTAGGAGGCGTGGCGCACTATCCAGCTGACAGACTCACCTTAGCGCAGTTCATCCACCTACTACTGCCCTTTATCTGTTTCCAATCCCTGGATACAATTAGCAATGGCTTCTCTCCACGCCGTGTACAGCTCTCTACCCTACTAACACGCTTAAGGACTTGTTCAGCATTCAGGAATGGTGCTAGGATTTGCTAGGTCCTGTGCGGCCAATCACCATTGCCTATGTTATGATGTGTTAGGGGGATTATACTGAAAATGGCTACCATTGCATGGGCTGTAGGTGCTGTGGCGGGTCTGTATCATCAACAACGTGATATCTCAAAAATGACTTGACTGTGAGTGACAGGAGACCTTGATACTCATGGGGAAAATGGACATTTACATCAGAAGAAGTTGCCAGGAGTAAGCCAAGAGTTGTGATATGCAATATTTGAATTATTTATACTCATAATATTACTATTGCTATTGATACTTTAAGTGAGGCTTTTTTAAAATAGCATACAGAGTGAACTGATTCACCTCTGCCAGGTGTCTAATTTTATAAAGTGTAGTGAAATATATTTAAATTGTGCATGATGACTCATTTAAGCTAGGTGGTGAAGCCAGGATTTGAGACCAGTATGCAAGCATGGTACTTAATGACAACATGGGCCTAATTCACAGAAGCATTTGATAATGCCAAACCCCCATTGGAAAATGCTCTGTGAAATCAGGCCCCATGTCTTTCCAGCTCTAGTTGGTAGAAATATATATTGTTTAGCTTTCAAGAATACTATGTTTTATAGAAACGACTTGAAAAGTACATAAATCATAATGAACCACTCTGACAGATATATAAACCCATAGAGAAATATGTTAGGAAAAAGAGTATGATTGTAGCTTTATTTTCTCCGCCTTGAATGGGAGACTGCAAGTACTGGAAAGCACAGCAGTGTGAAGCTACAAAATGGCTTGTGGGTTTGTTGCATATATAGTGAAGAAAATGTGACATTCCAAAACTCAAAAAGCTCAATTTTTCACTTGTGTCACATAAACACATAGGAAAATAAGTGAGCCATGTTAAAGAGGGTGTTTTGTGAGATGTGTAAAGTGTTGTCAAAGAAAGCACAGTTCATGGAAGCTAATTGGAGCTTTATGTGGGATTTAGTAAGAAATATGCTACAGAGTGTGTATCAACTAAAGATTAAAACATATTGTGGTCTTGTTGGAAACGATGGTTATTTCAATGACCCATCACAATCAAATGCTCTACTGAAAACAGAGAGTGTTACGTTTTGAAATATGTGTGATGTTCCCGTGGGACCTGCTGGGCTGAGTCAGCAGGGCTTTGCTGGTGGGACGGAAGGCAGAAGAAGGGTCTCCTGGCAGGAAGCAGCACCTCCAGTCTACACTCTCAATGTAAGCTCTGCAGGGTGCAGCACATGCCTGTGGGGTTCCCAACGGCAAGGGGGCCTGGGTGTCCACACAGACCGCCATGCCTCACACTAGCCTTAGTAGCAGTGCTCCAATCCCAAGCAGTAATCTACTCATACTCTTTCCCGTCCTGCTGCAATTAAGTGGCACCTTCCTACAATCATGTAGGTTCATTTTGGGAACACACTATTAACTGTATTACAGGACCCTTTGCCGCCCATGGTCGAATCCTCACAGATCTTGCAAAAACTGTATATGGCCCTGTCACATTGATTCTGCGAAGTTTGGCGAGGTTTCATCAAAGGGGGGGAAAGTTATAGGGGATCCCAAAATGTGTGTTTTTTCCAATAGACGCAATGGACAAATATTTTTGCTCATGCCCACAGCCCAAACCACTGCACGGATTTTCACCAAATTTACAGCAGCAGCAGTGGCGTGGTCCCGAAAGCCTGCTTTTGAAAATTTGGTGTAAATCTGTCTAGTAGTTTTTCAAAAAATGACCAAAAAGTAGGTATGAAATAAAAGTGGGTTATCTGGGTTCGGTCCGCTGACTTATTTCCCTGTTCCGTCCATGGACGGGCCTCTGATTGGTCCAGAGGGCGGCATGAGGTCCGCAGACATCGGACCCACCCACTGATTGGAGGGTGAAAAGCATGAGGTGCATCAGATTTTTGGACCTGCAGACACCGGCGGCTGTCCCTGGACAGCACTTTATCGGAAAAGTCTGGAAAACACATTTTGGGTTATTAGGTGGTGGAAAAAGGGTCTGGGAAGGGTGGGTGGGGGGCGTTGGAAAAAGATGATATGGGGTTATTTTTTGTAGGTTGAAAAAGGCCATGCAGATGTAGCTGTCCGGGGACACTGCAGTAGTTCTCATACAGTGCCATGAACGGACAGCTTGGGAAAGACATTTGAGGTTATTTGATGGATGAAAGATGGTGTAGAAATGGGAAGGAAGAGGAATTAAGGTAATTTGGAGCTGTTTTTAGAGGAGAAAAAGGGGTTTGGAAATGCAGTTGAATCTGCGGTCAACTTCGGTGATCGCAGACATCTCGATTTCAGGGGGGTCAGGGTGAGTTTCATTACTTGATGGTGTATGGTACATACTTCTTACATAGTTAATTGTATTGTAGCAGTTGAGGCCAGCGGCCAGATTCTGGGGGGCATAGCCAGAGGCCATGGCCCCAAGAATATGTCCACTGGCCACAACCATCACAGTAATAATATGTGTATAGCAATTATAGGTAATGTAGTAGTAGTATGGCCAGAATCACCATAGTAGTAATATGTGTATAGTAATTAAAGTAGTGGGAGTACAAAGTGTTTGTAAAATAGAGGAATGATTTAATTGAACTGTATATGGTACTTATGATTGTAGTACAATTGAGGATAGTGCTTATAGAATATTATTTATTATAATTGCTATGGTTACTTAGTTTTATAGCGTTATGAAGCTGGAATCTCTGGTTTATTTTCTGTGGGGGAAAACAGTACAATTTGTTAAGCAGGATAGTTTAAAAGCTGTAGTTTTATACAATTGTACATATGCATTTTCTTTTAGACCCTCATTAACAGTACATTCTAAGTACTATGTTTGGCACAACATTAGTGTAGGCCACACTGCTGTTGTTTTGACATTAAATAATCATTGGGTCATTGAGAAACGAAATCCATACTGTATTTAAAAAAACGATTACAGTTACGTGAGTGTAAGGGTGATAGTATGTTTGTTTGAAGTATGTTATCATTAAGGGAATGCTTAAAGTAGTTAGATACCTGTTGGCGTTTGCTTACTACATTAGAGGTTAGAAGATGTTTTGTTGTATAAGAATTGAGATGGCATATTTGAAGTGTTTTGGAATGAAGGGTATTTTTTAAGTAGTTAGATACCTGTTGGCGTATTCTAACTAGATTGACTTTCAAAGGTGCTCTTGTAGTGTTATGGATGTAGTTAAATAACTGCTGGCATATTCTAACTGTTAATTGTGCAATGGTTTAGTGACTAAATTTGGATTGAAGGAATATTTAAGTAGCCATTTGTTAAATTTACTGATAACCTATGTTTTGGACTAACTGAGGTATCATTACATTCAAACCAACCACTACTTTTTTGACATATGCCGTGTAGTGCCATGAAGTGGCTGTGGCACCACTGTGGTATACTATACCTACTATTGTAAATGTTTTCTTTCCAAGAGATACATGGCCATGTGTGAAGCTTGCAAGCTTACAGTTATTTCTGGTACCATCTACAATGTACCTTAGAAGCATTAGTATGACATATTGGCTATGTGAGTTTATTTGTATGGTGGAACGATGACCTGTATTGCAAATAGGGCATAATATGCCATGATTTGAATTCTGCAGAAGCTGGTGAAACGGAATAGATTCAGAATTTGGTATGGATACATATACAAATCGTTCATTAGGGGTGTGGTCTTGTGAAACATGGTTGCAGAGAGTGCATATATGTTTCCATGTGTGTGAAATCTGGAAGATTTCATTTATAGGGATGTTTTTGGTTTCCAGTATTTGTAGAAAGTAAATTAGGAATCCCTGCGGATCTTTCTGCGTGTATAAGCAACGAGTTGGTGGTAGATCTCTCTCTTCGGCAGGAGCCTCCCTCTGGAACAGCCTTCCTGCCTCCCTGAAACTTGAGGAGAACCATCTCCAGTTCCGTAAGGACCTCAAAACCTTCCTCTTTGCATCTGCTTTCTCTCCCTCTCTCCCCTGCTGAATTCCTGGCTGAATCTGCACTGGTCAAAACTACCTGCCCACCCTGTCTGATTGGGTGCAAGCACCACCAGTTGCACACCTGCACTGCCTTCCCTGGTAACCCTGCACCTAGGGACTGTTTCTGTCTCCCTACAGTCCCTCTACCAGCACTTATGTCTGCACTTACCCTGCACTTGCCACCATCTGGCTGTTTTTATTATCTTATTTATTCTACTACCCCTTGTACTCCACTTTCCCCTCTCCTTTCCCCCCTCACACTTTTCTCCTTTTCCCTCCTCCCATGCACTTGCGCGATCTGAATGACACCGGGCCTAGTAGGATTGTTGTCTATCGTCCCTTTGTTCCCCCCTTGCCTCGTCGCGCCTTGAAACACTTGTGTATAGGCGCGTTATAAATGCCATATCATATCATATCATATCATATCATATCATATCATATTATGGTACATTTTACAATTCCTGCACAGTTGTCCAATTCTTGCGTTATACCTGAGACACTGTAAGTGTTGTCAGGATTATTTGTGGCATTTCTGTGAAGGACGAGCATTTGCAAACACAACTGCTCTGAGCTGTTTAAGTAAATGTTGTGAATAATTGGTTGCAATTGAAAGAGAAGATTCATTGTCACATTAGCATAACAATTTACTCCAGTTTTGTAGGACCAGAGTGTTCTGTTTGTGGATAGATTGACGGGCCTGCAGATTTTTCTTGAGAAGAGACATTTGTGTCTTTCTTTTCTGATGGACGTGCAGTTGACTTTGTACTAGACAATGTTGTGGTTGGATTGTTTGATGCAAAAGGAGTTATTTGTTGTTTTTTAGCAGTATTGTTGTGGGATCTGCTATAGCTTCTGTTTGTATCACTTGCCTTTTTAAATGTTTCTTTTTTTGAGGTACAAAGTACTTATCTAGAGTGTGTTGGAGTGTTCCTTGTGTCCTGGTTCCTTGCTACTGACGTGCTGTGTTACTGTGCAAGAGTATCTCTTCTCTTTCTATTGGAACCTACTGCTGATAAACCCACCTCAGGACGCAGAGCTTTGCAGAGTGTGTGGGAGTGTTCCTTGTGTTCCCTGTGGAACCGAGCAAGCAAGAAGTTATGGATCCAACCCTTTCAACAGACATTGCGCTACAGCAAACAACAGCTGCCAACTCGGCGAGAGGTGGAGCCCAACTGACACGAGACCAGCGCGTTGTCATTCCGAGTCCACTGCAGCAATAGCTCTGACTGAGGCCCGGCTACCACAACTTAAACAAGTAAGTAAAGTGCAGTGAGTAACGACACCTGTACCGCAACTGGAAGGATCGCCTCGTGTCTCGATAGTAAGACCCTATTCGTTTAAACAACTTGAGTTTCCTCTTCCCATGTAGAACTGGACCTGAGATCTGTTTGTTTCGAACTAGTGGGCTCTGTAACACGATCACATGATTATCCAATTGGGGGCTTTTTGAGTCACAGCTCTGCTGAACTGGAAGTAACGAAAGCACAAAAAAAATTGGATCATTGGCGCTGTGCGGATTGGAGGGGCCACGAGGTGTTAGAGTTCACGGGTACTGGATTTGGTCTTGAGGCACATGATCCCATAAAGGGGCCACTTCAAAAGACGCAAGTCGAGGAACGAATTACGGCTCTTCCCGGTGTGCCCTCTTTGAAAGCTCTAACGTGGCGCTTGGTCACAAAACAACTAAAGAAAATACAGATAAGGCGTGGGGCAAATAATTTACAAACTTGTAATGCATCAGTGAATGGCTCAATATCGGATGAGAGTGAAAACGAGAACCTGACTCCTCACTCTAAATTGATTCCCCTAAACACGACGATGAAAACATCATCACCGGAGACAAGCCCATTACTTGCAGCTCCCTTGGGCGTCAGTGCACCGAGTTCTGTCACAGGAAACCCTAAACCTTGGAAGAAAGCCGATTGGCGAAATTCTTTAATGGTCACTGACCAGTTTCTAAAAAACATGAAGGAAATTAATGCCTCGATGGCAGCTAACCAAAAATCTAAACAGCCGGAAGGGGGCTCAGGAAGGCACCAAGTAGCGGAAACCAGCAGTGCATGCTGGAGTACTGACATCCCACTACCGGATCAGAACGTGCCTGCCAGCCAAAGCCAATCGAATATGCTGCTAAAACGAAGAAACTTGGACCACAGTTCGAAATCGCCTCCAGAAAGCTCTCAGAAAAGAGTCGCTTTAATCCACCGTAAGGACTCGCACACAGAATTAAATGCCAAAGCAAAATCGAAAATAAGACGAAAGCAGAGCTCTACTACGTGTGCAGATTCCTCCAAACAGGGCTTCTCAGACTCATCATTCATAGAAAGAGATTTTCCAAAGATAAGACGAACAACCCCTACCACGAGGAGTCATAACAACGAACTGCCACCAAGTAATCGGGCGGTCTGCCTAGACCTCGTTGAACAAGTAATAAACGAATTACGTCCGAACATAATCTCTGCCTTGACCATCACAGTTGCTCCGCTCCTAAAATTGTACGAGCACTTGAGCGAGCGAATCTTGCAAAGATCAAAACACCTTGTTAGCGCTAAAACGTTCCAAAATAATCAACATGGAAGGTGTGGTTCAGGAACTGAAACAACAGGAAACGTACTGCTCCAAGAAAAACGGAATGCTACACACATTATTGAGCGATCAGCTCAAAAATAATTCAGAGGTTAAACGCCTTCTTGCGGAAGTTGCAAAGGAAGCTTTACTGATCCTGCAAAAACAACAACAACAAAAAGGACCTGCACTAGAGCAAGAGTGTGGCTTGCAGAATCAAAACGGGAGACTCTATCCCAAAGAACATGCAGAAGATTTAACAGATGACTCCACAGGCAGAGTCCACAAGTACTGACCGCGGAGGAATTGACATCAAGTGCCAGAGGCTCATTCGTTGACCAGTCAGGGGAACTTAAGGAACGCATTCAGAAAGATAGCGCGATCCCCGAACTCCAACCGAACACCATAAACTCACTTACTCCCAGTGAAGCTGCAGTAGTGAATGGTAGTGGTGAACTAGCAGCTTTTCCTTCGACCTAGGTGAATGCGATGGGGTCAATTACACCTCCATCTGAAGAATTAAATTCCAGCGAAAAAAGCAATGCTTTGTGGGGCACGAACTTTGCCATTTTTGAGAAACCAAGCCCCGGCGCAATTTAAAATAATGTAGAAAACAAAAAACCGCAAGCAAACCAAAAAAACTAAAAATATAAAAAGTCACAAAAATACATTGACAAAAAACTCTTGCAAGTTCCTACGAAATATACAGGCCCTAAATGTGACAATGCAAGCTGAACCAATAAAAGATTCCACCACCAAAGCTTTGGATACTCAAGCTTCAATGCAAAATCCCTCGAAGAAGATTACATTAGGATGCATGTAGATACCAAAGCCTATAAATGATCAATAAAGTTAGGATGATCGAATGATCAAGCTACTTGCTAACTTGTCCACACATGAGGTGGACACTGAAAAGGATTCAAGGGACTCGGAAGCTGAGGAAGAATATGACACCGATGTCCTCATTGATTCCGAAACTGAATTGCCAAGTGATCAGAACGCTTGAAATCCACTAGAGGTTGAAACTCGCACAAAAAGAACATGCACATTTGTAAGTTCTCCAACCCATAAGAATCAAGAATTGCGGCCGAATGGAAGCAATGGCAACCGATTCATGACAATAGCTGACCGTAGAGACTTCCTCTTGAAGAAAACAGATCAGATCCCTGGCCCGATCAGAGTTCCAGAAGAAAAATTGAGCTTTAGTGGAAGTAAGGTAAATTATAAAACGAAAAATGTTACCCAAGTTGGGGTTAACGAGAATCAGAAAAGGAATCATTCACAACCTGATTCTAAATTGTGGTTCTGACTTTAGCTCTTTAGGGTTTGACACAAAGGAAGTTAGCACTGGCGAATCCCTGTCAAACAAAAGACATAATAAGATCTCACCACCAAATGAAAAGGTTGAACAGAAGAAGAACGAAATATCTTACAGTCAGAAGGGGAGAGGAGAATCGCCAGCTTTCCGCCCTACGCTGCCGCCAAAAATGTTGTCCAAGCTGTAGAAATCCAACAGCACTCAGAGACTCGAGAAAGCCCAATGAAACAAATCAAAATCACTCTGAAGAACTATGTAAAATCTCTAAAAGATCTTGAGAACGACAAGAAACATCCTGAAACTTCTAATAAACTAGGAACATGGAGCTGGTTGGCAGGGTCTATAAATTGTTGCGAGGAGAACTAACGCAAAAATGCCAGGAATGATGTAAGTTTAAGGATTGGTTCATGGACCACCAGAGGTTTCACCCATTTGTTTGGAAGATCTGATGGAGTGCTGGACAAATTAGATGTAATCTGTCTCCAGGAAACCTGGCTTCAAAAATTGCTGTGTGCGCCAGGCTTTGAAATAGTGTTGAATCCAGCAATCAAACAAGCGAAGGGCAGACCAATGGCAGGCTTAATAAGCATGGTGAACAAGACCAAACACCTTAAAATAATAAAATCTGCAAATCCTTCATCATATCTGCAGACAGCCATCATTGAAATAGGAGGAAACACAAAATGAAACAACAGCCTGTTACACATCATCAATATCTATTGGCAGTACTCGGCCTCTGATGAATCGGAGTTCCTTGAGCTGATTTGTGAAACTATTCATCAAATTACAGAAGAGGAACCGGATCCCCGCATCTTTTTGTGTGGAGACCTAAACATGGAATGTCTCCAACTTGACAATGGAACCATTAAAAAAACTAAAAGCAAAAGGAGAGACCCGTAGCAAATAAAAACAGCTTGGGCTGACGAAATGGAGGAGAGAGAGCTAACTCTATTGAATGGTAACACCAGAGGAGACATCAGTCCAAATGCTATATGGTATCAAGGGACAAGCGCCTCCATTTTGGATTATTTTTATGCATCAAATGCCATTGCAGAAAACATGTCAAAACTCATGGTAATACCCATGGATCAGAGCGACCACAATTTGGTCACAATTAAAATTGTCGGATTCAGCTGCGAAGAGAAAGAAACATGGGACGCAAAGATAAATGTGATGCCGGGACGAAAACAAAGTGTGTATCGACGGAGAAAATATTACACTGATATCAAATATGCTCCAGCTGAGTGAAAACCCCAAGCCCTGGGATCAAATAGAATACCCTAGACTATTGGAGAAATATACTGAACATCACGCCAAACTGTGCAAAAAAAGCTTCCGGCATTGCAATGTTTACGACCATCAAACTGTGGCTAGAAAATGAGAGCTAAGAAGATCTAAGAGAGGCTAAGAAGAACAACGATCAGGAACGGCGACTAGAAACGAAAAAAGCAAAACTAGCATACAAATCGTGGCTGTGTTGTCATAAAAACATAATCCTCCAAAGAGATACAGAGGAGATGTTGAAGACCTTAACCATCAAGAATACCAGATCCTTTTGGTCTATCATAAACAACGCGGACAACTCCCAGGGAGCTTTACAGGCATCTGCGGTTACTGAGAGCCAATGGATTGTGCATTATTCAGATCTCTTTAAGAAACAATAACAAGCAACTTACCTGGGCACAAAACATCATAGTCCTTGGAAGTTTGAGATCTGTAAAGATGACATTTTGGCAAACATCAAAAGATTAAGTTCCTCAAGAACCCCAGGCCCTGACGGCTTGACAAACTGGATGCTCAAGCAGAACCCTGAAGAATGGGCAGAGTTTTGTCATAACCTCATTTGTAACATCATAAGAGAAGGGAGGGTGCCAAAATCCTGGAAAAGTGCCCTAATTGTGCCCATCTTTAAAAAAGGACTGAGATCTGACCCAAAAAACTTTAGACCTATAGCCCTACTAGATGTTGTTGGTAAAATCTTTGCAACACAGATACTGAACCCTCTAACAACATGGATCCATGAAGTAGAGGCTATGGACATTCCGCAAATGGGCTTTGTAAAGGGAGTTGGTTGTTCCCTCAATTTGTTCCTAATAAACATGTTGAAAATGGAGGCCATAAAGATAAAAAAAGGATATACTTGGCTTTTGTCGACCTGGCACACGCTTTCAACAGTGTGGACCGGCAACTACTCTGGACCAAAATGGCAGACAGAAAATGCCCACCGAGCCTACATAAAGCAATACAAGAGCTGTACTCGGAAACGGAAATAAAAATCATGTTGTATCATAAGGGATCTTTGTCCTATGCAGCTATCTTGTCTTACAAGTTCTAGAGGGTGAGTGCTGACCAATGGGCCCATCAGCGAATTCCTCTCCTCCTGAACACTTGTTAGCGTGAGGATGGTTACGGCCATCGATTATAGATTATCGATGGATATAGTTATAAGACACCCTTAGACTGAAGGCACGAAGTAACTCTAGGCCTTCGGTAAGATCACGGGCCTTTCGCCATTCCGGCTGAGTAGAATGAGAAGCTCCCTGTGGACAATGATAGAGTAAAAATTTCAAAAATCTGCAGTGGGTCTGAAGGAACCCACCTTTCCAAGCATAACCCTTCTCATTCCCTGCGGATCAGACGAAAACCTTAAAAGCAGGAAGAGGAAGGGGCGGTGATCCCGAAGTTCCAGAGAGGAAACAATGCAATCGGTGAGTGAAGCAATAAAACTCGTTACTTTGGCAAATGTCGTGTAGGCATTAGCGCCAGCAAGGGAAAGGTAACGGAGGACGGCGGGAAAAAGAAAAATAATAAAGTAGCTAGAAGTAGAAGAAGACTGTATATATATATATATAGGGGGTTAATGACTCGAGGATAAGAGAAAACGTAAAGAAAACCGGGGGGCACCCGAGAGAAAACGTAAAGAATACCGGGGGGGCACCTGAGAGAAAACGTAAGGATTGGCCTTGTTCCTGCGCTTTAAAGAGTGGTCAGAAGGAACGAGAACCCATAGCCCACAGTGGGGGGACAATTAGGCTACGATGACATTTAAAGACGTCATTAGGGCGTTTGTTCACATCCCATGACGGGGTATTAATTAGAAGGCAGGTATACGTATGACCAGCTGGTGTCTGTCTAGTCTGTCAATTGTCTGTTGTATGTGTTCTGTTGTATGTCAAATATAAAATAATTGTATTGGTGATTGTTTAAAATGCATCTTGGCTTTACGCGATTCTGTAACTAAGAGGAAATCGCCACTGAATTGATGAGTTTTTAGTAAATTTGGTGGGAAAAGATTGGATTGAATTGGAGCTTGCGTACTTGGTGCTCGCTCATACTATTGAGAGGTCATAGAATTGTATTATCACTGTGGTGACGAAATTAAGAGTGGAGGAAGTTACCCCGCTTGCGCATCTATACAAGCAACTGCCCAAGCATCCAATGAAGTTGAAGAAATATAGCCAGGAATGGGTTAAGTGAACCGCCAATGAGATGTTTATGCCGTGGCCCCAGAACGGGTCACTCTCTAAGGCTGTTTTACAACACATGACCACCTTCCTACATGCCACATATACCGGCAAGAAGCTAGAGAAACGTCTTGCTGTGCTGGAACTGTGGAAAATGTTTGAAGAAACAAAGGTGGAAGAACCACCTGCAAACTGGATATTAAATGTATGTACGGAGGGGGGTGAGACGCCTACCGCGCCACCTGCCCTGACTGAGCCAGTGATGGAAGGGAGTAAGTCAGAGGGTATTTACCCACTAAGAGAACTTAAGGCAGCTACGGGGTACAGCAACCCAGCATATGAATCTCCTACGTACAGTAGTGACGACATCAAAGAAAAGGAGCAGGAAAGTAATGTTGCCTCCATAGTCCTGAGGGACAAGTAGAGACTTAGTGATGAAGGAAAGGATCAGGCACAGAGTAGTGCATCTCTCTCTCGAGAGGGAAATAAGCAGAAAGGAAGTAGCAAGTTAGCATTCGCAAAGGACGAGTGGATGGCAGGTCAGATATTGCTGAAACTTGATGGTAAAGGGAGTGATGACATAAGACTGAGGGAATGGTCTGATGAGATGCAGAGAAAGGAAAAAGAGAAACAAAAGGAAATAAGAGACAAGAGGGTAAGAAAGAAGGATAGGTTAAGGCAGGAACAACTATATCGCGAAGAGCAAGGAATACCGCTCAGTCGCACACAATACGCAGCCTATTAGAAGTACAGGCAGAACATGCGAAAACTAGAGGAAGAAAGGAGAGTGCACGAAAGAAAGGTAAAGAAGCGAGAAGACGAGGAAAGTAGAAGGGCAAAAGAACGTAGAAATGAACGGATGAGGGAAGTAGATAAGGCTAGAGAAGAAGCCAAGAACCGAAAGGAAACAGATGAGGAAGCAGAACACAAGTATAGACAGAGGGCACGTGATTTCGAATATTTGCAACGGGAAGTTAAAAAACCCAATCCTGTTGTAGAATGGGAAGACATAGAAGAATTCTTTCCTGCAAGTGATGCAGTACGAGGTACAAGCGGGACAAATATTGAAGATGACTTCGACACCAGAAGCATCGGGGAAACAATTGATAAAATCTATGATGAGATGGGGCTGGAACTAATTTCCCAAAGGGGAAGAGAGGATGAGCGCTTAGAGAGCACTCAGCTATATGACAATGAGGATGTCACCCAAAGTAGTGGGAGCAGGGGACTGTCCCTAGACAGGCTGGAGATTGGGGAGAACGAAGGAGATGCAAGAAGTTGTGTAAACTGGAAGTATTCAGGACCAAGAATGCTATAGTGTGCTCCACCCCAGGAATGCATTATTCAAACGTGTGCCAAATGATCAGAGCATACTCAGGACGTGTAGCAATGAGGGCTACACCGTTAGAACCAGAGGTTTTCGCATATGGTGTGCGGTTACTTATGGCGGGATTGCCAGGCCTCGCAGACAAACCTATGAGAACCTCTGATGAGTTTCTATTCAGACCAAGAATACCCATGCACGAAGAGGTGGGACAAGTATTGCCCTTAATGATACAATCTGCCGCAGTGCGAGGGAAAGTGGTATTGTTTGAAGGATGCGACGATGAAGGCAGACAATGGTGTGCGATTATCACCATCGAAGAAGGGTATCGAGTGACTGATGTCACCGATGATGATCTGTTTGAAGAACACCTGACCAAGAAGAGACAAGGGTGGAAGTGAGTCTCATATTGTGGGTCAAAATGATCAAACGAAAGGTGCCACAGAGAATGATGTTGGCACTAATACGTCCAGAATATTTTGATGACTACATGGCCCAAGTGCCTGTCGCGGTCTGGACTACAGGGCCTTATGACGTAGGCCTCCTGAAGGGGGATGGTGAAGTGAAAATCAAGCTAAAACCGGGAGCAATTTTACCGCGTGCTCGACAATATCCCATGTCCAGAGAGGCTGATGAAGGGATTGCGAAGACAATTTCCACCATGATGGAGCAGGGCATCCTAGTGACGTCAGAATCACCTTGCAACACAGTGATTTATCCTGTCAAGAAATCAAAAGGAGAGTCTTGGCGTTTAATCCAAGATTTAAGAGCATTAAACAATATTGTTGAAGCCGAATTCCCTATAGTCCCGAACCCCTCTACAATTCTATGCAATATACCCACTCAGGCAAAATATTTCACGGTGATCAATTTGAAAAACGTGTTTTTCTCGATTCCATTGCACCGTGACTCACAAGACCTGACGTCATTCACTTTCAGACAAATGCATCTGAAAAGCACGAGGTTGCCACAGGGGTACTGCGAGTCCCCATCAATCTTCAACAGAGGCCTGCAAATGGAACTAAGCAACATTGCGGTGGACAGTGTTGTTTTGCAGTATGTAGATGACATCCTGATCTGCAGCACCACTGAAGAGCAATGCAGGCTTGACTCTGTGCAGCTATTGACTATACTGGCTGAGAAGGGTTACAAGGTTGATAAGGAGAAGTTGCAGTACTGTCAGCCAGAAGTGTTATACATAGGCCAACTTATCTCTCATGAGGGGAAAAAGGTAACCCCAGAAAGGGCTGAAGCCATCATGAACACGGCCAAGCCGCGCACAATAAAACAGATGCAAAGCTTTTTAGGCCTGTGCAATTACATCAGAGCATGGGTCTTTGACTAAAGCTCATACACCAAGCCCTTGCTTGAGGCCCTAAAAAAGGCCCAGGCAACAAGGGAAGATATCGAATGGACTGAGGCAACGGAAAAGGGGTTAACAGAACTCAAGGGGGCAATTTGTAAGGCCCCAGTCCTTGGGATACCTAATTATTCAGAGGAGTTCTACCTGTTCTCACATTCCAATGGTAATTTTATGACAGGAGTGCTTGCGCAGCGAACCACGCTGGGGTACAAGGCCATAGCATATTACAGCTGGAATCTGGACACAGTCATGAAGGGCCACTTCCCATGTGAACAAAACCTAACTGCTGCATTTGCTACAAAAAAAGCATCATCCATTGTGATGGGGTGCTCCATGATGCTGTATGTTGAGCACTCACTGTTTGCCATACTAGAGAAGCCTAAGGGCACACTGACATCTCAGAGAGCATCCACCTACGAGGTGATTATCTCCAACCCATCGATCAAAATAGTGTGATGTAAAACCTGCAAATCCTGCTACGTTCATAGCAGAGCCAGTCACAGAGGGAGAACCTATACACGACTGCGCAAACTTTGAGGAATTATATGATGAGATCCCCAGGGTAAATGAAAATGCCCTGACAAGAGGAGACATCGTCTTTATTGACGGGTCTTCGAGAATCGACCAAGAAGATGGACAAAGGTATACATACATGCATGACCGTGGTAAAACACCTAGCAAATGGAAAGTTTCGAGTACTCGTTAGAACATGAATACCATCTCATTATTCGGCATAGGCTGCAGAACTATTGGCACTGATACTCGCCATTGAGAATCATGCAGACCAGGAAGTAATGGTGTACAGTTACTCCGTCTATGTGACGTCCACCGTACATGCAGGTCTGGCGCGCTGGAAAAGGTGGGGCTACCTTTGAGCAGACGGCACGCCAGTGCAACATGCAGCCCTATTGGACATGCTGATAAAAGCACTACAGCTCCCAGTGGGCATAGCGGTCATGAAATACGCCGCTCATACCAAGGGGACGGATTTCGCGTCACGTGGAAACCATGAAGCGGACACGGAAGCCAAACGTATGGCATCCAAGTATGAAACAATCATGGACGTGGAAGTGGCACGTACCCATGAGCGGATGATGGTAGCGCGAGCCACACCAGAAGCCTATAGCAATATGGGGCATACTCAGCTAATGGAGCTCCAGGGGGAGGCACCTCAAGAGGAGAAAAATCTGTGGAAACATCGAGGGTGTTCTTTAGACCCCTCTGACGGGTTATGGAGGCAAGACAGCACTGGTAAACCAGTAATGCCTGTCACCCTCCTAAAGGTAGCTCTAGAACAACTTCACTACCCCATCCACATGTCAAAAGAAAACCTAGCTGCAACACTCGCGGAAGACTGGTTCACACCGAATTTAGCGGAGCAAGTAGCATTTTTTATGGTGAACTGCATTATCTGCCAGCAGTTCACCGCTGGGCACACATTAAAAGTAGCGAGAGGGATCATTCCCAGACCAAATGGACCGTTCCAGCACCTACATATCGATTATGTCGATATGATTCAAGTGTGCAATGGGTACAGGTACTTAATTATGGTGGTGTGTCCATTCTCTAGATGGATAGAAGCAGGTCCCTGCACACACCCTAACGCTACCTGTGCCGCCAAGTTCCTGGTAAGGGAAGTGTTCCATAGATGGGGGTGTGCGAGGTAATGAGATCAGATAATGGGGCCCACTTTGTAATTTCAGTTTTCGAACAGATTAGTTAATTGCTTGGTATAAACGACAAGTTCTCATCGGTGTATCATCCTGAGGGGAATGGGATATGTGAACGAATCAACAGCTTGCTTAAGGAAAAGATAGCCAAGTTGAAGCTCACATTAAAGAAGGGATGGCTGCACTGCCTACCACTGGCATTGTATGCACTTCGGAACCAACCAGGCTCCGACCATCACCTCACGCCGCACGAGATAGTTACAGGCAGAACGATGAGGACCCCTCTTACCCCCCGAGATAGAGCTAGTTGTGATGCCCAGCCAACTAGAGAGGTTCTGGGAACAGAAATGCAAAAGTACATTGACTGTATGACATCCAGTGCCTCTGTCATTACAGGCCAGTTGCAGCGACGGTGAAAGGGGGACGGCGCAGCACGAAACAGAACAGGAAGTGCTGAAGCAGACACTGAGCAAGGTGTACATGCGCCCCTAGTCTTTCCTGGTGACAGCAAGTTGGTGAGGAACTTTACCAAGAAAAGGTGGCACGAGCCAAGATTTAATGGCCCGTTCATCGTAGAAGACTGCACTCCATCCGCCCTCAAGCTCCAGGGCAGAAGGGCATGGATCTTCCTAAATGACATTAAACCCTACATAGGAGAGAGCCCTCCAGCTACATCTAACTGCGAAGAATCTACAGACAACGGGGAAGAACCTCAGCACGTGCAGACAAGATCCATGGTGAGGAAGAAGGACGCATGAGCAGCAACACAAACGGAAAGCGAATCCAGTAAAATTGTGGCATTCAAAACAACACATTTCCTCAAACCAAGTGAAAAAAAAATAATAATAATGATAAATAGAACATGGACATCCTGTGCAGTCAAAGTCACAGAATAAAGAAAGAGAGTCGCACATCCAAAGCAGCAGTAACAATACATATATAAACGTTCAAAACCACACAAAGCATTGAAAAAAAAGCTCAAAGACTCTGATAAGCAGGAAATAAGACATTGGCCCTCATTACGACCCTGGCGGTAAGAGACAAATGATGCCGGTAAAGGATTACCGGCATCGCTTACCACTAGAGCCGATTATGACTTGAGATAGCGCTAATAGCGGCACCGTAATCAACGGTGCCGTTAAAAACACCAAGGGGGCGGGCACGCGATGCCTATGCCGGAAATACCGCCATGGCGCTAAGGTGTGAACATTACGAGTCACGCGGACATGGAAATAACGCCCTTGTGAAGGCCGTAAAGTACCTTACCGCCATGGCGTTAATAACGCCATCGCAGACCAACCGTAAATTGCCATGTGCAGTGTTCCCAGCTGCAACAGGTGCACACAATCAGCACAGGTCGAGTCAATACAGACTGGGCAAGCACAAAAGGAGCACACCCCACCCCTTCCCACACAAAGTTACACTCCACAATGATTCCAACACCACTAGCAATGCTGGGGCTGCAGGACCTGATTGCAGTGGAAGTGCCACAACAACAACTACAAGAAGTACAACAACAGGCAGCAAAGAGGAGATGCAGGAGGAGAAGGAGGGCAAGGCAGGGCCAGCATTCCCCACCAGCACAGCCAGTGCAACCATGCAGGCACCCCCAATACCACACATCTGTGCTAGTCCGTTCAACCTAACCGCTGACCAGATCCACACCCTGTCCCCCCTGGACCGGGACACCATCACCACCATTGTGGAAATGATACATGACGACATAGTCAGCCTCATTGAAACACGCACCGCCATCCCACCCCTACTGAAGGTAGTGTCTGTGCTCCACTTCCTGGCCACAGGCACCTACCAACACACATTCGGGCAACTGCATGACATTTCACAACCATTACCCTCACTTACGCTGAACCAAGTGCCTGATTCCCTCCTCAAGCACACAGACAAACACATTTCCTTACCACGGTCTGCTCAGGAGATCAAAAACACCAAAGTTGGTTTTCATTCACTGGCCGGCATACCTGGTTGCATTGGCACCATTGACTGCACCCATGTTGAATTTGTGGTTCCACATGCCATGGAGGTAGCTTACCACAACCGTAAGCTATGCCACTCAATCAACGTGCAAATGGTATGTGACTCGAACTACATCATCACACAATGTTGTGCCCTATTCCCTAGATAAACCCATGATTAAATGGTCCTGCGGAACTTCACGATTCAACACTACATGGAGTGACATGCAGGGCAGAGATCCTGGCTACTCGGTGAGTCGCATGTTAGGCTCATGGAAATGTGATGTGGGTAGGTGATTGTGGCATACATGCATTCTTCACCTGGCTGAGATGGGGGGAGAGATGCATACTTCACCCAGCTGCGAGTGCTAGAGTAAATGGAGCAAGCTCATACCCCAACAGCAGCCCAAACTGGACTTGACACCTGACCACATAATGCAAGATGTAAGCAGCCCTACCATGCGAATGAAGCGGTGTTCAAACCATCCCACAGACATCTGCATGTGCACTGTACGAAATCAGACCGCATCTCCCTTAACAAAATGCAGCTACAAGCAACGACTATAGCCAATACACACCACAAAACACCATGACCTGAAAGGCCAGTCCCCCATCACTGCGCATACAGGAGTCACATGAGGGTCAAATACATCAATACACCACTACACTGACACAGATGCCCAAATACATTGCATGACACCATTTGTTGTGCGTAGTGAAAGCATCATGAGGCTGACATCACCATTGCCAGGATGAAAGCATACAAATTAGTGGACATCTGCAAGATCACACAAATAACTGTCGTGGACTAACACAGTGCATGTGCACTCACAAGTAACTGGACCCCCCAGCTCACACTAGTCGATGGCATGCAAAACAGTCCATTTGAGGAATACACACATAGCACTCACATCGTGTAACTCCATCCATGCATGGACATGGGCTTGAGATGAAGAAACAAATGCATGCCATGGTATCACTCAATAAGGTTAAACATGATGAGTTAACTTACACATACATTGTTGCCCACATGCAGGTGATGCATGCTATCCTTTGAAGCGGTGTCTCCTTACCCCCGTCCGGAACCCACAGAACAGGCTAGAGGAGGACTATAATCGTGGCCATACACAAACCCGTGTGGTGTTTGAGCAGACATTTGCCCTCTGGAAGGCACGGTTTCGCAGCCTCAGCAGGTCTGGTGGGTCACTCCTGTACCGCCATGAGAAGGTGGCAAAGATTGTCGTGGCATGTGTGATGCTAAACAATATGTGCATCAGACGGAATGTGCCCCTGCCCCCTGACGCAGAACAGCAACCACCTGACGAAGAAGATGAGGAGGGTGGGGATGGTACAGCACCCCAGGAAGTACGCGATGCACAGGAGGGACGTGACGTGCGTCGGACTCAGATCAAAATAATCTACTAGCACACAAGTATGGGGGGTGTCACATGGAGATGGCACTTGGGGCACTGGTTGTGTCTGGGACATGCACACTGTACACTGTTCACCAATTAAACACACGTACGCAATGAGGAATGTCCACACAAGTGATTTGTGCATAACCAAAATGTGTATTGAAATAGTAAATATAAGTGAACACACCCACTCCCCCTTGCCCCCTCAACTCCCCAACACACCCACTCCCCACTCCCCCCTCAACTCCCCATAACATGGTGTGGATGTCTGTGCTCAAGTGCATCATGTGGCATCGGTCCACATGGCCGCCTCTATTGGCACCCCCTCTCCCGGCACCCGGTGCACCCCTGTCTGTATGCCGCAGGTTCCTGCCCGATCTGCAGACGGGGCTGGTTCGGGTAGAACTGGCAACCGAGGAGGAACTGGGCTGCTCACAGGAACGCATGTCCCTAATTGTCTGGACAAGCTCAGAAAGTACATGCCGCACCGCGGCCAGTTCAGCACAAATGTCCTTAGAGGCGGACTCTATGGCAGCCTTTACAGTTTCAGCACATTCGCGCATTTCCCCCCTTGCGCTGACGCATTCTGCGACATCCTGTGTCAAGAGGGAGCTTAGCTGTTGTTGCCGTGTGATAATTTCATGCATCGACTCCTGGGTTTTGTGGCCTGTTGATGATGGCTCTGGCGTGTCCATTGTGCTGCTCCCCTCCTGCACATCTGCCACTGGGCATGGAGTGGCCGGCCAGGAATTTTCAGGAGATTGTTCCTGTATGCCATTGTCATGCTGGCTGCACGGGGACAGGTAGGGGGAATGCAGGGTGCCAGTGTGAGAGCCATGACAACATCAACATCCCCTTCATCATTGTCTGAGCTAGCTGCGGTGGCGGCAGTCTCACCAATGGTGCTGCTTCCTGCGGACCCAGTGCCTTCAGTAGACACCACTGGGCGGATGGCTGTAGTCTGTGGTGCCGTAGTGCTTGACTTGCTGCACATCAGTGCAGCGGCCTGTGATGTGCTGTGGGATTTTGGCTGCTGTGGGGGTTTGCTTTTTGCACCAGAGGTGGAGGGACGGTGTTTTGGGTCTTCGGGCCTGGGCTTCTTGGCAGGTGTAGTGCCTGTGTCCTCATCGGCACTGTCCGAATGAGAGCCTGTGGTGGACCAAAGGAGGAAAAGGGTTAGTGATGGGTCTGCGGACATTGAGCAGGCATTATGATGGCTGCATTCATTTTGATTACTAGATGGTGCACATTGGAGGCAGTGACATACAGGTTGTCTCCCTCTTCGGTGGTAGAAGCATGGAGGCATGTGGGTGGCTACAGAAAGGGTGTGCATAATGCATGTGTACAAGGTGGAGGTCAGCACTGCCTGTAGGCAGTCTTGTGCTAATGTGTCGTGTGGACTCTGTTAAGCATCATTGCACTTCACAAACATCTGGACTTCATTGTGTTGAGTGTTGAATAGCTGGATTTACGGCACCTACCTGCGTCGCCTGATGTCGGGGCTCCTCTCTCCATATCTCCGACCCCCTCTATGCTCTCTGTGCCTATGGTTGCGGCACATATCTCCTCCCATGGCTGCAGTTTGATGGGCGACTCAGCTCCTCCGCCAGTCGCCATACCCAGATTCCTATTGGCCGCCAGTATACTCCTGACGCGGAGACGTAGATCGTCCCACCTTTTCTGCATTGTCTGGCATTGCGCGGTGTTGTGCCGTCTGCACTGACCCTCTGGGCTACCATGGCCCATATGGCCTTCTTTCTCAGCAGCGCCGGTCTGGTCATCTCCGTTGAAAAGACTACATCGACTAGCTCTTGTAGGGTTTCAGCCAACATATTTAACTCCTCCCTAGAAAAGCGCTCCTGCCGCAGCCGATCTCCGGTCTTTTTCAAACCTTTAGGCATTACGATGTGGAATGGGTGTTGGAGAAGGTTTGTGGAGGTTGTGGGGGTCAGGTGTCCACTGGTTGAAGAGGATGGCAATGGATTGTGTTTTTAAAGATGACCGCCGTGCTCTTTCACGTTCCTGTGCGGTGACGAAACATCCGGATCTGCTTATTTGCGGTCGCCGCTAATAGTGGTGAACAGTAATATCGATGGCTAGGGTGGCGGAGGTGCTATTTGCACGGCATACGATGCCGGTAAGTGGGGTTTTAAGGCCTTTAGCGGCAGGGCGGTGATTACATTACCGGCATGACGCAATGCTCGTGCCCGAGAAGTTGTAATGTGCCGCCTTTAACGGTCTCTGGCCAGCACGGACACGTTAATTGCGCCATGCCGTTCCTTACCGCCAGGGTTGTAATGAGGGCCATTGCCTGAGAGTGTAACTCAGTATCCAGAAGCAATCAATATTGAGACTTTGATCACAGAATTCATGGTACATTCCAGCAGAAGTCTCAAGTGGGATGTGCTCACCTATTTTCAACTTGTGGTGTTATCATACCCGTCACTCATAGGGAGAGGAGCCAGTGTCACAGACTTTATTCAAGATCCAGCCAACAAAAAGGTAATCAGGCAACTGCTAACCGTCATCACAGAGGTCTTCGCAGAGTTACCGGAGCATAGTGAGAGGGACACAAATGCTTCCACCGCCAATTGACTTTGATGGATTTACAGTTAATTTGTTCTTCCAAATAATCAAGAAATGCCCAGGACTCGTTGGGAGAACTACTGCTACACACACTTATATAAGAGATCCAAGAAACCTAGCTCAACTAAACAAGCTGTGGACTAAATTAAATTATTTGGTAGGGATCCACGCATCAGGCAGGGGCAAAGGATGTGCGAATCAAAAGAAAAGCTTGTGATCAGGACACAAGCGAACAGGGCAAATGTCCCTATCACCCGAGGACACCCAGTTGGCACAGAACATCCTGCTTAGATTAGTCACAGATTATCCAGAAATGGTAGGAAGGCCTGCAGATGTTGACGTCATCACCGTCCTTAGAGATCCAGCCAATGCCCCACACATGGGCACACTTCTCCATGGTATAATTCTCCAAGTGGAGCTGTCCAACTTCCAGCGAGAATTCCTAAGGAGATTCCAGTGAGACTTTCTGCCGGGGACAGATCAAGGAGACAAAGACCCAGTTCTTCATTCTTCCGCCGAGGACAAATCAAGAAGAGCAGAAAACGTGGATTACGACATCTTGTCCCTAGGTTATTTTTATTTTTTCTTCTATTTTTATTATCCTTTTTGTCTCTGTCCACCGTGGAGCAGATTAAGGAAAAAGACACTGTCCTTCAACTTGTCGCCGAGAGAGCGAGCAAAAGGAGCGGACACAAGAACTTCACCATCTTATTTTCTTTTTTCTTCATTTTTCTCATTTTTTCCTATTTTTTCCTATGTTTTTTAGTGCTTCCATCCTATTCATTCTTTCGCATTGAGCAAGTTCCAGCATGTCCTCAGGGCTGAAGCAAATTCAAGGCATGCATTCGGACCTCACCTATTCTCGATATGTTCAAATGAATGTGATGTATCAAAGTTGCTAGCCTAACCTTTTTCCCATAGCCTAGCAAACGAAACTGTGCTGCATACCCAGAGACTATTGTCATCACCCACAAGAGGGGGGACACTTGAAAAGCACTCGACACTTTAGTAATAACAAACTTTTGAACTGTGAGATCGGAGCAAGAAAAGAATAAATAATTGATTATGGACTCGATTGACATGGGGGCCCAGAGCAGTAACATAGTTTTACCCCCAGCAGGAGGGCGCCCCCACTTTCCTGGGAGAAAATGCTGACAGATGTCTTACAAATCTATCATGTGTATATGCTTGGTAATTATCATTGTCTTTCTGTCATCCCACAAAAGCACCCAGACCCTATATAGTGATTCCAGTTCCAAGAAAAGCTAATGATGAAGCAAATGATTTCAAATTGAATGTAATTAGCAGTGATACATATATACATGAGGAGATGAATGAGAGAAAAGGCTGGAGACAGGGTCAGCACGGAATGAATGATAATGTAGCATTGACCACGGCACGCACCCACACACAGAATGCACTCAAACAAGGGCAAGTGTCAATGGCTACAAGGCCTCCAACGAAGGCAGCAGAGAAGGAGAGACTGCCTGCCGAACATTCAATTCTAGAGAATAGTGGAAGTGACCAAGAAAAGCCGAGGGAAATACCAAAGAAAGAGGGAATTGCAAAATCCCTCGAAAGAACAGAAGTGGCCACAAGAGAATTCACAGAGAAGATACAAATGCTAATAGACTACTTGTTACCATTTATATTCAGAGCGAAGAAACTGCACGAGGAGCTGAAAGGCAGTACTATAGAGACTATAACAGCAAGCACACCAGCTCAAAAGCAGGGAACAAGCACCAGACCTATGACACAGCCACACAGTGAAGAACTGGTGAGCCAATGGCGTTTAGGGGAAGTCTATGACAACATACAAAGAGGAAGGAAAGAAAAAACAGACCCTTCTCCTACCACAGCGATGCTGTCGAGACAGCCAGCTCCACCGAGATACCCAGAGAGGAAAAGCAGCACAGACACATTTAGAGATATAGTCATAGCAAACTACAGAAGAACGCTAAGAATCAAGAGAAGCCCTCACGAAGATAACAATGAACTTAGTGATTACCTGGACAGCACAGCCCATCTCGGAAAACAACATATGGTACCAGCACATGAAAGATGTAGGACGAAGGCAGTCAGAAGGAGAATGCTTTGTCTGTGCTCTCCTACCATACAGCATGGGAAAATCCAAGATCTTCGTGACTGTAGAAATTGATGTACCTACAGCACACTGTATGTCACATGTAGCAATGTGCAACACCAGAGGACAATTTATGGGAAGAGACGCCTTGTTGATATGGGCCAACTAAAAGGATTACCCAGATGAAGATGGCTACATCCAGGACATTAAAACAAGAAACTGAGCGCACACCAGAAATCATGTGATCAGGTAGAGAACCCTGGCACCAAAGGATCAGGGATAAGATGGGAAGTTAACCCGAGACTGAACGTTCAAGGGAAGACTGCAGAAGAGGCTCAAATCTGGAATAACAGAGGCCAAATGCAGATCTGGCGGTCAGTGGTCTCCACAGATGGATGGGAGGATGGAGTAGTACTCTGCCGAGCATGGATGGTCCTTGGAGCCTGCAAGGAAGCAATAGAGAATTCGCAGAGGTTATGCAAACCTCTGTGGCCAAAGCTAGTAAAGTTACTAACATGGGTTGAAGATAGAGGGGGACCCCTGCAGATAGTGCCACTGGAGAGGCCGAAACTATGCTTCAGAAACAATGGCACAAGGAAGATGGGAGAGAATCAAAACTGCGGATGAATCTTTGAAGCCCCAGGAATGACACAAGGAACCACAGTTATTATGGACCATTACTGGGCGTGTGGATTCACGGCATACATAAGGTTGCCGAAGAACTGGGGAGGCATATGCACACTATTGAACGTCCACGTTCCCGTGCTAGTGATCCCTAAGAATGACCTGAAGTTGGACAGTTTCCCGAAAGCAGATGCTCATCTAAGAAGGAGATCTGTAGAACTGGTATCCAGGATAAAGAGGGAAAACTACTTTTCTCCCAAATCAGAAGAGGCATTCCATTCAATCCCATATGAACACAGGCTGTTCAGCCTCACCTCAACAGTATTCACAACACTACTCCTGCCCCATATCCAAGTTGGAGTGAATGTTAAATGGTTGCAGATAACCAGATGGGAGTTATTACAGACCATCAATACCACTATAAAAGGATTCAACGCGATCAAAGAAGAGCTGAGAGCAATCAGACTGATGACCCTCCAAAACAGATATGTGCTTGACATGATCACAGCAATGGATGGAGGTGTTTGCGCAAAAATCGGAGAATCATGTTGCACATTTGTACCATCACATGATGAAGAAAATGGAACCCTAACAGAGGCCATAAGTATGTTGACAAGCCTGAAAAACCAGATGATCGATGAAAGTGATGAAGTGGATGATGACAGCTGGTTTGAAGACCTATTCTCATGGGTCCCACAATGGATGGAAGACATATTCAAGTTTCTGAGCGCTCTCCTAGCAATGGTATTGCTAGGATTCTGTAAAATCGAGATAATCATTACATAGTGCCAGAAAACTGCGAAGAAAGCCATAGGGATGAAAATAATGGTTGATGTTGAACCAAGATGGAAGCCTAGAGACCTGACTGATGAAGAAATAAGAGACTTCGTGAAGGCCAGCAAATTTGCACTCGAAGGAACAAAATTCACATATCCTAAAAAGCGAAGAAGGTATGAAGGAAAATAAATCTATTGCAGTTCAAACAGACAATGCCAGCTAATGACCTGGAACAAAGATAAACATGTCAAAACAACAGGGAGTTTGAAAGACGTGATAAAAATATGGACTCCAAAGACACACATGTTCACGCCGTCATGTGCCAACCCTGAAGACGATGAACAAAACACTGAAGAATCAAAAGAAATAGAAGCAGAAGTGGTTGATGAACCGACCAGAGGGGGGAGTGTAAAGGAGGACCCAGACATGACTTGCACCCCTGCCCCTCTGTTTGAGATACCTGGAAGGTACTCGCCAAGGCAAGTGACGTATGAGGAGCAAATGAACCAACAGAGAGTTGCACTAGGACTCTGCCCAGAATACATTAGAAGATCCGTACCTGTTGAAGCGCCCATAACCAGACAACCCTGGGCAGCACGGTACCCTATTAGACAGCCATACCTGCCACCAATACGAAATGAGGAGTGCCTACATACGATCCACGAAGAGACCCCAAGAGCCCTAATGGAAGGCCAGTGGAAATGACAAAAGGGCCTGAACAGACTTGTGAATGAACAAAAAGTCACTATCGACTAGAACACGCCAACGTAAGTAAATACTAAATAAATATAATGGACACAGAGAAGAGACAATGTTAAAACGTGAGGAAACAGAGCTACGAGACAAGATGGAAGCAACCAATCTGATTAACTGTGTGTAAATAGGCTTGGGACGCAAGATGCTAAGAAATTGATACTGCTTGCAATGCTTAGTAGAATATTAGAAGCGGCATGCGCCAACTATATAACTACCTCAAGAGGCATGGTATACGAGTGCGACTCCATTTTGTAAAGGAGAAATGGGCCCAGGCTGCCAGAGGCCTGGCAGGCCAAGTTTCACAACTCAGCCAGAACAGAGAGGAAGAGCGGAATCGAAACTCAACAGAGAGCAGCTCATGCCTGGGAAATCGAGGTCACCTCGAGAAGGGAGGAGAGCGTCAAATCGCAAGAACCAAACTTCGGAGCATACCAGCTTGCCCGTGAAGGTCAAGATAAGAGAGGCCCAGGCAGGTGGTAGGGCTGAGGCAGAATTAAATACAATAAAAGCTGGAAACTGAAGCAGATCCATGGTGAACAGACACGTGAACAGGCAGGCGCAAAGAGGTGCCATCACCTGATGTCATCCAGAACCCAGGATGCCATAACTTTTCCCGATAAGAGACTACAGTCTCGAGTCCAAACCCAGCCAACTAATTGACACATAGCCCTAAGATACTGATTGATGGAAGGGAGGCAGGGTGAAACTTGGTACACCAGGCCCTTAGGTGTCCATTCTGCATGCTGCTAATTAAAATGTGGATTTATGTCTAGAGGTGTAACCTGACCAATCACAATGGACCAAGTTATCTGGAGTCCTATAGATAGTAGAACCAATGAGATGTCATACTAGTGATGACGTCAATCACGTGTGATGTAGTGGGATGGGCGTAGACGCCCACCAGATAAGAGTTATCCAATCCGCATGCCCTATTATCATATACAGATATAGCACCTATACTTAAGTTACCTTTCCTAACCAATTAGATTGCATGCCAAGTTTTGTGGAGTTAGACATCAATGATGACGAATATTGTCTATAAGAAATGCTGTTCAACTGAAGTTCGGGGAAGTCGGAGCGAGACAGGTGATTGCACTACAACTGATTCCTATTTGTTTCTCTGTTTGATATGCTTGCTATTAAACGGACTTCCCTTTGCCAACTTACTGAGTCTTCTTTATTGAGTCATGCTGGAGTATGTGAGTCCTGCACCCCCTGTCCTCACATGGTGCAGCTATCTTGTCTTACAAGTTCTAGATGGTGAGTGCTGACCAATGGGCCTGTCAGCGAATTCCTCTCCTCCTGAACACCTTGGTACTCTATTGGAAGATAATTGGAGCAGACGATCTACCTCAATTCAAGATCCTAAACCTAAACGAAAAAAAATGAACACTTGAATCTATTCAGGAAGAATGGGAGATTTTCTGCCCTAAATTACTGGCACAATTAAATCTTGACAAAGAAACATTGATACAGAACCCAAACAAAGTAAAAAAAAATGGTGGGAACAGGACTTTTGTGAAACCTGTGAAACCAGAAAAGCTTATTGCTGCATGTATTTGTCCACCCCGGAAGCAAGAGTGTACAACACAATACCAAAATACTTTGACATTTTTCCCTGTGCCACCAAGAGAAGAACATTTAGGAAATTTTTCATGAACCTATTCCAAACAAAGGATACTCAGAATTAGCGACATGGAACTCCAGCCTTGGACTCTCTGTGCAGATTCTGCGAACTAGCAAATGAGAACTTGAAACACCTTGTATTATATTGCACTAAATTAACTGTGCTAAGATCGACTTTGCGGGTGAAAATGTTGTCTGAATGATCCTGTCTGAGTGGCGAAGATGTGTGGAAGGTGATGTTTGAGGGAACTGTCCATAAACTTTTATATGCGTTGGTGTTCTTCCTGGAGGCTTTAGAAAAGAGAATGATGGAACATGAAGTATTCTAATCAATCTAATGGCGGCTAATATGCCCACGACACAAGACTGACAATGGCACCCCAGGACCTTGTTGTTTAATGAGGTAGTGAATTAAGGAAGAATATTTTTAAAGTTTGTAATTAACTGTATACAATAAAAATAAAAATAAAAAAATAGTGCCCGTAGCCGGTTGTATTCCAGGATTCAAGGAATGTCAGCGTTGGCTTTATTTGCATCAAAGTTAACTAGGAATAGACCATTGAGTATACACAGATGTGAAAGTGCTCCATAACTCATACCTTCTTTAAAGACTGTGCTGTCAATGTAAATGAAGCTTGATCTAGGGTTAGACATTGTGATTTGTGAATAGTGACAGCATATGCAAGAGATAGAGAAAATTGTTCTCTGCATAAGTAGATGTCTTCGAAAGGAAGGAAACAAGCTATTGTCCGGTCAATTTATTTAACTTCTGCAAGTTTGTCAAAGTGGATGTTGACAAACTGAATGTTGTTATGTGGATATGTTTGAATGCCAACAACTGTACCAATTGCTCAATTGACTAAACCTTGTTCTACGTCAAGGTTACATTTTAGAATTACTCTGCAGTTTCGATACAAAGTCAATATTTTTTCCAATCCAGCTATGTTGGAGATACATATTTCTAGGCTATTTAGTCGTGTTGTTGCTTGTTGAAACATAGGCTTTGTGTCATGCCGTGCATTTCTAGTTTGTCTGTGGAGCTGATATGCAGTATGGAGCAAAAGAGATTCAAGGCTCAGCGCCATCAAATATATGTTTGTTTAATTGTGTTGCATTGTCACACATTCAAAAGCGAAAAAAGCCCATAAACGATAACATGTTTCGGCTATGCTAAGCTTTTTCAAATCTGGGCCGTAGTAGTATGAGACCAATCCAAAAGACTATTGTCACTGTAGTAGTAACGGGGTAAGATCCCCAAAACAGAATCTTCACTCTACGAACAGGCAGTCACACGCGTCGGCAAAAGATTATCGACTCTTTACTAGCCAGGAATTATAAGGCGTCGCCCCCCAGAGCAACGTATATCAAAGCCATTGTTTCCTGATATGCAGTATGGGTTACATTTATTTTGTCAACATTGACTTGTTGAATTGAATACAGCTTGCAAGGGTTGGCATTAAGGACACATCTTTTAGATTTTGTTGAGTTCATTGTTCCATGACATCAGGAGCAGAAGTGTTTCGTCCATATATCTCAAGGATTAGTCTACTATATAAGATGAATTTTGCATCTTTAGTAAGCAGAACAGTTCTAATGCTTTGTAAAATGTTAGCATAGGTGAGGTCTGCAGACTGGCACATGTTTTGAGTTCTCTGTAGTAAATATGTTGCCAGAGATTTAGATTTCCAATGCTGCTGAGGGTATTGCAGCATTGTTTGTGTCCTAAAGTTTTGAAAATAGGTTGACCTTTCACTGGTGTTAATTGTAGGAGGGTATTCGAAGACAATAACATGTTGTTCTCCAAACAGTTCTTCATAGTTGGTTTTTAGGACTTCACGCATTCTGAGATTAATTAAAGCCAACATGAGGTTGGAAACCATGCTTAATTCATCTATCAGGAACACTTTCATTTGTTTTAGAATTCTTTGTACCTCAGTAGCAGCTTATGCTGATAATTTGTGGTATTCTCATTTATTTTGGTGTTCTACGGAGAGGAGTAGTAGTCGGTGTAAAGTTACACCACCTATGTTTTATGGAGTTAACCCTGTGGGGCTGCTACTATAGCTGAAAGTGTGTTGCTTGTTAAGGTTTGTAGAAATGTGCTGATTATTTTAATTAAGAATGTTTTACCTGAACCTGCTTCACGACTTACATACAGGAGCAGAGGTTTATAATTTTTATAGCTACAGGTTTTAGTTTCATTTTTAAAATCATGCTCAATTTTTCTTGAGTGACTTCTATTTAAATGGTGAGTTGTTCATCATTTAGCTATGATTCCAGCATTGACAAATCTCAAATTGTTCAGATTGATACATGGTATTTTCTACCTCAGTCATGGCTATTTCTGCTTCACCTAGAATGAGTGGTTTTCCAAGTGGTTCTTGGCTTCCTGTAAGGCAAGGTTGAGAGCCCTCATGAGTGTCTTTGTCTAGTTGAGCTTCATTGACTTTCTCTTGTTGATGTTTATTGTCCAACATTTATTTGTATTGTTTGAAATTGTCATTTGTTATACTGTTTTCATTTGCTTTGAATGCAGCTTCAAATGAGTCATTGGGCCTCATTACGAACCAGGCGGTAGAGGGGTAACGGCGCCGGTAGAGCTGCCAGCACCGTTATCCCTTTATCGCCTCATTACGAGGTCTGCTCGTGGGTCCCGCTGTGGACGTGTGGTATAACCAGGCGTCCTTAGCTGGACCCGCTAGTAGACCAGGATGCTAACAACTTGCCCGTCATTAATGGGCCCGTTGTTAGCATCCTCCCCATTCCCATTGAGCCCTATGGGGGCCCAAATGGGAATGGGGATGTATCGGGTCCGGGTCCCAAGAATGGGAATTACTGTGCCCGCCAAAGTCGGCATGGCCTGGTAATTCCCTATTTCAGGAACCCGGACTCGGTACCCGGTACCCGGTACCCGGTATGGGGTAGCCATGCCACTAAAAGCAGCATAGCTACCTGCATACTCGTAATGAGGCCCATAGTCACCTAATAATTCATATACTTTTCTACAAGGTTTAAAAAGTTGGAGAAGGGGCATATAATACAGTCCTCTATGTTGTGGAGATTTCAATTATATATGTATATGATTAATGAGACTGGGTTTGGTGAGTTTCACTAGGCTTCCTTCACAAGTTGACACTGAATATTTGCCAGTTGTGTCATTTGGTGTGACATTGTTTTTGTAGGTGTCGTTTTGGGCAATGTCCTACAGACACATGTTTTCAAAGAAGTACTTCTATGTGGGTAATATGTGTCAATTACATAGATTTTTAAAATGTCCTGGCTGTTGGGATCATTTGTGGCTATATTTTCTATTTCTTGGTAGGATTTTAGTACTCTTTTTTCGGATGAAGCTGGTCCAAGGTTCAGCCAGACAATGGGCCTTATTACAACCCTGGCGGTAGCCGTGCCTGTAAAACAGGCACGGCTGCAGCCGGAATTGCATTTTTTTTCCGGTGGCCAGAAATGGGCAATTACAAGGTCATTACAGCCTTGCCGGACTCGGCATTTGTCCATTCCTGGGCGCCGGAAAAAAATCTTCCCCATTCCCATTCGAGCCCCATAGGGCTCAATGGGAATCGGGAAGCCGGATGCACAGGTACCGTTATAAACGGTGCCTGTGCATCCGAAATGCTGTGCTCGCAGGTGCCTTTCATTCCGCCAGGTCAGACCTGGCGGAATGAAAGGCACCCGCGAGCACAACTCAGAGTTTGCCGGTCCGGATACAACGTTACCAGCAAGGTTACCGATACGATTGTATCTGGACCATCAAGCTCGTAGGTAGGGCCAATGTGTTCAGTTTTGCCATATAAGACTGTACCTGTTAAACATTCTGCAGCTTCGTTGCACCTGCATTCTCTATGGAAGAGCATTTTTATACCGAAGCTGTACAATTTTTCTGATAGTGTTTTGCCAGATGATATGTCATTCCAGAGGTCTTTTACCTCTGTTTTCTCAGCTTTGGTGAGATAGGCTGTGGCATATCTTGCAACTGCAGTGGAATTGTCTGCAATGTATTGTATGTCTATGTTTCCACAAGAGGGACATGATTGCATTATATTCATTGATGTACTTGGATGCTTCGTCCCTTTTATTTTTGTATGTCATTTTAGGGGATTTGCCTTTCACGCTGTTCCTAATAGGGGACATCAAACTATTTACCTGTCCTTGCAAACTGGTCCCGGGAAGCCAAAGCAAAATAGTATAGTATTTGCCTTTGTTTTTATATCTACGTCAGCAGTATTTGCCACACTTATATTTTTGGAAGCATAAGACTTGTGTATGTAGGTCACTATCTGTGGTTTCTGAAGGGATGCTGTAGCTAATGTATTTTTCCATTAACTGGAAAACCGTGGTTATCATGGCCAAATATAGGAGCATCTTCTATCCACAAAAGCATGTGGATGTGTGGTGATCCTCTGAAATTATATTATTTTCTTCCAAACAAGTTTTGCACTTCTCTGAGTGGAGGGGTAGTTTTATTGCAGATAAAATGCATCATGGCAATGAAGCGATGGTGAAAGTACCTTGACACATTGACAACAGGGTCAAGAGAACAAAGTTCTCCTGGTGTTTTTCTATCTATTCCATCTTTATTTTGGTTTGCAGTGCGTAAGAATTTGTGCAAGTCATCAAATGCGTATTCTGCACAACCTAAAGTAACAAACAATGTGGGCGGGCCTAGGTTCCTTAGCATACAAGGTATATCAGGATGGTGTCGGAACCCAGTATTCCAAGAGATGTGTGATACTTTACTGCAAAATTTCACCTTTGTCTTTTATTTTTTTAAGCATTTGGATAGCGGATATGTTTAAAAGGTTAGAGCCGGTTTTTAATGTGTGTGCAACTCCATAACATAGCGTTGCTAGTTCACTTTAAAGAGGACGTGGAAAATGTATTCAACATTTTGTTTGAATCTGGGGTCTTCAGAATACATTCTTAAAGAGCGATACTCTGATGTACTAATTTGCGCTGACTTTTCATTATATCTTCCTCCTTTTCCTGTAGTAAAGAGTAGAGTAATGCATTGTCAATTTTGTCTTTGGAGTGAGTGGGTGAATTGTATACTGGTCTAAAATGCTGGTTGCAGTAACAGGATGTATGTTAATATCACAAAAAACAAAATCTTGAACTACAAAATCACGAACACAATAGGTTTGCAATTCATAATTCAAGATTTCTTTTTTTCATATTGTGTATGCGGGGGACACCCCTGCGACCCGTGCAGACCAAAAAAATGAATGAGGGTAGTAGGGGACACCCCCGCAAGCCAATTCTTCCCTAATTCGGTATTTTGGAATATGAGGTTTTTGTAGTCCCAAAATGCAGGACTTTGGGTGATGCAGGATTTATTTAAATATGGTATTTTCATTGAATACTGCAGTAACAGCACCTGCACGTTAAAATTGGCCAGTTGCTGGTGAGTAGTGAATAATTTGGGTGGCTTCTCTTATGGTTTCCTCTATGTTTATATCTTTGCAGTGTTCATTGTTTTCGTTTAGATATTGTAGGGCTTGTCTAGCTGTGGTTAAGTCGACTAGTTGTTGCCAAATTTTTTTGTCTTTTGTTGGCACACCATTAACTAGTATAATCAAAGATTGTTCTATTGGTCGTTGTACTCCAAGAGTTTGGACATTTTCTTTTAGATCTAATGGCAAATGTACTACTTTGCCACAGATGCCCTTTAGTAGCTCAGATGAAGGTAATTTGGCTGATTTCGGTTGAAGGCGTATTATAACTTGAAATGGGTGCACTATTTCTATTGTAATGCTCTCATACAAGTTAAGCTGTTGGAGAGCTTAGGTAGTAGGAAAGACTAGACAAGTAGGCTCCTTATGGTAGCTTGGTTTGTTGTCTATCTTGTTTGTTTTATATGCGCCCACAAGCCTACGGGTACCCTGGTGCGAAGTAGAAATTAAATAAAGTAAAGTAAAGTAAAAGTAAAAGTCCAAACTCAACATGTAGGTATTCCACAAAGAGCCATACGGCATACCCTAAAGGTCAGGGTTGTCTAATCATCAGACTTTTTGAGTATATTAAAATTTTGCCTTCATCCCATTAGGAATCCATAGGAAGACCAGGGCCCAAGTAAGTTCAATTCCATACATTGCCCTACAGACAAAACACACAGGGGAAGTTATCGATGACCCTGGTGAATGTCCATCTATTAGTTTTGCTGTTAGGACAGAAACTTGTACAAGTCGGGATATGCTTTGCAATAGAATTTTCCACAAATGGTAATATTGTAGTGACTGGTAACCATTTGTCATAGAGATATCGCGATCTTCTCCACAGTTGACGATTTGTATAGAGATTTGTGTATTATATTGTTTTTATATTTTCTGTGACATTAATTTTAGGGTTTTATGTGTGTGATTTGTATAATAAAATTCAAAACATATTTTTACAAAATTTTAAATACTTAGTTTAGATTCATACTTGTGAGTATAGGCTGAAGCACTTTAGTATCCCACCTATTTGATATACATGCCACAGTTTTGAATCTTGAAGTTATGTTGTATTTTTTTCTTTGCATTCTGGGACTTGTAGTTTGATTTTTATAATGGGCTAAGTTAATTGCAAGTGACAGACTAGTGTATAGATTAGAATGGGTAATGTGATGTACGCATGTGCAGCCAACATATAAAACTGGCAAACACAAAGTTCCACTTAAAAATGGTCTAAAGATCTATTGTATATGCTTTTCCTTTTGTTTTTGAAACAGTGACAGAGCGCTGCTATACATGCACATATGCATTTCTTTACTTTCCTCACAATTATTGTAAATAGAAACATTTTGAAGTGCAGAGCATTGTAATTGTTAGTTGCTTCATGTGAGCAGCTGACAAATGCTGCAATGCATGGGATTTGCTAGAGTAGTTAAAAAGAGGATATGCTTATTGAGAAGCTGATTACAGGGTAAGTAGCAGGAACCATATATATATATATATATATATATATATATATATATATATATATATATATATATATATAGTTGAAGAAATTATTTTTTAAATATGAGCATACCTATACTATGTTTTATTAGATGCAGATCTTGTTGAATCTTGGACAGTTGCACAGTAGTTTTTGATGCAGATGCTTTTCATTAACAGGAGATATGTATTCTGAGAGTGTATCTCTGAAGTGAGATAACAGGGTTAGATGTGATTGGTGGTTGGATGTGTGACTCTTTGAATGCTGCCAATGAGGGAGTGTTGAGAACATTAAAGTGGAAAGGGTAGAATGGTTGCCTCTGTGTTACAGGGTCCGCGAACACTGTGGTGGTCCGCAGACAGCACATCCCACATCTGGGCCTTTTGTGGATGCCTGGCATGGAAAGGGGACTGTGGCGATTGGCCAATCAGGTTTCCTGGGTTTGGTGTACAGGAAGAGAGGGTAGGAGCAGTTTTGTTTGCAGGAGTTATGGGAGCACTGACAATGGCTATGTGTTTGAGAAGGCAGACTGTGTGGATGCTGGATGCTTCTTCAATTCAGTCATTTGAAGGTGTGCACTGAAAATAATGGCATCCTTAGAAATATTGGATTGGCAGAAGTGGAAGTTTTGTGGCATGCAGTTGTGCCTTAAACTGGTCAAGGTTGTTTTCATTCTGTGAGAGTATGGCTCACTTTAAATATCCAGGCACTGTGATTGTGTATTGTGAAGGGGATAGTTTGGGATTTGTGACTCCAGTGTCTTTGCAGGTTACCCTGAAGCATTTCATTAAAATCCTAATGCAACTGCTTCCTGCTGCTCAGATTATGTTTTCTGAAATAAATCGGAGGCATACATCGAGATGTCCAATAAACCTTTTCAGTCCACAAATTGAAGATACAAGGCAACTTGTCATTATTATTGGTCATATTGGAGGGAACAGTTTGTGGCACGTGACTGGAATTGCATTGCAGCTTGAAATGAAGGAGACATTAGGAAAGTTGAAGGAAATATTCCCTAATTAAAAAATTATTTTTCATGCATTGCCCAAAGACAGATGTGGATGCATTCCAGTTCATTTGGTCCACAAATGGAAAAAGCGAGGAGCAACGTCAATAAAGCTGTGTGTGCTTTTGTCTGAGACGTTGGCATGATAAAGCGAACATTACATTTGATAGGGTCAACATTTTTCAGAGAGATGGAGTCCATCTAACTGATGTGGGTAAGCAGTTTTAGTGAAAGTGTGAAGAAATAATTAAATTCAGTGAAATGCTTTCTTAGTTCAGTTTGTAAAACCAAAAATATAAAAAAAATATAAAAGCCAAAAACACAAAATACGGTTCTTTTAAGAGCCACCCATTTTGAACGTAAAACAATGAAAATGATTTCAATTGCCCTTCCCTGCACCTGGAATTTTTTAGAAGTCTGTGGCCTACCGCGCTGTCTGTGTACTATGCAGGCTGCACAGTGGCCTGTGACTGTTTTTCTCCATTCTATTTTATTGTATTTTGTATTTTTTGGGCTTTTTTTCAGGAGAGGCATGGTAGGGGAGGAAAGGTGCACCAACCACAGGGACGAAGGGCAAGTGTAGACAGCATGATCTTGGGCGGGCCTTAATCAAGTAGGTTGCAGTGTTTCTTATGCTCCTTGACTGCAGCCTTGAAAGCACTCTGAAACTGCCCCCCCTACAGATTGATGCTTCACAGTACATATATAGCACTGTGACCATCAAAAGGCAAGTGTCAACAGTGTTCTGTATGGCATGTGAATCCGCTGCTGGATGCTCTGCCCCAAAGGAGTATCCTTTATGGTGACAGGAGCATATGAAGATGATCGGGTGGAGGAAATCCACCTGCTCTTACCTGAGAAAGGTATTGCCTTTATCAGAGAAGTTGTGTGGGTCGATTTGGTGTGGAGCCTCGTGGAAGTAGTCTGATAGGAATACAAGCCACGTTTCCCATGACTGAGTACAACGTTGCACTCAGGGCATCAAACCTTGCTTGCAGGAGCCTTTGGGAAATTTCCAACGGTCATGAAAAATTGCCACACCCAGGACTCACTCTGAGTACTGGTGACAGGGACTGCCTTCACTTCACCCTCCTCTTCCTCTTGATCCTCCTCTTCTGTGTCACTGTGCCTGTTCCCCCCTCCAGGCCCTCCAGATGATGATGTTGGTGGTGGGGGTGGCTGGGAAGATGCAATGGCCATAAGAGATGCCATGGCCTCCAAGGACAGGTTTTGCAGAGGAAATGTGCCCAGCAGTGAAACAGGTGTTATCTCCTGGATAGCCAGATTAGGAATGAGGAAAAGTAATGGGTGGGTCGCTGCTTAGGAACCGTTTTTAGACAGTTGTGCTGTCTGCGAACTACTGAGTCAAAAAGAGGCCTTGAAAGTTGTGAAATCATTACTCAGTTCATCCAATTTTTTAGACAAGTTCATGATTTGATTATTTACAATTGGGGATAGGACTTCTGTTTGTGATTGTCTGTAATTAAAGTGGGGCATGGTTTCTTCATGAAAACTATCTACTTTTAGAAAAATAGAAATTATTATTTTAGCAAGGTGTCTACAAAATACATTATTTGTTTACATTAAAATATGTATTGTATACCATTGGAGATGTTATCGTCGCTCATATCTTCTTTTGGGAAGTTCTCCTCTAACCACTCAAGTGTGCTTGCCATTTCTGTGAGAATAAAAACTGCTTCTGTCTTATAACACATGTTTATATAATGAAAGATAATAACAGAGAAATAAATACTATGCGCTTGCTGTTTAGTAAGAATGTGTTGTTCAGTAAGCACCTAGTGTTTCTCAATCTGCATGCAGAGTTGTAGTGAGGACATTATATGAAGTGTACAGTTATGGTTTGTAATTGGTGCATTCCATTGTAATGTGTGCTAAATAAAAAAAATGATGAGTATTTTTTAAAGTGTTTGTACAAAAAGGTATATTTGCATGTTGTAAACATTAGTTGTGATTTTAATTATATCTGTTTGTCCGTTGGTGGGTATATCCTTTTTGGGTCTCGCCTATGATTTAGAGCCTTGTAAATGCTGCCCGATGTCCGCGGACTACCGTGCTGTCTGTGTGGACTCCATAGCTGCCATATTGGGGGAGGGGGGAATATGATATAAGGGACTTGTAGCAGATTAAAGGTGCACTAATAAAAACCCATGAAATTCACTGAAAGAAATGTTGGTAAAGGGATGTTATAGTTAAGTTGCACTAATAAAAACCCATGAAATGCACTGAAAAAACTTTGTTAAAGCAACATTATGGTTAAGTTGCACTAACAAAAACCCATGAAATGCACTGAAAAAACGTTGTTGTTATGGTTAAGTTGTACTAACAAAAACCAATGAAATTAACTGAAAACACAGTGTTAAAGGGACGTCATGGTTACAAGTAAAACCAAAAAACCATTGAAATTTGCCAGTTATGGTACACTAAGCAACCATTACTCGTGCCACCTCTGTGCACTGCTAAAACTCACTCCCAAGACATCAAAGATGGCATCACAAATGTGATTGATGACATCACTGAGGACATCACATATGGAATTAATTTTGAATAAAAGTTTCTAAAAGGGGTTGTGTTTATAATGTTAGCAACAAGATGTCAGGGTGATGGGGAGACCTATCATGAACTACTCAATGTATTAAAGAATGCACTCATCTGAACAAAACATGATATTGGATTGTTGTTTTAAATACAGTAACCTAATCATACATACACATAGGCAATGGCTGCAGCATGTAGTATAGAAGTACAATATTATTAATCTGGTAATTTTGGATAGTCAAATAATGAATGGTACCTTATCAGAGTTTTGAGCAATTATAAACATGTAATAAATAGCTAATAGCTAATAACTGAAGACTTACTACATACTTGTGTTAGTACAAACAATACATATGAAGACCCACAATTCTTACAAATCTGAGGCACAAACAGGGAAACTACAGTAAGGTGCAAAAAAAACACCACCACCGAAAAATGAGTTATATTAGACTTTATTATCAAGTACAAAAATGATTTGTGTGTTTGAGGATTGGTATATTTCCACATGCATGTGTAACATAAACTGAGGACAAATCGTAAGGAAAGTGCCTTAACAACATACACGGTTAATGTCTACATATGTAACACCTTCTGATTTTTAATATTGTCTCTATCAGTGAACAAAACTACTTGGCCTAGATATGTCAGTGAACCAAATGAAGTGGTCCAGATATGTGATTTCATCGGTGATGTCATCAATGGCATTTGTGATGTCATCTTTGCTCCTCATGGGTGTTAGTCTTAGCAGTGCAAAGAGGTGGCGTGAGTTATGGTTGCTTAGCGTACCATAACTGGCAAATTTCACTGATTATTTGGTTTTACTTTTAACCATAAAGTCCCTTTAACAAAGTTTTTTCATTGCATTTTATAGGTTTTTGTTAGTGCAATTTACCCTAAATGTCCCTTTAACAAAGTTCTTTCAGTGAATATATGTATATATATATATATATATACGTCTCACGTCTCATATATATATATATATATATATATATATATATATATATATATATATATACGTCTCATGTGATGTCATGCATCCAGTCTTGATATAATGCTTTCTACTTTCTCTAATCGACGCAAAGCTATCACCATGAAGTTCCTCCAATGCTGTGGCAATTCCACCGGATTAGATAAATGTCCCATGCACACAAATGCAGGGCCCATGATGTGCAATTAAATGGCGAAGGATTCCCTATAGATCGTCTACTGGGGGCCCAAATGTCACAGCTAAATGTTGAATCACTCAGTCTTCCTGGGTTATGACGCTTCTCAGCCTAACATTCATACAGCACTAGCAACTGAGCCAGCCAACCACTGTCCGCACTGCCACCATGCACATCCCAAGCAGCAGTGTTACTATGCAGGGAAATATTCAGCTCTACATCTGCTTCCACACAAACATACCTATGTGACTTGACCTCTGTGTGTTTGGGAATCTGTATCAGGGTCATTGACACACCTTGAAGGCATTTAAAGCATTATGAGTCATACCGTATGGGCAAAAGGTTATACTTTGCATCTCATGTGGAAGTTACATTTGCTGCACTCTGTTTACTTACTCCGTGTTCCCCAAAGGAACCTCCTAATTAGTGGGGCCCAATTCACATTCCTGCTTACTGATCACATCTCCTGCTTACTCGGTCCCCATTCAAATCTCCTGCTTTTGGGTCCCCATTCACAGCTCCTGTTGCTTGTTCCGCATTCAGAGCTCCTGCTTATTGGGTTCCCATTCACATCTCCTGCTTACTGGGTCCCAGTTTGCATCTCCTGCATCTCGGTCCCCATTCTCAGCTCCTGGTTCAATGGGTCCCCTTCACATCTCCTGCTTAATGGGTCGCCCTTCACATTTCCTGCTTACTGGCTTCCAATTCCCATCTGCTGCTTACTGATCAAAGATCCTGCTTACTCGTTCCGCATTCATAGCATCTGCTTATTAGGTACTCATGCACATCTCCTTCTTACATTGTCCACATTTGCATCTCCTGCTTACTTTGGCCACATTCACATCTCCTGCTCACTGGATCCCAGTTCACATCTCCAGCTTACTCGGTCCCCATTCACAGCTCCTGCATACTGGGTCCTCATTCATAGCTCCAGCTAAATGAGTCCTCATTCTGTTAAACGGGATATCATATCGTGCCTCCTTTATTGTATATATTGGCCTAAGGACAGTCGCTCTGCGATGAAATCTGTGTTGCAAAGTTCCGATCTTAGATCGATTTAGCCGCCATTTTAGGTTCATCCGCCATTTTGATTCTCACTCCAAAGTCACCCTGTGTTCTAAAATGGTGGACAGTGTTTTTCTGTTTGTAACTTGGCCGTCCTGACCTCTACATGCAAGTTAATGTTTAAACTGTAAACTGCCCGTAGGCCAAATGTTAGGGTCATGTAATGAGACCTTGTCCTTCGTTGACGTGTAGATCAAGGATTACCTGTGCCAACGAAACTGATCTGCGCGCATATATTAAATACAATGTTGTTTAAATACTGAACGTGAACACTTGTTGAACTACATTGTATAAAAACATGTACTAAGGCTTAACGTTAAATCCAAAGATACACTGTTGCCATTGTGACTTATTGGTGTAAAAACTAGGATAATCCATATGCATATAGATGAATAAATTAGAAGTGAACTCAGCAGGAACCCCTAGACCGAGGAATAATTAACCTGCAGATGGGCTGGACATTATGTTAGAAATTGTATAAAAGAGTAAATGTTCAGATGTACTGTCCCACTCACTTCTCACACCAAAAGGGCTGGTATTCTCTGTGATGTACTGAGGGCCAGATAGCTATCTGATACTTTGTTCCTTTGAAAACTGTTCAGTTATAGAATAAAGATCTGTGTATCTTTGTAAACCCATGTTTGGTGTATTTCCTTTTGGGGTACTCAGGCTCGATATTTCTCTTGCTTTTACAATTCACAGCTCCTGCTTACTGGGTCCTCATTCACAGCTTCTGCTTACTGGGTCCTCATTCACAGCTCATGCTTACTCGCTTCCAATTCACATCTCCTGCTTCCTGGATCCTAGTTGATATCTCCTGCTACTGGTTCACAATTCGTAGCTCCTGATTAAGGGGTGCTGCCTGCAACACAGGAACTGCATTCAGATCTTGATAATTGAACCTGTATTTTCACTCTGGCTATGCGTGGTGGGGCCGGCGGTGGGGGGGAAGTGGGCGTTCGCCTCCCTGGCTCTCCCCTGGTGCCCAGTGCGCCCGCAGCCTCCCGCTGGTGCCCTATTAGCCGCCCCCTTGGCATCAAAAGCTGCCTCCTCTACTGTGTCAGGAGATTGTAGGGACTAGACAGTTCAATGAGCTATTGCCATGTTCTGTGGAAGGCTGTATTGCTACGCGTGTGCCTGTGCTATCAAAAATACATTTGTTGAATGATATAACAGTTTTCAATTCATGTATGCAACGCCATGCCATTGGTTATGCAATGCCGGACTCTGCCAAGAGAAACACAGTACCATGCAACTCTACAGATAGACCAGATCACTACCAGGTCATACCAATGTCACAGGCGTGTTTTTCCAGATAAACGCGCAAGAGTAGCAGTGGTCGTGTTCAGACAAATCTTCAGATATTCAGGCATTGATTGATAAATGCACATACGAGAGCCGTGTACGTGGCATCTAATCTGCAGTGCTTTACATAGGACGTGTTGTTAAAAATCGAGTCTTCGCTGGCCTCATATCTGCTGTGCTTCCTCGGAAATTATCATATTAATGTATAACAAGGGTTTGCTATACTATCCCGTATGCTCCACAACCGCAGATATTGAGTAGTGATCGGTTGCTGGGCGGTTTCTTATGTGCCAGGCATCCTTGCCAGTAAATGACCATGTCTCTAATGCATTAGAGACACGAGCATACATTGCTAGATGCATGCCAGAGATCAGCACCAGCCAAAGCATGGGAAAATAGCATGAACGAACCTGCAAAGGTGGGACTTTGAAGATCGGTCAGTGCTTTAAATAGAAAGAAGTGCAGGTTCTCAGTAGTTTGGGCTTTAAGTTGACGATGGTAGCTGGGGTTCAGCCAGGTGCGTGTCTTAAAATTGCTCTACAGTCACTCTCACTTTGTGTATCCCTCTATATTTGTGAGGTTCACTAATTGTTTACAACTCGAGTTGCTCTTCAGATTTTCAACCAGAGAAAATGTAAGCACATTTTGTCTCCATGCCTCTCTCGCCTCCTCTCCTTCAGAGAGACACGTGTACATGTGGGAGGCACTCTGTGTGCTTGATCAGGTACACTTCCCATTTAAAGCCTGGGATCGAAAACACCCTCTGATGAGCACTTTTCATAATGGCTTTGACCTCCAACGGATCCCTGCATCCCCCATGGACCAAGCAACTCTCCGCTATTCAGGACCCCCAGCTGGAACTGCGCGCACCTCTGGCTATAGTTTAAGTACCGGTGGCGTGCATTACATTTTGCTGGGACCCTCTTGGTTTTGTGTTATGCCACAGTTGATGTGTGTCACAAAGAACACAAGGGAGTTGTAGTAGGCATCGTTTTGTCCAGCGGCTTAGAGAAGAAGAGGGGCGGCTGGCAAGGGTTGAACACTAGACAAATGACATCACCACATGGTTTGAAATTTGGCTCTTGGTCTTGGCTGTTTTTGGTCAACAAATATAATTCGTGAAAGGTATAAATCTTGAACCGTCCGTACATATCTTGAAGTCTACAGTGATCGTAAACGTGGCCCCATCCACCTCTCCCGCCTCATCAGCCCTAGCCGGCACGCCCTCCATCACCCTCCACACACCTCCACCCCTGGGACGGTGCCGCGGATATAAACGCCATGCCTGACCAGTTCAAAGCTATTAACAGAAGTAATGGCCTCTGAAGCTCTGTAATGTAATGTAATGCACGATTTACAATGCCCCAGCCTGGCATCTGGGCTGCTCTGAAAGCTCGTATACTTGTACATTTTTTTCATTAGACCAATAAAACCTTGAACATCTTTTTTTTCTCCAAGACCAACATTGCATGAAAACGTTTTTCCTATGTCCAATAACAGCTATTTTCATCTGGGGGGTATTCATTGCTGGGGGGAAATGGGGGTGGGGGGTTTGGAGTGGGGAGGGCTTCAGGGATTTCAGATATTCCTGCTTTCAGTCCTCACTGAGACAAAACACTGGGAAGTCTCAGCGGAGGTTTAGTACCGGAAATTTCTCATCCTGCAGTAAATTTTGACTACAGGTAAATCCTGCAGGAACTCCTTCCTGCTGTGTGTCCATACTTCTTATTGAAATGTGAATGGACGAGTGAGCCTGTATATAGCACTTAGTACAAATCACATAGTTTCTAGGCGCAATGAGAGGTTCCATTTCAAGTGGATTCAAGGGCCCTATGTCAATTTCAAGGACATGTTTGCTCCCTATTGTGCTCTATGCAATTGCGAGAAACCGTGAGCCAATTAAGGGGATGCGACAACATCACCACTGAATTGCAGGAGCACAGGGATGAGTAGTGGCTAAACTGCTTAATCAGCCCCACACTTCTACTAAACCAGCAGTGATCCCAATCAGAAACGTGAAAGAGGCCCAGCCTGAAAGGTATACCTCCTTACCTCTTTTGGTAGTGTAGGCCGAGGGCAGGCTTTATCTTTCAGCTGGTACCAGCAGCAACCCAAACTACTTAAGTAAAATGGTTTCCAAATAAAAGACTGTCCAAATATGGTTCTGTAAAAACAATGGTTTTTAATCAAATAATAACATGCAAATAACTAGCAAAAAACACTAGGAAAACCCACCCCTATAACAGACACACAGAGATTGTAGACTTTTGAGAAAGAGCATTCTGGGTAGATGAACAGGGATGTTCAGGAGATACATTGGCATCAATGTCAGTGTTCAAGGATATGTCATTGTAGAAAAGGGTACAGAAGGGAGTCTTAAAGTCGCTATGGTCTAAAAAAGGCAACTACTGGACCGGACAGGACCTCTTTAAATACCTTCCTTAATGTCTTTGGGCCACAACAGTATTGAGCCAGGCCTTTTGACTTCAAACCAGGACTCTGCTTTTCGCCATCTGGGTTGAGTCATGGAGCAGCGGCAACAGATCCCAATGATGCGGTTCTGTGCTGTTTGGCTGCGGTGAAGACGCTAAGAGTGGGCGACGGTGTTAGGCTGGAAGGCTCGGTGATCTCAAGGACAGATGAGCGTTGATTTGCTTTCAGCATCAAGTGGGCTTGGCTGGCTCAACACAGCATCAGGCCACTGCAGCAGCATTGGCTGGGATCTCAAATGAGCTGGTGACCAGGCAGAGGTGTCAAACCGGGCACACTAGAATGAGCGTCTCAGATGCAAAGACGGAGGAGCTTTGGTGCCTGCATTGAGAGAACTCAGAGGTGCATAGGTGGTCAAGCATCGATGTCATGGATGAATCCAGAAGTTCCCTTGCAGCAGCTTGGGTGGCATTGAAGGCGCCCATACCAGCATAAAGGCCAGTTGGAGATGCGCAGATAGCCTTGGTTCTTTAGTTGTTACGAGCACCAATACAATGGCACCAGGGCAAGATGATTATTTCTGTTCCCAGAGCACCCTTTCCTGAAGAAAACGGGGGGCAAGAAGTGGTAGGGAGCCCTAACATAAACCAAGATGGTGAAATTAACTCTCATTTCTAGCTACTCTAACAAAGCCCTCTTCCAATGTCTGCTGATATCAAAGGGGCACCAGTGGTCATCACCGTGGTGTTGGTGTGGATGTGTTATGTCAGTGCTCCCTTTAAAGTAATGATTCACAGGAGATTGCCGGGTTTCGGTTTATGAGCCTTGAGAGGAAGGTGTTGCCCTTCCTGGAGCAGGATCAAAAGGCAGCAGCCTGGCTATTGTACTGCATGCCAGCTCTGGAGACAGTGAGACCAGACATTGATACACATCAGTGCCGTCATAGCTGGGCCCTGCTCACATAGCTGACAATAGCGCAATTTCAAATTGCTGTGGTGGAATAATTGTGTCCAATTAGTAGTCACCATACCCCAACTAGGCATGGCTTATATTTAAATATTTACATGCCACCAGGATGACTAAGACATACAATTATTAAGTTTGGAAACAATGGTGCAGAAAGTTAAAAGGCCACCTCTGCCTGCATGAACGTTGTGATCCTACAGCTGGCAGGAATGGACATATGACCTTTGAACATGCCTTGTACCACTGAAGAGCTAATGCTCAAGGTACCAGGAATCTTACTCAGCAAAGGCACATGTGTGCACTATCATTTTGGAATGGAACATTTATGAAAGGGGAGTCTGATTAGCAGACCTCCCTTTCAGAAACCGAATTACCATCATCATGTTATATTAAAAAAAATCAACAAAAAGGTGGGAAATCACATTCCTGTAGATGGCAGTCTGTCACAGGGTGCTCCTTCAAATTCAGGGAAACTGGAGCGGCTGACGGTCCTACAGACTGAAAGCTTGTGTCACAGTTTATCATTGGATGTTTTATTTTGCTGCAAATTGCGTTTGAATGTGTTATGGCTAGAGCTATTATTAAGAGCAAGCGTAATAACAATAATGGTGCATATAGAGTAATATTTTCCAAAGTGCCTACATTTCACATGCATGTTAGTATTCGATTATTATTGGCCCTTTGTTTGTTTTTGTGCAATTTCTTCATATGCTTTTTATATCTGGCAGCGTGGCCAATAGAAACACAGAATGAGGGATGTCCTTTCACTCAAATCATTTCTTTTGAATATCTGTGCGTTCCTCCTTTCTCTCATCATAGTTCTTGCTTATTTTATGCTTCTTCCCCTGCTTCTCCTTATTTTTCATCTTGTGTTCTCTCTCTTTATAGCTACCACTATTTTCTCTTTTTCCTTTTTTTGACTCTTTATCTTACATTTCTCTTTCTAGTTTTCATTCCGTTTTTTGCTCTCGTGTCTCTTTACATTCCAAAACAAGCTTTCAGTACTTTTTCTGCTCACTTGATTTCCCTTTGCAGATCGGTTTGGTTTCTCTCACCCTTTGGCCATGTTCATATTTCTGTTCTTCCATTGTCTCCATTTCTGGTATTCCCTCTTCTTTTTAATCTAGCTTTTTCCATATTTCATTCTCTTTCTTTCCTTTAGTCTTTTTTTGCTCTGTAGCCCTTTCCCTTTTCTTTCGAATTCTTTATTTCTTCTTCTAACATACTTTCTTTAACAGCCTATTTAACTTATTTATCTATGATTCACATACACACACCCTCTTTTTTTCTATTTCCCCCACTTCAATTCTAGGCCCTCTGCTACAAGAGTCATACTCTTCACGCATTTCTGTAGACACATATGTTCATGAGCATCTAGTCCGTGGGGATAAATGCGGCGACAACTGCCCCTCTGCTCTTCGGTAACTGGTGAGGAACAGATTTTGCTTTCTGACATCTAAATGAGATTGCCCTTATGTTGCTGGAAGTAAAAAATACCATTTTGATTGTAAGTCATTTTCAGAAACTGCAATTTTAAAAATTGGCTGGTTACAGGGTTAATAGTGGCCAAACCTTCCAGATGCCGAACAAATCACATCGAATATAGTATTCAGGATTTGTCGGCTCATGAGTTCTCATGAGGTTCTGTGGCAAGCAAAAGTGTCACCTGAACTTGCATACATTGTGGGTGGGCCAATCAGTACCACAGAACCAGTGGTAGGTATTTGATGGACCTATCTGAGTCCTAGAATCTCTACAGAGGTTTAGCGGCCATATAAAAGGCCCACCTGACTTCTCGGTTCTCTGTGCGGCACTTGGCTGTTAGAGTGGAGGACAAGGCTGTTCTATGCTAAGAGAGAACAGAAGTGCTCGCCACAAAAAAATATGGCACATTCACTTACAGCCACTGAGTGTAATGAAGATTGTCCAGGCTTAACAGGTCAGGCAGTCTTGATTCTATTAAAGACAAGGAGGCGAGCATTATGCTTTAACTTCTTTAATTACTGCTCCCACAGCAATTCAACAAAATAACATTTTTTTTGTTAACTTGATAACACTGTTGTGCACTTCCAGACTCTCTGGAAGCTTCCCATAAACATAGGAGTATCACAGTTGGAAAAAACAAACCACAGTCCTTCTGAACTACCAATACCCACAATCCTGTGTGACCAAGTAGTCCTGTAAGCCTTTCCTTTGTCCAATCAGGGCTAACCCTTGGCCATTTAGAGGAACCCAGACTGTCCCCAAATCCTCTTTCTTTGGCTGGCGACCAGTCTTTTAGTCCAAACTCCACTGTCAATGTGAACTCAACAAATAGTGCGGCTGCAATCCTTCCTCTCGCCCAACATCTGGCGTAGAGATGATGCTGCACAACTTTCACCCACAAACTCTATTATTCTCGAACAATAAACTGTATTCTTGTCTGCTTCTGGTCTTCCCCTGTAATCAATAGGAGACAAGATCATAGGGGCGGGTTCTTACTCAACACAAGATCATAGTACCATTCATGCTCTGTCATGACCCAAGGGTGGGATATAATGCTCGCCTCCTTGTCTTTAATAGAATCAAGACTGCCTGAGCTGTTAAGCCTGGACAATCTTCATTCTATGAAAAGACGGAGGCGAGCATTATGCTTGTTCAAAGTCATTTATTACCCTATTAGCAATTTCTGATACAACTTAAAATAGAAAGTTTTAAAGGTGCGTTCATTAGACCAATCGGCTGACTTCACAATGTCCTGCAAGGATACGCCTGCTGCAAATGCGTTGGATGCGATAGCGCCTCTCACTGAAAGCGCGCCAAACTTAGACAAATCTATTCCGGCCATTGCATAACTTCTCTAACCCATCTCGCAATTGTGGCTGTCGCTACTGCGTGGAAAGGCTTTCTACGCACAATCAGTAACTGCGTTACTCCTCTAGGCCTCGGAGCCGCTGTAGATGATTCATAGTCTTTGATGCATTGCGCTACGCAAAGCTTAGCATTGTTAGGAAAATAGGGATATGAAATAACGGAAGAGTCTGACTTCGTTCTATTTGCAATGCTGAAAGCTACTCCGTCTGGGTAGAAAATCTTCCTGTCTATCTATAAGGCTTTCACGTCTGAAACCCGTCTACACGCTATGAGACATAGAAGCATGGCTAGCTTTCCTGACTATTGGAAATGAGACAGATCCCTATTATCTGGCCAGGACATAAATAATCGAAATACAGAACGTACATCCCATAAAACTGAGTATTTAGGTTCTGGTGGCTTCTTTAGCTTCACTCCCTTGAAGTGCCTAATCACTGCATTGTGTTCCCCTATCGGGTGTCCTTCTACCTTGTCATGACCCGCTGATATGGCGGACATGAGCACTCCTAACATCCTGTAAGCACAGCCCTCGCTGAACTTCTGAGCTAGAAAGTTCAGCATGTGCACTAAAGGGGCCGAAATGGGATCAAAACCGATGGTTGAGCAGTGTGACGACCATCAATGCCAAGCGGAACCATAGCTCCTAATGGTGGAAGGCGCCCATGAGCTCCTGATACAATCTGCAGCGCACTGCGAAATGCCTGGCAACTCCCAATGTCACCTGAAACTCTGCACGCCAGTAGCGTCAGTGTGCCTTCCGCTACGAGCGGGTGAGACTGATCGTCGGGGCTCTGCAGGAGGTTCGCTCTGTGCGGAATCACTCTCGGAAAATCTGCAGAAAGTTCCATCACTATTGGAAACCACAGCTGTGATTTCCACATTGGGACTACTAGAACCAGCTCTTCCTGGTCTCTCCTCACCTTCGCTAACACTCTCGTCAGCATGATAAATGGGAGAAATGCATAAAGAACTCCTCCCGTCGCTGGAGGAAGGCGTCCATCCCTACTGCTGCCGGGTCTATCCTCCAGCTGTAGAACTTGGGTAATTGCGTGTTGAGCCTGGATGCAAACAGGTCTAGGCTCAGAGGACCCCACAGATGCTGAAGCCTGTCGAAGATGGATGGGAGTAATCTCCAATCGCTGGAGTCTACCAGATATCGTGAATTCCAGTCTGCTACAATGTTCTGAGCTCCTGGTAAGTATTCTGCTGATATCGATATCGATATCTGCTGGAGTAAGCAGTGATGCCAGAAATCCTTTGCTAACTCCTTTGCTAACTCCACTAACATTCTGGAAAAGGTTCCACCCAGCTTGTTTATATACCAAACCGCTGAAATGTTGTCCATCTTGAGAAGGACACAGCAGTTGACTCGGTCTCTGGTAAACGCTTTTACTGCAAAGGAACCTGCTAAAAGTTCCAGACAGTTGATGTGGAGCTTCAGCTCCTCTTGAGACCATTTCCCTCCCGTCTGGAGGTCTCCACAGTGGGCTCCCCAGCCTGCTCTGCTGGCGTCTGACTCTACTACTAAATCTGGGGTATCTCCGAAGATTGCTCTGCCGTTCCAGGCTTCCATGTTATGTAACCACTACTGGAGTTCTGTCATGGCTTCTTGGTCTAGGGACACTAGCTGATGATAGCCAGGCCTCCCCGAAGGTGCCTGATTTTTAGACGTTGAAGGGCCCTGTAGTGTAAAGGACCTGGAAATATGGCCTGATTGAGGCTGCTAGCAGACCCACAATGCGAGCTAGATTGCGAAGCGAAATCATTTTCTTCGCTATAACCCATTTCAGTTCCTTCCGGATTGCTCACAGTTTTTGCAATGGTAATTCTAAGACTGCCTTCTTGGTATCTATCATGAAACCCAAGAATTCTATTCTCTGAGTGGAGCAGAGATCTGATTTCTCGGAATTGATGATGAAGCAGAGGGATGTCACTAGGGTGCATACCCACTCTGCTTGGACTCGTAGCTGTGCGGCGCTCTGACCCAGAATCAGTATATCGTCTAGGTAGATATTAATTCTTATGCCCCTTTCGCGGAGGGCTGCTGCTACTGGGCGCATAAGCTTGGTGAAGACCCACGGGACGGACGCAAGTCCGAATGGTAGGCAGGTGAACCTCCACACTTTGGCTCCCCACCGAAAGCGTAGATAGCTTCGATGATGCTCTGCAATCGACACTGTCAGGTAGGCGTCTTTGAGATCTAGCCGAACGAGCCAATCTCCTGCTCTGAGAGGATCTCAAAGGAGATGAATTCCCTCCATCTTGAAATGCCTGTATACTACCCATTTGTTTAGACTTTTCAAATTTATCACAGGCCTGACCTTTTCTCCTCTGCGCACGAGGAACATGTTGCTGACAAAACCTGGTCTCTCCTGTAGCTCTCTTTCTATATCCTCTTTGGCCGCTAGGATGTGCAATTCGCTGAAGAGCTGAGCCTCTTCGCCCTGATCCTTGAACATAGGAATTGGTGCTTGTGTTTGAGAGGGAGTTCCTACAAACTCTAGGTGCATGCCCAAGACTTTCTGGAGAACCCACGCATCGCTGGATAGCGCGTGCCACGCTTGCCAAAACTCGGCTGTCCTGCCCCCTATTCTGATGGAAACGGGTGTAAAACTCAGCACTCGGGGCTCTTTGCTGTCTGTACGCTCCTCTCCCTCTTCTGTTTCTCGGGAAGCGGCTCCTCGCTGGGAAGAAATTGTCTTGCTGCCGCGATTCCCAGTACTGCGACCATTGGTTCTGAGGTCTTCTGTTGGAGGCGAAGCGAGCGGACGCTCGACCTCTCTGGCGACCTGTCCCGGAAAAAACACGACCGGGAAAAATCCTCCTAATGGAGCTTTGCGCCTTTTCAAGGGCTGAGTATGTTCCTACGAATTGGTTCATTTCTTTCAAGAATGCGTCCCCGAACAACATACCCTTTGCCCCTTCGCCTGCTTCGTAAGAAGACAGCTCACTCAACTTACTGTCGATCTTCAATAGAACTTTGCCTCTCCTCTCCGAAGAGAGAGTGCAGTTTGTGTTACCTAGCAAAGAGACAGTGTGTTGAGCCCACCTGGCTAGGACCTGGGGATCCACCGGCAAGCCTGTGTCCATGGCTCTTTCGGCCAAGTCCATGATCTTTGCGAGGGGCCCGGAGAGGTCCAACAACTTATCCTGGCAACCTCGACATGCTCTGTCCACCCCTTTCCTCACATCCTTGGCAGTTTTTGTTATGAAGGTAACCATTTTAGGGTCGAGGTCCGGTGTGTCAGTGACTTTGCCTGGCAATTCTGGTCTGGGACACTCTGTCTGCATTTTTGACCTTACCTCTCGGTCGAGAGGCTTTCTGATGTGGAGAGTCATATACTGGGTGACTCTGGGTGATGGCACCCAGTCTGTTGACCTAGGATGCCTTATCGCTTCTGGATCGAACATGTCTCCCAAGGGTTCCTCTTCTGGGAGCTGATCATGCGTTCCGGGCTAACAAGGGGTGATCTCCTCATCCCCGCTCTCGTCGTCTGGAGTGTATCCGGCATCCTCCTTGTCCCCTAGATTGTACACCCCTGGGGCCGGGGGTCGAGAGCCTGGCACTGTTGACCTTTTAAGAAAAGCCTCCTTCAGTCTACTGACTGGGTCAATTGGCTCTTGAGGTATCAAGCCTACCTCTTCTGGTCTGCTCGGGGGCGACACAGAGTCTCTGCTCTGCCGAGCCTTCTTACAGCCCTTCTGATCAACCCAGGGACTGGGGTGTCTCCTTGATGTCCCCTCACCAGGGCTAAGAGCCCTTCTCTTCCTGGACTGGTCTTGCTCAGCTCTTTGCTTGTTCAGCATAGCCTCCAATTGATCAAGTCTCTGAGAGAGAGTGAGAACCCCCTCCGAGACTGCCTGGGATAAAGAATCCCCTAGGACACTTTTAAAACTCAAACTAAGGTCCTTGTCCTCTTGAATGTTCTCCTCCACCCATTCCTCTGAGGACCACTCTGGTGATGTGGACCTGGATCCAGGCTCCCTAAAGTGTGCCATAATATTGCCAATGGGACCTCAAGGCCTCTCTACTCCCTGTCTAGATTTTTCAAGAATGAGCTTGTTTAATAAAAAAATGAAAACATTTTTTTTTTACATAATGTCCAGAAAAAACGACACTCCAATATGCCCAAACAACTCTCCTCGAACTCTTCGTTCTAAATTGAAACTCTCTTAATGAGCTCTATCCCTGCTGTGAATGTGCGTACTCCTCCTGAGCTTCTAACCATAATACGAAGCCTCGTGCAATGCGCGGGGGATGCTGGGGCGTGCTTGCCCGCTCGAAAGCTCCCGCTGGTTCCTAGAGACCGCGGGACAGGTCGCTCGACGAGCACCCGTGTATGCCGCCTATGAGGAGGCGAGGCCGGGGGCCTTGTGCGAGCGCGTTCGTTCGCGGCTCCAGCCCCTGTTCTTCTGATCTGACAATGAGAAAAAGGAAAACTCTAGGGCATGTAACTCTACATATAAGCAGGCTAAACACGCTTAAGGTATAAAGGGTTATAAACCTATAGCAATATCAAAAACGCTGCGTAATGACTGAGGTGCACTTATCTCATGGGAGCAACAACAAAGAAAGAGGATTTGGGGACAGTCTGGGTTCCTCTTATGGCCAAGGGTTAGCCCTGAATGGACAAATGAGAGGCTTACAGGACTACTTGGTCACACAGGATTGTGGGTATTGGTAGGTCAGAAGGACTGTGGTTTGTTTCTTTTCAACTGTGATACCCCTATGTTTATGGGAAGCTTCCAGTGAGTCTGGAAGTGTACAACAGTGTTATCAAGTTAAAAAAAATGGTATTTTGTTGAATTGCTGTGGGAGAGGTAATTAAAGAAGTCAAAGCATAATGCTCGCCTCCGTCTTGTCATAGAATCTCCTGCCACCAAACTATTCTTTGACTTTCTCTTCACTACTGGTATTCTGTCTATTCGTCTCAAAAAGAGGGACACACGTAGAGCCATCAAAGGTAATCTCCTCTCGTTGAAGAATTCTATGACTTTCTTTTCATTTCCAGTATTCTGTTTCATCGCCACAAAAAATCAGTGTAATCACCTCCTGTCAAATCATTGAAAGAATACATCTTTACTACTAGTATTATGTTCCTTCTAAAAAAAGAAGACACACTTACAACCACTGAATGTAATCTGCTGCCGCCAAATACTTTGATGATGGTACTTGTGTTCTGTCTCTTTTCCAAGACGCTAACAGCTCAGTCACTTACTGTAATCTTCAGCCAAACAATTCTGAAATGTTCTCTCAGATGTCTCAGAATATGGCACACTCAGTTCCAACCAATTAATGTAACCTCCTGCCTTCCTCCAAAACATGCTGGTCTTGTCTCCTCCCTACTAGAGACCGACAGGAAATGTCAGATTTGTGTATGACATGCATTGATGTCAAGAGTGCTCTCCCTCCTACTTGTCATGGAAAGATTCCAATCCCATTTTAATTTCCTAACTCTTGCGCAACTAAAACCTGTTTACATTTTCCGCCTCTTCCTGAACTTAAACCCATTTCAATTTTCGGAATCTCCCATAACTTCTATTTTAATTTTCAATGTCTCGCTCCATTGAACTCTAATTTCATATACTGCCTCTTCAGCAACTGAATCCTATTTTAATATTCTAGCAATCCCACAATAAAACTCTGTTCAAATGGCAGACCTCTCTCTCATCTGAATCCTCTTTAAATGTTTCCCTCTCCGTTCAGTGCTCCAGCAGGTCTGCCCTGACACTCCTCACAAGGCTGATGTACTTCAACTGTGCATGCTTTGCTTTGAACCTTATTGTTTAGGAAGATATACCACAAGCTCAGTGTCAATTGGAATAAGCAATTAGGTCTCAATTTGATTATTTTCCCAAAGAAAAATTGTCTAACAATAGAACATAACTAACTGGAAATATCACGTTTTTAGGACCATTCGTATCTCGTGAGCACATGCTTCATGTTGAGTGCTATTTCAGTGTCAAATAAAAGATTCGTAAGTCTGAATGAAAAAAATAAAAGAGATAAAAGAATAAAAAATAACATTGAAAAATAACACCAATATGGGTGTGTCTTGTGCAATTCGTTGTGGCTGGGTGCTGGAAAACGTCTCCCTCAATCAAACATTATTTATTAGAATACAGTGTTGCTCCATAGATCATTATATTAACGATTGGCGTAGTGCAGGGTCAGGTGGGCGAACCAAACTGTTCTCATGGGATGAGCCAAATATCAGAGCTGATAATCATTATTCGCGTGTCATTTCAGGGGCTGCCAGGATATCCAAAATCACACCTGACTCCCAGCGGGCGATTACACATGTGTGACGTGCGCCCATGGGTCCTACAGAGATTTGGCGGGTAAATCAGAGCCTACACATCTCTGGGAAGGTTAAGTCAGGGCTTTAAATGGGGTAAGAAATCGAGTTGGGGTGCCCTCATTTGGGTGTGTGGCTTGCATGGTGGGTGTGGCCTGAACAGTACACAAAACATAGTAAGGTTTGCAAACAAATATATAAATGTATGTAAGCATTTATATATTTGTATGCGCACATTACTATGGTTTGTGTACTTTTCAAGCTATCTTTTATAAACTTGGAAATGTGTCACACAGTCCCCAGGTTTGCCGACGGTAAAAGACGCCTCGATGACCTGGAGAGGGTGAAACAAAAGGACAGTAAGGTGGGAGTTACACTGACTAACAGAAGTGCCAGCCAGCCACAGCGACGTAGCGGCTGGCTGGCATTTCTGTCATCTTGATGACTCAATAGCGGGCGCATCGCCCGTCGCGGCTGCGGCTGTGGTGGGATAATGTGTCCCGCTGTAGTGTGGTGGGACCGTGGGGGGGGGGCCCAGCAGGGGCCCAGCTCAGCACCACTTTTTGGAGACTGCAGGGTCCTGGACCCGCCTGGTCCCGGCCCACTTAAAGCACTGGGTTCAGTGGGCTAATAAAAGGCTAGGCACACTTATTGGCTGTGCTTGGTTGTTAGTGGGAGGAACAGGTCTGATACACATGGGAAGAGAATGGCAGAGCGTGTGCTGTAGCCTTTTTACCTATTTCATTCCGTTACTGCTGTTGCTGTATTTTGCTCGTTTCGTGAAGTACCTTAACGTTTGAGTCCCGTCTTGAGAAATCCTTCAGGAATCCCTCTCTGGTGGTTGTTTCGTTCCTTCTGCCTCCCCAATCTTCCTTCCACCACAAAAGAGAAAAACAACTAGAAAAATGAAACCCATTGTGGAGCCTCGTGATTGTTTTTTTTTCCCTGTGGCTTAACGTTACCACTTACGCCCAATAAAAAGGAACAAACATAAACCATTTGTGAAACCCTTTGTTATTGGTTGTTTGAATCCCTCACATCGCCACCGTCACAAAAATAGAAAAGGAGACACCTGCTGTAAAATATATGGCACTAGTAAAACTCCATGTGGCAACCTTTCCTTTATTTGCCCACAACTATAATGGAAACAGTGAATAACATTAGGAGCAGGTTCTCTTGAGAGGGGAGAAGGCTGAGTAGCAAGCGGTGGAAAAGGGGCATGCAGAAATGGGAGAGCCGCAGGAGTAGGAGCATGAGCTGGCAGAAATGGAAGAGCAGCAGGAGTAGGAGCACAACATGACAGACATGGGAGAGCCGCAGGAGTATGAGCACAACATGACAGACATGGGAGAGCCGCAGGAGTAGGAGCACAACATGACAGACATGGGAGAGCCGCAGGAGTAGGAGCGCAATCTGACAGAAATGGGATCGATGCAGGAGTAGGAGCACGACCTGACAGAAATGGGAGAGCCGCAGGAGTAAGAGCACGACATGAGAGAAATGGGAGAGCCGCAGAAGTAGGAGCACGACATGACAGAGATGGGAGAGCCGCAGGAGTAGGAGCACGACATGACAGAGATGGGAGAGCCGCAGGAGTAGGAGCACGACCTGACAGAAATGGGAGAGCCGCAGGGGTAAGAGCACGACATGACAGACATTGGAGAGCCGCAGGAGTAGGAGCACGACCTGATAGAAATAGGAGAGCCGCAGGAATAGGAGCATGACCTGACAGAAATGGAGAGCCGTAGGAGTAGGAGCATGCCATGACAAAAATGGGAGAGCCGCAGAAGTAGGAGCACGACATGACAGAGATGGGAGAGCCGCAGGAGTAGGAGCACGACCTGACAGAAATGGGAGAGCCGCAGGAGTAAGAGCACTACCTGACAGACATGGGAGAGCCGCAGGAGTAGGAGCACAACATGACAGACATGGGAGAGCCGCAGGAGTAGGAGCACGACATGACAGACATCGGAGAGCCGCAGGAGTAGGAGCACGACCTGACAGAAATAGGAGAGCCGCAGGAGTAGGAGCACGACCTGACAGAAATGGAGAGCCGTAGGAGTAGGAGCATGCTATGACAGAAATGGGAGAGCCGCAGAAGTAGGAGCACGACATGACAGAGATGGGAGAGCCGCAGGAGTAGGAGCACGACCTGACAGAAATGGGAGAGCCGCAGGAGTAAGAGCACTACCTGACAGACATGGGAGAGCCGCAGGAGTAGGAGCACGACCTGACAGAAATAAGAGAGCCGCAGGAGTAGGAGCATGACCTGACAGAAATGGAGAGCTGCAGGAGTAGGAGCATGCCATGACAGAAATGGGAGAGCCGCAGGAGTAGGCGCACGACCTGACAGAAATGGGAGAGCTGTAGGAGTAGGAGCATGCCATGACAGAAATGGGAGAGCCGCAGGAGTAAGAGCACGACATGACAGACATGGGAGAGCCGCAGGAGTAGGAGCACAACCTGACAGAAATTGAGAGCCGTAGGAGTAGGAGTATGCCATGACAGAAATGGGAGAGCCGCAGAAGTAGGAGCACGACATGACAGAAATGGGAGAGCCGCAGGAGTAGGAGCACGACCTGACAGAAATGGGAGAGCCGCAGGAGTAAGAGCACGACATGACAGACATGGGAGAACCGCAGGAGTAGGAGCACGACCTGACAGAAATAGGAGAGCTGCAGGAGTAGGAGCATGACCTGACAGAAATGGAGAGCCGTAGGAGTAGGAGCATGCCATGACAGAAATGGGAAAGCCGCAGGAGTAAGAGCACGACATGACAGACATGGGAGAGCCGCAGGAGTAGGAGCACTACCTGAAAGAAATGGGAGAGCTGCAGGAGTAGGATCACGACCTGACAGACATGGGAGAGCCGCAGGAGTAGGAGCACGACCTGACAGAAAAGGGAAAGCCACAGGAGTAGGAGCATGACATGACAGAAATGGGAAAGCTACAGGAGGAGGAGCATGACATGACAGAAATGTAGGGGCAGCAGCAGGGGGACATGAAGTGGCAGATGAGGGGAACAAGGAGGGGGAACGCAAAGAGGAACGAATGAAGGGGCAACGGGGCGTGGAACATAAAGAGGCAGGTCCGGGACAGCGGGAGGGGAACACAAAAACACAAGGAGGCAGAAATTGAAGGGCAGAACGAGGGGGTCATTAAGATGCAGAAGAGGGGCAGCTGGAACAAAAGGATGCAGCAGTTGAGGTGCAGCAAGAGGGGGGACATGAAGTGATGGGTGGGGGCACCAGGTGATACATAAGGAAGGGCAACAAAAGAAGGCAGATGGAAGGCAGTAGGGGGTGGGCGAGGGGCAGGAGGAGGAGGAACTTGGGCATTAGGAGTAGGTGTGGAACCCAGACCGGTGGCAGAGGAGGTTGATAGAGCTGGTGCTGATGAATACCACCCTGGGGAGAAGAAGGCAAGGTAGGCCAGGAGAGGGGCCACATTAAACGGTACTGCCTCAACACTTTCCAGCCCGTTCACCTCCGGGCTATTGCAGTACTCACTCTATATAAGGGGAGGGTGGAGGATACAGGATGAGGAGCGTACAGTTTTGTTCAAGCCCTGCACTAAGTCAGTGCACAGGGGCAAGAAGACTGAGCATTACGCATTGTGCACAGCTGCAATGCATTAACGCATTTGGCGGTAGCAAAAACTGTGTTACAGCCATGCGTCCCCGACTACCTCACTACCACTGTAACCTCCTCTACCGGTGCAGAGGAACCATCTGCCAACATGTCTGGAGATGTGGATCCATCTCCACCATGAGGTAGAGCAAGGAGGCCCAGCCACTGACAGCAACATGGCTGCCTCTAACAGGTTGGTGCTGCCCTGCTCAGAGGCCCTCTGTGATGAAAGATTGGCTATACAGTATGCGAGCGTACGGCATGATGGCACACAATGCTTGCAGTGAGGTGTGGTGTTATGGGGTGAGCTGTAGAGTATACTCTTTTGGCATCATTCCTACATCCCCCACTAAACTGAGTAATTCTGGAAAACACTGACAAGTGCTCCATATTTGTTCCAGAACACCCACACACCAACACCTGACTGCTCCTATCTCTCGCCCCCTTCTCCTGGAACTTTATGGTCTAGCACCACGGACATCATTTGGGCGTCACCAGAGAACTTCTGAAAGAAAGAATTACTCTTTGAAGTCACTCGGACTACTTCACAATGATTACTTCCGTTACGTTCTCTGTAACGGAAATGCATTCTTTTGGAAGTCAAAGGGACTTCAAACAGAAATTATTTCTTTTAGAAGTCAGAGCCCCCTCGCCACCCCACCCTGCCAAGACATGGATGGAGGACTCTGGCTCCTCTGCTCTGCGCATGACAGGATCTGTTCCTCTGCTCTACACATGACAGGATCTGTTCCTGTCTTGCATGGACCTCAGTGCTGACGGCCTGACCTCTGCCTGTAGAGGACGAGTCCCTTGGAGGCGCGGATTCCTCGAATAAGTTAAGAACTTACATTTTTTTTATATATGCCTGTGCGTTTGTGCATGAAAGTTTATGCATATATGTACATTATGTAATGTGCGTCAATGTGTGAATGTCCGATGTATGGGTGGCTGGGTGTGCGTGTCTGTGAGTGTGCAGTGAATGGGTGCATGTGTACATGGTGTGTGAATGGGTGTGTGCTTGTGTTTAATGCTCGGCTGAGGAGCTGATTTTGAGGGATCGGGGAGGGAATGGGAGGTAGAGGGGACGTGTGGGGGTGCACCTTCAATTGTGACAGCACATATCTTGCACTGGATTTTCATCAGAGGTGGGGGAGCTGATCCTCTGCACCACAGCAATAATATCTTTCATGGCCTGTCAATTGGTGATGAAACATATCACCACAAGGTGAAGGACATGTTCAAAGCAAGGAAAAGGCATTGGGCCTCATTACACGTAGTGCGGTAAGGGTTTACCGGTACGGGTAAGGGCACCGGTACCGGCAAACCCTTACCGCCTTACTACGAGGTCCCTTTGCGAGCTGGTACTTTAATGCCTGCTTTTTAGCAGGCGTTAAAAACCAACCCGCAAAGGGACCAGGGTGCTAATTACGGTACCGAATTTGCCGCACCAGTAATTAGCCCTATGGGGCAAAAATGGGAATGGGGAAGGGCAATGGGGGAAGGGGGAATTACTGCCCCGCCAACCTTGGAATAGGGCGGTAATTCCCCTTTCCCCCAAAGCGGTGCCGGTATTTTACCGGCATGGACCAAGGTGCTGATAGCACCTTGGTCCACCGCCTACCATTGACTTGACAATTAGTATGGCAGCAATGATATGAGACCCATTGTTAGAAGCAGCATAGCCCAGATATAGGTGTCATAAAATGTGCCAGTTCTCTAGCACCTCATCCACCTTCTCCCAGATGTCAAACTCCCCTGTGCCCCTTGCCTTCAAATCTTCGGGTGCATAAAGGGGTCTACTCTGGGTGAGATGGCATGTACTTACTGCCCTCTGGTAAAGTGGACTTGCTGCTAGTTTGACTAACCTAGTGCCTGCAGCGCTACATAAAACCTCTTGTACAGTCTTGTGTGAAATGTAACATCAACTGAGAACTTCCCAGTGGTGATTGAATGTACTCCTAAGCCATCGGAAACCAAGGTTTTTGACAAAAACATAAATATAGCAAAAGGTCACTAGCCAACATAACTACCAGATTACTGATGAGCAGGGACACTCATTTAACATTTTTGTCCACACTCAAACACCATGATTTCTCTGACACAGTAGTAAGGGGTAGTAACACAGTCGGGAGCAGAGCAGGGGATCAGCATCTGAGCCATTTGGCACATCAACAATAGTTTATGGGGTGACAGTACAGGGCAGGCCATGGGTGAAATAGCGATTGTTGTTTGATGAGGGGATGCCATCAAATTGATGCCTTGTGTGTCCATTCCACTACTGCGCCCGGTGCCGCTGCATATGGGACTGCAAAGATGTGCTACCGAAAATGGCCTGAGGCCTACCACGGCAACCCTTTATCTTGCACATAATGCAAGTGGTGAGATGTTGTTGATCTTTGTCCTAGTTTATAAATTCCACACATTGGATTTTATGTGGTGGGCTAAGCTGTGCCCCACTATGCATATCCTGTACATTCGTGGACAAGTAGGTGTGTCTACTCCCCATCGCTGGAACTGTGGTGATGTCTTTCTCCTCCTCATTCCCCTGCCTGTACTCCGAGGTGTCATAATCTTTATAAAGCTCATCATCACCATTATTATTCTCAGACTCACTGAATTAGAACGGTGGCGACAAGGAGCCTCCCAGTGCTCCTCTGTAGTGTGTGTGCTCCTTCTCCTTGCTTATCATGCCTTTCCAGTCTCTGCGCTGCTGTCCTGCCATATTATGCTCCTCGTCACTGTGTACTTTATCTCCTGGTTCATTATTCGACTACATTGCGTGTTATCTGTCTCGGTTCAGCCTGCTACCCGTCACTGTCTACACTATCTCCAGGCTCAACATGTTCCTCTACACTATGTGTTCTGTGTCCAAACAGATCAGGGAAGGGGATTTGTGATTCTCTCCCTTCTGCCCACAGACAATTAATTGACCCGCTCTTCCTTCTCCTGCAGTAATACCAGGGCATGCACTACGATCTCAAGTGCAGCAGGTTCTAAGTGCAACACTATGCCTGCAATTTTTCAGGAACAATTCAGGCTTGCTCGGTGCATATAACAGCTGTTGTGACTGCTGTGAAACACACTCTAGTTGTAAGCCTCTCCCTCTCCCTTGCATGTTTGGGTGCTCCAGACATGTTGGCTCCCAAAATGTACTTTCTTTCTGTATGCAAGCAGCAAGTATGTGGTGTGACGAATCCGGAAGCTTTGTCCCTTCTTCCCTTGGAGGGGCCACCGCCTATGAGGTTACAGAGGTGAACTAGCTGAGCAAAATTCTCCCTAGGGGTTTGGGGAAGCAGGACCTCACTGGGAGTGACTCCCCTTTAGGGGACAAGGACTCCCATTCCCATGGGTAGCTCCCTATATCTAAGGTATTATCTGCTGGGAGTAAGAAATATTGACAATATGTGTATGCATGTGGCTCAATTATGCTGGCAATACAGCTATGTGTTTGGCTCAAGGTAACACTGACAATACCTCCATGTGCTTGGCTCTAGGTAATGCTGAACATTCCACATGCTTGATAGCTGGTGGAGAACAAGATACCCCTTTTGAATATCGGAACAAGAGTAAAGGGCCAACAACCTTTGAATGGAGGTGGAGAAACCCAACGCTGAGGCGAGGCTCAGACTTAAAAACGCCAGCAAGGGGCTGAGCCAGACAGACTAGCAGAGCCAGCAACAGCGAAGAAGGGGCGGATATCCAAGGGAGACACCGTCCACCAGATGAGGAAGCGAGCAAGGCTTGAGAGGCAGAGCCAGCATAAAGCAGACCATGCCTGGAAGCACGACAATTTACAGGCCTGCAGCACGCAAACGGACGCCAAGTCCAGGATCAAGGGAAGGTCTGGGTCTTCCGCTCTCAGCCTGAAAGCCAAGTAGAGAGAGAGAGGGAGCAGAGACGAGCAGTCCACTAAGACCGCTAGCACCCAGTACATAGATTAAGAACAATTAACATTAGACATTTTTAAGTGCAGGTAGGCGGTTCAGCCAGCTGTGCTCAGAATGTGACCATGATGGATGAAATGCTAGAGTAGAGGCAGAGGAAGTGAGGGGCAGAGGCAGGTTAGAGGTTAGGGAAAAATGTTAGCTAATAGCAGATGAGAGGTAGGTTAAGAGAACTCACAGGTGAGGAGGTAGGCTTTTAGTTTGGTTTTCAACAAATCTATGTGGACTGTTTTTGGATGTCCAGGGGAAGAGAATTCCATGCAAGTGGAGCAAGAAGAGAGAAGGAGCGGAAGTGAGAGGAAGCACAGAGAGCGAGGAGCCACAAGGGTTGTTGAGGAGGCAGATTAGAGACTACAAGAAGGCTTGGAGAGGTGGATAGAGGAGGATAGCTACAGTGGTGCATTACCATGGATAGTTTTGTTAGCCAGGAGAAGAAACTCAAACCTTGCCCTGTTTTGCATCATCGGCCATCCACCCTGGTGAAGGTACGAGGAAGTAGGTGGGAAGTAAGGGAGCTCAAAGAGAGTCCTAGCAGCAAGGTTAATGATCTTGTCGAGAGGACAGAATGCAATGTTGGGGAGACCGTAGAGGATGCTGGCACAGTAGTCCAGTTTAGAAAAGACCAGAGTGGTAAAGAGATGATTGCTGTTTTTGAAAGGAAGGAGGTACCTGATTTTCCTAATATTTAGGAGGTTGAGGCAAGCTGCTGTTCTCGTTTTGGACATGAAAGTAGAGAAGGTGTTAAAAGGGTCATAGATGATGCTGAGGTTTCTAGCTAAAGAAGAGTAGGGGAGAGTGTCAGGTGGGAACTGGCTAAGCAGAGGAAGAGATGAGAGAGAGTTTATGGCAGGGAAGAAGAGCACCTCTGTTTTGGGAGAGTTTAACATCAGGGAGTAAGAAGCCATCCAATATTTAATGACAGAGAGACAGTTTGTAATTTTGATAGAGAAATCAGAGGAGAGTTCAGGAAAAGAGAAGACGTTTTGGGTGCCATGAAGAGTTGGTATGATAACCCAAAGGAGGAGATTAGCGCCCCAAGATCAGAGCAGTAGAGAGTAAAGAGGAACAGAACCAAGACAGAGCCTTGTGGAACACCAACAGTTAGATGAGTGAGTTGAGAGGTGTTGTTGCTCCAGGAGACAGAGAATTGATGAGGTGCAAGGTAGGATTGAATCCAGGAAAGGGCTCCCTCATGAATCCCAAGAAGAAAGAGATTATTAAGTAAATCAGAGTAATCGACAGTGTCAAAAACAGCAGACAGGTCAAGGAGAATTATGAGAGAGGATACGTTGGAGTGCTTAGCAGAGACGATGAAGTTGGACACATTAATGAGAGCAGATTCTGTGGAATGACAGGAGCAGAACCCTGCTTGTAGGGGGTCTCGAAGGTTCTGGATGTCTAAGACATTGATAAAATGGTTGAACTCAGTCCTTTAGTGCACTTAAGTGTACTACAGAAGGAGAGACACAGGGCTAAAGTTAGCCGGTAGGTTCGAGTCAGCCCCTTGCTTTTTTAGAAGATGGATGACCAAGGCTGTTCAAGCAGAGTCAAAGGACAGTTGGAAGAGTTCAGCGAGGTGAGAGGCCACTAAAGGGGCAATAGGTTTGAATAGCTGAGGTGTCAAACTAGAAATTATATCGTGCCTCCTATTGCTATGAATATATGTATATTGGCCTGCGCCAAGCTGCTAACAAGCTGCTTATAAACTACATGTGAATAAACTCGCATTGCAAGGTCCTGACCTTAGAAACCATGTAAACTGTCATTTTGGGTCAAGCCGCCATTTTAGGTTTTCTTGCTCTATAAAGTCACCATGTGAGCTAAAATGGTAGCCTATGTTATTCAGAACAGAACTTGATTGTCATGACCTCTGTACAGCTAATGTATAACTTGCCTGGAGGCCACTTGTTAGGGTCATGAGCTGAGACCTTGTCCTTCTGCTGACCTGTGTGCAATGGATTACCTGTATCACCGAAACCGATCTATAATTGAATGAGAACACCTGCTTAACTACATTGTATAAATTAAGTCCTGCATTGTAATGTTAGGCCTAGAGCATACATTATTACCATTTCTTCTTGTTAATGTATAAACCTAAGATGAACTAGATTTGACCTGGCAAGGGACCCTAGAGCAGTAACTTATTTATGGAATGGTTAACCTGAAGAAAGGCTGGACAACAGGCTGGAGAAATGTATAAAGGCCTGACTGTTTCAATGAATATTTGCACTCACTGAGCACACCGAACCACGCCGGAGTTCGCTGTGTTGCACTGAGGGTCGATAGCTATCTGAATTTTGTTCTGTTCTTTTGTAACTGGATTCAGTATAAAATAAAGTACTTTGTATGTTCCTTTGTAACCTGTGTTTAATGTGTTTCCTTTTTGGTTACCCTGCCTCATATTATTTCCTTGTTTTGACAGCTGGTGCCCGGAATAGGGACCCCCAATATTGATGCCAGATTATTGAAGGTTGATGCACGCTATCGGACCGGGATCGGACGGTGTGACATAACGGGCCCGACTGAACGAGACGCGACACCTCAACAGCGCTGCACGATCCGTTCCCTGGACGATAGCCGTGTGGTCTGAGACGGCATCTTGACGAGGGTCAATTTTTTGAGGTGGGCAGATTTGTCGAAATCACCTGCTCCTCTGCCTCTTCCCATTGCACCAGTAATAGTACCTCCATTGAATTTGCCTGCACCCTCACTCCCAAGTAGTTCTGTACCGCTTGTAGTTGATCAGGGTGCGGGGTCAAGGATTGTTACTCGTAATACTGTTCCTACAGAAAAGAAACAGGATTTGTTTGCATGGGCTAAGCATTGTATGGAGAGAGATGATCGAGCTAATGTTCTTGCCACACTTTGTAATATGGATCATTTTCCTGAGAAAAATGTTTTCATTGAAGGTTTAGGGATTCATTTATGTGTAATGTGGGGTAAATTAAATAATGCAGACGTCCCACAAGGGTTGAGGGACCTGAATACTTTAGCGTTTTCAAGAGACACTGTGGAGAAGGTACATGAGCATGTTGAGAGGATATTTGAGTATAGAAAGGAGTTGGAAAGGTTACGGAATGAGGATGAAGAAGAAGAAAGTATGTATGTACAGAAACAATTTCTTTCATGTCGTAAATCGACATCTGAGGAGGCGCAAATTTGTACAAAAGATGCGATTAGATGGATTTCAGACATATCGATAACTCCAGTTGAGGTACATGACACATACAGTCAATATATGCTAGAAATGCAGAGGAAAGTGATACAGGTAAATGGTAGAGTACCTGCAGGTTGAATGTTTAAAGAGAAAGGTTAGTTGTCCCACAGAGTTATTGAGCATTTATAAGAGAGCTTTTTCACTTGACACTTCTTCAACTACTTTAGCGCTCGACTTAGCTCTGTTGCTTAGTAAGCGTTCGGAGTTGCCTACATCTCAGTTGCCTATGAGAGAGGTTCCTCCGACATTTGTCCCAAAGGTTGAGATTCCTGCTAATGCTGCAGCAGGTACACCTGCTGTGGACATTCCTGCACATTATGTATCGCAGTTTGTTCACATCCCGTTTTCACGACAGGAAGTGAATACTATTAGACAAACTATTCCTGACATTAGGGAAAATCCGACAGGGTTCTATAAAGAGATAGAGTCCGTTTTGCAGTCCTCAGTGTTTACCCTAGGCAGCATTGATTTGCTATTCCCTGTACTCCTGCCTGTAGATTTGTGGAAACAAGTTAGAACTATAGACAATGTACCAGGGTTGGGAGATACATGGGCTAACATAGTTAGGTTTGATGGGGAAAGGCCAGCTGGTGAGAGACCACCTCAGGTGATACTAACTTTGCCTGACAGAATCATTGCAAAACTGAAAGGCATAATCCCCGAAAAGAGAATTATTTGGGACAAGCTTACGGTCTGTGTCCAAGGAAAATCTGAGGGTGCTACCGAGTTCTTTAATCGGTTCGAACAGGTATTCTCGGATTTCAGTGGACAAGACTTAGGCACAGAGTCTGGGAAAAGATTATTTGTGGACAAATTTGTACGTGGATTGCTGCCTGACATCCAGTCACAAATTATGTCTTTTGAGAGCGCTTGGCAGGCGAAATCCCAATCAGAAGTACTGCACATGGCTCAGTACTAGGAGAACCGTGTCAATAATGAAAAAGATAGAGTCGAGAAGAGAAAAGGTGATTTGAAGACTAAAGTATTGTTACAGCAAATTGTTAGAGGCTCCAGAGGGGGTAGTTCGCAGATTAGAGGTCAGTATGTTCCACAAGGGAATGTGCCCTTGGGTCCTGTGAATATTAACCAGTGTGCCTATTGTCGCCAGGAGGGTCATTGGCGTGCACAATGCCCCGTCCTTCGACAGAGGTCGAATAACACATTTGGAAATATGGGTAGACGATCCAGAGGTCGCCCGGGTGTAGGGGGCCCTGATAGAGGCCAGTTTTCGCAGGATCCCCAACAACCTTTTTCACAGGATAATCAGACTTCGAGTGTGGATACTAGAAACATATTTGATCATCCTTCTGCTACATATCTATCTGAAGAGCTTCCTTTTGATGATATTTTGTTTCGTTAGGATTGCCCGAAGCAGGGTTTAGAACCTACACCTATTCCCATTAATCAGAAAGGTCCCTACGTTGAAATGGTAGTGGGAAATAGGAAACATCAATTTTTGATAGACACTGGAGCACAGAAGTGCTCCATTGATCATTCTCGGGTTCCAAACATTCCACTGTCAGGGCAAACCAATGTTTCTGTAGGGTTTTCTGGCACACCAATTGTTTGTCCGGTTTCTTCACCGGTACCTATTTCTTTGGGTCCCTTTACGGACCACTGTCCATTTCTCTTGACTTCGAATTGTGGAGAGAATTTGGTGGGGTTGAATCTGTTGAAGGAATTAAATGCGGTAATTCATTGTTCTTCTGATGGAGTGCGTTTGACGATTTCAACACAGCAATGTTCTGTTTCACAATTCTTGACTAGACCTTTGCCGCCAGAATTCAGTAATGTACCAGAGTGTTTGTGGGCAGTTGATGACAATGATGTCAGTGTTTTGCAGATTGAGCCTGTTAAAATAGTTTTGAAACATGGAATTAAGCTGCCCCGTATTCCACAGTATAAGATCTCAGTTGAAGGCGAACGAGCTTTGAAGAGCATTGTTTCCGATTTTGTGCATCGTGGGGTGATTGAGGAGATTGCAGGAAGTTTGTGCAATAGTCCGATTTTACCCGTGTACAAAAAAGGTGATAATGCAATTCCATTTCGTTTTATAATTGATTTACGTGCCATTAATAAAGTCGTCGCTCCGCAATTTCCAATTGTGCCCGATGTGACGACAATATTAACCATGATTCCAGCTACGGCTACTCACTTCAGTGTTGTGGACCTAAAGAATGCTTTCTTCAGTATTCCTATACATGAGGATAGTAGATACTTGTTCGCGTTCACCTTAGGGGGACGCTCATTCACATTTACTTGTGCACCTCAAGGTTATACTGAGAGTCCTAGTATTTATAGTAGGGCTTTGAAAGAGCAGCTTGATATCCTTGGATTGCCCCCTACTTGTACATTGCTTCAATATGTTGATGATTTGCTTTTAGCCGCTGACTCTGAGAGCTCTTGTAAAGAGGGCACTGTGTTGTTGCTCATCCATCTAGCTAAGCATGGTCACAAAGCTTTGCTTAAAAAGTTTCAATATTGTTGCCAGGAAGTCGCCTATTTAGGCTATCTCCTGTCAAAGGAGGGAAGAAGATTGACACCTGAAAGAATAAAACACATTTCTGGCATGTCTGTCCCAAATACACAAAAGGAAGTTAGAGCCTTGATAGGTATGGCTTCTTACTGTAGGTTATGGATCCCAAACTTCTCACTAGTGATAAAACCAATATTGGCCTTGACGAAGAAGGGTATTTCTTCGCCATTGCCAAGGAATACGGAGCATCAACATTCATTCGAGTTGCTCAAGACTGCATTATGTTCGGCGCCAGTTTTGGGCACACCGAACTATGAGAAGGCCTTTGTGTTGTTTGTGCATGAATGTGATGGATGTGCTTTGGCTGTATTAACGCAGGAACATGGAGGGAAGAATAGGCCATGCAGTTAATACTTTTCCGCCCTTGATCCTGTTGCATGCGCTTTGCCAAGATGTTTGTGCGCTGTCACTGCTGCTGCTGCCTCTGTAAAACAGAGTGAGGGAATGGTCCTAGGCCATGATTTAACCCTGATGGTGCCTCACTCTGTAGATATTCTATTGAACAAAACCCAAACGCAACACCTCACTTAAGCACGACTGACAAGATATGAATTAATCTTGTTTGCTTCCCACATTCAAATTAGGAGGTGCTGCGTTCTTAATCCGACTGAACTCCTACCTTTCCCGCAAAATACTGTTTGCAGTGACGAAGAGACACATGACTGCCTGTATACTACTGAACAAGATACAAAAGGCAGAGTTGATTTGAGGGACACTCCTTTGGATAACCCACAAGGGGAGCTGTTTTGTGATGGCTCCTGCTTCAAACTACTGGATGGTACATCCACAGCTGCTTATGCAGTCACTACATTGAGTACGGTTGTGGAGACCAAGAGAATTATGCATAACTCTGCGCAGGCCGCAGAGATTATAGCATTGACTCGAGCTTGTGAGCTTTCCGAAGGGCTAACAGTAAACATATATACTCATAGCCAGTATGCCTTTGGGGTGGCTCACAACTTTGGAAGACTTTAGTCAGAGAGAGGGTTTTTAACTTTGCATGGCACCAAGATCCAACATGGCTCCCTGATAGTACAATTGCTTTCAGCGCTTGCGCTCCCTAGTCAGTTAGCAATCATTAAGTGCGCAGCACATCACTAGATTATAGATGATGTAGGGAAAGGGAATGCTTTCGCTGATCAAATAGCTAGACAAACTGCCTCTGATCTCTTCACGGAGATGTATGTTTCAAGGGAGACTGTAGATGCCTATGCAATGGATGAGGGTGTTGGGTCTGTACGGGATATCCAAGCCAATGCCACATTAGAAGAATCCAAGAGGTGGGCTGAGGGCTTGGGGAAACTCGATGATGATGGGTGTTGGGTGGACATGGTTGAAGGGAAATGGTTGCTTCCTAATGCCTATATAGTAATGATGGTTACCATGGCACACGGTCCCACACATGTGTGCGCTCAACAGATCACGAGAATGTTAGAGAAAGTTTCGGTAAATGATAAGATTTCAAAAATTGCCCAGCATTATGTCCAAAATTGCATGATCTGCCTACAACAAATGTGGGAAAGGGGACAGCAACTCCCAGAGGTAGCTTTGGGCCTCCTTCTGTCCCGTTTGAAGTGATTCACTTTGACTTTATTGAAATGGAGCGATGAAACAATCTAAAATATGTCCTTGTGGTCATTTGCGCCTTTAGTAAGTGGGTCGAGGCTTTCCCTGTTAAAGACGCTACAGCCATGACCACTGCAAAGACCATGTTAAAGGAATTCTTCCCACGGTTCGGTTTGCCGAGAGTTATCTGGTCGGATAATGGTCCGCATTTTATCGCTGCTGTAATTCTACAGATATGTACGGCATTGCAAATTGACAAACGATTCCATTCGGCCAGACATGCTCAGAGCGCCGGATTAGTGGAAAGACACAATGGTATCATAAAAAACAAGCTTGCTAAAACGTGTGCCGGCACCAAACTAAAATGGCCGGACGCCTTACCGATCGTGTTACTTTCAATGCGGACAACCCCTCAAACTAAGACTGGGCTCTCTCCCTTTGAGGTGGTAATGGGGAGACCTGCTAATATTTGGGGTTTGCCTAAAAGCTGCGCATTGCGCGATGTAGAAAATGTACTTCTCTCCGACTATTGTAACCAATTGACTAAAAACCTGTTTTCAATTTATCACCAGGTGCGAGAGACATTGCCGGTGACGTACGAGGGCCCCGGTCACAATCTACGACCAGGGGATTGGATCCTCGTTAAATCCTTCGATAGAGCGTCTTGCCTCGCACCACGTTGGAGGGGCCCCTACCAAGTGCTCCTGGTCACTGAGACTGCGGTGCGGGTAGGAGGACGTCGCCACTGGATCCACGGCATCCCCACCAAACGGATCCCACACCCAGTGCCATACGATACAGAAGACACAGAACCCCTTTCCGACATTGAAACCAACGTACCCGAAACGGCAGACGGCGGAGAGAGAGTATCGGAGGCCGTTCCGGAAGTTGTAAGGCCCAACAAAACAGCCATCTTGCCTCCTTGCTCTCCCACTGCATCGTTTGTGGATCATCCATCTTCTGATCCAACTTCCGTTTACTCGCCACCTCCTGTGGGAAGTGACGACATCCTGTCTGCTGATTCTTTTGCACCGGAAACTGTGAAGTATAATCTCCGCCCAAGGAGATAGGTTTGCAATACGGCTCTTGCTGTACAATTGAAAGAATTTGAGGGCTTGCCTTTTTTTGGCCCAATTGCATAAAGGGTTCTGCTGGCTAAGGGTTGTGGGAGAAGACATTAAGAAGACGCGCGACCGGGGTCGCCAGCAAACGAACAATTGGTGTTTCTCAATTGAAGACGACAATGCCCGCATCCGCTACCGTTCGTACTGAACTTTTGGACAAAAATGTGACTAGGAGAGACAATGAGCAGATATGTATGGGGGCCCCGAAAACGTTTTGTTGTCTACTGGTGATAATCACGGGACTTTTAGTAACTGTTGGTTGTGGGTTTTGGTATTTGGAGAGAATGTACCCTTTGAATGATTTCCTACCTGTTGAAAATATAACTGTTGTTCCCACTCCTTCTGTGCAACTACATACCTTGTCACCTAGAGATCTTTTCCATAGACGGAATTATCAAAATAACACTCTACTTCTAATTATGAATGCTACCCATGCAATCTTTAACAGAACCAATTGTTGGATTTGCTCGCATTTACCACAACATGGGGATAAGGGGCTAGGTTGGTATATTCACCCTTTACCTTTGACAACTGTTTGTTATGCCTCGCTTGGAGCACTGTTCTTTGGCCGATGAAACGATAGCATCTCGGGGAACTTTGATGGCACTAATTTAATAGTTTTGAGAAACATGTTCTGACTCCCCTGGGATGCTCGCTTTTCGCAAATAGGAGTAAACTCAATATTGCTTCTATTAGGCCTTCTGATAGACTGTCTCGTCCTTTCCAATCATTGATTTCCTTTAAAATGGCTCCGATAGGCAATAAGGATGCCGTGCCTCCTTCTTATACTGTTAACCATAGCCCCGATTCAGTTTCTTTCTGCATACAGAGGAATGGCACCCAGTCAATGGGAGATTTTAAAGGTTGTACCAACGTTGCAAATTTGACTGGGGAAGACAGACCTTTGTATGTAGGCGAACCTATCTATTTTGTTTGCGGTAATGTAGCATTTCCATGGTTGCCCAGGGATTGGCAGGGAACTTGTTATCTAGGAATCCTGTTACCTGGGGTGTTTATAGCAAGTACTGTAGAGGTTTCGAAGGCTCGGCCACGGCGGGACGAGAATGGCGACACTCCAGCACAGGTTTTAGGAGATGTAGTGAAATCATTCCTTCCATTCTTTGGGCAGATAGCGAATTCCGAGGATATCAGGAAACTAGCGAGAGTACTGGAGAGAACCATCAACCGGACCACAGATATACTCTATAATATGACTTTAGAGCAGAAAGCGATCAGATTGGTAGCGCTTCAGAACCGGATGGCATTAGATGTGATTCTGGCTGAACGTGGTGGAGTATGTAAACTAGTGGGGTCCGCTTGCTGTGTTTTCGTACCGGATTCCTCCCCAACTATTTTTAAGGCAATACAGAATCTGCACATTCTTAGTTCAGAAGTGCATGTTCCCGAGGGAAATTGGGATCTTAGCGCTTGGTTCTGGGACTTCTTGCGGTCTTGGGGTTGGAAAGTGCTTTCAGTCTTGCTGATTATTTTGGGAATTCTGCTATTTCTTTGTTGTTGTATCCAATGTCTACCAAGTATATGTTCAATGCTAGGGGGATGTTGCGCTCAGGCGATAGGTACAATATGACATAAAGTGTATGCCCCGGATAAAACCTCTAAGGAGTATGTACTGAAAGAGATCTTAGTAAAAGATCTAATGGCGATAGATATTTCTGACAGCTATTCAGGGTGTATGGACAATGACACATGGAGTTATTTGCAGGGAGATCAGAAGTAGTTTAGCACTTGGCATAGGCCAAAAGAAGGGTTTGTCAAACTAGAAATTATATCGTGCCTCCTATTGCTATGAATATATGTATATTGGCCTACACCAAGCTGCTAACAAGCTGCTTATGAACTACATGTGAATAAACTCGCATTGCAAGGTCCTGACCTTAGAAACCATGTAAACTGTCATTTTGGGTCAAGCCGCCATTTTAGGTTTTCTTGCTCTATAAAGTCACCATGTGAGCTAAAATGGTAGCCTATGTTATTCAGAACAGAACTTGATTGTCATGACCTCTGTACAGCTAACGTATAACTTGCCTGCAGGCCACTTGTTAGGGTCATGAGCTGAGACCTTGTCCTTCTGCTGACCTGTGTGCAATGGATTACCTGTATCACCGAAACCGATCTATAATTGAATGAGAACACCTGCTTAACTACATTGTAATGTTAGGCCTAGAGCATACATTATTACCATTTCTTCTTGTTAATGTATAAACCTAAGATGAACTAGATTTGACCTGGCAAGGGACCCTAGAGCAGTAACTTATTCATGGAATGGTTAACCTGAAGAAAGGCTGGACAACAGGCTGGAGAAATGTATAAAAGCCTGACTGTTTCAATTAATATTTGCACTCACTGAGCACACCGAACCACGCCGGAGTTCGCTGTGTTGTACTGAGGGTCGATAGCTATCTGAATTTTGTTCTGTTCTTTTGTAACTGGATTCAGTATAAAATAAAGTACTTTGTATGTTCCTTTGTAACCTGTGTTTGGTGTGTTTCCTTTTTGGTTACCCTGCCTCACATTATTTCCTTGTTTTCACAGAGGAACAAGAGGGTCTGATGGGGCACAAGGGGATTAGCCTTCATCAGTAGAGATATCACTTTGTCAGTATTAGTGTAACTACAGAGTGAGATAGAGGCAGAGGATGATGGTACACTAGGCAGTGTGTAAAATGTAGGAGGAGGGAGTGAGAGGAAGTTCGGGGCGTCTCTCATTTTGTAAATGTTTGCAGCAAAGTATTCAACTAGGTCATTAGCTGTGAGAGTGGAGTATATAGTCATAGACTCAGGAGGATTGATGAGTGAGTTTAGGGTGTCCTGTAGCCGCCAAGGATGGTTGGAGTGAAAGTCAATGAGGGTTAGGTAGAATTCCATTTTTTTAGCTATATCAAGAGTGGACTTGAGAGAGTTCAGGGCAGAGAGGTAGAGTTGCAAGTCCTCATGCAGGTGGATATGACTCCATTTGCGCAGCAGCCAACACATGTCTGTGCAGAGAGAGTGTATGACTGTGGTGGCCCATGACCAAGGATGATGAGACATAGGGTGAATATAAGCAGTGGGAAGTTAGAGGAGAATGAGTCATATAGTAGTTATTGGAAGCTGGAGAAGGCAGTGGTGGTGGAAGAGCCATTGGATGTGAAGGAGGGGAGTGAAAACTGTAGTTTGGAGAGAAAGGAGGGAACGGCAGAAGGTTTAAATGTCCTTTTAGAAACAGGTGAAGCAAGTGGTAAGGGAAGGTTAGAGGGTGGAAAGGAGATTGTGGTGGAAACAATTGAGTGATCAGATATGGATGGTGTGACAGTAGATTTAGTGGCTGATAGGCACATGGAGATGAATAAGAGATCCAAAGAGTTACCCACTGTGTGGATAGGTGGGTTATAGATAAGGTGGAGAGAGTTAAAGGTTAAAGTCGCTTACGAGAATGAGGTGATGTTTAGTAGAAAGAGAATCAAGAAGTTGCCCAAGATCATCAAAGAATGGTCCAGTGGGAGCAGGATGGCTATAGATGGAGAGGATGTGAAACAAGTATGGCAGAGCAATAGTAGAGATAGTGAATTCAAAAGAGGTAGTAGAGGATGTGGCATTTGAGATTTGTGAGACATTGAGGCAGGAAAAGAGTCGGTGTCTGATACCTTCACCTCTGCCAGTCAGTCGAGGCAGGCAAACGAACGATAGTTTGGAGTCATGTAGGGCTGCCAGAGTGGCAGTGTCAGATGGAGAAATCAGGTTTCAGTGATAGCAAGAAGGTCTAGGGAAGGAGAGCTGGAGTGAAATTAGTCAGTGATAAAGGATGTTTTTTTGCATACAGACTGAGCATTCCAGAGTGCAGTGGTCAGTTGATGAGGTACGGAAGAGTAGAGAAGTTGAGTCTCAGAGGAAGAGAGGCGAGGTGGATAGGTGTTAGAGGAGGTATGCTTAGCTTTTCGGATGTGTTTGTTGGAAGGAGGTGAAAGAGAGATGGAGCAGTGGATCTTTTCTAAGCAAGCCACATGTGTGTGGTCCGGCCACACACAGACTGGTGCTTCAGAACCTAAATCTAATCTCCTGACTGCCACTGCTTGCATTCAATTCCGTTATCTATTCTCTTTAATCTGAGAAGAATTTGCATATGCATTTATGCCATGCAAGGCGATCAACGGTGGTCTTTTTCTCCTGAATACTGAAATGATGCACTCAGTAACAGCCAATGAATGCCTTCTACCCCTGCCTCCCAAGAAATCTCAGACTTTTCTATGGAAGCAACAAGTATGTGGAGCAGCCAAAAAAAGGAGGCGCTCTCAGTTACAGCCACTACATGCATTCTCTTGCCTGCAAAGATTTCTAAGACATTCCATTTGCTAAATTATTTCTAAAACATTTCATAGGCAAAACAAAACGATTTGTAAAACGTGTCGGCACAATCAGCAAGTATGTGGAATGGCTACTTACATGTGGTGCACTTAGTTACAGACCTTCAACATAATGACCTACCAGCTGCTGCCTCCAAGCCAAACGGTGGCCCTATTCTCCTCAATCAGACAAGCAATGGCATGTGGTGTATGCCATGCAAGATATGTAGTAGCCACAGGAAGGGGCCAATCTTATTTCACTTTTCTACCCCTCCATCATCTAAGTCCTACTTTCATTTTCTACCTCCGCCCCCTCAATCAAACCAATTTTCATTTCTAACTGGGGAAGGGGGATCTGCTTCACTTCGCTTGGTCACGTCCTCATTTTCGGGCAGGAATGTATGCCTCCATGGTGAAAGTCATAGCTGGCATTGGCGCCCAGAATTGTGATGGCAGTGCTCAATTTACTATTAATCAGGTAACCAAGTACTCCTCACACTTCCTCGTGTGTCCTATTTCATCGAACTTGTTTCTATTTCTTATCTTTTATCCTATCTTTCTCTTTGTCTCGCCCACCTTTCCTGTTACCTCTTAACCTTTCACTCACCCACACCTTCTCCATCTCTTCTTTCTTCCGGCTGTCCCCCCACTGCCCGCCACCGCCCCCCCCCCGTCTCCGCTGTGCCCCCTGCACCACTGGCTGCACCATCTCCAGTTAGCAAGAAAGCTCTCTTTTCGGTTTGAAATAACCCCTACTGCCCTCGCGAGGCTTAGAGCTTCTGGAATGTTCGCTGTTTGATCTGCGGAATGGAAGTCGGCAGACCAGAGCTTTGTTTATGTTGAAGATTAAACAGAGCACTCTCTGGACCTAAGCTGCATATGCCTGGTGTGCCTTGAACCGTTGCCCCACCAGCACCAGAGCGAGCCCAGTGAGGTGTGACTCCTTCAAGACTTCAAAGGCGGCCATACTTGAACACGTCGCACTGAATGGGAGGCATGTGATTATTGAAGGCCTCCTCCAAGTCACATGAGGCTAGGCTACTGTTTTTTTTTTTTAAAAAATAGGTAAAATCATTTAAGTCAGGGCTCTGAAATGCATCTGGGACTGAACCAAGAAACACTGCTGGGCCGTCACAATGGCGGAAGAAGTGCGACAATATTCCCTGGCCATCACGGTATAAAGGGTGCCTCACTCTGACTCCTCCACAACAAGGTTGAGAAACTGCCCCAATCTGCAAAAAGAAAAGATACCCTGGTTAGTGTTCACTGTAAGACAAAGCCATTCCCCATGTGTGATGTGAGGAAAAGGAGACATTGTACGCAATAAAAATGCTTTCCGTTGTGTTATGAAAATAGGATAGACAGTTTAAAACTTTTTGTGACATATTTTTCCCTGGAAGAAGGCATAGATTTGAGCAGCTATCTTGCTTTGCGTGTACTTTCAGAATGAAAATTGCAATTTTTCAGTTCTAATCACCAAAACGTTTCAGATCATCTTGTTCAAAACAATGGTCACTTAAATGCATCATCAAATATGAACAGTTTTCTACTTTAAATGATCTGCTAAAACAAAGAACCTGTTAAGTGTTGCAGTATTTCAGAAGCCCGGTGGGTCCTGCTGTCCATCTTATGTCTGACCACTTGGGAGGGGTGGGATTTGTCGCCAGGGCATCATGGGGGTTAAGAGGTGGAAGCACCGTCATGCTGGGACAGGCAGAAAAAGCCTCATGCCTGGAAGCAAGCCTGCCAATCTAGAATGATTGGTGGATTACTTTGTGTACACCTGCAGGGCTTCAATGAGTGTGGGGCCCTGGGCTACCCACAGACTGTCCATGCCTAGAGGCAGCCCTGCTATCAGCTTTCCACACTGACTCTTCATTCCCCCACTCTCCCGGATGCTTTGGAAGGGAAGTTGAGTGGGGTTCTTCATCGACACCCTCTTCACCAATGACCCCTCCTCCTCCACTTTTGAATATACCACATTTTAACTTCTTCCTCCTACACCTATCACTATTCTGGCTTTCTATCGCCCTTCTGGACCTTTTAACTGCTTCTTCCCTGACCCAAACCTTACCTTGTAATTTTGGGGGGACTTCAACCTTTTCAAGCCCTCTGCAGCCACTCACCTTGGTCTTAAGTCTCTCATAGCTAACAATTCCCTCTACTACCACCAAGACCAGTCTACGCACTATTATGGGAATTCCTTTGTCTTTCTCTTTACTTCACTCCCCTCCTCTGACCTCTCCATTGACCCCTTGCACTTTGATCACTCAATTGTTCACTTTAATGCCTCTCCCCTCCACCCTCTACTCCTCCCCTCCTCTCTGTAATAACTGTGAGGAAATGTAACCATTATTCCCTTGCCCCTTACCTTGATGATGTGAGGCCCTCTCTCCTGTCTATCTCTCTCCCCCACTCATGCCTCTTCCATTGACCATGCGTTTTCTGGATGTCAATTTGCACTTATGAAATCATTTGACCAAGACTATCTTGCAAGCACATTCACACCGTCCTGCCCCTTCCTGAAACCTGGATCACCGATCCAGACCCTCGAAACAAACATATGCTGTACCCAGTGATGCTGCTGCAAATCCCAGTCCCCACCCTACTCTTGGACTACAAATATTCCTTCACTGCTCTCTCCTCTGGACTGGACATTACAAACCTAATCTCCTCCCATTGTAATCACTCCCACAAACTTTAATCTACCCATAAGCTTTTCTTGAACCTCCCAATCCAATATCTATTGCCTCCTCCCTCTCAGGTTATAACTTTGCTCGCTACTGCCCTCTAAACTCTCTAAAAATGGCTAAGCTTTCACAGCCCTCTTCCCTTTCTCTTCCCAACATGTTTTATTCACCACCTCTCCCATATGCCCATTCTACTCTTGCCTATTTCTCCCCTATCTCTCCTATTCAATTAGCACCCACCCTTCACAGCACCAACCCATCTTGCCCTAAACCCCACCCATTTGGACCTCAAAGGGTCAAGGAGTTATCTCCTCATGTCTATGAGCTCTTTAACCTCTCTTTCCTCTCTTGACACTTATCTGTTGCCTTCAAATGTGCAACTATTCTTCCTCCTTTGAATAAACCATCTGCTGCCACAAACCGCCAGGTGAACTATTTACCAGGTTTCGCTGGTTCTCCATTAAGATCCTTGAGGGGGTGGTTTTCAACCAGATCACTAGGTACGTTGAGGATAATGGCTTTGGGAGATTCACTTGAATCTGGCTTCCTTACAAAAGATTTTGCAGAGACAACACTCATACATGTGTCCAACATTCTTTATGATGTGTCTCATTCTTCTTTGTGGACATCTCTAACACTGACGGCACTGAAAGCCAGTTTGCTCTCTTCTTCTTTCTCCGGAAGCTTCAATTTCATAAATCTGCTCTATCCTGTATTGCCCCTTTAAGATCTCCTGTAACTCGCAAACCTCTGACCGCATCTCTCTTCCTGTAGGCATCTCACAAGTATCAGTGCTTGAACCTCTACTCTTCTCTCTCTATATCTGTGCCCTGGGTAGATTTATCTCAACCTTTGGGTTTCACTGCCGCCTCCTTTCTAATGACATGCACAGACATCTTGTTCATCTTTCCCTCCTTCACCTCAGACATGTCAGAATGGATTGCTAATTGTCTCACTGCAATCTGTCAATGGGTGGCTCTCCAATGCCTCATGCTGAACATCTAAAAAGTGAAAGTTATCTTTCTCCCTGCTGTCAATTCCATCTGTCTCGTCCCCTCTCCTATCTCCTTCCCACTTGACCTCCTTGTTCCTTTGCTCAGAGCTCACAACCATAGGGCATTCTTTGACAGTGACCTCTGACTGCAGCAGTTCATCATTAGCGGTATCTCGGCTGCTCAAATGAGCATTCTCGACATTAAGAAAATGCTGTCATTTCTTACACGCCACTCAACAAAAATCTGAATCTCCACCCATGTGCTCAGTAAACTTGAGTACTTCCCATGCCTACTCCTTGGTCTTCCTTTTTACTTCTTCCTCCCTCCAGACAAATCCCCCCGCTTCATTACCTGAACTCGCTATAACCTACCTAGAATATCGCCCCACTTCCACCTACGACAACATGCCGGACGGTTCTCCATGCATGACCACTCCCTTTTATGTTCCTTCTTCTAGTCTACATGTGAAAACAAGGAAATAATCTGAGGCAGGGTAACCAAAAAGGAAACACACCAAACACAGGTTACAAAGGAACATACAAAGTACTTTATTTTATACTGAATCCAGTTACAAAAGAACAGAACAAAATTCAGATAGCTATTGACCCTCAGTACAACACAGCGAACTCCGGCGTGGTTCGGTGTGCTCAGTGAGTGCAAATATTCATTGAAACAGTCAGGCTTTTATACATTTCAAGCCTGCTGTTCAGCCCTCCTTTGGGTTAACCATTCCATAAATAGGTTACTGCTCTAGGGTCCCTTGCCTGGTTAAATCTAGTTCATTTTAGGTTTATACATTAACAAGAAGAAATGGTAATAATGTATGCTCTAGGCCTAACATTACAATGCGGGACTCAGTTTATACAATGTAGTTAAGCAGGTGTTCTCATTCAATTATAGATCAGTTTCGTTGATACAGGTAATCCAGTGCACACAGGTCAGCAGAAGGACAAGGTCTCAGCTCATGACCCTAACAAGTGGCCTGCAGGCAAGTTATACATTAGCTGTACAGAGGTCATGACAATCAAGTTCTGTTCTGAATAACATAGGCTACCATTTTAGCTCACATGGTGACTTTATAGAGCAAGAAAACCTAAAATGGCGGCTTGACCCAAAATGACAGTTTACATGGTTTCTAAGGTCAGGACCTTGCAATGCGAGTTTATTCACATGTAGTTTATAAGCAGCTTGTTAGCAGCTTGGCGTAGGCCAATATACATATATTCATAGCAATAGGAGGCACGATATAATTTCTAGTTTGACAAACCCTCCTTTTGGCCTATGCCAAGTGCTAAACTACTTCTTATCTCCCTGCAAATAACTCCATGTGTCATCGTCCATACACCCTGAATAGCTGTCAGAAATATCTATCGCCATTAGATCTTTTACTAAGATCTCTTTCAGTACATACTCCTTAGAGGTTTTATCCGGGGCATACACTTTATGTCCTATTGTACCTATCGCCTGAGCGCAACATCCCCCTAGCATTGAACATATACTTGGTAGACATTGGATACAACCACAAAGAAATAGCAGAATTCCCAAAATAATCAGCAAGACTGAAAGCACTTTCCAACCCCAAGACCGCAAGAAGTCCCAGAACCAAACGCTAAGATCCCAATTTCCCTCGGGAACATGCACTTCTGAACTAAGAATGTGCAGATTCTGTATTGCCTTAACAATAATTGGGGAGGAATCCGGTGCGAAAACACAGCAAGCGGACCCCATTAGTTTACATACTCCACCACGTTCAGCCAGAATGACATCTAATGCCATCCGGTTCTGAGGCGCTACCAATCTGATCGCTTTCTGCTCTAAAGTAATATTATAGAGTATATCTGTCGTCCGTTTGATGGTTCTCTCCAGTACTCTCGCTAGTTTCCTGATATCCTCGGAAATCGCTATCTGCCCAAAGAATGGAAGGAATGATTTTGCTACATCTCCTAAAACCTGTGCTGGAGTGTCGCCATTCTCGTCCCGCCGTGGACGAGCCTTCGAAACCTCTACAGTACTTGCTATAAACACCCCAGGTAACAGGATTCCTAGATAACAAGTTCCCTGCCAATCCCTGGGCAACCATGGAAATGCTACATTACCGCAAACAAAATAGATAGGTTCGCCTACATACAAAGGTCTGTCTTCCCCAGTCAAATTTGCAACGTTGCACAACCTTTAAAATCTCCCATTGACCGGGTGCCATTCCTCTGTATGCAGAAAGAAACTGAATCAGGGCTATGGTTAACAGTATAAGAAGGAGGCACGGCATCCTTATTGCCTATCGGAGCCATTTTAAAGGAAATCAAAGATTGGAAAGGACGAGACAGTCTATCAGAAGGCCTAATAGAAGCAATATTGAGCTTACTCCTATTTACGAAAAGCGAGCATCCCAGGGGAGTCAGAACATGTTTCTCAAAACTATTCAAATTAGTGCCATCAAAGTTCCCCGAGATGCTATCGTTCCATCGGCCAAAGAACAGTGCTCTAAGTGAAGGATAACAAGCAGTTGTCAAAGGTAAAGGGTGAATATACCAACCTAGCCCCTTATCCCCATGTTGCTGTAAATGCGAGCAGATCCAACAATTGGTTCTGTTAAAGATTGCATGGGTAGCATTCATAATTTAGAAGTAGAGTGTTATTTTGATAATTCCGTCTATGCAAAAGATCTCTAGGTGACAAGGTATGTAGTTGCACAGAAGGAGTGGGAACAACAGTTATATTTTCAACAGGTAGGAAATCATTCAAAGGGTACATTCTCTCCAAATACCAAAACCCACAACCAGCAGTTACTAAAAGTCCCGTGATTATCACCAGTAGACAACAAAACGTTTTCGGGGCCCCCATACATATCTGCTCATTGTCTCTCCTAGTCACATTTTTGTCCAAAAGTTCAGTACGAACGGTATCGGATGCGGGCATTGTCGTCTTCAATCGAGAAACACCAATTGTTTGTTTGCTGGCGACTCCGGTCGCGCGTCTTCTTAATGTCTTTTCCCACAACCCTTAGCCAACAGAACCCTTTATGCAATTGGGCCAAAAAAAGGCAAGCCCTCAAATTCTTTCAATTGTACAGCAAGAGCCGTATTGCAAACCTATCTCCTTGGGCAGAGATTATACTTCACAGTTTCCGGTGCAAAAGAATCAGCAGACAGGATGTCGTCACTTCCCACAGGAGGTGGCGAGTGAACGGAAGTTGGATCAGAAGATGGATGATCCATAAACGATGCAGTGGGAGAGCAAGGAGGCGAGATGGCCATTTTGTCGGGCCATACAACTTCCGGAACGGCCTCCGATACTCTCTCTCCACCGTCTGCCGTTTCGGGTACGTTGGTTTCAATGTCGAAAAGGGGTTCTGCGTCTTCTGTATCGTATGGCACTGGGTGTGGGATCTGTTTGGTGTGGCTGCCGTGGATCCAGTGGCGACTTCCTCCTACCCGCACCGCAGTCTCAGTGACCAGGAGCACCTGGTAGGGGCCCCTCCAACGTGGTGCGAGGCAAGACGCTCTATCGAAGGATTTAACGAGGATCCAATCCCCTGGTCGTAGACTGTGACCGGGGCCCTCGTACCTCACCGGCAATGCCTCTCGCACCTGGTGATAAATTGAAAACAGGTTTTTAGTCAATTGGTTACAATAGTCGGAGAGAAGTACATTTTCTACATCGCGCAATGCGCAGCTTTTAGGCAAACCCCAAATATTAGCAGGTCTCCCCATTACCACCTCAAAGGGTGAGAGCCCAGTCTTAGTTTGAGGGGTTGTCCGCATTGAAAGTAACACGATCGGTAAGGCGTCCGCCCATTTTAGTTTGGTGCTGGCACACGTCTTAGCGAGCTTGTTTTTTATGATACCATTGTGTCTTTCCACTAATCCGGAGCTCTGGCATGTCTGGCCGAATGGAATCGTTTGTCAATTTGCAATGCCGTACATATCTGCAGAATTACAGCAGTGATAAAATGCGGACCATTATCCGACCAATTAACTCTCGGCAAACCGAACCGTGGGAAGAATTCCTTTAACATGGTCTTTGCAGTGGTCATGGCTGTAGCGTCTTTAACAGGGAAAGCCTTGACCCACTTACTAAAGGCGCAAATGACCACAAGGACATATTTTATATTGTTACATCGCTCAATTTCAATAAAGTCAAAGTGAATCACTTCAAACGGGACAGAAGGAGGCCCAAAGCTACCTCTTGGAGTTGCTGTCCCCTTTCCCACATTGTGTTGTAGGCAAATCATGCAATTTTGGACAAAATGCTGGGCAATTTTTGAAATCTTATCATTTACCCAGACTTTCTCTAACATTCTCGTGGTCTGTTGAGCGCACACATGTGTGGGACCGTGTGCCATGGTAACCATCATTACTATATAGACATTAGGAAGCAACCATTTCCCTTCAACCATGTCCAACCAACACCCATCATCATCATCGAGTTTCCCCAAGCCCTCAGCCCACCTCTTGGATTCTTCTAATGTGGCATCGGCTTGGATATCCAGTACAGACCCAACACCCTCATCCATTGCATAGGCATCTACAGTCTCCCTTGAAACATACATCTCTGTGAAGAGATCAGAGGCAGTTTGTCTAGCTATTTGTTCAGCGAAAGCATTCCCTTTCCCTACATCATCTATAATATTGCAATGTGCTGCGCACTTAATGATTGCTAACTGACTAGGGAGCGCAAGCGCTGAAAGCAATTGTACTATCAGGGAGCCATGTTGGATCTTGGTGCCATGCGAAGTTAAAAACCCTTTCTCTGACCAAAGTCTCCCAAAGTGTGAGCCACCCCAAAGGCATACTGGCTATCAGTATATATGTTTACTGTTAGCCCTTCGGAAAGCTCACAAGCTCGAGTCAATGCTATAATCTCTGCGGCCTGCGCAGAGTTATGCGTAATTCTCTTGGTCTCCACAGCCGTACTCAATGTAGTGACTGCATAAGCAGCTGTGGATGTACCATCCAGTAGTTTGAAGCAGGAGCCATCACAAAACAGCTCCCCTTGTGGGTTATCCAAAGGAGTTTCCCTCAAATCAACTCTGCCTTTTGTATCTTGTTCAGTAGTATACAGGCAGTCATGTGACTCTTCGTCACCGCAAACAGTATTTTGCGGGAAAGGTAGGAGTTCAGCCGGATTAAGAATGCAGCACCTCCTAATTTTAATGTGGGGAGCAAACAAGATTAATTCATATCTTGTCAGTCAAGCGGAAGTGAGGTGTTGCGTTTGGGTTTTGTTCAATAGAATATCTACAGAGTGAGGCACCATCAGGGTTAAATCCTGGCCTAGGACCATTCCCTCACTCTGTTTTACAGACGCAGCAGCAGCAGCGACAGCGCGCAAACATCTTGGCAAAGCGCATGCAACAGGATCAAGGGCGGAAGAGTAGTAACCGCATGGCCTATTCTTCCCTCCATGTTCCTGCGTTAATACAGCCAAAGCACATCCATCACATTCATGCACAAACAACACAAAGGCCTTCTCATAGTTCGGTGTGCCCAAAACTGGCGCCGAACATAATGCAGTCTTGAGCAACTCGAATGAATGTTGATGCTCCGTATTCCATGGCAATGGCGAAGAAAGACCCTTCTTCATCAAGGCCAACATCGGTTTTATCACTAGTGAGAAGTTTGGGATCCATAACCTACAGTAAGAAGCCATACCTATCAAGGCTCTAACTTCCTTTTGTGTATTTGGGACAGATATGCCAGAAATGTGTTTTATTCTTTCAGGTGTCAATCTTCTTCCCTCCTTTGACAGGAGATAGCCTAAATAGGCGACCTCCTGGCAACAATATTGAAACTTTTTAAGCGAAGCTTTGTGACCATGCTTAGCTAGATGGATGAGCAACAACACAGTGCCCTCTTTACAAGAGCTCTCAGAGTCAGCGGCTAAAAGCAAATCATCAACATATTGAAGCAACGTACAAGTAGGGGGCAATCCAAGGGTATCAAGCTGCTCTTTCAAAGCCCTACTATAAATACTAGGACTCTCAGTATAACCTTGAGGTGCACGAGTAAATGTGAATGAGCGTCCCCCTAAGGTGAACGCGAACAAGTATCTACTATCCTCATGTATAGGAATACTGAAGAAAGCATTCTTTAGGTCCACAACACTGAAGTGAGTAGCCGTAGCTGGAATCATGGTTAATATTGTCGTCACATCAGGCACAATCGGAAATTGCGGAGCGACGACTTTATTAATGGCACGTAAATCAATTATAAAACTAAATGGAATTGCATTATCACCTTTTTTGTACACGGGTAAAAGCGGACTATTGCACAAACTTCCTGCAATCTCCTCAATCACCCCACGATGCACAAAATCGGAAACAATGCTCTTCAAAGCTCGCTCGCCTTCAACTGAGATCTTATACTGTGGAATACGGGGCAGCTTAATTCCATGTTTCAAAACTATTTTAACAGGCTCAATCTGCAAAACACCGACATCATTGTCATCAACTGCCCACAAACACTCTGGTACATTACTGAATTCTGGCGGCAAAGGTCTAGTCAAGAATTGCGAAACAGAACATTGCTGTGTTGAAATCGTCAAACGCACTCCATCAGAAGAACAATGAATTACCGCATTTAATTCCTTCAACAGATTCAACCCCAGCAAATTCTCTCCACAATTCGAAGTCAAGATAAATGGAGAGTGGTCCGTAAAGGGACCCAAAGAAATACCGGTGAAGAAACCGGACAAACAACTGGTGTGCCAGAAAACCCTACAGAAACATTGGTTTGCCCTGACAGTGGAATGTTTGGAACCCGAGAATGATCAATGGAGCACTTCTGTGCTCCAGTGTCTATCAAAAATTGATGTTTCCTATTTCCCACTACCATTTCAACGTAGGGACCTTTCTGATTAACGGGAATAGGTGTAGGTTCCAAACCCTGCTTCGGGCAATCCTAACGAAACAAAATATCATCAAAAGGAAGCTCTTCAGATAGATATGCAGCAGAAGGATGATCAAATATGTTTCTAGTATCCACACTCGAAGTCTGATTATCCTGTGAAAAAGGTTGTTGGGGATCCTGCGAAAACTGGCCTCTACCAGGGACCCCTACACCCGGGCGACCTCTGGATCGTCTACCCATATTTCCAAATGTGTTATTCGACCTCTGTCGAAGGACGGGGCATTGTGCACGCCAATGACCCTCCTGGCGACAATAGGCACACTGGTTAATATTCACAGGACCCAAGGGCACATTCCCTTGTGGAACATACTGACCTCTAATCTGCGAACTACCCCCTCTGGGGCCTCTAACAATTTGCTTTAACAATACTTTAGTCTTCAAATCACCTTTTCTCTTCTCGACTCTATCTTTTTCATTATTGACATGGTTCTCGTAGTACTGAGCCATGTGCAGTACTTCTGATTGGGATTTCGGCTGCCAAGCGCTCTCAAAAGACATAATTTGTCACTGGATGTCAGGCAGCAATCCACGTACAAATTTGTCCACAAATAATCTTTTCCCAGACTCTGTGCCTAAGTCTTGTCCACTGAAATCCGAGAATGCCTGTTCGAACCGATTAAAAAACTCGGTAGCACCCTCAGATTTTCCTTGGACACAGGCCGTAAGCTTGTCCCAAATAATTCTCTTTTCGGGGATTATAGTTTTCAGTTTTGCAATGATTCTGTCAGGCAAAGTTAGTATCACCTGAGGTGGTCTCTCACCAGCTGGCCTTTCCCCATCAAGCCTAACTATGTTAGCCCATGTATCTCCCAACCCTGGTACATCGTCTATAGTTCTAACTTGTTCCACAAATCTACAGGCAGGAGTACAGGGAATAGCAAATCAATGTCGAGTAGGGTAAACACTGAGGACTGCAAAACGGACTCTATCTCTTTATAGAACCCTGTCGGATTTTTCCTAATGTCAGGAATAGTTTGTCTAATAGTATTCACTTCCTGTCGTGAAAACGGGACGTGAACAAACTGCGATACATAATGTCCACAGCAGGTGTACCTGCTGCAGCATTAGCAGGAATCTCAACCTTTGGGACAAATGTCGGAGGAACCTCTCTCATAGGCAACTGAGATGTAGGCAACTCCGAACGCTTACTAAGTAACAGAGCTAAGTCGAGCGCTAAAGCAGTTGAAGAAGTGTCAAGTGAAAAAGCTCTCTTATAAATGCTCAATAACTCTGTGGGACAACTAACCTTTCTCTTTAAACATTCATCCTGCAGGTACTCTACCATTACCTGTATCACTTTCCTCTGCATTTCTAGCGTATATTGACTGTATGTGTCATATACCTCAACTGGAGTTATCGATATGTCTGAAATCCATCTAATCGCATCTTTTGTACAAATTCGCGCCTCCTCAGATGTCGATTTACGGCACGGAAGAAATCGTTTCTGTACATACATACTTTCTTCTTCGTCACCCTCATTCCGTAACCTTTCCAACTCCTTTCTATACTCAAATATCCTCTCAACATGCTCATGTACCTTCTCCACAGTGTCTCTTGAAAATGCTAAAGTATTCAGATCCCTCAACCCTTGTGGGAGGTCTGCATTATTTAATTTACCCCACATTACACATAAATGAATCCCTAAACCTTCAATGAAAACATTTTTCTCAGGAAAATTATCCATATTAGAAAGTGTGGCAAGAACATTAGCTCGATCATCTCTCTCCATACAATGCTTAGCACATGCAAACAAATCCTGTTTCTTTTCTGTAGGAACAGTATTACGAGTAACAATCCTCGACCTCGCACCCTGATCAACAACAAGCAGTACAGAACTACTTGGGAGTGAGGGTGCAGGCAAATTCAATGGAGGTACTCTTACTGGTGCAATGGGAAGAGGCAGAGGAGCAGGTGGAGGAACAACAACCGGAGGAATAGGAGCAACAGGTTGAACAGGAAGAGCAGGAATAACAGCAGGAAGAGGTACAGCAGGAGGAAGAGGAACATACGGAGGCGGTGCAGAGGCACCAGGCCTTCGTTCATTTAACAATTTGTCGATAAACTCATCAGAAACATGAAGAGCTTTAGAAGGATAGATTTTCTGAATAAAGAGTGAGAAAGCCCTGCCCATATTCCTTATGACTCAGACTGTTTGTCCTGATCATATAACAACGCCTTTTCAGCATTTGTTTTATGATGGCGCACATGTTTTTCCCTACTTTTAAGCTGCTGCAACGCTTCTCTTTTCCAATTTTGCAAAACATCAAATGCTGCAGGTCTGGCCTTCTTTTTTAACAAGACTGACTCTAAATATTCAATACGAGGGATCTCAAAACTACCATTGACTGGCCACTGAAGTTCGGAGGCATGTCTGGTTTGTCTGTGCCAAATTTTATTAAATACTACACTTCCAATGCCATGCTTACAGTACATAGTACATGCCGGTGACCCCTCCTGTGGTGCCGGATGGCTAAATTCCAAAGATTGTCTCTCGCTGCAGAATAATGCGCTAAAGCAGCTAGACAATTTCCCAGGCATTTCTCAAATGCTCGGTGTTACCTGGTCAATAATTGTGTCTGCAGATACAATGCGCCAAATTCAAATTGTCAGGGTTGAATTAAGAGTCGGGTAACGACTCACCTGACCAAACCTAAGGAGGACCGATCAGTTTACAAAGGACTTACTTAACGAATTTTACCTTGTGTATGGTGATTTCGGCAAATCTGCCCGCCTCAAAAAATTGACCCTCGTCAAGATGCCGTCTCAGACCTGTCGAATTTGGGTTGTTTTACCGTAATGGAACAAACTGCTGCAGAAAAGACTGTATTGATTTGGGCCGAAAATAGGGTTTGACCGTTACAGTACAACAAACCGAACTATATACATTACCCACTCCCACCCACCCCCCTTTACTTACCTTGCAGCGTCACACTTCGATGTGTGCTGCCGACTCGCTGTTTTCATTCACTTCTGTGATTGGGAATCAGCACTGCAGGGTCCTTTTCTTTTTTTTGTCTTTTACTTTACGCAATCGGCTGCAGGGGACATCCCCACAGACCCCACTGATATTATAGTGAACAAGGGTGCAGGGGACACCCCTCCAGCCCCTGCTGCCCTTGTTCACTATAATGCCACCGTGTGGGCGATTTGGCCGAGAATTTCGGCCATGCTACGTTTTCGTACAGCCGAAATTCAGCCAAATCTCCTATTTGGTCATTTATTTTAGGTTGCCTATCACAATCAAAGACAGCCCAACTGTGGTGCTCTTGAACGCTTGGCTTAAACTTCACATACTGGCCAGAGAGTGTGCTCCTCCATCTTCTCTTACTTCCTCCCTACCACACCATGCCACTTTCTTCAGTGCTATTTAATAATATAATTGTGAATATTTGTACAATGCTCCCCCATAGTTTGCATCACCACCCCCACCCCCAGGTTAATCTTGCCATTGTTAGTCACCTGTTACTTCTTTAGGTGTTGTTCCACCTTGTTCACACTCTCACAAACTGGCTCTCCACTTGTTCTTGCCTTTCAGCAATTTATATGCACCCTACCAGGGAATGCCTCTGTCACATGTAAGTTTGTTATTGCAAGTCATGACTAATCAAAATTCATAATGTTGTTCTTCAAATAAATACAGATACAAATAAATTAAGTTTGTCACCTTTTCAAATCGTAACTCTCATGGTGTTTCCTTCCTTGCATTTGGCATTCCACTTTGCTCAATGGGAGAGGTGAAGTTCTATGTCTAATCCATCTATTTTGCTGCATTGCCGTTGGAAAATATGCAATCTCTCCTTCGCTCATTTGTCTTCCAAAAAGGTGATCCATGCTTGTTTTGCCTAGCATGTGCCTCATACATATTGTCAGATTCAATTAGGAGCCCTGGTTGTTTCACAGAGAAGTCAAACAAATGATGGGCCGCAACATTTAGCTGGTGAGTAGCTATGGTGCATTCTGTCACCAAGTTGTACAATCAAAATCATGGTAATCATTTCTACCCAATGCACAACAAATATTTTGTGGGAGGCTTAAAAAGTTTGCTTCTAATAACAATTAATATTGTTTCCAATACAGTGCAAGGAAAATGCAAAAGAGTAATTAAAATTAACTAAGAAAGGATACATTTTCTTTTTCCTTATACAAGATTAATATTCGATAATGCTTGTTTTAGCAACCTGCCTTGCCATTCCCACATATTGCACTTTGCATGGGCATGCAATCATAAAATTCCACATTCCGAACTGAAATTATGAAAATTCTTTTGGTGCCACTAACTCCTAAAACCAAATTCCAGGCCATTTGTACGTTGAGTGTTTTATATTAAGGTTGAGAATGTACTTGTTTTGCTACACTGTTTTTTGGGGACACAGTATTTAAGGAGGTGGGATCCCCAGGCCCAGTGGAAGCACTTTGAATAAGTTAGGGTCTAGATGTATCAGCTGGAGTAGGTCCTTGACATAAAGATTATTCATTTACAGTTAGGAGGTTTGAATGTTATGTTTTGTCTATAGACCGGGTATTTTCAGGCAAACACAGCCAAAACTTCCTATTAGAGGTTCTTTTGCTGCCACTTTTAGATAGGCCGTGCATTAGCATGACCGGGGGCTGAGATGTCCTACTCTAGCTAGGGATCGATTATTCTTCCAAAACATCACACCATGAGAGTGAATCGCCAAGATGGGCACTCCTCGATTGTGTGTCTCAGAACACTGGCACCATTACATTTGTCTAACAAGAACCAATCTATATACTCTCAAAGGGATTACTAAAAGTGAAATTGATATGGGGCAGAGTGAGTCAGACGTCATGCACAATCTGACATCTGATTGACTTTTCTCAGCAGCATGAGTCTGGCATGTGACTGAGTCTTCTCCAGCCCTAACATCCTTTCAGAATCACTCATCTGTCTGCAAACCTCGGCATTTCTCCTATACGCCATACCACCCCTGCTAGCCCCAGAGGACCAAAGAGATTTAAAGAGATAGTGGCCTTGGATTCTCACAACATTTGTCCATGTAAAAGTGTTATTTATTGCTGGAAAGAGTAGCAACTCACTCTTGAGGATGATTCACACATATACATACTCGGGATTCACAATAAAACGTGCATCTGTGGACCGGCTGTACATTTGGCATATCGTTGCACACATATCTGTGTAAACATACACATTTGTGAAATAGTAATAGAACAACACAACTGGGTGTTCTCAGACGGGGTTTGTGGGTATGCCAAGGGAGATTAAATAGGAAAATGGCACTTTCCCACAAAGTGTAACTATTCCCAAAATAGCAAATTTACTTTGAAATGTTTGTGAATTTACTTAAGCTACAACCGGACATTCCAAGTATAATTGTTGGAAAAGAGTAAGAACGAATATGGTACTGGATGCAATTGCGTGGGATGTGTGACTTAAGAGGAGTATGTGATAGACAAATATTTATAGGTGAAAGGAAAAAATGGAAAACAAAATGTGGGCATTTTCTTTTCTGTCTGACATGCCATATTCGCATCCCAGAGTAAGGTTAAACCATGTCGCAACACTAATGTTCAGCTTAAGTAAGTCATTTGTCAGAATCAGTTGTAATGTCACCTTTCCAACATTTAAATGTTACCCCTGATGTTTGTGTGAATCGCATTTCTAATGTATACTAGAAATCGATGTATTTGTGAATTGGTCCAAATATGCTTTGATTTGCCTATACGTATAGCTGCCACTGCATTGGTGGACAAATAATGGTATTAACACTATCACGCCCCCCTTTATTTGTAGGTTAAAGTTTTATGTTATTTCACAGTGCTTTGACTCTTGAATATCCAAGCATCTGTAACAGTCGACAGAGCCGAGACCATTCTCACTTGTCTTAAAATAGTCTACTAATGAGCAACCTTCATAAGAGAAGGCAGGCACTTGGTTGGGAACTGCACGTCGTGACTTGTTTCAAGATGCTGAAAAAGAAGAATTGTGGCTGTTTGTTATTGAACCAGGTGCTATTTGAAAATGTTTCCCTGACTTAAATATGCTATAGAGTTAAATAAAGGAGGTCATGTTTGACTTGGAGTGGTAATCACTCACGAATGGATCCAGTATCTATAGATAGTACAGCTTTCTCTCCTCGTGAGATGACAGAGGTTTGGTGTTATTTGATGTCTGGAAGCAGTAACGCCTCACTGGGACTACTCTGATGCTGGTACAGAGTGCACAACACATACACTGTTCAGGTACAGAGCTTGTTTCCCTTTTATGTTTATCCTAAACAAGGTTTGGGAATACATGAGAGCCCTCATGGACATGTATGGTCTGACAACTAAGAGAGCTGGCTTTTTACAGAAAGGCAGGAAGACACAGACAACTTTACTTTTATCAGAGAGAGGGAAAAGATGAACCCCTGGGTGAAAGAAACAGAACAAGACTGTCTAAGCAGCACACCACTATTCACTATTAGTGATTATTTATTTAGGGTAACCTATTTAAAACCATGTATTAAAAGAATCTTCTAAAAAGGCGAACACCACCCTGGTCAAGATTGCTTGAATTTGATTCAGTACAATACAGCTTGAGTTGTGATCAACTAACACCGAGGTGAACTTGTGTTATGTTTATTTTTTATGTTGTGTTATTATGGTTAAATAAACCTTTTAACAAATTATGCTCAGTTAAAAGCCATACAAAATGTATAAATTACATAGTTACTAATTTCTGAAATCAATTATATTATACTCTACAATTCAATTTAATAATCCCATAAAAACAATAATACAACGATTTATGAAGTCACATCCTAAAGTGCTACAGTGTCTATGTGTAAATTTGAATCACATCAATTAATGCAAAAAAATACATCATATATAGAAAATCTCAGTAAAATAAATAGATTTGTTAAAACCATGGATATATCAAATATCCATTATCCTTTTTTTCCATTTCAAGCCACCAATGATAAGAGTACAACATTCACAATAATACATTCCCCAGAGAACTCCATACATGGTCCGAATGGAAATTGTCAATTGTATATCTTAGATTCTGGAATACTTTAACATAGACATCTTTTAATGTATTGCAGTTAGTTAGAAGGTGTCTGATGTCTCTACCTCATAACCACATAATCTGCACAGGCACATGTGATAAGCTATTTTCTTCCATGCCCCAATTCTGGAAAGTGTGGGGAGTAAATCCAAACTAAGTAATAACATACATCTTCTCACCCTATAATTAAAATGATTTATGAGGTATTTACACGGATTATCCACCTAAAACTTTGTTTAACCTAAAGTTGGTACTTCCTTTGCTTACCCATTAAGGTGACACACGCATCTCTATACCAAATATTGGCAAATGTTTTCATCTTTTTCTCCATATCAGTAATGGTCATATCTTTTTCAAGATCAAAACCTATATCGCCAAAGAAAGTTATTACTTATCCATGCAATCAAAGTGTTTCCCAGAGAGCAATTCTCCAACATTGATTTAAAATTAAAAACATTGAGTCAGGAGAGTTACATTTACTCAACATTTGTACATAAAAAATGCCCATCGCAACTTTGTGTGCTCAGTGAGATGAGACCTTTTCTCCTCTGCTTTCTCTCTCTCCCTCCCCTGCTGACCTACCTGTCTGCTGTGCTGACTGGTTGCTTCGCTACCCTCAGAGTCTCACTGTGTACCAGGCTCCTACTTGATCAGTCTCCCCTGTACTGGCTCCGGTCCCACCATGCACTTAGGGGATGTAACTGTAAGCCCTGCTGTCCGCGGACTCCTTGCACTCACCCAGAGCCGTGTGGCCCTGACTGCACTTACTCAAAATCTCGTGTCCATTTGTTCCCGGCCCTAGTTAGTGCTGGTGTGCTGACTACAAGGGAATGTCGAGATCCCGACCCTATCCTCTCTAAACCACTTTCCTAGTGTCTAAAAGTAAGTGCACACAAGGTGGAGGTCGGTGTATGTTTAATGTTTCCGCCCCCAGAGCGTGTGTCTTATCTCTAAAAGCAATAAAAAAGCAAAAAAAGGACTCTATGACCAATGGTCAGTAGAGTAGTATAAAAGACTTATTTTCTCACCACTGTACTGTATTGGAGAGAAAATGAGTGGTGATAATTTAGTACATTTCTTTATACAAGCCCTTTTCTCTTGTTGGTAAGGGTATCAGGGTCTGGGTTATCAGCCAGTACTACTATAGAAACTGGCTGACCCCGATACCCTTACAAACAAGAGAAAAGGGCTTGTGTAAAGAAATTTACTAAGTTATCACCACTCATTTTCTCTCCAATACAGTACAGTGGTGAGAAAATAAGTCTTTTATACTACTCTACTGACCATTGGTCATAGAGTCCTTTTTTTGCTTTTTTATTGCTTTTAGAGATAAGACACACGCTCTGGGGGCGGAAACATTAAACATATACACCGACCTCCACCTTGTGTGCACTTACTTTTAGACACTAGGAAAGTGGTTTAGAGAGGATAGGGTCGGGATCTCGACATTCCCTTGTAGTCGGCACACCAGCACTAACTAGGGCCGGGAGCAAATGGACACAAGATTTTTTACAGATAGGGCCATTTAACTTGTGCTAGGGACTCAGCTTTAGGAATAACTTTGTAAATAAATTAGCCTTCTGTCACTAATGTGTTATAATACTGAGGTATAGACGAGAGGTGAGAGCCTTTCGACTCCATTTCATAGTTACTGCACTTACTCAAAGCAATGCTGCCCGGATTGCACTTCTCCCTTCCCTCTCCCTGGCAGTTCCCCACCTCCCTTCCCCTGCACTTTGCGTTGTACACTTGCAGGATCTGAATGACACAAGGCCTAGTGAGATCCTTTGTCTTGTCCTCCTTCTGTCTTCCCTTCCTTGTCCTGTCGTGCCTATAGAAACACTTGTGCACAGGCGTGTTATGAATTACATATCATGTAATAAGTTAGCATCACTAGCCAGGCTGAGACATGGGCACTAAATATCCAGCACTACCTTAAGGAGGACTTGGGACCACTGGAGCAATAGTAACTTCTGATAGTACTTAAGACTTATCACTGTATACATAACAGCTATACTCTTTAACCTTCCTTTTTACATGCCCGTCTTTTCTATGTGCCCATCCTTTCAATGTGCCCATGCCCAACTGTATGACTGCCTTTTTATATTTATTTATGTTCGAAGGCGTTCGCAAACCTGTCCCTCGTGGTCAGTATTACTCAGTTCTTCCCTAATCCCTACTCCTTTCTGGTGTTAATAATTTACACCCATCTGGTGTTCATGGATCCACAGGTAACCTGGGCAAGCAGGCCATACTGCCACATTCTAAATTCCAGTTAAATATGTGGTTTGGAAATTACAGCACTGCAAGGCTCACATCCTTTCAAAGATGTTATGCTACATTACAGGCATGTATACCAGTCACTGCTGCCATTTGCATGGTTTTAGGCACTCTGGCAGGCCTGAGACAGAGGGCAGTGATTTATGTGTGTACTTATGCTGGCAACGGGGAGGGGAAAATGCAAGATAGCTTTCTTGCTGGGATGATCCATGCAGACCAGAAGTAACATGAGCTCTGCATATAGGTATGTTTCTAGGTGGTCTGTGTCAAGAGCATGCAGGGTATTGTCGCTTGCCATCTCTTGGCTGTCAAAATGGGTACACGTGGCATCTGGTCTGTTCTGACTTGAAACATCATGCCCCATAGGTAGAATATACAATGATTCACCACCCACACTGCCACAATCACACCTCTTCTAAAAGAACATCAGCAGATCCTCCTGCTCCAGGAAATTCCAGGCACATCTCTAATACACCCTTCTTTGGGAAAAGTCAAATTGTTCATGGCTTAATGCAAATGCGCAATGATTCCATTCTCTGTTTTATGAGAGAGAATATCTTGGAAGCTCTTGACAAGAGGCCCTGATTACTCTCCTCTCACTTGATGTAACTGCAGCTTTTGACACGGTCAACAATGACATTCCCATGAACAGACATGACACTGCTATTGGCACTGATGGCATTCCCATGAACAGACATGCCACTGCTATTGGCACTGATGGCATTCCCATGAACAGACATGCCACTGCTATTGGCACTGATGGCATTCCCATGAGCAGACGTGACACTGCTATCGGCACTGATGGATCAGAAGCTATCTCCTAGACCACTCCTGCCATGTTAAACTGGAGACTTCCCATCATCCTTTTTACAGCCGCCTGGATGCATCCCTCATGGTTCTACATCTGCCCTTGCATGTTTAATGTGTAGCAAAACTCCTGAAACACTTGACAAACACGTTCATCTCTCTTTTCACAGTCCACACATACCATTCCCAGATCCTAATGGACTCCTTGCTCGATCCTCTGTAAAAACGTGATACCCACCTTCCTCCAAAATAATATATGACTGGACTAGCAGCCTCTACCTCAATCCCTCGAAGTCTGATATCAACTACTTTTCCCCCTTCCAAGCCTTCCCTTCGATCTTTCAAATAGCCTGACCCTTGGGGTTCTCCCCTCATCTTCTACATCCAAAAACCGAAGAATATTGCTTGATGGCAAGCTGTCCTTCATGTCCAAAATCACCCCGACAGCACAAAACACTCACTCAAAGTTCACATGTTCAGGACGATTTCTCCATTTCTCCAGAGAAGATCAGCATTGCTCAAGCCCTCATACCCTCAGGATTGGACTTTTTCAGCACTATCTACATGGGATTAAGGAAGGAATAAATCTGACAGCTGCAACATCGTTGGCGTAAGGCTGTCAGGCCCATGTTCGCCCTTACTGCCTGATTGCCCATTTCGTCAACCGTATATCCATAGCATGGCTCCCAGTTGAACACAGAATACACCACAAATACCCCTGCATCAGCCACAGGCACAAGAAATGCCATTGCTTCTTTTCATCTAGGATTAAGAGAGACCTGAACCCACTTGGCACTCCAAAGGACCAGAGAGTCAAACATGGCGCTCAATCTATTGCTGCATTTGGATCCAAGCACTTGAACAATCTCCTGGTGCAATTTAAGACTGCACTAAAACATCTACTGAAAGACTACTTGTTGGCTTCTGCCTATTAATATTCCCTTTTCCTAATACTCTCCTTCTTCTCCAACGCAAAGAATCTAGTATCTGTAAATACCTTCAATATTGCTCCGGTCTGATACCTGTTCTTGCAAATAGCTTTATCCTTATTGGGTCAATGGTGTAATAATTAATGTCACATCCAAGAATGTGCTTTAGCGCAGCTATGCAATGATGGCTGTTCCTTCTCTGTGCTTCATAGGGGTTTTACTGCAATTCGGCAGGCTACAAAATCTAAAATAAAATACATACATTGTCCATTCTCTATTTGAGACAATATGATGCTGTGGTGTGAATTATGGTATTGTTGATTAATACAGATTTGTGTGTGATATTGAACATTCACAAGGTCACCATTTTACACGTCTTTTCCATTGCATGCTTAATAGTGTGGGCATCCATCATTCCAAATCAATGCTATTTCTTTTCTCAGCTTGTCTCAAATTGGTTCCACCCCCTTGGCAGAAACCCCTATAAACCTTTTCGCTAGCCCCATAAATTATGGCAATTGATCCCTGTTTCCTGGGGTGGGTGCTTCTTGTATGGCTGACACCAGGCTAAGGCTTAGCCTCCTGCACACACGCGATAGAGTGTCCCATAGACAATAAACATCTCTTACACCAGTTTGACACTTATCCTTGGGAATGGTCACTCCTGTCCAAGAATTCTGGTCAATACCACTCTCAAGAAACCATTCTCTTCTTCTTCACTCTCACCATTTACTGGGATGTTAGCTAGAAAGTACACAGTTCCTCTGGTAAAGTGATCTAGTGGTGCAGTGGTGACTTAAATTACCTTCCCATCCATCTTAATATCTGAGAGGGCGAGCTGATAGGAACAAGGTCGGTCCACCTGCTACCCAATGAGCCTCCCATAGGGTGGAAGTAGTAAGTCCCTACAGTTGCACCATCCAACCAGGGTACAGTATTGCATCCTCAGGGATGCTGCAGATCCCGTCCTCAAAGCCACTCAGAACCATACTAATAAAGATTAGCAGAAATAAAACAGAATAAATCACTCATGCACCTTTGCTTGGGAAAGATGGTTCTCAATCTACAGAGGGCATTGGGTGGCGACTTCATTACAAGTTCCCCACAGTAGAAAATTGCCAGGCAGCATGCTAGTCAGTCCCTGGCAAACTTGCACATCATCTTCAAAGCAAAGGACATCCACGCAACATGAGAAGTTAAGTTCCTTAATTCAAACAATTGCAATCCACAGTGTGTGACAGAGAGACAGAAAGATGTGGAAGGTTGCATTCCTGCAGCGGCATAGAGCTAAAAAGGCCTGACCTCTGACTGGAAGGATCCCAAAATGTCAGTGACGCTATGAGCTCCGTATAAAGATACGGCATGAACATATGAGAGACATCACCACATTATGTGAAAAGTTGAATTTAGAAGTGTGTCCAATAGCTTCTATGTAAAAGTCGAATCTAGAAGTGTGCCCAATAACCTCTCTGTGAAAGTTGAATTTAGAAGTGTGCCCAATATCCTCTCTGTGAAAAGGTGCTGTTACAGTAAAAAGACAATTGTCTGGTTACAGAGAGGAAAGGTTGATTAGGGTACAAGGCATTTTGGTTGACAGTCTATGCATACAAGGTATTATTTACAAGGCATTATGTTTACAGTAGCGTTACTTAGTTACATTGTATTTTGTTACGTTTCAGTCAACAGAGCGTTTGCGGTGCAGCTTAGGTAGGGTTGGAGGTGGGGGTGGAGAGTGCAGGTTAGGTAAAGAGCTTGGTTTTGAGGGATTTACAAAAGGATAGCAGGGATGGTTCGGCTCTGAGAGAGATAGGGAGGTCATTCCAGAGCTTGGGGGCTATGTGTGGGAAGCCAATGCCTCCAGCTTTCTTATGATGGGAACTTGGAGTTGGTTGTCATATTGGCTTCTTGTTGGATGGAGCAAGGATTTCCTGTTTATGGTTTCTGATAAGTATGACAGAGCAGTATGATTGATACATTTGTGAGTGAGGGTGAGTATTTTGAAATTGATTCTTTCCTTGACTGGAAGCCAGTGCACATCTCTACGGGCCTGAGATACATGGTCGGATTTAGGGATGTGCAGGGCAGCGCAGAGCGCATTGTTTTGCACTATTTGGAGCTTTTTTAGATTTTTTGCAGATGTGCCGGCTAGGAGGGCGTTGCAGTAGTCTAATTTGGCTCCTATGGTTGCTCTAGCGATGGAGAGGCAGTTGGGCGTGGTGAGGTAGGGTTTTATGGCAAAGATGAGTTTGGTGGTCAGTGCGGATGAAGAGGAGATAGCGCTGACTTGTCTGGACATGGAGAATGTGGTGTCTGGTGTCTGAATATAGGTAGACTCCTAGGGTCTTAACGGCAGTGGAGACCGGTATGTTGATGTTGTCAATGGTCATGTGTGAATAGTCTTGGCTGAGTCTGGAAAGAATTTCGCTGGGTGCCAGGATGATGATCTCGGTTTTATCACCGTTAAGGCAAAGACCATTAATCGCCATCTAGGTCTGAATTGTGGAGTAGATGTTGAGGAGAGCTTCTGTGTCTTTGCCATAGTCTCCAGCGAGTGGGAGTAGGACTTGTTTGTCATCTGCATAGTTGGTGTAAGCTATGCCGAGAGCGTCCAGTAATTCAAAGAGGGATTTAGTGAAGAGGTTGTAGAGGGTCGGTGCAGCGCAGGAGCCTTGTGGGACTCCACAGCTTATGGTGGTGGGGGGAGCGTTGGCCTGGTCAGAGTAGACTTTCATGGCTCTGCCTTCAAGAAATGAGGTGATCCAGGTGGTTGCTTTGTGGGAGAAGTGGGCTGCATTGGAAAGGTGAGATGTGAGGATGTTATGGTCGACTAGGTCGAATGCTGCGGTGAGATCAAGTAGAAGGAGGAGAGCAGGTTTGCCTGTGTCCATTATTTTGGTGATTTGATTTTTCAGATCTAGAAGGGCAGTTTCAGTCCCATGTCCTTTGCAGAACCCTGATTGCCTTTGCCAAGGATGGCTTAGGTTTCAAGGTACTACTGGATTTGGCTGTGGGTGGCTTTATCTGGGATTTTGAGGAGGAAGGGGACTGTGGTGATGGAGCGATAGTTGTTAGGGGAGGTTGGTCTAGGGATGGTTTTTTTAAGAGTGGGCGGACCCAGGCCTCTTTTAGGCATTGGGGTACTGTGCCTGAGGAGAAGGAGGCATTGATGAATGCAGTGATTATAGGGGTGAGGGCTTTAGAGCACTCTTTAATGATGGTGGGCGGGCAGATGTCTCCTTTGCACATTGAGGGGTTGATGTTTTTGAGTAGAGTGGAGACTTCTGGCTCTGTGACTTCTCTGAAGGCAAAGAGGGGTATTTCTGGGTGTGGGTTAAGGGGGGGGACAGAGGGGGACGTGGGGAACATGTCGAGTGCTTTACGTTGGGATGCAATTTTGTCTTGGAGCGTTTTGACTTTGCTAAGGAGTGCTGTCTGGATGCCTGTGCACCAAGCTTCATCCTTAATGAATTTGTCGGGGCTGGACTCGGTGAGTTCTTTGAATATAGAGAATATTTCTCTAGATTTGGAGCTAGCTTTGATTATAAGATTGGGGTTTGGCTCTGAAGATGGTGCTTTTGTAGGACCGTGCAAATTCTTTGAATTCGTTGAGGGAGGATTGGTTGGGAGTTGATTGCCAGTTGGATAGGGCTTTCCGTTTTTTGATTCGCATGGCAGCTAGTTCTTCTGAGAAACAAGAGTTGGAATGCATAGATTTTTTGGCTTTTTTTGCTTCCAGTGGGGCAATAGATTCAATGGCTTGGACGAGGGCATTGTTGTAGGTGTTGGCTAGAGAGGTGGGATCTTGATTGAACGGATGATTAAGTTCAGGGATATCAAGGAGCGGGGCGAGATTGGTGGCAGTGATTTTTTGGAACTTCTGACTTTAGCGGGAGGGGCACGAGGGGTGGTTTTACGAGTGGGTGTGGTAGGGATCGAGAACTGGCTGAGATAGTGATCTGTCCATGGAAGGGGTGCAATGGTGGTGATGGTTGAAGAGCAGTTATGATCTGCTATCCAATCGATGGACCATCCTTTGCAATGAGTCGGGCTGGTGATTTTATGTTCGAACCCCATGTGGGAGATACCCTTTGCCAGGAGTGCGGCAGACTTGTCCTTGGGATCATCTAGGCCAAGGTTGAGGTCACCAAGTAGAATGGTTTTGGTGGAGTGTTTCAGGTTACTACCTATGATTTGGAGGATTTGCTTTTGGTAGACTGGGGGAGAGCCTAGTGGTCTATATGTGATTAGAAGGTTAATGGTGCAGTTAGGGGAGAGAGCTAATTTGGCGTAGAGAAGGTTGGCGTTGCTGTTCCATTGTTGGTCACACAACCTGATGGAGGGGGAGTTTTTATAGATGAGGGCAACGCCCCCACCTTTGGAGGTTTTACGGTCCTGTCTAAGGATGGTGTAGTCCTGGGGGAGGGCAAGATTTGTGGATGGGTTGGAGGCCTCGTGGAGCCATGTTTCAGATATGGCTAGTATGAGTCCATTGATCTCAATAGCATGGGCATGAATGGCGGGTGCATTAATGAGTGCACATTTTAGGGTGGGTTTGGCTGATGGTGGATGAAGAGCACTGGTGTTCATGATAGGCGATGTGATGGTGGCCTGAGTGAGTGAGGAGTGTTGTGGTATGAGTTTGGGAGAGGGGAGATGTGGGATATGTGCGTGGACAGGTGGGTGTGAGTGTGGGAAGGTAGTATGGGTGCGATGGCTGAGCTTAGAGTTCCTGTTGAGAGTGGATGGTGGAGAGTTGCGGAAAGAGAGGGATGACTTGGTGAGGGTTCTTAGTCTGTGCCTCCTAAGGAGGGGTACAGGTGGGTTAGAGTCACTGTGAGGAGGTGTTTTATGGTGTGTTGTGGAAGAGGTGGAGTGCATGATGAGGGGTGATGGTCTTGGGTCTGGGTGGATGGGGGCAGGCTGAAGGTGGTGCAGAGTGCGAGAGTGTAGAGGAATGGGTAGGAGCGGAGGAAGAAGGGCAGAGGTGCTGATATGTGGGGGGCTGAAGAATACATTAGAGGTAACGTGTTGTTTGTTGCTTTTGGGGTTGTTCAGACGGGTCCACAGGGAGTACATACACAATCAGGGGCGCGATGGGAGGCAATACATATACGATCAAGGAGGCGCTGTGGCAGGCAGTACTAACACAGTCAGAAGGTGCTGTGGTAAGCAGTACTAGCAGAATCAGTAGATATACAGTCAATGTTCTGCTGTGGCAGGCAGTACTAGCACAATCAAGGAGGCGCTCCTATGTAGGAGGCAAGTTAAACAGATGCAGTGGTGAACACACAATAAGGCATCCGTGGTGGCAGTGGTAAAGTCGGTGCAAAATTCAACATTTAAAGGCGTCGATAAGGCAGTAAGGTGGCAGTGAGCAAGTCAAGGCTAATGCAGTGGCAATGTGCTTAGAGCGTCGTTGGAGGCAGCGACAAGTTAACGTTGATAGTAGCGTTTAACGGGGCACACATGGGCTGAGGCATGAAAGTAAGTCATTGCTGGTGCTGTGTAGGGGAGGTACAATGAGGTAGAGCAATGCAAATGGTAACAGGTAAGGCAGTACTTAATGCAAGCATGTAGTAATAGTAGCAAGCAATGGATGCGCAGCGATTTTGTTGAAGTGCCGTCCGAGTGTACAGGGGTCAACGAAAAGATTACAAGTCAGTGCGCCCAATGCGGAAGGCGTGAGTTTGTTGATTGCACAGTGAGCGATGGGTAGTCGGATGCAATTTTTGCATCTGACTAATAGCGTGCCCTGGCTGAATTTAGAAGGGCGCCCAATTGACCACCCTGGTTGAATTTGGAACAGTGCCCAATTTCTGCTCTGTGTAAAGTTGGAATTAAAAATGTACCTAATAGCCGCACCGTGCAAAACCTGACATTAGAAGCGTGCCTAAATATCCCTTCCGTGCAAAGTTCAACTTAGAAGTATGCCTAATATCATCTCTGTGTAATGTACAATTTAGAAGTGTGCCTAATAGTCTAACTCCCCTCTGTACAAAATTGAATTTAGAAGTAGGCCTAATACCATCTCCGTGTACAGTTGAATTTAGAAGTGTACCTAATAGTCTAACAACATCCCTGTGTACAGTTGAATTTAGAAGTGTACCTAATAGTCTAATATCATCTCTGTGTAAAGTTGAATCTAGAAGTGTGCCTAAAAGCGTCTATGTGCAAAACTTGAATTTAGAAGTATCCCTAAATACCCTCTCTGTGCAAAGCTAAGTTTAGAAGTGGACCCAATAGCGCACTTTTTTCCGAATTTAGAAGTGTGCCTAATATCTTGCCCTAGCTGAATTCAGAAGTATCCCTAAGACTCTCTCGGTGAAAATTGAACTTGGAAGTGTGCCTAATATCCTCTCCGTGTACATAATATCCCTCCCTGTGCAATAGTGTGCCCAGTAGCGTTGAGTTATTAGCTGAATATTGAAGCATCCCTTATATCCTATCTGTACAAAAGTCAAATTTAGAAGGGGGCCTAATAGCGCCCCTTGCTTGAATCTATAAGTGTGCTTATTGCGTGCCCATTGAATCTAGAACTACAATTAGAAAGCCCTCCTAAACTGTACTTAACAGTCCACATAAAACCATACCTGTGGTGTTGCTACATTCAATTTCTCCCTAATAGTACCCGTATTCCAGCTTACTAGAAGAGAGCCTACCCAACAGCGTAACTGTGCTGTAGTTGCAACTAAATAGGCTGCCTAATCAGCATATACTAAGGTCTAGCTACAATTCAAAAACTGCCTAATATCTGCATCTTAGTACAAAGTAGTACACTAAAACCTAGAATAAGTGAATAATATCACCCTGCTTAGTGGAACCCTGAAACCAAGACTAATCTCACCCAGTGATAGCCGAACTTATAAAGTTCTAATAAAGTGTAAATTGCACCTGAAACTACTCCTAATAGCTTGTGCTAACCATGAGTGCCACCGCTCCACCAGGGTTTGCCAGAAACAACCACCGTGAACTGCCTCCACTCTCCAGTCTGCCTTGCCCCCCGTCCCACCTTCCCAAATCATCCCACCCACCTTCACATCCCCTACCCTTCCCCTTTCCAAACACCAAGCCAGAGGGGCAATATGGCGAGCCAACCACCCTAAAACCACTGCTCCCCCGAATCCCATCACCGATCAGCCTACGTTGATCATGCCCGCTCCCCTCACTATCATACCGGGCACACCCCACCCTGCAATCATCCACCCCCCGCCTTTCCCACAAACCCCCACCATCTTCCCCTCCCGACCACACCCTTTCCACTCCCTAAAATCTGCATGCCTAGCCCTAGCAAGAACAGAAGCCTCAGCCCTCTCCCACTCTGGCCCCCCTACCTTCTCTCACACACCAATCACAACAAAGATACTAAAGAGGAAACATACCTGGTCCCCCTCAATCTCTCAGCACTCTTCGCCTCCCCTGTCTCGACCCACCACCTCTTTCCCCCAATCACCACCTTCCCCCCTCGCTTCACCCTTCCTGAAACCCCTCTCCCTCTATTTCTCACCAACTGCAACTGAAATCCCTAACCGTCCACACCCCACCTTCAAATTCCCCGGGCCAAACCCAATCATCCTAACACACGCATCCACCCACTCCCACCCGAAACCCGCCAACTTTTCTGCTCGCCCACTTTTTCCATCGATCACCAAACACCCTACCCCTCTCCCTCTCCAGTTTCCACTCTCTCCCCCCAACCCCTTTGCGCTCCAGCTCCGACACCAACCTCACCTACCGAAGTGAACTGCATCCTATTTAATGCCCGATCGTAGCAAAAAATAGACACTGCATCTTTGACCTCCTCGCCTCTGACAAACCAGACCTGGTTTTCATCACCGAAACTTGGTTCTCTGACGACTTTGCCCCAATCGCCAATGAAGCCTTCCCCCCTGACTACTCCCTCATCCCACTGAACTGTCCCTCTAGAGGTGGAGGAATAGCATTCATCTTCAAGTCTCACTTCCATGCCTCAATCATCGACAACCAACCCTGCATTCCTTCCTGCGAATCACTCCTCGTTAAACTATCCCTCTCCCCATCGCTCTCACACAGCTTCCTAATAATCTACAGACCCCCTGGCTAGGATAGACAATTCTCAAACAACCTCTGCGACTCTATTGCCACCCTTCAACTAAGCCATCCCAACCTCACCCTTCTTGGAGACTTCAACATATGGCTCGACATCCCCACCAACCCTATTACACACTCTCTGGTTGACGGTCTAGGCGCAATTAACCTCCAATCCCACATGAACGGCCTGACTCACTAGAAAGGTCACACTCTTGATGCCATCTTTAGCTCCCACAACCGGATACATCTAAACCCCCCCACCCCTATCATCTGGTCCGATCACTTCATTGTTTCTTTCGCCATTCTCTCACCCGCCCCACTTTCCGTACTCGAATCTGAACCTCCGAAGCTACGCAAATGCTGGAAAAAACTAATAATCGTTCCTGACCTAGCCGACGCACTCCTCCAGTCTCCACCACCTACCTGCCAACTCAATAAACAACTAACCCCCGACTTTGGCTCATGGCTCAAGACCTCATTAATGCGGCTCACACTCTCTTGTAAACCATCAGCCCGCCGTGGCCTGTTCCCTAGATGGTTCACACCTGAGCTGAAGACCACTAAACAACTATATAAATACCTAGAACGCAAATGGCAGAAAGACAAAACCCAGGAGAGCAGTGCCACCTTGGCCCGACACCTTCATCAGTACAAGGCCCAAATCCGGAAAGCAAAAAAAGCCCACTACAACTCCCGAATCCTAAACTGCAAAAACCCCAGCAAAGAACTTCACAAAATCATCTCCGAATTCACCAAACCGGCATGCACTACGACCGTCCCAACCCCCTCTCAATCGCTGTGCGACTCACTCTCTCTCCACTTTTACGCCACGGCTCTCGAAAGAACAAATGCTCTAACCACCAAACTGGTTCTCTTACATCCACCAGGCAACCCTCCCCCATACCGGCCAACCCACCGCCTGCGACCACTACACAACCAAAGTTCAAATCCTTCAGTCCAATATCACCAGACCAATTTCTCAAACTTCTATCTGCCCGCAAACCATCCGGCTCTCCCCTAGACCCTTGCCCGGCCACAACCTTCAAAGAATTTTCGCTTCCACCTGCGCAGGAGAACACGCAAGATCCATCATAAATGACTACCTTTCCTCGGGTATCTTTCCCGACGCATTAAAAACAGTGCTTGTCAAACCTCTATTAAAAAAACCTTCCCTCGACCCTCTTGAGCCCAAAAACTACCGCCCCATCTCAAACACTAGGTTCCTTGCCAAACTCATTGACCAAATCGCCTACTCCCAACTAAATGCCTTTGTCGAAACCAACAATCTCCTAGACCCTGCACAATCAGGTTTTAGAGCCCGTCACGGAACTGAAACCACCCTAACCTCAATCTGGGATGACCTTAAAATAACGGCTGACTCCGCAGGATGCGCCGCATTAATCCTTCTTGACCTATCCGCTGCCTTCGACGCGATAAATCACTCAATCCTCCTTGACCGCCTCCACTCCCTAGGAATTCATGGAACCGCTCTTAAATGGATAGCTTAATTCCTCAAAGATAGGTACCAAAAAACGATACTCTCTACCTATTCCTCCCAAGCCCGACCAGTCGACACGGGAGTCCAACAAGGAGCATGCCTATCTGCCCTCCTGTTCAATCTCTACTTGATCACCCTCCCACCAATAATTCGTTTACACAACATCCTGTGTTACAACTACGCTGATGACACTCAACTAATTCTAAAACTCCTGAACTCAAAACCCAACTGCCGACCGGACCTCGCCTCCTGCCTCCTTGACATAGAGCTCTGGATAACCCAAAACCACCTCTTGTTAAACCCCTCCAAAACTGAAATCATGGTATGTGGCAACTCTGAACTTCTTCCACACCCACTACCCTGGCCATCCGCCATGGGCAACTCACCGACCCCCTCTAAATCAGTGAAAAACCTTGGATGCACGCTTGACTCTGACCTAACACTCTTGCGCCAAGTCAACAACGTCTCAAAGTCCTGCCACTACCACCTTAAAACCCTTAGGCGCATGTTTCCATATCTATCCTTCCCCAACAGACTCTCCGCGGTCCAATCAATTGTTATATCAAGACTGGACTACGCAAACACCCTTTACCTCGGAGTCCACGCTTACCAACTGAATAAACTTCAAAGGGCAGAAAACGCTGCAGCCAAACTGCTACTTGCGCTCGACCCAAGAGACCACATCTCCCCAGCCCTTAAGACTCTGCACTGGCTTCCAGTGGCCCGAAGGGTGACTTTCAAAACGTTATGCATCTCCCACCGAGCATTGCATAAAACCGGCCCTCAATATTTTCAAGACAAACTAAAACCCTATCACCCTCAATGCACTCTAAGATCAAGCTCAGCCGGCCTCCTAGTCATACCTAAGACAAACTCAGTCAGGTTAGGCGGATCATCATTCTCAGCCTTAGCTCCCACGCTGTGGAACGCACTCCCACCCCACATCCGCCTAACTGAGGATCTAATGTCTTTCCGCAAACTACTGAAAACCTGTCTCTTCCCCTAAAGCCAACCCGTGCGCAAACTAACCCAAACAGAATAACAGCATCTCAATGACACCAATCCAACAAACTACTAGATGCGGGAAATCGACATCTAATATCCACTAATATAAACTAAAAAGACAAACAGAATAGAACGAGTAAAGTAGATCAAAGCAGTGAAGTGGATAATAACAATAAATCGTATGTAAACAGTAACGAGATTTAAATTAATGAAATGGATGTAATGCATGATGAATGAATGAAGTGAATGGAGTGGATGAAATTGTTAGAATGGATGAAGCATGTGGAACAGATGAATGCGTTGAGTGGATGAATGCGTTGAGCAGATGAGTGTGTAGATCGGATGAGTGTGTAGATCGGATGAGTGTGTAGATAGAAGTTTATAGAACGATGAGTATGTTGAGCGGATGAGTGTGTAGAGCGGTTGGGTGTGTAGAGCGGATGAGTGTGTAGAGCGGATGAGTGCGTAAGTACAGAGATGTGTGTAGAATGCAGGAGTGCGTAGAGCAGATGAATGTGCAGAACGGATGAGTGTAGAGCGGATGAGTGTGGAGAGCAGATGAGTGCGGAAGTGCGCAAGAGTGTCTAAAACGCTTGAGCAGATGAATGTGCAGACCGGATGGGTGTATAGAGCGGATGAGTGTATAGAGCAGATGAGTATATAGAGCGGATGAGTATATAGAGCGGATGAGTGTATAGAGCGGATGAGTGTATAGAGCGGATGAATGTATAGAGCAGATGACTGCATATGAGCGAACGACTTTGTAGAGCTGATGAGTGCATATAGCAGATGAATGCATAGAAAGAACAAGTGCATAGAGCGGATGAGTGCGGGGAGAGGATGAGTGCAGGGAGAGGATGAGTGCGTGGAGTGGATGAGTGTGTGGAGCGGATGAGTGCGTGGAGTGGACAAATGCGCAGAGCGGATGGGTGAGCGGATGGGTGAGCAGAGCAGAAGAGCGCGCAGAGCGGAAGAGCGCGCAGAGCGGAAGAGTGTGTAGAGCAGATGATTGCGTAGAACAGACTAGTTGGCTAGAGCCGACGAGTGTATGGACCAGATGAGTGTGTATGAGTGCGTAAGAAAGGAGTAGTGCGTAAGAGCAAGTGAGTGCATCGAGCGAGTGAGTGTGTAGAGTGGATGAGTGCGTAGAGCGGGTGAGTGCATAGAGCAGGTGAGGGCGTAAAGCGGGTGAGTGCGTAGAGTGGGTGAGTGCATAGAGCGGGTGAGTGAGTAGAGCGTGTGTGGGCATAAAGCGGACGAGTGCCTAGAATGGACGAGTGCCTAGAGCAGACGAGTGCCGAGAGCGGATGAATGCCTACAGCGGACGAGTGCCTAGAGCGAGTGAGTGCGTAGAGCGGGTGAGTGTGTAGAGCAGGTGAGAGCAGGTGAATGCGGAGAGTGGGTGAGTGAGTAGAGCAGATGAATGCGTAGAGCGTGTGAGGGCACAGAACAGACGAGTGCCTAGAGCGGACGAGTGCCTAGAGCGGACGAGTGCCTAGAGCGGACGAGTTGCGTAGAGCGGATGAGTTGCATAGAGAGGATGAGGTGCTTAGAGCGGGTGAGTGCGTAGAGTGGACAAGTACGTACAACGGATGAGTGCGGAATGCATGCAGAGCGGATGAGTGCCTAGAGCTAAAGAGTGCGTAGAGCGGATGGAACGGGTGACGTATGTGGATGGAATGGTTGACTTATATGGATGGGCGACGTATGTGGATGGAACGGGCGACGTAAGTGGATGGAACGTGCGACGCATGTGGATGAAACGGGTGACATATCTGGATGGAACATATGAAATATGTGGACGGAACGGATGAAGTATGAAGATGGTACAGATGAAATATGTGGATGAAGTGCATAAAACAACTTAGAATACACTGAACGGATCGGAGTAAATAGAACAGATTTGAATGCATGAAACAGACTGGAGTGCGTGGGGCGGACTGGAGTGCATGGGGTGGACTCGAGTGCGTGGGGCGCACTGGAGTGTGTGGGGCAGACTAGAGTGCGTGGGGCGGACTGGAGTGCGTGGGGCGGACGGGAGTGCATGAGGCGGACTGGAGTTTGCGTGGCAGACAGGAGTGCGTGGGGCAGACGGGAGTGCGTGGGGCAGACGGGAGTGCGTGGGGCAGACGGGAGTGCGTGGGGCGGACTGGAGTGCGTGGGGTAGACCGGAGTGCGTGGGGCAGACTGGAGTGCATGGGGCGGACTGGAGTGCATGGGGCGGACTGCAGTGCGTGGGGCGGACTGGAGTGCGTGAGTGAGTGGACTGGAGTGCGTGAGGCGGACTGGGGTGTGTGGGGCAGACTGGAGTGCGTGGGTGAGTGGACTGGAGTGTGTGGACCGGACCGAAGTGCATAGAGTGGACTGGAGTGGACTGGAGTGCATGGCGCAGACTGGAGCGCATAGAACATTTAAAAGAGCAAGTAACCCATCATATCACATCACCACGCTTACTCTCTTCTTTACACCACCATTCAACTAGAACACAGAGATACTATGACACCATTCGGTATAACTGTTCTCATGCCAACATCTGCCGCATACTCCCCATCACTCTTAGTAAACACTGCTGGTTACACACCCCCAGCCAGGCGTTCTCCTCAGGCCTAACACAGCCACATTTGGTCTGGATAAATCCTGCCAGAACGAACACATACTCCTGATATCTCAACCACCACACCTACCACTAAGAAGCAGCTATTACACGAACGCCACACCAGATGCACACATATCTGATGCTCACACGCACCTTTGACTCTCTCTTCTCTCTCTACTGACTTGAACTCCGGTTCCCAATGGCGTTCAACCTACCAGTGCCTTCTGACCATACCAATGGTACATAAGGCGCTATATAAATGCAAAGTAACATAACATACAATGTGGAGAGACTCATTGAAATGGATTTGAAAATCTCCTACGGGAAGAGTAAACCAGGAGCAACTCCAAAACCCTAAAACAAACCAAGAGAAGCACCAGCCAACCTTAAGAGCTAAGAAAATTACTAAGACCCCCCAGGACTATAAAAGAGACAGGGGTTGAATAAGAGAGAGGGGAAGAGACAAGAGATTTGGGGGGAAGCTGATGAGCTTCCAGTTGGTCACTCGATACACAGGGAAACCCATACATGGGAAGAGGTAGTACACGTTGTAGCATCTTTGCAGAAGCTACATTGTAAAACGGTACATCAGAGAACTGACTCACTAGGAAGGTATGCTGGATGAGGGATCAGCCCAGAGAAGGGTCCCTGTACCAAGCACTGAAAGAAGAAGGAAACCTGGAGGCCAAGGATTTCCTAAAGACTAGAAGAGAGACATCTGGCAGGAGGGTAACATATTATGATATGACTGAGTAGGACCCTAAATGACGGCAGGTACCCACTGTTGCTAAAGTGAATACTGAGAAACTGAATGTCTGGTACCAACCTAAAGTGAATGATGAGAAGCCCAAGGTCTGGGAGAGATCTAAAGTAAATGTTCAAAAACCCAAGGTCTTGGAGGGACCTAAAGTGACTACTGAGAAACCCAGGCTCTGGGAGAGACCTGTGACAGAACGCTATGAGGCTGAGCTGGAGTCTGGGAAGATAAACACGAGAAGCCTGAACCCCGAGAGAGGTCTTGAGAGGTATCATGAAATCAGGAGAACCAATGAAGGCCCAAACTGTGAGCAACCCTGGCAGAGTATTCCTAGGAGACCTTTTCGATTTTGTTCTGTTAGACTAAGTTTGGACATTTGAGAATAAGATTCATGAACTCATTTGGTGGCTACTGCTTGGGACATTTTGTCTTGTAGCATAGGGTAGCCAAGTGGCTAAGGACTCATTATAATTAGAATGTGGAACTTTCTGATGGCTGATTCTTTGGACATTGTATTGTAGACTAGGTCCCCATAGAGGTACAAGGACTTTTAAAACTAGGCTAAGAACGTTATGATTTGGACACATATCTTTGGATGTGTTAGACACCTTGGGAAACCCCCACTTGTCATTGTCTCATCCCTGACACTATTCATTTTAGCGACATCCTCATTATTTGTAGACATTTTCTTAGTTCATATAGGCATTTGGTTCAACACCTTCTCTGGCAGAATCCAGAAAAAAGCCACCTCTTGAACTTCAATTATTGTATTTTATGTTCTCTCAGTTCCATTGGTCTGTATGTTGTTGGCTTGCATCCAGAAAGATTCCCTCCCCACTCCTCATTGCTCTAAGGTGGTCTTGTTGTGGATTTAAGTGCTACACTGAAGACACACCTTGGCTGCTTTCCATCTAGGCCTAGGGATACATTATTTACTTTATCAATTCTGTGCATTGCGCAGCCTTGCCTTTTGGTACCAACGGTATTCACCTCTTACATTTCCTACTCTTGGTCTAGGCTTCCTTCTGTGTTAGTTTGGCAACCCCAGAATTATTAGAATTAGGGATTTGTCCTGCGATACTATAAACAGACATGTCAGGTATTTTAGATACCAGGATTACCCAAGCACGCTCTCAAGTGCCTCACGCACCCAACACTACTCAATCTATATCTTATAATATTCCAAAACTGCCTTGGAACCTCAGTGCTTACTCCATAGCTTAAGACATACCCCTCTTTTTCACCTCTCCCAAGAAGATAGTCCATACATAGCGAGCAAGTCGGGGTCTATACTAATACAGGCATTTACTCTTCTTGAGTCTGTAAACCCCTTTCCCATTTTCTTCCCTCTAGCTCATGCTATTCCTCCCAGCAAACTAAGATCTGGTGACCCTGGGCGGGGGTAAAGTGTACCTCAGACAAGGATTCCATGATTTGAAACTACAATGGTATTAGGGGGACGATCCTTGGGGAGGTTGAAGGTTTCATTCAATGTTTGCTTGGTTGCAATTTTCATCACTTTTATGTTAATGTGCTTGTTTTTGTCTCCATTACAATTGTTAGTATTGAAGGAGTAAGTCTCCTGTTCATCCAGGAGCAAGCAGTGATCAGGGAAAGTTAGCGGATATGTTTATTAGTTTTACATATGATATTAGCTATATAGATATATACACAAGGTCTAGTGAATTAACATCTCTGGGCTTGGGTTCGCCGGGAGCTAAAACAGAAATTGTATATACTGTCTATGAAATTCTCATTGTGATTTGATTGAGCACATTAATAAAGCCAAAGGTAAAAGTTTCGCAGTATCAATATCTTTTAGGTGGTGGATTGTATGCTCAGAAACAGATCTGCTCATTCCAGCAAGAATTCTGGATTGAGGGTCGGTCGGCAACTGGGATTTAATGGTGGTGTTGTGGTTGTTGGGATATTTGTATAGTATCTTTAGAAACGGGTGTGTCATATCAGTGTAAAAGGTGCTACCAGGACTACTTCAGGAGAGATTAGGGCTAACGCCCCCCCCCCTTTTTATGCACTTCATGTAGGTCACAAGCCTTACTGGATCAGTATCTGCAGATGTACACACTGAGCTGTTGACCAGATGTCTACTGAGAGCTCTCCTTGGTCTGCTGAATGCAGATCAAGATGATGATGTCAACGGGAGACACACATGCTACACTCTCTGAAAGGTGTTCAATATAGTGGATATGGCAAAGGCTGAAGAACATTCTCTTACTTTTCTGGCAAATAATGCAAAAAATGACAGTTCACCAGACCGATGGGCAATGTATGCAATTGCTGTTGGAAAAAATAGGATTTTTGCCCAGATTCAGGTCAAAGCAAGGATCCAAGTCAATGTGGAACCCATTCCAGATGTTGCACTTATAAAAGGTACCACCAGCGCTTCCCCTTCTCACCACTAATGTTCCTGCGTTGTCTAAAACCATTTTCACAAAATACATTAGAGCTATTTTAGAGATAACAGATTTCCTGACTGTGTGGGAAGACCATGAAATGTTCCTCTTCGAAAAGCACATCATCTTCACCTTGAGTGATGCCAAGCATATTGTGCCCAAATTATAACAGAGCAATCCGATATGCGGTCACTTTGAGTCTTAAACAGGCCTTGTTTTAATTAGTTACTTTAACTATGAGACAATAATGAGCCCTAAAATGTACAACTCCCGTCCATAGGGAATCTTCCCACCACAAGTATTTAGGTATAACTATGTGCAAGACTCCCAACCGTTTCTAAAGGTACAACACCACTTTACTCTAAGAGGGCCTTTTGGGGGATCTCAATAGGTAGAGCAAGCAAGGGATCTTGTGGCAAGGTAGGATTGCATCACTAAAATTCAAGAGGGCTCCATGCGCTGCCACTCCTTTCAAATCTCTTCCCATAAGAATGTAGTCAGAAAAGCAATGGCAGATCTAAAATACGTTTTTTTTTCATTTGTGTGGAGTGAAGTAAGTACCACAGGTATGTAAAGAAGTACCTTTATGTTCAAGGTTGGAGATGTAGAAAACTCCCTACCGGTGGCACTATTGAAGACTCTGTTAGAATGGATGGGCGATTTGGAGGGGGAAAGGTGGATCAGGACGGGGCAATCTCATAGCTAAGCAACTTTAGGAAACAAAACTTGGATTTGGTGCACACCAAACCTCCCTTGGCATCCCAACCTGACCTTGTAGAATAACTGTCTGGGCCTGCCAGAGGGCCAGAAACTATCGATATTAGGGACCCTTCTCACTGACAATCAACATGTATTCCCATGATTACAGAGGGCAGAGGGTGCCATTTGTCAACTGGGTGATGGGGTAAAGATGAGATTGGACAACTCTCTAATGAACCTTGATTGCTAAACTTTGGCAAACAAAAAGAAATGTCTGCTGTCACAGAGGCGGAGAGGTGCTTATATGTGCAGCGGCAATGTTGGATTGTTAATGAGTAAATGAAATAAAGCAAGAACAGGGGATTTGACTTGACCAAACTGTGTGATTCTGAGCAAATAACTGTCCATCATTGGGTCTTGGATTCCATAACGTGCAAATATGCAGATATGCAGGTACCATCTAAGCACGACTCCAGGGTTGGAAATTAAAATTAACTTTCGCTTGCCGAAATATTGCATTTGAAAGTGAGAAATGGCTTTTTTATTTTTTAAAACATCAATTTACTTCCAATTTTCAAACGCATTATGGAAAATCTGACGGCCTTCCTATTTTAGCCCGAGCAGTGGCCGGGCTTAAACGGAATCAGGCGCATGCCACGTCATGCCAGGCATACCATCCATTCTGTAGCATGAGCCTGCTGGGAATTCCCCTTTTCCTGTAGCCCAGTTAGACTTTGCCTGAAGGCTGCTAATTAATAACTTTGATGGGGTTCGGGGCTGTGATTGTGCATCTGGGAGCAGGTCTGTCAGCGGGTTTCGCGAGAGACTTGAGATGAGGAATTCGGTGGCAGCAGAGCGTGCAGCGTGGGCTCGTGTGTCATGGCGGAACCCTCCGGCCGTGCCATCGCCAAAGGGCAAGCCACTTTCTATTCCAGAAGACAGCCAAAGGATGGAGCTGGCCACAGCCGCCATGGAAATGCCACCTTCAGTCCTGGCCCCTTCAGACTCCCACGCTCCCGGGGCCAGAATCACCGTCCTACTTTCTCCGAGAGAAAACACATGTGTTCCATGCGTTGTGAGGGGTCCTTGCTGGGCCTAGAGGGGCTCAAAAGGAAGGAAAGCGCGGCAGTGTGGTGAAGTGTAAAGGGTTAAGTCAGTGGAAATAATCTGCAATGTTAAAGAATGGAGTAGAAACATCATCACTTACTACCAAAAGATATATGTGACCACTCTGTGCCCGGGCATCGCGCGCAGGCCCCGCAAAATTAGCTTGTGAGCCTGTGTGTCGGGAGGAGAGCATTGTGAATCTAGGCGAAATATTCCACAGTAAGTCTATAAAGTGTCCCTACCCGTATACTCCATATGATTGAAAAAGCTGTGCTGTACTGCCTTACAGTGAACTGCCCTCTACGTCCAGAGGAGGCTGGCAAATATTCTTCTGCTGATTGGTCAGATCAACCATATAGCACTGGCTGAGCATGTTACCCTTGCATTCAATGTTTCCCATGGGGATTTACAGAATGCTAAAACGTGACCAGAGCTGCCCTCTAATCATGTTGCTTTCTCTCTGCATGACACAAGGTAGATGTGTGTGTGTTCTTTTTTCTAGTTAAACAGGCATTATGGCCTGCAAAGGCCCTGGTTCCTTTATACTACTTGATACAATGCACTGGCAGTGAGCATGGCAACCTTTCGCTAACCTTTAATGCTGAGGCACTGATCATGGTGTCTTGCTTTCTAGCTTACATCTGGACGCAAGATCTCCTTTGGATATTTCCAAGACACTCCAACACAAAAATCCCTGAATGACGCAAGATCATTCCAGAGCATGGGTGGCTATTGCGACTACACACAAAGCCACACACCGCCCTTTGAACGCATCCAAAGTGTCTGGTGGCAGCAGTGGGATCTAGTGCAGAATATGCCTGCATCGACAATAAAGTGCATCCAAAGTTGACAAAACTTTGAGGCATATTTTGGGATTTTCCACAATGGAGCTGGACATGAGGGGGGGGCCTGAAGACCAGTGCCCTTCGTGAGCTATGCCAGGAATTTGACTGCCCTATGGCAGTAGGTTTAGCAATCCTGAATTGCTTAAGAGTCTCCAAGCTTGATCTGGAGCCCCTCACCAGGAACCCATTCCACTGTAGTTAAGGGGTGGGGGTGTGGGAACAGTGAAAGTGGCAGTTATTTCTGCCTTTCTTTCAGAGGGAGGGTAGTGTGGTGTCCCAGCGGTCCAGAGTTTCAGTAAAGTCCTGTGCATCGATTAGGTCCCAAGTCTCTGTTAGGTCTCCGGGTATGATTTCTGGGGTGGAGCCCACCTCTAGGAAGCTCATATTAGAGGAAAAGAAGCCGGCCATGACAGAGAAGAAGTAGAGGGATTTATCAGCAATAGAGAAATAAAAACAGAGGGATTTTGTGATGCTACGCAAACTGTGACTGCGTGAATAGAGAGATGACTGAAAACAGACTTCTGGTGTGTAGGGGTGCATTTCCAGTGGTGGCTCCCAAGAAAAGCCTAGGCACCACATCCCCAAGAACGTAGTCCAGTCATATTAGGTGATGAAGGACTTTTAAATTGGTTCAAAGCACAAGAGTTACCCTTCCAATTTCAGGAGTTGGAAGGGGATTTGTTGGGTACATCCCGTTTGAGCCGTATACTGATGGATCAAACTCATGTAATCATTCGATTGGATCCCGAGAAAAGACCCATATATGCCAAAAAGAAGGCTGTCATGCTCGGGAAGTTCTGAAAGACCCCAGAGCAATACCCAGCGAACTTCAGAGAGCTCACAAAAGAGGGAATCAAACTTTTGAAGAGTTTATATCCCTAGAGTATCTTTGTGGGTGGACTGCTGGTAACATAGATGTCACATTTGAAGGAATGTTTAATTTGGTTGCTTGTGAACATGTCTATAAAATCTGTGAGGCAGAGTTACACCAGCATCTAATGGACAAGTCCTTTAAAGGTTGACGCTGGATGATGCTTGTGTGGTACTGCTCCCAGCTTCTTCGCCGGGCTTGTGTCCTTTCAAGGTGGACGGCCCAAAGCTCAGGAGAGTGATTGCAGGCAACAGCCTTGCCCTTTGTCCAGAGACTCTCCGGCACATCCCACCTAGGAAGCTTGCAGGCAGAACCGAGCAGGGCACACTGTGTGCTGGCTGGGTACCCGTTCTGGAGCTGCTGGACAGGTTCTGTGAGACTTGTATCTCTCTCTGTTCCCTGGGAGATGTTTAGGGGAGGGATCTTGCTTCTTGGAACTTCTGGCCTTCCTTCACTGGTGAACTTCTCTCAGTTAGGGTCTGTGACAAATCAAATTATGGGACACCAGTGGTCCAGGGGTGAATATTGGTTTCTAAACCATCAATCAACCCCACACCTCTACCACACCAGAAGGGATCCGAACAGATTGTAATGCAAATGAATTCTAAGACCTCCTTGTCCAATTTGATGTAAAGTGGATGGAACAGCAGGCTTATCTCCGCAAAGTCTTGGATCGTTGGTTAGTTGCAACACAGCGAAAATACAATTATTACCCAATGATAAAAGGGACTGTCCAGTCAAGGTTGTATAAAAATATGTTCTTTATTATTACTATAACAGACAGTTCGAGTACACTACAAATACGACCACCCTGTAAAGAAATAGAGAGGAAAGACAGTTTCACAATAGAAATGGGATGCACTCTGTATACTGACAGGAGAGTAGTTGGTAAAGTAATCAGTGTTACAGTTCAAGGATATTCAGTTTCAGCACCAAAGGGTTGTAACTGTCTCTAGGGGCCTTCGGAGAAGGACCAGCGGGGTAGCACCACAATGTACCTGGTCCTGAAGAAGTTCATGGTGCTCGACCGCATCAAGGTGGTTTCAGGGTGCTTTGCAGCCTTGGAGACAGAGTTAGTGGAGGGTGAAAGCTATGGGTACAAGGTTGCAGGCTGTTCTGCAAGCGAGGCTGGATGGACATCTGCAGGCTGTCTGGTGCGGATGCTCTGGGCCAAGAATTGTTGTGTCTATGCTGGTTGGCAGATCTGGGAATGCTGGTCGAGGTGTCTCTGACAGCTCTGGTGACTGCGGTGTGACAACAGTCAGTGGTGCAGCCGGATGCGGTTCGAGGACTCAACTGTCTCGAAAATGTCCTTAATAGATGGAGGCTGGATGATGCTTGTTGTGCACTGCTCCTACCTTCTTCACAGGACTTGTGTCCTTTCAAGGCTGATGGCCCAAAGCTCAGGAGAGTGATTGCAGACAATGGCCTTGCCCTTTGTGCAGAGACTCTCTGGCACTTCCCACCTAGGAAATTTGGTGGCAGGACCTAGCAGGGCACGCTGTGTGCTGGCGTGGTACCGGTCCTGTAGCTGATGGACAAGTCCTCTGAGTCTGGTATCTCCCTATGTTACCTGGGAGATGTTTAGGGGAGGGATCTTGCTTCCCTCTTGGAACTCCTGGCCTTCTTTCACTGGCAGAAGATGTAAGGGAGAATGTACCTTCAGGTTGGGTCCAAATGAGTCCTTCTTACCCCTTTCAAAGTCTTCCGAATATCTGGTAAGTGAGGGGTTCAGCCCTCTTTTAAAGCCAAATGGATCCCAGTGATTGGTGCATGCTAACCCTACCTTAATGAAACAATCCTGGGTTCCCACCAACAATCTTCTTTTATGCATGAGGTCAAGAGCAGAGTGCTCTGAAACAGGACAGACAACAGAGTGACAACATATACCTATGTCCCACCCATCTCCCTGTCTGTTGTAGATCAACGTGTCTCTCTTGTTAACTGAGCCCTCTGTCACTCTTGATTAAAGCACAGGGTTCCCTTGAAGTTTGTGCTGGGAGCAGACTTCCTGTCTCCCCCAACCACATACTTCTCCCGTTTGAAAGGGGTCAGCTTTGCAGGGGTTTGCCTACTGTAAATAGTGGACCCAGAGATGCATTTCACTGCCTTTCATACAGAGGGTTGTGAACTAGTTTCAAGTTGACACATTGCATACCAAAGGGGTGTTAGCCCCACATTTCCTGTTGTCTATTCCTGCAACCAAGCCCTTCAGGTGTACTTCCATTATCTCTCATTAGTATGCACTGCCACCAACCGGAGGACAAGGGAAAGCAGATCCATGGGATATTTGATATTTAAATTAGGCTGCCCATGCTGGAGGAAAGTGTGCCTTCCCCCTCCTTGAGATGGTTTGATGTACCCGGGGCTGTCACATTCCAGCTGGATATGAAAGGGGAAGATGGCACCTGTATGCTGTGTCTTCCTTTGTGCGGGAAGCAGATGGACTGTGTGCGGAATGGCCTCACACAGTCCTCTGAGGTTGATCTCCCATCATTCATTTTCATTTATCAAAAAATAAAAAAGCCTAGGCGAGAGCACTCTCCCTGTGCGGAGGGTCGAATTCCTCACAGGGTCCTCCGTGGACATCATTTCTGACAGGGGAGCCCACTTCATATTTGTGGTTATATAAATACCACATGAAGGTCAGTGGACCCCGGTGTGCCAAAAAGCTTTTCAGAGCTGGAAACATGGTTTGTGCAGGGCCTGGTTTGGTCAGAAGAAGGAGTCAGACACATTAAGGACATGTTACTTTTCTTTAATCAAATTATAGGAAAAAAGGCCTATAATTCCCTAATACGTAAAAGGGTCACACTACCTATCAAAATCAACTACAGGTGTGTCTCTGTCATCGGGAAGTCCGAAAGTAACTGTCCTTCATTTCAAACCTAATTCTGCCTGACCCTGCCACTAAAAAAAGGGTCCAAAAGAATGTCTCTCTTCTCTTGATTGTTTCTCTTCATGCTATCGTTGCAGCAGCTTTCTCTTTCAATCAGTATCTTTTCTCCTATGGCTAAAGCTCCCTCAGCCCCACCCTAGCAACGCCTCTGCTTGAGACTTCCTTCATGAGCTCCTGTAGCTCTTCCAATATGCTTGTGGGTTTTGTAGTTTCCTTAATGCCAGTTTTAAGACAATTTTCCTTGGAATACTTTCTCACCTTTGTGTCTTTAATCTTATAGTGTTTATAATCCTGAGGGGTAAGTTTCCCCTGGTTTTGAATTACTTTATGCCAACTATGTTTCCCCTCTCCTGGGTTCTTGGCACTGGATTGCCTCTTTTCTGATTCTGTTCCCTTAACAGTCTATTTTCACAACACTTGTTACACTGATTTGCAGTGGGCTCTCTACTCTCCTTAAGGCTCTGTACGTGGGGGTTTATCACTTCCTCCCAGGTTATTTGCATCCAATTTTTAGAAATGTCCCATATAGCGTTATTCATCAAGCTTTGTATTTGCTTCATATAACTGCAACTATGCTTGTTTAATGTTTGACTTCCATACTTGTGATTGTACAAAATTTCTCTCTTTGTCGTGCATTGCCCCTGCAGCCTCCCGCCTTTCCCATTCTCCCTGGTAACTGTTCTGACCAGGGGAACCTGGCAGTGTTCAGCGTGCAGTCAGGTCTTCTATTTACCTTTTCCTCTTCTCTGCATCTGGTCTCTTCGGCATTTCATTCTCGACTCCTGGGCAGCGGGATTCCATATAAGGATGTTGACAGCAGGGAGCTTGTAGCACTCCTTCCTAGGGTTGTCTCAGAGTTGTTAGCTTTACCAATTCATCCACTACGATGCAGCTGTGGTTACCCTACTCACTGGTATGGGACTTTGGTTCCCGTTCAGGCAACGGGTCTCCCATTACAGGATTCTTTGGCTTTCCAGTGTCTCAATATGGTGTTCCTCACCTGTCAAAAAGTTGAGGGCTCTGCGACTTTATTCTGCTTGGCTTCTCCAAGGCGTAATTATGTTAATGGACATCCCTTGCTCTCTTGCCTCCCAAGAGCTACTTGTCCCAGTTATGTACACGTCTCTTTTAAAGAGACATTTCCTTTTTCTTTGTTCCCACTTTGCTTGAAGCCAAATATAAGGATGACAGATCAGTCAGAATAACTGGCAGTCCCATGTAGGCAGATATGGCATTGGATTTAGGGGGTTCCTCCTCGGAACGGGAGTCCTTGTCCCGTAAGGGGGAGTCACTCCCCTTGAGGTCCCACTTGCCCATACCGCTAGGGAGCATTTTGTAGAATGTGCTCACGTCCCTGTGCCTCAAAAGGGGTGGCTCCCCCTCGGGGAGAATGGACAAATATCCATAATTCATCACAGGGCCCAGTCTAGAGTTCCCAGACCAGGGGCAGTGATTCATATGCCAGAGAGGTACCTGGAAATCTGGAATTGGAGCAGACCAAGTGCTACTGAACCCCAAAAGTGTTCATCAGCCAATGGACAACTTTATCAGGTGGCTTATGGGAAGAGGAAGAAACAGGGCAGTAGTGGAGAAGAGTCCAGATTTTTGTCTTGATTCAAAATTGACATATGGCCTAAGCCTCGATCTCAGCACTTCAAGGCAGATAACCTCAGTATATTCTCTCACCCTGAGGATGAGCCAGACCTTTAGGCCTTTAGAAGTGTGAGGCTTAACTTTTTTGGATGGAGGTGTGTGATGATTGTCATCTGTGAGGATATGACAGACCTGTCTTTTTTATTTTGATTATATAAAAGGATGAGCTTCATTCTGTTTCTGAAAGGGAGATCCGCTAATCAGACCCTCCTCTCATAAAGCTCTGACAAAAACATACATGTATTTGTTGTGCATACATGCACCTTTTGCTGTACCAGTCTCCTGACATCTACATCACAAGCCCTGCAGTACCACAGGGTAGGTTCAACAGCCATATATGCATTCCTGACAGCTGCTGGAACACAAAGTTCTGGCAGAGAGAGGTGGTCCTTTAACTGACTACACTTCTGATTCAGATTTTAATAACTGGGTAACCTAAGTTTGTCTGTGGGTGTATGTGTGCAGAAGTATGAGACTGACACAAATGTGGAATTTTGTGGTTATTTAATTTTATTGTTTAAAATAATAGGAAAAAGGAGCCTAGTTATTCGTAAGACTAAGAGGGTTTTCCCTGCATCAACGAATAAGCTAAGGAGACTGTCAGAATATCCAAATTCATACAACTGTCCAGAGTTGTGTCAAAACCTATTTTCATCCCTTACACTAACCTACAACTAAGGATAAAGTTCTTGTCACCTTCAGAAGAGGGTATAATTTCTTCTGTGGTGAAGGGTTTTACAGTTGCTTGAAGACAAAGATGTACCAGGTAGAATATCTCCCTTCCTACAGTTTCATTTAATGTGCCAACCTTAAGTGATAATGTTTTCCTTGCTCCTTTCAATGTCTCACAGAACTCGGGAGTAAGACTCCCTTCCTCTTTTTTTTTCTTGGATTTTATATTTTCTCTGGGATGCCAGACCTTGGGCTTCATTATGACCCTGGCGCTAAGTGCTTAAAGGCGCCGTAAAAGGCTGCGTCACCGTTAAACACTTAGCGCCTTGCTACGAGAATGGGGTGGTAATTCCCCATTGAACCATGGCGGACCCGTTACAACACCGGCACCAACCATGGTGCTAATAGCGCCATGGTTTAGCGCCGGTGTTGTAATGAGGGCCCTTGTCTGGTTTGACCTGTACTTCTTCTTCTCAACACACAATCTTGGGAAAGTAGAGGAATGATCCTTCCCTGACTTCCTTGGGTTGTCTGGATTCTCTTCTCCTATCTTTTGTCTGAATACCATTGTGGGTATGGGTCGCAGACTTAAACTTGCTTCCTTCTTGGTTTTGTTCACCTGGTTCACTAGCCTTCCAGGTACTGTGACTATGATGAGGACTGATGAGGCATGGAAAGCCTTTTTGGGTGTGGGTCCCAGACTCACACGTGTTCCTTCTTGTTTTGGTCTACCTGGTTTACAAGCCTGCCAGGTACTGAGACTATGATGATGACTCATGAAGCTTTGATAACCTTTTTGGGTTTGGGTAACAGACTCACACTTGCTTCATTCTTGGTTTAGTTCACCTGATTTACCAGCCTGCCAGGTACCAAGACTATGATGATGGTTCAGGATGCTTTTAGAGTTTATTAGGTTTTCCTTATTGGCGGTCCCAGATCCTTGACTCCTGCTCTCCTGGTTGTTCCCAATGTCTGCAGTATTGCCTTGGGGTCGCCATGCCTCCCCTCGCACCTGCATACCTTTCTGCACTGTCTGCGGTGGTCTGTGGGCTCATGGGACTGCTTCCTCAATGGTCAACGTTTCCCTGCATTGTGCAGCGGCTGTGTGAGGGAAATTCTTGTTTGGCTGGTGTGTTCTTCTCTCCACACACCAGCTGACTACAGAGAATGCCAAGAGCTTCTTACTCCATCTTCCGGGAGTGGACTCTCCATATTGCACTCTCCTTACGGTGGCACGCTCCTGTCTCAACTTTCTGGACTGCCTTCTTTCTGCTTCCTTCTTTCCTGGCCTAGCGGTTTTCCCAGGGAGCGCTCGACATTAGGTTTAGTCCTTCCTCCGTTTTTATGCAGACATCAGATCCATGTCAACAAGACCACTCTTGTGCGTGATGCTGCTCATTCCTCCACAACTCTTCTTTGTTGCAGTACTTCTAATGTGATACTGCTGTATGTTGTTCTGTATCTTCTTCGTACCAGTTTTACATTAAGATGCATTTGTATAATCCCTGCTCTTCTCTGCCTCGTTATGGGTTAGTGTGTTCTGGTATTCTAATCTACAGTGGTACATTGAGCTTTGAGATGCTGTGGTACCATTCTCAGGGTGAGAGGGTGAGGGAGGTTAATGAGGGGGGATTGTGGGGTGCCGCGTTTAACATGCATGTTCTTCCTTTGTCCCATAAGGGTTTCCCCTCCCCATGTGATCCTCCCACGTTTTGCCACCCCCAGAAGGACTACAGGACTGTGACCACACCGCCCTGGCCCCATGGGCAGATGATATGGGAGAAGGGAAGTCATCCAAGGATTTGTCAAATGGTACATACATGTGTATTTATAAGCCATGTCTGGTTGTGACATGATGGCAAATAAGGGCACACAGTTATACAGCCACAGCAATTTAATATCATAAAGTACCAGCTCAGCAAGCAGGACCCAGCTATGACAGGACTGATTTGTATTAGTGTCTTGTCTGTCTCCACAGCTGCCATGAAGAACAATGGCCAGGCTGTTGACTTTATATGTCCTGCAGACAGGCAAAACCTTTGACCCAGGAACTCTCATCGGGAGATCTCCTGGGAGTCGATGAATCAGAGGCAGCACTGTCTAAACAAAGCCACACTCACACTAGGGTGCTGATCACTGGAGTCCATTTGAAGTCAGAAGACATGGGAAGGCACCTAGGTAGAGTAGCAAGGGAGGAGATGTAGACCAGGAGAGGGCTCCCAACATCTTGGTTTCTTTTAGGGCTCACTACAACTTCCACTCCACAGCCACCATTTACTGCGGGACAAGGCACTTTGGGTACGATGTCAGAAGGCAAGGGTCACTTGTTACGACAATTCTGTACAGCAGACATGATTTAGAAAAAAACCCTGCTAACACTTTGTCGTTATAAGGAGAGGGGCCCCACCTCATACTTTTATTCATTTGTGGACTCTTACAAAACAAGAAGAATTCACTGGACCTCTCTTGGAGTACCGCCTACTCCAAAGTCCTCTGCCATAGAGGTGAATATAGAAGGCATCCAAGGTGGAAGCAAGTTCTGTCCTCTCACAAGCCCCAGGGAACAGTGTGGGTTAACTGATGTGGACCAAACACTCTCTGCTGGTTGTACTGGTATCAAGAACCTATTCACGGCAGGTGAAAGATTCCCTGTAGTTGCCATCCAAGCTCTCTGGAATTGAAGTGTAAAACAGAATGACTTATTCTGTCCTAGAGCCCCTGGATTGGGACTCCCAGCAACCCAGAAGCAACTTGGAATCCTGATTCAATGCCTTGAGACATATTCGAGCTGCATCAATTGGGCTTTATGTATTTCAAGCCACCATAGGACCATGGTGTTGCTTTGATGCTCTACACATCTTCCAAGCCATTGCTGATCATGGACTTGGCATTGTGGGAGCAACTGATCCAAGTGTTGACTCGACTGCTGGAAGCCATCTCAAATGAAGACTTCACCCAGCAGTGCCATCGTCTTACTGCCATATAGGCTGCCTGAACCCATGGAAGCCATATCTCACTATTGGAAATGCCAGCTTGACAAATTGGAAGCCCACACCTTTGAACCGAATCAATGCCAACGTCCAGTGGGATCACGTCGACTTGAATGTCTTAATGTCAGTCTGACCATAGGAAAGTTGCCTAGATTAGGGTGACCAGATTTAAAAAGTAAAAAAAAAGGGAACGGGCAACTAACATCGAAGTAGGATTAACTCTTGAAAGTTTCTGTCAAGGCACTACACTTCAGCAGAGTTTGGAGGAGAAAGGAGTTTAAGTGTTACATTTATTGCAAACTAACACTATATTAAGTTGAAAAATGCAGAATTTCTTCTGTGCAAGACTGTGCATTCCTGTTTGCCAGCTATAAAGACCTACTACAACAAAATGGGACCAATGCAGTTTCCAATGGGACATAATCTTGAGAAAGGGGGACAGGGCACCAAATACTGGGACAGTCCCGGCAAAACTGGGACATCTGGTCACCCTAGCGTAGATGGTCAGTTCGACACTGCCAAGTGCAAAAGATAACAATACAAGTACTGTGAAGAGGCAATGTCCACCTGGTACATGCTTTGGGACCATACTTACTTTTAAGCCCCCCTTCTCTATCTAGTTCTGCAAAGAGTTTTAATTGATCAGTGGCATTGTTGCCAATCCATTGCCTGAACATTGTTGCTCAACTACCCCCAAAAGTTTGCATTCTCTGGTTTCTTTTACAGGGGTGGGTTTTTCTAGTGCTTTCTGATTAATACATTGCATTTAATTGTTTCATGAAAAGTCTCTATCTTTAAAGAACCTTGATTGGACATTCTTGTATTTTGGAGCCATAGTTCATAGCTGTTTGGTCTTCTACTGTTATCAGCTCACTCTCCGCCTGAAGATGTACCCTGCCCTCATCATGTGCTACCAGAAGAGATAAAGGAGGTATACCTTTCGGGCTGTGCCTGTTTCACCTTTATGATTGGGCTCACTGCTAGCTTAATAGTAGTGAGGGACTGAGCAGGTGCTTTAGCCACTACTCATCCCTGTACCCCTGCAGAGCAGTTGTCATTTCGTTACAGGGGACGTTGAGGCTGGAGTTAGAACAGAGCTAATCACGGCAAGAGAGCTGGGATACTCTTAAATCCTTTTATGAAGAAGGGATTTACTTAGTGTTCGCTATATACATCATCCCACTCACTCGCTCAGGTAGGAGAGTGCACCTCGCAAAATCTGAATCAGGGGCACTCCTTTTAGGAGCTGCCTGGAGTCCACTGTCAAGCAGCTGGTAGCGAGCCCACGTCATCATATAATGCCAATACTCCGTAGGGAGGTGCAGCCTCTCTAGGTGACGGAAAACTCCTAGTGGGGTTGTGCCCCCATGGTGAAGGCAGGACCCGTGAAATGACAAATGACAAGGGCCATGATGGAAAGAAAGGGCTAATGATAGAGGGAAGTTCTAAGGAAGTACGGCGCCTTGCCGGTCGCATATGTGGCTGCTAATCAGAGGACTATGGAAAGGTGGGTCTGGGAAGGTGTGGTGCACAGCCATAGAGCAATGCCCAGTGGAACAGATGCATCCAACAGTCATGAGGTACAGTGCCCAACTCTGGAGTCAAGGAATCACTACCCCACGGTCTGGTAGTTTGGGACCTCCAAAAAGGAGCCTCAGATGCTGTGGGCATCTCAAAAGTCGATTCCCCAAATGGGATCAGGGAAGACACCAGACCAAGAGAGAGGGCTCCAATGATCGAAGGTGCCTCCAATAGGGCGGTTCTGAGCAGACTAGCCAGGAGCCACCGGAAGGGTTATCCTACACAGAATATTGAGATTATCATGAGAAAGCAAAGACGGACTGTACTGACCTTTACATTGTTGTGATTTAATAGTGGGACTAATAAAACAAGGACACTGTCAAGAATAAATAAAGTTGACATGAGCTGCAATCTTGTGTCAGTGTTTACGGAGATTAAGTGAAACGTGTGCCAAATACTACATGTGGATCGAAGGGACAGAAGAGCCGGCCTCCAATATAATATTTACCCAGTTGCAACACATAAGAGAACATGGCGGCACTAAATATAAGAATCTCCTGTGCTGGAATGGGGCAGGGAAAAGATGAAAGTAGCTCCTGTTCAAGCTCACAGGTATAGCGCCTTAAACATCAAGTGCGGTACAGACAAGTTGGCACAGAGGCACCCAGACAGCCTTCTGCCCTGCCTGTCGGCCAGGCTGCCTATGTGTTTCCTTGCCTCGCTCTCCTGCAGGCAGGCATGGCACCTCTTGTCATACCTGAAGAAGGGTTCACCACTAGACAGCGGTACAATTAAGAGCATCAGAACCTTGATAGTTTCCGGGTTTTCGCAGAACCGTGGGGCACAGATGAATTTTCAGTCCACTCTAGACCAATGTGATTTTACAAATAATAATTTGTGAAAAATTTTTTTTAAAATATGTGCAGTGAGACACGGGATCGGTGTGCCTACACATGGCACTTTCTTTACACGTTCCATTAATGCGCAGAAGACATGTTCGTTCAGCCATGAAGTGTGCATGCCAGTCCATGGTAGGCGCACAATTGTCCTGAAAGCCAGATTTGATCAAAAAGTCTCATTGGAGGCTTTTTTCGCATACCACAGAAAACTCAGGTGGTGTTAAATTCAAACGAGAATTGTCTCGGGCTAATAGCTCAGTGGCAACTGGTTCGCCTTGGAAGCATATACGACAAGTAGTAGCACAGGTTCGATCCGCGCTTAGAAACTTCTGGGTATTAAGTGCTTTATAAATAAGCTACCATATCCTATCATAAATAGAAAGTTGGGACTATGCATTAATTACCTTCAAAAAGTAATTCCCGCATTTTTAACAGAAACTGTGTGATGACTGTGACTTGAGTGGGCCTTTTAAACAGTGCCAGTTTCCGCTGAGATGCCCCAGTATTTACTCTTAGATTATAATGGAACCCCAGGCAATGCCATCCTGTTTCAAGTTCCTAATGCACGACTTCTTTTTCCTTCCCGGTCTGTTTCACTTCCGGCTCGCTGCACGCTGTGTGAATGTATCCATGATTGGCTGCGGCCGCCTGGCCTCTTTACTACCGCCCTTCGGGGATACATACAAAATTAATTGGAAAACATGTTGGACCTTTTAAAAAATAATAGTGGTAGACCCAGCCGGGATGAAGAGGTCAAGGCCGCAGACGCTGCCATGTTTTGGACTGTTCAAAAATGTGGACGAGGCGGTAAGGTGAAGAGGTGCGCAGGCAGACGTAGAATGTAGAAGGGAGTCGCCCTGTCGGAAGACATCCTGGAGAGTGGTACCCTGGAAAGAAAATGCCACCAGTTTTCCCAAGAAAGATAACTTCTGTCATTATGACATCTGCTTAGGGCAGGGCGGGCCTGGCGGCCGCCCGGGACGTCCTGCCATTAGACTCTGCCACGGCAGCTCAGGGGAGTCTTTCAAGGTCTACCCCAAGCTGGCGTGGTGGGAGAAGGCACGACAGGCACCCTATTGCCATTAAATCAGCTCCTCGGAGCGCATCTAATGACACTAGGGCGCCTGCCGTGCCTATTGAAAAATGTGGCGCTCCCCCACCCACTGCCCCATGAGCTAGTGAGAGTAGTAGCGATAATGGTAATAGGAGTGGTAGAAACAGCAGATAGGTAGTTGTGGTACCAGCAGAGCCGGAGAAGAAGGTGCCGTAGTAGAGGGGAGGGAGGAAGGAAGGAGATAGTAGCAGAGGTATTGATTCTAGAGTGGTGGTTGAAGATAGAGAAATAAGGGGAGTGGTAACATCTAAGAGTGGAGGTAGGAAGGCAGAGTGTGAGAGCGGAGGGACAATAGTACAACGGGAGGAGAAAACCCTGTGGCCCATTGCGGAGAAGTGTCAGGAGAGACAGAGTGTGAAAGGAGAACAAGTGGAACTAGGTGGAAGGAGGCACCATTCCATATCTCCGGTAGAGTACTAATCGGGGCTAGGTCAGGGTCAACTAGAAGGCCTATAGAAAGGTAGCTAGCCACAGTCTTAGGGATACCCATGTTAACTGAAGGAAGAACCACAGACAGTGGTCACCTTGCGATATTACCAACACCACAGAGAAAAAGGCTGGGGTAGTCGAGTGAGAGAGGAGCAGCCCGAACAACAAACTTCCAAAGAATCCAGTAGGCCCTACAAACCCCCTTTCATGTAGTGACAAACATTTTGATTGTTAGAATTGCTACAATAAACACCCTTGGAATGTATGTGTGACAAATGAACTTCCGCGCACCAGTGGTCTAGGGAAGAATATCGGGTTCTAAACCATCAATTAACCCCACACCTCTAGTATACCGGAAAGGACCCGAACAGATTGGAATACAAGTGAATTATAAGACCTCCTTGTCCAGTTTTGGTAATGTGGATGGAACGTCAGGCTTATCTCTGCAAGGTCGTGGATTGGTGGTTAGTTACAACACAGCGAAAATACAATTATTACCCAATGATAAAAGGGACTGTCCAGTCAAGGTTGTAAAAAAATATTTACTTTATTATTACTACAACAGACAGTTCTAGCACACCACAATTATAACCCACACTGTAGAGGAACACAGAGGACAGACAGTTTCACAAAGGAAAGGGATGCACTCTGGATACTGACAGGAGGGTAGTTGGTAAAGCAATCAGTCTTACTGTTCAAGGTTATCTGGTTTCAACATCAAAGGGGCAAATGGTTTTAACTGTTTCTAGGGGCCTTCAGAGAAGGACCAGGGGGGTAAAACCACAATGTACCTGGTGCTGAAGAAGTTCTTGGTGCTCGACCGTTTTGAGATGTTTCCAGGGCTAGTTTCAACCCTTGAGACAGAGTTGGTGGCGGGAGACAGCTGTGGGTACCAGACGGCAGGTTGTTCAGCAAGTGAGGCTGGACTGACGTCTGCAGGCTACTCAGGGCCAAGAATCTCTATCTCTGTGCTGGTTGGCAGATCTGGAATGCTGGACGAGGCGTCCAGGACCACTCTGGCGACTGAGGTGGTTCAACAGTCAGTGGTGCAGCCATATGCGGTTCGAGGACTCGACTGTCTCGAAATTGTCCTTACAAAGATGGGCACTGAATGATGCTTGTGTGGCACTCCTCCTAGCTTCTTCGCAGGGCTCGTGCCGTTTCAAGGAAGATGTCCCCAAGCTCAGGAGGATGTTAGCAAGCAACAGCCCTGTCCTTTGTCCAGACAGTCTCCGGCACTTCCCACCTAGGAAGCTTGATGTCAGAAACTATCAGGGCACACTTTATGCCGAGGCGTCCAGGACCACTCTGGCGACTGAGGTGGTTCAACAGTCAGTGGTGCAGCCATATGCGGTTCGAGGACTCGACTGTCTCGAAATTGTCCTTACAAAGATGGGCACTGAATGATGCTTGTGTGGCACTCCTCCTAGCTTCTTCGCAGGGCTCGTGCCGTTTCAAGGAAGATGTCCCCAAGCTCAGGAGGATGTTAGCAAGCAACAGCCCTGTCCTTTGTCCAGACAGTCTCCGGCACTTCCCACCTAGGAAGCTTGATGTCAGAAACTATCAGGGCCCACTTTATGCTGGCTGGGTACCGCTTCTGGAGCGGCTGGACGGGTCCTCTGAGTCCAGTATCTCCCTCTGTTCCCTGGGAGATATTTAGGGGAAGGATCTTGCTTCCCTCATGGAACCCCTGGCCTTCCTTCACTGGTGGAAGATGTAAGGTATACTGTACCTTCATCTCGGGTCCAAATGAGTCCTTCTTCTCACTCTTTGCAAAGTCTTCAGATGATCTGCTAAGTGAGGGGTTCAGCACTCTTTTAAAGCCAAATGGGCCCCAGTGAATTTTGTAGGCTAAGCCTACCTTAATGAACCAATCCTGGCCCCCACCAACAATCCTTTGTTATGCATAAGGTCAGGACCAGAGTGCTCTGCAACGGGACAGCTAAGGGGGTGACAACATGTACCTAAGTCCCACCCATCTTCCTGTCTGGTGGATATCAAAGTGTCTCTCTGGTTGACTGAGCCCTCTGTGGCTCTTGATTAAAGCGCAAGTATTCCCTGGAAGTATGTGCTGGAGCAGAATTCCTGTCTCCCCCAAACCACATACTTCTCCCCTCTGAAAGGGATCAGCTCTGCAGGGGTTTCCCTATGGTAAAAGTGGACCCAGACATGTATTTCACTGCCTTTCATACAGAGAGGTGGGAACTAGCTTCAAGTTGACACATTGCACACCAAAGGGGTGTTAGTCCCACCTTCCTGATGTCTTTTGGAAACCTCAATTATCTCTCATTGGTATGCACTGCCACCAGCCGGAGGCTGCTCATGGGTGAAAAAGGTATGCCTTCCCCCTTCTTGGAATGCTTTGATGTAAACAGGGCTGTCACATTCCATGTGAATATGACAGGGGAAGACAGCGCCTGTAGGCTGTTTGTTCCCAGAGTACAGGTGATTATGTGTTTGGTGCGGGAAGCAGATGAAATGGTTGCGGAATGGCCGCACTCATTTCTCGAAGGTTGGTCTCCCATCATTCATTTTCATTTATCAAAATATCCCAGGTGAGTGCACTCTCCCTGTGCAGATGCACTCTCCCTGTGCAGATGGTCGAATTCCTTACATGCCCCCCAGACTCAACAAGGGAACCACCACCCTACTGAGGGTCTGGTTCATCATCAAGGCTAAAGTACTGGCTGAGGCCATCTTCATTTCCATGCTGGTAGCCTGGCATGTGCTGGATGTGTTGATCTAGTGAGACCCAATGATGTATGGTTTCAGCTTGTGGGTGAATACCATTGTGGGTATGGGTCGCAGAATTAAACTTGCTTCCTTCTTGGTTCTGTTCACCTGGTTCACTAGCCTTCCAGGTACTGTGACTATGATGAGGACTGATGAGGCATGGATAGCCTTTTTGGGTGTGGTCCCAGACTCACACGTGTTCCTTCTTGTTTTGGTCTACCTGGTTTACAAGCCTGCCAGGTACTGAGACTATTATGATGACTGATGAAGCTTCGATAACCTTTTTGGGTTTGGGTAACAGACTCACACTTGCTTCATTCTTGGTTTAGTCCACCTGATTTACCAGCCTGCCAGGTACCAAGACTATGATGCTGGTTCAGGATGCTTTTAGAGTTTATTAGGTTTTCCTTATTGGCGGTCCCAGATCCTTGACTCCTGCTCTCCTGGTTGTTCCCAATGTCTGCAATATTGCCTTGGGGTCGCCATGCCTCCCCTCGCACCTGCATACCTTTCTGCACTGTCTGCGGTGGTCTGTGGGCTCTTGGGACTGCTTCCTCAATGGTCATCGTTTCCCTGCATTGTGCAGCGGCTGTGTGAGGGAAATTCTCGTTTGGCTGGTGTGTTCTTCTCTCCACACACCAGCTGACTACAGAGAATGCCAAGAGCTTCTTCCTCCATCTTCCGGGAGTGGACTCTCCATATTGCACTCTCCTTACGGTGGCACGCTCCTGTCTCACCTTTCTGGACTGCCTTCTTTCTGCTTCCTTCTTTCCTGGCCTAGCGGTTTTCCCAGGGAGCGCTCGACATTAGGTTGAGTCCTTCCTCCGTTTTTATGCAGACATCAGATCCATGTCAACAAGACCACTCTTGTGCGTGTTGCTGCTCATTCCTCCACAACTCTTCTTTGTTGCAGTACTTCTAATGTGATACTGCTGTATGTTGTTCTGTATCTTCTTCGTACCAGTTTTACATTAAGATGCATTTGTATAATCCCTGCTCTTCTCTGCCTCGTTATGGGTTAGTGTGTTCTGGTATTCTAATCTACAGAGGTACATTGAGCTTTGAGATGCTGTGGTACCATTCTCAGGGTGAGAGGGTGAGGGATGTTAATAAGGGGGGATTGTGGGGTGCCGCGTTTAACATGCATGTTCTTCCTTTGTCCCATAAGGGTTTCCCCTCCCCATGTGATCCTCCCACGTTTTACCACCCCCAGAAGGACTACAGGACTCTGTGACCACACCGCCCTGGCCCCATGGGCAGATGATATGGGAGAAGGGAAGTCATCCAAGGATTTGTCAAATGGTACATACATGTGTATTTATAAGCCATGTCTGGTTGTGACATGATGGCAAATAAGGGCACACAGTTATACAGCCACAGCAATTTAATATCATAAAGTACCATCTCAGCAAGCAGGGCCCAGCTATGACAGGACTGATTTGTATTAGTGTCTTGTCTGTCTCCACAGCTGCCATGAAGAACAATGGCCAGGCTGTTGACTTTATATGTCCTGCAGACAGGCAAAACCTTTGACCCAGGAACTCTCATCGGGAGATCTCCTGGGAGTCGATGAATCAGAGGCAGCACTGTCTAAACAAAGCCACACTCACACTAGGGTGCTGATCACTGGAGTCCCTTTGAAGTCAGAAGACATGGGAAGGCACCTAGGTAGAGTAGCAAGAGAGGAGATGTAGACCAGGAGAGGGCTCCCAACATCTTGGTTTCTTTTAGGGCTCACTACAACTTCCACTCCACAGCCACCATTTCCTGCGGGACAAGGCACTTTGGGTACGATGTCAGAAGGCAAGGGTCACTTGTTACGACAATTCTTTACAGCAGACATGATTTAGACCAATCCCTGCTAACACTTTGTCGTTATAAGGAGAGGGGCCCCACCTCATACTTTTATTCAGTTGTGGACTCTTACAAAACAAGAAGAATTCACTGGACCTCTCTTGGAGTACCGCCTACTCCAAAGTCCTCTGCCATAGAGGTGAATATAGAAGGCATCCAAGGTGGAAGCAAGTTCTGTCCTCTCACAAGCCCCAGGGAACAGTGTGGGTTAGCTGATGTGGACCAAACACTCTCTGCTGGTTGTACTGGAATCAAGAACCTATTCACGGCAGGTGAAAGATTCCCTGTAGTTGCCATCCAAGCTCTCTGGAATTGAAGTGTAAAACAGAATGACTTATTCTGTCCTAGAGCCCCTGGATTGGGACTCCCAGCAACCCAGAAGCAACTTGGAATCCTGATTCAATGCCTTTAGACATATTCGAGCTGCATCAATTGTGCTTTATGTACTTCAAGCCACCATAGGACCATGGTGTTGCTTTGATACTCTACACATCTTCCAAGCCATTGCTGATCATGGACTTGGCATTGTGGGAGCAACTGATCCAAGTGTTGACTCGACTGCTGGAAGCCATCTCAAATGACGACTTCACCCAGCAGTGCCATCGTCTTACTGCCATATAGGCTGCCTGAACCCATGGAAGCCATATCTCACTATTGGAAATGCCAGCTTGACAAATTGGAAGCCCACACCTTTGAACCGAATCAATGACAACGTCCAGTGGGATCACGTCGACTTGAATGTCTTAATGTCAGTCTGACCATAGGAAAGTTGCCTAGATTAGGGTGACCAGATTTAAAAAGTAAAAAAAAAGGGAACGGGCAACTAACATCGAAGTAGGATTAACTCTTAAAAGTTTCTGTCAAGGCACTACACTTCAGCAGAGTTTGGAGGAGAAAGGAGTTTAAGTGTTACATTTATTGCAAACTAACACTATATTAAGTTGAAAAATGCAGAATTTCTTCTGTGCAAGACTGTGCATTCCTGTTTGCCAGCTATGAAGACCTACTACAACAAAATGGGACCAATGCAGTTTCCAATGGGACATAATCTTGAGAAAGGGGGACAGGGCACCAAATACCGGGACAGTCCCGGCAAAACTGGGACATCTGGTCACCCTAGCGTAGATGGTCAGTTCGACACTGCCAAGTGCAAAAGATAACAATACAAGTACTGTGAAGAGGCAATGTCCACCTGGTACATGTTTTGGGACCATACTTACTTTTAAGCCCCCCTTCTCTATCTAGTTCTGCAAAGAGTTTTAATTGATCAGTGGCATTGTTGCCAATCCATTGCCTGAACATTGTTGCTCAACTACCCCCAAAAGTTTGCATTCTCTGGTTTCTTTTACAGGGGTGGGTTTTTCTAGTGCTTTCTGATTAATACATTGCATTTAATTGTTTCATGAAAAGTCTCTATCTTTAAAGAACCTTGATTGGACATTCTTGTATTTTGGAACCATAGTTCATAGCTGTTTGATCTTCTACTGTTATCAGCTCACTCTCCGCCTGAAGATGTACCCTGCCCTCAGCATGTGCTACCAGAAGAGATAAAGGAGGTATACCTTTCGGGCTGTGCCTGTTTCACCTTTATGATTGGGCTCACTGCTAGCTTAATAGTAGTGAGGGGCTGAGCAGGTGCTTTAGCCACTACTCATCCCTGTACCCCTGCAGAGCAGTTGTCATTTCGTTACAGGGGACGTTGAGGCTGGAGTTAGAACAGAGCTAATCACGACAAGAGAGCTGGGATACTCTTAAATCCTTTTATGAAGAAGCGATTTACTTAGTGTTCACTGTATACATCATCCCACTCACTCGCTCAGGTAGGAGAGTGCACCTCGCAAAATCTGAATCAGGGGCACTCCTTTTAGGAGCTGCCTGGAGTCCACTGTCAAGCAGCTGGTAGGGAGCCCACGTCATCATATAATGCCAATACTCCGTAGGGAGGTGCAGCCTCTCTAGGTGACGGAAAACTCCTAGTGGGGTTGTGCCCCCATGGTGAAGGCAGGACCCGTGAAATGACAAATGACAAGGGCCATGATGGAAAGAAAGGGCTAATGATAGAGGGAAGTTCTAAGGAAGTACGGCGCCTTGCCGGTCGCATATGTGGCTGCTAATCAGAGGACTATGGAAAGGTGGGTCTGGGAAGGTGTGGTGCACAGCCATAGAGCAATGCCCAGTGGAACAGATGCATCCAACAGTCATGAGGTACAGTGCCCAACTCTGGAGTCAAGGAATCACTACCCCACGGTCTGGTAGTTTGGGACCTCCAAAAAGGAGCCTCAGATGCTGTGGGCATCTCAAAAGTCGATTCCCCAAATGGGATCAGGGAAGACACCAGACCAAGAGAGAGGGCTCCAATGATCGAAGGTGCCTCCAATAGGGCGGTTCTGAGCAGACTAGCCAGGAGCCACCGGAAGGGTTATCCTACACAGAATATTGAGATTATCATGAGAAAGCAAAGACGGACTGTACTGACCTTTACATTGTTGTGATTTAATAGTGGGACTAATAAAACAAGGACACTGTCAAGAATAAATAAAGTTGACATGAGCTGCAATCTTGTGTCAGTGTTTACGGAGATTAAGTGAAACGTGTGCCAAATACTACATGTGGATCGAAGGGACAGAAGAGCCGGCCTCCAATATAATATTTACCCAGTTGCAACACATAAGAGAACATGGCGGCACTAAATATAAGAATCTCCTGTGCTGGAATGGGGCAGGGAAAAGATGAAAGTAGCTCCTGTTCAAGCTCACAGGTATAGCGCCTTAAACATCAAGTGCGGTACAGACAAGTTGGCACAGAGGCACCCAGACAGCCTTCTGCCCTGCCTGTCGGCCAGGCTGCCTATGTGTTTCCTTGCCTCGCTCTCCTGCAGGCAGGCATGGCACCTCTTGTCATACCTGAAGAAGGGTTCACCACTAGACAGCGGTACAATTAAGAGCATCAGAACCTTGATAGTTTCCGGGTTTTCGCAGAACCGTGGGGCACAGATGAATTTTCAGTCCACTCTAGACCAATGTGATTTTACAAATAATAATTTGTGAAACATTTTTTTTTTAAATATGTGCAGTGAGACACGGGATCGGTGTGCCTACACATGGCACTTTCTTTACACGTTCCATTAATGCGCAGAAGACATGTTCGTTCAGCCATGAAGTGAGCATGCCAGTCCATGGTAGGCGCACAATTGTCCTGAAAGCCAGATTTGATCAAAAAGTCTCATTGGAGGCTTTTTTCGCATACCACAGAAAACTCAGGTGGTGTTAAATTCAAACGAGAATTGTCTCGGGCTAATAGCTCAGTGGCAACTGGTTCGCCTTGGAAGCATATACGACAAGTAGTAGCACAGGTTCGATCCGCGCTTAGAAACTTCTGGGTATTAAGTACTTTATAAATAAGCTACCATATCCTATCATAAATAGAAAGTTGGGACTATGCATTAATTACCTTCAAAAAGTAATTCCCGCATTTTTAACAGAAACTGTGTGATGACTGTGACGTGAGTGGGCCTTTTAAACAGGGCCAGTTTCCGCTGAGATGCCCCAGTATTTACTCTTAGATTATAATGGAACCCCAGGCAATGCCATCCTGTTTCAAGTTCCTAATGCACGACTTCTTTTTCCTTCCCGGTCTGTTTCACTTCCGGCTCGCTGCACGCTGTGTGAATGTATCCATGTTTGGCTGCGGCCGCCTGGCCTCTTTACTACCGCCCTTCGGGGATACATACAAAATTAATTGGAAAACATGTTGGACCTTTTAAAAAATAATAGTGGTAGACCCAGCCGGGATGAAGAGGTCAAGGCCGCAGACGCTGCCATGTTTTGGCCTGTTCAAAAATGTGGACGAGGCGGTAAGGTGAAGAGGTGCGCAGGCAGACGTAGAATGTAGAAGGGAGTTGCCCTGTCGGAAGACATCCTGGAGAGTTGTACCCTGGAAAGAAAATGCCACCAGTTTTGCCAAGAAAGATAACTTCTGTCATTATGACATCTGCTTAGGGCAGGGCGGGCCTGGCGGCCGCCCGAGACGTCCTGCCATTAAACTCTGACAGGGGAGTCTTTCAAGGTCTACCCCAAGCTGGCGTGGTGGGAGAAGGCACGACAGGCACCCTATTGCCATTAAATCAGCTCCTCGGAGCGCATCTAATGACACTAGGGCGCCTGCCGTGCCTATTGAAAAATGTGGCGCTCCCCCACCCACTGCCCCATGAGCTAGTGAGAGTAGTAGCGATAATGGCAATAGGAGTGGTAGAAACAGCAGATAGGTAGTTGTGGTACCAGCAGAGCCGGAGAAGAAGGTGCCGTAGTAGAGGGGAGGGAGGAAGGAAGGAGATAGTAGCAGAGGTATTGATTCTAGAGTGGTGGTTGAAGATAGAGAAATAAGGGGAGTGGTAACATCTAAGAGTGGAGGTAGGAAGGCAGAGTGTGAGCGCGGAGGGACAATAGTACAACGGGAGGAGAAAACCCTGTGGCCCATTGCGGAGAAGTGTCAGGAGAGACAGTGTGTGAAAGGAGAACAAGTGGAACTAGGTGGAAGGAGGCACCATTCCATATCTCCGGTAGAGTACTAATCGGGGCTAGGTCAGGGTCAACTAGAAGGCCTATAGAAAGGTAGCTAGCCACAGTCTTAGGGATACCCATGTTAACTGAAGGAAGAACCACAGACAGTGGTCACCTTGCGATATTACCAACACCACAGAGGAAAAGGCTGGGGTAGTCGAGTGAGAGAGGAGCAGCCCGAACAACAAACTTCCAAAGAATCCAGTAGGCCCTACAAACCCCCTTTCATGTAGTGACAAACATTTTGATTGTTAGAATTGCTACAATAAACACCCTTGGAATGTATGTGTGACAAATGAACTTCCGTGCACCAGTGGTCTAGGGAAGAATATCGGGTTCTAAACCATCAATTAACCCCACACCTCTAGTATACCGGAAAGGACCCGAACAGATTGGAATACAAGTGAATTATAAGACCTCCTTGTCCAGTTTTGGTAATGTGGATGGAACGTCAGGCTTATCTCTGCAAGGTCGTGGATTGGTGGTTAGTTACAACACAGCGAAAATACAATTATTACCCAATGATAAAAGGGACTGTCCAGTCAAGGTTGTAAAAAAATATTTACTTTATTATTACTACAACAGACAGTTCTAGCACACCACAATTATAACCCACACTGTAGAGGAACACAGAGGACAGACCGTTTCACAAAGGAAAGGGATGCACTCTGGATACTGACAGGAGGGTAGTTGGTAAAGCAATCAGTCTTACTGTTCAAGGTTATCTGGTTTCAACGTCAAAGGGGCAAAGGGTTTTAACTGTTTCTAGGGGCCTTCAGAGAAGGACCAGGGGGGTAAATCCACAATGTACCTGGTGCTGAAGAGGTTCTTGGTGCTCGACCGTTTTGAGATGTTTCCAGGGCATGTTTCAGCCCTTGAGACAGAGTTGGTGGCGGGAGACAGCTATGGGTACCAGGCGGCAGGTTGTTCAGCAAGTGAGGCTGGACTGACGTCTGCAGGCTACTCAGGGCCAAGAATCTCTATCTCTGTGCTGGTTAGCAGATCTGGAATGCTGGACGAGGCGTCCCGGACCGCTCTGGTGACTGAGGTGGTTCAACAGTCAGTGGTGCAGCCATATGCGGTTCGAGGACTCGACTGTCTCGAAATTGTCCTTACAAAGATGGGCACTGAATGATGCTTGTGTGACACTCCTCCTAGCTCCTTCGCAGGGCTCGTGCTGTTTCAAGGAAGATGTCCCCAAGCTCAGGAGGATGTTAGCAAGCGACAGCCCTGTCCTTTGTCCAGACAGTCTCCGGCACTTCCTACCTAGGAAGCTTGATGTCAGAAACTATCAGGGCACACTTTATGCTGGCTGGGTACCGCTTCTGGAGCGGCTGGACGGGTCCTCTGAGTCCAGTATCTCACTCTGTTCCCTGGGAGATATTTAGGGGAAGGATCTTGCTTCCCTAATGGAACTCCTAGCCTTCCTTCACTGGTGGAAGATGTAAGGTATACTGTACCTTCATCTCGGGTCCAAATGAGTCCTTCTTCTCACTCTTTGCAAAGTCTTCAGATAATCTGCTAAGTGAGGGATTCAGCACTCTTTTAAAGCCAAATGGGCCCCAGTGAATTTTGTAGGCTAAGCCTACCTTAATGAACCAATCCTGTGCCCTCACCAACAATCCTTTGTTATGCATAAGGTCAGGACCAGAGTGCTCTGCAACGGGACAGCTAAGGGGGTGACAACATGTACCTAAGTCCCACCCATCTTCCTGTCTGTTGGATATCAAAGTGTCTCTCTGGTTGACTGAGCCCTCTGTGGCTCTTGATTAAAGTGCAAGTATTCCCTGGAAGTATGTGCTGGAGCAGAATTCCTGTCTCCCCCAAACCACATACTTCTCCCCTCTGAAAGGGATCAGCTCTGCAGGTGTTTCCCTATGGTAAAAGTGGACCCAGACATGCATTTCACTGCCTTTCATACAGAGGGGTGGGAACTAGCTTCAAGTTGACACATTGCACACCAAAGGGGTGTTAGTCCCACCTTCCTGATGTCTTTTGGAAACCTCAATTATCTCTCATTGGTATGCACTGCCACCAGCCGGAGGCTGCTCATGGGTGAAGAAGGTGTGCCTTCCCCCTTCTTGGAATGCTTTGATGTAAACAGGGCTGTCACATTCCATGTGAATATGACAGGGGAAGACAGCGCCTGTAGGCTGTTTGTTCCCAGAGTACAGGTGATTATGTGTTTGGTGTGGGAAGCAGATGAAATGGTTGCGGAATGGCCGCACTAATTTCTCGAAGGTTGGTCTCCCATCATTCATTTTCATTTATCAAAATATCCCAGGTGAGTGCACTCTCCCTGTGCAGATGCACTCTCCCTGTGCAGATGGTCGAATTCCTTACATGCCCCCCAGACTCAACAAGGGAACCACCAACCTACTGAGGGTCTGGTTCATCATCAAGGCTAAAGTACTGGCTGAGGCCATCTTCATTTCCATGCTGGTAGCCTGGCATGTGCTGGATGTGTTGATCTAGTGAGACCCAATGATGTATGGTTTCAGCTTCTTTACTGCATACACAACCACTTATGCCTCTTTTTCTAGGACAGCCCAGTTCCTTTCCCTTTTTGTCAACAGTATGCTAATGTAGGCAGTAGGTTGCTCTACCCTTTCACACATGTGAGGTACCATTTGTATCAGGACACCTGTGAGAATGTGTGAAGGTAGGACATTTGTTGTTTTCTCTTAGTTTCGATAACATGTTCATAAATGCCCTACTGCACTTTGTTGCACAACACTTTCATTTCCCAAATGTGACCTATATTTACATTTAGTCACTGCGTTCGGCACTGTACCCTTGTGTAACCTGGGCAAGTCATCTATCCTTCAAAAGGTATGCCGGTGATCTTTCAAAAAAATGTATGCTTGCCATTCTTCACCACATTAATTTTCCTTATTTTAAAATGCTACATACATCTGTTTAGGCGGTCAGCATAAAAGTCCTGTGTACCATGGCTCCATTTTTGGCTCGTGGTATTGCTTTTTTTGTGAAAAATTACAGAAAATGTGTGATTTCCTAACTAGAAGAGTTGGGGAATGTAGTGGTGCATTGCTTTTCCCAATATTCGCAGACGCCATTACCTTACAAGTGCAAACATGTCCAGCACATACTTTCTTTTTCTGTCACTTTTCCAATTTATTCTCAAACTATGGGAAATTCAGGTACACAGTTCTTGCCTGACCTGTGCAAATGACCCCTTCCTGAACTAGGAAATTGTATCTACTTTTCAGAAACGTATGCCTTCCTCTGTTCCCATTGAGCTTTCCTACCATCCTCTTCCATTCTGTCCAAAGGGAACAATCGCCTACCTCTCACAAAACTGATTTATTTATTTATTTATTTATTTATTTATTTATTTATTTATGTATTTATAACGCGCCGAAGCTCGCAAGCATCAGGGCGCGACAAGAACACGAAAAAAAGAGGTCACAGGATTACATAAAAAAGAAAAGAGGAGGACTCAAGGGAGTCCAAGCTGAATAATTAACGAATTACCGGAAAAGTAACGTTTTCAGCTGCTTCCTAAATAGGGAGTAACTGCTTTCCAGTCTGAGGTTATCTGGAAGCTCATTCCAGAGTGCAATGGCTTTGGTGGGAAAAGCTCTCCTGAGTCCAGTAGCTTTGACTCTAGTATGGCTAACTTTAAGTAGCCCTTTTTTGGCTGATCTTAGGCAACGCCTTGGTTCATACCAGTGAAATTCCTTTTTAAGGTATGATGGGGCCGTACCGAATAGACAGCGGTGGACAAGTGTCAGAGATTTGAATTTAATACGCTCCTCTATGGCGAGCCAATGGAGGCCTATTCGGTCGTGGGTGATGTGCTCGCGCTTGGATTTCCCAGTGATAGATCTAATAGCGTTGTTCTGGATTATCTGGCATTGTTTAATGCAGGGGTTACTTGAACCAAGCATCAACGCATTCCCATAATCCAGTCGGGACAGAATCGTGGCTCTAGCAATGGTGGCGCTATTTTTGGCGTTGAGATTTGGCCTAATGCGGCGTAATAATCTCTGGGAGCATTGGCAGTTCTTTTTAAGGTATGAGACCTGTGCATCTGCTCCTAGTGAGGATTGCAGGTATATGCCAAGCGTTTTCACTTTACTTGAGACCACGATGTTGGAGTCCTTGATATTGAATGACGAATAAACTGGGCCTAGATTGGATAAGGCTTTTGTAGATCCAAATGTCATAAGTTCTGTTTTTGAACCATTCATACACATCCTGTGGGCCTTCATCCAGCTTTCTATGGTATTATAGATAGCTGACAGCCTGTTGTTGTCTGTAGTGTGGTCTCCGCTGATTGTAACCTTATGAAAATATATATGTTTTTTGTTTCCACTCAACATGTTCCTTAAAGCTTAGAAAATGGCAAATTCAGAACTGCAAACCATTTGAACCTAACTCTTACAAGAAGGAATCCACAAGCTTCTGTGTACATCATTGTATTGTCATTGTCTGAAAAAACACAAAATGTGGTCACTTTTTTGTTACTTTCACACACCCACCTATAGCAAATGACTAATCCTTTGGGTCATTATGACTGCCTATATGTCAGCAGAAAATGATACAAATTTGGCCAGGATATCACTTGTAACAGAAATGTTATAAGGGATTAAATGTAACATACTGAAATGTACAAAAAGGGCTCAGCACTGGAAGCGAAAACCTTCAGCGCTTAAGGGGTTAAAGATTGAAGTGGGCTCACAGTACCCTGGGGGAAGTTGAGTGTGTTTTAAGCGCTGATTTCTATGCGGAAATGAAGTCAAATCCTGTGAACCTTAATGAAGGGGAACTCAAAAAATGTATTCTTTAAATCTATTACTATAAAATATTTAGCTGTGGCTGGAATATTGCATAATATTATAGCTGGATTTGGAACTAGAGGAAACTCTGCTTCGACAATATTATTGAGAGAGCAGAGATCCTGAATAAATCTCCATGACCCCCATTTCGATATATTCAAGGGATACACAGCCGTGTTGCATGGGGAGTCTGATGGCACTAATATTCCTTTCTGCATTAAAGCGGAAATGGTTTTAAATATATCCTCATCCGCTTATCAGGACATGGGTTACTGCTTTGCCCATGGCAGAATAGCTCCAGGCTTGAGCTTGATATTAACGGCTTCTACTTGTGGGGTGAAATAGCCCTGAAACACCATAACTGAAGGTCAGAGCTAGTGGGGGGACATGCCCCCCAGTAAAGGGCCGGTTTTGAGTTAACATAGAAATCAGGCCCTGCAACGTCAAAATGAAAAGTGGCGAATTTAGGCGTCAAAGCTTGGAGATGACTGAAAATGTGCCTTGGCTCATAGGAGGGAAGACATGAGAAAACCTTTGTAAAAGGTCTGGAAAAGCTGAGACCATGTTGGCAGAAACAGCAGTGTCCAGCATGTAAATAAAAGTGCCAAGATTGTGTGCAACCCTGAGCAACAGAAAGGAGCTTTCGCTGTGACAGAACTAATTACGACTATAAATCCATATTTTCCTTACAATTAAAGTTATGCGCCTTAAGAATGTGTGCAAAAGGTGCAACAAATTAACTGGAGATCTGTCCATAAGGAGCCCATCACAGAGAATTCTGTAAGTAACACAAATTTACAAGGTAATGTGAAACTGCAACAGAATGAAAGGTTTCACGGCTGTAAATAACCAAGGACATTTCAAATCGGGCCTTCAAAATCAACACTTTAAGTATTCACATGTACAGCTAAACTCTTCAAATATATATAAGGTTGCCTTTCTGTAATTACTGTTTGCAGGTAACCACTGTAAAAGAGGGTACATGTTCAGATTGTGTGCATGTGCTGAGGTTGGATTAAATGTAAAATGCTGTTCAGCAGAGGTAGGCCCCAAATCTTGGCTCCTAGTTGCATTTTTCTGCTGTAGGCCCCAGAAGAAAAACTAGCTTTTCCAAGATCCATTGTCAAGGGAAACGAGATGAGAAATTCTCCTGCTCCTCCAGGTTTTATGACCAAAACCACTTAAAGCCACCATAAACTCATTTTAGCTCGCAACCAGCCTTTGAAGCTCTCGGAATGTGAGCTAATCTACCCAATCTAAACACAAGCCTCCCTCTAGATGTCACAGCCACACATGGCAAAGCTGGGGGCCAGTTTAAGGAGGGAGTTGATTTCCCATTGTGTAGGTTAGGAGACATGCCTTTCATTGTGTAATATCCATAATGTTCATCTCAAAATATTCATGTTAGGATTTCTGAAAAGCTGTCAGAAAGCCTCATCTGGTGAGCTGAAAACGATTTTGGTGAAACCAACATACCAAAGGTTATGGGAAAAAATGGATTGTGACCTCTGCATAAATGTGACAACCATAAAGGTTTGAGGAAATATGTAAAACACTATTCATATTCCGCCCACCGATGCCAGATTTTTCTGTAATACAGTTTTGGCGTGAACGAGAAAATACTGTAGCTTCCCACCAATAGGTTGCACAATCATCAAACAAGGCTTATGAAATTTCCTGAAAAATATAGTATAAGAAAATACTGGCATAATGTGTGATTTCCATGCGCAAAATACAGATCCAACCCCCTGTCCCAGTTAGATGATGGATGTGGTATCCTCCCTGGGCTTCCCAGAAAATGCCACTTTCTCTGGACCTATCAGCCCACAGATGGGAGGGAAAGATAACACATCAGTGATGTAATTTGCCTTATACATAGGTCACTCCGCCTAAAATGAGGACATCTGCTACATACAGAGCTTGAGGTGTGCAGCTGACCAAATTTGGAACTATCCTTGCAGAGTTGGGCCTAACTCTTGGAGAGAAGCCAGGAGCTGTCGTAGCTGTAGCAGGACTCTTTTGGAGGACATAGAGAGGCCTTGACTGACCCCTTGATTGTCCCTGCAGTGAGGCCCTGATGCTCCCTTGATGTCCATCAAGCCCTTTTCTTGTAAGTATAGACCTCCCCAGCAATAGATTAAATAAGTTGTATATTGTTTGGCATTGCCATAGAGATGCCCCATGGAAAAATCCCCTTTCTTATTTGTTGGTGTGATTCAGTCATTTTCCTATTGAGAATATTTTATTTGTCTGTGTATTGTAGTAACTCTCCCAGTGACTAATTCAGTGTTTGCCCATACATTTCAGTCAGTTTTCCATTGAACAAAATCCTCTCTTATTTGCCTGTTGATGGTAGTTCTTTTTCCACTTGAAAGTCCTTTGTGTGGCTGTATATTTGATTCACTTTCCTGTTAAAGAATCCTTTGCGTGTCCATGCATTTCAGTCGCTTTCCCCGGAAAGAATCTTCCATTGCTTGTTTAGACCCCTAGTATATATTTTCATTAAATCAATTAATTCCCACATTTATTTCACGGGATAGGGACAGTTGGAATTCGAAACTAATTCTCCCTTCCCAGTGTCTTGTGAGTCAATATAAGTATAAAATATTTCCCAAAGAATTAAATCCATCATGAGCAAAAAAAACAAATGTGTCAGTGTGTTTAAATTGTGTGTTACCAAACAAATTTCTATTTGCATCCGTCATTTTCAAACCAAACCGATTTTATTATTGTGAGTAATCCCTTGGCTCATCGACTACTTGTTATTTGACTCTGTCATTTCAACTGAAAACCAAGCTTCCTATGTGAGTTCCCCATCGCTTAAAGCATGCCCGTCATTTGCAGCCTTAGTGAAAACAAGTGTCATTTGAATTTTTGTTTCTCTGAAAATTTTGCTTAACCTTTGAAGAACTGTTTTTCCTACTCTATTCCCCTTCCCCTACTGAAGGGTGAAAACGAATTCCTAATTGCCTTCCCTTTCCATCGCCTAGAGCTTGCTTGTCATTCACAGCCTTAGAAAAATGAGTGTCATTTGCATTTTTGTTTTCCTAGATGTTTTGCTTAACCTGTCTAAAACAATTCTTCCTAGTCAATCCCTCTTCCCCTACTATATTCTAACAACAGATTTACAATTGCATTCCCTTTTTATTTGGCATGTGCTGCATGTACTAAAATAGAGTTTCCTACTGTGTGCTAGCTAGTCTATTCTGAAGCCCTATTTGTCTCCTAAAAGCAAGTAGCACGAAGTGCCCTTGTGTGCTGTTCCCTAGTAGTTGTCCTAATAAAGTAAAAACACATTTACCTGGTGCAGAAAATAAATTGTCCCAATTATTGCTGTTCCCATATTGTTTCTGAAAACCCTATTTTAAATCCAATTTTAACCTGGTGTTCCCAGTCCATGCCGCTGCCTTCCCTTCAAAGCTGACAAGCATAGTGGAGGTCTGGGGGTGGGGTGGGAGTGAGGGTTGCTGGGACTCAAGAGTATTTTGTGTACACATGCACTTTCCTGTGGGTTGCATTCATTTACATGGTGTTTTGAACTGTTGATTGAAGTGGTGTAATCAGTAAAACGATTCTGTGTGCAATACATGTTTGAGTTGTCTTAGTGTGCCATTTAGCTAACAATACGCTGAAGCTTGTGTTGCTGCACACTGTTGATCATTGCAACGGTTTAATAAATCTTCCATTAAAATCATACATAAATAAAATATTCATTAATAACATACCAACCTGATTCCTGGTCTACTGTGACTCGGGTTGCGTGGGGAGGTTTGGTGTGAGACATGTTGGAGGCCTCCTTAAACAAAGAATCTGATTGTAAAAATAAAAGCGGTTTTATTGTGCGCCACATTCATTCCAGAGGAAGGAGATCCCTGACTTGTTTGTGCTTCATAATAATATATTGTGACAAACTTGGGGGTTCGTAGTCCGTGATTAAGCAGTGTTTCCACCCGTGACAGCATGGCACAGCAGACTAGCCCATTGAATGCATTGTTACATTTGGTGGATAGTAAGATGTGTTACATTGTGAAGGTACCAGTCAAACTTTTATCCTCGGTATCAGGGTGGTGTATGTCTAAAAATATGACTTCCACAAATATGGATGTGTGGCAAGAGAGTGGCCTCTTACATCAAGCCCTGGCAGAGTTTTCCATGACTCAGACCACCAAAGATGAGCAAACTAAAATAGTCCAGCTCACTGCCTATATGTAGTTCCACGTGATGATCATGGAAGAAAGGTACCAGAATAGTATTTCTTCTGGGCAAAATCAATCTGAGTTATCAGAACAAACACAGAGAGAGTTAAGGCAGATAGAGGAGAAAGTGCTACAGAGCCAAAACTCTGAGTTAGAATTAGGAAACATCCTTCAGCAGCTAAAGGAGGAATTGGCAGCACAACAGCAACTTCATTCAGAGCGGGAGACCCAATTCTCTGCACTGAAAGAGGCATGCCAAGAAGGGATTGACAACCTGAAAGAGAGTCAGCTAAAATTGAGTCAACAGGTGACGTACAATAGAATTTGCTTAGAGGATATAGGCACTTTGCAAAAAAACAAAGTAAGCAATTAAAAGAGGAGAATAACCATTTGATTATTAAAGAGGTCCATTCCCAAGAGGAATTTGACCAGTAGCGCTGGACGTTAAGTGCAATGAGAAAGCAGATAGATCACCTTAGTGAACAGAATACCACACTGTATCAGAAAAAAGATGCCCTATGCCAGTACGTGTGCCAGTTGAAGGGAGACCTGGAGAAAGGTGAGTCATGTTTTCAGGAACTGACTGACATAAAATTAGAGAATGAAAAATTAATGGGACATATGAGACAAATAGAATGTGACCTAGAGCAGACAATACAGACGACAAATTCACAGTGAGGATATTAGTCTCCTGCAAAAGGTGTGGTCTGAATATTCCCAGACAATACAAAAGGCACAGAAAGAAAAAACTCAGCAACTGGAATTAAGACTGACCAATCATCCTTGACCTTGGCTGCAAAGCATCGTAAATATTGTTCTAGGGTCTGATTTACTAGTTCAGTTATCCCATTGGATTGAGGATGGTAGCTTGAAGATAATGCACGTTGAATACCTAACATCTGACACAGGTACTTCCAAAATCGGGATATGTATGAGGCCCACAGTCTGAAATGATCTTGGAATGGAGGCCATGCAGTCTAAAGATGTGGCTCAAAAATATCCCTGCCATTTCTTGTGCTGAAGGTAGCTTGTACAATGGAGTGAAGTGGGGCATATGGGAGAATAGATCGATGGTGACCATAATGGTAGTAAAACCCTTGGAGGGAGGTCATTCCACTAAAAAATCAGTGGCAATTATTTCACAAGGACGGTCTGGCAATGTGGGTTGATGGAGAAGACCAGCAGTTTTTCTATTGTCGCACTTGTTCTGACTGCAGACAGCGCGGGCTGGGATGTATGCTTTCACCCCATCGATCATTCTAGGCCACCAAAAATGTCTCTGGATGAGATGGAGAGTGGCTGTAATGCCCTGATGCCTGGAATGGAAGGTGTCATGAGGGAGGTTTATAATCTTGATTCTCAGGGTCTGAGTAGGTATCACCAATCTCTTGTCGTTAGAAAGGTAATCATCTTTAGCAACTGGGTACCATTGGTTGGTCTTGGTATAATCCTTCCAGAGATCAGAGAGGGGTGTCTCAGCACGGACATTATCCAACAAGGAACTGGCCTGGGCCACGAAAACAGTGTCAAGAAACATCTTAGGAAAGGCGCGTGCCTCAATTGGTTTGTAATCAAGGCATCAGTGATTATGTTGGTAGTTCCGGGTACGTGATGAATGCGAAACTGATACTGGCCAAAAAGGAAAGCCCATCAAGCCTGACGACTGTTCCTACACTCCAGGGATTGCACGACCTGTAAGTTCCTGTGATCAGTTCACACTTGAACCGGGTATTTCGCAAACAGAAGCAGATGACGCCACTCAGTAAAGGCCTGCCGGGTGGTGAGCAATTCCTTCTCCAGGGCTGAATAATGGGTCTCACTGGGATTCAAAGTTCGAGATAGGTAAGCAATGGGATGTTCCTCTTTGTCTTCGGATTCTTGTTTTAACACTGCCCCAATAGTGTAATCTGAAGCATCGTTTCCACCAGGAAGGGTTTATTAATGTCAGGTTGAGCCCGGCCAGGACCTTGAGTAAACCTTTGCTTTAGTTCCTGAAAGGCAGTCTCTTGAGCAACAGGCCAGTTGAAAGGAATGTCTTTCTTTAACAACGCAACTATAGGTTGTACAATTGCAGAAAATGTTGGAATGAATTTCCTATAAAAGTTTGCAAGGCCCAGGAAAGATTTAATCTGTTTTACTGTTGTAGGGGCCGGCCATGAAAGGTTTGAGTCGACCATGGCGGGATCCATTCCTATTCCTTTGGAACTTAAAACAAATCCCAGGTAATGGACTGTTGGGGCATGAAAGATACATTTTTCTGGTTTGGCCAGCAATTTATTCTCTCGCAGGTGTTGTAGAACCAAGGTCACATGTTCTTGATGTACTTTGGGGTCGTTGGAATATATCAATATGTCATCCAGGTAAACAATGACAAAGAGGAACAGCATATCTGAAAAGACTCTGTCCATGAATCGTTGAAAAACCACAGGAGCGTTAGCAAGGCCAAATGGCATAACCAGGTATTCAAGGTGACCAAAGGGCATCCTGAAGGCGGTCTTCTACTCATTGCCTTCCTTTATGCGGATGAGATGGTAAGCGCCCCGTAAGTCAAGTTTGGTAAAAATTACAGCGCCACGTACTGCTTCCAATATGTCTGACATGAGTGGTAAAGGATAGCGGTCCTTGAGAGTGCATTGGTTAAGGCCCCGATAGTCCAGACATGTTCAGAGTTCCTGGGTGTCCTTTTTGGGCACAAAGAAAAAAGAGGCCCCAGCAGGAGACTTAGAAGGACGGATGGTTCCATTGGCGAGATTGGTGTCCAGGTATTCACGTAGTGCTCTTTTCTCCGGCTCAGAGAGAATACACATCCTTCCACATGGTATAACTGCAGAGGCTTCAGTATCGATGGCACAATCTTCTGGTCGATGGGGCGGTAGTGATTAAACAATGGCTGTCGAAAAAACATCTGAGTATTGTTGGTAAATCTCCAGAACTTGGGTAATGTTGTAAACACATATAGAAGGATGTTCAGGGATCCGGGATTCTGCAGATATGGTCTGTAAAACATTCTGGGATAAACAATGAGACAGACAGAATTCAGAACCTAGAAATAAGGATCTGGCCACCCAATTAATGTATGGGTTGTGTTTTTGAAGCCAGGGCATGCCCAGAACCACTGGGTAATGAGCTGCCTTTATGATATCAAAACAAAGCATCTGCTGATGGTTATTTATTGAGAGTAATAGTTCTGTGGTTTGCTGGGTTATGGGTCCAGAAGACAGTGGCTTCCCACCTATCCCTTCGACTGCCTGGATTGTTTCTTTGGATTCTCGAGCAATGTTGTGCTTTAAGGAACATTCGTGGTCCAAGAATATTCCCATGGCACCACAACCAACAAGGGCCAGGATGGAATGTGTCTCCTTATTGGCGAAAGACAAGAATGATTGTAGAACCACCAACGTGTTTTGATGAAGACAGTTCAAGGAAGGAGAAGAAGCAGAGCAAGTACCTTTCTCCCGAAGCTGGGCTCCCTTCACGATCGGGAGCTGGTGTTTCCCGAACGCCTAGGTGGAGCTATTGGACAATTTCGTACTAGATGTTTATCAGAAGCACAATACATACAGAGTCCAGTGTTGATCCTACAAATACTTTCTTGAGGAAAGATTGGACCCCGCAAGGAGCCTAGTTGCATGGGTTCAGGATCAGAGGGATGCAGAGTGGTTGTTTCCTTAGGGCTAGTATAATCCATGGGAATCTTTGGTGGAACTGTTTGTGTCTTTCTTTTCTCTGCCTTTCTCTCTTGAATTCGAAAATCAATTTGTAGAGACAAATCTATCAATGCTTGGAAAGAACCTGGACGGGCTACTCTAGCCAATTCATCCTTGATTTCCTCGTTTATTCCTTGATGAAACAAGGTAAAGCAGGCCTCCTGGGACCAATCTGCCTCCTTATCCAATTGCTTGAAGCGTGTTACATAAGACAACACGTCTTGGTTTCCTTGTTGGAACTCCAACAGCTTTTCCTGAGCACTGTACACTTGTTCAGGGCGGTCAAACATAGATTTGAGGGCCACCACGAATCCGTCATAGTTGTCCAGGAACGGGTCAACTGCATTCACCAAGGAGGTTGCCCAGGCTAAAGCATTTCCAGAGAGATGTGAAATTATAAATCCACTTTGGCCCTGGGTGTGGAAAAATAGTAGGGTTTAAATGTAAAATGCACCAGGCAAGAATCGAGGAAGTAATGCAGTGCCTTAGAGGAACCATCATATTTGTCCACTATGCCCCCTACAAAGGCACTTTCCTGGAATGCCGAGTCTCTGGATAGCACAAGTTGTTTTAGCGCTGCATTTTCGGCTTTGAGGTTCTGAACCTCTGTTGTCAATTCTTCCATTCTTCTCATGAGGTCCTGGACAGCAGCCTCCATATTGGATTCTTTATCAAGTCTTTGGCGTCTCAAACTATCACACTCTGGCCCTTGTCTCACCTGTTTGTCCTGTGTTGACTTCTTTCTTGGAGGTCTTTCTTTGTTCCTGGACGTTTGGGACTTATACAGGTATGGTCGGGTATCCTCTCCTCCAGTGTGTAGATCGGACACCAGCCTCAGGGAGAAGGTAAACGTTCAGTATTCCAGGAAGGAAAGGTGAGTAACGGTCAATGCCCGGGATGGATCTAGGAACCAAGGAGGAGTAGTAATGCTCGCGGAGTGCAGAAAGCAGTGTGTGAGCATGGAAGGACAGGACCGAAGGCCGGAAAGAGGGAGGAACGGGCGGACCCTCAGGTGGGAGTGCCAGGAGCAAGATAAGCACACCAGGAAGGAATTTGGGACCGATAACTATCGGAGGAGTAGCACGGAAGATGAAGGGAAGTTAGGAGCGCACTTGCCGGGTACTCGGAAAGGTTAGCGTTGAGACGCGCAGATCCGCGGGGTGTGCTTGTTTTCTAGGAAGCAACAAGTCTTGCGTAAACACTAGACAGCCGCGTTTCTCTGGTGTCGGCCATGTTGGTAGGATAGCAGGTACGACGTTGCGGTACCTGATGGACCATGAAGTCCAAATGTGGAGGAAACGGCAAATCATGACAAGACTAGATTTAATGAGGCCTTGAGGAACCCCCGAACAGTTGGGAAATGGAAGGGCAACCCCAGATTATGGTGGGATGTCCTCTGTACCAGGGGACTGAAGCCAGCTCACCACCTTGTATGCACAAGGCACTGCTAACTTCTTACCTATGAGTTCACAGGACAAAGGGAATATGAGTGAGCTGGGCTCAATTAGGCCTAGCATGAGTGAACCGGCAGGCCAGTCCCTGTCAGAGATTGATGGAGGTGCATTATTGGTTAGGTTCAAAAACATTTTGGCAAATACCTCTGACCAGGAGGACTCCTATGAAGAGAAGATCAGGGAGTTTGACTGGCAGAGACAGAGGTTACAAAGGGAACATCTGTTCCACTTTTCACTTTAGGCCCCAAAAGAGCATCCGGTCAAGTGGCACAGGAGTAGAGCGCTTGCTTTGACATCCTTGCAGAGCCTGCTCACGCAGGTTCGAATCCCAGCAGGGCCAAACTCGGCCTTTCATCCTTCCGAGGTTGATAAATTAGCACCACACACCGTGGGTAATAATAAGCAGCTCTCAGATACCTCAGGGTTTGTAGCACTATATAAATGTGAAATTATTATTATTAGTAATAATTAATCATAATAGTAATTATTATTATTATTATTATTATTATTATTATTATTATTATTATTATTATTATTATTATTATTATCCTGAAAACCTCCACCCTTTCAGGGAGGTGGGGGAGTTCTCCACCAAGCCCAGACAAAGGGAGGAATCAGATGAGTACTCCCCTGTGCGAAAAAGGCAGTCGAAGGGAAGCGACTCAGTGAGCCCAGAATACAACAGGGGAGAAGAAACTAGGCATTGCCATTCTGAGAGAGACTCCCAGTCTCTAAGAATCAGGGAGCACCTAGAGGATAGGGATGGGACAATGAATAGTACCAGCTCTGAGTCCGAAGACGAATGGACTCAGGTGCAGCAGAAAAAGAAGGCTAGCAAGCAAAAGAGAAGGCTGGTAAAAAAAAAAACATTCAACAGATAAAAGTCATTTTAAACTTCATGACCCTTTACCACAAAAATCTCAAATACTCAGTCTGGGAGCATATGGAGCTGTATGACCAGATGATGATGTCATTTGGCATCAAAAATGACCAGAATTCCATGGAGTTTGTTAAGTGGACATTCTCCCCAGAATACTCCAGCTTCTTTGCTGGGCTGGAGGATCAAAACCATTCAAGATGGTCTACCTATAAGGCGGCCATCTTGAAACACTTCTCCGTGCACCGGAACGCACAGGAGGCTCGCAAGGTGACCTACAACCTGCAGTGCAGAGGGGATCAGGCACCAAGAGAGTTTGTACAAGAATTGAAGCGGGCATTTGCACAAACCTCTCGACGGTGCACACGAATAGTAGGGAGTTTATTAACACCTATTTTCATACCCCCCTAAGTACAAAATGCAAAGACTCTTTAGGGACTTCCATGATGAAAGGACTGTGAATTGGGTAATAGAACAGGCTACCCAGATCTATGAAGTCCAAAAGCCTATGGAAAACACAAATTCTCCTAAAAATCCCAAACACGCCAACACCCCTGCTGCTGCCAAGGTGGCAGAGGTGAAGAATACCCCCATTTTGGACCTAGAAATGGGGGGGGGCGAAAAATACAACTCCCACTAAAAAACCAAATGAGAGGCAGAGAAGACCCTCTGACAAGTCCCAAGTGGGTGGTAGCCAGGCAGGGTACCCCCCAAATGTGTCACCTGACTCTGCCAGCAACATTAGCCTAAGGTAAAAGGGGAACTGACCCATCTTGGGGTACACGTATGGACTCCCCCTGCCCAAGAGGGGGGATCCAATCAGGTAAGTACGGCCCCTGGAAACTTCCCTCCAAACCTTCCTCCAAATTTCTCATAGCTCTTCCCTCAGGGGGGCAGTAATATTCCCCCTCCAATTTAGGTTTCTTCCCCAGGCACCCACTAAACCCGCACCTTCAGAACAATCCTCCTGCCTCTCCCCGCTTTCAGGATTCTAGACCACCAAATCAGGGAGACCAAGAATGGAGGGCTACCAGGGAAGCACTCAATACCCAAGCTACTCTGGGGAAAGGGACAGTTACCCTTCCCGAGAGCAGCAAAGATTTGATCCTAGACTCCCCATAACAACCAGAGAGGGTGTCACAACTGGAACGCCGGGTCCAGAGTTTGACCCAAGACCCGAGTCGCATGTTGAGGGCTCAGCAGAACCATCAAATGAACATGGCTGCCCAGAACAGCTCAAACCCAGGTTCTGGCACTCCGAAGCAATGAAAGGGAGAAAACCCTGACAACGAACAGGTTCCAGAGGAGGAGGCCCGAGGGACGAGGGATGCAAAGCCCTAGAGGAAACTTCCTTCCTCACCTGTGAAAAGCCCCTAGAAACCTCCAAACCTGAACCCAAATCTCCTACCCACGAAAATCTGCAACCTAGGGAACAGAGGGTAAGTAGGAGAAACCAAGTTATAAAGAATGTTGAGAGTGCGTTCAGCCTGAACAGCTGTTGTGAGCTACCTTGATGCTGTTTTGTGAGAGGTCACTGCACTGATATTGTGCTATTTGTTTGCTGCATGTGGAGCTTGGGACATTGCGGCTGCCCAATGTCAAGAATGAATTCCTTGGAAAAATACCAGACTTCCACTTTTGCGCTCCAAATATAAATTTTATTTGATTGATTACACAGTTGATTCAATACATTGTTCCTCAGTTGTGAGGGTTATAAGGTTCACCCTCAGTTGATTCAATACATTGTTTCTCAGTTGTGAGGGTTATAAGGTTCACCCTCTACACATGTTTCACCTTGCTTGTGTTGGCAAGGATCTTCAGGAGGGATTTTTAGCGTATAGTTATGCTGGTTGGAGCTAAAGAGAAAAAAGGAACAGAAAGAAAAAAGAAGCAAATCAATGCTTTATAGAGCAGATCATCATCAGTTCGCCCTATTCAAGTTTATTTATATACGGTACCTACTTACATATATTGGGATTTCCTTGTTAGTGCTAGCTTCTGATATTACATCAATTTCCTTCATCGTCTCATTTTTTAACACAAATTCGTTGTCTATATCCAAAGTTTTCTGAACAATCTACAAAAAAATATAATTTTTAAATGTGTAGTTGATGTTAGCGTGGCTGTTTGCCTATTACAGTTGAAAAGTAACATCTTCTTTAACAAAAATAAGTTCTGCCATTTAGAATATGCTAGGTTGCTGTTATTGGGCTTACCTGGAAGTGTTGTTTGGTCTTAGATCATCTTGGCGGTCGCTTTCGAGGGTGTGCATCGGATACGATTGTCCTCTGCACCCCTCGAGAGCCGCTGCTTTTTATGGTGAGTCCATGGCGTCGCGACATGATCACGTCACCTCGCCGTGGACGCAAACTGACGTCACTACGCACCGTGTGTCGCATAGTTGTTCCGACCGCCATTTTGGATCGGGGGAAAACGTTGTATTAGTGCCGGAGGAGAAAACTTAGTCTCTGCCGGTTTACATTGAGTCGAACATAGGGAACTGTCTATACCTTCTGGAGAAACCGGTTTGTAAGTTATCACTATGAATTATAAATTGACATAATATTTTGCATTTTTTTTTACATTTTTTGCAATTTGTTTAGACATATTTTACATATTTTACAAAAAGTGTCCCATTTCCGTATCAGTGTTTAGACCTTTGTTGCAACAGTCCATTAAACAAATCCATTTTGCTTCATGTTGCCGAAGTTTCTTTTATTTATTGCCACCTCTCTGTCCCATCTTGACTTATTCATTGCCAAAGTATCTTATCGCATCCATACTCTCTTCTGTTCCATTATGAAGTGTTTTCCCAGTGGGTATCTATTGTCTTTGTTCCTTATTGTGCGTAAATGTTCAGCAATCCTTATTTTAAGAGGTCTTGTTGTGCTGCCTATGTATTGTTTATTGCATATACAGATGATGGTATATACTATGTTGCTCGTGTTGCAGTTCATGAGGTCCATTATATTATGCGTTTTTCCATTGGGTAAAGTTATAGATTTTTTGCCATTTTCTGCAAATTTGCAAAAGTTACATTGTCCACACTTGTAAAATCCTACTAATTTCTCTGTTGACCATAATTGTGTTTGTCCTTGTTTTGATAAATCTTGTGTAAAATGCGATGGGCATAGAGTTTTTTTGAGATTTCTTGCTTTGCGATATGTGATCAGAGGGTGGTCATCAATGTGATCCTTCAACTCTTCATCCAATTTAAACATATTCCAGTGTTTGTTTAAGATTTTCCTTAGAATTTTGTTGTCTGAATTGAAGGTAGTAACAAATCTTATTTTGTTGGCTTTTTTGTCTGCTTGTTTTTGTTGTGTTGTTGTATGTAGAAGATCTTGGCGATTCCGTTGTTGAACTTTTGTTAGTGACTCTCTTAAAAGTTTGTCGTGATAGCCTCTTTTTCGAAATGTGTCCGTTGCTGTTTCCAAATGTGTGTACATTTCACTGTCTTTGGTACAGTTCCGTTTAATTCTTGTAAATTCTCCATAGGGTATATTTTTTATTGTATGTGGTGGATGATTACTGTCGGCATGTAAGATACTATTGCCAGAAGCAGGTTTTGTAGAGAGAGTAGTTTGAATCTTGTTGTCTTCTATATACAGTTGTAAATCAAGAAAATGAATCCGGTCTGGAGTTTCTTCCATAGTAAGTTTTAGATTATAATTGCTGTTGTTGAGGTGTTTTTGATAGTCTTGCAGAGATTTTTGGTTACCATGCCATATCACTAGTATATCGTCAATATACCTGCCCCAAAAAATGATCTGATTGTTTTCTGTAAATGCTTTGTGTGACCATGCATGTTTGAGTTCAAAGCTGCCCATGTACAGATTGGCATATGGAGGTGAAAATTTTACGCCCATGGCTGTTCCTTGGCATTGTAGATAGATCATGTTGTTGAAAAGAAATATATTGTTTTGTAGAACAAAATTGAGCATTTCTAAGATCATGTTGTTCTGATTTAAATAGGATATAGATCTTGCCTTCAGAAAGTATTCTGTAGTTTCCATTCCTTTGAGATTTGGTATGCTTGTGTATAATGATGTGACATCAAACGTTACTAGCCTATAGTTGGCTTCCCATTCGATGTGTTCTAGTTGTTGTATAATATGTTTTGTGTCCTGTATATATGATGCTAGGTTGGCTGACAGCGGTTGAAGAAACCGATTGATGTATGGTCTCATACCATTCAGTAATCATCTGATTCCATTCTGTCATAAGTTGAGGTAGAGGATTGTCTTTTTGTTATAAAGAATATCCATTTTGTGGAGGACGTCAGCGTCCTCTAGTGTGAAAGGGAAGAATCCCTGGAGGACTCAGGAAGAAAGTCTTCTCTTTCAAAGACGGGGGAATTCCTCCCAAACAAAATGGGTCCCAAAATACCCTAACTTAGACTGGGTAAGTATGGGTTTCTGAACCCCAAAAATGTCACACCAGCGACTCAGAAATAAATGAGGGATCCTCTCCCCAAACTGGTTCAAGTGACAATCTCCAGGAAAAGGGGTCAGCACAGAATCCAGGGTAAAAGGGGATTCCCAAATTCCACAAATCTCCAGATGCCAAATTTATTTTATAGATTCCTGAACTCCGGCACCGAAAACTGCCCAAGATCCCACAAAGTCAGAGTTCAAAATAAAGACATTACCTGCCCAGCTTGCCCAAAATGCACAATTCCTTTGTCCCCTGGAGGAGAAAGAAGGCAGGTTTTATGCCGTCTGGGTACAAGGCCAGTGTGCATTTTCAGCACTGGTGGATACAGGATCCCAAGCCACCCTTCTATCCAAAAAGGCATTTGATTAAATTAATTCAGGAAGGGGGGGAGGGTTACCTAATTCACGTTAAACCTCTTCCTGGACAACTCCAGAACTTCGACGGAAATGACATTCCCGTTGAGCCGACTGCGGATCTGGAGATCAAAACTGGACGACATATGGTGAAGCACTCGGTCATAGTCATCACTCCAGAGGTCACATCCTGTGTCCTGGGAAAAACCTCCTTTCAGAAGTTGTCACTCCTAATAGACTGTGTGAACAAGGGCCTCTGGACACAGACTAACAGAGCAATAAAATTGAAACAGAGCACGTACTATGTAAGTCTAAATGGCACATGCATTGTGGTTGAGCAGCGGTCTGACAAAATTGAGTTCCACTTTAGGAACAACCAAGTCTACGACATAACTGTAATTGCTGTAGGAGAATAAACTGGGGATGGGGACCCTTCTCCATTTCTGAAAATCAACCATCCTCCCAGTTTTAGTTAGCATTCCACACTGGAAGGAAATGCCCTGAAATGTTATACTCATCCACAATTTGAAGAAAACCCAAATCACATGATAAAAGATGATGAAAACCAGCCCAAAGCTTGGCTGATATTCAGAAAAAGTGTGAACAGCTGTTCCTCTCCCTTCAAGTAAATGAGTGGGGGAGTCTATTCTCACCAGAGTATGCCTGAATAATGGAAAAAGCTTCATCATCAAAGTGTTATTCATGAAAATCCCAAAAGATCAGACCATTCCCACATATAAATTGATTGATAAGTGTGAAATGGGCCCGGAAACTCCCAATTCCAAACATCTCCTGCCTAGTAGGTGCATGCTAAAAATGTCCATTGGTGATAAAAGCATAGAGCATAATTGTTGGGTTGTGTGAGATGTCCCCTCTGCCTTCTACTTAGGCAGTGACATTCTCAATCGATTTGCAATTAATTTGAACCTCATTAATTACAAAGTCTGGTCCCGATTGGGGGGTAAACCCATGGGCTTTGACAATCCTAAAAAAGCATTTCATTCAGCTCAATTGGTGCCATATACAGTTGAAGTTCAAACCGGAGAAGAGGTCACCATTCCAGGACTGGTCCAACAGTTCACAATCCCCCTAAAAATTACGAGAGTACAGAACTTCCAAAGCCCAGATGCTTATTTAAATTTAAATTATCACCTCCAACAGCAGGGGTTGTATTTGAACCCGACACCACTAGTTGACCTAGAATACGACACTATTCGAATATTGGTGGATAACAGCGACCCTAGGACTATCACTCTGGGCACAGACACGTTGATTGGAATGGCGGTTGATGCCCAACATTTCTCCATTGACTTAAGGAATGAGATCATGGGACAGATCTCCAATGAATGCTACGACTGTCACGATGACTACCTCCAGAAAAGATTTTCACCCGGCAAGGGGGGAATTTCTTGGTGTACTCTTCCTGCCTTTATGGAAGAGAAGAGGTGACCTGCGACATCAGGAAGGATGAGGTGGTATTTCAGGTCAACAGTGACTGCCTCTCCTACCTGAAAAATCCTATTCAGGCCATCACCATAACCAGAGAGCTCTACACGCAACTGGAGGATACCGCGGAGATTGCAAACCCCAAGGTATTTCCAGGCTTCAGGCAGATGGTTGAGGAACGGATCAACCTCACTGATGCTTGTCAGACCGAGGAGCAAAAGCAGAAGCTGAAGCAAGTGTTTCTGGATTTTCAAGAGATCTTTGAGGTGGACTTGTAGGACTGTGGTCACACCAAGATACATTCTACATCCATACCCACGGACCCTGGGACGGCTCCTTTATTCGTGAAGCAATATAGGTTGTCTCTCGTGTCTTTGGAGTCACTCACAGAGATCATAAAGAACTTAGAGTCCCATGGGAGAATTCATCTAGTCCACGGTACCTTCAATATCCGGTACTGGGCATACTAAAAACCCAATGGCCAATGGAGACTATGCACAGAGCTTAGGGAGTTAAATAATCAGGTCCACTTGTCCCGATGGCCTCTTCCCTACAGTGATCAGGGACTGCACCAGATCCAAGGGTCAAAGGTGTATACTGCCATTGACCTGACCAATGGATACTGGACAGTACCCATGAGTAGGGAAGACCAGTACAAGCTGGCCTTTACCTTCGGGGGCAGCAGTACACATGGACCCAAACCCTCTTTGGATATATAAATTCCGGCAATTAATTTAACATTTTTCTGCTCACGGCCATGCCCGTCTTGGGTGAAAGGGGAAACCTGGTGTATGTGGATGTTGTTCTAATTACCAGCTCAACCATGGAGAAACATATTGTGGAAATCTGCTATGTTCTGACCCAGTTGAAGGAAGCCGAGGAGAAACTGTCCTTCCAGAAGGCACAGTGGTGTAAAACCCACGTGAACTTCGTAGCGCATGAAATCACTCCTGGGGGTCTCTGTCTCCAAGCGAGAAAGGTGGAAGCTGTACTAAAATTGAAAGACCCCACAACTCTGAGTGAACTAAGAAGCCTTCTTGGACTTACAAATTATAGTTGAAAGTTCATAGAGAACTACGCAGAGGTCACGAGATCCTTGGTCCATTTGTTAAAGGCTGGGGTCTGGGAGTGGGGTCCAGAGCAAACTGAGCCAGTGAAACAACTGAAGAGTAGCCTTTCACCAGCACCTTGTTTAGCTTACCCCATCAATAAGAAGGAGTTTTTCGTGGAGACAGGGTCCTCAAATACTTGCTTGACAGCAGTATTATACCAGAAGCATGACAAGGTCAACAAGGTCATCTCCTATGCGAGTAAGACTTTGTCCTCTGTGGAGGAAAAATTCAACGAATGTGAGAAGGCACTCCAGGCAATGGTGTGGGCATTGAAAAATTACTGCCCGTTCATCCAGGTGGAGCACATCATCATTGAGACTCCTCACCAGCCTTTGCAATACCTCCAAAGTGACAGACTCCAGGTGGGGAACGTGAGTAATTCCAGAATTACTTCCTGGATTCTGTCTATGCAAGGCTTTCCTGTGGAGGTCAGATATGGCCAAAACAAGAAGAGTCCCCTTGTGCAGGTTTTGGCTAACTTGCATGATTGTGCTTGAGAAACCTGTCTCAAGGATGAAAGTCTAAAAACACCAGTCAACATGGAGGCGTACCTGACTTCCCTGCACAAAGTCTATGAAGAAGATATGTGCCAGGGGATGCCCACAGCTTATGTGGACGTGTGCTCCTACCATGTTGATAACAATTGGGAAAAGGAACTGGTGGCTGGTGTTGAGAATGCCTGGGTGAATGATGCCTGGAGCCCTCCACTGGGTACAAAATCGGTCCCCAAAGTAGTCAGGTGGCGGAGTTGATGGCGGTTCATCAGGTCATCCTCACTGCCATGCAACACTGACTCCATGTACTGGTCATAATCACTGATTCGAATTATGTCAGGAATGGGTTAGTGGAGCACCAGATAAATTGGAAAACCAGAGGCATGCTGTGTGCAAATAATAAACCACTCATGCATGGCAAGCTAATACAATCCATTGATGATCTGGTCACCTCCAATGAGATGACCATCTACTGAAAGAAGATCAAGTGCCTTTCCAGAATAGAGGGACCAGACAAAACCAGAAATTACCTGGCTGACCAGTTGGCCAAAACCAGAGCCATCCATGGGGATCTTATAAAGATTGAGTCCATGTAGGGGGAAATCCAGGTTGCTGCTGTTCCCAGGTCCCAAATACTTGCCCAAAACAAACTTTCAACTGCTCAGTGGAGTACAGAGACCCTAGATGCTGATTTGGTCACTGCCCATAAAGGGGATCCGATAATTTTGAATGTTATCAACACATTGAAGTGAATTTTCCTCTGACCAAAATCGATTAAATCGGGAAAGAGGATCTCTTGGTGTTGATGAAGTTTCCTAAAATGTTCTGAATCCAAGACGGTTTGTTGGTATGGAGATCCATCTCTGGATGTGACCAGTGGGTGGTACCTACCTCATTCCGAAGCCTGATGTTGAGTCACGCCCACGACGCAGCCAGAGCTGGACATTGGAGGTTTCAGACTACTTTGGAAATCTTGCAAGAGGTCGGATACTGGCCACACATGGGGCAAGTCCTTGACCAATACCTGAAGGGGTGACTTGTGTGTGCGCAATTTGAGCCAAGTTCTCTCACACACCGAGCTCCCCTCCAGAAAAGGGGGATGTCACTGCCTTGGTCAGATTTGCAAGTAGATAACATTGGGCCAGTGATTCGCTCCTCTAGAGGAAACAAGTACATGTTAACGGTAACATGCTTGTTTACCAAATGGGTGCAATGTCTCCCGGCCCCAAATTGCAAGACAGAAACAGCATCTACCCTGATGATCAACCACATCTTCTTGTGTTTCGGCCTTCTCCAAAGGATTGAGTCAAACTGAGGAAGTCACTTTGCCAGCGAGGTGATGACAAAGATGTGGGAGATACTTGGGGTAAAGAGAAAACTCCATATTGCCTACCATCTAGTCTCTAGTGGGGAAGTTGAGAGGTACAATAAAATGATTGTGGGCATCTTAAAGAAGTTTGTGGTGGACTCTGGGCCTAGTTGGGACATCTACCTAACGCTTGTCCTGATGGCCATCAGGTTTACACCATCTTCTGTGACCAAAATGTCTCATTTCGAACTAAGGACTGGATGAAAAATGGTGCTATGTCAGCATCTGCTCCACAGAATGCAAGAGCAGACCCTGATTAACGCGTCCATGACACATGAATATATTGAGAATCTGATAAAACACCTTCAACATGCTTTTGCGTACGCTCAATAGAATCTGGAAAAATCAGCAGAGAGGATGAAAACCCACTACGATTTAAAGACCACTAAAAATTAATATCAAGTAGGAGAAAGGTCCTACTTGTAGAATTTTCAAAGGAACCAGACCAAGGAGCAGAAATTCCTTCCCTCCTGGCGTGGCCCCTTTGAAATTGTAGATAAAACCTCTCCTGTCACCTATAAGATCTGCATGCCTAAAGGAGAATCAACAGAAGAGAAATGGGTGCACATCAATCAGTTGAAGTGCTGTCATCCCAAGCATAACTTGCGACTGATTGAAGAACCCAGTGATGGTAGAGCCCAGGAATCCTCAGAGTAATAAAGGTAAGGAATTCAAACCCAGGTAAAGAAAATCATACATTTACAGGGAGTAGAACAATTATTCTTATTTTTGAAAAGATGATGAAAATGAAAAATATAAGGAACAAATATGTGTGATATATATATATATATATATATATTTATATATATATATATATATATATAAACCAAATGTGTGTTTGCCATGTGTACTTTGTATGTGTCTCACCTGCTGTTTAGTTGTCAATTTTCACGACTCTACTTGGGAAAATGGTGTTACATGAAATACTTAATCTCTCTGTTCTTCTTGGCAGATCAATTAACTCCTTGCCTCTACAGGCCGGAGCGGACCTACCGGAAGGGGAGAGGCCCAAGACGCACAACCTAACAAAAAAAACAAAATCTGAAGAGAGTGGGGGCAAACCAGTGCACCACTTCATCTTCCAGGAATAGAGCAGGTACGCTCTGAACGAGAGTCCTGGATTTAACCCAGGAGCAGGCATACTCTAAAGGAGATCCCTGGGACAAATCCAGGCCAACATAAAAGGAACAACCCACTCTCTCTACTAGCTCTTCTCTCTGAACAAAATTCCCAAAGAGCTAGTAAGGGGGAATTTGTGGGGTGAAATAGCCAAAAAATGCCCTAACTGAAAGCCGGAGCCAGTGGAGGGACATGCCCCGCAGTAAACGCCGGTTTTGAGTTAACATAGAAATCAGGCACTGCAATGTCAAAACGAAAAGGAGCAAATTTAGGCATTGAAGCTTGGAGATGCCTGAAAATGTGCCTTGCCTCATATGAGGGGAAGACATGAGAAAACGTTTGTAAAAGGTCTGGAAAAGCTGAGACCATGTTGGCAGAAACTGCAGTGTCCAGCATGTAAATAAAAGTGCCACGATTGTGTGCAACCCTGCTCCACAGAAAGGGGGTTTCACTGTGACAGAACTTATTACGAGTAAAAATCAGTTTTTCCCTTTCAATTAAAGATATGCTCCTTAAGAATGTGTGCAAAAGGTGCATCAAATGAACTGGAGTTATGTCCATAAGGAGCCCATCACAGAGAATTCTTTGAGTAACAAGAATTTACAAGGAAATGTGAAACTGCAACAGAATTAAAGGTTTCGTGGCTGGAATTAACAAAGGACACTTCAAATAGGGCCTTCAAAATCAACACTTTAAGTATTCACGTGTACACCTAAAGTATTTAATCATGCATAAGTTTGCTTTTCTGTAGTTACTGTTTGCAGGTAACTACTGTGCAAGGGTTTACATGGTCAGATTGTGTGCATTTGCTAAGGTTGGATTAAATGTAAAATGCTGTTCAGCAGAGGTAGGCCCCAAATATTGTTTTTTTAGTTGCATTTCTCTGCTGTAGGCCCCATAAGTGAAACTAGCTTTTCCAAGATTTGTTGTCAATGGGACAAGAGGAGGAATTATCCTGCTCCTCCAGGTTTTATGACTGAAAACACTTAAGGCCACCATAAAAATTGCCTTAGCTGGCAACCAGCCTTTGAAGCTCTTGGAATGTGAGCTAATCTAAACAAAAGCCTCCCTCTTGACATCACAGCCACGCATGGCAAAGGTGGGGCCAGGGTAAAGAGGGAGTTGATTTCCAATTGTGTAAGTTGAGAGACATGCTTTTCATCATGTAATGTCCATAATATTCATCTAAAAATATTCATGTTAGGATTTCTGAAAAGCTGTCAGAAAGCTGCATCTGGTGAGCCAAAAAAACGATTTTGGTGACACCAACATACCAAAAGTTATGGGAAAGACATTGATTGTGACTTCTGCATGAATGTGACAACCATAAAAGTTTGAGGAACTGTGTAAAGCACTATTCATATTCTGCCCACCGAATGGCAGATTTTTTAGCATATCGTTTTGCTGTAAATGAGAAAATACTGTAGCTTTGCACAAAGAGGTTGCGCAATCATCAAACAAGGCTCATGCGATTTCCTGGAAAATATATTATAAGAAAATGCGGCATATGTGGCATAGTATGAGAAAGGGCAGTTGTATAATGTGAGATTTCCATGCGCAAAATCCAGATCCAACCCCCTTTCCCAGTTAGATGATGGATGGGGTATCCATCCTGGGCTTCCCAGAAAACTCCAATTTTCTCTGGACCTATTGGCCCAGAGATGGGATGGAACCCTTGACCACTGCCCTATCAATTGTGTGGGAACGATGACAGATCTGTGCTGTCATTTGCCTTATAAATAGGTCCCTCCACCTCAAATGAGGATTTCTGCTACCAGATCGCGAGGTGTGCAGCTGACCAAATTTGGAACCATCCTTGCAGAGTTGGGCCTAACTCTTGGAGAGAAGCCAGGAGCTGTAGTAGCTGGAGCAGGACTCTTTTGGAGGACAAAGAGAGGCCTTGACTGACCCCTTGATTGTCCCTGCAGTGAGGCCCTGATGCTCCTTTGATGTCCACCAAGCCCTTTTCTTGTAAGGATAGACCTCCGCAGCAATAGATTAAATAAGCTCTATATTTTTCAGCATTGCCATAGAGATTCCCATGGAAAAATCCCCTATCTTATTTGTTGGTGTAATTCAGTCATTTTTCTATTGAGACTATTTTGTATTTGTCTGTGTATTGTAGGAACTCTCCCGATGACAAATCCGGTGTTTGCCTGTGCATTTAAGTCAGTTTTCCAATGAAAAAACAATCTCTTATTTGCCTGTTGATTGTAGTTCTTTTTCCACTTGAAAGTCCTTTGTATGCCTATATATTTCATTCACTTTCCTGTTGAAGAATCCTTTGCGTGTCTGTGCATTTCAGTCACTTTCCCGGGAAAGAATCCTCCATTGCTTGTGTAGACCCTTGGATATTTTGTCAATTAAATCAATTAATTGCCATATTTATTTCATGGGACAGGGACAGCTGGAATTTAAAACTAACTCTCCCTGCCCAGTGTCTTATGAGTCATTATAGGTATAAAGTGCTTTCCGAAAGAATTAAATCCATCATGTGCTAAAGAAAAATGAAGTTGTCAGTGTGTTTAAATTGTGAGTTACCAAACAAATTTCTATTTGTACCTGTCATTTTCAACCCAAACCTATTTTATTATTGTGAGTAATCCCTAGGTTCAGAGTCTACTTGTTGTTTGCCTCTGTCATTTCAACTCAAAACCAAGCTTCCTATGTGAGTTCCCCATTGCTTAAAGCATGCCTGTCATTTGCAGCCTTAGTGAAAACAGGTGTCATTTGCATTTTCGTTTCTCAGAAAATTTTGCTTAACCTTTTAAGAACCTTTTTTCCTATTCTCTTCCCCTACTGAACGGTGATAGCAAATTTATAATTGACTTCCGTTTCCATCGCCTAGAGCATGCTTGTCATTCACAGCCTTAGATAAACGAGTGTCATTTGCATTTTTGTTTTCCTGGAAGTTTCGCTCAACCTGTCCAAAACCGTTTTTACTAGTCGATCCCTCTTCCCCTACTATATTCTGACTACGGATTTACAATTCCATTCATTTTTATTTTTGTCATGTGTCGCATGTACTAAAATTGAGATTCCTATTGTGTGCTAGCTTGTCTGTTCGGAAGCCCTATTTGTCTCCTAAAAGCAAGCAGCACAAAGTGCCCTTGTGTGCTGTGCCATAGTCGTTGTCCTAATAAAGTAAAAACCCATTTACCTGGTGCAGAAAACGAGTTGTTGCATTGATTGCTGTTTCCATATTGTTTCCAAAAACCCCATTTCAAATCCGATTTTAACCTGAGTCCTTGCCACTGTCTTCCCTTCAAAGCTGACAAGCATAGTGGAGGTCAGGAGGGGTGAGGGTTGCTGGGATTCAAGAGTCTTTTATGTGTACATGCACTCTCCTGTGGGTTGCATTAATTTACATGGTGTTTTGAACAGTTTATTGTAGTGGTGTAATCAGTAAAACGAATCCATGTGCCATAGATGTTGAGTTGTTTTAGTGTGCCATTTGCCTAAGAATACCCTGAAGCTTGTGTTGTCGCCCCCTGGTGGTCATTGTAACTGTTTATAAATATTCCATTAAAATCGTAAATAAATGAAATATTCATTGATAACACACCGGCCTGGTTCCTAGTCTACTGTGACTCTGGGTGCGTGGGGAGGTTGGGTGCGAGAGAGGCTGGAGGACTGCTTCAACAAAGAATCTGATTGTAAAAATAAAAAGCGGTTTTATTGTACGTCACTTTAATTCCACAGGAAACAGATCCCTGACTTGCTTGTGATGCATAATAATATATCATGACATACTAACTATGTAGGCCTACGTCATAAGGACTACTAATCCACAAGATTCTTGGCACCTTTTCTAAGTATTCCAGAAAACGACTGTTTCTTTCTCACTAATGTCATTCCCTGTGGTGTTTCTCTATTCCCTTTTTTAATCCAATTAGTAACACATAAAAAAAATATTAATTCATCATCTGAATAATCATCTCTGAACAATTCCTCATCTGTCAAGTCTGTCAGTCTATATTCTTCACTGAGGGCTAGCATTGCTCTCTATCCTCTTCCCATCTGTCCCATGGACAACCACCCTTTCTTCTCTGACTACTGCTGCTTCCAACTCGATGGGAATCACTTGTCCATCTTCACCATGCATTGGTATTTCTGGTCTAAACAAAATTGCATCAGTCATTCTCAATATTTTACCTACTAATCTGTGGAGCCATGTTAACAGAACAGTTACTCCATACAAAAATACTTCTGGGTGTGGAGGAAGCCTGTGTAATGCCTTTTGGCCTGCAAATGCTGATATAAACTCTCTTACAATCGGAAAATGTATTCCTGGACTGGAACACACTATCCCATTATCAGTGAAAGATATTGTCATTTTTAGTGTGGTCATCAAGTCTCGTCCTAATGTGTTAACTGGTGTCTGTCGAGAAAATAATAGTCGCATAGACACATCATATTCTCCTATAGAAATTGTTAACTCATTAGTGAAAGGAACTAAATGTGTAGCCCCAGAGAATACTTGAACATTCATGGCAATGCCAGACATTAGGTATTGTCTCTCTTGAACACAGGAACGAGCAGCTCTGTGTCTGCAAGAAATTGACATTTCTTGACTCCTATTTTTACCCTGACCCTTGGTTCCTCTTGGGGTCTGGTGTCACTGATAGTACTGAACACATCAGGTATATCTGTGGGCTGTCATATTGTTGATATAAATTCATCACAATACTCGTGAAAGGATTCCCTCCTACCACAGTCCCACTGTTCTCGTGCTTCAACTGGCACCATGCATCTGTTAACGAGATAATCTATTTTGCCATATTTTTGCTCCCCGCTACTTCTTATTTAATCTTCCATTCTCCTGATGTTCCTTTTCTCTTTGCCCCCTCGCCTTCTTTGCAACCTGTGTTCTTTTATTCTCTGGGCATCTATTTCACTGCATTTTTTCTCCTCCATTCTCTGTTTTTCCTCTGTTCGTAGCTCATACCCTTTTTGCTCTTGTTTTTGTTTCCTCTCTTTCTCCTTCTCCTCTTTGTGTGCTTGTTCCTGTTCCTTTTGTTTGTCTTCCTGTTCTTCTCTTTCTTTCCTCTCTCTAACGCCATTGATGCCCTTTCTGTCTAACTTGAGTAATATCTGTACTCTCATTTTGCATTATGATCTCTTCCTTGCCTCTGTCCTTCCCCTCTTTTTTTCTCTTAGGTTCCTCCTCTATATTTATATCTGTCTATTTCTTCGTTCATCACGCTCTTTATATTGATCGCGTGTTTATATATTTTTTCGTTCCTTACTCTTACTTTCTTCCATGCTATCTTCACCATGGGTGTAATTTTAGGGGGGACAGGGGTGTTTGCCCCCCCCAACTTGCATGGCATATCATTTTGTCCCAATTCATTTGGCTGGGGCATCTTTTTTTCAGATGTCATGTCCCCCCAACATTTTCAGCAAAGTTACTCCACTGATCTTCACTATTATAAGTGGGAGGTATGTATGCTGGATTAACATACCCTGCTGCTGCCTTTAATTCCGTAGAGGATAGATTCCCTGTGTATCTTCCACTGTGCTATCATTTTTAGGAGTAGAAAGAGGAGCTGAGGTCGTTACGTCCTCCTCTTTATGCTGATTGAGCATCCACTCCTTCTCAGGCGTGTCTTCTTTCTCACTTTGATGTATCTTCCATAGTTCTAAAATAGCTCACCTTTTCTGTAGCTTCTTTGCCGCATATGTAGCATTCAAATATGTTGTCATGTGTCGCAATACTGTTTTTGATAATGAGCCCTCTTGAGGCCACTGCATAAGTGCTTTATTAGTCGTGCCCTTCACCCAAGCAGCGTGGTACTTCCAAATTTTAGGTGTATATCTGGGCACTGTCCTGCATAGATGTGAAAGGGGAGTGTCCCCCATGAGGACAATTTGATTTTGACTGACAATACTTACAGAGTTCTTAAATCACTCACAACAGAAAAATCGATTTGGGCAAGCACCATCAATCGCCGCCCTTTACCACAAAAGACCAATATTTTAACCTATTTTAAAATCTCTATTATATAATTCCTCTTTATTTCTCTGATTATAAGTCTATCGATTGTTGCTGGCATATTATTCCAGTACAAACACTGTAAGAATCTTTATTTGGTTTAGTTCTTTTTTCTCAACATATATTTTTTATTTTATACACAAAAAATATTTTACACTAACGTACTTGTAACACCATATAACTGTGCTCTCTTTCTTTCTCTGTGATCACTTTCCTTTACTTTTTTCTTATTAAATGTATCTCATCTCAATATTTACCCCATTTTGCAGTGTAACATGCACTCTTTATATTGGCGCTTGCCTCAGAAATCCCTACCATATACTCTGCTTATAGAGTATAGTGTGTGTTCTTCTGCCCCCTGGGAACCAGGAATCAAGGTATCTATCTTTTTAAAGACAATATATTCACACTAATACTGTATCCCCAACCCTTTACTTGACACCTTCAATGCTGTACTTAGATCTGTGGCTCAGCTCGAGACCCGCAGCATCGACTCTTCCCCAATCGATCAGTTTGCCTGCAGTCTGTGGGGCACCTGTGGGGCACCTGTGGGGACCAGACAGTAATTTCTTCAAAGGGACACCTGCTAACCGATTCTTTCCACACGTGTGCATTGCACACCGTTCTCCACAGGAAGCTCCACGATCTATTGGCTAGTGGCAAAATTTGTCAATTGTCCGAAAGTCTAGATCTGGGCCCAGGTTACTGGATCAGAACCATCCACTGCTACCGAAATGTGCAGTAGCAACTTTGGGTATTTCTCATGTGCAGAATGGAATCACCAGAATACATGATCTCAGACCCAAATAACCAGACAGACTCAAAGAATATGGCAAAGTACTACTTTATTGTCAGCTCAAATTAAATTGCGAAATCTGGTAACCTTACGAAATGCAGCTCAAACACTATCAGTGACTTTTCCATTATACAAAGGCTTTAAACTTTGATGTACATCAGCTATGACATCCTATGTGGCATACAGAAAAACCTATAGAATGGAGGGATTGGTTAGGAGAACATGGGTATATACCTATAGTATGTATAAGTGTTAATAACATCGTTGACTGCCCCTTATCTGGTAGGCACGCCTCGAACTACCTCTAAATACGTATAATACTGATTATAGCAAAATTATAACAGCGAATTGGATTCTGCAACATTGTATAGCATGTTATTACATAACCCCTTATGATTGGTTGGCATACTATCCCAACCTTGGACATTCGGATCATTAGCAGCACGTAAGCAAAACAAAACCCAGGCACAGGAAACAATATCAGACCACTGCCCAATTTGCTCAATTAGCTTACCACCTCTCATCAGTTAGGCCCGAAGCCAAGGCTTTCTCTTTGTATTTGACAGTGCTGACTGTTTTCTTCTCTGGGGCTTTTAAGGGAGTAAGGGTAAACCATTACCTTCGTCCGGAGCTTAATGAATAGACCTTGTCTTCTGGTCTTGCACCACATGTCAGTAGGCAACAAATGTGTCCTTTTTGTCCTTTTAGTTACTGCTATTTGATTTAATTATGCTGGGTGCTATTACCCTCTTTGGCCTCTGGAGAATTGGTCGCTCCATCACACATATGCTTTTTGTATCTTGATAGTTCAATACTTGACAGTTGCAAATGTTTTCGCTTCTGCTTAATCTAAGAGAAATGTGTCCTTCGTTCATAGCTTATCCGTGTTGACTCCCTTTGTACTTTGCAATTATGTCTTGCTGTGACATCCTTAGCCTCAGCTAAACACATATTTGTTGTTCCTCACACTGAGCTGTTTTCTGCAGCGTCTGCCAGCTCGGTAGCCTTTGTTTGTTTCTGAGGTAGTTTTAACATGATCAGACGTCCATCTTCTCATCATGGCTGCTTTACTCACGTTATAGTTTCTACTGCAGCAAGCTTCTATATATCATATCTACCTTGCGTTTCTGCATATGTACATTCAATGAGTTTCATTTCTCCCGTCTTCTCAGAATCAATGATTTCTTCATCTCTTTATACTCCCAGTCACTTATTAACTTTCTTACTTCAGTTCTCACAGGAACACTTTCTTCCTTCACTCCAGTCACTAACGGGGAGACTTCTTGTTTGCTGGCTCGGGCTCATCCGACCGCTTCCACCTCTGATCCTATACCTTCAGCACTCATTCCTAAAGTCAACCTTTCTTTTGTTTCTTAGCTCACTTCCTTCTTTAATATTTGTCTTTAAACCTCTACGTTTCCGTCTCTTTTTAAACATGCCTCAGTTATTCCTATCCCGAAGAAACCTTCTGCTGATATGTCACTAGTCTCTCATTTTCATCCTATTGTCAGAATGCACCAAAGTATCGACCGAAAAGGATACAATATTCAAAAGGATACAGGAGGTAGGGTCTTCCGGATCCCTGTTCACCCGACTTGATAGTCGTGAAGTCAACAAAGACCTTCCAAATGATACAACCCTCTGGCTGATAAAACAGGCAGAGCGATGGATCACTGGAAAGGGCGTGGGTAAGGTATAGTAATCCAGCCTAGGACAAATTAAAGTATCATGAATAACTGCTCCAACCTGAGTATGATGAGTTAGATAATGGCAGGAATGATCACACTGACCTGTATCTCTGGGTAGAACAATCCAGAAGTCTCTTGATGGATTTGAAATGAAGAACAAAACGACAGGGAAGGGAAAATTAGTAAGGGAGACTTATCCCGGACGGAACGAGGCTCACGCTAGATACGGGTTGAATTCACCACAGGATAGCGTCCAAAGTTCAGTTCAAAGTCACTTCCAATAATCCTTGAAAGGCTTCCTTCCCACTTAGGGATCAATCCTTCTGTTAGTTCCACAGATGCAGGAGTTAGAAGAAAATAGTGTTTGAAGACAACGTGAGCGTGTGGATTTACACGCGGGCAGGAATCGCGCAGCCTGGGCCAGCCGCGTGTGAAGACAACGTGCGCGTGTGGATTTACACGCGGGCAGGGTTCGCGCAGCCTTGGCCAGCCGCACTTGAAGACGAAGAGCGCGTGTGGATTTTACACGCGGGCAGGATTCACGCAGCCTGGGCCAGCCGCACTTGAAGACGAAGAGCGCGTGTGGATGTTACACGCGGGCAGGATTTACGCAGCCTTGGCCAGCCGCGTATGAAGACAAAGAGCGCGTGTGGATTTACACGCGGGCAGGAATCGCGCAGCCTGGGCCAGCCGCGTGTGAAGACAACGTGCGCGTGTGGATTTACACGCGGGCAGGGTTCGCGCAGCCTTGGCCAGCCGCACTTGAAGACGAAGAGCGCGTGTGATTTTTACACGCGGGCAGGATTCACGCAGCCTGGGCCAGCCGCACTTGAAGACGAAGAGCGCGTGTGGATGTTACACGCGGGCAGGATTTACGCAGCCTTGGCCAGCCGCGTATGAAGACAAAGAGCGCGTGTGGACTTTACACGCGGGCAGGATTCACGCAGCCTGGGCCGGCCGCACTTGAAGACGAAGAGCGCGTGTGGATGTTACACGCGGCCAGGATTTACGCAGCCTTGGCCAGCCGCGTATGAAGACAAAGAGCGCGTGTGGATATCACGCGAAGGGATAGCTCCAGGAATCAGCGTGTGGCGGAACACACGCTATCGAAGGCCCAAAAGTAGCTGTAGGAATATACCAGGATGTAGATCAGAGGTTCAGCTACACGACGCCAATAGAGACGATCAGAAGCAGCGAGTGAAGTTTCTACGCTGCTTAAATACGTGATACCGTAGTTCACGTGACGAAGCAAAAGTCACGTGAAGTTAGCGACGTGAAAAGTGTAAACGTCGTTTTCCCGGTAACGTATCGAATAGCCTCCATTTGGAGTAGAACGGTCTAGCTGTTCTACGAGCGTAGCGTCCAGCATGCATGACACCTATTTCCTTACTACTCTATGTTTCTAAACTGCTTGAGAGTGTTGTTTAATCTCAAGTCTACACCTTTGTCTCTGACAATGCTATCCTTCCCTGCTTCCAATCTGGATTCCGTCCTTTTCACTCTACGGAAACTGCTCTGTTCTTGACTCCCTATTATCTGCTCAATATTCTAAACCCTCATCTCTTCTTATTCTACTTGATCTATCCGTTGCCTTTGACACCGTTCACCACTCTCTTCTATCAGCCTCGCTGACCTCCTATGGTTTCCCTGGCTCAGTTCTTTCTTGGTTTAGGTGCTATCTGTCTGACAGGACCTTCTAGGTCTCCTATGCAGGAGCTTAATGTGACACTCTTTCGCTTGTCCACATTGTCCCGTAAGGTTCTGTTCTTGGTCCTTTTATTTTCTTTACACCTCCTCATTGGCTGTAATTATTGCCTCTTCTGGTCTCTCCCATCACTTCTACGCTGATGAGATCCAGGTTTTCCCGTCTTTCTCATCTTTCCCTCCGGATATTTATAATAAACTCTCTAGTTGTCTTCTGGCCATCCAATCTTGGATGATAGCTCATTTTGTGGTTCTCAGCGCTACAAAAACTGAAGTACTTTTATTTCTTGCTAACACTATTCCTCTGCCCCCCCTCCTTCTTTTGTCTTGTTTCCCTCTTCTCAGCTACCTATCTCCCTCTCCGCTCGCAATCTTGGACTTTATTTCGATTCAAATCTATCCTTTAAACTTCACATTTCCTTATCCTAACATTCCTGCTATTTTCACGTATATATCAGGAAGGCTTGTTCATTCTTGACTTTTGATTCCACCAAACTCCTAATAGCTTCTTTAATCCTTTCTTGTCTTTTCTATTGCTACTCTGCACCCTTTGGTCTCCCTCTTACCCGTCTTGTCCCTATTAAATCTATTTTTAACACTTCTGTTCATTTACTTTACCTCTTGGCCCCTTGTGACTCTATCTCGTCCTCTCTTTCTACTCTCGGCTGGCTCTCATTCCAGTCCAGTCTCTCTGTGATCTTGCTCCTGTTTATCTTTCTTCATCGGTCTAATTTTATGTTCCTTCTCGCTCACTACGCTCCTGTTCTTCATTTTGTCTTGTTGTTCCCCTTCCTCTTTGTTTGCAGTCGCGTTTCTGTTTTTTTCCCTGCTTGCTCCGCTGCACTGGAATGCTCTACCTCTTTCCCTTTGCTCTATTTCTGTTTATTCTGCATTCTGTGATTCTTTGAAGTCCTATTTACTTCAGTTAATTTGGCTGTTTGATTTCTTAACTATCACCTATTGTACCATTGTGTTCCTATGTACAGCGCTTTGGTTTAAAGCGCTCGATAAAACTCGAATAAAATAGAAACGCAAAAGTACTCAATTACTTTGTTACTTCATTAACACCTTTAGGGCTAGGTTCATGGAATGTTCTGAACAGTTTAAAGTGACTTTGCACTGCTGGAAAGTGACTTTGCACTGCTGAGACAATGCAAAGTGTATAATAAATAATAAATATAATAATAAATATAATACATAAATCAAGTGCAACATAATAAAATGCAAAAAAAATCCGAAAAGATATTTTCAAAATTCGACCGAAAACAATTCGTTTTTTTGGTCCTCGTTTATTTTCCAGCATTTCAATGTAGAACCACAATGAATACCCCCTCAGTATTACTGATAGTGTCCCTCGACGGTGAGAATTCCTCTTTTTTTTATGCCAGAATACCCTTTATTTGCACATTACTTGACTCTCTCTGTAAGCATATTGCTTCTCTTTGACAGACTGGCCCTACACTAAGCAGGCAGAGCCCACTATGTACCATGCTGTGCTCGTAAAAACCGCACCAGACGCGTATACGCAGAATAGGCCCACACACAGGTAATTATAGAGCTCCTTACCTTAGAGCAGCCAACGCTGTGTGCACTTCTTGCAGACTCTAATGCTGGAGGAGTACCTCCTTTTCAAAACAGGCGTGCTCTATGAAGAAAATACCACCCCAATCTAGATGCCGAACAGTCCCAAACGTTGCGTGACAACTCCGAGGTATTTAGTTTAACCGTTTCCCCCGCACCCCATGTTGGAATAGCGCGCCAGGCTTGGACTGGGCTGTAGGGCAATAGGGAAATGCCCGAACCAAAAATGAAAAATGCTAGCGTGGGCCCGTTTTTTGGGGGTTAATGTGGGCCACCTTTTTGGCCAATGTGGCCCAGTTTGATGAGCTACTTCAACATGCGGCTAGTAGTTTTTAGCATTGTTGTAGAATATATATTTCTTAAATTGCACAACTTGGTTCACATTTTATCACAAAACTCCCCCTTGGGTATTAGTCAAACAATCTGTCACAAAAGTAATGAATTGCCATTTGCCACTGTGGGTCACTTTTTCATTGGTGCCCGAGACAATATTATGCCCCAGTCCGACCCTGACGTAAAGCAGCACAGTTGTGTGCCCAGGAGGCCTTGGTAAGAACAGTGCTGCGCAGAAGAGCCCTTCGGTAAATAGATCTGTGCTGAATGGTCCTTTGCTGTGTGGATTAGCCCCTTCAAGCATAGCCATTGGCTAAATAGCTGCACGTCATGCAGAAGGGCCTATGCTGAGTGGCCCCCCGCTGTGGAGAAGAGTCCTCGCATGGCTTGCTATGCTGAGCAGGCCCCTGCTGGCACTGTCCACAAAGGGCCCTTGCAGCGCAGAATTGCCTGTGAGGTGCCGGAGAGCCCCCCTGCTGGTGTCTCCTGATGCCCAGATGTGCGCTGGCCATGCATGATCCAGGTAATAAAATAAACTCAGGCCTGTAGCGGTCCTGACAGAAATACGAGTCTGGGGTAAAAACCAAGAGTCCCCCAAAGTCCTGTAAAAAAGCTGTTCATTCCGTCTGAGTCGTCTCCTGTTTATGTGTCTGGGGTTGGTTGGGCCTCTTTACATTTCATAATAATTCTGCTTCATTTATAAATTGGCTGATTGATCCCTTTCACCCATTCAGGACAGGGGTTAGGCAGGGACCGCCATAGCTGACAACATTTGATAGCCTCATTGATAATGACAATGATTTGTTTATGTATAGTGTAATCGCAGGTTATTTAACCATTACCCTTTATTAGTACCCGGCGAGGGCACAATCAGAATGAAAGAGCCATTCTGATTGGCCCTTGCCAAGGCATCACCCGCCCGAGAATCCTTCGATTCTCGGCTGGGATTCCAGCCGCCTTGCCCTCGCTGGGGGGCGTGGTAGCCCCTAAGCCAATGAGGAGGCTCGAAGCGTGTCCATCCCCGCTCCCAGCATCCACACGGCTGAGAGGCTGCCTTTGCCCCCCACTGGGGACTCAGGTAAGGCTTTTGTTTTTTCTCCTTCTCCTCCCTCCTTCCACCTCCCTGCCCTCGCCACCCACTTACCTTCTTTCCCTTGGTCCCCGGCGGGGGATGATGGCAGCCTCCAGGCATGCTTTTTTTCGGGAACGGACGCATTGGGAACACTTCTGTTGCCAGCACGTCCACTCCCGATGGCTGCCATGGAAAGGAAAAATGGACTCTGTTTTCCCTTTCCCGGCAGCCATTTTCTTTGTCTTTTTTTTTTTCTCCCGAAACTGTACTGCATTTCGGGACAAAAAAAAAGCTTTTAGTGCCCCGGTCACTCAGTTCTTGCGGGCCGGGTTACAAATAGATATTTGCCCCTCACGGCGGGGGCATTACAAACTCAGGTAATGGGCCTCGGGGCATTTCCTGAGTCGGTAATGCCCCAGCCGCTCCGGGCATATTGCTTTATTATTACACTGACATTGTTATTGACCTCCTCTCAGCCAGTCAGAATGTTTCGAGTGCAGTCAATAACTACTGGTACTGGTATTGACAGCACTTTGAAAATTCTGTTTTCATAAGCAGACGGGGAAACAATATTGCAATTTCCAGGCAAGGTTTTTTCAACTAGATATTCCCTCTCTGTGAGGACATTTGTATGTTTTTGTATTTTGCTGCAACATACTATTTATTTAATACATGAGAGAGTAAGGTAAAACTTTGGTAAATGTTTTCACTTTCTTAACTAGAAAATGTTTACTTTTACATGACACCTAATGCATGCTCATGTTAATTGTGGTCCAGTTCAACCAAGATGCAATTAAAATGCTTAACCCTTGAAGACAACCATGTTATTTAAATACAAATTAAAACCACATTTAATTGAATAACTCTGTCTATTTACTTTAGTCGCTTGCGATAATGACCCTTCCCCAACTATCTGAAAGCAGGAGGTATGAAACAAAAAAGGTGCAGGAAAGTCACAGAGAGTAATTGTTGATGTATTACAGTAACTTTGCACAGTGCAAGTGTAATTGTTCAAAGTGTACCACGTCCACAAGGCTTTCTGGAGTCAGGGGGTGCACTACATTCAACTTTCTCTTCCAAAATACCTTCCTTCCCGACCCCTTCGCTCAGCTACCTCCAACTCTCTAAGCATCAGACGCTTCTCCAGGCAGAGAGTGGGGGGGGTAGATATCTCGCTTCTGACGGTCACTGCCTGTGGAATGGCTTCCCTGCCCCTCTCATACTTGAGCTGGACCACCTGAAGTTCAAGATGCAGCTCAAGACCTTCGTTTTCTCCTCTGCTTTCTTTATCTCCCTCCCCTGCTGGCCTACCTGTCTGCTGCTCCGACAGGGACGTCATTTCACCAAAATGCCAGGGGTAGCAGAAGTGACACCATATGACCCATGACCCCTGATGACATCACAGGAAGTGATGTCATTTGACCCCATCGCGAAGTGATATCGTGGGAAGCGATGGAACACGACCTTTCACCCGTTGACAAAACAGAAAGTGGCATCACATAGCATTGTACACTACGAAAAATATGGTTACGATATCACTATAATGTGATGTACATTTTATACCTGAATGGATCGCCATATGTATCATTAAGATCAGTGTGTATAGGCCCATATTACCAAATTACTGTGAATGCAAGCAGACGTCCATGACCAAATGATAATGATGTGTTATTATATAGCCCTTATGCTTAAGCGCTTTATATAGAAATAATATACTCCCAATATCACCCAACCTGTGTTGGTACTCATTTATCGACCTCAGAAGGATGAAAGGCTGAGTTTTTGGTGTTTAAGTACAGACTAAATCAGTGACTCACCCCCTGAAGTGTGCCTGAAATAAACCTTTAATGAGTCTAGCAATTATTGGATAGAATTCCAGAAAGACACATTATTTGGTTCCTATTCTTTCTTATTTATGCCCACGGGCTGTGCCGCTATATAAGCATAGTCAGTGCTGAAAGTGTTAGACTTGTGGCACTTCTTTTCTTATTTTCCTTCTTTTTTAAGGGACCTGGACAAGAAAGCCTGCCACTCCAGAAGTAAAGAGCCACATGGTGCTGGCCACAGCCCAGGAGCTTGCATTGTTTTTTTGTTTAGAAGTTGCAGGGGAGACCTCAGAGGTTGCAGTTGCGACCTCTGGCGACCCCTAAAAGACATCCCTGTGCTCCGACTGGTTGCCTGGTTACCATGCGAGCCTCTCTGAGTACCAGGCTGCTCCATGATCAGTCTCCACTGCACTCCCTCCGGACCTATCGTACACTTAGGGGCTTTAACTGTAACATCTACAGTGCCCTACCTCCTTGCACTTACCCAGAGACGAGCTGCCCTGGCTGCACTTACTCAGAGGAATTGCTGCCCTGATTGCTCTTCCAACTTCCCTCTCCCTTGCACTCCCCCTCTCCCTCCCTCCTTGCACTTTGCGCCATCGCACTTGCACGATCTGAATGAAACAAGGCCGAGTAAGATTGTTTGTCTTGTCCTCCCCGTCTTCCCTACCTTGTCTTGTCCTGCCTTGAAACACTCGTGTACAGGCGTGTTATAAATGACATACCATATCACTAGGACATACGTTTCCCTAATGCAAAATATATATTATTGCCAGGGCATTTTAATTTAACAGATATGCCTAATGCCTTTCCTACTAGCTCTTGATTGTATTGCCTGTACTTTAATCTCAAATAGCGCAGTGATACTTCCAAGTGTGGGTGCTAGCAACAAATGTAATAAATAAATAAATACATACATACATACATACATATATACATACATACTTACATACGTACGTACATACATACATAAATGGCCGTAGTGTCAACTGCCCTGTGCTGAAAGCTTAAAAACGTGCCCTTGTGCCTGAGCAACGTTTCTGTAGCCTGGACCCAGGAGCTACTAAAGAGAGAGAAAGAGATAGAGAGAGAGACAGACAGACAACACAGCACGAGAGAGCAGGGGACTGGAGTATATAGTTGATGGTAAGGTGGAAAGCACAAACATAACTCCACCTGAACTTTACGTGTCTCCCCTCCCTGACAAAGTCACCCCTCTAAGCACTAATTAGATGAATGAGTAGCTCGAGGAAGGGGGTGCAACTGCCAAGGATAGCACAGGGTGCAAGTGGGAGCCAGGAGTCAATTTAGAAGTTGAACGCCAAGTCTGTGCAAGCCCGAGAATTGCTCTCTAAGACTTCATGGCCAAGGATGGAGAAAGCAGCCCCAGTCTCCCCGACTGCACCTCCCTCCCCGCCCGCCCGCCCTCTGCCCTGGGGGCTGCCAGGCGCGTGCGCCAAAGATAACTAGGACGCGCCCTGTGGTGGGCCATAAAGCATAGGCTTCGCAGCATCCCGGCGGGGAAAACACATCGCGCGCAGCCTGAACACGCAGGGCGCGGTTCGAGCCCAATGGGTGGGGGCCGCGATCCAGTTTCCGAGTTGGGAGGGGTGGTCAGCAACTTAGAAGCCATTCTCCAGAACCTACATGCCCCAGAAACTAAACTGGGGACTAAATGGACACGCTTAAGTTCAGATTTTGTGTCAAACCCCAAACCTAACATTTTAGAAAAAAGTCCATCTGTTTCAGAAGTCAAAACGCTCCCATGCTTAAAAATGTCTAAGAAAAAAATTCATGCTACAATGTAGGTAAGGCAGCTACGATGCTGGTTTTCAAGTCTGAGAACAAGAAGGAGGGGTCACAGCAACTACGCGTGAAAAAGTCCAACTCTGGCTGCTGGGAGTGGAGGGGGCAGGGACTCTGGGACTGTTCAAAGGAAAGCTAAATATGATTACCACGCATAAGAACACATGGGAAGCAGCGGAACTGGAAGTCAGGTTTTAAACACTGAAATCTCTGGGTGCATTTCGCTACACAGCTCATATTTTTCGAAAATGTTGAGGTGTTTTCTGGACTTAAATCATCCCAAAAAAGGGCTTAACCGGAGTGCAGTCTAGACCAGGGCAGCTCAACCTGCAGCTCTCCATTTGGTTTTGACCACGACTCCCATGATGCACCTCCATTAACTATGCTGGATAGGGCTCATTGAAGTTGTAGTCTAAAACACCCAGAAAGACAAAGGTTACAGACCCTGCTCTAGAGTGTTGCAATAGGAAGGAACCAACCACTGCTGGGTTGGTCTGGTGTCCATTCTGCGAAGTCTACATTTCTACATAGCGTGGCATCTGTGTATGTGCCAAGGGACATTTCCACTTACCACTGCGTCATGTATGACTGCCCAGTGCTTCCCTGCACCAGTGTATTATTCTGCATCAGTGTATCTATGCGAGTAGGCACCGATGTGGCGATGTCATGTAGCCATGCACGAGTGAAGGTCAGCGAGCAAGAGTACTTTTATAGCATGCCTGTTAGAGCATGAACACTGGGATCTCACTGCAGAATCCACACAGGCAGCCTGGAGGCAGGTCCTGAGATGTGGCAGCACAGGCTTTGCCGCCTTAGTCTAGCCTGCCCAGCAGCACCAGGCCAGGCATTCTCATTCCATCCTCAATGTCCTACTATCTAGGGCAGGGCTGTGCAACCTGGGGCTCTCCAGATGCGTTGGACTTTGACTCCCATGATACCTCAGCACTGACTTTGCTGGCTAAGGCTGAAGGGAGTTGTAGTCCAGAACATCTGGCACGCCAAAGGTTGCCCTAGGGAAATGTGTGGCTCGCTTGACCCTCTCCTTAGCTTGCCTGTCCACTAACTCTTGCCCATGCGCCTTCCTCTGCTTGCCTGGGAGTCCAGAACATCTGGCACGCCAAAAGTTGCCCTAGGGAAATGTGTGGCTCGCTTGACCCTCTCCTTAGCTTGCCTGTCCACTTACTCTTGCCCATGCGCCTTCCTCTGCTTGCCTGGGAGTCCAGAACATCTGGCACGCCAAAGGTTGCCCTAGGGAAATGTGTGGCTCGCTTGACCCTCTCCTTAGCTTGCCTGTCCACTTACTCTTGCCCATGCGCCTTCCTCTGCTTGCCTGAGAGCTCTCTAGCAGTGCCTCCTTTGCTGCCATCCTTGACTGCTAGCTCACCGTGAGACCGTATTTCCTATCACTCCACACAGCACCCCACCCCCGGGGCTGGACTAGCGTACAGGGAACTCTGGAGAAATCCTGGTGGGCCACTGCATCATGGGCCTTTATTTCCAAAGGTTCAATGTAAAAGGGGTTGGGCCTGCTCAAAGGGTGTAATATGAACATTATTTCCCGGGCATCTTTTATAATGCCCAGCCCACCCGCACCCACCTCCCCGCTCTCCTCTCGTACACAAGCACACCGAATCAGGTTGCCTCTGTCCCTCTGCCCTCTTCTCGGCCACCCTTGAGCCTCTTCTGTTCGCACTCGGTGCTTTGAAGCTATTTCGGCCAGTGAAAGCGCTGTACTACAAGTAGCCAACACAACATACCAGGAAAAGTGGCGCGTAAGCAATCTATATGTCCATGAATCTGTTTTCAGGGCGCAGCATCGGGCAAATGTGCTCCTTGATTGTGAGCATTGCTCCAGGAAGGCGCTACACCGGAAGCATTGACTTTCTCTTCTCGGTGCAGGGGTAAGGTGAACTGCATAGGCGAGTTATGAATCAGATAGCGAAATCCAAATCATTTGACACTATATTTGCGCCAGTGTTTTCCGCGGGATTTTGATTTACATGGCATCAATTGCTCTTCTTACAAATTAAATTGTTTGTCAAATAATGATTTTGCTTCTGCAATAAAAAAAAAATCGTTTTAAACGTGTCCGTGCTAATCCATGTTTTGCCAGAAATTGATTTCTAGACATGAACCAGTTTGTTTTGTTTAATCACAAATGAATTGCTTTTTACAATTTTCTTGAAGCAAGTTTGTGAAACGAAACTTGAGATGGAATTTGTATTTTGTAGTAAATTGATTTTTTTGCTCCACAGCCTGCATCATTCACCTGTGTTGGGGTGATTGCTATTCGCTTGCCCCAGGGCTGCAAAGCTCTGGGCCTGTTGCCATTCAAGAGTCTTCCGCCATGGAGAAATACCTATATGAGGCTCCCGATGGGTTACTGTCAAACCCGCCTTACCGTTACGGGATATGCTGCTATTACCGGCGGGATATTACAGGTGACAGCAACAGCGGTAAGTTTCCATTCCATGAAGTCCCATAGGACTCCATGGAATGAGGTTGCCGCAATCAGCAGCACCACTACAGGTGCCGGTGATTGCAGCAATGAATTGCTGGTAGGCTCCTGAACTACTGGCAGGTCACGAGTCGGAAACTCGGAGTGTGCCGGTCCAGGTTTAAATGCCAAAGCCCGGTATTACCGGCGTTTTTTTCCAGCATGTTTAGGCACACTCGTAATGAGCCCGACGCCATTTCAGTGACGCGATATTACCACCATGGCAAGCAGCGCAATATGACGGAAGCTCCCAGGATGGCATCGTGACAATAGCTCCACCACAATGGCATTTTGTGAATGGGTTAAAATGTCCGAAAGACAATAGTACGCGCTATACAAAATACATGTGCATACTGCGCTTTGTGGTCCCTCGAGTTAGGGGAGATATGCGTGAGTTCATGCTGCAGTATCCTTTGGCCGCACAGTGGGGCAAACGTCCTCCCTCACCCCCACCTGCAGCAAACCTGGCCCCCCAGTCTATGACCCTCGATTCATCAGCCTATTCATAAACACTCCGGAGATAAACTCTCTCGGGTAAAGTATGTCATTAATTTTAACGGTCTGGGGGCACCCGCCCTCGGATGACTCCCAAATCCGCATTGCATGGCGGCTCGTTAATCACGGCGGCGGATTTCTAAACAGGCCTTTCAAAACAGAGCCCAGGAAAATAATATGGCGAAGATAAATGGGGGCCGGGCACCTCGCGGGTGTGACTTACTGAAACCAGCTGCAGCGGGGCGGGGAGGGGGAAGACATCCCTCCTCGCTCACACCTTTTACCGCTGTAAAAATATCCCCCCACTTGGCACCGCGGCTCTGGTGAGCGCAGACCCCTCGTGGGCAGCGTGAGAAGCGCGAAGAGGTGGCTCGTGTGAAAAGCTGCGCGGTGTGGGCAGAGTACGGAGCTGGTATTGGGGAGGGCAATTATCTGAGAAGCTTGCACGGGTGCACTTTGCGAGTATTTGGCACTGTCAGCAGCATAAGAAGCTTGCAGTGGTGGGCAGTGTCAGAAGCTTGAAGAGAGCTGGTATTAGTGAGCAATGTAAGAAGCTTGTACTGGCGGGCAGAGAGAGGCGCTTGCATGATGGGCAGAGTCAGAAGCTTGCAGAGGAGCTGATATTAGTGAGCAATGTAAGAAGCTTGCACTGGCGGGAAGAGAGAGGCGTGTGCATAATGGGCAGAGTCTGAAGCTTGTATAGGGTCTGGTATTAGTGAGCAATGTAAGACACGCACTGGTGGGCAGAGAGAGACACTTGCATGATGGGCAGAGTCGGAAGCTTGCAGAGAGTTTGGTATTAGTGAGCAATGTAAGAAGCTTGCACTGGCGGGCAGAGAGAGATGCTTGCATGATGGGCAGAGTCTGAAGCTTGCAGAGGGTCTGGTATTAGTGAGCAATGTAAGACGCTTACACTGGTGGGCAGAGAGATACGCTTGCATGATGGGCAGAGTCTGAAGCTTGCAGAGGGTCTGGTATTAGTGAGCAATGTGAGACGCTCGCACTGGTGGGCAGAGAGAGACGCTTGCATAATGGGCATGGTCTGACGCTTGCAGAGAGCTGGTATTAGTGAGTAATGTAAGAAGCTTGCACTGGTGGCAGAGAGAGACTCTTGCATGATGGGCAGAGTCTGAAGCTTGAAGAGAGCTGTATTAATGAGTAATGTAAGAAGCTTGCACTGGTGGCAGAGAGATACTCTTGCATGATAGGCAGAGTCTGAAGCTTGCAGAGAGCTGGTATTAGTGAGTAATGTAAGAAGCTTGCACTGGTGGCAGAGAGATACTCTTGCGTGATGGGCAGAGTCTGACGCTTGAAGAGAGCTGGTATTAGTGAGTAATGTAAGAAGTTTGCACTGGTGGCCAGAGGGAGACACTTGCATGATGGGCAGATTCTGAAGCTTGCAGAGGGTCTGGTATTAGTGAGCATTTAAGACGCTCACAATGGTGGGCAGAGAGAGACGCTTGCACTATGGGCAGAGTCTGAAGCTTGCAGAGAGCTGGTATTAGTGAGTAATGTAAGAAGCTTGCACTGGTGGGCAAAGGGAGATGCTTGCATGATGGACAGAGTCTAAAGCTTGCAGAGAGCTGGGATCAGTGAGCAATGTAATAAGCTTGCACTGGTGGGCAGAGGGAGACGCTTGCATGATGGTCAGAGTCTGAAGCCTGCAGAGGGTCTGGTATTAATGAGTAATGTAAGAAGCTTGCACTGGTGGGCAGAGAGAGACGCTTGCATGATGGGCAGAGTCTGAAGCCTGCAGAGGGTCTGGTATTAGTGAGCAATGTAAGACGCTTGCACTGGTGGGCAGAGAGAGACGCTTGCATGATGGGCAGAGTCTGAAGCTTGCAGAGGGTCTGGTATTAGTGAGCAATGTAAGAAGCTTGCACTGGTGGGCAAAGGGAGATGCTTGCATGATGGGCAGAGTCTAAAGCTTGCAGAGGGTCTGGTATTAGTGAGCAATGTAAGACGCTTGCACTGGTGGGCAGAGAGAGATGCTTGCATGATGGGCAGAGTCTGAAGCTTGCAGAGCGTCTGGTATTATTGAGCAATGTAAAACGCTTTGGCCAGTCTGATATGCTTGCAGGCACAGTCAGAAGTTTAGGCTCATGGGGTTAGGGAAAGTTCTGCTGTGGTGGGCAGTGTAAGAAGGATGTAGTCATGGAAAGTGTGCGAGAGGATCACTAAAAGGCAAAGTAAGGAGCTTGCACTAGTGGGCAGCGTGAGACACGTGCATGGTGGGCAGAGTCAGAAGGTTAGGCTCATGGGGATAGGGAAAGGTCTAGTATGGTGGGCAGTGTAAGAAACATGTAGTGATGGGAAGTGTGCTAGAAAATGAGGATCACCAAAAGAGAAAGTAAGGAACTTGTATTTGGCTTCGTGGCATGCACACACAATGGAAGTGTGGGTTCCTGGCACTAGTGGCCAGTCCAATAAGCAGAATCTTGTTGTGAGAAATGTAAGAATCAGGCACTAGTGGACAATGTAAGGAGAACAGACTGGTGAGAAATGTATGAATTGTGCAGTGCTGTGCAGTGTGAGAATTCTACACTTATAGGCACTTATGTGAGACTCATACACTGCTGGGCAGTGTGACCAGCTTGTCTTAGTAGGACATGAGAAGACCACCTTGGTGTGCAGTGTGAAGTGCCATTTGGGAGCAGTTTCATAAGCTCATGCTAGTGTGAAGTGTGAGGAGCTTGATCAGTTTACTCTGTTATGAGATGTTCTAGTAACTTATACTGGTGGCAAGTATAAGAACGTTTTACTGGTGGGCCGGCCAGTGTGAAACTTTTGCACTAAGGGCCAGTGTAAGACTTGTTTACTGGTGGCCAGTGTAAGACCTTTGCACTAGTGGCCAGTGTAAGACGTGTTTACTGGTTGCCAGCGTAAGACCTTGACACTGATGCCCAGTGTCAGACCTTGGCAATGGTGGCCAGTGTAAGACGTGTTTAGTGGTGGCCAGTGTAAGGCCTTTGCACTAGTGGCCAGTGTAGTGTAAGACATGTTTACTGGTGGCCAGTGTCAGACCTTTTGAATGGTGGCCAGTGTAAAACGTGTTTAGTGGTGGCCAGTATAAGGCCTTTGCACTGGTCACTGGTAGCCAGTGTTAGACATTTGCACTAGTGGCCAGTGTCAGACCTTTGCAATGATGGCCAGTGTAAGACGTGTTTAGTGGTGGCCAGTGTAAGGCTTTTGCACTGCTGGCCAGTTTAAGACATTTGAAATGGTGGCCAGTGTAAGACGTGTTTAGTGGTGGCCAGTATAAGGCCTTTGCACTGGTCACTGGTAGCCAGTGTTAGACCTTTGCACTAGTGGCCAGTGTCTGACCTTTGCAATGGTGGCCAGTGTAAGACGTGTTTAGTGGTGGTCAGTGTAAGGCCTTTGCACTGGTGGCCAGTGTAAGACCTTTACACTAGTGGCCAGTGCAAGACCTTAGCACTAGTGCCCAGTGTCAGACCTTTGTACTGGTGAGCAATGAAAGAAGCTGACATTGGTGAGAATTCTGAAAAGTTCTCAGCGGTGGGTAGCACCTGCTTGTAGATAGTTTGGCAGGTTCCGACTAGTTGGAAGACTCTGTCAGGTACTCTGCCCTGATCTCGTGTGAGCTTATGCTTGGCGGGTGAAATCACATTCCGTTTGTTTTGGAAATGTTCCTCACTTGTTTAAGGGTCACTGGGCCTCATTACGCGTATGCTGGTCTAGTTACAACGGTGCCGGTAAGCTACCAGCACCATTGCTACCGGACCGGCATACTCCGAGTTCTGCGGGTGTGTGCCCTCTCCGCCAGGTCTGACCTGACGGGCGGAACGGCACCCGCCCACAGACCTTGACAGTAGCACCGCCACCATCATGAATGGCGCCGGTGCTACCATCCTCCCCATTCCCATTGAGTCTTATGGGACACGAATGGGAATGGGGAGTAATTTTTCCTGTCTATGCGGAATTACCGGGACCGCCGGGACTGTAATGCCCCGGTAATTCCCCATTGCCAGGTGCCCTAAAAGAATGACTCCAGCGGCAGCCATGACGTTTTTACCGGCACGGCTACCGCCAGGGTCGTAATGAGGACCACTATTTTCAACCATAGTGTTCTCCTTATTTAGATGACTGTTTCATTGGTGTTACTTGCAGAGAGATAAAGCACTCATTTGATTTTGAAGACCAGAGCAACAAGCTCCGTTTGGAAAACTACATTTTCCAGACTTCTCTGGGCTGCTCGACAGGAAACGCCAGGCGCTTCACTGCTGGCGCTTCTATGACAAGCCGTCTTCACCGGTCCGCGCTGGGCCGTGCTGCAGATGCTGTGCAATCGACATCTCAGCCCATAGGAAGTTTACAGGTATTCAGAAAACCATTTCCTTGCCCTGCTTGCAATTGTTTATGGTCCACGATATCACGGCCTGCACCGATTTGAACCGCCTCACCATAACGGGTCTCTCTAGCAACCTCAATCTCTTGCTAGCTGCACAAAAAGCCGGGCGGATGGCCATTGTTCAAAACTATCTTACTTTAAAACTTGACTCTCCCAATTACTGACCCGGATACGAGTATCCCACTTTAACCAGCCACTTCATCAAATCTGGTCAAAGACCTCAACCCAGATATGGGTTTAGAAGCAAAGGCACCTCATACGGAGGTCACTTGAAATGATGGCTGGGCCCCTAGTTCACATGCAAACACTGTGAATAAAATACCTTCTCCTACCTCATTCTGTGGCTCAAACTCTGAGTTTACACCCTCTCACCAGTCAACCCTCGGTTCCTGTCATCCGAGTAAAGACTCTGATCTAACTAATTAGAGCTCCGACTTTTGCTCCCCATGAATCGAACTTTGATCTGATTACGGAACTAATCACCCCCACAGCAAGCCCCTTACTTGCAGATCACATAACCTTCAACAACCACACAACTAGTGAACTCCTGAATGCCAATCGATCACAGATTTCCACCTGTCACTTGACCACAGATCCTGTTCAAAGTTCCCACCCTCCCATTCCCATAATTCTATACCAGGAAACACTGTCTGAACCTCCCAGTGTTCTTCAACCTCAGACCCTTAAATGCGCCCTGCTGAACACTAGGTCACGTAATAGACACGCTTCCGATATACAGGATTACATCTTGACGTTAGACCTAGATATGCATCTCGTAACAGAAACCTGGATTACTGACACGAATGGCCCTATTATATCCTTAGCAACCCCTGATGGATACTCTATTATTTGTCAGAACCGAGCCTCGGGACACCGTGGAGGTGTTGCCATTATTGCAAAGAAAGACCTAACGCTCTTTCAGTCTCCCAGCTACTGGCAAGAATTAGAAGATCTTACATTTAAAAATGACCCCATCCCCATGTAGTTCCGTGAAATTTATTTTAGTATATTGCTCTCCCATCCCAATGGCCAACTTTAACTGGGAGCTCCTATCAATCTTAAGAGAGCTGAATGGCTGATGATTTTAATTGATGGCTAAACAACAAATTGGATAAGCAAGCATTTGCGATTGTTGCAGCATTACATAACAGTGACTTCCTTGTTCTCAAGTTTGACCCTACCAGCTCTCAAGGGGTTACTGTGCAGCCTGACTCTCAAGTGGGTTCCTTCCCAAAGAACAGGTCAATGGGCCGTGTTCGTTCTCGCAGAGGGGCACCTATGGGCTATTTTTGATTGTTTAAGGGACTTAGGTTTAGTCACCCTAAGTTTCCTAGGGTCATCCAGACCTGGAACCCTTGGTCACTGTTCTCAGAGAGGCACAGCTCCACCTCACTGATGAGGCCCAACAAGGCTGAAACACGTGTATGGGGTTGTTGTTGGTACTCTTGTTCAGAAGGGAATTGCCATAGTATTTCGGTGCTGGAGTGGCCATGTGGGTGGGACAAAGACTGATATGCAAATGGATATTTCCCATCTGTGAAAGGTACAGTGAGGTAAAATGTGGCTGCGGACTCTCAAGTGGGTACCTTCCCAAAGAACAGGTCAATGGACCGTGTTTGTTGTCGCAGAGGGGCGCCTATGACTACATTTTGATTTGCTTGGGCCTATAACTATGGGCCCCAGGGCATTACCTGAGTCGGTAATGCCCCCACCGCTCGGGTCATAATGCTTAAATAAAACTGTACTTTGCCATCTTCCTGAGTTGGTTCCGTTATTTGGACTCAGAATTATTCTGTATGATCCCATCCATTATATATGCACATTCATAAAGGGCCCTAAGCTCACATGGTAGCAGTGTGGATGGTTTAAAGCTCCAAACTAGTTCTGCTCCAGAGTTTCGGATGATCGGGCATCCTCTGCTATTAGTAGGAAGATCGCAGAGTTTCCTCTGGAGAGCGGCCGAATAGGAATAAACTTGCAAGAAGAATGGAGACAGTGGGCAGGTCCCCCTTTGAAGAAACCCCTGCTCTGTTTACACAGGCGCTCTGCGGATAGAAGGTGAAGTGATCGGATTGAAGGAGGAGTCTATACCGAAGGCCCTGTGTCGATTAACAAATGGTAAGTAGACTAAGGGGAATGGCAATATAAAGGGACGGGATTGTGATAATCTTGAGTTACAGGAAATATTCTGAAGATAAGAGCTAGCGCCTAAGAGTCCTAATTCAAGGGAATTAGAATACATTTTAAACTTCAGCAAGAGTAGAAATAGAAAAAAACGTGCAGGTCAGGACCGTGTAAGGTGATGTCTCAAACCCTGTATAGGGTAAAGTAAAGGTGAGAGAAGAGTACCCTGTATTTATAAATGAGAAATAAATAAGTGGGAAGGTGATCAGTGTTTTCTAATGTGTAATGTGTGACTAGTATAAATGTTGTTTGCTGAATAAAGTATTGAGAAGGGATAGAATTGTGAGGGGATGAAAAGTAACAGTGATTAAAGATTAATTGTAGCAAAACGATTGGGGCCAGTCAAAAGAATAGATTGGTAATTGAAATAAGAGGATTGAGCAGCGATTGATGGTACTTGCTCGTAATTGTTGCTTTAAAATGTTAAAAGTGGTGATTTAAGTCAAGGTAAAGGGTTTAATTAATGATCTGGTAAGTATCGACGGTCAATTGAGACTTGTCATTATGGAGGGCACTCCTATCATGCACCTATGCAAGACGCTGCCAAAACATGCGCCCAAGCTCAAACAGTACAGTGCAGAATGGGTAAAGAGCACAGCAGATATAATGTTCATGCCGTGGCCACAAGGAGGATCTTTTTCAGAAGTGGTATTACAACACATGACCACATATTTTCATGCAGCGCACACAGGGAACAAATTAGAGAAAAGATTAGCAATTTTAGAACTGTGCAATATGTACCAAGAGGAAAAAGAAGACCCGCCACCCGAGGAGTGGATGCTTAATCAGCATAAGGGGAAAGGCGTTGAGCCCTCAGCTCTTTTACCTTGCCTGAAGCAAAGAGAGTTGCTACAGAAGTGTAGAGAAGGAGCTAAGTACCCCCATCTCAACCACCTCGCCCATATTGCCTATATGTTGGGAACCAGAATGTACAAATCGAACAGTACCAGTGGAAGTGCCTATACCCAAGACAATTCTAGAGGCAAGGTTCCTGTTGAGAAAACCATATCTGCATCCACGACAGTATGATGGCTATTTGAATGAAAACCCAGAAGGAAAAGGACAAATGCACGAGAGAGCAGATTGGTGACGTCGTGCGAGAGTCGAGCTGATGTACATAAAAGAGGTGCAGAGACAAGACAATTCGGATATTCTATAAGACATCAAGAAGTATCAAAGATAAGCAACATCTTGGGCTCAGGATGAAGAGGCTTATGCTACAGAAATGATGAAATTGTTAAAGCCAGTTCACATGTGTACAGATGCAAAAAAACTCAAGCAGACAAAGTTTTCATGAGGCTAGCTTTAAATGAATTGCGACAAGCGAGAGATCAGTGTATCTCTACTCCCCTGTATTCTGCAGGAACAGAGAACATTTTCAAGGACAAGTTCAAAAGGCCTAATTGACAGTAGGCCACTGAGGTGATGATGGATGATGTTCTAATTAGTGAGAAGCTATGGTTCTGACCAGCTCGCCAAGCACCTGGCAGTCTGGCCTGCGTGCTGCTAGCATGGGTGGAGGAGGGCTGACAGAGGTTAGAAATCAGCCAATGATAGAGGGCCGAATGATTAGGAGCCCTATAGTTAAGTAACCAATGGGACGTTGTGTATTTAGTGATGTTCATAGTGACCTGTTTCGAGGGAAGGGCTTAGTTGCCCCACCAGATGTTAAGAACCCTATCACCTCTCTCACATCCATTAGACTAGTATAGAACATATACGAAGACATTCCCTTAGACCCAATCACACTTGCGAGTATGTTTTGTAGTTTGCCACATAGGATGACGTTAGTAATACACAGGTTGTAAGTCACCTATGATGAGATTTTAGAATAAAAGTGTGCTTTTTTGTGAAGTTCGTTGAGACCTTGCTATGGTACATCCGATGACGTTCATTGTACTCCCTGTTTTAGATAATTGACATTAAAACAGTTATCTTTGTGCCTACTTTCTGAGTCATTGTGATTATTGATGTTTTGAGTAATCTCTGCATCCCCATTCATCTCAGAGTATTGCTACCGCATCTTAGAGGGCTGGAAGTTCTCCAGTTCAGAAGAGATAGAAGTGTATCCTTTAAAGCAATTAAGAGCAGCCAGCGACGTGGTATAGTAATCTGATATATGAACCCCCCCCTCACCAACGCTTACAGTAGTGACGATAGTCTGGAAGAGAATAAAAGAAAGGAAGATATTTGTAAATTGATACAAAACCAGGAAGAAAGAAGCGAATGGTTGAATGTGTCGACAGATATAGAAAGGGAAATCAAGAGATGGAAAGGAGAAAAAGATAAGGCTGATGAAGTAGCACTTGTACAAAACAAATGGATAGGAGGACAGATATTACTCAAGATAGATGGGAAAAGTATCAAATAAGTTAGGCAAAAAGAAGATAAGGACGAACAAGAGAGGAAGGATAAGGAACGAGAGAGGAGATTAAAGCAAGATGAGCAAAGAAGGAAAAGTAGGGATCGACGAGAACAGATTTACAGGGAGGAACAAGAGAAAGACAAAAAATTGGCAGAGGAACAAAGAAAGTTTGACAATAGACAAAGAACGATAGAAGAGGGGAACAGAAAAGAAAGAAAGAGAGAACAGGAAGAAGCACAAAGGGTGAGGGATCGAAGATTACAGACATGAAGGGAAGAAGAGGAAAGAAGAGAAGGAGTAAGGAGGGATGAACAAAGGCAGGAGGAAGAACGAGTTAGAAGGGATGCAAGAAAGCAAAGGGAAGTAGATGAAGAAATAGAACAAAATAGAAGGCAGCGAAGTTCGGATACCAGTCTTATTCGTATGGAACAAATGAAGCCGAGCCCAGAAATACAATGGGATAGAGTAGAAGAGATTCTCAGGATAAAGGAGGTAATGTCAGCAGCATCTAGAATACCGCTAGAAGAAGAAAGATATGATGCAGAATGCATTGGAGAAAGGATTGATAAGGCCTTTCAGCAATTAAGACAAGATAGCAAGTATGGAACTCGAGGGAACGATGATCAATCCCCAGTACCTCAATCACAAAGTGAGGAGGGAAACCTGTTTAGTGATGAACGTCGAGCATTGTCCTTGAGTAGACTAGATTTAGACCGAGAGGAGGATGATTGTCATACTAGTTTGGGTCTGGAAATGTCAGACGAGGACAGAGAATCAGGTCATGAGGCAGATAGAGAGGGTGCTTACGCCCCCCTGAGAAACCAACAGATGGATAAAGAAGTAAGATGTCATATCTGGAACATCCTAAAGAAGGAACACCAGATCCCATAGCATATCCTGAGTGTCCCCGAGGACGATCACATAGTGAGAAGGGAGAGGCTCCACCATATGTAAGCAGGTTAAGGTCATTGCCAGCAAGAAGACAGACAGGGATGATTATCCCTGCCATGAATAGAATAATAGTGGGATCCAACTATAGGATGGGGTTTACGCAGTTCCCCTTGTTAGAGAAGGGGGGAGCAAGGCCGCAATGTATTGCATGGCCACAGATGGACAAGGATAACTTAAAATGTAAGCTCCCTAGTATGAACTCAGGGGCTGTGAAATGGATATAAAAATTAGAGAAAATGACAGGAGGAAATACACTGGCCATAGTTGACATACAAGGTCTCCTGGCAGCCATTCTTGGAGAGAGGGCTGACGATCTATGGAGGAGAGGGGGATATTCAAGTGCGACTGCACAAAACACAGCACATGATGGAGCACCATTCAATAATTGTAGGGCAGATGTTTGGAGAGCTCTCGTGGTACAATATCCTGACACATCGGATATGGGTGCAACTATGACACATAAAATGAAAGAAGATGAAGACCCTATTGCTTATATTCAAGATATTCAGGAGAAATGGCAGCTTGAAAGTTGCGAGCTGTGGTATCGCGGACCCCAGCCATAATACTACGATTACGGCGACGGCGCCCGAGCCGAACACTTGCCCCAAGTTTGGACACACTGTATATACCGATCTATGTAAGGTTGAATTTGGAAATTGTATACCTCCTCTTTTGTTAAAAAAAACACAGTCCTAGACCAGCCTTTTGACTAAATTATGTATATGTTAAAATCCTGGTACTTCACTGTACATTTCCATGCTTTCACATGCTTGTTCACTTTTATTTTGGATTTGAACTAAATGCTTGCTTTTTCTATAAATAAGAAAAAAAAGCCACTTAAGAAATAAAAAAGGCTACCATAAAAAACCTACTAATTGTTTACGGTTGTTTTCTCACCTCATGTTAGGGACCCACTGAGCCTTACATGAGAAATCTAGGAAGGTTAAAGAATGTACTGCCCTAAACCACGTGCAGTACCCCAAAGTTTCAGAGGACAGGACCACCCATTGTGTACATACAGTGGGAAGACAGTGGCATTATTTTGCCATATTTTATGTCAGGGGTTGCCAGAACAAGTACAGAGACAGATGAAAAACAAGTGGGGATGGAAGCAAAGCCATGGGCTGAGATACAGTTGACAATAGTACAACATTGCAGGTTATTACAAGAGAATAACAAAAAAAAAGATGAAAATAGAAAAATTTAGGAAGCCAAGTTGGTTCAGAAAAAGTTGTCCAAATTTCCCATAGAAGGGGCGGTATTGACAAGTGGAGAAGGAATGGAAATGCAGGAAGCAATGGGTACATCACTGGCAAATAATCTGCGCCCGATGGACCATGGTGGGTATGGGTTTACGCCACGAGACAGAGGTATGCGTTATAGGGGAAGAGGAGGCGGATTTCAGAATGACCAAGGTGGGTTTCACAACACACAGAACGAGAACCAGAGTGCTCAGGGAGGATATAGCCAAGGAGGGTTTACCTGAAGGGCTCCCCCAGTTTGATGGAATTGTGAAATGACAGGACATATTGAACGTGTATGCGAGAGGTGAGGAAGTGCACAAAATGGGCAGTTTTCCACAGAGGGGACAACTTATCCTCCACCATACAGCCCACAGACCAGAGATGGCTTTGCCCAAGATCACACGTCTTATCAGGCACAAGCACCGCAAGTACAGCAGGTGCCACAGAAGAGACAAGCACAAATGCATGTCCATTCCTTTTTTATATTCACAACAGACACCAGTTAACAATTTAGGATGAGATTTAATGACAAAACTTAACATGACAATTTCATTACGGATCAAGGAATAGCGTGCTCCACTCCAGGAATACACTATTTAAACGTGGGAGAGTTCATATTGGCATTCACAGGACAAGTGGCTCTGTGAGGCGTTCCAGTAGATCCAGAGATTTTTCTACATGGAGTAAGCATTTTGTTGACATGGCTACCTGGCCAGGTAGGGAAGATTGTGAGGAAATAGATATTTCCAGAATGAGTTATTATTTACACCACAAATACCTAGGAAGGTGGACAGGCTATTCCTATTGAGTTGGAAGCAGCTATAGTATGAAGAGAGATGGCAATGTGCAAAGGGATAGACGATGAGGGTAGACCATGAGGAGGGGTACAGACCTACTGAAACAACCGATGACGATATGTTCAGGGAAGACTGAAGCGATGAGGAAGTGGTGTTCTTCATGAGCATTAAATACTGGATAAGGATAGAAAAAAGGGAAGTCCCACAAAGAATGGCGATAATGCGGCAACAACGAGCATTTTGTCAGGACGATCTTGAAAAGGTGCAGATTGCCCTATGGACCGCAGGCCCCTATGACGTAGGTTTATTGAAGAGGATAGGGGAGGTTAAAATAAAGCTTAAGCCAGCAGCAATTTTACCCAAAGCAAAGCAGTACCCCATGTCTCCAGAACCTGATGAAGGTATATTTCAGACTATTTCAGCACTGATAAATCAGGGGATTCTGGTGCCATCAGAGTCATCATGCAATACCTCAGTGTATCCGCTAAAAAAATCCAAAGGGGGGTTGTGGAGATCTATCCAGGATTTGAAACGACTTAACCATATTGTAGAGGCTGAGTTTCCTTTAGTTCCTAATCCTACGACAATATTGTGCAATATGCCAGTAGAAGCTCAATACTTCACTGTGATCGATTTGAAAAATGCATTTTTCTCGATCCCGTTGCACAAAGACTCACAAGACTTGACTTCCTTTATGTTTCACCAAAAAAGACTAAAACACACTTGTTTTTCTCAAGGGTATTGTGAGTCCCCATCGATCTTTATCATGGTCCTACAGATGGATCTAGGCAATATCGATCTTAAACGCGTGATGATACAGTATGTAGATGACATATTAATTTGCAGCACCAGAGAGGATGAGTGTAGACAGGATTCTATCCAACTAATGACTATTTTAGCAGGCAAAGGATATAAGGTGGACAAGGAGAAATTACAGTATTGCCAGGAAGAGGTGTTGTACGTAGGTCAGTTAATTTTGCATGAAGGAAGGAACATGACATTTGAGAGTGCTGAGACAATCATGAAAACACCTAAACCAAACACAGTGAGACAGATGCAACAGTTTCTGGGTGGGTGCAATTGCATTAGAGCTTGGGTGTTTGATTACAGCACATACACAAAGCCACTTCTGCAAGCATTAAAGAAAGCACAAGTTGATAAAACAAAAATAGAATGGACCGAAGAAATGGAGGAAGGATTTGAGGAGTTGAAAAGAACAATTTGTACAGCCCCAATTATGGTGAGGCATTTTATTTGTTTTCACACACAAATGGGACAGTAATGACAGCAGTGCTTACACAAAGGACAACCTTGGGGTACAAACCGTTGGCACATTACAGTGGCATTTTAGACCCAGTTATGAGAGGACACTTCCCTCGTGAACAATCTTTGGCAGCTGCCGCGTTTGCAATTGAGAATCCACAAGTATTGTCACGGGCTGTTCTATGACCCTTTATGTGAAGCATGCTCTATTTGTCATTCTAGAGAAACCCAAAGGCACATTAACATCCCAAAGAGCTTCAGCTTACGAGGTAATGATTTCTAACCCAACTATTAAAATTGTAAGATGTAAAATAGTGAACCCAGCCACATTCGTAGATGAACCCGCAGAAGAAGGTGATGATGTGCATGATTGTGGCAAATATGTTGAATTTTATGTTGATATACCCCGTGTGAAATAAAATGATTTGGCAGGAGGGGACGTTCTTTTTATGATATGATATGATATGGCATTTATAACGTGCCTGTACACAAGTGTTTCATTGCACAACGAGACCAGGGGGGGCAAACAAAAAGAAAACAAAGACAGCGGTCCTACTAGGTCAGGTGACATTGAGATCGAGCAGGTGCCGAGGAAGGGGGACTGATGGTTCCTGGAAAATTGATCAGACTAGTGGGGAAAGGCATTCAGGTGCCGCAGTAGTAAGACACAGATTAAATGGAGAAGTCGAGGTGGTGGCGGTTGCAAGGCTACCGTCTCATTTTTCAGTGCAAACAGCAGAATTAGTAGCGTTCATAGACATGCTTGAGAAACATGAAGGTCAGGAAGTGACAGTGTAAAGTGACTCTGCCTATGTGACATCAACCATACACGCAGGGTTGTCACGTTGGAAAAGGAGGGGCTATCTCGGCGCAGACGGCTTTACAGTGCAGCATGCGTCCTTACTGGATAGGCTCATTAAGGCACTACAACTCACAGGAGCCATAGCGGTCATAAAATGTGCAGCGCATACTAAACAAACAAACTTTATCTCTTGCGAGAACAAAGCTGCAGATTTAGAAGCTGAAAGGGTTGCATATTCTCCAGAAATTTTGAGTTTTGATACTGAGGATAATAAAGAAAATTCGAATATAACCTTGTTTGTACAGGAGGGGTTTAATATGCTGTCAATAACCCTATTAAAAGAGATTCAGGAAAGAGCACCAGAGGAAGAGCAAGAACTGCGGAAGCAAAGGTGGTTTTCTTTGTCCCCCATGGAAGCTTTATGGCAACAGGAAAGCCAGTTATGCCAGTAACTTTGTTGAAAGTCACGTTTGAACCGCTGCATTACCCCACACATATAACTAGAAAAATTCTTGCTGCCAATATTTCAGAAGACTGGTTCATTTCTAATTTGATGGAACAAGTTGCACTGTTTATGGTGAATTTCATCGTGTGTCAAAGGTTTACTGCTGGGCATACATTTAGAACGATTAGAAGAGTAATACAACAACTGAATGGTCAATTCCAGAATTTATATATTGACTATGTCGATATGCTGCAGTCATGTAATGGATATAGGTATCTATTAGTTGTGGTGTGTCCCTTCTCCAGGTGGATCGAAGCAGGTCTGTGTGCACACCCTGATGCCAGTTGTGCAGCAACGTTTTTAGTACGCAATGTTTTCCCGAGGTGGGGTGTGTGCAAAGTACTAAGATCTGATAATGGACCACATTTTGTCAATGAGCTATTCAAACAAAAAGGGCTTTTATTAAGTATAAATCACAAGTTATCTTCTGCGTATAAACCACAAGCGAACAGATTATGTGAGAGACTGAACGGATTCCTGAAAGAGAGGATCGCCAACATTAAATTGACTTTGAAAAAGGGATGGCTGTATTGCCTACCACTATCCTTATATGCCCTTTGGAATCAGTCAGGGTCGGACCACAACCTCACCCCGCACAAGCTAGTATCAGGGCGTCGAATGAGAATGCCCCTTACACCTCCGTCTAGGATCACGAGTGTAGCCAAAACTCTAGGTGATGAAATGCATGATTATTTGGCATGTATGACTACCATTTTTTCTTTCATTTCAGATCAAGTTAAGCATTGGGGAAGGTCTAGGAACATGGAAGAAGATAATTCGCTGACCAATCCAAGTGAACTTTTACCATCACCTAAGTTATATGTTGGGGACCTGATTCTGATTAAAAACCTCACCCGGAAGTGGCACGAGCCTAGATTCAACGGCCCATTCCTTATTGACGGAGTTTCCCCTTCTGCTGTTAAGGTTTCGGGAAGACGAGCTTGGTTGCATCTGAATGATGTGAAGATTTATAAAGGCGAGACCCACCCTCCCACCGTCCCTGATCTAGAAGCAAGACAAGAAGAAGAATTTCTGCGTGTGCCGGCTCGATCAATGACTAACACCTTCCCACAATTGCTAGAATGGGACCTTGGAAGAAGCCATATCGATGTTGACAGACCTGCATACCAAGATGGAAGAAGAGACAGATGACATTGAAGATGACAGTTGGCTTGCCTCCTTGTTTTCATGGATTCTCCATTGGTTGGCAAATCTATTCAAGGTTCTTGGAGTAATACTGGTGCTAGTAATGTTTGGATTCTGTATAGAACATACATTTACATAAAAGGTAGTAGGAATGAAGATCATGATTGATGACAAAGATGACCCAAACGTAAAGGAGCTGACTGACGACACTGTCAGAGAATACATACAGGCTGCCATCGTAGCACCTGAGGGAACAAAGTTTCTGTATCCAAAGAATCATAAGAAATACGTGGGACAATCGGTCTATTGTACCCTGAATAGACAATGTTACTACATGACCTGGAGTGTAGATGAACATTTCAAATCAGCAGGCACCCTGAGGGGTGTGATGAAAATATGGACACCTAAGGAACACTTCTTCAAGAGAAAATACCAGGATGCAGAAACACTTGAGGAGATGGTTGAAGACTTGACCAGAGGAGGGAATGTAGAGGAGCAGTTGCATATCTCTGCAGGAGACACTGCCCCTTCATCCCATATGTTGGAGACATCAGACCGTGCCATGTTTGACACCAGCCATTGTGCTAATACTGCAGCGTGTGTTCGAAAGAAGATACCCATTGAGACAACCCTACCGAATCTATCCTCGAAAAGATGACAACCTAAGGGAGAAACTCCCTGAAGGGGTATGAGAAAGAGCAAAGAAAAGAAGCTAGTGACATCACAAAAAATATGCTCGATGTGCCGAGATACTGACTGAAGAGGATGTATAGATCCTAAAGAAACTAATGACGAAGTAAAGAATCAAGAGAACTTTTAAATATGAAAAAGAAGATTACACATGCACAATGTGCTGTAGGAAATCAACCGTTCAATAAATGTACAGAAGCTGAAACGCAAGGTAGACCAAGTCATCATAGATGCTGGCTATACGTAGTGAATAAAAAGCAGGCGAAGCCGCCATTGTATAGAAGCTGGACATTGGTATCATGAATTCAGTAAGCCAGGACCCATGAAGCGGGAAGGGAAAGCTGCGTCACAGCAAGAATAAGCAGAATCGTGGAGCTGCAAGATGAGGCTGTCTGGCCTGTAGTCAAGACTGAAGCAGCCAGGGTATGCTATCTATTCTGGAAATGAGCGAATGTGCGGATGATGAATCATCCCTTGTTAAGGTGCAAAGAAAGAACACCAAGAGTGCCAAGTTTAATTAATTTAGAGCAATTAAAACCTGCAAAATCGACCAAATTGTGGTCTCCCTGTCACGTGAGCTAAGGATGAAAATAGAGTTCGAACTTGGATTCCCAGACACGATACTGAGTGCTCTCACTCCTGTGCATTCTAAAAGGCAAGGATACATTGCAAGGCCAAGTTCAAAGACAATCGTCATGGTAGAGGTATGGGCAATGAGAGATACTGGGAAAATTAGGTGGTGGGGTAGTGTCATGCCCCATCTCCTTCCACCTGGGTCTGGGCTTACATGCTGCTAAGTGAACCAAATTTTCCAGACCTGGCACAAGCGTGCCAACCAATTGTATTACTCCATACAATGAAGGACATTATAGTTTGAAGACCAATGAGAAACTGTGTATCTAATGTTTCTGAAGATGACATGTTTTAGAGGTTGGTGGTGTCCACCTGATAGTGGACAGCCAATCACAATCCTAGCTCCTATAGAAGAGCATACTTACATGTTCCCCTTAACCAATCATGACCCTTGATAGGTCTTTCATTATTGTCACGCAGTATGATGTCACCTCTGATGTATTTTTGGTATAAAAGTCTAGATCACTGAGAGACTAAGCGTACGTCCGTTGATGTTCATGGTAAACTCCCTGTTTTAGATAATTGTTAATAAAACAGTACTTTGCCATCTCCCTTCGTTGGTTCGGTTATTTGGACTCAGAATTATTCTGTTTGATCCCATGCATTGCATATGAACGTTCCTAAAGGGCCCTAAGCTCAAAGTTAGGCCTAGACCCTTTGGATGCTGATAATTTGAAACCCATTACCAACTGCAAATCTCTATTGAAGGTCTTGGACAAGGTTGCTACTACACAACTTCAGGAATTTGCAGAGGTCCCTAAATCTTACACTTTAGGCAATCAGGTTTACATAGTACCGAAACAGTCTTATTAGATCTTCAAACCCATACGTTAGGCATTATTGATAGTGAACACTCTGGAATCTTGATGTTTTTAGACCTATCAGCAGCCTTTAACATGCTGGATCCTAAACGCCTGCTCCACACCCTCAAAGAAGTAGGGTTATGTAATCAGAACGCAATTGATTGGGTACCATCCTTTCTATCAAACTGGATGTCTAGAGTCTGCTGAGAGGAAGCTGCTTCTTCTCAAGCTCCAATCACCTATGGTGTTCCACAGGGAGCCAGTATGTTCCCTGTATTGCTTAATCTGTACATCAGGCCACAGTGTAGCGTTTTGGAAGACCTGGGAGTCTTCTTTACAAACTACACTGATGACACTCAATTGGTGTTGGAACTATCTGGTGATTGACTGATACAAAATCAAAAATATATATTACACTATCGAATCTTGGATGAGCGTCAACTGGATGTTTCTTAATAGTAACAAATCAGAGTTGTTGATATTTGGACTACCTCAAACAAAGATCATAATGGACCCCAAATTATTATCCTTCTTACTGAGGGATTGCAACATCTCAGTCATTGAAAAAATCAAAACACTTGGCATTTATCTTGATTCCACGCTTTCCTCTGATTATCATACTAGCCAGATATCCGAAAATTGCTCCTTTTATCTACACTTCCTGAGAATAATCCGGCCATTCTTATCTGGTAACAACTGCGCCTCTATTTCTCGGGGTATAGTATGGTCAAGAATGGATTATTGTAACACACTTTTAATTGGAGCTCCCAAGAAATCCTTAACCAAACTTCAACCTGTTCAAAATGATGCAGTCCGTATAGTGAAGAGTAAGTCACGACGGGATCATATCTCTGGGTACAGACGTGATCTCCACTGTCTCCCAGTGGCATTGCACATTTCTTACAAAGCAGCAGTGTTAGTGCATAATTGTCTTTATGGCTCTTCACCTGCTTACTTGAAAGCTATGATCACTCCGTATGTTCCCATCAGAACACTGCGTTCAGCTGACAAAGGCATAGTCAAACCCCTATGTTTTAAATGTTAATGTTAATGTTAAAGGATATTTGCACTGTGCATTATCACCACCAAAGTGGTCCCTTGGCACTCTAGCAGATCTGAAACAAAAAAAAGGGTAGTAGGTAAGGCGTGTTAGTGGGATAAAGTTTGGAGAAGAGCAAGGGAGTTGTGAAGTCCTGTTGGCAGCTTTGGTTCGGTTAACACCGTTCGCCGAGCATATTGGTGTGTTATTCGGTTCTGAATCTGTCGTGTGCTGTTGTTTGGGGTTCTGTGTGGTGTGGTTGTTGTTGCAGTGTGGTGAAGTGTGTGCAGGTTGCTGCAGCTTCAAGAAGAGTGGTTGTGTTTGGTTAGAGTGTGGGAGGTGTGTGAAGAGTGGAGAGGTTTTAAGGTGGTCTAAGGGCCTAGGCAAATAGTTTCCAGTTATGGCAGCCAATATCTGGAACTCACTCCCTCTCAACCTAAGACTTGAAAACCACTTTGAATGATCTCTGTTCACTTTTCAGGCATCCCCATTTTGTCCTGTCCTTTTTGGTTGACTTCTGTGTTCTTGTTCTGTGGACCCTGATGCTTGCGGGCTACAGGCTCCGGCGCCATATAAATAAATAAATAAAAATAAATAAATAAAAATGAGTGACTAGGCAACGATGAGAAGTTTGAAGCGCTGGCACAGACCAGTGGACAGTGGGAGAAGCAGTTAGTCACACAGGTAGCCACACATTCTAAGACACTTGAGCGGACTGCAGTGTGAGTTAACCTAAACATTGTGCACTATGAGGATCAGGAAATCATGGAGCCTATGAAAACTAGTTGTGGGCATTGTGAGAGTTTGGTCTGATGAGCAGTGGATGAATCACAAACTGTGGCTGTGATTAAATGACTACTGCACTGTAAGGCAGGCAATGGGAACAGAGCCACATCAGGTACCTTTTCATCTTGTTCTTGGGTCGCAACCATGTCAGAAAAAGGCTTCTACATGCTTTTCCACAGTTTGAGATAGCATTTGACCCCCTTTTTTCCCGCTAACTGCATGGAAAATGTCTGGTCTTCTAAGGAATGGTACAAGCTTTCCAAGAGAGAGCAAAGGGGGTGTTTTCTGGCCTGGGCCAAATGGTTGTTATGAGTGTAGCCCAGCCCCAGACAGCTAATACACAAAAGGCCCTGGCAATAAATGAGTCCCTAGCAACCAAGCTGACAATAAAATGACACAAAAATGTTTGGCCTACATGATTATAGATTCCCAGAGGCCACTAGGTCAAAACAAGACTGTAACGGATTATTGAGAGGCCCCCTCAACATGGGGAGTTCCTTTCCTCCCCAATCAAGGTGTCACACAACAGACTGTTTAGTGGATTCTTTGTACAGTCCTATTTCTGACTCATATCATGCCTTTTGGATCCCTCCTCCTGTGCCACCAATGAGCCAAGATCCAGGCCGGTGAATAGAAAATATATTTATATTTATTTGAATTGCAGGTAATGGAGATGGCACTAAAACTACACATGTCACCTTCTTCGTGGCTCACAATTAAACTTCTTTTTACATAAATAAATCAGACATGTTGGCTTGGAAAACACAAATTACAATACTTTACTTTATACAGATTTCAATTCAAGGAATAATCAGCAGTGGTCAGTGAACAAAATCAATTTACATATGCAGTGCTGTGCAATTTCGATCTTCCTGCGCACTTAAAAGGTATAGTAGTTTGATTTACAATGTTCGATACATAAGGTCTCACCCCAAAAACCCAAACATCAATTGCATGCAAAGGCGAGGTCTAGGGAGTGGGGACAGTTTTAGAAGTTTGTTTTTCAGACCCCCCACACTTAAAGGCCAGTGTTGGGGAAGTTGGGGAAAATGGGGATAATTAGGAATTATGGCTTTTCAGAGCCCCCTCCACTTAAAGGCCTGTGTTGGGGAAGTTTGACAGTAAAAATTGGGACGATTTAGGAATTTTGGATTTTCAGACCCCCTCCACTTAAAGGCCTGTGTTGGGGAAGTTGGACAGTAAAAATTGGGATGATTCAGGAATTTTCGATTTTCTGACCCCCCTCAAATTTAAGGCCTGTGTTGGGTAATTGGGACGTTAAAAATTGGTATGAATTAGGAATTTTGAATGTTCAGCCCCCCCTGCACTTAAAGGCCTGTGTTGGGGAGGTTGGCGCTTTAGGGATTGTTCTTGTTTAGGGACAAGGACACCTCTCTTCCTTAAAGAAGTTGGAGTCAACAGGACAAACAGGATTACCCAATTAAATCACAGGCTATAGTTTTCAGCATACACTGAGAATGAGCTTTGATAGTTTCGAATGTTAATAAAAAATCACCCCGGAGTGTTTTGCTAAATGGGAATTAATTAAATGATATTCAGTGAAATAGGCTAAGGATCTGCACGGGTTGCCCCACCCACTAATGGAAAAGAACCCACCAATGAAAGGGAATGGTGTAATTACATAGATTGCCCCCCCGCTGACCTTTGGTTGGACAATCTACTTACTTTTAGAAATCTTTGGGCTTGGCACTCAGTGTCTGAGCAACTCTGCTTGTAGGGGAAAAACAGATTCTAGCAGGGACTTCAGTCAATTGGATCCCAGAGCACTTCTCTCTCTCTGGCTCCAGTGAAGAATCACAGCCTAACCAATATTTCCCTGAGATGACATTTTCATTAAATCTCCTTTGGTGACTGTTGGCAGATATCTCCCTTGGTAATCTTTTTGCAGCAATCTTTTGCAGCAGCTCTTTCTTTCGGTAATTCTTAGCAGCTCTCTCTGTTGGTCCTTTTTAGCAGTTCTCTCTGTTGTTAATTTTTAGCAGCTCTCTTGGTTGGTAATTTTTAGCATCTCTCACCTTCTCTCATAGTGCATCCACTTTATAAACCAGTGATGACACCATCAAGATTTCCATTCCTGTGCCTTTGATTCACCCTTCACATTCTGCTCCAACCCCCAGCCCATCCCCTGTCTAAGGATTGCTTCAGGAGTTTAGAACATAAATATGGCAACTCCCATTTGAACCTCCCCATTTTTTAATGTCAACTTTAGCCAAAAAGTAGCTATATGGGAACATTTCAGAATATACTAGTAACTGTCATAATGTACATATATTCCCCTACAGCTCATCATGGGATTTCAACAAAATGACAGATGGGTCTGCGCGGGCGTGTGGCAATTTTGCACTGTTTATACAAAAAGCATAAGAGTTATAAACATGCAATTTACTTAAATTCGGGACATGTTCAGAGCAGCAGATTAGAAGGGACATTCTAGCTTGTCATTACAATTCCCTAAATTGCATATGGACACATTTTATTTCAACAAAATTGCCTTGAAATTATATTAAAAATTACACATAAATGAATGCAGGGCAACTTGTGGATGCTGAGAAAATGTAAAATGCATCAGTTATGATAGTCCATTTAAACTTATGGAAAATCCTCATATGCATGCAAATCTTATCTCTTTTCTTCCAGCCATTTGCCATTCTGTTATTTGAAGTTGGTAGGCTACCGGTCATAAATAATTGGAATGCATTGGCTACACAGAGATCCCCCACTGCAGATTATGAGCTAGGCCAGCCCTGTGATGTCACAAGGACCTGCTGACATCTGGCATCATTTCCTGTTATCTGAAGTTGACCACCATTTTTATCTGAAAACCTTCAATTTTCTTGTATTTTTTTCAGAGTTCAGTTTTCCTTGATTGCATCCCCTGTTTTTACAGCTCCTCCCTCCATTCCAGTCACCCACCGGCTAGGCCATTTTCCCTGCACAGAAATGCCTTCAGAGACAACAGGTCTGGCCATTGTGGGAAGTTTGTTTTCAACACCCTTAAGGGCATGCCACAATTTATTGTAGTTGTAAAAATATCTGGGATGCAATAGAGTCAAAGGAGTTCCCTCCTCTGATCCAAAGGCCAACAGGCTTGCAGCGGGGCAAGCCATTGGTGAATCCTGCCCAGAGACGCACATATTGTCCTTGGCTAAATTAACTCACATGTTTCATTTCCTAACATCAGCCTTCATTCTTTAAATACTGTGTATTTCACTGATTAGGGTTTACTTTGCTTTCTCAGCTGATTTCTTCTTTTCACACAACATTGATTTTTAAATAGGACAGCTGAAGGTACAGGGAAGTTTATTTCAGTCATTAATAAAATATATTTGTAATTATCCACGGTACGTTTTTATGCTGAAAAGAAAATCTGAGTTGCCATAGTGTACCACCTTTTCATGGGTGTACGTTTCAGTAAATATGCTGCATTTATCTCTCAGCCAGCACTGTGGGGTGTTTTCCTCTCTACATTCTGATTATATTTTTTTCCTTCAGCTTTCTCTCAATTTCAACTGCAGAAAGACACCCACATAGTGTTCCTAAATAGGCCCATTTTCAGTGTCAAGGTTCTTGAAGACTGGCACATAATTTTTCCAGTGGACCCTTCAGTTCTGTTGGTTTGGGGCCTCTGTTTAAACCCCACAAGACATAGTTCACATATCAATTTTATTCTGCCATCAGGCCGTTGAACCACAGGATTATAGAATTTGGATCAGGGCTGCTCATTGTTAAAGGCAGTCCCTTGTTGTTGGAACTTTCGTTTCCGTCAGGCATTTCACAGGAATGCACATGTCAATCTGTAACTGTCATATTCCCAAACTAGAAGGCAGCTGCTGAGGAGTGCTAGTAGATAGGCTCAGCAGAGTTACATTCTAGCAGTATAGTTTTCAGCATGGAGAATTATAGAAGTGGGATCTAGTTAGCAAATCCCTCTTTCAGACACAGAATCACCTGCATCATTTTATATTAAAAATTTTAAAAAAAGCTCAAGCCATTCTGAACTCACAGATGGCATTCCACTACAGTGTTAGTGTGAGAAACGGGCAACAGCTGGCACTGCAAGAAGATAACATGTTGGGTAGTAGGACATGCTTGCAGTGGTTGAAAATATGTGAAGCTGGCATTTGAGGGAAGTGTAAGAAACCCACACATGTGGGCAGTGGCAAAGCGTGCACTGGTAGGCAGAGTGAGAAGGTCTCACTTGTGAACAGAATGATAGGCCGGATCAGCTGGACAGCATGGGAACCTTACATTAGGCAGCAGTGCCTAAAAATATAAGCATTGATGCTTGGAATGGTGGGCAGTGGGAGAAGTGCACATTGTGGCCATGTGAAAGGCAGGCATTGAGGCACAATCTAAGGAGATGGCACTGGTGTGGATAGACAGCGGCAGGAAAACGTTTTGTAATAAATAAGGGGCTGTTTGTCAGCAAATAGGTGAATGCTGGCAGACAATGCATAAGTAGATGGGGATATTGACAGGTGAGGGGTGGATGGGTGAGGGGTGGCAAGCACAAAGAAGTTGGATGATGGGGAAATGGTGAATGGCGGGTGACAGATAATGGGCACGTGGGTGGGCGCCAGATGAGGAGCAGATTGGTATGAGAAAACAACAGAGAAACGCAGGAAGGGCGTCCGGGAAACATACAAGTAGTGTTGGGTTTGGGGAACAAACAGAAATTTGCGGCAGTGAATGATTGAGTGAATTGGTAATTGAATCTTAGGACTATGTCATAAGGTGATTGGGCCCTGTCGTAAGAGGGTGGGTGTTATTAATGTGCAGGTGGTTCATGTAGTTAGGTTGTTTATTGTGATGTTCAGGTCGTACTAATTATTTTTAAAGGAGGCATTTTTAGGACTTTGGGGGAAAGAAAGTGTTTATGGATGTTTGAGATTTCAAGTGGGGTAGAGGGTTGCACATCCCAGCAGCTGGAACAGACCCTGCACGTTTGTTTCTGGAAGGAGGCGCAGTCAGCAGGTGGGTTGTGTCTTAACTTAGAGGATGGCTTGGCTTACAGTGGATGAGTTTTTCTTAGAAGTGGAGGAGTAAGAGAATTTATGGGGAGAGCCAAATGAGAGGCGAGCTGGGCAGGGGGGCTGGCGCGGCCCTAAGAGCCCAACATGAACCAAGCCCTGAAAGGAACCACAACTGGCAGCACGCATTCCCACCTTCACAACATAAAGCACATTACCTGTTAACCGTGCACTCCCCACAACACAAAACCCATTACTTGTTCTGCATCCCCAAAACCTCTAACGACAAGACCTACATAATGCCTTCAGTACAAAAAACAAGGTGGGTGAGGCGCGCACTCCTGGTCCTGGTCAATTGAACCTGTTGTAAAAAATAAGTAGCTGGGTCAAATCCCAAAATGGACAAAAATTCACAGGGTTAGATCCCTTCTGCTGCAATTCAGGTACTTAGTAATAACAGGGTTAGATCCCTTGCTGCAAATCAGGTACTCAGTAATAACAGGGTTAGATCCCTCGGCTGCATTTCAGTGGTCTGTAGTTGTTCTCCTCCTAGCGCTTTCTTATCTCAAATAATCATCAGGGAGGCTGTTGAGCAGGTGTGTCTAATTAGACTCAAAGGATTCTGGTAGCTGTAGTGAAAACGTTTTTTTGTGTTCAGGTGACCAGCAAACGACACCCCTCCAAAGCACAAGTCCTTCCCAAATTTGGGGGAGGGGAGAGAACCAACTTTATGATTCTCCAAAGTGGGGCACAGTCACCCCGTGGCGCTCCCTCTGGAGCCCGGGACTCCCATAGCATTCAGTACAAAAAACAGGGTGGGTGAGGCGCGCACTCCCGGTCCTGGTCAATTGAACCTGTTGTAAAAAATAAGTAGCTGGGTCAAATCCCAAAATGGACAAAAATTCACAGGGTTAGATCCCTTCTGCTGCAATTCAGGTACTTAGTAATAACAGGGTTAGATCCCTTGCTACAAATCAGGTACTCAGTAATAACAGGGTTAGATCCCTTGGCTGCATTTCTGTGGTCTGTAGTTGTTCTCCTCCTAGCGCTTTCTTATCTCAAATAATCATCAGGGAGGCTGTTGAGCAGGTGTGTCTAATTAGACTCAAAGGATTCTGGTAGCTGTAGTGAAAACGTTTTTTTCTGTTCAGGTGACCAGCAAACGACACCTCTCCAAAGCACAAGTCCTTCCCAAATTTGGGGGAGGGGAGAGAACCATCTTTATGATTCTCCAAAGTGGGGCACAGTCACCCCGTGGCGCTGCCTCTGGAGCCCGGGACTCCCATAGCATTCAGTACAAAAAACAAGGTGGGTGAGGCGCGCACTCCCGGTCCTGGTCAATTGAACCTGTTGTAAAAAATAAGTAGCTGGGTCAAATCCCAAAATGGACAAAAATTCACAGGGTTAGATCCCTTCTGCTGCAATTCAGGTACTTAGTAATAACAGGGTTAGATCCCTTGCTGCAAATCAGGTACTCAGTAATAACAAGGTTAGATCCCTCAGCTGCATTTCTGTGGTCTGTAGTTGTTCTCCTCCTAGCGCTTTCTTATCTCAAATAATCATCAGGGAGGCTGTTGAGCAGGTGTGTCTAATTAGACTCAAAGGATTCTGGTAGCTGTAGTGAAAACGTTTTTTCTATTCAGGTGACCAGCAAAAGACACCCCTCCAAAGCACAAGTCCTTCCCAAATTTGGGGGAGGGGAGAGAACCATCTTTATGATTCTCCAAAGTGGGGCACAGTCACCCCGTGGCGCTGCCTCTGGAGCCCGGGACTCCCATAGCATTCAGTACAAAAAACAAGGTGGGTGAGGTGCGCACTCCCGGTCCTGGTCAATTGAACCTGTTGTAAAAAATAAGTAGCTGGGTCAAATCCCAAAATGGACAAAAATTCACAGGGTTAGATCCCTTCTGCTGCAATTCAGGTACTTAGTAATAACAGGGTTAGATCCCTTGCTGCAAATCAGGTACTCAGTAATAACAGGGTTAGACCCCTCAGCTGCATTTCTGTGGTCTGTAGTTGTTCTCCTCCTAGCGCTTTCTTATCTCAAATAATCATCAGGGAGGCTGTTGAGCAGGTGTGTCTAATTAGACTCAAAGGATTCTGGTAGCTGTAGTGAAAACGTTTTTTTCTGTTCAGGTGACCAGCAAACGACACCCCTCCAAAGCACAAGTCCTTCCCAAATTTGGGGGAGGGGAGAGAACCATCTTTATGATTCTCCAAAGTGGGGCACAGTCACCTCGTTTTCACTACAGCTACCAGAATCCTTTGAGTCTAATTAGACACACCTGCTCAACAGCCTCCCTGATGATTATTTGAGATAAGAAAGCGCTAGGAGGAGAACAACTACAGACCACAGAAATGCAGCCGAGGGATCTAACCCTGTTATTACTGAGTACCTGATTTGCAGCAAGGGATCTAGACCCTGTTATTACTAAGTACCTGAATTGCAGCAGAAGGGTCTAACCCTGTGAATTTTTGTCCATTTTGGGATTTGACCCAGCTACTTATTTTTTACAACAGGTTCAATTGACCAGGACCGGGAGTGCGCGCCTCACCCACCTTCTTTTTTGTACTGAATGCTATGGGAGTCCCGGGCTCCAGAGGCAGCGTCACGGGGTGACTGTGCCCCACTTTGGAGAATCATAAAGATGGTTCTCTCCCCTCCCCCAAATTTGGGAAGGACTTGTGCTTTGGAGGGGTGTCGGTTGCTGGTCACCTGAACAGAAAAAAACGTTTTCACTACAGCTACCAGAATCCTTTGAGTCTAATTAGACACACCTGCTCAACAGCCTCCCTGATGATTATTTGAGATAAGAAAGCGCTAGGAGGAGAACAACTACAGACCACAGAAATGCAGCCGAGGGATCTAACCCTGTTATTACTGAGTACCTGATTTGCAGCAAGGGATCTAACCCTGTTATTACTAAGTACCTGAATTGCAGCAGAAGGGATCTAACCCTGTGAATTTTTGTCCATTTTGGGATTTGACCCAGCTACTTATTTTTTACAACAGGTTCAATTGACCAGGACCGGGAGTGCGCGCCTCACCCACCTTCTTTTTTGTACGGAATGCTATGGGAGTCCCGGGCTCCAGAGGCAGCGCCACGGGGTGACTGTGCCCCACTTTGGAGAATCATAAAGATGGTTCTCTCCCCTCCCCCAAATTTGGGAAGGACTTGTGCTTTGGAGGGGTGTCGGTTGCTGGTCACCTGAACAGAAAAAAACGTTTTCACTACAGCTACCAGAATCCTTTGAGTCTAATTAGACACACCTGCTCAACAGCCTCCCTGATGATTATTTGAGATAAGAAAGCGCTAGGAGGAGAACAACTACAGACCACAGAAATGCAGCCGAGGGATCTAACCCTGTTATTACTGAGTACCTGATTTGCAGCAAGGGATCTAACCCTGTTATTACTAAGTACCTGAATTGCAGCAGAAGGGATCTAACCCTGTGATTTTTTGTCCATTTTGGGATTTGACCCAGCTACTTATTTTTTACAACAGGTTCAATTGACCAGGACCGGGAGTGCGCGCCTCACCCACCTTCTTTTTTGTACTGAATGCTATGGGAGTCCCGTGCTCCAGAGGCAGCGCCACGGGGTGACTGTGCCCCACTTTGGAGAATCATAAAGATCGTTCTCTCCCCTCCCCCAAATTTGGGAAGGACTTGTGCTTTGGAAGGGTGTCGGTTGCTGGTCACCTGAACAGAAAAAAACTTTTTCACTACAGCTACCAGAATCCTTTGAGTCTAATTAGACACACCTGCTCAACAGCCTCCCTGATGATTATTTGAGATAAGAAAGTGCTGGGAGGAGAACAACTACAGACCACAGAAATGCAGCCGAGGGATCTAACGCTGTTATTACTGAGTACCTGATTTGCAGCAAGGGATCTAACCCTGTTATTACTAAGTACCTGAATTGCAGCAGAAGGGATCTAACCCTGTGAATTTTTGTCCATTTTGGGATTTGACCTAGCTACTTATTTTTTACAACAGGTTCAATTGACCAGGACCGGGAGTGCGCGCCTCACCCACTTTCTTTTTTGTACTGAATGCTATGGGAGTCCCGGGCTCCAGAGGCAGCGCCACGGGGTGACTGTGCCCCACTTTGGAGAATCATAAAGATGGTTCTCTCCCCTTCCCCAAATTTGGGAAGGACTTGTGCTTTGGAGGGGTGTCGGTTGCTGGTCACCTGAACAGAAAAAAACGTTTTCACTACAGCTACCAGAATCCTTTGAGTCTAATTAGACACACCTGCTCAACAGCCTCCCTGATGATTATTTGGGTTAAGAAAGCGCTAGGAGGAGAACAACTACAGACCACAGAAATGCAGCTGAGGGATCTAACCCTGTTATTACTGAGTACCTGATTTGCAGCAAGGGATCTAACCCTGTTATTACTAAGTACCTGAATTGCAGCAGAAGGGATCTAACCCTGTGAATTTTTGTCCATTTTGGGATTTGACCCAGCTACTTATTTTTTACAACAGGTTCAATTGACCAGGACCGGGAGTGCGCGCCTCACCCACCTTCTTTTTTGTACTGAATGCTATGGGAGTCCCGGGCTCCAGAGGCAGCGCCACGGGGTGACTGTGCCCCACTTTGGAGAATCATAAAGATGGTTCTCTCCCCTCCCCCAAATTTGGGAAGGACTTGTGCTTTGGAGGGGTGTCGGTTGCTGGTCATCTGAACAGAAAAAAACGTTTTCACTACAGCTACCAGAATCCTTTGAGTCTAATTAGACACACCTGCTCAACAGCCTCCCTGATGATTATTTGAGATAAGAAAGCGCTAGGAGGAGAACAACTACAGACCACAGAAATGCAGCCGAGGGATCTAACCCTGTTATTACTGAGTACCTGATTTGCAGCAAGGGATCTAACCCTGTTATTACTAAGTACCTGAATTGCAGCAGAAGGGATCTAACCCTGTGAATTTTTGTCCATTTTGGGATTTGACCCAGCTACTTATTTTTTACAACAGGTTCAATTGACCAGGACCGGGAGTGCGCGCCTCACCCACCTTCTTTTTTGTACTGAATGCTATGGGAGTCCCGGGCTCCAGAGGCAGCGCCAGGGGGTGACTGTGCCCCACTTTGGAGAATCATAAAGATGGTTCTCTCCCCTCCCCCAAATTTGGGAAGGACTTGTGCTTTGGAGTGGTGTCGGTTGCTGGTCACCTGAACAGAAAAAAACGTTTTCACTACAGCTACCAGAATCCTTTGAGTCTAATTAGACACACCTGCTCAACAGCCTCCCTGATGATTATTTGAGATAAGAAAGCGCTAGGAGGAGAACAACTACAGACCACAGAAATGCAGCCGAGGGATCTAACCCTGTTATTACTGAGTACCTGATTTGCAGCAAGGGATCTAACCCTGTTATTACTAAGTACCTGAATTGCAGCAGAAGGGATCTAACCCTGTGAATTTTTGTCCATTTTGGGATTTGACCCAGCTACTTATTTTTTACAACAGGTTCAATTGACCAGGACCGGGAGTGCGCGCCTCACCCACCTTCTTTTTTTACTGAATGCTATGGGAGTCCCGGGCTCCAGAGGCAGCGCCACGGGGTGACTGTGCCCCACTTTGGAGAATCATAAAGATGGTTCTCTCCCCTCCCCCAAATTTGGGAAGGACTTGTGCTTTGGAGTGGTGTCGGTTGCTGGTCACCTGAACAGAAAAAAACGTTTTCACTACAGCTACCAGAATCCTTTGAGTCTAATTAGACACACCTGCTCAACAGCCTCCCTGATGATTATTTGAGATAAGAAAGCGCTAGGAGGAGAACAACTACAGACCACAGAAATGCAGCCGAGGGATCTAACCCTGTTATTACTGAGTACCTGATTTGCAGCAAGGGATCTAACCCTGTTATTACTAAGTACCTGAATTGCAGCAGAAGGGATCTAACCCTGTGAATTTTTGTCCATTTTGGGATTTGACCCAGCTACTTATTTTTTACAACAGGTTCAATTGACCAGGACCGGGAGTGCGCGCCTCACCCACCTTCTTTTTTGTACTGAATGCTATGGGAGTCCCGGGCTCCAGAGGCAGCGCCACGGGGTGACTGTGCCCCACTTTGGAGAATCATAAAGATGGTTCTCTCCCCTCCCCCAAATTTGGGAAGGACTTGTGCTTTGGAGGGGTGTCGGTTGCTGGTCATCTGAACAGAAAAAAACGTTTTCACTACAGCTACCAGAATCCTTTGAGTCTAATTAGACACACCTGCTCAACAGCCTCCCTGATGATTATTTGAGATAAGAAAGCGCTAGGAGGAGAACAACTACAGACCACAGAAATGCAGCCGAGGGATCTAACCCTGTTATTACTGAGTACCTGATTTGCAGCAAGGGATCTAACCCTGTTATTACTAAGTACCTGAATTGCAGCAGAAGGGATCTAACCCTGTGAATTTTTGTCCATTTTGGGATTTGACCCAGCTACTTATTTTTTACAACAGGTTCAATTGACCAGGACCGGGAGTGCGCGCCTCACCCACCTTCTTTTTTGTACTGAATGCTATGGGAGTCCCGGGCTCCAGAGGCAGCGCCAGGGGGTGACTGTGCCCCACTTTGGAGAATCATAAAGATGGTTCTCTCCCCTCCCCCAAATTTGGGAAGGACTTGTGCTTTGGAGTGGTGTCGGTTGCTGGTCACCTGAACAGAAAAAAACGTTTTCACTACAGCTACCAGAATCCTTTGAGTCTAATTAGACACACCTGCTCAACAGCCTCCCTGATGATTATTTGAGATAAGAAAGCGCTAGGAGGAGAACAACTACAGACCACAGAAATGCAGCCGAGGGATCTAACCCTGTTATTACTGAGTACCTGATTTGCAGCAAGGGATCTAACCCTGTTATTACTAAGTACCTGAATTGCAGCAGAAGGGATCTAACCCTGTGAATTTTTGTCCATTTTGGGATTTGACCCAGCTACTTATTTTTTACAACAGGTTCAATTGACCAGGACCGGGAGTGCGCGCCTCACCCACCTTCTTTTTTTACTGAATGCTATGGGAGTCCCGGGCTCCAGAGGCAGCGCCACGGGGTGACTGTGCCCCACTTTGGAGAATCATAAAGATGGTTCTCTCCCCTCCCCCAAATTTGGGAAGGACTTGTGCTTTGGAGTGGTGTCGGTTGCTGGTCACCTGAACAGAAAAAAACGTTTTCACTACAGCTACCAGAATCCTTTGAGTCTAATTAGACACACCTGCTCAACAGCCTCCCTGATGATTATTTGAGATAAGAAAGCGCTAGGAGGAGAACAACTACAGACCACAGAAATGCAGCCGAGGGATCTAACCCTGTTATTACTGAGTACCTGATTTGCAGCAAGGGATCTAACCCTGTTATTACTAAGTACCTGAATTGCAGCAGAAGGGATCTAACCCTGTGAATTTTTGTCCATTTTGGGATTTGACCCAGCTACTTATTTTTTACAACAGGTTCAATTGACCAGGACCGGGAGTGCGCGCCTCACCCACCTTCTTTTTTTACTGAATGCTATGGGAGTCCCGGGCTCCAGAGGCAGCGCCACGGGGTGACTGTGCCCCACTTTGGAGAATCATAAAGATCGTTCTCTCCCCTCCCCCAAATTTGGGAAGGACTTGTGCTTTGGAGGGGTGTCGGTTGCTGGTCACCTGAACAGAAAAAAACGTTTTCACTACAGCTACCAGAATCCTTTGAGTCTAATTAGACACACCTGCTCAACAGCCTCCCTGATGATTATTTGAGATAAGAAAGCGCTAGGAGGAGAACAACTACAGACCATAGAAATGCAGCCGAGGGATCTAACCCTGTTATTACTGAGTACCTGATTTGCAGCAAGGGATCTAACCCTGTTATTACTAAGTACCTGAATTGCAGCAGAAGGGACCTAACCCTGTGAATTTTTGTCCATTTTGGGATTTGACCCAGCTACTTATTTTTTACAACAGGTTCAATTGACCAGGACCGGGAGTGCGCGCCTCACCCACCTTCTTTTTTGTACTGAATGCTATGGGAGTCCCGGGCTCCAGAGGCAGCGCCACGGGGTGACTGTGCCCCACTTTGGAGAATCATAAAGTTGGTTCTCTCCCCTCCCCCAAATTTGGGAAGGACTTGTGCTTTGGAGGGGTGTCGGTTGCTGGTCACCTGAACAGAAAAAAACGTTTTCACTACAGCTACCAGAATCCTTTGAGTCTAATTAGACACACCTGCTCAACAGCCTCCCTGATGATTATTTGAGATAAGAAAGCGCTAGGAGGAGAACAACTACAGACCACAGAAATGCAGCCGAGGGATCTAACCCTGTTATTACTGAGTACCTGATTTGCAGCAAGCGATCTAACCCTGTTATTACTAAGTACCTGAATTGCAGAGAAGGGATCTAACCCTGTGAATTTTTGTCCATTTTGGGATTTGACCCAGCTACTTATTTTTTACAACAGGTTCAATTGACCAGGACCGGGAGTGCGCGCCTCACCCACCTTCTTTTTTGTACTGAATGCTATGGGAGTCCCGGGCTCCAGAGGCAGCGCCACGGGGTGACTGTGCCCCACTTTGGAGAATCATAAAGATGGTTCTCTCCCCTCCCCCAAATTTGGGAAGGACTTGTGCTTTGGGGGGGTGTCGGTTGCTGGTCACCTGAACAGAAAAAAACGTTTTCACTACAGCTACCAGAATCCTTTGAGTCTAATTAGACACACCTGCTCAACAGCCTCCCTGATGATTATTTGAGATAAGAAAGCGCTAGGAGGAGAACAACTACAGACCACAGAAATGCAGCCGAGGGATCTAACCCTGTTATTACTGAGTACCTGATTTGCAGCAAGGGATCTAACCCTGTTATTACTAAGTACCTGAATTGCAGCAGAAGGGATCTAACCCTGTGAATTTCTGTCCATTTTGGGATTTGACCCAGCTACTTATTTTTTACAACAGGTTCAATTGACCAGGACCGGGAGTGCGCGCCTCACCCACCTTCTTTTTTGTACTGAATGCTATGGGAGTCCCGGGCTCCAGAGGCAGCGCCACGGGGTGACTGTGCCCCACTTTGGAGAATCATAAAGATGGTTCTCTCCCCTCCCCCAAATTTGAGAAGGACTTGTGCTTTGGAGGGGTGTCGGTTGCTGGTCACCTGAACAGAAAAAAACGTTTTCACTACAGCTACCAGAATCCTTTGAGTCTAATTAGACACACCTGCTCAACAGCCTCCCTGATGATTATTTGAGATAAAAAAGCGCTAGGAGGAGAACAACTACAGACCACAGAAATGCAGCCGAGGGATCTAACCCTGTTATTACTGAGTACCTGATTTGCAGCAAGGGATCTAACCCTGTTATTACTAAGTACCTGAATTGCAGCAGAAGGGATCTAACCCTGTGAATTTTTGTCCATTTTGGGATTTGACCCAGCTACTTATTTTTTACAACAGGTTCAATTGACCAGGACCGGGAGTGCGCGCCTCACCCACCTTCTTTTTTGTACTGAATGCTATGGGAGTCCCGGGCTCCAGAGGCAGCGCCACGGGGTGACTGTGCCCCACTTTGGAGAATCATAAAGATGGTTCTCTCCCCTCCCCCAAATTTGAGAAGGACTTGTGCTTTGGAGGGGTGTCGGTTGCTGGTCACCTGAACAGAAAAAAACGTTTTCACTACAGCTACCAGAATCCTTTGAGTCTAATTAGACACACCTGCTCAACAGCCTCCCTGATGATTATTTGAGATAAAAAAGCGCTAGGAGGAGAACAACTACAGACCACAGAAATGCAGTCGAGGGATCTAACCCTGTTATTACTGAGTACCTGATTTGCAGCAAGGGATCTAACCCTGTTATTACTAAGTACCTGAATTGCAGCAGAAGGGATCTAACCCTCTGAATTTTTGTCCATTTTGGGATTTGACCCAGCTACTTATTTTTTTACAACAGGTTCAATTGACCAGGACCGGGAGTGCGCGCCTCACCCACCTTCTTTTTTGTACTGAATGCTATGGGAGTCCCGGGCTCCAGAGGCAGTGCCACGGGGTGACTGTGCCCCACTTTGGAGAATCATAAAGATGGTTCTCTCCCCTCCCCCAAATTTGGGAAGGACTTGTGCTTTGGAGGGGTGTCGGTTGCTGGTCACCTGAACAGAAAAAAACGTTTTCACTACAGCTACCAGAATCCTTTGAGTCTAATTAGACACACCTGCTCAACAGCCTCCCTGATGATTATTTCAGATAAGAAAGCGCTAGGAGGAGAACAACTACAGACCACAGAAATGCAGCCGAGGGATCTAACCCTGTTATTACTGAGTACCTGATTTGCAGCAAGGGATCTAACCCTGTTATTACTAAGTACCTGAATTGCAGCAGAAGGGATCTAACCCTGTGAATTTTTGTCCATTTTGGGATTTGACCCAGCTACTTATTTTTTACAACAGGTTCAATTGACCAGGACCGGGAGTGCGCGCCTCACCCACCTTCTTTTTTTACTGAATGCTATGGGAGTCCCGGGCTCCAGAGGCAGCGCCACGGGGTGACTGTGCCCCACTTTGGAGAATCATAAAGATCGTTCTCTCCCCTCCCCCAAATTTGGGAAGGACTTGTGCTTTGGAGGGGTGTCGGTTGCTGGTCACCTGAACAGAAAAAAACGTTTTCACTACAGCTACCAGAATCCTTTGAGTCTAATTAGACACACCTGCTCAACAGCCTCCCTGATGATTATTTGAGATAAGAAAGCGCTAGGAGGAGAACAACTACAGACCACAGAAATGCAGCCGAGGGATCTAACCCTGTTATTACTGAGTACCTGATTTGCAGCAAGGGATCTAACCCTGTTATTACTAAGTACCTGAATTGCAGCAGAAGGGATCTAACCCTGTGAATTTTTGTCCATTTTGGGATTTGACCCAGCTACTTATTTTTTACAACAGGTTCAATTGACCAGGACCGGGAGTGCGCGCCTCACCCACCTTCTTTTTTGTACTGAATACATAATGCCTTGTCTCGCCAAACCCATAACTGGTGTCCTGCCTTCACACTGCCTACAACACAAAACACATACTGGTGCCATTCCTCTACACATTCCACAGCACAACACCCATACCTGGTGCGGCTGCCTCTCGACTACCACAACTCAAACCCCACACCTGATATGCTGCCTCTCCACCCCCACAACACTAGACTAATACCTAGTATCCTGCCGCAGCACACCCTATATCAAAAGCCATACCAGGATGTTTGCCTCAACACACCCCATACGACACCAAATACATACCTGTCATCCTGTCCCCTCCCAAAACAAATACCTGCCATCCTGCATCCTGCCCTCGCCACACCCACAATGCTATAGAATCTCCCAATGTTGGCGGAAGAGAACAGTGAGATCAAACGTTGTGCCCAGGAGCAACAGTTTAGTTTCCATATATTTCATCATGCCTGCCTTTAAAGAGGTATGGACTGTGTTTTTTATAGAGAGAACACTGTAAACCAAGCTGTCAAAGATAGAAATCCTTATTTTAAGCAAAAAGAGTATGGCTGTAGCTTTATTTTCCCCATCATGAATGGAACACTACAAGTACAAAAATGCAAAGTAATGTCAGTACAAATAATCTTTACTTGGCTTTGTAATGGAATGTTCAAGAATTAAAGACACGCACCACTGGAAACGATACTGTGCAACAGTCGCATTGTTTGATACAGCAATGCAGCTGGTTATTTTGCATGCTGGTAATATAACCTGAAGTTCCATAAAAAAGCAAACGCTTTTATTTGTGCATCTCAATCCGGGAGAAATTGTGCAAATGGCCTACAAAGTTTCAAAAGGGAGGTTTATTTTGTGAATGTTCCTTGGAAGAAGACATGGTAGATACCATTAAGAGTATGGCGGTACAGCAAAAATGTGGCGGTAACGACTTTACCACACCAGCATATTCCAAGATTGGCAGTGATGTGAAGGGGAAGCATGCAGCGCTTCCACGGAGGTTTTTCCTCTACATTACCTCCAGTAAAAGAAGGAATATTGATGGCAGAATTACCACCGGTAATAAATAATAACACCTTCGAGTTTGATGCTATTTCTTTAGGGAATGCAGCCCTGCTCTTCAAGCGAGTGAGACGCTCTTTCTGGGAGCTTTCAAATACAAATGCAGCAACCCTCTATTTCTTATCGCCCAGCGTTCACACGTGGCCTGTTGTACACAATGATCTATTCTCTGATCCTGTGCACCGGAACAGGTTCCCCTTGATAAGCGCTGCCGCGCGGGCATGTGAAGAAAGACATGTAGGCCTCGCAGTGCGGATTTCTGACCAGCATGACGACTTCGCGCGCAGCCGCGAAAGGCTGCAGGCTGGGCGTGATGCAGGACTCCGGGCACGCGCCACCGGACCCTGGCCAGGCAACTTTTGTTTTTAATTGTTTCTTATCGCGTTGTGAGGAGGGAGGTGCGTGGACTCTGTCCCTATTTTCAAGCCAGTGTTCTTAAACTTAAGTAACGCCCTAGCCAGCCCTTTAACCCTAGCCTATTTCACCCATGACTTGTTTTTGTTGAAAGAACTAGAACCCCCTTCTGTGCAAGGCTTGCCCGGTGACGCAGAAGACTTTGAACTGAACCCCAAGAGTGCCTGGAAGCCGGTGAGGTGTGGGTATGGCTGGGGCCTGGGGTCTGTGGCATTTTGCATGCAATGTAGTTTACCTGCCATATCCTATCCTGTACTTTCTGTCGGTAGAAGGGGAGACAGGGAACACGGCAAGCGCCCTTTGAAGCAGGACTAGGTATTAAAGGATGTGTCGTAGATTGTGTCCGTTTCAAAAGGGACGTTTTAACCACCACGTGGATGTGGGGATTGTGGCCTGGACGACTCCCTGACCTTTGTACTTTCTTGGCTAGTTTTAGGCGTGGGCAGAGGGGCGGGGAGGTCGATGGGGTTAGGGACGGGGAGGGGGTCCGAAGCCGAAGGGGAAAGAGGAAGAGTTCTCACAGGGCATGTGCTCTGTCGTGTCAGGATTCAGTTTAAGGCGCTTTTTGGTTATCCAGAGGTCGAATTTCCGTAGACAGCCTAATGATCTTTCTGGTCTGTTTTTTGAGTTGGGAAATGATCTGGGTGCCATCCGCATCGTTGTAACCCTTGAGGCCATGGAGGTGGATTAGCTCGGCCAGTGGTGCTGTGCAATAGTGGGGGGCAGGGGGTGTAGGGATGGTGTCCATTGCCCCCCACACAGGGCCAGACACGCACCTTTGGTATTATGTTTTATCCTTAGGCCAGGCTTTCGCCTATATTCTGGGAGACATCACACTAACCCTCTCCACCCCCTTACGTCTGCAACCTTTCCTTCACCCCAAGGCTTTCTCGTGTCCCGTCATGCACCGTGCTTGGCTGGTGAAACTCAGACATTCCTGAAGACACCCCTCGCTCCCCTCGGAGGCTCCTGGATGCTGATTGGACTAAACGTTTAGACGCTATTAAAGCCCCCCGCCCCCCATAGCTCCAGACTCCTGCAGTCCTACCACACACAGTCCTCTGCAGAAACCAGACTGCCAGGGCCCAGGACTCTGTCTTGTAAATGCGCAAGGGCTCTTCCCATGCAGGGCACTGGGTTTACAGCCGCGGGGTATGAATGTGACAGGAGAGTGATGCCATTTCCCCCACACAAGCACCACAGTCACTGGTGGACTGGTTTGTGTACATTGTTTAAGGTAGGGATTTTAGTGCTGGTTTGAGGTCCCTGGCGCTGAAGCCCCCTGCCCCGCACCACTCTGGGTGTTCTAATAGGCGTACCATCTTCCCGGGCTCACTCCAGACCCTAAATTGTATACAGGGCCCTTGTTATCCGGATCCAGCAACAGGTTGGATGCGTAAGGGCATACTCTGACGCCCAGACACCCAGCATGGGCATCCTGCAGCTTCCCTGATGGCCCTTCAACTGCCACTCCTAGAGCATACACTCACACCGATACCACATGCAAGCCACACTCACATTCCATGCACACCGAGCAAGCAAGACCCGACACAGCAGAGGTCATTTCATAATGCATGCTTATCCAGTCCTTGCCTCGCAGCAAGGATTGCCAATACGTGTATTTCTTTTTGTGCAGGGTTGCATGCAGCGCAAAGCTGTTTTTTTAGGAGTTGTATTGAGGCAACCAAACAAAGCGCTAGCGGTGTGGGGCTTATCCTCGGTAATGACCAGAGTGCTAGTTTCACTACCACGTAAACTAAACTATCTAGAGACAGCAGTGGCATTCCGGGTCAGCGTGACACTGCTGTTATGGTTTATGACGTTTGGAGGGGTCTAGAGCAAGCCCTGTTTGTTTATCGCTAAAGGGAACTTTGACCACCCGCACAGTGATTAGAACAAGTAGGAGGAATCAGGGCAGGCCCTAGGATTTGTAGGGCCAAGTATGGCAAATTAAGTGCAGGCCCTTTAATTTGCACTTTGATGACATCTCAGGAAGGGACATCATGGGAAGTGACATCAGAAGATGATGACCACTACATGTATGTACAAATTGTTAAAATGATTTAAATTATACATACACATAACAAAATCTCCTATTTTCAAGTTTCAGTAATATAGATGGTGCTCCTAGTAGCATCTGTTGGTTTTTCCCTGGGTCGGGGATTACGGTATTGGTGGGTGAATGCCTACTACCTCGGTTGCCTACATTGTCAACAGCTTGTCACCCTGAAGGGTTGGGAAGGGGACAGGTCATGCCTGCACTGTTTGGTGGAGGGTTTTGTGGGATATGTTTAATTGCGCTGGAGGCTGACAGATTTTAGTCAGCTAACTGCTGCTTTGCATGTGCTTTCAAAATAAAAATGCCCCTTTACAGTTCTTAACACGTTAAGAACGTGTTGTCCGCAACAATGGTCTCTTAAATAGGCCATCACTAGTAAATTGCACCCTCTTAAAAAGCTCTGCTTTAAGAAAGCTATCAGCAGTGCTTAAGAGGCCCACAGCCCTATTGAGCTGCTGGGAGGGGGGCATTTATCTCGCTAGCGTCACACCAGGAGTTTAACAGATGACAAGTTGCCTCAACAGAAGAAATTAAAGGAAGCCAAATCTTGAGGTAATGCAGCTTCCCTGCCATCATGCATGCTGCAGAGTGTGCAGCCCGTGTGCTTGGAGCGCACTGCAGCAAGCTTAGCACACGACCCACGCTGCAGCCTGCAAAAAGAGGGAGCCAACGGCACCCTTTGCGCGGGGCACTATGAGCACGGGGCATGGACGTAATTTTAGGGGGGCACAGGAGTGTTTGTCCCCCCCAACTTTCATGGCACACTAATTTGTCCCCATTCATTTGGCTGGGGCACCTTTTCTTCAGATGTCATGTCCACCCCCCAACATTTTCAGCAAAGTTACTCCACTGGTGCGGGGCCAAGTGCAGCTGCACATGCTGCACACGCCTAGCTCCCTGGGTGGAATACTCTTTCCTCAATTCTACTCAATGTAGATGCAAAACTACCTACTGGCAGTCACTTTATCTACGGACTGTCTATACCTGAGTCCTCCTGGCCTCCTCTCATGTTAAACTGAGCAGTGGAGCTGCAGTCAAGCTTGAGAAATTGGTGGAGGAAACTGGTAGCTGACTTTAGGAAATCTAGTGACCCTGCCGACTCGAGCGAGCAAAGGCAGAGGCTGACTCAAACAGGTTTCAAGTAAAATGTTAGCAAACTAGCTATCTCTCCTCGTAGTTGGATGGGAGAAGAGAAAACGTACTACAAATGGGGACCTGCTAGAGAAGCCCCATTCAGCTATTGAAATAGGGAGGGATGATAGCTCAAGGGCAATGTGCTCATCTTGGAAGCAAAACGACACAGAACAACACGGGTTCGATCCCCGGGTCCACGCTTAGAAACCTCTGGGTATTAAGCGCGTTATAAATAACCTATCCTATCCTATCAAGATGCTGTACATATTGAGCTGTGTGCGGTTCAGTGTCATTCCTGGATCATAGTTTGTTTGATATTATCATGAACACAAATGGATCTGGCATTAATAACACATTTATTTTTATGCTAGCTAGAAATCGACTCAAAATTCAAATACTAACATCGCATAAAAAAGGCAAAGGCTAATTTGGTTATTTTATAAATACCCGAATAATACAATACTTGTTTTTATCTTTATATGCATTGTTTTCAAAGCAAACCACCACAAAACCCCATATTACCTTCACAACAAAATCAAACCCATCACCCACACAAACACGAGACACGCAAGCCAGCATCTCCTGCACATTCCACTCTGCAAACTAACATGCCCTCAAAAGCAAGCGTTCGCCCACTGGGCACCCAGAGCATGGAATACCCTACCTCTTCACATCTGCATTTTGCCTTCTATCACCACTTTAATAAAGTGCCTCAAACATACCTGTTTCCCCACACATAACCTGCCCCTCCATATCGCATGCTGCCACTTGCCTATCCTAATCTTTCTATCCTGCCTTGAAAACATTTTGAAACTTCTGTTTCACCTCCCACGTTTTTAACCTTTAAACCTTGCAAGGCGCTCCAAGATCCTCTGTGTAGGGTCAGTCTATGCAAATAGGATGAGCATACTCGTCCGTAGCACTCTTCGTTTGAATGTGACCACAAAACAAAGTGATTAGGTTTGACTGAGCACACAGGGATGGGGGTAGTGATTGGACCATCAGCATAGAGGTCCTTTAAATCTCTGGGGACTATGGTCCTCCCTGCTGCCTCCTCTTCCATAATCAGACCCACCTCCTCAATGGACTGGACAGTTGCTGGGATTTTATAGAGTTTCAACCACTTCTTTCTACTCGCTGCGGTTTTCTTAGGCTGTGCCAAAGTTGTCTGGGTCATGTGTTGGCCCTACTGGATTCTCCTACCAGGTAACCTCACCCGTTTCCCGGAAGTCTTTGCAATGGACTCAAGCATCTTTCATTTATCAGGTATTTTCAGTTTCTCCACTCTCCTTTAGCCTTAGCTCTCTTGTCTCAAATTAGCTTTGGGTTATTAGAAAATAAAATAAAATAAAGCTTTCTCAAAGCGTCTTCCCTTTTCATAATATTATACCAATTCATTATCTCAAATCCACTTTTGGCATCACATCATTAATCATTACTCATTTTTAAGATGTCCGGTGATGGGTCTAAATAAGGTAACACCTATTCTCTATTCACTAGGGAATGTATGTGATACCTCTAACCAGAATCTATATAATGCCCAATGTATGGAGGTAGAAGTGGTATTTAAGCAGCATATCCAAAAATTAAGTTCCTTAATGGTGTCCAACTCATACACCTGAATGCCCAGCCAGCAAATGTATGTAGGACCCATGTTAGAACATTCAGTTAAAACATGCCCAGCAGACTCATTTTTCAAGAGGTTCTGACAGATGCAACACGTTCTTTCTGTATTAGGTAACTTCATAGCAGGGCCTAAGTTCTGGCAATACCACCGACATGGCAAAAAAGTTGTCAAGAGATGCCTTCTTCCCGCCATATTCCACATATACAGGGTAATTAATAGATTTCAGCACAGAGGCAGCGCATGCGAGCAGCGCAGAGAGGTAGCGTGCGCCAGCCATGTGCGCTAAACAGCATTCTGGCGCACCGCGTATTCATGGAACATCAAAGCCATTTTGAGCTCTGGCGCAGAGAACATCCCGCAGCGCCAGTTACGCCCCCAAGAACGCCCCTTGCGCAAGGATAAGGCATTGAAATCCCCCATTCCGTGCAAAGGGCCGCGTTAACCCTGCACCAGTTCAGAGGGCTGGGACAGGGCATTTGGGGGGTGCTTGGGAAGTTTCACACGCGATAGGGCTTGGGCGAGCGGGGTACGTGTATTCTGAGGGGTGCACGGGGAGTATCACATGTGATAGGGCTTGTGCGAGCGGGGTACGCGTATACTGAGGGGTGCGCGGGGAGTATCACATGTGATAGGGCTTGTGCGAGCGGGGTACGCGTATACTGAGGGGTGCGCGGGGAGTATCACACGCGATAGGCCTTGGGCGATCGGGGTACGTGTATTCTAAGGGGTGCGCGGGGAGCATCATACGTGATAGGCCTTTTGCGAGCGTGGTACGTGTATTCTGAGGGGTGGGCGGGGAGTATCACACGCGATAGGCCTTGGGCGAGTTGGGTATGTGTATTCTGAGGGGTGCACGGGGAGTATCACACATGATAGGCCTTGGGCGAGCTGGGTACGTGTATTCTGAGGGGTGCACGGGGAGTATCACACGTGATAGGCCTTGTGCAAGCGGGGTACGTGTATTCTGAGGGGTGCGCTTGCAGTTTCACACGCGATTTAGCTGGGCGAGCGGGGTATGTGTATTCTGAGGGGTGCGCGGGGAGTATCACACGCGATAGGCCTTGTACGAGCGGGGTACGTGTATTCTGAGGGGTGTGCGTGCAGTGTCAAACGCAATTTAGCTGGGCGAGCGGGGTATGTGTATTCTGAGGGGTGCACAGGGAGTATCACACGCGATAGGCCTTGTGCGAGCAGGTACGTGTATTCTGAGGGGTGCACAGGGAGTATCACACGCGATAGGCCTTGTGTGAGTGGGGTACGTGTATTCTGAGGGGTGCACATGCAGTTTCACATGCGATTTAGCTGGGCGAGCGGGGTACGTGTATTCTGAGGGGTGCACGAGGAGTATCACATGCGATAGGCCCTGTGCGAGCGGGGTATGTGTATTCTGAGGGGTGCGCGGGGAGTATCATACGCGATAGGCCTTGTGCGAGCGGGGTACGTGTATTCTGAGGGGTGCGCGTGCAGTTTCACACGCGATTTAGCTGGGCGAGCAGGGTATGTGTAGCTTGGGGGTGCACAGGAAGTATCACACGTGAATTGGCAGTGTGGGACCTCCCAGGGGTGCCCTCTCCCCCCTCCCCAGGCCCTGCAGGCAGCCCACACCACAGGGGAATACTCTGCACCCCAGGCCATGCCCTGCAGGCAGCCCATCCACCTTGGGAAAGCCCCGCAGGTAGCCCATCCACCCGGGCATGCCCCCCAGCCAGCCTACATGTCACCATGCACCAGTGTGCACCGACTCATGTCCCCCTGCACCCCCACTCACCTGGTAGTGAGGGGCACCTGCCAGCAGGCCCCGACTCATGTCCCCCTGCACACCCACCCACCCGGCAGTGACAGGCACCTGCCAGCAGGCCCCGACTCATGTCCCCCTGCACCCCACCCACCCGGAAGTCACAGGCACATGCCAGCAGGCCCTGAGTCATGTCCCCCTGAACCCCCACCCACCTGCAGTGAGGGGCACCTGCCAGCAGGCCCCGACTCATGTCCCCCTGTACCCCCACCCACCCGGCAGTGACAGTCACCTGCCAGCAGGCCCCGACTCATGTCTCCCTGCACCCCCACCCACCTGGCAGTAAGGGACACCTGCCAGCAGGCCCCGACTCATGTCCCCCTCCAACACGTCATCATGATCCACAATTATGGCCCTCATGGCCACCAAAATCCCAACACACGCCACCCCTGCCAAAAGAACCAACCAAATATTACATACACCCCACATTGAAATGTCCATTACATGAAACAACCCAAATGGCATGTATGTACATAAACACATGTCCGTCACACACACAATGGGTGCCAGTGAATGTGGAAACCCACATCGTGACATGCATGAAACCAATGAGAGAATACCACACATTGAAGTATGAAACAAAAATGTATTCAACACAAAATTAAGTGAATGAAATGAAATCACACAAGAATGGAAATAATAAATAAAATGCATCATGTTCCAAAATGAAAAAGAAAAATTAAATCAGAATCCAAAGAAATCCAAATGAAAATGTGTCCAAAGTCACCGTCCAACAAAGCAAATCCAAACGGAAAGAAATAAGTAAAATCCATTGCACCATGGTGAAAAATAAAATAAAAAATAATGAAAAATCCACTGTTCAACTATATACAAATAACAAATCCAGGGTCCATGAGCCCAACCATTGACATGAAACCTACAAAAAATACTACCTAATGAAGAACTATCTACAAAAAGGTGGAGCATAGTCCAAGCGCCCCAAAAGAAAGAAAAACAAAAATGAAACCTAACACTAACCAACTATATACAATGGCGGCGGGCAAGTCCTACGGCTCACTTGCTGATTTCCCAGGCCAGGGCATCATCGAACTCCTGTTCTATGTCCTGGAGGCAGGCCTGTTCCATGGCCCCGAGGTTTCGCAGGGATGACGCCATGTCCATCTCCAACTCCCTGCGAATTGCCTTGAGGCACTCGGCCCGCCTCAGCACCCTGCGCATGGAGTTCTACGCCCTGACCATAGTGAGCCGTGCCTCTTCCGCCCGCCCAGAGCCGCTCCGCATCTATGTGCTGGCCCAACCGCTGCCACACGGAAGACACTCCCAATCCAGGGTCCTCCTACCCTCCGGCCGATGCCTGCCACTCTGATGTTGATGGCCCTGAGCCATCATCGCTCCCAGCTTGAGCCTGCTGCTGCTGTGCCTGTGCCCTGGCTCTTGATGCGTGCACGTCCTCCTCCTGCTGTGGTGCAGTTGTTGGTGTGGCCACCCCTGCTGGACCTCCGACTCCCGACTGTGGCAGGGATGTGTCCTCCTCCAGCCTGGCCGCTGGGTCAAAGGCAGCTCCACAGGGTACCCAGGTGATACATGTGCCGGAAGATGGCACAGAGTACGACTGGCGCATAGGGGGTTCAGGTGAGGAGGGGGTCGGAAGAAGGTGCAGCAGACGAAGGAATCCAGTCCTGGTGACCCGTCCCAGTAGGTCGACGAGGTCAAAGAGGCATCTGAGATGATGTGCAGTGTCTTCACGAAAACACTGCGGGTCACCTCGCATGCCCCATCCCAGCCAGGACAGGCTCAACCCGGTCCCGGATTGCCACGTCCGCAGGGAGAGGAAGGCCAGTTGTTGTGCACGCATCCCCTGTCACGATTCTTGCCCCTCATGTCCCCAGCCCTCCAAGATGTCAGGCTGGAGCCAGGCCACGATCACCTACATGGCCCTCAAGGGCCTCTCCATCCCTCCAAAGACCCACTTGGAGTCAGCTTTGGCGCTTGTGGCACCAGACTCACTCACTCCCATAGGATAACATTGGGGATTGAACTCGTAGTGCATTGATGGGGACAAGATGGATGCCCCCACATATTTCGGTTCCCAGAACTGCATGTGCGGTCTAGTCTTTTGGGTGTGGTTCAGCCCTGAGACACCTGGGATGCCCAGAGACTATTTAAGCCACACCCAGGCTGAGAAACATGCTTTGCGTTTTCTGCACCTGCAGCGTGACACTCACCGTGTTCGGATCGGTCTCCAGTAGGCCTGCATCTTTATTCTGTGCTCAGCTCCTGCAAGAACAAGAACACCGTTAGGAACAGGCTTACCTTGCGGCGCTTCTGCCCATCATTCATCGCTCCTTCTGTTCTGCGGGCATCTTCGGCGGTGTCATTCCCCTCACGGCACGCCGCTTCCTAAGGAAAAGGGAAACAAACAGAAAAAAGGCATTAATAAGCATTCTGCAAATCTTCGCTTATTTTTAAATACTGTACGAGCTTCAAACGCTTACCTGAATCCCAGCCGCTCTGGGGCAACTCTGTCTCTTGAACTTCTCATCCATCTGCAAGAGGGAAAAGACACACCAGGTTAGCGTGGAAACATCTAGAGGCGCCGCATACCGCGCCTACCCACCGCATTTGTTCTTCATAACCGCATCCACGCTGAAAACGTTGCGGCACCTAAAAGACACAGAAAAATAACTCAGTTCAATACAAATATGAAAGGGGTGCATCGCGCATCGTGCTCTCACTCACCTTCAGCGCTACTCATCTCAGCAGCACGCCGCCATCCCTGGACGCCGGCCATCATCTAAGGAAGGAAAGGAACGAAGTTAGAGAACTGTTCAAAAGACTCATTATACTTACCTGTCGGACTCTTGCCAGTGAAGTAACTAGGCAGCAACAAGCCCGCATCAATTAACGCGCCCCTGCGCTGGAAGCAGGATGGAGAGCACACTATCCAAGAAAACAAGGTGAGCTCGGATCAAAGGGAAGGGTTGGACCCCGGAGAAGAAGGGGTTCAAGCACACAGAGACAATAGGGAGTTAAACTCTACCAATCCTGTGTTTCAGGCCCAGTCTCCAGTCAAATAGTCTCCAGGGAAGGGTTCAAGGTCGTAAGAGGTCATAACAGGCTGAGTGACATCCCTGTGGATACCGGGTGAGCGTTACATCCCCTCCCTGAAAACGGGTCTGGACGTAGGCATCCCTGCTGGTGCGGGATGATGCAGTCACAGGCTCGGGGACAGGATTACACACAGGCACCTCCACGGCGGCCTGTGCTGCCTCCTGTCCCTTCCCCTGGACTGCACCACTAGCACTAGTGGAATCCCCCCTCCAGACCCCGTGTGTGACCCTTCCTTGGCCTCCTCCTCAACCAAACCCCCCACCAACCTGGATGACTCCATGCCATCTTCCTCCATCGGACCCTGTGGGGTCTCAGCTGCCTCTTCTGCTGCCGAGGTGTCCACCTCCAACCTCCGCCTCTTGGACCTACCCTCGGCAGCTGCGGCCGCGGACGCGGCACCAGACTCCTCACTCTCCGACGAGATGACAACCTGGGAGGGGAGCTGGGCTTTGTATCTCTGGCTCGCGGTGTGATCCCTGCCGATTTGCTCCACAGAACCGTCTCCGCCCTCTTCATCAGTTGACTCTGCAGACAGGGAGAGATAGAACACAGGCATCAGGGCACTGTACAATGGTCTGATAGACACATTACAGTTGTACATGAGTGGCAGTATCAAACTTCAAACATGGCATCACACTCCCCAAAACACATGTCATTTCAACTCACACACATGAGCACAGCAACAGGAATGTTGCACCAGGCAGCACCATCCATACACAAACAACAGCATGAGCTGGTGAAGGTGAGCCTGACGTCACATGCAACACGGGGAGTGCAGAACACATGCACACACGCCACCATACATGCATGCATCTGTACATCTCCACCACCTGTCGCTGTGATAACATCCCCATCCATGTCACATCTGCCAATCAGCCTCCTACATGTCAGTGTCACATGCATCTATGGTGTATCACAGTTGCACACTTGTCAAATACACACACATGCAAATGTGCATAGTGCAGATACATACAGGTAGAAGCAGCATCCATGTGTGACACCACAACCATGCCACAGTACATACACAGGATTAGAAAATGTGTGCACCCACACCTGCATTTGCCAAGCAAGCTTACCAAGACATACACCATATATGTGTCTCACATATCATGAGAGGACTCACATGCAGCAGGCTCATTTCCCTGTACATACACATGCATACATGGCCCTACACAGACATATGTGCAACCTGCACACTCCTGCCACACCTCAACATGCACAGCATCCAATCAGTACACATGTACAGTTACCGCTCGACTCCAGACGGGTCTGCCTCTCAAGCACCTGGAGGTGGAGCGCTGGGCGTATACATTCCACAACCCTCATTTGGTTGTTGGTTAGGCAGACCGGCACCCCTTGGCATCCGCTGCCTTCAAGAGGCGCCGTGCCTTGTTGAGGGTCCTGGACCTGAAGTCCTCCCAGCGCTTCCGGAAGTGTTGAATGTCGCGGACTGCCACCCCCTCCTCGTTGATGGCAGTCACGATGTCCATCCAGATCCTCTTCCGTCCTTCATTGTCGGCACGCAAACTTCCAAAGAGGGCATCATACTGCCCCAGGACTTGCTCCACCAGGATACCAACTTCACTGGCACTGAAGCTGGTAGCCCTCTGCCTCTCTGGCTGGGGGTTGCCAGTGGTGCCAGATGTTGTTGTGTCCGACATGGCAACCCCAGAGGCAGGTGTGGGTGGGCAACTGGGGCCTGGGGCTGGGCTGTGGAGCGATGGTATCCCAGTTGGGAGTCTTCAGTTCCAGCAGGGGTGGTCACAGCAACTGCACCCCTGCAGATGGCTGACGTCCAGGCACCAAATAGCAGGCACGTGGGCAGTAGGCAGGCAGGCAGCAGCAGATAGCAGGTGGGAGCATGCTCAGGGCTTTGGGGGTCAGGAAAATGGCCTTCTAGGCAGGAGAGTGGTCTTCCGTGTGTTGTTGCGTGGCCAGCTTGATACGGAGGGATTTGGCATGTGAAAAACTGCACGTCAGCGTGTAATTCGAGGAAAGGCCCTTAGCACGTAAGCGCATCTGTGACGTGACGCGCAAGGGCATTTCCCTCAACACGGGTGCATGTTGATTGTACACGTGCAAAAACTGCACGTCCGGGTGTGACTGTGTGTAATTGGAGGAAAGGGCCTTAGCACGTACGCGCGTAAGTGAAGTTGCACGTGTGGGCTGGCTTAAAAGGTACGCGTACCTTCTGGTACTGGTACTTCTTATCAGTTCACACGCGATAACATCACAACAGTTCCAGTTCGTACTCCCTGTTTACTCAGACAGCGATCAATTCTTCTTTTGGCGGGGGTGTTGCCAACGCGCACACGCGCGTCTTCTTTACATTCTTTTTCCAGGCAGCCGGTGAGTCGCACACGTATTTTCCAACTGTGGTTGCCCCAGTGTGTCGCATACCCGTTCAGAGGGCATTGTAGGCTGCGTGTACCACGCGTACGCTTATTTTTGTGTTTCTGGGTGCCACAGCGCAGTGCGGGTTCATTTTTCCACGCACATGCTCTACCAGGGGTTACATGCACATTAAATATTGTTTTCGGGGTGCCTGTGCGTTGCGTGACCCGTCATCTTCCCCCAGGGGTCGCAGACAGCCTTGCTAGAGCACTAGGGAAAAATTCCATCCAGTACCCTACCCCTTTCACCCCAATTGCCCAGGACAATTGTTTACTGCAACCCCCATATGCACAACAACATCAGTGCCATGGTTGGGAGGCGACCAAGCAGTAAGGGAGGCAAAAGTGGCCAAGCTCAAAGAGGTGGGCGCAGTAGGGGACGTGGCCAGGAAGTGCATGGTGGCCCAAGAGGCCAGTGTGTGGAGGACCAATCAGGGACACCTATGCCCCCCCCAATGGTTGGGGGAAATGTAGCTGACACCATCCCAGCTCAGCCCTTGTTAAACCGGCCCATATTGTCAACTGAACCGGCACAGGATGACTCCCAGACTGACTTCCGTGTCACCAAGTCTAAGCCACATATGGTGGAGAAAATTGCTGTCACCAGACCCAAGTAGCCAGGGGGAGGAGGCTGCAGGGGCAGCTGCAGCTCAATCCACCCCAGCTCCAAGTCTCCCAGCAGGGACAGTGTCAGTCCAAGTCCATCACACCGAGGTTGGTCCTGCCAACATCACCCTGCAGCCAATGCCTGCAGTGAGACCTTTGGTCATTTTGCCTTTGGAAACTTCCTGTGCCCAGTCCACCTGCGCTTCTGCCCCTACCAACCAGAGCAGCGTAAGCCACTCAGGGTCCGCACCACCTTCCAAGAAGAAGAAGGGTGCTCTTGCAGTACAGGCGCTGGGACCCCAGACACGGCTACACACTCCGGCACGTCAAGGAAGCCTAGTTTCAATGACGCCGAACTAGATGCAGGCTAATGTGTGATGCCAGTGCTATCCAGCATGCAGCACATGTGTTGCTTTTCCATGTTGGAGTCCTCAGTGTCTGCTTTTTTTCTCCCCTTCCAACTCATTGACAGTGCATGCATGCCAGGCTTATCGTCATGTGGGACATGTGTCATTTATGTACTGGATCTCTGCCTCGTCAGGCCTATGTGTGTGTGCTATGATGCTCATGCCTGTTTCCATTTGTTATCTTTCATGTTTTTGCAGGTGATGAGGCACTTGATGCTGTTGAGGAGGAAGAGATGGTGCAGACCCAGGAGGAATCACAGCCACAACCGGGCAGCAGTGGAGGACGTGGGGTGGTGGTGGGTGAAAACCCATTTCTCCTACAGACCATGCTGTCTACGGGTGTCTCTAGGTACACCTCCGGAGACCTCTATGAATCAGGTGCTGAATCGGACATTGAGACATATGTGCCGTTGCAGGTGAGTGTTTCTGGCAGGGATGCTGTTCTGTCCAACCCACCTGCACCGGGGGTGGACCCCTCTATGGGGATTTCAGTGTTGGAAAGTAACGGATGCAGGGTCACACTCCACAATATTTGCTCCTGTTCCTGGGCCAGCAGAACAAAGGAGGAATGCAGTCCTGCAGCCTCAGGCAGTGCCAGCACAGCAAGGTGCACATCGCCTTGCCCCAAACAGGTGTGGTGCCCGCCAACACGGTGGCCGTGCGCCACCAGGCAATACTGTGTGGGAGAACTCCATGTACAGTATAGCAGCACAACAGGGGGCATTGTGTGAAATGATGGCTCAGGCAATGGATAGGGTGGCCACTTCCATTCTCCCCCCTGAAAGGCAGATGGAGCTCCAGCAGCAGGCAACAGACTCCATTTTCCACTCACACAGGGAGGACATGTTGCCGTCCGACAGGGACCGACGGGCTGGACTGGAGACTCTGCGCACAGCCATATCTGTAGAGTCACAAGCCCACAGGTAAGCCCTCAGGTTAGAACATAGGTCCCTCAGAGATACTCTGGGTGAACCTTAGGTGTCCCAGAGTACAAGGGCAGAACAGCAGCTGGAGCAGCTGACACGTACACTGTCAGCTCCAAGCAACCCATCAGGAGATCCGGGCATCACGTGAGGCCATGCAGGCAGAAATGTGTGCTGCCCGTGAGGTGCTGCATGGGGATCTCCGTACCATTATCCTCCAGAACCAAACCTTCCAGACCTGCATGCTTGCTGCCATGGAGGACCATACCAGGGCTTTGTGTGGTCTGCCTCCCATATCATGGCCACCTCCTGATGTAGCAGCAGAGGGTGATGACAACGACGCAGTTCTCCCACTGTAGCGTAACCGTGCAGGCCATGAGCCCATGGAGGTTTTTTTTTCTCTCAACATTCACGCATGTGGGTGTTGGGGTGCACCCTGTACCTCGTCCCTCCTGGGTGACCTCCCCCCCGGTCCACACAGGGCCATTTATTTATTTATTTTTTTATTTTTTTACACAGTGTGTTGCTTTGTTTGGCTCCCGTAGGCATCCACTGTGTATTCCAGCTGGGCACATGCAGGCTTGTCCTGTCTTTGGGTTAGATGATTGGGTTCCTGACACACACACCCCTCCTGCTTCCCCTTTTCATGGGCTTTCAAAGGGTGTGACCAAGTGACAGTAATTTACACAGTGACATTGGGCTCCCATGAGTTTTGTGGCCAGTCTGTAGTCAAAACTGTGTGTAGATCCCTAGTGGGGATTGTTGTTCGATTCTCCACTACATGCTGGATTGGTATTTGCTTGTGCATCCATGTCTTTATCCTTATATACATGAAGCTTCTTCATGTCTTAACAAGCCCATCTCCTTTGCAGATGCAGTTCATGTTGTATGCAGTACACTGACACATTTGCCTGACAGCAACACTCTGCAGTTGGAAGGGGTCGATGTGCTGCCTTAGTCAGGTTGTGACACTTGCACTACTTTAATTTTTTACTGTCATATATTGCCACTGTTTCATCCTGTACGGATGTTTTGTGTTGCTGGGTAGGTATTTGTGCAAATGTGCTGTTTCTTATTGATTACTGAGAGCATATTGTCTGTGGCCTGTTTCCATTAGGGACAGTGCACTTTGTGACACTTGTGTCATGTGTTGTGCATTCATTTGGTTGCTTTCACATTGCATGCCATGCCATGGTGTGTTGGGTAGCTGAGATGGGGAGGGGTTGGGTGACATGGCACTATTTTGATATGGTATTTTGCAAGGGGGTAGGCGTTCATGCTGCATGAATATGTGTCTTTTTGTGACACAGCATTGGGTGTCTTTAAGTAGCTAGGGATGCACACAATGTAGCACTTCCAGGTGAACAATCTCAGGATGGTATGGATGTGACAGTTGACTGTCCCTTTTGTCATCATCATTGATTGTCAGCTGGTATGTGCCAGGGCTGTGTGCACTCCGCAGGGGTGGGATTTTAGGTGAAGTAATTTGCCACAAGCTGGGTACGGGCTGCCTCACCACGTGCCCTTTCACCTCCCATGCGCAGCGGCCATGCATATGGTTGGGGGCGTGGGGGCACCACCATGTCCACCGCACGCCCCGCCGGGTTGCAACGTTGTACAGGATACATGCTGCCACTGTGATCCTGCACACTACTGGGGGCGCATATAGCAGCTGGCCAGCAGAGCAGTCAAGGGAGCGAAAGCATGACTTTAGTCCTCCGAATGTGCACTCCACTATGCCCCGGGTTGCAATATGGGCTGTGTTGTATCTTACCTCGGGTGGTGTGGTCGGGTTCCGAATTGGCGTCATCATGTAGGGGCTCAGAGGGTAGGCACTATCCCCTGGGGAGGTGATAATGGCTATCATTAGTGGGGTTTCCACATTACTCAGTGTCTGACATGCATGCATGTGCAGAGGCATTTACACTCACCAATCAGCCATGTGTTGCCATGCCGCCCAGCTTCCAGGTCCCGGTTTAGGGGTGACATTCTGAATATGAAACTATCATGGCTTGACCCTGGATAGTTGGCATATACTGAAGTGATGATTACCTTGGCATCACATACTACCTGCACGTTGATTGAATGCCAGTGCTTGCGGTTTCGATAGATATGCTCAGTAGCCTTGGGAGGACGTAGAGCCACATGGGTGCAATAAATGACACCTAGCACTTTGGGGAAGTGTGCCACCCCGTAAAAGTCCTGGACCATGGCCTGCCTTTCTGCAGGTGTTCTGGGCATGTATGTGTGCCTGCGGACTGAGGGGCGTGCAGTCATGATGGCCAACACCTGGTGTAGGCAGTGTGACTGCGTGGCCTGTGACACCCCCCCCACTATGGCACGTGTCCGCTGAAATGAACCAGTAGCCAAGAAGTGCAGTACATTGAGCACCTTTTCCAAGGGGCTCAGTGCTTGCGAGCACAGGGTGGGTGATGTGAGGTCATCATACCGCTCCTTCACCAGGTTTAGGATTATGTGTGGTGGAAACCTGTACCTCCCATACACCTGGTCATCAGGCATCCCAAAAAGGCTGTTCCTGGGTAAAAAAATGCGGGGTCTGGCTTCCCCCTTCTCCTGCGGTGTCCCATGACCACTGCTGCGAGGAAAAGTATATAATCATCGTAGCATCTGAGCTTGTTTATTGTTTGCGTGCACTTTTATGCTGCGCGGGGCCTCTTTCACCTGCTTCCTGCTGGCGTACGTGTTTCCGGGTTAGCGCGTCTTTTTTGGCGCACGCCTTTCCCGTGTTCGATTCCATGAATACGTGTTGTTAGCGCGCGTGTGGGCGTTGCGAGCATTTACCTCCTGTACTTCCCCGTAATACCCACATTTTCACGCATTGTTCCCCATTCTGTGTGTTACGCTCCGTGTTCTGCCCACTTTTCTTGTGTGTGCTGCGCTATGTGTGCTTTCCCTGTGTGCGTAGCGCACGCCGTTAAGTGACATGTGCACCCGCGTGCGCCACCCACAAATTTAGCGCACATCCCAGGATTTACACGCGCACTGAATTCCATGAATCGATGTGCACGCCTTTGGCACGCGTGTGCTGCGATTTTCACACTTGCGCTGCGATTTTCACACTTGCGCTCCCCTTTTCGGCGCACATTTATTCCATGAATCGGCCCCATAATTACCAGGTCGGTCTCCCATTGTTTGTCCATTCATCATATTAAGGTCCCATTCTTTCATTACTTTTAACCATCTCGTACCTTCCCTGGAAGGCCTAGACTGTTTCATGACTAGACCATTCTATTAACCTCTCAGAAAGGGCATCTTGGATTAGTTCACTCTAACTTCCACCAGGGGGATTATAAACATTTATAATGAGCGTTCTTCCATTTACATTAGGATTAATACTTTCAATCTCAACCGCCATCAAATATTCAGAACATTGAGTATTATGTATCCGTTGATCTTTTATAGTTTGTTTGACCCCAAAGACCAAACCTCCAAATGGTCTGCCCCAATTCCCCTTTTTTGCCAGAGTTTGAAAAATGACATATCCCTCGACCAGTAGCCGGGATATGATCCAAGTTTCCTCCAATATGAAAATATGGTTAGATAACAACTGTGATAGTGAATCCTCAGAACCCAACAAATGACCGAAAACCACAGGTGTTCCAGGTCATTATACATACAATTCCCTGGACCGCCAAAGGAATCTGTGAAAGAGAATCAGCCAACCATTTTAACATTCTCTGTTCCCCAGGCAGAGTTATTTCACCACAACCTCCCTGGTTGGGCAAGACCAATTGTGCTAAATTCTTTGAGCTATCATCAGGTCTTGGGAGCTCTGAGTCCTCTTTGTCCAGATCAACATCAAGGTCTATACCACATCCATTTAGGTCGGTGCAATAAGCATGTATCATTTGGGCCATTACAGCATTTCTACAATGCACCCGTGAGACATTTGGATTATTACAAGGCTCAAACAAATCAAAATCATCTGTGTTCAAAACCATCAATTGAGGAATTTGACTTAAATCTTTCAGCAAAGCAGAGCGATTAGCCCATTTGTTCCTTTGGTTCTGATGAAAATATTTCATACTAAAGACTTTGGGATTCATTTCCATTTTATCTTCAACCATCGGAGGAGGTTCTACTGAGAGCATATTTATGGGTTTAGGAACAGTTAATCTGTTAGTTCCCAGTGTGTAAATTAAATGAATAATATTCGCCTCATGTGCTCCTATTTCTCTATTCTCCTGTGATAATACCTCCACTTCACTCATTAATCCGCCATTCTGATCAGATCCTGCCTCATTGATTAAACAGCTTGTCAGTGTACCTGCTTGATTGGATAAACGCTTTCTAGTACAGACCTGCTTCTTCCTGGCTTGCTTAGACAGCTTCACTTTCCCAATAATACTTGGAGGTTCAGGTGGGTTACAGTGTTTTTGCTTTAGTTGACTTGCATGCGCAGCCTTTTTCCTCTACCTGTGACTCCAACGTGATCTCCTGCTCATTTAGCTCAACAATCCTTTCCCTGTTTACCTCATCTGTTTGCCAAGGCACTCCCACGTTCTAATGAGTTGTCAGTATTCCGTTCTGAATACCATCTCGAGTCGCATTGCCATCAGGTGACTTCACTATAACATCCACTATCCGTACATCACAAGAGGGTGAATTCAAAGTGTCATGTGTTTATAGGCCACCTGAAGACTCTGATAGTTTTAATGATGATATTGTGAATATTGTAGCACCCATGATGACCATCAATACTGGGTTGGTCGTTATGGGTGACTTTAACGCTGGAAAGGCGATAAAAGGGATAAAAAAAGCCCTGGCATTGGAATAAATGCTAGGTAATCATCAGATTACTATCCACAATATGGATCCCACACATAACAAGGGCCACATACTGGAATGGGTTTGTAGTGGTAATGTACAGGTTGAAGATATCATGACCACCCCATGTATCTGGTCGGATCACTCTTTTGTTACCCGTGCATTGAGACTTCCTGCCCTGGCACGTAGAGTGCATGTTCCCAAGCACTCGGTCCGAGCTCGTAATCTAAAGAATATCACCATCTCCATTTTGGTCGTCTACATGCACACTTTGATGACCTTAACTAATGATACTGATGACCCTGAGACGCTTATAGATAGTTACAATAGGGAAACTATTGAAATTCTTGACAAATTTGCCCCCTTAAAAGATAAATTAGTTAGAGACCTACCTAACCGCCATAGATGGTTTTCCCCCTCCCTGGCCGAACTCAGAGCCAGTAAAAGTCAGGCCGAACACATCTGGCGGAAAGATAGCTCTGTCACCAACCTGCCTGATTGGAAATGTAAAGAGAAGAAATACAAATTTGAAATTATTGAGGCTAAGAAAACCTTTTATAATGATCAAATTAACTCAGCTGAAGACCACACAAAGGAATTATTCCGCCTTTTCAGATCCTGGGAAAACCCCATTGCTTGTAGTCCCTCCATAAAACCCACAGCCGAAGATTGTGATCGGGTACAGAAAGCTTTTTCAGACAAATTACTAAGAGCGCAAGACAAAATTAAGCAAGAAGCATTGGCATTCCCTTTGCCTATTGTAAAACCTTTGTCAATGCCTGTAGAGGAATCCTATTCAGGTACCAATCCGACAAACACTCAGTCGGATTGTATACCCAAGATTGTCACCTCACCCAGTTTAGCAACAACATTTACCTTTAGGGAATCCACTGTTGATGAAATTACTAATATTCTTAACATGATGCATCCTACAAACTGCCCTGGTGAGCTGCTTCCTTTAAACTCATTCTGGAACACAAGGAAATGTTTGCCCCCTTTCTTTGTAGATTTGCTAATGCTTCGTTTCGGTTAGGTGTCATCCCCCAGTCGATCAAGAATGTTGCAGTCTCCCCCCTACTAAAGAAAGCAGGACTAGATCCTATCGACCCAGCTAATCTTAGACCAATTACCAATACCTTATTCTTTCTTAAACTTGTAGACAAGGTAGCAACCATCCAACTACAGGCGTATGTACAGATGGCTGGTATACTACACGTCAAACAATTGGGTTTTAGAAGCCATCATAGCACTGAGAGTGCTCTCTTGGATCTACAGACCCTCATGCTGTCTAAACTGGAGGAAAGTAAGTCGGGGCTGGTGATGCTGTTGGATTTATCAGCAGCCTTCGACTTGCTTGATCATAAAATTCTACTTGACAGAATGAAGACTATCGGGGGGCCTCTTTGTCAATGCCATAGCTTGGTTGAGATCATTCTTGGAGAGCCGACGGTCACATGCGTACTGGGGGGATAGTGTTTCTAAATCACAACTTATAACTTGTGGTGTACCCCAGGGAGCATGTTTATCTCCATTATTGTTTAATATTTACATTTTCCCTCTCTGTAGTGAATTAGAGTCTTTTCAGATTTTCTTTTGTAACTACGCGGATGACTTTCAGTTGGTTCTCGATATCACTGGTGATTACGATGCTGGCCAACAAACAGTGAATATGGTGTACCTACTGATAAAGCAGTGGATGTCCACCAATTGGCTCTGCTTGAATGCCTTAAAGACGGAACTGATGCTATTTGGCCCCCGTCAGGCACTAACCCAGTTGGACCAAGAGTATGTAAGTTTCAGGATAGATGGCAGTTCTATTAAGGTTGTACAGAAAGTTAAAACTCTGGGCACCTTCATGGAAAATAGCCTAGACTATGAATCTCATGTCACAGCCATTACTAAGAGCACATATTATCATCTTAAAGTGCTCAGGCAGGTTGCCCCTCTTATTTCAGTTGAAAATCGCACCAAACTTGTAAGAGCCGTTATTTTGCCACGTGTGGACTACTGCAATGCGCTCCTAGGTGGGGCAAGCAAAGCTAATATCCAAGAATTACAAAAAGTCCAGAATAAAGCCATCCGCATCATCTTCCAGATGAAACGTTCAGAACCTACTAGGGCAGCTAGGTAAAAACTACACTGGCTTCCTGTGGAAACCAGAATCCAGTTTAAACTCCTAACTATCTGCCATAAATGCATTTTTTGGAATGCTCCAACTTATCTGAAGGACGTTGTTAGTATTTATCAGCCCAAAAGAAACCTTAAGTCAGCTGAAAACTTCTTGTTAGGACAACATCGAGTGAAACGATCGCGTGGGCTCGGCAGGGCTTTTTCCACTCAAGGAGCGAAGACATGTAATGCGTTACCAGCTTCCTTGCGTAAGACTAAGGATCTCCTTGCATTCCGGAAACAACTGAAAACATATCTCTTTAATTAGTATGTATTCTCGATGGCAGCTCGGTCACTATACCTGTCTCTCGGTGCCTGGATGCCTACGGGCTTTGGCATGGTACAAGCCTAAATAACAATAACAATTTGCCACAAATTATGAGCAACATTTTCAGGGCAAACTGCGTCCTCACCATGAATGAGTGGAGTTCCGCGTTTATACCCATAGATCTATTAGCTCCACCTATAGAGTGTACGGACTCTGAATGTATACAATTTGGTGATGCTGATAAACTGAAGTCTTCATTAGGTATCAGATCCCTGACTTCAGTAGTACCATACAAAGAGGACAGTGGTTGCCCAGTGATTATTATCGCCTCCTCTCCAGCCCTTATAATGCTTTGTTATATCGACTAACAAAGATCAAGTAAGGAGGTGTTATCAATCTCCTCCATTGCTAGTGATTCTTCGTCGTGATTGGGATCTTCTATAATAGACTCCATGTCGTTGTCCCTAACCACACAATGATTGTGTGCCTCAGGTTCTTTAGTATCCAGGCTAACCGCCCCAGCCTGGACAATCTTTGTGATTTTACTATTCACTTGTTTCAAAGGAGCTGGCATACGTGTAGGCTTAGTGGCAATTTCACTTCACTCGTCAACTAAAGCTTAGGTCGATGAGTTTAGCGCAAGTCGTATTTCACCGTTCTCGGCAAACTCGGCTAACTCTTAATCTTGCTTGGTGTCTTCAAAAAAAAAAATGGTGCTATAAACGAATAGCCACTTGTTTCAAGGCACAACTGCCTTTCTATCGCGCAAATCACACACAGAGTACACACAATTGTAGCTGTGTAATGTGCCATGCCTGCTCTCTGCAGCCTGCGAAACAGTGTGACATCACTCCTCTGTGCACTCCTCACTGTGCACGTGTGCTGTGCGCGAGCAATCCGAGTATGTAGGTACTCTGGGTAAAGAGGCGGGTCCTCAGTCACAGGTCCAATTTTAAAGTTTTCGAGCAGAGTAGGAAAAAGATTCTTTTTTGCAGTGTGACAGCACTCGTCTCTGCACTCCTCACTATCTGCCGCCTAAATGTTTAAAGTCATTCAGGTTATTAGAGAGTTAGCAGCAAAAAGGAAATAATCCAAAAGAGAATCTACCTGGGATATGCATAATCAAGAGATTTCTTTTATTTATTGACTGTTTTTGTTGCTTGCTTCCTTTATTTTATTCATCATATTGTATGTTGCAGCTAACAAACTGGTCAAATTGAACAAGAGTGGCACTTCCAATAACAGGAATTTCTGTTTCTAAAGGCAGCCGAGAGGAAATGTTAGCTACCCAATATTTATGGCAAAATCAGGAAAATTATATTGTTTTCCCTTTTTTTTATTTTTTTATTGTCCATTTAGATCCATAATCAAAAAACTTTAAGCACATTCATGCAAAAGAATCATTAAAAATAAGTACATTACAAGAAAACGAAATTCATTAAAAAAAGAACATTCTTAGTTTTCCTTTTAAAACGTACTCACCTGAGAAAGATATTCAACCATGTGTAAATCGGTTATTTTATTTGTCCAGCTATTAGTCATTTATTCAGCATTGCCTTGACAAAGTGCAAGAGCCGTGAAACACAATTTGGAATTGCATTTTATAATCTTGAAACTATAATAAAGACATTCATCACCAAATTATGCATTTCTGGTTGTAATTAAATCATCAGTCACCAAGTAAATCCCAAGGAATGAAAACAAACCTTTCAACTCAACGATCTACTCAGGTCTGGTCTGTGATCGCGATGGGTGGGGTGAGGTGTAGCCTTAGGGTTGTCCATGAATTAATCGAATGTGAATTGTCCGTGGAAGAAAATACCTAAAGTGATTTGAACGAACATGACTTTGGTTTTTTTCTCATCTGAACCTTTCTGGCAACCTGTTCCCCTCCCACCCACTTACCTATTATTGGCGGCTCACCTCAATGTATGCGCCGACTCCCTGCCTCCTTGCGACTCCAGTTCCCTTCACTTACGTGGATGGGAACAGGCGCCGCAGGGTCCCTTTTTCTTTTTTTACATTTCTTTTAAAATACCTTATCCTTTCGGGAGCGGGAGACACACCCGCAACCCAGACCCGTTTGTTCACTCTAAATTTCGGCTTTATGTAATGTTTATACAGCCAAAAATCAAACAATTCTACCATTCGTTTCTTTTTTTAAACATTTATATAGATACCTGACCTTAGTGGCTACCCGCTGGCACCTGAGGCTATCTGTGCCTTTCACGGGTAATGCAGGGTGAAGGGGGTTGCCGGCTCAGAAATGTCCCCCAGAAAGTGGTTGACTGTGATTGCGCCTCCAGCACGGACGGTCTGTAAACTGAACGTCTCTGTTCATTTTCCGAAATGTGGGATTGGACCATAAGGGACAGGTAATATTAGAAAGACGGGTGAGGTTACAGTGGGGCAGTGCCAGTCATGTGCCTTGGATATTTGAATGTCACCACCTCTTGTTGGAGATATTCTGACTTGTAGAGCTGGCATTCACATTAGTGTTTTTGGAGCCGAGACTTTCGCTATGTTGCCATAGCTCGCTTTATTCCAAGATGGTGGTGTAGGCCACCATTTGTTAACCCTAATCGTGCATTGAGGGAGACGGAAGGCATGTCCAGCAAGGAGGTTCTGTATATTAAGAAACTGTGGAAATAGAAAGCATTAAATGCTTGTCTGATACTGTCTGCCCTGGCATAAGTTTGATCTTTGTCTCTGTATTCTGGGTCAATCACAGTTTATGCCTCAATGCAATGTGTCTCCCTACCATTTTCACAATGGAAACCTTCTCCTTTCATTTTACATGCTTTATTTTATTTATTTATTGTTAGCTTGTTAGGCGCTTATAAAGGAACTAAATACTGTTTCAAAGCACCGACAGGGCAACAGGAAGGGGACAAGTGATGAGAAACATTACAACACAAATATACATATCAATACAGTGGGGAGGGGAAAACATACCTACTTTGACTTGTGAGTGTTCAGAACTTGCACGTGCAGAAGGGAGAGGGAATGGGATAGGTGCTGGGTGCTCATGGGGAGCAGTTGAAGTGCATTGAAAGGTAAGTGTGAGTTGAGGATGGAGGGTGAGCCAAAGCAAGTGCTGAGGATAGACAGAAGCTGTGGTGATTCGGTGTGGGAGGTCAGGGCCCCGAAAATGCATAAGGTGCCTGAACGCAAATCAAACTACTGTGACATTAGCAGAGGAGAGGCAGAGGGAAGCAAGAGGAAAAGACAAAAGTCTTGAGTGCCTTCCGGAATTTAAGAAAGTCCAGCTCAAGATGAAGAGGGAGGCTATTCCAAAGAAGGGAGCCAGCTGAGGAAAGTGATCGACCACCTGCCCTCTGTTTAGCGAAACGCTTTACACACAAGGAGTTGGTGCCAGAGGAGTACAGAGGTCTAGAGGAGGAATGTTCAGTGAGAAACCGTTGCAGATAGAGAGGTCCCCGGCCCCAGACAGCCTTGTGGATGATACAGAGGGATTTGAATTTAATCTGTAAAGGAACCAGGAGGCAGTGAATACTTTGTAAGGCAGGAGAGATCTGGTCCCTGGGCTTGAGGCGAAGGATACGTCTTGCTGCCCTATTCTGGATTAGCTGGAGGGGTCGCAGAGTGGACAAAGATAGATTCAGGAGGAGGCTATTACAATAGTGAAGCCTAGAGAGAACCAGAGCCCGGGTAACATTTAGGCTCTTGAGGAAGGTGAGAAAGGGTAGAATTCCTTTGAGAAGGAAGAGCTGAAAATGGGACTTCTTGGCAATGTCCTGAGTGTGAGGGATGAAAGAGAGAGAGGAGTCGAAGATGACTCTGGGGTTTCTGGCTTACGAAGGGGGATGCGGGGGAGAGCCCATGGAGGAAGGCCAGAGTGAAGGGAAGAAGTAAGTTGCAGGAGTCTCAATAGGAAGGATCTCTGTTTTGCTGGCATTGAGGCAGAGATAATTGGAAGTGCACCAGGCCTGGATGGCAGAAAGGCCATCAGGGAGGATGGAAGGTGCAAGGGGGTCTGCAGGAAATTTGAAGAAGAGTTGTGTTTCTTCAGCATAACAATGGAAGTTGGGAGAGAAGGAGATGAGACGTGCCAGCTGAGTAAGGTAGATGTTAAACAGCCAAGGTGAGATCATAGAGCCCCGGGGGACACCCCAAGTGGAGAATGAAGTAGGAGAGAAGAAGGTGGCCAGGATGACTTGGGAGGGGAGGTCAGTTAGGAAGCAGGTCAGTCAGTCAGTACAGTCTAGCACAACCTTTACCTTTCTCATCCTCTCCCAAGTGCACTGGTTCTCCTTCAGGGTGCAAGAGTGTTTTTTTTGTGTCATGAAGGATACATTAATATGTGTGCTTGCGAAGAAGCCATGGATCTCCAAATATTCCTCCCCTAGCTGGGCCAGCATTGTGTCAATGTAGTTTGCATCTTGTGCAGATCCTGGCAGTAGTGATAATGCAATCGTATCTCAGATGAATAAGGCATTAATGGAATGCCTGCCATGTCTCATAAGGGACACACGTGGGTTGATATACATTGCCGATATGTATATTTCTGTGCAATTTTGTCAGGCATGCTACGCATGGCATAAATGTCATTTATGGTACATCTTTAATCTTCCCATGTGTGGTTTTGCATGCTCCTCTGTGGGCAAACCGGAGCTTGTGTTTCTATTACTTTGCATGGGCTGGACACAGAGGCAGCCATTTTGACATCATGGCACTACTTCCTGGTGTGCTCTGCAGATTGGTGTTTCGTGTGTATTCACCCAGCCTCATCAACTCTGTGTTTGTCCTCACCTCTTTAATTTAAGATCAGTCTTAATTTTTTTTTATTTTCCACTGATTTATGATATCGGTATCTGATCGAAGGAAATTATGATACTTGTTTTTTTTTATTCGAAGGTGGTGTCACTTCGGAAATGTGCTAGTAGTTTAGAAGACGTATTTGTTGAGGCGAAATGTACCATGTCAATTTGGCTTTTCCTAACTTCATGGAATGGCCAGTATTTTATTGTTGTTATTTCTGTTTTAAAATTGTTATGCCGGCCCACGTGCTAATTTTCCCGTTCTAATGACACCCATTATCTACCATTAGCACCCAGTGTGCATGGGGCGGCTAGTGAGAAAGCGCATATCCTGGGCTGTAATCGCCAGTAGTAGTATCCTGACTTCCAAGGTTTCTCTTAGCTGGATCCACCCGCGCCTTCATTTTCCTGTCAGCTGTTCCCACTCACCTGCCACTTTCTACTCATCAATTTTGCTTTGCTTTTCTCTCCCTACTCGACCATTCTTAGGTTTCATCTTCTGCCTGTAATAGAAATAGAAAGTTACAACAAACAAATGAACAGGGTCACTGATCCCGAAAATATTTACTCCTACTACTTTTACACACTAGACTTGAATGGTTTATTAACGAGATTTAATATACATAATCGAGTATCCAGGCCACTTATCAATTCACAAAAAAATATGTACACATGATACAATGGTGTTTACCCAATAGAGATACCTTGGATCACAATATATACAAAACCTTCAAACCATATAGGAAGAAAAACATAGGGACAAATGTACAACTCAGACAGAGTGTGATAGGTTACACAGTTTTTTGCAGTGTATGAATTATACACTGGGACAAAGAGTCAGAAAGTCGACATGACTGTGTTTTGGCCAATTGTAGCTTTTATAGGTAGCTTCTGTTATGTAGGCCTTCATCAGGACGGTAACAATTGTGGTGGGAAGATCCTGTTGGTTCTGTCATAAAATAGTGAATTGATAAGTGTCCTGGAAAATACTTGATTATGTATATTAAATCTCTTTAGTAAAAAATGCAAGTGTAGTGTGTAAAATCTGTAGGACTATATATTTGCGGGTTCAGTGATCCTTTTCATTTGTTTGTTATAAGTATTCATCCACCTGGGTAGAACAGGGCCGTAACCAGGAGCCCCTCGTTTTTTGAGAGAAATAGAAAGTGACTTCTTTTTTAGATTCCCTTTTTTTATGGTGGCCATCTTTTGGTGGGTCCTTTTGCTTTAATGATAAGGCACTGGTGCCCACTAGCAAATGTTCATCAGCTTAAAACATTTTAATGAATATTAGCACCTTGGACATTTTACCAGGGAGATAATGACGGTACATACCACGTAGGGAAGACCATAGATGTGGGCAAAACCAGCAGCCCGCAGTAATGGCCAGGAGCCCTCCACTATGGTCCAAAAAACGAATGGCCAGGCTCTGAGATTTTTATCACCAAAATGTTGCTCATTTGATAGCTACTGTGACATTTTGTTTCAACCTTCTCTTGACTGTTAAAATCACAATTGCACGACGGTATTTTGTTTTGTGAGACCCTGTATTCATTGAATGTGGTTATTTCTTACATTCTGCTCTAGTTTAGGGGTGTTTGTGAAAAGCACACTGTCGGTTATTGATGTGACATTAAAAACCTCAAAAATACATGCCTCCTCTGAAAGTCTTCAACTTCAGTTTTGCAGTGAAAACTCAACACCTGGAAGCAATTAGTGGAATATATACTCCTGCAGGTGAGAGAACTAAGTACGAGCACTTGAGCTCTGAGACTAGGGCTTCTTCATACGCGAGGCGCTATTCACTGTGCGCGGTATTAGCTGTGCTCATACAGCCAATCTGACTTACTGTTATCGCCCTGGTCCCTTCTATATATTCTCTTTGCCGTTCCCGCTGAATTTACATTTCTTAAAGCCCTGCTTAGGTATATTTTATGTTAATGTCGGTGAAAAGGTTAGAGTTGAAGTTTTCTTTCATTCTTCAACTTAAGATAATCAAGGCAAACGTCAGAAAATTCACGAATGCGGTTTTCAACAAAGGACCTGAATTTTTAGATACTCTTCAAAACAAAAAGAACTTCATTTACAGTTTATTTAAATAAATGTGTTTTTTTAGATGACAAAAAGGATGTTTCTTTGCCACCTCTGACAATATTTGTCAAAGCATCGGTCCTTAATTATGCTCACTTAAATCATATGCGCTTTACCACACATCCCTATAAACTGTTATTATGTGGTGAATTGAAAGCTGGTTTAATTTGTGTTTAATTGTGATGTGTTGTGTTGCGTTGTCTGTCTCTCATAAGCGTTTGCACGCACGTTGGTGAAGATTGAAAACCTCTATTAATTGGCTATTACTCAGCGCAGGTGTGAGGCTTTTACCAGTTCCACAAATATTTCTTAAAAATAATGAAGTGAACCCCTTTCCGTATGGGAATACATTTTTCTAACATTTGATCAAATGAAGGGCTTGCAAAAATGGAATATACTCCATTGAACGGGAGCGGCCTCTGTTTTCAGGCTATCCAATGAAAATATAAAAATGCCAAGTTGCTCAATCTAAGGTGGGTTTTCTTCCGCGGGTCTCCTACTTCTCCGGGAACACGTGGAGCCCTCCTGGTTTCTGTAATGCTCCATACCCAGGCTCATGACAATGATGGATATGGTCCCTCAAAACAATAACAGTTTTCCACGTTCTTGATTCTGCGCCAGTCATTTTGAGAGAGTGCTATTCTAACTTTCTTTCCCTTTCTCTGAATATTTTCTAGGAGAAACTCACTTTTTAACATTAGACAGAGTTCTGGCTATGCATATTCACATAAACTGTACTGTTCTGTGTTTTGTGTCCAGATGTTGATATCATGCTTGATGCATGAACCCCAAAATGTACACTTTCCAGATAATCAACAATATGGGATAGGACATAAGGGAGTTCTTTAATGCCTCAATGAGTACATATATTCACGCGCATACATATCCTACATAGTAATTCTCTAAGTATGTCTGTGCGCTGGGTATGCAACTCAGCCCCATATGCAGAGATATCCTCAAACCAAGGCTGTGCCTCCTCTCACACTGTCACTCCTCTTCTAATATTCAGCACAGATCCCTTGGATCCCAAATATTTGACAGATGCAGCAGCTATTTTATCCTCACATCCAAGTCTCGAGGCTGTTCGAAAGAGTATTCGTAGATCAAGGTTACAAAACCTTTAGAGTGAGTGTTGTGAACAATTAAACGAGACCCAATTAGCACTAAGCCCAAAGTGTTCTTAGTGATTCAAGCATTCAACCATTTTATCACAGATATATCTGTCAAATATAAAACATCTTTGGTTATATTTTAGTTACCAAAATTCCCTTTGATTTTATGCAAAGCAACTAGGAATCATCATTGGTGCTATTTGTTCCCATCTTTTTTCTCATTAGGGTATTGCGAAACAGTATAATAGAAAATAATGTATATTGTTATGATAGGTTTTGATAGTGTGCTTTGCTCAGTAGGATGTGTGTATCATGCATATTATGACTATAGACCATAGTGAAAGTGATCATTACAAATTAATATTGTAACATTTTAAAAATAGCCAGTTCAGAGTATTAGCACAATTAAATGATTTCCATTCTTTTAATACCTTCTTTTTCTGATAATACACACCATTTTGACTCTCAAAATGTCCTTCCTTTTTGGGAAGCGGTCACACTCAGATTCTAACAACATCGATCTGCTTATTGTATGAGCATCAGGGCAATGTTACATTGAGAAGCACACATAAGGGGAAGAAGCAGGAAGAAGAGAGAGGGGGTCGGGGAGAGAGAGCGAGAGAGAGAGAGACACACACACACAGAGGGAGGACTTTGGTGCGTTATAGATGTATAAAGGCCAAGAGAAAGCAGGAGAGAGGGATAGAGAAAGGGAAAAACAAAGATAGCAAGAGAGAGCGTGATAAAGCTTGATAAACTAAGAGAGGGAAATACAGAGAGGGCGGGAGACAGAGAGAGGGAGAGTGAGAACGAGATGGATAATAATAATAATAATAAAAATAATAAATAATAATAATTTGGCATTTATATAGCGCTACAAACCTTCGGGTATCTGAGTGCTGCTTATTATTACCCACGGTGTGTGATGATCAGGGATAAATACAGGGAAGGTGAGAGGGGGACACTGATAGAGGGAAAGCTGTGGCAGGAAAGAGAAAACCAGACCTTATTGAAAGAGAGAGGTCACGTGTTTCAGAATGCAGTGGCAGAGAGAGGCAGTAAGAAGGGAGACTATGAGACCATGCTAATAGAGGATGCGGTGGAGAGAGAGGCCCCACTGTCACATAGAAAGTGCAACACAGACAGACCTCTCACCACCAGACAGAGATAATGACTGCAGACCTAACTGCACTGTCAGAAAAAAAAGAACAGAGAGCATGTACCTGTAAATTCAAATAGCACCCACAGAGATAGAGACACACAGACAGAATGAGACAGAGAGCTAGCAAAAGAGAAAGAGAGCGGAGAGGAAGGGCGAGACCGAGAGAGAGAAACAGTGCTAGATGAACCACTTTTAGCTAGAGTAAGAACACTGCCAGAATGGGCAACCCTCAATCAGGCATGTGCCACACACCAGGGGCCAGAGGCATAGCATGGTCTACGCCCTAGTCCTTGCTCTTCGATGGATGTACTCATTATGGTGCTCATGTGGTTCTGTCGTCTCCTCTCGGTTCACCAGATTTCCCATATAGAAGCAATGGTGACAGCATGGGAATATATGAGGACCCCTTGTCTGTCCCCACTAGATGTGTTGAATCCATTGCAATGGATCTCTGCGGAAAGCTTCACTGTCTGTAAGCATCCTGGCTAGGCGTGGGGATCAGGGTCCTGTAGGGAATGGCGGTGAGGCAGAGAAAGCTACGGATTTAGTAGAAAGTGTGTTTCATGCAGTGGTTGCTGAATACGATCAGGATCTTGTCTGGCCCAGGCTTAGGTACACTGGGCACTGCAGCTTTGGTCTTTATTTGTTTACTATCTGTGCACACCCATAATATGTATCTCTTTCTCGTGGCCCAGGGCTGTTGGTGTGGGTGTTTTCTTGGACAGTGACACTGTGATCTGCTAGGGCTTACATTCCTATCTTGTGTTGTGCTGTTAGGCATAATTTGCTTTTTTGTGCACATGCGCATTATGGTTTTTCCATGTTAGTTTAGATTTGTCCAGGTCCTCTACAGAGCAGATGCTGGCATGCTGTTACCCTGAACCCCAGGTATGTTTCTGTGTGGAAGGCCATATTGCTGTAGATGAACTCATCTGGGTGTGTGTAGGTGTGAATTTCTCCCCTAATCACTTTCTTTGCTCTCAAAGTGCTATCTTCATTTCTTGACCTCAGTCTCGATTTTATTTAGTGATGTCGATTTTCACAATTTTTAAAAATTATAGACCCTGATTCCGTGCCTTATATAATGTTTGGGAGGATTTTAAATGAATATGTAATGTAATGTTGATTTATACCACACACCACTGCCTTTTGCATGGTCCCCAGGTGCTCACGTGGTTCTACAAGAAAAGTGGGTAGGGTTGCTTAGTGTGGGAGAGAGGAATAGGATCGAATTTATGCTCATTTATTGATACGTGTAGAACCAGGAGGAAGCAGCATCTGTACGTGTGAGCTTTCTGTGTGTGCGAGCTTTCTGTGTGTGCTTTGTTATGTGCACTGGGCTTGTGTCCGTAAGGGTGGCGACAGGGCCGGCCTTAAGGGCAGCAGCACCCTGGGTGAAATGGCGCCCCCCCTCGCCCACTGCGCCCCCTTCATTAACAGTGGGTGGGGCCAGGATGGGCAACTTTTTTTTTAACATCCTCTCTCCAACGAGGGGGTTAAATAGTTCCCGTTAGCACCCCGTTGTCATTGAATGAGCCCGCCACTGTGGGTTCATTCAGTGACAATGAGGCGCCTGCCAATAGGCCAGCTAGGGGGAGCCTTTGAAAGACTCCCCCGCGCTGCCATGGTGTGGGGCTAATGGTGCCTTTTCTTGTGAAAAGTGCCGCGGTGGAGGGGTGCATTTCAATGCACCCACTGCCGCGGGCACATTTTACAGTAAAAGGCTGCCTGCCACGCCTTCTCCCACAATGCCAGCTCAGGGTAGCCCTTGAAAGACTCCCCCAAGCTGGCGTGGCGGGGCAAAAGGCACCCTGGGGGGCGTGGTGCCCCGGGCAGTCACCCAGCTCGCCCCCCCCTAAGGCCGGCTCTGGGTGGCGACCAGAGTCTGATTTGTTTGCTGTTTGCAGGTATTGGGTTTGTAGTATGATTGGAGAGGGGTGTGCGGTTTGCGAGTGTTTTTGTGGGTTGTTTCACTAGCCCTCTGAGCGTGTGTAGTACGGAAGCGGTGTAAGGGTGTGCAGAAGAGAAAGGGGGTGTTTAGTTGGTTTCAAGTGATCTCTGGGTTTTGAGTAGTTTTATTGTCAGTTCTTCATTCTGTATTGTCCTGTGTTTGCTTTGGTCCTGGCGTATGATTGCGGAGTGGCGCATCTATGTCTAAACTAAATCTAAACAAACAAATCAGTACAATTATAATGTGGCTAAATTAAAAAACAGCAGGCACCAAATCAGTACAGTTCTGGTGTGGCTAAATTCAAAAGCAGCCGGCACCAAATCAGTACAATTCTAGTGCGGCTAAATTCAAAAGGAGCCAATGCCAAATTATGGTTCGAATGTGGGTAATTTCAGTAGTAAATTGAATATCGTAAAACCTTGCATTCTTTTGTGCAGGTTACTACTTAAAAAATCCCCATGGAGATTGCACATTGGTAGTGCAACTTCTTTTCATTGCTGTGTTTATGTGAAGCTCAGAAGCTCAGACTTCACACCATGCATTTATTTGATCACATTTTCTGCCAATTCCCATTGTGGCTAAAAATCCTTGCACACACAGAGTGTGTGGAGTGCATGTTCAGAGGAGCACACACCCTTTTTTTTATTACTTGCTCAAGTACATTTAGCGCAAACAAGATATACATTTATCAGTACATTTCACAAAGTGTATCACTTCTGAAATACATTTAGCAGGAAATAATCACGTGTACCCGCATTTGCATCCCATTTTCACATGTCCATCCTTCCCAACATTCCTTTAAAATGCTCAGCAAAAAGGAACTAATTAGTTCTAAAACCTGTACTTAGTAAATACCTGCGTTTTAATATGAATAAATGCAATGAGCACACAGCAGACTAAAGGATGAATCCAGATGCTTCCAGTTACGAGGCTGTTGTGAAACATCATTCCCAGGTCAGTCACGAGAGCAAAACAGGAAGTACAAATGCTACACTATGTTGCCCGCTGCCTGCAATGCATGGCATGTTTTTCTATATCATCCTGTTTTTTCCTGAAATAATTGGTTTGCCAGAAATATTCTCAGCAAATAGTGTTTGGCAGGAGTATTTTTCTGCACCCCCTTGCTTAGTTTGATGGGTATAAAATCATTGGATTTGATTGTTAGATACAGTTTTTTGTAGAGGGAAAGAAGAAAATGCTGTGCTAATAATGACAAATGCTTACTTAAAAGCCCGAAAAATCCTATGTGAGGGCATTTAATGGGGCCTGCTTAAAGCTTTGCAGCTTCGCAAAGTTTGCAAAGTTTTGCGGTAAACGTCATGAATGTTAGGAAGACGTAGCCCGGTAACTCAGCACCCAGAACCTAATGTACATAGCAGGTACTGGGCAAATTAGAAGCCTGGTGTATACATACTTATCTACGAGCTCCTAGCTGTGGGTGTCATGCACCAGATACAAATCATGCCAGAGTAACCAATAATATTAGACCTCAATGTAGTCAGTTTTCTGGCCAATGGTGATGCGGTGTAGCAGTTCTCATGGACAAGATGGATCTATACATTCCATCTGTGCCCTGTGCCAAGCTTTAAAGAGTTAAAGTGCTTTATCACACACTACTTAGACTCCTCCTTCAAATGCCTGGTCTGCAGGCTCTCTATCTCTCCTGGCCTCTCACTAACTGTGGCCACCATCTACAGGCCACCTGGCCAGATCGCCCTCTTCCTCTCAGAGCGGGCTGATCTCTCCTCTTTCCTTGCCTCTACCTCTACGGTTCTCTACCTTGGGGATTTCAACATCCACCTGGACTCCTCTGACCACTCTGGGCTTTTCCACAACCTTTGTGACCCTCTCTCCTTCTTTATCCTTCCTTCTGGTCCGATACACTCTGCTGGACACACCTTCGATCCTCTCATCTCCTCAGACATCCCTCTCTCTTACCCTCTCACTACTCCACTCTCCTGGACTGACCACTTTCTGCTTTCCTCCCACCAAAAACTGTTTGTTCCCCTGGCAAAACCTACTCCAGCACTGCCACCTTCCTTCGGGATCATTCGACCTATGTAGCGGGTGTCAGTTGCCGCTTTTGCCTCTACTTTCTCTCCTCCTCCTACCCCTGCGGTTGACTCCCACTCTGACACATCCCTCTCCAACCTTCATCTCTCTATCTCCAATGCTCTTGATATCCTTGCCCCTGTCATGAGGATCCGTCTGAAGCCTGCATCCAAGTGCAATTCTTGGTATGACTCTGACTTGGCTGATCTGAAACGCAAGTGCAGAGCGGCCAAGCGGAAGTGGAGGATTTTGGGTTCATCCTCGGACAAAGTGGCCTGCTGCCTGCTCCAAAGGCAATAAAGACTCTGTCTTTGCCAAGAAGAGGGTCCACATTCAAGCCTGCATGTCTGCATCCTCTAACAGCATGGCCAAGCATTTTAAAATCTGCAAGGAGCTGGCCAATCCAACTGCAGTCTCTACCTATCCTGTTAATTTCAAGGCCCTATGTATGGTCCTGCACTCTCATTTCACCACTAAAACTCGGGACATCCTGTACACACTATCATCATCCCCTCATCTCTCTCCTTGAATCTCTCTCAGGACTCTTACGGACACATTTCCCTCTCCTCTAACACCTGATGATGTTGCTAGACAAGTGCTGTCTATGGAAGTATCATCAAAACAAGTGCTCCCTGCTCCTCCAGAACCATTAAGGACAACATTGTTTCCCTCACTCCAGCCTTGGCAGATTTCTGCAGTCATTCCGTTGCCACTGGATCTTTCCCCTCTCTGCTCAAGCACTCCCTTGTGTAACCCCGCCTGAAAAAGCATTCTGTTGACCCTTCCTGCCCGGCCAACTATCACCCAATCTCTATCACTCCTTTCCTGAACAAACTCCTTGAGAAACTGTCCATCTCTCAGCTAAACCATCACACTGAATCTGCTGGTTATCTCCACAACCACCAGTCTGGCTTCAGAACTACCAGAGGCACATAAACTGCTCTCCTCAACTCCCATGAAGATCTGCTCTCCAACCTTGACTCCAGCTCTCTCTGTCCTTATCCTCCCTGACCTCTCCTTTGCCTTTGAAATGGTCAATCATGCCACCCTGATCAACCGTCTCATTGTGAACCATGTCATCACTGGTCAGGCTCTGGCATGGCTGACCTCCTTCCTTCTGGACCGACCCTCTCAGGTCCAACTAGAATCTTTTCTCTCCACCACCTCTCTCTCAACATGTAGTGTTCCCCAGGGCTCTATCCTCTCACACTGGCTCTTCAATCTCTATCTTGCCCCTTTGGCCCACCTGATCTCTACTTTCTCTTCTAACTTTCAGTGTTATGCAGATGACACACAGCTCTCTTTCAGGCTACCCTCGGCCTCCTCTCCCTCCTCGCTCATTTCTGACTGTCTATCCACTATTCAGGGATGTTGCACGCCTCTAACAACCTCTTCCTTAATGCCAGCAAGACAGAGATTCTTCTCATTGGGACCCTGTTCCCGCTTTTTCTCTCTCCCTCTGGCTGCCCTCCTTGGGCCTCCTCCTCTCACCCTTCTGTGAGGCAAAAAACCTTGGTGTCATCTTCGACTCCACTCTCGCCTTTTCTCCACACATCACAGAATTTACCAAGAAGGTAGACTTACAGCTGCACCTCCTCAGAGGTATCCTAACTTTCCTTCCCTTGCCCCAGATGCTTACTGTCTCCAGAGCTCTGGTTCTTTCCAGGCTGGACTACTGCAACAGCCTCTTTCTCAATCTTCCTAAATCTACTCTTCGCCCTCTTCAACTAATTCAGAACAGGATTGCAAGACTTATCCTTGGCCTCAAGCCCAGGGACCACATTTCTCCAGCTCCAAAATCTATCCACTGGCTCCCGGTGGCTGCGAGGATCAAGTTCAAGATCCTCTGCAGTATCCACTAGGCTTTCTGGGGCCATGGTCCTCTCTATATCCTACACTCGCTTCCTAAATACTGTCCTTATAGAGCCCTTCATTCAGCTACCGAAAAACTCTCTGCGGGTCAGACGATTCTGCAAACAGAGAGTTGGGGGTAGATCTCTCTGCTCTGCAAGGGCCTCCCTCTGGAATGGTCTCCCGGCCCCTCTTAGACTGGAACCAGATCACTTGAAGTTCAGGAAGCTGCTCAAGACCTTCCATTTCTCTTCTCCCTTCTCTCTTCCTCTCCCCTGCTAATCCACCTGTCTGCTCGGCCTGACTGGTGGCGTGGTTGTCCTCAGAGCCTCATAGGGTTCCACTCCTCCCCCTGTGACCAGTCACCCTGCACTGCCTTCTGGCCTACCCAGCACTTCCGGTCTGGGACTGCACTCATGTGGTCCTCTGCTCAGAGCCATGCTGCCCTGACTGCACTTCCCCTCTTACCCCCTCCTTTCACTTCTCCCCTCACCATCTCCCCCACACTTCTTAGTGAACTTGCACAATCTGAATGTCACAATGCCTAGTAAGATCATTTGTCTTGCCATCCCCTGTCTCCTCTCCCTTGTTTGTTTGTTTTTTTGTTTTGTTTATTTATTTATAGCGCGTGCCAGACCCGCAGGTATCCGGGTGCGTGTGCAAGAATACTTTAAGCTTACAGGTTACAGTTACACATTCCAAGTAGATACAGGATACATTGACAACAGGATAATGATTACCCCACAAGTTTGTACATGAAGTTATATACAAAGTTATATACACAGGTATTTGTACACAGAGGTGTATACACAGTATACATTGACAGTCAAAAAGCAAGGTGGAGCAAGCAGGAGCATGTAAGTATGCGTTCAGCAGCAGATTAACAGATAGGTAAGACGTAAGTGGTCCTGTTGTCGGACAGTTCCTTTTCCTGTAGCACCTAGAAACACTTGTGTACAGGCACGTTACAAATGGCTAATCCTATCATATAATAATTGGTGATGTGTTGCATCCAAAAAGTAATCACATAATTCCATCCTAGTGCAGTTCAGTCTCAGGGGTTACATCCAACAAATACCAAATCATATCATATCAGCCAGTATTGGTCACTATCATGAAACTGCGGCCACAATCTATGCCAGTAATGGTAACTGTACATCACTTTCATAAAGCTGAAGCCCCACTCTATGCCAGTAGTGGTCTATGTCAATTACTTTCATGAATCTGAGCCCACACTTGATACTAGCAGCACTGTTACTGCGTAGCACTTTCATGATGCTTTGCCCCATGATATTCCAACAGTATATCACTTTCATGAGGTTCCAAAACAGTATATTGTAAATAGCTTTCATGATGTGCCCTGTGCCCTTGCCATACAAACAAGTGTACACATTGCATTCATGCACACACTCACAGCAAGCCACCCACAAACTCAGTAAGACTCAGACACACACACACACACACACACACAGACATGCTACATAAAAAAATGCATGTGCACAGTAAAAACACTTATTTTTTCCTTTTTGTCTTCGGATGAGTCTTTTCTTTGGGAAAGGAAACAGCAGAAACAGATTCCCTGGCCGGTAATGCCCGAGAAGGACTTGAAAACGTGGGGCACGCGCTGAGTGGATCTCAATTTGGTTGCTGAAGAGGGGCAAATGTGCCACATATTTCTGTATCATTTTTTGTGTTGAAATAAATGAAGTGCTGTGAGCCATAACTACTTGGTCAGGGCTTTCTCCATGGTTTTTTTCTGATTTGACTGACAAGTGAATGGTCGAGTGAATGCAAAGGGCTTGTCTTGCGCTCTTCTCGAGCTTTTTTTTCAATAAGAATGCACACTCTTAAAACAAAAGTCGGGCAAAAAGAATTATATGGAGAAAAGTCACTATAGAAGCTTTTTTAATCAGATGTCATTGCATGGTTACGTTACACAGACAAAAAGCAAATATTATTCAATATAATTGGATGCTTATTCCTAGGAAATCGTGCTACAACAAAATCAAACAAATAGGAACAAACTTGAAAGTCTATCTAGGGAAAAGGGAGATATGGGGGTGCACTGCTGACTAGAAGAGGGTGTGTAGAGCCCAAAGTGCAGGTGTGGGGGAGTGAAGGGAGGCAATGAGGGCAGGGAGTAGGTAGAAGGGGAGCGGGTGGAGGGATATTGGGTCGGGAAGCATTGGGAGAAGGGCATGGATCACTGGTATATATATATATATATATATGTCTTGAGTTCTACAGCTTGGAACTTCCTCCCCTTGGCAGGTAAGTGTGCTTGCTGGGTCCAGGAGTGCCAAATATGAGCACGGCTCCCTTTTACCTTTTGCCCCCTGTAATTTCACAGGATGAGCTTCACTTTTTCACTTGCTCTCATAAGCGACAGTGATAATTTGACTACAAAAAAAGAAATGATGCAGTTACTACACAATTTAAACAACATCAGCTCTCTAACCGACACATAAAAAACAGGATATCAGAGAAAACCATCCCCAGGAGAACAGGACAGCAAATCTTTTTTGTGAAAAACAACTTTTTAAGGAGGTTTTTATAGGAATTGAACAATGGCCAGTTACACTCGCTGTTGCAAGGGAAAAAGGACAGAGCCCCTTTAAGAGGAGAGCTCGAGACTATGGGAGGGAGCGGGAAGCGGGAGGAAAGGGAGGGGCAAGGGAAGGGAGAAGGCAGTCATGTTACGGAGGAATAAAGAGAAGGTTGGAGAGCAGAATGGCTCCCGTGTTTTCTGTCCGTAGTGCACGTGTATGGCCAGCTCAGCAGTATAACAACTGGCGACGAGACAGATGCGACCCCACGCTTTGCAGCAATAACGGAGGGCCTGAGTGCCTGCAGTGAAGAGGGCCCGTGTGCCCTGTAGGTGGGCCCGTGTGCCCGGCAGTAGCAGGTGGGCCCGTGTGCCCGGCAGTACCAGTGGGCCCGTGCGCCCTGAAGAGGGCCAGTGCGCCCTGTAGGTGGGCCCGTGTGCCCGGCAGTTCGTGTGGGCCTGTGTGCCCTGAGCAAGGGTCCGTGTGCCCCGGAACCACGGTGGGCCGGCGCGCCCAGCAGAGCGGTGGGCCCGTGTGCCCTGCAGTGTCAGTGGGCCCGTGTGCCCTGGAACCCCGGTGGGCCGGTGCGCCCAGCAGAGCGGTGGGCCCGTGTGCCCTGAAGAGGGCCAGTGTGCCCTGTAGGTGGGCCCGTGTGCCCGGCAGTTCGTGTGGGCCTGCGTGCCCTGAGCAGGGGCCCGTGTGCCCTGTTGGCGGGCCTGTGCGCCCAGCAGTTCGTGTGGGCCTGTGTGCCCTGAGCAGGGGCCCGTGTGCCCTGTCGATGGGCCCGTGTGCCCAGCAATTTAAGTGGACCTCCGTGTCCGTGTGAAAGCAGAGGCCCGTATGCCCTGCTGAAGGGCCCGTGCGCCCAGCAGTTCGAGAGGGCCGGTGCGCCCTGCAACTAAGCAGAGGCCCGTGTGCCCTACTGGAGGGCTACGCGCCCAGCATTCCAGAAGGACCCGTGTGCCCTACGCAGGAGCCGAGGACCGAAGTAGAGCCGTGCGGGAGGAGACCCAGCAACTGCGGAGCCGCCAGAGGGAGAGGAGAAGACAGCGTCTGCGACGCCCACGACCGCGCTGCAGACCCGGCTACCCAGCTGATCCATCCCGCCCACCCGCAGAGGAGAAAGGAATCACCCGACCGCCGCGGTCGCAACACCTCAAGTAAGGAGCTAGGACAGGGGCTGGGAGTGAAAGGAACCCCGTGTCTCCCACAACGTGACAAAAAAAAAATAAAAAAAATAAAAATAAATAATAAACCCAAGCAGTGAAAATAAAAGCCAAAACTCAGGGCCCAGCAGCATTAACCCCGCGTCTCCCTGTAAGTGACACTACGGAAAAAAAAATAACCCGCAAGTGGCCATACCCTGACCGACGAGCAAGAGAATATTGGTCACAAGGGACACGTGCACCCGGTACATGCAATAAGTGGCCCCACAGCGCCACACGCACACATGAAGTACGGTGCCTCTGATCAGAGAAACGGAACACACCGCCCTACCCACTTTAGAGCGAACGGCCCGCAAGCCCGCTGCACAGCGCCCCAGCTGCCCCAACCGTAGTGAAGACGGTGAAATTTGGGCGGGAAACCCACCAATGCAATAAACGGCCCAGAGGTCGTCAGCACAGCACCCGTGGCTGCCCCTACCTAATGCGCACAGCCACAACACTAGCAAGTTTGGGGGGGAAGCCCATGACCCAGATACACGGCCCGTAGGCCGTCAACAAAGCACCCCAACCAATGCACGTTTCCACAACGGTGCCCCAAACGAGGGGCAAGGAGAACGACAGAAAGACTGCTACAGAGAGGGAAGTACCACCCCAGGAGCAAAACAACCAGACACCTGTAAACAGAGAGCACTAACGGGGACACCCACACCACGCCAAAACACCTAGAGCCACCCACCCAGTGGATCTATGTTATTGGAACCCCATGCAGCGCTACAACAGCAAAGGGACGGATTAGTGTCCCCCAACACGCAGGCCACCGGTGCAGAAAATTGACAGGCCCACAGAAGGACGAAACCAACACAACTGTGCAGCACCACTACCAGAGCCAGCACAAGAGTGCACCCACCCTGCCAACACCCAGCCACCCCGACCAACGCAATACGAGACGGGGGAAGCAACGGGAGGGACACAAGGACGCAGTGGCACTCGCGCCCAGCGGTGCCAACACCGCCACAAGGACACGCACAAGACAAAGAGAAGACAGATATTGGAAAGCTGCCCAAACTAATGCGTACCAGCAGCAGAGAAGACCCGTACCAGACAGGACCGGCAACAACGAAAATAAAAGAAACACCACCCATACAAACCAAAGGACCAAAACACAGCGATCTGCCACCAAAGACTGCACGCAAGTGCACCGCAAATCCATACCCGAAATAAACACCGGCAACCATGACCGACCTAGAGCAAGCAGACGCCGACGCAAGTGCGCAAGCCCTAGCAGACATGGGCCCCACGTCATATGCCACCGTCATGAGACGGCCCAACCCATTCGCTTTGATCCCGCACCACGACCAAGGAACAAGATGGGAGGAATGGGTCGAAGAATTTGAGGACTTTCTGGGTGCGATTGGGAACATAGACCCGCCAAACAAACTCAGCATATTTAGGAATTTGGTAGGAAAAGAGGTAAAGGACATCATCAAGACAATCCCTGCCACAGACAAAACCACGTACCAACGTCTCCTCGATGCAATAAACGACAGACTCGTAGTAGGATCCAATAAAGACTACGAGCGCCTTGCATTCAACCAACACAGGCAACGTTCACACGAATCAATTGGAGAGTTCGTCATACGTCTCCAGCAGAAGATAGGAGACTGCGACTTCGCCAACTTCAATGATGAAGAAGCTATAAGACTAAGGATCATAGAAGGGTGCACCTCGTCAACATTAAGGAAATACCTTCTCATCAAGCCCCTACCCCTAGCGAAAATACTGAATATGGCAATAACATACGAGAGAACTGACGCACAGGCAGCTGCCATTGAGAGGAAGGTTGAACGAGACACCATCGCGGCCCTCACGGAAAAGCAATCGCAACACTCCGAGCCCACTCGACCCTGGAGAAGGAAGAAACAGAGAAGACACTGGCAAGAAAGCCCGAGCAAAGAGCAATGCCACGGGCGAGGGTGGAATAACACCCACAGACAACCATACCCAGCTCTTAGACGAACATGCTGGCGCTGTGGCCAGGAAGGTCACCTTCAGAGAATGTGCAGAACAGGACCACCCACAAGCTCGGCATGCCAACCCACACCCCAGGAAAGACACCCGAGTGCACCGAGAGCACGGCTAGACATCAGGAAAGACATCAAAGACATGAACACCAGCCCACCCAGAGGTCTCAGGCAAGCACACCCCCTCTGCCCTGAGCTTGCCCACCGCAAAGGGGACGGGCCGACACTTGGCACACAAAGGCCACACGTCCTGCGAGAGAACTACGAGCTTTGCAACCGCCCAGTACCCTTTGAAATATTGTACGGGGGGGGGAAATGGAAGTCACAGAAAACGTCAGTACAAGGCAACAGTACCAGACAAGGGCGGAAGAACACCCCCTAGACAAACCCCAAGACAATGCCATCCAATGGAGGACGGCACAAACAGAGCAGCCAAAAGGATGGCCACAACGTGACCCAACCCAAGGAGAACGCAGAGTGCTGAACACCATCCGTATGATACCGAGTCCCGCCAGAGGACACAGTCGTCTCAGTAACCGGACAGCACTACAACACGCACTCATCAATGTCCACTATAGGTCATTCAAAGTAACCCACAAGAAGGACCACGTGACCGAGCAAGATGCTGAAGAGACAAGCAAAGCCAAAGGACAGATGAACAGTGCAGATTCCACCCTAGCGACAGGGAACAAAGAACAGGTGACAAGTACGACAAGGAACTACGGCAAAAGGACGCCAAATGACTCCCTCCTCCATGAGTTATACTTTGAAGAACATGAACCAACAGAAAGGAAGGTGATCGAGATGGATGAAAAAGAGAGAGAGGAGGCTCATGAGACGCCACAACGAGAGAGTGCAGAAGAGACCCACGAGCAACCAAGAAGGCCCCATCGAACCACAAAGAGACCCCAACGGCTCATCGAGCAAATGTAACCGGGGAAGCTTCATGTTAAGCAAGGGGGAGGTGTTGCAAGGGAAAAAGGACAGAGCCCCTTTAAGAGGAGAGCTCGAGACTATGGGAGGGAGCGGGAAGCGGGAGGAAAGGGAGGGGCAAGGGAAGGGAGAAGGCAGTCATGTTACGGAGGAATAAAGAGAAGGTTGGAGAGCAGAATGGCTCCCGTGTTTTCTGTCCGTAGTGCACGTGTATGGCCAGCTCAGCAGTATAACACTCGCCACACCAATCAGCCATAAGCAAATACAAGATCTAAGACATGTTCTTTCCAAAGCAATACCTAATCTTGACTAATGATCTGATGACTAAAGTGGTCTGCAGCAGTCGTAGATTTGAATTCAATCCAACCGTAGAGCGCCATCCACTGCTGTGCAGATGGCACTTCCGGTCTATACTTTTTGTCCAAGTGAGGGCTGTTCTCTGTAGTTTCCTTGCTTTGGAGTTGAAAGTGAGACCTGTATTTCATGCTCTCTGGATTTAGCATTAACTTCAAAATGCTTTCAAAGTTACTAATTATACGGTCGAGAAAAGGACTCGGATGGGGTCATGGACTTCCAGAGAGGGAACTACAGTTTTTATCTGGCCCTGGATCAAAGGCTGGAGTTTCTGATTTATGGACAGTGGTTGAAGGGGGACTGGTCATCCTGGACCCATCCTGCCTGCATAAAACAGTGTCCAGAACTTGTTTTTTTCTTTCATACAGCTGAATATTGGACCTGAGCAGCACTTAATGGAATATTTCTTAAACACTGGGAATCCCTCTGCGTAGCATTTTATTGCATTGATTTTAGGCCTCTGCCCTTATAAAAGGAGACCTACTATATGCGAGCCAGGCAGCACCCTGCTCCCAAAGGCTATAGACCAGGTTTTCATTTATTAAGGGACCCACACAGATGAGTGCCTTTTCTATTTCTATTGCAGAGGCAACTGAAGGAACGCTGGGACCGTAGTGCAAAGTTAAGTGGGGAAGGTGTGGGGGAAGGGTGTGGGATGTCTTAGAGGGGCTGAGCGATTGGTGGGGACCTGTTGCCTCACCACAAACAAGATGGTGGCACCCGTGGAAGGGCCTTGTTTGGCTGGAAAACACAATACAAAATGTGTGTTCTCGATCGCATTTCCAGCCACCTGATTGGCTGACCGCCCTTCCCTAGATGCGAGTAAACATTAAAACCCTGGGCTGAGAACACAGCCAATCAGTAATCTCAGAATGCGAGCTGTATTCACAGGTACAATCCCTCATTGCACGCTTCCTGTGTACTGTGCGACCCTCACCCTTGCCTTTGCCTTACTTTCTCCTTGTGCTTCCATTCCCACCTACCCTGCATTTAGCATTCATGAAACCACAGTCAGTCTGCTAAAGGCTGGAAGAAATCAAAATAAAACTTAACATTGATTCTGCAACCTTTTTCAGGGAGTTTGTGTGTGTGTTGAGTATGTCAGCATAATCAACAAACAGAATACCTACCTCTGACTTGGCGTCATGGGATTAGAGGTAAGTTTGAGTTTCTTTTTCAACAATTTCTTCTACAGTTTCATTGCAGTTTTGCAGGATCTAATGGCAATATTAACCTCTGTGGCGGGCCGGCTCGCAATGCTGCTAATGACTTCGCATTAAGGGAACCTCGCTTTGCTCGGGCGCTTCATTTGGGCTCTTACTTGCAGAGCCAGTCCACCGCTGCAGTTAATACCGCATCAGAATATGCCATACTAAGACAATAGTTGCAATCTGGCCTCAATGTAAAAATCCCATCTCTGGCCATCAACCTCGGACGGTTTCATTCATTCAAATGCACTGATCGATTGATATTTTATTTCTATCGCGCTCGTACACAAGTGTTTCAGATCAGACAAAGGGGCATCAGGCTTTATATTACCATGTGCCTACCAATTTGGACGGAGACAGTACATTCTGGGATGCAATTTAATGGGGGGGAAACTGTTTGGTGAAGCTGTCCTTTTGACGTGTCACCTAAGGAGTGTTTCCTGCAAGCTCTGGGAGAAGCTGAAGCAAGCAAAACATGAATCCCCACCATGGAAGAATTGACGGGAAAGCCAATGATATGAGTAAAGTATGGACCCAGGTAGAGCACACAAAGAAATGTACTACCACAACTATAGGGAAACAGGGTGCCTTCTGGCCATCCTCGATTACAGTGTTTACAGCTGTATGCCAACCGGTCTTTTATTTTATTTATTTTCTTTTTTTCAGCTCACAAAACCCTCAGGCATCTAGATGCTAGTTGCAGTAAGAGCAAAGAGACATTTTACAAAGTGCAAGAGACGCATAAGGGTTACAACATGCAGCTGGATCATGGAAAGCATAATCGGGCAGAGCCACACCTCATGGTATGGGAGGCTAGTGCAGGTGTAAAGCTACACAGAGTACAAGGTAAGGGTAGGTGCAGTCTGGTAAAGCCACACCTCAGGGTATGGGAGCCACATTGGGTATACAGCTACAGAAAAGTCGAAGTAAAGATACATGCACAGTCTGGCAAAGCCATGCCTCATGGTGCGGGGGACTACATCAGGTATACAGCTACACAAAAGACAAAGTAAAGGTAGGTGAACAGTCTGGCAAAGCCACATCTCATGGTATGGGTGTGTATGCTAGAAATTCTGAAGCTTAGAAGGAGGTGAATACACCTTCTTTTACATTCCTCATATTGGCCCACAGATCCCACGCACTCCAGATGCTGACAAACAAGATGGAAGATTATGTTACACAAATAACATCTGAATCAACAAAAATAAAACCAAAATGCACAATCCAAAAGGAAAAGACAGCTTCCTAGATGGAGAGCCTATGACAAAGGTAGGTCTCTTTCATATCTAGGACAAGCCTTCCAAGGACATCTCTGCTGGAAGGATCACACCACAGCACAGCGCATCAGAAAGGGCTGGAAGAGCATCACAAGACATAATGTGATTTTCCAAACGAGATGGATCCAACATGTCATGTTATATTCCATACATTCTCTACAGTAAAGTTGACAGAACTCTGTATTATGGTTTCCGAGATCTAAGATACCCAATCTAACATTCGACCTTTAGGCCTACAAATTCCACAGACCACACATTGCATCCTCCTTGAAGCTAATTATGGAATGTTGCAGGCAGAAATGGCCTTGAAGAAAGCTTTTATGTGTTCTGCTGCCAGACCAAGTACATGTGGCCTAAACCACCTAGATGATAAAAGTTTTCAGGAATTAGTTGTGGTTGACTCTTTTCCCACTGTAAATGCCTACATAATCACTGAATCTGCAAAGCTTGGCCTAGGCAGATCACTTTTCCTGGGCTGCAAGACTGCCCAAAGACTGTTGGAAGCAAACATGCTGCTGAAAAACAAGTAAACAGTAGGTTGTAGGTACATGGAGGATAACATGAAAAACGAATTTCATTATCCCTAGAAAGATATCTCCACACTTTCAAAATAGATCAGCCCAATATAGCACCTTCCAAACTTCTGAACATAAATGGCCACAAGAAAAAGTGGAACCCAGTGGGGGAGTAATATTTATACCTGCGCACAAGCCCAAAAGGAAGCTATTTAAGAAACCCTTTCTCTCTATCCTTACTACCATAAACTAAGAGAAAGTCATCTCTGGAGGGCAAGATAAGAAAGAATGATACTCAACTCAGTGAAATGATTATGAGCTTGTTAAGATTTTGGCTCTAATTCCATTGGATATATTGCCAAGCTTGTTTACCATTACCATAACTCATCACTCAGTTCTACAGATTTACCATGGGATTAGGAGCGGTGTTGAGGTGGTGTTATTCCTTATTTTTGGAGTCCATAGGACTCTATGGGATTTTGTCAGATTTTGCAACCACTCGTCCAGAGAACGAGTACATTTAAAAAAGACACTTTTTTTTCAAATATTGAAACATTTCCTTTAGACATAAATAACATCCTGTTTATAGTAGATATCAAGAGTCTATATATGTCTGTTTCTCACAATGTTGGTATTGAGGCAGTAGAACGGTTCATACTGAAAGAAGAACAGCTAGGTGTTCCTAAGCAATATATTCTGTGCTTGCTTGACTTTATTTCAGAGAATGTGAACTTTAGGTTCAAGCATCAGCGTTATTTACAAGTATCAGGTACAGCAATGGGTGCCATGATGGCACCGTTTTGTACAAAATATTTTATGCATACATTTGAAACAGATCATATGCTAAACCATACTGTATGCTACTATATGGTACAAATACTTACAATTTTGGGGTCGTTATATTGACGATGTGTTTGGAATATGGAACAATTTCATTGAAGCTTTACAAGGATTGTTAAGCTACTTGAATGAGACATATTAATATATTAATTCAGTGCTAACATAGGTACTACTGGTTTACAGTTAATAGACGGGGAGGTAACACCTAATGCACCCAGTTTCATTAGTAACATCTTTCAGAAACCAACTGACCATAGCAACTTATTGCACAGGTCGAGTTTTCATCTTTCTAATATCATCAGAAATCTTCCATATGGACAATTGCTAAACGTTTAATATATTGTCAGTGACCCAAGTGAATGGGATGTACAAATTAAACAAGACAGACTTTGTTACACAACACACCCAAGAAAACAGGGATATCCAATTACTGAGCCACATTTACTGCGACCCACAAAAATGTTGACTTTTTAAAAAATGTTGACCCCCCCTTTTCACCCCATATATATGTGGGGGGATGGGTATAGTTATAATAAAGGAAGGGGGACTGCTGTGTGTCACCGCCGCATATATATATATATATATATATATATATATATATATATATATATATATATATATATATATATATATATATATATATGGGGTGAAAAGGTGGTCCTTTTCTTTTTTAAGTTGGCATTTTCTGGGGTCACTGTAAATGTGGCGCAGTAATCACATAGATGCAAGAAAATCGAACCAGATTTAGTGTTTGTGTCCAAATATTCTACACAAAGTCACACAATTAAGAAAGTTATTTGTAAAGATTGGGAAATATTAAAACAAGATAACAAATTGTTTTCTTTATTTTCATCACCACCGACCTTTGCTTTTAAAAGGAGTAGGAATCTTAAGGACTTTTTGGTAGAAACTGATGCTAGACAGACATGTCAAAGTGGTGTTGCATGATGAACAGAAACATTCCTGTGTTACAATGTGCTCATTGTAATTATGAAATGAAGAGTAACATTGTTTACCATCCAAGAATATGAGAGAAAATCCAGTTAAGAAATGATGCAACATTTGATAGCACAAACATTGTTTATTGTATACATAGTCCCTGCGGATTGTATTATGTTGGTCAGTCAGCACGTAAAGCCAAAGTAAGGTGGACTGAACACTGATCTAATGAAAGGACAGGAAATTTGAAATCCTCAGTGGCCAGGTATTTCGTGGAAAAATGACATTAAGTGACTCAGATGCGATTCCAGACTTTGGAAGTGATGGATAGGACTGCACCACATGTGGACTTACATCTTATTCTTGATCAAAGAGATACATTCTGGATTGATAAATTGGACTCAGTCATTCCTGGGGGAATTCCTGGGGGAATGACTGATGCCTTGCTTCTTATAATCATACTGAAGTTGATTACTCACTACTAATCATCATTGTTGTCTTGTGTTCAGACCACAGTTTTGAATGATTTCAGTTTGCTGTATATTTTGAGATGATTTAGAATTGATTGGTGGTGACTAATATGAGGGATGTAGAATTGCATATTGTCATGTTTAACTTGTATGTTTTTTATTGATATTTTCCGAATGTTTTCAGTTATTTTCAGAATTCTTGCCTCAGTATAACCTTCTTGATAAAGCAATGATGTGATATGATATGGCATTTATAACGCACCTATGCACAAGTGCTTCAAGGCACGACGAGGCAAGGGAGGGGAACAGAGGGAGGAAAGACAATGATCCTACTAGGCCAGGTGTCATTCAGATTGCACAAGAGCCTGGGAAGGGGGCAGCGACAGTGCAGTATAAAATGATAACAATAAGTGAGTAGCGGCCAGCACGTGGCAAGTGCATGGGTAAGTGCGGACAACAGGTGTCAGGGACTGGTAGGGGGACTGTAGGGATACAGAAACAGTCCCGAGTGCAGGGTTTGCCAGGTGGGCAGTGCAGGTGTGAGCCAATGGCAGGGGAGGGACCTGGGCCCGAGATCAGAGGGTGTCCCGGTAGCCAGTGTGGTTCAGGTTACAGCCAGGACGTCAGCAGAGGTGAGGAGGAGAGAAAGCAGAGGCAAAGAGAAAGGTTTTGAGGTGCTTCCAGAACCGGAGATGGTTCTCCTCAAAATTAAGGGAGGCAGGGAGGCTGTTCCAGAGGGAGGCACCAGCCAAAGAAAGAGATCTACCACCAACTCGTTGCTTGGAGAAGCGAATGACCCTGAGGGAGTTGGAGGCGGATGAGCAGAGAGATCGAGAAGGAAGGTATTTAGGAAGGGAGAGTTGAAGATATTAAGGACCCAAGCCCAAGAAGGCCTTGTGGACAATGCAGAGGGTTTTGAACTTAATACTCGCAGCCACTGGGAGCCAGTGCAGAGATTTCAGTCTTGGAGAGATACGAACCCTGGGCTTGAGGCAGTCCTGTTTTGGATAAGTTGCAGAGGGCAGAGAGTAGAAGCAGGGAGATTTAGAAAGAGGCTGTTGCAATAGTCCAGCCTAGAGAAAACCAGCGCTCTGGAGACAGTGAACTTCTGGGGGAAGGAGAGGAAAGGAAGTATCCCTCGGAGGAGGTGCAGCTGGTTGTGTGACTTCTTAGGGACGTCAGAGATGTGAGGAGAGAAGGAGAGTGTGGAGTCAAAGATGACCCCAAGGTTTTTTGCCTTGCAGGTGGGAGCTGGAAGAGGGCCAAGAGAGGCCGGCTAGAGAGCTACAGGGAAGGAGGAAGCGGGTGTGCCGATGAGGAGAATCTCAGACTTACTGGCATTAAGGCAGAGGTCATTAGCGGCAATCCACTCCTGGATAGCAGACAGTCAGTCAGAGAGGAGGCAGCCGAGGGTAGCCTGACAATGAGCTGGGTGTCATCTGCATATCACTGAAAGTTGGGACAGAGAGTGGCGATGCAGTGGGCAAGGAGTGCCAGGTATTGGTTGAACAGCCACAGAGAGAGGTTAGAACCCTGGGGGACAGCACAGGTGGAGAAAAAGATAGTATAGAGGAAGGACCCAAGCTGGACCTGGGAGGGTCGGTCAGAGAGGAAAGAAGTCAGCCATGCCAGAGCCTGACCAGTGATACCCAGATTATCATGGAGACGGTTGAACAGGATGGTATGGTTGACAGTGTCAAAGGCAGAAGAGAGATCAAGCAGGAGGAGGACGCAAGGGGTGTTAGAGTCAAGGTTGGAGATCAGGTCTTCACAGATATTCAGGAGAGCAGTTTCCATGCTTCTGGCAGCTCTGAAGCCAGACTTCATGACTTCACGAAGACAACCAACAAATTCAGTGTGGAGATTAAGCTGTTAGATGGCCAGTTTCTCCAGGAGCTTGCCCAGGAAGGGAGTGACGGAGATTGGGCAATAGTTAGCTGGGCAGGAGGCATCGGCAGAGGGTTTCTTAAGAAGAGGGTGCACAAGGGAGTGCTTCAGGGGGGAAGGGAAGACTCCAGTGGCGAAGACGTGATTGCAGAAATCAGCCAGGGCAGGAGCCAAGGAGTCAATGTGGTCCTTGATGGTTTTGGAGGAAGAGGGGTGAACCTGTTTTGACGAGACTTTCATAGATCGGACTTGTCTAGAAACCTCATCAGCGGAGAACAGGGGAAAGGCAGAGAAGGAGGGAGGAGGGATGGCCGAAGAAGGGCCAGAGGAAGTGCAGGGAGTAGAGGGAGGAAGGGTAGAGGAGGAGCGAGAGGAAAGGATGTCCTGAGTTTTTTATTTTTATTTTTTTAATATTTTTATTGGTTTGTTCAACCTTTAAAAAGAAAACAAATAGCAACATCAACGTCTTCCCTCGCTCCCTCCTCTTTGCGTTTACATGTCCAGTTTGTCTCATAGTGCTCCATGGGCCACAGCCTTACTCAACAAGTCTCTCTACTTTTGCCTGAACACTCAGTTTACTTTCAGTTCATCCAACCGAGTTTTTAGCACTTGAAGAAAGTTTATCAGGGCAAACAATGCTGCTCTATTGGTCTCTTCAAAAAGTCCTGAGTTTTAGAGATGAAGTGAGAAGCCAGTGCTGTGCAGAGGGCCTGGGAAGGGACAGGAGAGGCAGAGACTGCGGCAGGATTGGCCAGTTCCTTGCAGATTTTAAAGAGTTCAGCCGAGTTGTTAGATTCTGCAGAGATGCAGGCTTGGATATGAGCTCTCTTCTTGGTTCGGACAGAGAGTCGGTATTGCCTTTGCAACAGGCAGCAGGCCAGTTTGTCAGAGGATGCACATGAAGCACGCCATTTCCTCTCGGCCACCCTGCACTTGCGTTTTAGGGTGACGAGGCCTGAGTCGTACCAGGAGTTGCACTTTGCTTTGGGCTTCAGGTGGATTCTCCTGACAGGGGCAAGGATATCAAGCGTATCAGATATAGCAGCGTGGAGCATTGAGAGGGCTGTGTCAGGGAGAGAGTCAGCCAAGGGAGGGGGAGGGGGGAGAAAAAACAAAATGGTGGCACACACATGATAGTTTGAACTACTACATGTATTTAGTATTCCCCTTCATTTCATTAACTACGTGCAGTGTTTACACTGAATTATGATTTCAAAAAAGCAGCAAGCGTGATGATGTCATCACACTACATGGTGACGCCATCAATGCTTTGTTTTTTTGGTTTACTGTTTTCGGCAATCAGATCCCGGATGAAATCAGAAATGCATTGAATTACATCTACATTCTGTCTGTCTGTTTCACATTTGTTATGGTGTTTGATTGGATGTACAATTTAAGTTTATTAAAATTCATTCTCAACAATTATTCTGAACATAATTGAATTGTAAGCAGTGTTGTTTTTACACTAAAGGGCTACACCCAGTACCTGGAATTAGTTTCTTGGTCCAATGGTTGTGTGATTCCACCAGAATTACCATTAGTGGTAATTCCAAAGCAGAAAATCTGATGATTTGTGGAAATAAATCTTCCACTTCACTTACAAAGTCAGATTTTATGGTGCAGTAAAACTGGTGTCAACTCTATTAATACCAGAAAACTTGGGGATTATGAAATAATAGCCAGAATCGTACTATCACACCGAACTTGTAATTAGGCCCATTGTTCCTATTTGGGGAAAACATTACATACAAATAAAGAGACAGTGGCATGTGTCGTTAAATAGGTAACAATGACAAAGCAGAGTATTAAAAAAACAAAAGAAATGAAATCACCATCTGAAGAGCAAAGCAGGACGTCTTACAAGAAAATTATCTTCTGAGCCAAGAGGAGAAATCTGTTTCCCCTGCCCACGCAGAGACTCATCTCAAGCCTATCGCAAATGATCCCCAAAGAGCTGTATCTCTCTTAGGCCCACTGAACATCTCCTAAATTACATAAGGGAAAGAGTTATTAATGGATGAGGAATATCAGGTGACATTTTAGAAGGACTTGGCAACCCATGCAAAAAAGTTGTTGTGTTCCTAAGCGATAGGAATAACAGCCAAGAAACAGGGACTAAAACAGAGAGTAGTGTCAATTGCCCACCCTGGTCTTCAACTAATGGTATAGAATTGAATTTACCATTCTGAAATGTTTAGAGTCCCTTGTTACCCTTTCACTTCCCTATTAGCCCCTTTTGCCTTTCCTGTACACTCTTCACCTTCCACTGTTATTAAATCTTTACTCTATTCTGACAATGCACTGATTTATCACCGTTATCCTTGCAAAGATCATCATCTAATTCCTACACCACTGTTCACACCAATCCTCATTGGGCATCATCACAAGTTGGGCGGTCAGCCCTAAAAGTGGTGGTAACAGAATTAGCGCTGCCAATACCGCTCCGCCAGATCACGAGTCGGCACAAATACCGCCAACTGTAAAATCAGTTGGTGCAATTACCGCTGGCGGTGTCTGCGCCGGCAAAACGAAGCGCAATTGCAGCTGCATCACAAGTCAATGTACGGTGGTGTGCAGTGGTAATATCGCTGAAAATACAGCGCAATTACCTCCACCCTGCTGTAGTTAAATGATATGATATGATAAGTCATTTATAACGCGTCTGTAAACAAGTGTCAGAAATGCAACCACAGATGATCCCAATCCACTCCAAAGGGCTACATAAGGCACACCCCTAACCCAAACACTGTTTCCAATGCCATGCTGGTACTAGCCACTCTGAGCTGGGACAGGCAGCTGCTCATGCTGCACCTGGAAATAGAGAGGCAGGAAAACCAGGCCAGGGCACAGGGAGTACGGAGTGCAGAGGAGGAGGAGAGCCCAAGCAAGACATGCACCTGATCCCCATGGTCAGGCCCTCACCCTGTGCCCTCACTGATGGCCAGTTGGTCAGCCTGTACCGCCTCAACAGGGAGACCATAACCGAGCTGATCACCACAATACTTGACGTCATAGGGAGCAGAGTTAACATCTGGACAGCTGTGCCCCCACTGCTGAAGCTAGTGTCCGTTGTACAATTCCTTTCAACTGGCACCTTAAAGCATTCTGTGGCCATGATGCACAGCATGGCACAGCCCACATTGTGTGCATTGTTGGCCCAGGTGCTTTAAGCCCTCCTGTGTCAAGTGCAATGCCACATCTCACTGCCTACTGTGCAGGTCAATGCATTCAAGCCACATTGCTATGCTGTTGCCAAAATGCCAAATGTGATAGCAGCACTGGACTGTACCCATGTTGGGTATGTGGCCCCCTAGGCCCACAAAGCAGTGTACTGCAACCACAAGCACTACCACTCCCTGCTGTGCCTGCTACCCTGGATCCACCCACTAGTCCATGGTCCTACGGAACAGCACACTGCCCGGATAAATGGAGAGGCACAGAGGACAACGGACATGTGTAGTCGATGAGTCGATTTGCCTTCACACATGTGCAGCGAAGCACCTGGGCAAATGCAATAGACGTACCTGCCCACCTCCAGCACCAACGTCACAGTACAGCCCAGGGAGCATGCACATGTGGGACATACATGGATGGGAAGCTGATGTACACATACAGTAGCAACTCCTAACACAAACATGACTACAGGTAAAACAATGCAACATGCAAAATCCAAAGCAATGCTGATAAATGGCCACATTGCATCACACAACAGCAACCCTGCCAGTAGCACAGCCATGCATCCATGTGCGCCCAGCCCAAAATGCTGACCCAGTGGCCCCAGAAACCTAGTGAGGACTGATGGGAAACCCAGCACGCCTCATGCACGTAGGAAATACACTGCCACAAGTCAGCTACCATGTCAGCTGCACATATCACCGACCAACACCTTATGTAGCAACTGCTGCAGGGGAACAGGGTGCATGTGAAGCAAAAACAATGCATGATACGAGTGACACAGCATGCACTGACATTGCACAGACATAAGCCACAAAATGAAACACCATATGCATGTGCATGATGTCCATTGCCCTGATACTGGGTACGGCCAGCCCCACACATTGCACCGTGACTCATGACTGTGCTTCCCCTCATGCAGGTGAATCCAGATACCCAAAGCTGCCCTGGCTAATGACCCCTGTTTGTGATCCACAAACACTGCAGGATATTGCCTACAACCGCGCTCCCAGCAGGATCCGTGTGTGCATCTAGTGTACCTTTGGCCTCCTGAAGGCACGTTTCCACTGCCTCGACCATGCTGGTGGAGCCCTGATGTATGCTCCAGAGAAAGTGGGTAATATAGTGCTTGTGTGTGCCATTCTGCACAATCTCTGCCTGAAGAGAAATGTTCTGCTACCCTCTGACGTGGACAAGCCTCCCCCCAAACATGAGGATCTAATGCCTGCGGCAGAGCCAAATACACGCATTGCCAGAGATGACGTGAGGGATGGGAGACTGGCTCACTGGGGACTGATAGACAATCTCTTATGATATGTTCACATGGCACATGCCATGCACCACTGTGAGACACTCACATCAAACAATAAACATGACAATGACACAATAAGGATGTCCACACATTGATGAAGTTCAACTGTTTTAATGAAATAATGTGCACTAACTAACCCCAGACACCACCCACCACCAACTCCCCAGCACACTATCCCCCCTCCCATCACCCACCACCAACTCCGCAGCACACTATCCCCCCTCCCACAAACCCACTCCTCACACGGACACCAGGGTTAAAAGTGTCTCAATGTTATTTACATCCATGGCCTCTTTCCCCATGTGCCAGTCCCTGGTGATCTTGAGCGCAAATGTTACTGAGACCGGTGGCCAGACATGCTCTGCTGCGATTCCTCAGTGGGAGTCATAGAACTGGAAGATATCAAGCCTGGCCCCTGGATATGCTGGAGTGTGACATCTGTGCTCTGGTGGATGGCCTCTGCAAGCGCTGAGACCCCATTGGTCATCTCCCTGACCCTCTGCCCATACACTGGCAGGGCAGCAGTTCTGGCAGCTGCCTCCACCCGGTTCCTTGTCATGGCCCAAACAATCCTGCGGGTGGCCCCTTGCAGGCAGTCACGGATCGCCTGCAGGTGTTCAGAATGGATGTGCCCAAACGCTTCCATCTCACTCTGTTGCCTCTCTATCACCTTCAGCCTCTGCAGCATGGTGTTGCTTGGTGGTGTGTGCCAAATGTGAGTGGGGCTGTGTCTTGGCTTTGAGCAGTGGGCATGGGTGCCATAGAATGGTGAGTCAATGTCTGCTTCAGGTATTTGGGCACGCTGGTGGCAGTGAGGGCTCTCAGGGGTTTCTGGCCCTTCTGCAGGCAGTGACACAGGGCTGATGTCTCTCTGTGTCTTTACAGTCACTCTGTCTGAATGTGTGGCATTAGTGTGTGTCTCAGCTGCTGCAGGAGTGGATGCAGTGGGCCTTGAGGTACTTCTGGTGGGCTGTTGTGTTGCCGTAGTCTTGGCCTTTCTGGGCTGTGGTGTCCCACGGCGGGCCATCCGCCTATGCGTAGACTGTGCCTTTGTGGGGTGGTGGTGGTGGCTGACCTTCAAGGCCTGGATGTGCCACTCCCAGGTGGGCTTGTCCCCTCGTCCTCCTCTGATACCTCTGGTGATGTGTGAGTGCCTGTATGGGACATAGGACATTTTGCAAGGTATGGTTTTACCACGTGTGTTATCATGCAAGACACATTTGCTATAGTACAGAGTGGGGCCCCACACATTCGGGCAGAAGGGCATGGTTGGTCTGGGGAGATTGCATGTGGGGATGGTTGCAGCAATGAGTGTGTAACACATGGCCAGTTGGTCCTTGGCCTGTGTGTGGGGAGGGCAGAGTGTCCTTGCTGGGGCAGCTTATGTATGGCTTGCATGATTGTTGTCCTTCACTCCCCCACCACTCGTCCCCCGGTGGCACACACCTTGAGGGAATGGGTGTGGTAGCTTACTCTGTGGCACTGGCATGGCTCAATGGGGCACTGCTGTGCAGCCAGTAGTGTTGCGTGTACAGTGCTTGGCTAGCTGTGCCCATGTTGGTGTAGAGGTATGTGCACTTCCATGTGGTGTGTCTGCCAGGCGAATATGGGGCAGGCCAACTGGGACTGCAACATGTTGGTGTGACTGCTGTAGGGTGTTGTGGTTGTTCATGCACAACAATCCCACTGGCAAGGGGTGCACCAGCAGGGACGTGGTGTGCATGGCACTTGCATAGGTCACTTGCCACCACTTCCTGCTGCTGTTGCGCTCAGGGGTTCCCTTGGTGCCCTGGCCCATGGCTGCAGTGCTGGGTGGCTGATGTGACACCCTGTTACTTCACCCTGTTGGCATGCCCAGCTTGTGGGTCTGCTGACATGTGTCCCTGGACACTGGGACATCTTATGCTAGGCTGGCATGTGTGCATGGACATGTGCTGGGGGGTTGACTCACCTCCTGGCTGCTGGCACCCACCTCTGCACCTCTGAATCTCTCTATGCCCTCCATGTCCAGCACTGTGCTGCACTTCTCCTCCAAGACAGTGAGGACTAGTGATTCAACGGTGCCTCCTCAAGTCACCAGAGATTCCTGCTGGTGTTGGGACAGGAGTCCACCCACCCTGACCCTTAGGTCCTCCACCGCTTCCTGCAGTCCTCTCCATCATGGGGTACGCTTGCCACAGCAGTCAACCTGTGGCTGATGGCATGCCAGATGGCAGTCAAGTGCTGTCCTGTGGTCTTTTGCTGCTTAATGACCTAATCAGTGAGGACCACCAGCTCCCACTCAGTGAACTTTGTTTTTCTCAAATGATTTTCAGGCACCTTGCCTCTGGTCCTCTCATGTGACATTTTAGCTTGTTTCCAGGTCCGGATAGCTGCAGGAAGTGGAGATTCTGGATGGATTGTGTTTTTTAAAGATGGCCACGGCAATGTTGCTTGTTTCAGCAGTGACGCAATTTCCGCCGGCACTAATAGCTCCGGGATTGCCGGTGGTAGCACTGTTTGCGCTGATACTTCGGCTGTAACCCTTACTTCGGCTCTGCGACCATTTAAACCATGCTTAAATAAAAACTGGAACGTGGGACAGGTTCATATGTAGACAAGAAAAAAGGAGACTGGCTAGTATGAGACTGTTAAACGATGACCACCATAATGGCCGACCAACCAAAATTAAATCTAATCAAAGACAAAAAGGGCTATCTTTAGGGTTGGAGAGAGGGCCTTGGAAAGGTTCATGGATCGCTTTAGGGCCGGGGTTCGGAACGGGGAAAGAGTTACTGTTAGTGGGTGGATAGAAGAGAGTTATCTAGGGCCTAAAAAGGTGAGTATGGGGGTTGCCATCTCATAAAAAGTGACAATAGAAACAAATGAGTGCCACATTCGACTTTTAACAGGCAACTAAACAGGGTAAATAAGAAAAGGAAGTCGAGCTGTGAGAAGTCAACTTAAAGAATCTTTGCAATAGGCAGCTCAGAAAAAATATGTTTGGACATGCGACTCTGCCAATTTGTAGTATACCCAGGACAAATATCACTCTTTATGCTGTGGGCATACATCTAGACCTACTCTTTCGCCCATGAACATCAACACTGATGTAGCCCAGCAGGCTCCTATGATTTCAATGCAGAGAATTATCTCTTGGGCCCACACAGGCAAACCATGAGCCCTGAATGGAACCTTGGACACCAGCGCCGTAGCAGATGAGACCTGATGAAAGTGAGGTAACATTGAAAGGGGATTGTCCAGGGGCATGGAACCGATGGCAGTAGCGGTGGAGACGTCATCGGAGGAGTGCTCAAGGCAGAGACATAATCACAGTATAGGGGCACACAGGGACATGATGGCAGTGCAGGGACACTCAGAGGCCTAAAGGCAATGCAGGGGCACTAAGAGACAGGACGGCAGTGCAGGGGGTAATGAGAGACATTGTGGCAGGGGCACTCAGAGACCTGATGGCAAAGCAGGGGGCAGTAAGAGACATAATGACTGCAGGGAGCACAGAGATACACATTGGTAGCAGTGGAGTGTGCAGGGAGTTGCCTGGGGTGGATTTATGGTCTTTCCATCGATGGAAATGCATCGAAATGCAAATCCATCGATGGAAATCCATTGAATGCCATTGCATCGAAATGCTATCTATTAACTGTAAAAGTGCATTTAATCAAAACCAGTCAATCGAATATATAAATGGACAAGTCTAGATGTAAATGCACTTTAAAAAAAAATAGCATTTCGATGCATTTCTTAGTAACGTTAAAACGTTACATGGAGCTGTCCAGTGCTGAAATTTCGGAACTGACCAGCTCCTTGTAACGTTTTAAAGTTTATTGTATATTGGGGGGGCACCCTCCAGCCCCAACACAGCCCCCCAACCCTAACCCAACCCTAACCCTAATCTAACCCTTAATCTAACTCTTAATCTAACCCGAGCCCCAACCCTAACCCAAACCCTAAACCTAACCCTAATCTAACCCTTAATCTAACCCTTTATCTAACCCTAAATCTAACCCTAACCTCAACCCTAACCCCTAACCCCTAACCCAAATCCTAACCCTAACCCTAATCTAACCCTAGATCTAACCTTTGTCCATCGAAATTCACCATCGAAAATTATTCAATGAATAGTTTTTTTAATTGAATATAGTCGAAATAAATCAACTTTTTAAATTAATACAATCTTAACACTTCTAATATCAATATATTCCATAAGAAGAAATTATTACAATAAAAGAACAATACACAATTACAATTTCAATTACAACACCATGATACAACCATTAAAATGATCATATAAAAGGAAAAAAGAACAATAGAAAATACATAAAAAACCTTAAAAGTCATATTCATGTTCAAGACAATTAAGAGTACAGTCAGAGGAAAATTGAATGCCATTCATTCCATTTTCAGTGCCATCAGGAAATGAATAGTTGCTATTCTGATGAATATGCTTTTCGTTGCAAAGTCAATTCAATGAATACTTTTCGATGGAAAGGTATTCGATGAATACGTTTTAGATGGAAAGACCAGATTCCCTGGTGTGGCATGTGCTAACCGTGGATTCTGATTGGCCATTCCAGGTGCCACCCCATTTTACTAAACTATTTTCAGTCAGTGTGTGTGTGTGTGTGCTCGCACTTCATGCCACCCCTGCATAAGTCAGTGCCCCACTTGGGCCTCCCCAGTCAAAAAAGTCTGGACACGCCAATGAATGGCAGTGCAAGGGTAGTCAGAGAAATAATGCCAGTGCAGGGGAACACGGAGACATGATGCCAGTGCAGAGGCATTCAGAGACAGATGTCCGTGAAGGAAGCACTCATAGACATGACGCCAATGCAGGGTCCACCCAGAAGCACGATGGCAGTGCAGGGGAATTCAAGAGACACGATGGCAGTGCAAGAACACTCAGAGACACAATGCTCGTGCAGGGGACACTCAGAGACATGACAGCAATGTATGGGGCACTGAGAGATGTGATGGCAACACAGTTGGCACTCAAAGACGTGTTGGCAGTGCAGGGGCACTCAGAGGTGGTAATGAATGTGTGCCAAGGGAATGGTGACCATGTAGGCAGAGGTGTTGTACAGAAACGCATGGAATAAAGACACTGGCCCTCATTACGACCCTGGCGGAAATCGAAAAACGATGGCGGAAATGCAATACCGCCATCGAATAGCGCTCGGTGCGATTATGACCCGTCACCGTAAAGTACGATGCCATTAGCGACACCGTAGTGAACGCCAACGCTAACTGCACCAAGTACGCGCACGCGCCCCATGCAAAACCGTAATTACCACCATGGCGCAACGGTACGCGAATTCTGACCCTAGCGGACATTTACCTAACGCCATCAAGCATGGCGGAAAGTACCATTCCGCCATGGTGAGAATTACGGCATCGCGAACCAACCGTAAATGGCCCTACTGAGTGCCTGTACAACACTCCCTGCCCACATTGCACAACTCCTCGTAGGTGCAATGAAGTCACACAATGCAACCAGTGAAATGTACAAGTCACCCATGCATGCCAACGAACAAATGAATGTAGGGGCTCCAAGTGCCTTGTGAGTGGCCATCCATATTTGGCATGTCACCATTGCCGTACTGATGCAGCACAGGCATGTGAAGGTTCAAGTACAGCAATATGAACTGAAATATGAGACAAAACAACAACAGGCCCCCATCGCTTGACACCAGTGTAAGGAAACATTCAAAGCAGTATCCTGAGGGAGACTGCACCAGCCCTGTACTCTTGCCAGTAAACAAACCAACCATCAGCACAAGCATGTACCACACAAGTTGGCAGAGTGACTGAGCAGCCAGGCTCATCTCAAGAGGGGCCAATGGGAGCTGCAGGGCACAGATGGCACGAATACAGAAGCTATTCCAATGGACATGACCTCAGTCTCCCTCCAAGAAACGCACGCAAACACAGGCACCTGTGACCAGCCATATTCTGATAATCACATCATTCCACCAATCCACCTGGCTGACCGGCATCTGTTACACAAAAGCTAATCCCCCGCCCCTGAGCATGACAACATCAAAACAGTCATAATGGCAGCCCCTATCCCTGACCTCACTGGGCTTCGTAGGCAAACGCGGCCAGTACAGTACCACGCAACTATACTCAGAAGCCGGAACCCAATGCAGATCTTCTCACAATACATCGCTCCACAAATAGGAATATGCTACATTACCTGCAAAGAATAACGCTACACTGTCAATATCAGAATAAAAATTTAATGCACAACAAAATCACCCAGCCCATACAGCTATTAGGTCATGAACTCCAAAATATATTTCATTATTGTGGGCTGCATCCGCAATAAATGACCAGCTTCTTCTTGTGTGACGCCCTGTTCCTTCATGGTACACAGGGGCTACATTCACGTTCAAAAAGTCAACATGGAAGCGCCTAGAACCGCAGGGCCGTCCCATTAGGTAGGCACTAGTCCAGCTGAAAGGTCGATATGTTGCTCCTAGCCACTAGTACTGCGTAAGGGCATGTGGCCCATTGGCGATCGTCCCATAAGATCGTAATGGTGCTCCACTGATTAACTCGAAGCAGCAGGTGTCGGGAGTAAAAGCCATCTGCAGGAGTGGCATACAGATGGCAGTGGCAAAAGGGGAGGAGATACCTGTCACCCAAATGAAATGAAAAAGAATAGTATGGGCATCAGAACCTCATTTGAATTACTCACTTCAATGATCACACTAAATCTACAGCCATATGCATGCTAGGCCACTCAAAAGGATTATTCCCACCCAAAAATCACTTGCGAATCATAACTATATTAATCGAGGTGAAAACACTATTACAAACGAGTCTTCGTGTGCATGCGTCTGTTAAAACAGAATCCATTAGATGGGATTAGTAACGTGCATAGACACAAGTGTTTGAAGGCGCGTCGAGACAGGGAGGGTTCAACAAGGGCAGATAGACGATGGTCCCACTATGGCAGCTCTGCATCACATAGCGCAGGGGAAGTGGATAGATTCCAAAAAGCCATGTACATGGCAAACTCTCAATTAAATCATCTGTCCATGCATCCATACATCATTCCCTCATCCCGGTATGAAAACGCCTGATTATTTACTCACATAACATGTGAAATTTCCATTGAGTCTGTGCGTAATGCAGTCTGCAAAATCCACTGTGCTCCAGCCCGGAATTCCAGTGTTGTGAAGTAACATGTATTTGGGAACGTCCTGCCTTATCGTCCACTACGCTATTGCGCATCCCATACTATTCATATCAATCATTGCATTCTCGCCATGGCCCCTGTCCGAAGGACATTAAACAATAGAACGTTATATTTGCAGTCAGACCTGTGGGCGTCTCCTCGCCGCTAGCTGAAAACCGAAAGCGCTGTCCTTCGAATTCCTCATTTGCAACATCACGTCGAAAAGGCATCTGTGACCGCTTGAAATCCCAAATTCATCCATGTAGTGCGGCAGTGTGTGAAAATGGCAACTGGCTTCACTCACAAATGGGACGCCCCGCCCGTCGGTGAACCTCGGTACAGTGCTGCATGAGGGTCCACCGTTAATCGAGTACTACATTCCACTGACCCTTCAGAAGTTTGTTCGCGACTGCAAAGATAGTATGTGAAACAATGGGAGCATAGCAGAATGAACATATAAACCAATATTTCACTGCCATCGGGATTAAATACATGATTGTAATAGCAAGATGCCATGCGTCAAATTGCAGCGTTGTGTGCGGGACGTGCTCGCCCAAAGGGGATTGCAGCTTGCACAGGTGGAATTAATCACCACAGGTGGAGGCTATACAGCCTGAAAACACATAAATTGCACACCCAACCCCCTCCCACAACCACACCCACTCCAAAATGCTACCGGCAGGACTAGCGATGTTGGCCCTGGGGGACCTGATAGCACTGCAAGTACTCCAACTTCAAGAAGAAGACGAACACCAACTACTACAACAACCGGCCGCACAGAGGAGACGCAGGCGGAGGAGGAGGGCAAGGCAGGGCCAGCAAGGCCCACCAGCACAGCCACTACCACCACGCAGGCAGCCCGCAATCCCACGCCTCCGAGCTCATCCGTTCAACCTCACTGATGAGCAGATCCACACCCTCTACCGTTTGGACCGGGACACCATAACCGCCATTGTGGACATGACACACGCTGACCTTGTCAGCATGATAGATACCCCAACCGCCATCCCACCCCTACTGAAGGTGGTGTCTGTACTCCACTTCCTGGCCACAGGCACCTACCAGCACACAGTCGGACAGTTGCATGGCATTTCACAGCCACTGTTGTCACGGACACTATTGCAAGTGCTCGATGCCCTCCTGAAGCACGCAGACGACTACATCTCTTTACCACGCTCGGAGCATGAGATTACAAACACAAAAGTGGGATTCCATGCACTTGCCGGCATACCGGGTTGCATTTGTGCCATCGACTGCACCCATGCGGAATTGGTCTTCCCACATGCCATGGAGGTCCAGTACCGCAACCGAAAACAATATCATTCTCTTAATGTACAAATGGTGTGTGACTCCAACAGGATCATTACACATTGTTGTGCCCGATTTCCTGGATCAACCCATGATTCTATGGTCTTGAGGAACTCTACAATACCACGCTACATGGAGCGACACGCAGGGAACAGATCCTGGCTACTCGGTGAGTCTCATTTCATGAATGATAATGTGGGGTATGTGATGCGGCAATGACCTGGCAGGAAGGGGGGGGGGATGCGTACGTAGCAATGTCATTCCACGAACATCCTTTATTGTCCACATACAGGTGATGCCGGGTATCCACTGAAGAGATGGCTCCTTACACCACTCCGGAACCCACAGAACCAGCATGAGGAGGACTACAACCATGCCCACTCACGTACCCGTGTAGTCATAGAACAGGCATTCGGCCTACTGAAGGCTCGTTTCCGCTGCCTCAGCAGGTCTGGCGGGGCACTCCTGTACCGCCATGAGAAGGTTGCAAAGATGGTCATGGCATGTGTCATGCTACACAACATGTGCGTACGTAGAAATGTGCCCATGCCCCCTGACGCAGAACTGCAAGCACTTGAAGATGGTCATGATGAGGGTGGGGATGTGGCAGCACCTCAAGGAGTCCGCGAGGCACAGGAGGCCCATGAAATTCGTCAGAATATCATAGATTCATGCTTCTAGCACTCACGCCTGGTGGCTGATACATGGACACGGGACTTGTGGCACTGTGTGTGTCTGGAACATGCACAATATGGACTGTACGCCTATAAAGGCCTCGTACACAAAGATCAATGTCCACACATCTCATTGGATGATTGTGAAATGTTTATAGCATATGTGAAATTATGTTACACACCCCATCGACCCGCCACCCAAGAAAGCCCAACACACCCCCTCCACCCTCCTACCTCCCCCCCGAACACCAGTGTCCAAAGATGCTCATTGTCAGTGGGCAGACGCTATTGCAAGCCCCCTCTCCGGGTATCAGGGGCACCCCTGCCTGTGGAGCGCAGGTTCCTCCCAGATCTACGTTGGGGGCTGCCCTGGACGGAACTTGCAACGGATGATGTCTCTGCCTGCTCACGTCCATGCATGTCCCTAAGAGTTTGTGATAGCTCAGTGAGCACACGGTGCACAGCGGCAAGTTCAGCACATACGTCTTTGGACGTCGCATGCAGTTCCCCCCTCAGGCTCTCAGTGCTTCTCTCCATTTGTACCCTCAGGCTCTCGGTGCTTCTCTCCATTTGTGCCCTTAGTGTCTCTGTACTTCTCTCCATTTCTGCCCTAAGTGTCTCAGTAGATGTTTCTATGGCTGCCTTAGTACCCCCACATTCATCAGCATGCTCCTTGAGGAGCGTGCCCAGTTGCTGCTGTTGCACGATCACCTGGTCGAGGGACTGTTGCCTCTGCTGGGCCATGCCCATTTGCGGTGGTGTCACAGAGGGGCTGATCACCTCATGTTGCCTTGCCACAGGGCTTGTGGGGGATGGCCAGTCGTCGTCTTGTGGGTGCCCCTGCGTGGTATCCTCATGGTGTACGGGATGAAACAAACAGGGGGATTGAGACAGGTCATGGATGGATCCTACATCGACAGCACCGTTTTCTGTGTCGGAGCATGCTGCCATTAATGCAGTGTCACCTATGGTGCTGCTGCCACCAGAAGCAGTGCCTTCTGTGGCATCCATTGGGGGGACCTGTGGTGCTGCTGTTGTGGGCATGCTGGCTGCTGGGGTGCCTGTTGAAGTCCCCTCCTGTGTGCTGCCACTTGATTTGTGCTGCTGCCGTGTCTTGATCCGTGCAGCTGAGGTGGAGGGTCTTTGCCCGTTGGTCTTGGCCCTCTTTGCAGGTGTGCTGGTAGGGGTGTTCTGAAGCTCGTCGTTTGAATCGGACCCTGTGGTGAAGTAAAGGAGGGCGAGCGTTATTTATGGGTCTATGGAAATTGGAATGGCAATGTATCACATGCATTGGGGTGGTACCTGAGGGTGATTTGGGTCAGGGCCTTGGAGGTGGTTTCATTTTTGTGTGGATTGAGGATGCAGTTGTTTTGCAGCCTGCAGTTAGGGTGTGCATGCTGCACGTGTAGAGGGTGTTTTTAGGATTTTTAATTATTTATGTATTTAATGTGACTTTTAAAGTGCGCTATCAGGCCAATGTATGTGGACGTTCTCCTGGACATGTGTTTCTGTTGCACTATGTGGACACATGGTACTTCACATGATTGGAAATTGTGGATTTAGCATTGTTTTATTTGGCCCACCTACCTGATTCTTCGGATGTCTGCACTCCTTTCTCCATCCCTCCGACTCCCTCTATACTCTCCATTCCAATGGTGGAGGCACAGATTTCTTCCCAGGGGGTCAACTTGATGGGTGATTCCGATCCTCCCCCGGTAGCTGTGGCAATGTTACGGTTGGCTGATAGTATGCTCCGTACGCGTATCCGCAAGTCGTCCCATCGCTTTCTGCATTGCTGTGGGTTGCGGGGTGCGGTCCCCACCGCACTTACCCGCTGTGCCACCAGGGCCCATGTGGCCTTCTTGTTCGCAAGTGCCGTCCTGGTCATTTGCGTCGAGAAGACGACGGCAGCATTCTCCTGGAGGGTCTCTGTGAGCACGGTGAGTTCCTCATGGGAGAAGTGGACCTGCCGCTTGCGGTCGCACGCTTTTTTCGCAACTTTTCCCATTTTGATTGTTTGCACTAGGGTGGCTAACGGGTTGGGATGTGTCTCAGGGTAGGATTTTTAATGGTTGTGTTGGGATTCTGCTTTTATAGGTGTACGGCGTGCTGTTTCCCGTTCCGGCCCCATGTTTTTGCTTCCGTTTCTGTATATTTACGGTCACCGTATTTTGCGATTACCGCTCATTACGGTGACCGCTATGATGGGTGGCGGAATTGCACCTAGGGCGCCGTACGACGGCGGTGAGGGGCGTTTTGGGGACATTTCCGCCATCGCGGACTTTGCACTTCCGCCATGGCGTAGTGCTCGTGCCCGATGGGTCAGAATTAGCCGCGCTTTACTCCGTCGTGCAATGGCGGAAACGCTATTTACGCTATGGCGGTCAGGTCAGTTACTTTCCGCCAGGGTCGTAATGAGGGCCACTGTGATATTGCAAAAGACTTTGATAACGAGCAAGTTCAAGCAAAAAGTTATTTTTCTGTAATTCTACAAGAGCAAACCTTTTGAGTTTTAAACGTTACAAATTCTTAATGGATCCAAGATAGTTGAATGTAACGGGATACAGTATAGGTAATTCATGTTAGATGATGTTAATTCGCTTGAAGTTGTAATTCAAGCAAAGGGGAATTTCTGGATGTTGAGTCAAGCAATGAGGAAAGAGGAAACTCATGTGTTTAGAATCTCGGCCCCTTAATCATGATAACCGTATATGGGCCTCATTACGACCCAGGCGGTAAGTTACCGCCTGGGTCGTACCTTTACCACCATGGCGTAAACTATGTTTACGCCATGGTGGTTGGCGGACTTACCGCCCCATTCCGAGGTTGGCGGGGCGGTAAGTCCCCATTAACCCATTTACCCTTCCCCATTCCCATTTTTGCCCCATAGGGCATAATGGGAGTGGGGAAGGCGTTAATTACGCCACCGTAAATTACGGTGGCGTAATTAACAACAAGGACCCTTAGCGCCATGGATTTTAACACCTGCTAAAAGCAGGTGCTAAATCCTCCATGGCGCTAAGGGACCTCGGAATCAGGCGGTAAGGGTCGGCGCTGTTTACGCCGCCGTAAACCCCTTACCGCCTGGGTCGTAATGAGGCCCTATGTGTTATTCGCGAATCTTATTTATGTTGAAGGACGCACACACAAAAGACTGATGTTTTTCAGCCTTTAATATTAGGAAAATACCTACTCCTGAAATCGATGGGTGTCACCCCTCGAGTCTCCCCTTTTATCCTGCACATTCTCCCCATCATAACCATCCCTACCCCCACATATAAATACACGCCCACGAAAGCACTCACACCTTCCCCAGCCCCTCCCCTCCACACTACAAACACTACCCCACAGCATACACACAGACACTTACCTCACAGTCCACTGTTGTCATCCCCTGCCCGCCCTCGACGCACCTGTTAGCTAATGAGTACACTCGTGTGCGGCAGGGGCATGACAGTTATGATATGATATGATATAGCATTTGTAACGCGCCTATACACAAGTGTTTCAAGGCGCGACGAGGTAGGGAGGGGGGAACAAGGGGAGACAGACAACGATCCCACTAGGCTAGGTGTCATTCAGATCACGCAAGTGCATGGGCAGGGGGGACGGGAAAAGTGCGAGGGGGAAAGGGAGAGGGGAAAGTGCAGTACAGGGTTAGTAACAAACAAGATAAATAATAAGGGCCAGCTGGTGGCAAGGTCAAGATAAGTGCAGACAAGTGCTGGGAAGGGGGGCTGTAGAGATACAGAGACAGTCCCGCAGTGCAGGGGTTGCCAGGAAGGCAGTGCAGGGGGGAGTGGCTGGGCCAAGGACCGAGATTGGTGAGTGGCCCAGTTGCTGATTCAGTACAGTTTCAGTGATTTAGCAGGGGAGAGGGGGAGAGAAAGCAGAAGCAAAGAGGAAGGTTTTGAGGTGCTTCCGGAACTGGAGATGGTTCTCCTTAAGTTTCAGGGAGGCAGGAAGGCTGTTTTTACAGGGAGGCCCCTGCTGCGGAGAGAGATCTCCCCCCAACTCGTTGCTTGGAGAAGCGGCTGACCCTGAGGGAGTTGGAGGCGGATGAGCGAAGTGCTCAAGAAGGAAGATATTTAGGAAGGGAGAGTTGAAGGTATTTTGGCCCCAGGCCCCAGAAGGCCTTGTGGACAATGCAGAGGGTTTTGAACTTAATCCTCGCAGCCACAGGGAGCCAGTGTAGCGATTTCAGTCCTGGAGAGATACGGTCCCTGGGCTTGAGGCCAAGGACAAGTCTCGCAGTCCTGTTCTGGATGAGTTGCAGAGGGCAGAGAGTAGAGGCAGGAAGATTTAGATAGAGGATGTTACAGTAGTCCAGCTTCGAGAGAACCAGGGCTCTGGAGACAGTGAGCTTCTGGGGGAAGGAGAGGAAAGGAAGGATACCTCTGAGGAGGTGCAGCTGGTAGTGTGACTTCTTAGAAACGTCAGAAATGTGAGGAGAGAAGGAGAGTGTGGAGTCGAAGATGACCCCCCAAGTTTTTTGCCTTGCAGGAAGGAGCAGGAAGAGGGCCAAGAGAGGCCGGCCAGAGAGCTGCAGGGAAGGAGGGAGTGGGTGTGCCGATGAGTAGAATCTCGGTCTTACTGGCATTAAGGCAGAGATCGTTGGCGGCACACCATTTCTGGATAGCAGAAAGACAGTCAGAGATGAGGGAAGGAGAAGAGGAGGCCGAGGGTAGCCTGAAAATGAGCTGGGTATCATCCGCATAGCACTGAAAGTTGGGGCAGAGAGCAGCGATGCGGTGGGCAAGAAGTGCCAGATACTGGTTGAACAGCCAGGGAGAGAGGTTAGAACCCTGGGGGACACCACAGGTAGAGAAAAAGATGTCAGACAGGAAAGGCCCCAGCTGGACCTGGGAGGGTCGATTTGAGAGGAAAGAGGTCAGCCAAGCCAGAGCCTGACCAGTGATACCCAGGTTATCACGGAGACGGTTGAGCAGGATGGTATGGTTGACAGTATCAAAGGCAGAAGAGAGATCAAGCAAAATGAGAACACATGGAATGTTAGAGTCAAGGTTCGAGAGCAGGTCCTCACAGATGTTCAGGAGAGCAGTTTCCGTGCTTCTGGCAGTTCTGAAGCCAGACTGATGGTCATGAAGGCTGCCAACAGATTTGGCATGGAGATTAAGCTGGGAGATGGCAAGTTTCTCCAGGAGCTTGCCCAGGAAAGGAGTGATAGAGATAGGGTGATAGTTAGCTGGGCAGGACGGAAGAGGGTTTCTTAAGAAGGGGGAGCACAAGGGAGTGCTTGAGAGGGGATGGGAAGACTCCAGAGGCGAAGGAGTGATTGCAGAAGTCAGCAAGGGCAGGAGCCAAGGAGTCGATTTAGAAAGACTGCTGAGCGGTCGCAGAGTGGTCGTTCTAAGTCAGTCTTTTTTTTCCAAGGAATATAAAGACTTTTTCACTCGATATCGTATAGCCAACTTCAGTTGCTGATTAATATTCATGTACAGATGAAACACGGCAGATTTGTCATGTATGTAGCACACAGCATTTAGTAGAGGTTTGTTAATATTACCAAACTGAATTTTATTAATACTGAACTCATTTTAACTCCCCCAAAATTGATCAAAAAGGTCTATATGTGGTTGGATCGGCTACAGTCTTACCACTCTTTCAGAGAGACTGACATGCCAAAAACGGACAATTTCATGCCATCCACCTCCTTACTTTTTTTAAATTTATTTTTATTTTGTATTGGTTCAAATGTTGAACCTTTCAAACAATTAACATACAAAAACTTTAGTTTCCATACTTAATTACATTATTTACATTTTTATACTCATTTCATCATTCATTTTTACACACAAAAAAAGATTTCTTTTGCCGCCTTACTTAAATCAAAAAAGAAAAAGAACAACATACTTCATCAATAGCAATTAATTTAGAGAAGAGAAAAGGAAAGAAAAGAGGAGATAAGGCAATACAATGCATTTCTATTTCTACTATGCATGCACAGGAGATTCCCTTGTGCTCTTATTATACCGATTTACATCATTACATTTCATGGTGAAAATATCTTATATGAGTGGCAACATTTTAAGATTATATTTCTGATTTGAATATCTTTTTTTGTGTCCAAAAAGATTGATATCAAAGTCTTTCAGAGTTTGACAATGGTCTAATGTCGTGATCCAATCATTTTGAAAGAGTTTGGTTTTGGCTCGATTAGGGTTAAGTAATAGAATTTCTAAAGTAATGTCGGCATCCGCCAGAATATTCAAAACATGTTGGGTCCATATACCTGCGAAGGTGTCTTTTGCAGAGAGCAGATACCGAGCCAAGATTCCCAAGACATTTATAGACATTTATAGATGAAACATTTAACAAACATTTTCTTAACAAGATACACCTTTTCCATTGTACATGAGAAAACAACGATACCAACCCCAGTTCAAATCGAATAATGGCCCGTGCTGTTTGGTAAATTTAAGCCTTTTTTCCAGAATTTGAACTCAATTAAATCCCAATATATTCGATTTTTAGGTAGACTCGCTTCAGCGCCATAGGATTACACAGGGATTACTTTTTGTTTGAAGAAAAACACTATGGCCCTCATTACGACCCTGGCGGAAAGTGACTGACCGGACCGCCACAGCGTAAATAGCGTTTCCGCCATTGCACGATGGAGCAAAGTGCGGCCCATTCCGACCCATCGGGCACGAGCACCACGGCATGGCGGAAATGCAAAGTCCGCGATGGCGGAAATGACCCCAAAACGGCCCACACCGCCGCCGTACGGCGCCCTAGGTGCAATACCGCCACCCATCTTAGCAGACACCGCAGTGAGCGCCAACCAGAAAGTACGGTGACCGTAAATATACGGAAACGGAAGTAAAAACATGGGCCCGGAACGGGAAACAACACGCCGTACACCTATAAAACCACAAAATCCACACAACCACTAAAAACACTACCCTGAGACACATCCCAACCCGTCATCCACCCTAGTGAAACCAAGAAAAATGGGAAAAGTAGCAAAGAAAGCGTGCGACCGCAAGCGGCAGGTCCACTTCTCCCGTGAGGAACTCACCGTGCTTACAGAGACCCTCCAGGAGAATGCCGCCGCCGTCTTCTCCACGCAAATGACCAGGACGGCACTTGCGAACAAGAAGGCCATATGGGCCCTGGTGGCACAGCGGGTAAGTGCGGTGGGGACCGCACCCCGCAACCCACAGCAATGCAGAAAGCGATGGGACGACCTGCGGATACGCGTCCGTAGCATACTTTCTGCCAACCGCAACATTGCCACAGCCACCGGGGGAGGATCGGAATCACCCATCAAGTTGACCCCCTGGGAAGAAATCTGTGCCTCCACCATTGGAATGGAGAGCATAGAGGGAGTCGGAGGGATGGAGAAAGGAGTGCAGACATCCGGAGAATCCGGTAGGTGGCCCAAATAAAACCATGCCAAATCCACAATGTCCAATCATGTGAATCACATGTGTCCACATAGCGCAACAGCAACACATGGCCAGGAGAACGTCCACACACATTGGCCTGATAGCGCACTTTAAAACTCACAATAAATACATAAATAATTAAAAACCCCAAAAACACCCACTACACGTGCAGCAGGCACACCCTAACTGCAGGCTGCCAAACAACTGCACCCTCACTCCACACACAAATGAAAGCACCTCCAAGGCCCCGACCCAAATCACCCTCAGGTACCACCCCAATGCATGTGATACATTGCCATTCCAATTCCCACAGACCCATTAATAACGCTCGCCCTCCTTTACTCCACCACAGGGTCCGATCCAAACGACGAGCTTCAGGACACCCCTACCAGCACACCTGCAAAGAGGGCCAAGACCAACGGCCAAAGACCCTCCACCTCAGCTGCACGCATCAAGACACGGCAGCAGCACAAATCAAGTGGCAGCACAGAGGAGGGAACATCAACAGGCACCCCAGCAGCCAGCATGCCCACAACAGCAGCACCACAGGTCCCCCCAATGGATGCCACAGAAGGCACTGCCTCTGGTGGCAGCAGCACCATAGGTGACACCCCATTAATGGCAGCATGCTCCGACACAGAAGACGGGGATGTCGAAGTCAGATCCATCCATGACCTGTCCCAATCCCCCTGTCTGTTCCATCCCGTACACCATGAGGATACCACGCAGGGGCACCCACAAGACGACGACTGGCCATCCCCCACAAGCCCTGTGGCAAGGCAACATGAGGCGAACAGCCACTCTGTGACACCACCGCAAATGGCCATGGCCCAGCAGAGGCAACAGTCCCTCGACCAGTTAATCGTGCAACAGCAGCAACTGGCCACGCTCCTCAAGGACCATGCCGATGAATGTGGGGGCACTAAGGCAGACATAGAAACATCAACTGAGACACTTAGGGCAGAAATGGAGAGAAGTACAGAGACACTAAGGGCACAAATGGAGAGTAGCACCGAGTGCCTGAGAGTACAAATGGAGAGTAGCACCGAGAGCCTGAGAGTCCAAATGGAGAGAAGCACCGAGAGCCTGAGGGGGGAACTGCATGCGACGTCCAAAGACGTATGTGCCGAACTTGCCGCAGTGCGCCGTGTGCTCACTGAGCTCTCACAAACCCTTAGGGACATGCATGGACGTGAGCAGGCAGAGACATCATCCGTTGCAAGTTCCGTCCAGGGCAGCCCCCAACGTAGATCTGGGAGGAACCTGCGCTCCACAGGCAGGGGTGCCCCTGATACCCGCAGAGGGGGCTTGCAATAGCGACTGCCCACTGACAATGAGCATCTTTGGACACTGGTGTTCGGGGGGGAGGTAGGAGGGTGGAGGGGGTGTGTTGGGCTCACTTGGGTGGCGGGTCGATAGGGTGTTCAACATGATATCACATATGCCATAAACAATGCACGATCAACCAATGAGATGTGTGGACAATGATCTTTGTGTACTAGGCCATCATAGGCGTACAGTCCATATTGTGCATGTACCAGACACACACAGTGCCACGAGTCCCGTGTCCATGTATCAGCCACCAGGCATGAGTGCTAGAAGCATGCATCAATGAGATGCTGACGAATGTCACGGCCCTCCTGTGCCTCGCGGACTCCTTGAGGTGCTGCCACATCCCCACCCTCATCATGACCATCATCAGGTGCTTGCAGTTCTGCGTCAGGGGGCATGGGCACATTTCTACGTACGCACATGTTGTGTAGCATGACACATGCCATCACCATCTTTGCAACCTTCTCATGGCGGTACAGGAGTGCCCCGCCAGACCTGCTGAGGCACCGGAAACGAGTCTTCAGTAGGCCGAATGCCTGTTCAATGACTACACGGGTACGTGAGTGGGCATGGTTGTAGTCCTCCTCATGCTGGTCCCGTGGGTTCCGGACTGGTGTGAGGAGCCATCTCTTCAGTGGATATCCGGCATCACCTGTATATGGACGATAAACGAATTATGTGGAATGCCATCGCTACGTACGCACCCCCCCCCTTCCTGCCAGGTCATTGCCGCATCACATACCCCACATCATCATGCATGAAATGAGACTCACCGAGTAGCCAGGATCTGTACCCTGCGTGTCGCTCCATGTAGCGTGGTATTGTTGAGTTCCTCAAGACCATAGAATCATGGGTTGATCCAGGGAATCGGGCACAACAATGTGTAATGATCCTGTTGGAGTCACACACCATTTGTACATTCAGAGAATGAAATTGTTTTCGGTTGTGGTACTGGGCCTCCATGGCATGTGGGACGACCAATTCCACATGGGTGCAGTCGATGGCACCAAGGCAACCCGGTATGCCGCCAAGTGCATGGAATCCCACTTTTGTGTTGGTAATTTCCTGCTCCAAGCGTGGTAGAGAGATGTAGTCGTCTGCGTGCTGCAGGAGGGCATCGAGCACTTGCAATAGTGTCCGTGAGAACAGTGGCTGAGAAATGCCATGCAACTGTCCGACTGTGTGCTGGTAGGTGCCTGTGGCCAGGAAGTGGAGTACAGACACCACCTTCAGTAGGGGTGGGATGGCGGTTGGGCTATCTATCATGCTGACAAGGTCAGCCTGTGTCATGTCCACAATGGCGGCTATGGTGTCCCGGTCCAAATGGTAGAGGGTGTGGATCTGCTCATCAGTGAGGTTGAACGGATGTGCTCGGAGGCGTGGGATTGCGGGCTGCCTGCGTGGTGGTAGTGGCTGTGCTGGCGGCCCTTGCTGGCCCTGCCTTGCCCTCCTCCTCCTCCTGCGTCTCCTCCGTGCGGCCGGTTGTAGTTGGTGTTCGTCTTCTTCTTGGAGTTGGAGTACTTGCAGTGCTATCAGGTCCCCCAGGGCCAACATCGCGAGTCCTGCCGGTAGCATTTCGGAGTGGGTGTGGTTGTGGGAGCAGACTGGGTGTGCAATTTATGTGTTTTCAGGCTGTATGGCCTCCACCTGTGGTGATTCATTCCACCTGTGCAAGCTGCTCTCCCCTTTGGCCGAGCACGTCCCGCACACAACGCTGCAATTCGAGGAATGGCATCTTGCTATTACAATCATGTATTTGTACCCGATGGCCGTGTAACATTGGTTGATATGTTCATTCGGCTATGGTCCCATTGTTCACATACAATCTTTGCAGTCGCGAACAGACTTGTGAAGGGTCAGTGGAACGTAGTACTCGAGTAACGGTGGACCCTCATGCATCACTGTACCGAGTTGCAACGACGGGCGGGGCGTCCCATTTGTGAGTGAAGGCAGTTGCCATTTTCACACACAGCCGCACTAGATGGATTAATTTGTGATTTCAAGCGGCCACAGATGCCTTTTCGACGTGATGTTGCAAATGAGGAATTCGAAGGGCGGCGCTTTCGGTTATCAGCTAGCGGCGAGGAGATGCCCACAGGTCTGACTGCAAATATAACGTTCTATTGTTCAATGTCCTTAGGACAGGGGCCATGGCGAGGATGCAATGATTGATATGAATAGTTTGGGATGCGCAATAGCGAAGTGGACGATGAGGCCGGACGTTCCCAAATACATGTTACTTCACAACACTGGAATTACGGGCTGGGGCACAGTGGATTTTGCAGGCTGCATAACGCACAGACTCAATGGATATTTCTAATGTTATGTGAGTAAATATTCAGGCATTTTTATACCGGGATGAGGGAATGATGAATGGATGCATGGACAGATGATTTGATACAGTGTTTGCCATGTACAGGGCTTCTTGGAATCTGTCCGCCTCCCCTGCGCTATGTGATGCAGGGGTGCCATAGTGGGACCATCGTCTATCTGGCCTTGTTGAGCCCTCCCTGTCTCGACGCGCCCTCAGACACTTGTGTCCATGCACGTTACCAATCCCATCTGATGGATTCTGTTTTCACAGACGCATGCACAGGTACACTCGTTTGTGATGGTGTTTACACCTCGATATAGATAGTTATGAGTCGCAAGTGGTTTTGGGGTGGTGATGATCCTTTGGAGTGGGCAGCATGCATATGGCTGTGGATTTAGTGTGATCATTGAAGTGAGTTGTTCGAATGTAGTTCTGATGGCCATTCTGTTCTTTTTCTTTTCTATTGGTTGACAGGTATCTCCTCCCCTTTTGCCACTGCCATCTGTATGCCACTCCTGCAGATGGCTTTTACTCCCGACACCTGCTGCTTCGTGTTAATCAGTGGCGCAGCATTACGATCTTATGGGACGATCGCCAATGGGCCACATGCCCTTACGCAGTACTAGTGGCTGGGAGCAACATTTCGGCCTTTCAGCTGGACTAGTGCCTCCCCATTGGGACGGCCCTGCGGTCCTGTGCGCTTCCATGTTGCCTTTTCGTACGAGAATGTGGCCCTGTGTACCATGAAGGAACAGGGCGTCACACAAGAAGTAGCTGGTCATTTCTTGCGGATGCAGCCCACAATGGTGAAATGTGTTTTGGAGTTCATGGCCTAATGGCTGTATGGGCTTGGTGAATTTGTTGTGCATTAAATTTCTATTCTGATATGGGCCGTGTAGCGTTCTTCTTTGCAAGTGATGTGGCATATTCCTATTTGGGGAGCGATGTATTGTGAGGAGATCTGCATTGGGTTCCAGCTTCGGAGTATAGTTGCGTGGTACTGTGCTGGGCGCGTTTGCCTACGAAGCCCAGTGAGGTCAGGGATGAGGGCTGCCAATATGACTGTTTGAATGATGTCATGCTCAGGGGCGGGGGATTAGGTTTTGTGTAACAGATGCCGGTCAGCCAGGTGGACTGGTGGAATGATGTGATTTTCGGAATATTGCTGGTCACAGGTGCCTGTGTTTGCGTGCGTTTCTTGGTGGGGGACTGAGGTCATGTCCATTGGAATGGCTTCTGTATTCGTGCCATCTGTGCCCTGCAGCTCCCATTGGCCCCTCTTGAGATTCTTTTGTTCGTTGGCATGCATGGGTGACTTGTACATTTCACTGGTTGCATTGTGACTTCATTGCACCTACGGGGAGTTGTACTATGTGGCCAGGGAGCGGTGTACAGGCACTCAGTGGGGCCGTTTATGGTTGATTCGCGATGCCGTACTTCTCACCATGGCGGAATTGTACTTTCCGCCGTGCTTGATGGCGTTAGGTACATGTCCGCTAGGGTCAGAATTCGCGTACCCTTGCGCCATGGTGGTATTTACGGTTTGGCATGGCGCGCGCGCGTACTTGGTGCAGTTAGCGTTGGCGTTCACTACGGTGTCGCTAATGGCATCGTACTTTGCGGTGACGGGTCATAGTCGCACCGAGCGCTATTCGATGGCGGTATTGCATTTCCGCCATCGTTTTTCGATTTCCGCCAGGGTCGTAATGAGGCCCTATGTGTTTATAGGACTATTTTGCAAATTTATAAATTAGGATTTTTGCCTGCACTATTAGGGTTTGTAATTTCCGTTGACTGGACAGTTCTTGTTCAGGATCTTTCAAGGTCTTTGTTACCAAGAATCCCAGATACTTGTATAGCAAAACGTGTTCAAGAGTTTCACTTCCTAACCGCCACTGAAAACGATTGCTTTTGACATTTGTATTGTTGTCGCAAACCAAGATTTGCGTTTTGGCTATGTTTATTGTGAGATTATTCTTACAGACATAATGCTCTAAGAAATTCAGCAAATTCTGTAATCTCGTGGGAGTTTGTGATAACAGAATTAAATCATCAGCATATAGGAGATAGCTGATGGGTCGATTGCCTAATTTTGGTGCATCACTCGTAATTTGCTGAAATGCTTGTCTCATGTCAAGGATAAACATGTTAAATAAAGTTGATGCCAAAATGCATCCTTGCTTTAGGCTTCTTTGGGTTCGAATGTAATGAGATAAGGTGCCGTCCAAGGCTAGTCTGACTTGCATAGAGGTGTTAGTATGTAACAGCATAATCAGAGCTAGCAGGGAGGGCGGACAATGATACTCTCTTATTTTCACACAGAGTAAGACTCTGTCAACCGAATCGAAAGCCACCTTAAAATCCACAAACACAATGTATAATGGTTGTTTTTGAGTTGCATATTTTGATTTAATCGCATTAAGGATTGTGATATTCGGAATTGTGCCTATTCCTGCCACAAAACCGGCCTGAGAGGGGTCCAACAACTGGTTGTTCCATGCCCAGCGATTGAATTCCTTCAGGATGATTTGGGCAAAGATTTTACCGGGCGCATCCAGTAATGCAATTGGTCTATAGCTTTGTGGCATTTGCCGGTCACCGCATTTATATATCGGAACTGTAAGTGAGTGTCTCCATGATGCTGGAATGGTTTGGGAATAGTTGACTAGAGTGAAAATGTTTAACAAAATCTTGGCCCAGATGGTCAGATGTTTTTTAAACACATAATTTGAAAGGCCGTCAGGGCCACATGCTCTAGACTTGCTTATCGATTTTATACATAATGATATATCGAACAAGTCAAAGGCAAGTAGGAAATTTGTCAGAAGTGATAACGAGTCGGAAGTGATAACGAGTCAAGGCTCACACAATTTATAGGTGGCTCATAGAGGGCAGAGAAATGTTTAACCCACTTTTCTTCCGTCACGCCATTGGCTTGGATTGTCCCCTGGTTACCTTGCGTCGTTTGATTCAAAATGGCCCAGGTTTTTGCTGTATTCTTAAATTGCAAAGTGCTCAACATGTTTGCGCCATCTCTTTGGTGAAGGGAGGCGCGTTTAAGCTCTTAGTCAATTATTATATTGTGTCTTTATGCAAACCACAACAGCATACCTAATTTCAATAGGCAATTTTAGAGCCTCACGTTTATCCGCTCTGAATTTTGATTTCCTATACTTCAGATCTTTATCATAGCTATGGAGGGGGCGTTTTTGACTAGATGGCTTTCCCGGGTTGCCTTTTAGCAATTTCGCCATTTTATAGTAAAAGGTGTTATCTGATTGAAATCCTAGAGTTGTTTGCATAATATTTCCAAGTAAAAAGTTGTTATAAGCCCACAGATTTGGCTCTGAGAATTTTCCCCTGCAGAGATTGTCACGCCAGTTAGGTGGACAGCCTTAAGGACTCTCCCTTGAGTGTGGTTTATCAACCATTTTGCTGTTAACTTGTCGTGGTCACTCGCATTTACTTCCAATACTCGAAAATCTTCTACAGTGGGGAAGAGGGCGGCACTCACAAAGATGTAATCAATTATAGCAGCACTGCTGCTGAGGCGCCATGTGGAATGAGCAGGCATATCAGATTCACAGGATTCATTCAGCATGATCAGGTTAAATGTTTTGACAACATGTTTCCAAGATTTTATTCTAATAGAGGCTTTGGTATTGGATTTCCTTATACAGTTCAAATTCAAATCACCTGCTATTATTGTATGGTTAACTGAGGCATCTTGTGATATCAGTATCATTAATTCGATGAGGTCTTCCATGAATCGTGTATCTGATATGCCTGCCGGATTCCAGTACACATTTATTATTGCATGGACACAGTTATAAGCCGTGATGTTTACCATTTGCATGAACTGATTAGGCGTCGCCCATGTCTCTGCATACGCTCCAACTTTCACCTAGCTTGCAATTAGTAATACGGAAGTGGGACGCCCATGAAGTGCTTTTCTGGCAGGATTTAAGAATATATTATAACCATCCCACGGGGGTGGGGGTTCTGATAACCATGTCTCTTGCAGCAATATGATGTCATATTCCTCGAGGTTTTTTGAATTACCTATCAAATGTTTCAAACCTCTAGTGTTCCAACTCATAAGTGAGGGACTTGCATTTTGGCTCCCTGATACTAGTTATTTTTGTGTGCCCCCTTCTTTGCATGAACATATAGTTTGGGACACCTGTTTGTTATGAGTGTGAGGCATTTTTTCCTTGGCAACATGTCCTCTTGCGGGAGGGGTTCCTAAGCTCTGAACTTCTTCCGCTAATATCATAAAGCTCAGATTAAATAGAAATTCTTTTACTGGCCATATCATATTTTGTACGACTCTGGAATGCATCCAAAGTCTTACAGAAGACAGGTTATGGTCCTTTACGAACTCTACTAAGGCTATGTCTGTTGACATGTCTTCCAGCTGCGGAATGTCTGAAAAAATTGCAAGCACAGAACGTCTATTCAGGTCATATTGAGTGACAGGAAACAGACGACAGGTCAAAGTTAAAGAGTAGGGGGCTGGATGCTTGACTGCTAGGTTGTGGGCTTTTGTACTTAAGCCACCATTACCTTGCTTGTTGGGCTGATCGGCATCTTTTCTCTCTCTTGAGCCTATTATGTTGGCAAGATCTGACTGTATCAGCTGTAAGGCTTGGGCCGGAATTAAGTCCGTTTCTGGCAAATGATTGGGGGCTTGGGAGGCAGGCACTTCATTGACTTTCGCTATTGACACACACTGCGGAACCATCAATTTCGAGACTGGAGCAAGGGATTTCCCATAATCTACTCCCTGTGGAATTTTGTGGATTGAGTCAGGATCGGCTTCCTCCCAATGGGCCCACAAGGACTCTTTGTGGGACACAGGGAAGGGTTGCAGATGTGCATTCACCATTCCCTTCCTGTTGATTGTACTAGCTTGTGCTGGGATAACTCTATGCTCAGCCATATAGGCGTCCACCGCTTTTCGAATCTCCTTACGCTGGATTGTATCTACCACTATACCTTGAGAGTTTCTTGCCTCAGTAAGATTATCATTCGATTGTTGCAAGGTTACTGCTTTGACTAAGTTATCCAGTGGAGCGTATGGCAAGGTCAGTAAGTCATTGGTTTTTGTGTCACAACTTGCTTTCTCTAATTCTTGGCAAATACATTTTTACGTTATCGCCTTAGATGTTATGATAGAATTGTTCTTTGGCTTTGGAATTGTGAGAGCTTTGAAAAACTGTTTTGTTTTTGATGTAGTACTCTCGGTGAAGGATTCCTGATTTTTCGACAATTTGGAATGGGCGGCTGTTTCATGTGAAACTGGCATTGTCAAAAATGGTGAAAGCAGCTTTCTTATTCTTAAGCGGTTTCGGAAGAGGTTGCTGAGTGTCCTCTACCAGAATTGGTGCCACAAGCTGTGGACTGGGCGTGACATGCTGAGTGTCTTCTACTAGCACCCTCCCCGCATTTGATGTATGAGGTGGCGGACTCACATCTTGTATGATGCCGTTGATCTTTGGGACAGCACCTTGAGGTGGTATTTTTGAATGACCAACGCTCATCTGCGTACCCTGGGATATGCTATTCCAGATGAGGTCCTCTTTTCTAGCCGGTCCCATTACTTGGCTCTGGGGGGGAGAGGTGGTTTCTACCTGCCATTTTTAAAAAAAATCTTTTTGGATGTGTTGTATATTCATTTTACCCTCTAATGTGTGAAAAAGCTTAGTCATAGTTTGAAGGGCCAAATTCATGGTGGTAAATGTGACGTCTAATACTTTGATCATCGGATCAGATTGTGCCATCCTATGGGGCGACTTAAGTTTTTCTCTTACTTTTCTTGGAGTGGGGGCAATGTACGAGGCTATGGAACTTATATTTGATTGACTTGCATCAATGAACAAAACCAGGGATCTAGACAAAGTATCATGCGTAGATTCCCCAGAGAAACTTGAATTCTGCAAATCAATATCAATCACAACCTCTTCATCGATCCTTGACTGTGAAATGTGTGGTTGAGCTGTGTTTTCCACGGTGAGAGCCACCGTACTTAAGAGCATGCTGTCTGTAGGTGAAGCATGTGCGGAGGACAACTCAGGTGATACATGCGGCACAAGCTCAGGGACCGTGATGTCCACCGGGAGAGAGTCAGGGATCACTTCTCTTGACACTGGCTCCCTCTCAGTGCTTGTTGCTGGTTTTTTTGTGTGAATTTGCTGCAGTCACACCAATTTGGATGTCCTTACAGTATTTGCGGATATCAAACATTACGTCTTCCTTACAGGCCATCTTTTTCAATTTGGAAAGTGTTGGGCCCGTTGGTGTGGATGTTGTTATATTTAGAACTCGTTTGAGCCTGCACACCGATTGCGAGCGAACTCTCGCAGCAATGCCAGGCGGCATAGGAGCTAGAGGCATGCCTGTTTTTAGCGACGGTACATTGAATTGCATCGTACTTCAGGAGAAGGGCCTCACTTAGTGCCTACGACTCTAGGAGATTGCAGAAAACTGTATAGCACACCACAAGTGAGAAACCAAGGAAACCCTCATCAGCACCTTCAACCCGAGGCAGACCCTCCGGTGTCTCTCACCGCCTCGCCATACTCGGCGAAGAGGCAAAGAGGCACTCGGCTGGTACTCCGCTCAGTGCGCGCACGCAGGTGCGCACAGGTGCCTGTATTTGGGTCCTCACGCCGAAAAAGGGGACGTGACCCAAATGGCACTACCACATTTTGATATCTTTCTTTCTGAAAAGGAAAACAGTAGATGTAATAGCTGTTTTACTATTACTAAAAGTACTTTGGTAGCAAGGCAGAGACTCCAGTTCAGGAAATACCGTGTTAGAAAGTCTTCCAGATGCAAAGTCCAAACACGTAGCAGGAGCGCAAAGGCAGTCCATTCTGCAAAGAGGCACTCGGCTGGTACTCCGCGCGGTGCTTTCTTATTTCATCTCACTCGAAGAAGGAAAACCTAAGAGACCAAACTGGTTTTCCAGGAAGATCAAGTCTAAAGGAATGCCTCCATCTTATGTCTTAAAAAGATGAAAATAAATAGTTCAATTGCTCCTCACACTCCACAGTTAAGTTTACATTTTGTTCACAGGCAGTTCCTTAATCATTAAAGCCCCAGGTTAGTGTACAAAGTGCTCATTATGAATTTGGTGGTGCAGTACATCGTTGGCAGCAATGCTGTTACAGGCATTATTAGGTGGTAATGGAATTACTGACATTTTCACTGCACCACTGAATCCCGAGTCAGCATTAAAAGTGACAACTTACCTCCAGCCAAGTGCTGAAGGTAACTCCTCCATTCTAATCCCAATATTTGGAGGAATTACCACAGCTGAAATCAGCACCCATGCTACTTCTTCCAAATCCCCGAGGGATGTATATGGACTCTATGAATGGGGAATAACATCGTCATATTGTCTGTCCATCTGTTCCCTTGTAGTGTTATTTATGTTTCACTTTTAATGCACCTACTGAGATTTAGTTGCACCTTCCAGGAGCTTTAATTACTTAATTATGCCTTTGTTTTTTATTCTTGTATTAAATATGTATTTATTGTTGATTCATATCATGCCTAGTAAAATTAACGTTACTTACCAGGAGCTTTAATCACCTAATAGCGCATTTGTTTGGATTTTTGTGTTGTGTTAAATGCCGCCAGCAAAGCACTGTGGGGGTGAAACCTTCATTTGAGGCACTGCCGGGACTGCATTTACATGGATACTGCAGCACATCACCATCTGTGGCTGAAATCATCCCTCAAGCACTGCAAGTGCAGTGGGCATGATGGCAGTTCATAAGCAGTGCTATGCTTTTTGAGGCCTTATTCCCACAAGTAAAAATATATTATCATTCTATTGCTGAGCTTCTTCAGTTTCACTCTCATTGAAAAGAATGTCCCGTTTTCACCTAATTGTATGAATGCTCACCTGGAATGAAACACCAAACTAAATCAGTGTATCCTTACAAATGTAAAATCGTCGCACATGTTATTAATTTGGTGACCAAGGTGGCCTTATAAACCATCCAACAAAAACTAAAAAGGTAATATTGGCACGGCTTTTTGGGTGCAGCTACTGCTTTTTAATAACTGACATTAAGCTCTCTGACCTTGTCCAGCTCAAAAACAACAAGCATTACTGTAACATGTAATTGTCACCTTTTCTGTACTTTGTGAACTTCATATCACCCAAAGTGATAAGGTGACACAGCACCGCCTCTGTGGAACTCAAGGTTCCACCGCTGACCTCACAACTGGAGAAGGTCACTGAAGCCCACCTGCAGAGGGTGGTAAAGCCAGGGTTATGCAGATACTGCCAGAAGAGCTGAGCGTCACCATACCTGCCCAACCTCCGAAATTTTTCCGGAGACTCCGGAATTTTAAGCATTTCTCCGGGTCTCCGGAAAAGTCCCTTGAATCTCAGGAATTTTGAGATTCTTTCCGGGTCCCGTCATATTCTCCACCTGATTGGCTATCAGGTAGAGAATAGGATGGAACCCGGAAACGGCGCGAAATGTTCGTGCCCACTGACTGCACCACTATAATAATAGTGCTTTCAATCCATTTCATTGGATTGACAGCAGCATTATTACGGCGGCAGTGCCACGTTCATTTTGCTTACCATAGCACCGAAAATCATTAATTCAGTGGTATAGTAAGCAAAATGAAGGCAGTGCCGCAGCAGCAATAATGCTGCTTTCAATCCAATGACATGGAGGGGAAGTGCCAGTCACGGCAGAAGGGCCCATGGGTTATGCAAGTGCCAAGGGTAGGCCAGGTGGACAAGTGCCAGGGGAAAGCAGAGACTGCAGTGGAAAGAAGGTCCATGTGCTAAGTGCGAGGGACAGGGCCCATAGGGCTCAAAGGGAGGCAGGCCCAGATAGGCTAGGGCAGGGGGGTGGGGGGAGCATGGAAGGGCAAGTGCAGCTTTGGGGGGGTCAGGGGAGACCAATGCAGGGGTAGACTGGTCAAGGAGGGCCCGGTGCCCTGTAACAATCTGATGGAACCAGGCAGACAGTCAAAAGAGGCAGAGGGGAACATTAACAGGGGAGGGTGAGAGGGAAGGAGGAAGAGGAAAGGAGGGTCTTGAGAAGCTTCCAGAACTTATGGAGATCAGGCTGAAGTCTGAGAAGGGCCGGGAGGCCATTCCAGAGCAAGGCACCTGCGGAGGAGAGATCTACACCCCCTCACCGCCCCACTCTCTGCTTGGAAAAGCATCTGATCGGCAGAGAGTTGGAGCTAGTAGACCGAAGGGCACTAGCAGGGGGGTATTTAGGGAGAGAGAGTTGGATGTAGCAGGGTCCCATGCCTTAGAAAGACTTGTGGGTGATGCAGAGGGTTTGAACTTGATCCTCACAGCACCTGGGAGCCAGTGGAGAGATTTTAGGGCTGGAGAGATGTGGTCCCTGGGCTTGAGGCCAAGGATACATTTTGCAGTCCTATTCTGGATTAGTTGAAGGGAGCGAAGGGAGGAGTTAGGCAGATTGAGGAAGAGGCTGTTGCAGCAGTGCAGCCTAGAGAGGACCAGAGCTCTGGAGACATTGAGTTTCTTGGGGAAGGTGAGGAAAGGGAGAATGCCTCTGAGGAGGTGTAGCTGAAAGTGGGCCTTCTTGGCAAGGTCTATGATGTGACAAGAGAAGGAGAAAGAGAGGAGTTAAAAATGACACCAAGGTTAAGGGGAGGGGTCTCATGGAGGGTGGTCAGAGTGTAGGAGGTAAGGAGGGAGCTGGAGCCACAATGAGAAGGATTTCAGTCTTACCGACATTAAGGCAGAGATTGTTAGCAGTTCACCGTGCCAGACAGTCAGCAATGGGAGAGAAAGAGGAGGAGGCAGTGGAGGGATGGTTGGAGGAGAGCTGTGTTTGATCTGCATAACACTGGAAGTTAGGAGAGAAGGCAGTGGTCAAATTGGCTAGAGGGGCAAGTTAGATGTTGAACAGCCAAGGCGATAGGATAGACCCCTCAGGGACACCACAGGTGGAGATTGAGAAGGAGGAGAGAAAAGGGCCCAGTTGAACCTGGAAAGCTCAGTCAGAGAGGAAGAAGATCAACCAGCCCAGAGCCAGGTCTGTGATGCCAAGGGTATCACAGAGCCAATTTATAAGGGTGGCATGATTGACCGTATCAAAGGCAGAGGAAAGGTCAAGTAGTTTGAGAACGTTAGAAGAGTTGGAATCAAGATTAGAAAGCAAGTCTTCACAGGTGTTCAGGAGAGCAGTTTCCGTGCTTCTGGCAGCTCTGAAGCCAGACTGGTGGTTTTGGAGACAACCAACAGATTCCGTTTGGTGGATAAACTGGGAGATGGCCAGCTTCTCCAAGAGTTTTCCCAAGAAGGGGGTAATGGAGATAGGGTGGTAGTTAGCCAGACAGGAGGGGTCAGCAGAAGGCATTTCGAGAAGTGGGTGCACAAGGGAGTGCTTGAGGAGTAGCGAGAAGGATCCAGTGGCGAAGGAATTATTTCAGAAATCAGCTAAGGCTGGAGCAAGGGAGGCAATGTTGTCCTTGATAGTTCTGGAGGAGTAGGGGAGCAACTGTTTTGATGAGACTTTTTTAGAGAGGACTTGTCTAGAGACCTCATCAGGTGATGTGGGAGAGAAAGAGGAGAGAAGGAGGGAAGGGGACAGGGGGGCCAAGGGAAGCCATAGAGTGGGTCATGGAGAAGGTAGTTGAGTAGAGGAGAGTGAGGACAGGATGTCCTGAGTTTTAGTAATTAAGTGAGAGGCCAGTGCAGTGCAGAGGGCCAGGGAAGGTTGTTGAGACTGCAGTAGGATTGGCTAGTTCCTTGCAGATTTTGAAATGTTCAGCCATGTTGTTAGTGGCCCGAGGGATGCAGACTTGGATATGGACCCTCTTCTGCGAGCAGATGGATAGTCTGTATTGCCTTTGGAGCTGCCGGCAGGCCGGTCTGTCAGAGGATGTGCTCGAAGCCTGCCACTTTCGCTCAGGAGCTCTGCACTTGCGTTTCAGGGGGGCCAGGTATGAGTCATGTCAGGTGTTGCACTTGGAGGAAAGCTACATGCGGATCCTCATGACAGGGGCAGGGATGTCCAGAGTGTTGCATATGGAGAGCTGGTGGTCAGTAAGGGCTATGTAAGAGTGAGAGTCAGTGGCAGGAGTGGGAGGGAGAAAGAAGGTGGCGGCTACAGCAGCAACTGACACTCGCTTCATAGTTCGAATGACGGAGAAGGATACTGGCAGTGTGGGCGAAGGTTTACGAGGGGGAACAAGGAGGTCCAGGTGGGAAGACAGGAGATCATGATCAGACCAGGAGAGAGTTGTAGTGAGAGGGTTGGAGATGGGGATGTCTGCTGAGATGAGAGAATCCAAGGTGTGTCCGACTGAGTGCATCAGACCGGAGGGAAAAATGGAGAGGGAAAGAGAGTCACAGAGGATGTGGAAGAGTCCAGAAGCCAGCTCAGGGTAGTCAAGGTGAATATTGAAGTCTCTGAGGAGAAGCTTGGAGGTGGAGGCCAGGAGAGAAGAGGTGAGGTCAGACCACTCTGAGAGGAAGAGGGAGGTGGCCAGGGTCAGCAAGAGGATAGGAGAGACACCAAGTCTGCAGGTGAGGCATTCGAAGGACTGAGTGGGTATGACAGTATCAGGCACTCATACAGGGAAGATCAGGACCACTTCTCCCCTGGACCGGTTGGGCCTGGGCTTAGACAGGATCTTGTAGTCATCCGGGAGGGGAGTGTCAACATTTGTGACTGCATTGGTTGTGAACTACCTCGGTGAGAGCGAGGACGTCACGGTAGAGGTCTTCAAGGAGCTGGCAGATGTCAGAGGAGTGTTTGACGGCAAAGCGAGAGTTGAGGGTAGCTAAGTGGAGCTGGTTGCCACTTTTGAAGGTCTTCTGAGGAGGGGTACAGGAATGTGGTACACCCGTCTGTGGTGACAGAGGGGCCAGAGGGGTGGCAGAAGGAGGAGTGGTAGGAGAAGGGAGAAGATGATGAGAGACGGAAGATGCCTATCAATAAGGAAGAGGTTGGGCTGAGAACCCTGGGCCAGGACAGTGCCATTCAGGTAGACATTAATGATGGCCCCAGAGGAAGGGAAGTAAGCTAAGAGTACTTCCCTCAGTGGGAGAGGAAGAGAAAGGGGAGAGTACTGAGATCATATGGAGAATCCAAAGGTCTGGAGAGGGAACAACAAAGAGGATGTCAGTTACAGTCTGCCTGGAAGAAGCATTGACATAGCTGTCAGTGATGGGCAGGCCTGGATTGATGACCAGGAGATTCCTCTTGAACTTTTTCCTTCCAGACTTTGAAAGAGAGATTGGATAGGTGATAGAATAGCAGATAGAGAAAATAGGGGAGATTGAAAGCACCATGGAGGGAGGTCATGGAGATAAGGCGAGGGAGAGAGGGGGAACTGCAGTACACAACGCCCAACTTCAACACACAGCAATGCCACAATCTAGATTCAAGTGTCCAGGATAGAGGGAAAAACCTAGGTTTCAGCATACAGCAGAAAGACCAAAGACACCTAGAAGTAAGTTTTCAGAATAGAGGGCGAGAAAGCTTACATAGAGGGATAGAGGGAGGAAGGCCAAAATTTCAAACACACACCAATGCAAAACACACAGAATCATCTTTCCTGGATAGAGGGATAAAGCCTAAATTTCAACAGAACCACAAATGCAAAACACCCAGATTCAACTTTCATAAATAGAGTGAAAAAGCCCAATATGGCTAACTATGACACGTCACATAATGCCAGATATGGATAACAAACAACTGTGAAGTGCAGCATACTGCAAGCTTAGCTCATATGAGTAGAAAGAGAGGAGGGACAGTTAAATAGGCAGCAGTAATGGCTATTCCCCCAGCCCGCACCTTTCTTACCTTGTCAGTCGCTGCTGGTTGACGGCTGCACTTCATGCTCCACCGGCGAACACAGGCAAACACAGACTGGAACTGCTACTGTAGGAGCTCCCCTTTTCCTATGGGCCCTTAGCCACAGGGGCTGCATGGGCAGTGGTGCTGCCCTACTGGGTTCACATAAGTGGGCCAGCACACCCAATCGGGGGTTGGGTGGGGGGTGTTAGGCAGGATGGAACAAGGAAACAGGAAGGGAATCAAGCTCCACCTACACCTGCTTTGCAGCAGGTCCGTAACACTTGACCAACTTTATCCTATGTCCGATGTCTGTGGGTTCCCTGTCAGTACTCACTCTGTCCAGGTCCCCAGGTGTGTTACTTAGCTAAAGATTATCACTGCACCACTGCACCAGATCTGTGGATTGCCAGCAGGGAATTTCTCCCGGGGACCAGAACTCCATGTTTCTGCATTCACTGGAGGGAATTCCCATCCCCAGGTTCCCAGGTCTGACTATTTCCTGCAGAAATCACAACAACACAGGTCCACTGGTCTGTATATTCCCTGTAGGGACTCTCTGAGCTCAGGTTCCCAAACCTGTACATTCACTGCAGAGACTCACAGTATCCCAGATTGGAATGTTCCTTTGAAGACACTTGCTGTGCTTCGGTTCTGCAAGTTTATACATTTGCTCTTGGAGTGAACTATTGTCACAGGCCCTAGTTTGTGTATTTACAACAATGGCTCATTTTGTAATTGTACAGACTTCTCTGTCTATTCACCAAGACTCTGGAATCCCCTCCCCATCAACATCTGACTCGCCCCCTTGGTTCTACAGTTCAGGAAGGAGCTCAAGACCCTATTCTTCTAGGACCGGCTCCTCCCTAACACCTACATCCATACACCATCCAATGGCCACCATACCTGAGACTGGGTGATCTGATCTCCACTGTTTCCTCCCCTGGTTACTTGCAGACCCTTTGCTGACAATTGCCATGCCAACTAGTGTAAAAGAAAAAGTGTATTAGATAGATCTCAGATGTAGTTTTGATTAGTTGGAAAAATTTGACAGACATTAAACCCAGCACATGACTGGCATCTAGAGATGGCCACATGGTATGTTTTAATCCAAGAACAATCACATCGTTCATACCAAGTCAAGATCCTGGTACTTGAGGAAAGCTATCATTGCAAAGAATACCCAGCTAGTATAGAAGCACAAATTAACAAATAAAGAATACCTAAATATCTTGAATCCCATCTAAACACTGACCAACCAAAAAGTTATGCCATAAAATGCAATATGGTATTAAAAATGTATGGCAGAAACAATACGAGTAACACCACTTACTAAGTGGAGGAAAATGAAACAAGTGATCTGGGGAAGAAAAACGAGTCCCAAAGCTCAAACTTTAAAAAATTGCACAGACAAGAAGACACAGAGCCTCAGATAACTTAAAGTTTGTGGACATTACAAAAGTACAATGTTTAAGATAAAGGGAGAAGGGGGAGGAGTGTGGTGCAAGCTCGGGAAAACGCTGAATTGTTGAAATAATTTTTTAGACATGTAGTCATAAAAATTGCCATTTTTGGGTGGGCATAGCAGAAGAACAAATGTACAATTAACGGGGGTTGCATGCAAGCCAATTTATGAAAAGGTGTGGCCGGATGGAATGATCAACCTTAGAAGGGGATAACACAATGGTTACATCTAAAATGGTAACAGAGGTATTAACAGTCCTGCTGGCAGCCGTGTTTAACCAATTGCTGGGGACAGGTGTGGTGGGAGGCCAAGGGGGAATAGCAGGTGCGCTGTGGTATCTTAATTCTATTTGGTTATTGAGGGACCGATTCATGGAATTATCTGTGAGGAAAATAGGGTACATGGGCACGCAACTGCACACAAATGCGCCTTTGTCGATTCATGGAATTGAATGCGCAGTACATTTCCGGGACTTGCGTGCAGTTTCTGCTGGCTCGACATGTCTGTGTGAGCCGCCGAGGGCCTTGCGCGAGACTCCAAGCAGAGCGTGGGCGTGGCTTGTCAGCGAACTGAGAAGGGAAGGAACACCAAAAACGGGGAAGAACTTGCAGAAAAAAAGTGGGCATTGCGAGGGACGGCCTGCAGGAAGTCCATCGCAAGCCCACAATTGCACGGCACGAGATGTATTAATGGCATCGATCGTGCAATGTTTTGCCTGGGAAATGGTCATGCAAGTACTTCATGCAATCCAACATCCGAAGGCAGGCGTGAGTACACTTGCACGTAGGATATGCAGTGCGCAGGTGGGGTTGCATGTCGGATATCGGGGTGCGTGTACTCAATTGGGGTTCCAATGTAGCTTAGGGGTGCGCGTAAGCAGTGTAGCGGGGTGCAGGAACATTTTATGGGGGTTTGCACGCAGATTTCCCAAGTTCCGAATTTGTATACACATGTTGTCGGGGTGCTCGATACAGTTACGGGGGACCCTGAGGCAGGGTGCCAGAGTCAAAGACCTGCTTACAGGGGACCCCACACCTGTTTGAAGGGTATGTGCAATCGCGCCCAGCAGAGCACGCAAAGGTAGCTGTTCTGGCAGTTCATGCATTGCGTGTGGATGTGTCATGGGGGTTCCGGGCGCGACTTTGCGAATACGGTTACTTTGTGCTGTAAATTCCATGAATACGCAGGGCACACATTTTCCTTTCTGCATGCAAACTCATGCATTGTCCTTCTCAGCGTGCAGCCCTGTGGGATTTCTGCACACATTTCCATGAATTGGACCATGAACCCTTACTCCTGTCAGCTGTCTCAAAGCACAATTTGCCTGGTACTGTTCCACTTCACTAAACTGGAAGCCTGCAGGAGGAGCATACAGGAGGCTGACATCTAAAAACCTGCATGTCTGAATTTAGAGGAGGTGGTGTAATTCATGTAAGACTTTTGAATAAAAGATTGATGGAATATCTTGAAGTCAATGGTTGGTATGCAGGACCAAAAGAGCAACCAAAGTTATTTGTTTGTTTATTTATTTATTGGTGTATTTGTATAGGGCACCAAACCCATAGGCATCAGGGCGCTGTAGCAGGCAGACATAGGTTACAATGGGCTCGATCTAAACAAGGTCAAGGGGAACTACAAGGCAAGTAAAAGTACAGTTACAGTGGAAGAAGTCACAACCGTTTCTTTGGGGGAAGTAAAAATAGGTTACTGAGTCCTGGTCCCGTCCTCAGAAAGGCTATGTTAATGTTGCTTGTCCTGCAGGTTTTGAGTTTTTTCCTGAAAGACCAGTAGGAGGTATCGGCTCTAAGTTGGGCAAGTTGGGCATTCCAGTGTTTGGCTGCTACTAGAGGAAAGCTGTGACCTCCCGATTTTTGGAGTTTCAATTTTGGTGTCAGAAGCAAGTTCACCACGGAAGTTGTAGTTGGTCTGTTTGCTTGCATGTTCATGAATTTCTTGGTGAGGTTTTTAGGGGCATTATTGGTTAAGGATTTGTGTGTGATGTGAGACTTTTGAAGTGGATTCTCTCTCTAATGGGGAGCCGGTGGGCATTCCTTCTCGCAGTCGAAGTGTGTTTTTTTTTTCTGGCAATTGAGTACTGCTGTGAGGGTGTTATTCTGGATAATTTGAAGTTTCTTTAAATTATTGGAGGACGCTCCGGCAAAGAGGGCATTGCAACAGTCAAGTCTTGAAAGGATAAGGGCTCTGGCTAAGGTCAGGCAGCTATCAGTGGATAAGAAGAGTCTACTGGCCTTGAATAGTTTCGTAGTGTAGCCTGACGATGGGGGTATTGCGCTGACCTGCTTTTTTAGGGTCAGGGAGGCATCTAGATATACTGTCAAGGTTTTTACTGCTTTGGAGATAGGAATGGAATTTCCATCTATCGTAAAGGAGGCGTAGGATTTGTCCAGTTTGTTTAGTTGGTTGTGAGAACCAACGAGTAGGAGCTCTGTCTTGTCATTGTTGAGGCAGAGGGCATGCATGGCCATCCACGCCTGGATGTTTTGGTAGACAGAGTTAAGAGCCCTACAGTCAGTGTCATAGTTGCCTGTGATGGGAATGAGAATTTGGGCATTATCTGCGTAGTTAGTGTAGAAGATACCCAAAGCATCTAGGCAGTGGAATAAGGGTTTGGTAAAGATATTGTAAAGTGTGGGAGAGACACATGAGTCTTGGGGGACACCACAGGTAACGGGATCCGGGTCTGCTGATGCTGATGGAGAGAAGACTCTAATGGTTCCACTGGACAAAAAAGATTTGATCTAAGCTATCGTCTTGGGTGAGAAGTGACCTGCTGATGCCAAGTGAAGACGTAGGGCCTCATTACACGGTAGGCGGAGGACCAAGGTGCTATTAGCACCTTGGTCCATGCCGGTAAAATCCGGCACCGCCTTGGTGGAAAGATGAATTACCGCCCTATTCCAAGGTTGGCGGGGCGGTAATTCCCCCTTCCCCCATTGCCCTTCCCCATTCCCATTTTTGCCCCATAGGGCTCTATGGGAAGGGGGAAGGCGCTAATTACGGAGCCGCAAATTGCGGTACCTTAATTAGCACCCTGGTCCCTTTGCGGGTTGGTTTTTAACGCCTGCTAAACAGCAGGCGTTAAAGTACCTACCCGCAAAGGGACCTCTTAGTAAGGCGGTAAGGGTTAACGGTCACCGGTACCATTAGCGGTGACCGTTAACCCTTACCGCCTACCGTGTGATGAGGCCCATAGTGTTTCGTGGTCCAACAGGTCAAATGCACCCGAGAGGTCAAGAAGGAGGAGGAGGGCAAGTTTGCCATTGTCAGTGCATTCATCCTTTTGAATCTTTAGATCAAGGAGGGCTGATTCAGTTGCATGTCCTGATTGGTTTAGGCCAAGGAGATTGTTGGATTCTAAGTGTTTTTGAATTTGCACATACGCTACTCTATCCACGATTTTCAAAATGAGTGGAACAGTTGTGATGGGGTGATAGTTCTCTGGGATCCTGGGGTTGAGAGTAGGTTTTTTTAGAAGTAGGAGGACCCAAGCCTCTTTGAGATTGGAGGGGACTGTACTAGTATTGAAGGAGGAGTTGATAATGGCTGAAATAAAGGGGGCTAGTTTGGCACTGCAGTCTTTGATGACTGATGCCAGCATATGTCGCCTTGGCATCTAGATGGTTTGAGACAGCTAATGATTTTTCTTACTTCCAGGTCGGATACACAAGCAAAGTCAAACGGTTGGGTCGTGCAGTTGTGTAGTGCTTGCTTGAGTAGAGGTGGCGGGTCTGAGAGCATGAGTTTGTCTTTATTAGATTGGATTTTCGATTGGAGTGTTGCTAATTTATCCAGGAGTGTGTTTTGGATGTTAGTGCACCAGTTTTAGTCCTTGTCACAAATGGTTGGTGGAGAAGTTGGGGTCTCTAGTTTACGCAGTATGGCGAAGAGCTCTCAAGAGCTTGACTTGGCATTGTCAATTCTGTCATTATAACATTCTTTTTCTGCTTGGCAAATGGCTAGTTTATATGATTTAGAAAGGGAAGTGAATAAGACTTTGTTTGAGTCTGAGGGATCCTTTCTCCAAGACTTTTCTGCCACACGTTTCGTAAGGCATAGGGTTTTCAGGTTAGCCGTGAACCGTGAGTTCAAGTGAGATGAAGGTTTAGACTTATGCTCACATAGTGGAGCAAGTTTGTTGATGTCTTGGAGTAGTGTGTGATTATAGAGGTTGACCAAATCCGTGGGGTCTAGCATCAGTGGGTCAGGAGTGGTGAGGGGCTCCAGTAGCGGGAGAATGGTGGCATAGGTAATGTTACGCGATCTCATAGTAAGAGTGGCTGGGTGGATTGGATGGGCTTGTATAAGGGGATTATGTACAGTAATAGTAAAATAAATCACATTATGATCTGACCAAGGGCATGGTAGGCTAGTTAATATCTTGAGGTTACTGTTACATTCAGCTAACCAATTGAATGTCCGACCTTTAATGTGTGCAGGTTCACAGAAACTTCTATCTATCAAACTAACCCTCTCCCACACAGCCACATTGGCTGTGATTGAAGCCCAAGGCACTTAAAGACTTGTCAAGGGATAGAGCATGGGATCCGCTGGATCATGAAGGCTGAGATTGAAATCACCAAGGATGGCAGTTCTGGATCGGGGCTTGGTTTCTTCAGATAGTAGTGATAGTATGTCAACCTTCAAAAGGCGGCCTGTATATAAGGGGCATGTTCAGTGTGGCTGTGTGGGAGAGGGTTAGTTTGATAGATAGAAGTTTGCCTAATTGAATGGCTGAGTTGTTTATTTAGTGAATGGCTAGTGTTTCCTTCGCAATGAACGCTAATGTTCCCCCTTTAGAAGTGAGCCTGTCTTTCCTATAGATAGTATAGTTTTCAGGGATTGCCAAGGATAATTCAGGTCCCAGTGTTAGGTGTAGCCATATTTCTGAGATGGCGAGAATATCCAGGTGGTTAGATACGATGCGGTTGTGGATATCGAGCGCACGTAAAGATCTGGCATTAATTAGAGCTCCTTTAAGCTCAGTGAGGGGTGGAGATAAGTCCATCAACCCCTTGGTGACTGTGGTTGTGGGGGCGTACAGTCTAATGCTTGCTGGTTTGGTGGGGGGGGGTGTTTGGGTTATGGGGCTTGGGCATGCCCCTCGGTTGTTAGCATCATAGGCAGACTGCTGTGCCTCTGTTTGGACTCCTTTGTTTGTGTTAGCACATGAAAAGACGAGTCCTAAAACATTGGTAGCAGCAGAGGGTGAGGCAGAGGCATGGGGCTGGTTGGGCAATGTGTATGCATCTTTGTATAGGTTTGCAGAAGGTGTGGTGGGCTCAGAAACTTTTGGGGAAGTTGGAGGTTGTGTATTGGCTCCTGGAGCATTGCTCAGCTGTGGCGAGTAAAACATTGAGGTCAGGCAATACAGTGTCAGCTTTGTCAGAAATATCCAACGAAGGTGGTGCATATGATCCAGAGGCAATGCTCAATGTGGTGAGTGATACATTCGTATGAGGCAGTACAGTAGATGAATTATAAAAAGTAACAGCAGGAGGTGGTACATGGTCTCCTAGAGCATTGCTCAGAGTGGTAGGTAGTACAATAGGATAATGCAGTGCAGTATCAACTTTCTCAGAAATGTAAGGCAATACAGTGTGGACCATATCAGTTATAACATTGCACAATGTGGTGAGAAATACATTTGAATGAGGCACTACAGTAGCAATATTATCAAATATGACAGAGAGAAGCAGTACGTTGTTACTAAGAAGCTTGCTCGGCATGGTGAATAATGCATTATATGACTTTAATCAAGCCACACTGGATGTGGTCCATTTGGATTTCAGCAAGGGCTTTCATATTGTTCCGCACAGAAGACTCATACACACACTATTGCAAGTAAACTCCATCTTGGTCCGAAGATATTGGTGGTGTATGCCTTCATCTTTTCCTGAAGTTATGTTTCTTTTATTCATTTTTTTTCATTGGAGCTTTTTCTCGGACACTCAGCTTGACCACATACCACACATTCCTACGGTGCACCCATCCATCCAGTCCAGTCTACAACACCAGGAGAGGTCTACAGTGATACAAGGCCACTGCAGTGGCAGATGTGCACTCTACAAATGCCTATCAACATAGCATGTATACGTATTCGAATAGAATAAACCATCCAAAATCACGAGCCGCCGTCTTTCCTGACCCAGCTAATGAGTGTGGTTAAGCTGAAATACCTCATCAGTTAGCTTCAAGTGTCCTCCATGATACTTCTCGGAGAAACCTGAGTTACAACCAGCTGTTTAGTCAGGACCATCTGTAAAGACTGGTAGGGGGTGGTCTGTACTTCTGCTCTCTATATGGTAGAGGGGAGGCACAGAGGACCCCAGCCTAGATTCTCTATTCGGTAGCTATGGTCGAGCAATCAAGGCCTTGCTTCTCAGGAGGTGATGCAGGCTGGTTCTTAAGTACAGTGTGGTCCCCAAGCCCCCACAAAGGAATGTCCACACACTGTATTGGTTAGAACACAGTCTTTATATAATCAATATTCAAGGTTATGTATACTTATCATAATAACTCACTTTGTACTTAGGAAAATCAACAATGGCAAATATATTCAATTCTAAAGTGGTACCACCCTTTGTATTAGATCTCATTAAAGTGCATCAACAATACTGTAACAATGTCACACAGATCAATAGAGTGAAACCAGCAATAGAGAGAGGAGAGAAAATAAGATGGTTGAGCAATAGGCAGAATACTGGCCCCTACCACTAGACACAGTTCTGTGTGGAGATCCCCCCACCTGGGCAACCTGTAAAATAAAGAAATAGCACAAGCCCAGTCCATATATTGTTCTGCAAGTCTTATTCCCTCCTATAATGTTTTTATCCCCCCATGTACCTGGTGGAGTCGAGTTCTTCGAAGAGGCGTCGACAGATCCTTCTTGAGCGACCCCCTTTCAAGCGGGAGTCACGGATCGTCGAGAGGCGTCGAGAAGCGTCGAGGAACTCGGCGTTCGGCGGAGGGAAATCGATGGCCCTTCTTGAATGCCTTCCCTTTCAAGCGGGAGACACGGGGCGTCGAACGTCCGTCGAGGAACTCAGCGTTCAGCGTCGGGGAATCGACGGCCCTTCTTGAATGCCTTCCCTTTCAAGCGGGAGACACGGGGCGTCGAACGTCCGACAACAAACAGAGTAGAACGGCTTCGATGAGGCGGCAGCTTCGATCCAAGCGGTGTTCGTCGACGACGGAGCGTTGGCATCCTGCAAGGCAGAGGCGTGCGGGGCACCTCGATGACAATTGCTCTGGACTGCAAAGATTGTGAAGACGGGGGCCTAGCAAGGGCGTCGAGTCGTTCTAGTCTTTGTGGTCTTCGGGTGGCGGGAAACCCACCGGCAGGTTTCTCGTCGGCGCGTTGGTCGTCCTCGACTTTCACCGGCAGGATAAAGCGGTCGACGGTGCGGACGAGCGAGTCCTTCGATTCAAATGTTCTTAGGCAAGGAGCGGACGGCTCCGGTCGTCGGCAGCACGGCGTCAAGTGGTTCCCACGGCTGGGCAACACAACTTCGACAGGCCTCCAGCGGTTACACAGACCTGCGAACCCTGGTCGACGGCAATGGACTTCGACGGCGGCGATGTCCGGGTGCTTCACTTCGATCTCCTCAGCGGTCCCGTCTCGGGTCGGCAGCCTTTCGAGGGTCTGACTTCCAGGGCGCTTCGGCGAAGATTTAGCGGTGCTCGATGATCCCTCGGAGCACGGGAAGAGGGCGCCTTACCAGGTCCTCTCTCGAGTCAGTCCTCGACGAATTCGGCAGCTTTCAGATCGGTCGAAGCAAGTGCAACAGCAAGTCTTCTTCTTCCAGCTGGGCGTCAAGGATCAGCAGTTCCAGTTACTCTTAGAGTGGAGACTCAGCTTCTGAACGCTTCTGAACAATTACCAGTGGTGAGAGGTCCCCAGATATACTATTCTGTCTCTCATCCACACTGCTGGCACACACTCAGCAGCCAATCATACAGAAGGGCATTCATGCAGTCAGTCAGCCAATCAGGCACACAGTGCATTCAGGCCACACTCCTCCCTTTCAGACACTCACAACAAGGAATGTGGATTGGGACAAGTACCCAGCCATTCAACACTACACACTGCATTCAGGCCAGTTTTGGGCAGGGCTGTCTCAGTCTTTGTCTCTCATGCCAGAAACCAGACAACCACAACAAGGAGTGTATATTGGTCACACACCCCATTCACCCAGGTCCCACCCACAGGAGGTACCCACGACATACAGTCACTGGGAAGGCTCCAGTCAGTCTAGCTGGGCCTTCACAACAACACCATATATGGAACTTCCACCCAACAGCCAGTCAGGGGGAAGGGACAGAGTCAGGGCTTCCCAGGACTTTGGGAAAACATGGTAACAGGCAATAGAAAGCAAGAGGCCACAGGGGCCATCTTGTTTCCTATCAGGAATCAACTGATCCCAATGGCAGGGCCTGGGTATCCCAAAATGGAGGACACCCAGAGCACCTGTCAAATTCAGCATGGAGCTGCCACCAGCCCATACCCTGCTTTGTGGGCCACCCACAGGTGCCCAAAAACATACACTAGGGGCACAGGGTTGTACCCCTACCCATGGGTGCCATAAGGGTATCCCATGGGTCTGTTCACCAAACCAAAAGAGAGAGCTGCACTGCCAGGAGTCCCACATGGACTCCTGGGCAGAAAACACGACAGAACGCACGATAAAAAGCAGTAAAGGACAAGGATTCAGGGGCCCTGTCCCTCTGATGCATTTCCAGCATCACAGTCGCCCCCCCCCAGACTGAGGTGGAGGGTGTCTAATCTCCCACGGGATAGACACCCTCTTCCAGACGGTCAACATACCTTCTGGAAAGGCCATCTCCATTATCGTGACTCTTCTCTGGTCTGTGCTCCATTGTGAAGTCTAGCCCTTGTAGGCTAATGGACCACCTGAGCAATTTCGGATTCTCACCCTTCATTTGCATAAGCCACTTCAGGGGCTTATGATCTGTTTGGACCTTGAAGGTAGACCACGTAAGGTAGGGCCTAAAACGCCTAAGGCTCCAAACTATGCTAAAACACTCCTTTTCAACAGTAGCCCACCTAAGTTCTCTACCCTTGAGTTGTCTACTGATGAATATGATAGGATGTTCTCTCCCTTTGTCATCTAACTGGGACAAGACAGCTCCAATTCCGATGTCGCAGGCATCCGTCTGGACGATAAAGGGTCGGCTGTAGTCAGGCGCACACAACACAGGTGCCCTACACAGACTTTCTTTCAAGCCATCAAAGGCCCTCTGGCAGTCTTCGGTCCATTAACCTTCCTAGGCTGTTTGGGTGAAGTTAGAGCTGTCAGGGGTGCAGCTATGGTTCCATAGTCTGCCATGAAATTGCGATAGTACCCAGTGAGGCCCAAAAAGGCTCTCACCTGGGTTTGAGTAGTGGGAGTCTCCCAGTTCTGTACATCCTGTACTTTACTGGAGAGAGGTTGGATTTGACCCCCTCCTACCTCAAGACCAAGATAGGTAACTTTCCCCTGAGCTATCTGGCACTTGGTGGGCTTGATAGTGAGGTTAGCCCTTTTCAAGGCCTGCAACACCTTATCCAGATGTGTCAAATGCTCTTCCCAGGTGGAACTGTAGACGGCAATGTCGTCTAAGTAAGCCACACAAAAGGCTTCCAGCCCACTGAGCGCATGGTTGACCAATCTCTGGAAGGTGGCAGGGGCATTCTTCAACCCAAAAGGCATGACCCTAAACTGGTAGAGTCCCTCAGGTGTTGAGGAGGCCGTCTGTTCCTTGGCATGGTCCGTCAGAGCTATTTGCCAATAGCCTGAGGTAAGGTCAAAGGTGCTCACAAATTTGGCAGCACCTATGGTGTCCACGAGCTCATCAGCCCTGGGCAATGGGTGCGTGTCAGTTTTGGTGACGGCATTGACTCCTCGGTAGTCCACACAGAACCTCCAATCCTTGGTACCCGCCTGGGAACTTGCCTTGGGGACAAGGACCACTGGACTGGACCAGGGACTGGTTGAGGGTTCAATAACACCCAGATCCAACATCTTGGCGACCTCAGCCTGGATGTGGTTCTTGACGGTATCTGACATACGGTAGCACCTACTTTTGACAGACACACTGTCACCAGTGTCAATTTCATGCCTACACCACTGTGTAAGGCCTGGCGTCAGGGAAAACAGAGAGGCATACTGTTGGAGCAAAACCCTGCAGGCCCTCTGTTGCTCTGTTGTCAAATCCGGAGAGAGATGTACTCCCTCCACTGAGCTATCCTGAGGGTTGCTATGCAGCAAATCAGGAAGGGGCTCACTCTCATCCTCTTCTTGCCCTGAAGCTAGCAAGAGACATGAGACTTCTGCTCGCCGGTGGAAAGGCTTGAGCCGGTTGACATGGAATACCTGATGGGCTACCCCAGAGGCTCCCATGTCAACCAGATAATTGACTTCGCCCATCTTGGAGATGATCCCGAAGGGTCCAGTCCACTTGTCTGCTAATGCTCTAGGCTTGGTAGGCTCCATCACAAGGATTTCCTGTCCCGGAGTCCAATCCATTTGTGAGGCTTTAAGGTCATGCCAGTACTTATTCAATTCCTGGCTGGCCTTGAGATTTGCGGTTGCCTGACCCATCATCTGTGTCATCCTCCATCTGAGGCCTAACACATAGTCCCCCACTTGCTTGGCGGGACCTGGAGGGGTGGCTTCCAAGCCTTCTCTGATCAAGGCGAGGGGCCCCCTCACGGGTTGTCCAAAGAGTAACTCAAAGGGGCTGAAACCAACACCCTCTTGAGGTACCTCTCTGTAAGCAAACAGCAGGCGTGGCAGGAGGAGATCCCGTTTCCTCCTTAGGGGTTCTTCCAAAGCCCCTAGCATGCCCTTGAGAGTTTTATTAAATCTCTCAACCAGACCATTGGTCTGGGGTGGTAAGAGGTGGAGAACTTGTAAGTTACCCCGCACTCTTTCCACATGGTTTTCATGTAACTAGACATGAAGTTGGATCCTCTGTCAGAGACAACCTCCTTGGGGAATCCAACATGGGTGAAAATGCCCAAGAGAGCCCTGGCAACCACCTTGGCAGTAACAGTCCGAAGGGGTATTGCCTCAGGGTACCTGGTGGCATGATCTACCAAGACCAGGATGAACCGATGTCCACCTGAAGTGGGAGGGTCAAGGGGACCGACGATGTCGATGCCCACCCTCTCAAATGGTGTGCCAACCACTGGCAATGGCTGCAGTGGGGCAATGACACTGCCTCCAGTCTTGCCAGACAACTGACAAGTTGGGCAGGTCCTGCAGTGGGACTCCACCTCTACTCCCATCCGTGGCCAGTAGAAATGGGCAGAGAGCCTCTGCTTAGTCTTCTTGGTCCCAAGATGACCAGCCAAGGGCACCCCATGCGCCAACTGCAGTAGGAAGGGCCTGTAAACCTGGGGTACCACCAACCTCTTGAGGGCACCAGGTTCAGGCTTAGTGGGCTCACTAACAAGGAGCTCACCCTCCCAATAAATCCGGAATGTCCTAGGCACTTCTCCTTGTGCCTGGGACAGGGCCTGTTTCCTCAGTCCCTCGAGAGAGTGGCACTCTCTCTGTCCCTTACAGAAGTCTGCCCGGGAGGGTCCCCCTTCAGCTAACAAGCATTGAAGGTCGGGATGATCCTCCGGGTTGAGAACCTCTCCCACAGGAGAGTCTTCTGTCTCTTCTCCCACAGGAGTTGAGTTTGGGTTTTCCACTGGACCCAGCCCGTCCGGAGCATGGATCCCAATGGGTGCTGTCGGAACAGCAGGAAGATAAGGTGTTCCCTCCACAGAGGTGGCCTTCTTGGTCTTCCTTCTTCTTGCCTTAGGCCTCGCCTTTGGCTCGGTTACCTGACTCACAGCCAGACCCGGTGTCACCTGTGACCTAGTGACTGCAGCAGCAGTCATGGGAAGACCATCCGAGATCAACCCCAACTCTACTAGATCATTTCCTAACAGAATGTTAGCAGGGACATTGTCCTGAACCAGGACAGGAAGCTTGCTGTCTTGTCTCCAATCATGAGTGTGACTAAAGCTACAGGCGATAATTTGGGAGGCCCACCAGCTAACCTGGTGGTTCTCAGAGGAGCACCTACATAGTCCTCTGGCTTGAGCAGGGTCCTGTCCACCGCTGTCATGCTTTCCCCAGTGTCTCTCAAACCAGTAGAAGGCTGGCCATTCAAGAGGACACTTCTCAAAAACCTACGGGTGTTCTGTGGGATAGTCGCCAGTACTTCTGCATACTGGTCCCAGGCCCCAAGGGACACTAAGGAAATCTCTACCGGAGCACCAAATGTGATCCCGGTAGAGGAGGGGAGGACAGTGGCCTCCACCTCAGACACAGGGTAAGGGTAGGTCAGGCTGACAGCCTGTACTCCAAGTGCCTTACCTTTACACTTGGAGTCACCCCTTCTGTGATCCAGAGCCCCACAGTCCCAACAAGTGCCAGGAGTGCGGGGTACGGTACTGGAACCACTGGGAGCCTGCTTTGCAGCAGGTGGACCACTACTCTTATTCCCACCCACAGATGACTTATCCCCACTAGAGTTTTGGGTCTTAGGAGAGGAAGGTTTAGGTTTACCCGACTGTGACTGCTTGTGGGACTCCTCAGCTTTCTGAGAGGCCCCCTTTTCTTTGTACTTGTCCTTCCCACTGGAGTCCTTAGGGGACACCCGGTGGGAGACCCACTTGTCAGCCAACCTAGCCAGCTTAAAGGGGTCCAAAATGTTCTGGTCAGCCACATACTGACGCAGCTCTGGTGAACAGGCTTCAGAAAAATGCTCAAAAAACAAGAGGTGGGACAATTCAACAAAAGTCTTACGGCCTCATTACACGGTAGGAGGTGAGCCATGGCGCTTTTAGCGCCATGGCTCATGCCGGTAAAATACCGGTACCGCCTTGGCGGAAAGGGGATTTACCGCCCCATTCCAAGGTTGGAGGGGCGGTAAATCCCCTTTCTGAATTGCCCTTCCCCATTCCCATTTCTGCCCAATAGGGCTCTATGGAAATGGGGAAGGCGCTAATTACGGCACCGCAATTTTGCGGTGCCGTAATTAGCTCCGAGGTCCCTTAGCGGGTTGGATTTTAACGCCTGCAAGAAGCAGGCGTTAAATCCTCCAACCCGCAAAGGGACCTCGTAGTACGGCGGTAAGGGTTAACGGTCACCGTTGCCATTAACGGTGACCGTTAACCCTTACCGCCGTCCGTGTAATGAGGCCCTTAACCTTGTATCCATCAATCCACCCCATCATGTTCATGTGCGCAGCACTCACCTAGTCAATCCAAGACACATTCTCTCTTTTCTTAAAATCCCTGAACCTTTTAAGGTATTGGGTAGGTGTCCTGCCAAACTTGGCAATCAAAGCAGACTTCATACACTCATACTGACCCCTTCCTTCCACACTCAGCTTCAGAATACAGTCATATCCAGTTTGAGGCACTCTGCTTAACAAACACTTAGCCCAATCTCTTTTATCAACATCATGAATCGCACAAGCCATTTCAAACGCTTCAATCCATTGGAGGAGATCTGAACCCTCCACAAATACACCAACCAAATCTTTCATAAACTTGGTGGCTGGGGACCTGACACTCTCACTGGTTTTAGCTGAAGTCTCCACTCTAGCTTTCTCTAGCTGGATTCTCTTGCATTCAGTGTCCTGGCTCTTGAGTTCAAGGTCCTTATTTATGAGTTCAAGATCCCTATTCTTGAGCTCCACTTGTTGAGCCAACTCCTCTTTCTTAAGTTCAGCATCTATTTCCAACTTGCGGTAATCAAAGGCCAATTTCATCCTTAATAACTCAAGCTCCAAGGAATTGCTGGGGTTTGGAACAGAGGCAGCAGGAATGGCGGCATTCCCAGAAACAGATTCAGCAGAAACCCCAGGGGCAGAGTCCTCATTGGTTGCATTCCCCCCCTCATCAAGAGTTTCACCATCAGTCTGGTAGTCCACCAGGGCAGCTATCAGCTCAGCCCTAGACTTATCCACAAAGTCTAACTCCCTGGCTTCACAAGCACTCTGGAGAGCCTCCAAGCTCATCTGAGTCAATTTGCCATTTGCAATAGACTCCATTGTTTGTAATGCAGTTATCTTGTACACAACTAAACCTTAATTTAATAAAGTGCAGATATTTTGTAAGTGGCACGGTTATACACTGATTCTTAAAACCATAAGCATCCCACCGCTACCACCAGTGTAAAGACTGGTAGGGGGTGGTCTGTACTTCTGCTCTCTATATGGTAGAGGGGAGGCACAGAGGACCCCAGCCTAGATTCTCTATTCGGTAGCTATGGTCGAGCAATCAAGGCCTAGCTTCTCAGGAGGTGATGCAGGCTGGTTCTTAAGTACAGTGTAGTCCCCAAGCCCCCACAAAGGAATGTCCACACACTGTATTGGTTAGAACACAGTCTTTATATAATCAATATTCAGGGTTATGTACACTTATCATAATAACTCACTTTGTACTTAGGAAAATCAACAATGGAAAATATATACAATTCTAAAGTGGTACCACCCTTTGTATTAGATCTCATTAAAGTGCATCAACAATACTGTAACAATGTCACACAGATCAATAGAGTGAAACCAGCAATAGAGAGAGGAGAGAAAATAAGATGGTTGAGCAATAGGCAGAATACTGGCCCCTACCACTAGACACAGTTCTGTGTGGAGATCCCCCCACCTGGGCAACCTGTAAAATAAAGAAATAGCACAAGCCAGGTCCATATGTTGTTCTGCAAGCATTATTCCCTCCTATAATGTTTTTACCCCCCCAATGTACCTGGTGGAGTCGAGTTCTTCGAAGAGGCGTCGACAGATCCTTCTTGAGCGACCCCCTTTCAAGCGGGAGTCATGGATCGTCGAGAGGCGTCGAGAAGCGTCGAGGAACTCGGCGTTCGGCGGCGGGGAATCGACGGCTCTTCTTGAATGCCTTCCCTTTCAAGCGGGAGACACGGGGTGTCGAACGTCCGTCGAGGAACTCGGCGTTCGGCATCGGGGAATCGACGGCCCTTCTTGAATGCCTTCCCTTTCAAGCGGGAGACACGGGTCGTCTGCGGCACGGTGTCAAGTGGTTCCCACGGCTGGGCAACACAACTTCGACGGACCTTCAGCGGTTACACAGACCTGCGAACCCTGGTCGACGGCAATGGACTTCGACGGCGGCGATGTCCGGGTGCTTCACTTCGATCTCCTCGGCGGTCCCGTCTCGGGTCGGCAGCCTTTCGAGGGTCTGACTTCCAGGGCGCTTCGGCGAAGATGTAGCGGTGCTCGATGATCCCTCGGAGCACGGGAAGAGGGCGCCTTACCAGGTCCTCTCTCGGGTCAGTCCTCGACGTATTCGGCAGCTTTCAGATCGGTCGAAGCAAGTGCAACAGCAAGTCTTCTTCTTCCAGCTGGGCGTCGAGGATCAGCAGTTCCAGTTACTCTTAGAATGGAGACTCAGCTTCTGAACGCTTCTGAACAATTACCAGTGGTGAGAGGTCCCCAGATATACTATTCTGTCTCTCATCCACACTGCTGGCACACACTCAGCAGCCAATCATACAGAAGGGCATTCATGTAGTCAGTCAGCCAATCAGGCACACAGTGAATTCAGGCCACACTCCTCCCTTTCAGACACTCACAACAAGGAATGTGGATTGGGACACGTACCCAGCCATTCAACACTACACACTGCATTCAGGCCAGTTTTGGGCATGGCTGTCTCAGTCTTTGTCTCTCATGCCAGAAACCAGACAACCACAACAAGGAGTGTATATTGGTCACACACTCCATTCACCCAGGTCCCACCCACAGGAGGTACCCACAACATACAGTCACTGGGAAGGCTCCAGTCAGTTTAGCTGGGCCTTCACAACAACACATATATGGAACTTTCACCCAACAGCAAGTCAGGGGGAAGGGACAGAGTCAGGGCTTCCCAGGACTTTGGGAAAACAAGATAACAGGCAATAGAAAGCAAGAGGCCACAGGGGCAATCTTGTTTCCTATCAGGAATCAACTGATCCCAATGGCAGGGCCTGGGTATCCCAAAATGGAGGACACCCAGAGCACCTGTCAAATTCAGCATGGAGCTGCCACCAGCCCATACCCTGCTCTGTGGGCCACCCACAGGTGCCCAAAAACATACACTAGGGGCACAGGGTTGTACCCCTACCCATGGGTGCCATAAGGGTATCCCATGGGTCTGTTCACCAAACCAAAAGAGAGAGCTGCACTGCCAGGAGTCCCACATGGACTCCCGGGCAGAAAACTCGACAGAACACACGATAAAAAGCAGTAAAGGACAAGGATTCAGAGGCCCTGTCCCTCTGATGCATTTCCAGCATCACACCATCTACAGATGAAAAGCTTATCTGTGATTGACAGACTCGTCCCTTCTTTTGAGCAGGTAAGCACAGTGTGTATAACCACAACCTGAATGCCCCCAGTGTAATTCAATCTGTTAATTCCTCCAATGCTTGAATCCAAGGTACAGCACTAGTTATTTGTTGCGATACTTAAATCGCAGTTGTCCCACAAACATGTTGATACTTCCATTGAAGTAAGGACATATTGTAATGCTTTTCAAACGGTTTCGTCCAAAAAGACCGAATCCAAAAGACCTACCCAACTAAAAATTCCAAAATAGGTACTACCAAATGTTATGCTTACCAAACGTTTGACTTTTGGTACGTAGAACATAAAAAGGGTTGCGGGGGCTGCAGCGCCTGTTCCCGATCATGGAAGTGGAACGGAACAGGTGTTGCACGGACACCGCAAGTTGGACTGTAAGGTAAGTAAGGGGTGGGGGGAGATTGGGGGTGTGGGTGGGGGTAGGGGTGTGTGTAGGGGTGTGGGTGGGGGTGTGGGTAGGGGTTTGGTAGGGGTTTGGGCAAGTCAGTAATGTTCAGGGAAGAAAGGAGCGAAGATTATTTCGAAAAAACAATCATCAGTCTTTTCTCCCTTGAACATTTCTGATTAGGTCTTTCAACCACAAACCCTTTCAAACAACGATATCCTAAAATGCATTCCTTCAGTGAGAGTGCTCATTGCCCCCTGATAGCAAAGGGTGGAGTTTAGGACAGCTCAAGCATGCTTCTCACTCTAGCAAATTGCCTACAGTCAACAAAGGGTGAAGCTGACCCACCCCCTCCCCCAGCACACCAGCTTGCCACCTACTATATGAATCAATGGGCATAGACTTGTGCAGCCTTTGCTGCTCAGGCAGAAGAAGAAATAAGCATGATTAATATGCAAGTATGTGTGGCACAAGATTAGGTACATCTTTTGCATACTAACATGCTTTGTCAAAAACTCCTTTTCGACCATTGATATTCAAACTAAATATGTTTCACCAAATAATGGGTTTCCTGTATAGTGAACACAAAATGATTTATGTTGCTATAGACTTTTAATGTCCATTAGCACCCTTGGCGGGGGAGCCAGACAATCAGGAGGCATGAAACGCAGGCTGACACTGCCTGTGTTAGCGCGCGTTCCAAGCTGCTTGATGGCCTGTTCCCCCGCCCACCATCTTCCCCCTACTGGCCTTGTTTTTTTTTTCCACCATCTCACAATCCCACTTACCTGATTGTTGCAGCAGCTTGAGGCATCCCATTCACGGAGAGAAAATACTTTCCATTCATAAAAAAAACATTAGCACCCGTGTAGCAAACTACAGGGGTGCTAAGGCCAATATGCTCCTTCGTGGAGGGCCAACCCTGTAGGTAACGGCCCACCACTCTCGATAATAGACCCTTAATGCGCTCAGGCTCTTAACTTTAGGACCACTAATGAGGAGATATGCCCCGAGGTGGTGGGCCATCCCTGTAGGTAATGGCCCGCCACCTCGGGGCATATCTCCTCATTAGTGGTCCTAAAGAATAGTATCAAGCTCTTCACCCTTTGACGTTTAAATTAAATATATTTCTCCAGGAACGCGTTTTTTAAATTAAAATTATTTATTTCAGAACACTGTTCTCACACTGAGGCTGTATATATTAATATAGATTATTCATGTGCATTCCCAAGTTCTGGATTTTCACATTAAATCCGTTTTTCCATAAAGTCCTTGTTTCATACCGATTGAATATGTTAATGTAGACCATTAATGACGAATTGTCACCCAGAGCATCAATATGTAGGGAATAGCGTTGACACGTGTTTCTCTCTGCAGGAGCTTCATCAAGCGTTTCCTTTGTTTTGTAGTTGCCTTACATGGATTTCTTAATGAGTTCAGCCTCGACATAATAGTTGCAGATGCAGCACCTAAATAGCATGATGTAGAGACGACATAGCACGTACCTTGTTCAATTCAACTTTCCATTTCCTTCCCTTCTGATACTAACAACATTTAGCTTTGTGCACAGTCTATTCTTGACTATGACAATCTTGGCTCTGGATTGACAGTAAAAGATATAACATTCTGGGGTTTGACCTGTGGTTCAATGTAAAGAGATGCCCCGGCAAATAAGCCAAAAAGCTTGCAGTATTGTCAGAGCACTCGTCCATGCACCTCATGCATCCAAAATGACATTGCATACTACTAACTTACAATTCTCCAAATCCGGCTTGAAAACACAACCCATTTATCACAACACTTTAGGACCGGAGCAGGATATTTTGGCGCAGCCGGTTCGATGCAGGCTGATTTGGCGCAGCCAGTTCGCCAGAGGAGCCGGTTTGGCGTGGCTGGTTCGGCATCATTTCGGACTGAAACACTGTCAGTGTATCAGGCCGCGCCGACTGGCCGCACTGAAATGGGGTGGGAAACGTGAGACCTGATAGGATGGAAACAGGAAAACTGGATCATTAAGCAGTTTTCATGTACTCCTCGCACACTTAGCAACAGCAACGGGAACTGTCACCTGCATGAAATGGTGCATTGTAAAAATAAATTGCATTTTCAATCCGTTTGTTGTTTTAGTAGGTTGGCATACATGGGACCTGTGAGAAAGTGAAGAAAGACCTGATGTTTATTCCCTCTGCGGAGGTAACGGGGGTCTGTCTCTCAGCAGCCCCCGCCTCGGCTCTGCTATTGCCTGTGCACTGACAGGGATGATGTTGTTGGCAATTCACCGGGTCGCTCTCTCTGCCCCCCCCCCCTACCCAAATAACTCTCTCCATTCTGTCTTCCGGTCAGTGAGAAGATGAAGGGAACAAGATTAAAGCCGACAATGTACTGCCTCATTGAAACATGCTTGCGCCAAAACATCCCAGTGCCGTACTAGCAGCACTGAACTGGCTGCGCCAAATCAGCCTGCACCGTACTGGCTGCGCTATAATGGGGTGTACCACTTTAGGATATATCCACTTCCTCCCTTTCGGAGAACCATAGTCCATCTAACACAGCTGACAGGCACCCATGACATCACAAAAGAGTATGCCACTCCACAACAAGGTTAAGCACTACTGTGGTGGCGTTTTGATGCAGTGTAAAAGCATATTAACATAATATGACATACCATGATATTGGAATTGCTTGCATATCACTAATCCAATGTGTTGCATCTGTTTGTCCTGCAAAAATACTTGTACATAGCCTTATATTATTTTTTAGATGTATGTTAACTTCATCAAAAGGATATCCAATGTGTCCATTTTGAAAGACCATATTATAGATAGATAATAGGTTGTCCTACCTCCTCCTATTAAAAAGCATTAGCAATATCCTGGGTATTCTGATATTTTTGGAAGTTTAATTGATCAGGATAAGGACTATAGAGTTTCTACAGCATGTTATTTGAGAGCTGAGTATGCTGTTCAAATGTTAAACTAAGGAAAGTGTAATTATATTATTACAGAGGTGTAATAAACCAAACCAAAATGGAAAACCTTTTTCAAGGTGGAACTACATAATAAATACTTTGATTAGAATGCAATATAAAGTCTTGAATAAGACCAGGACGTATGAAACACGTGTCGACACTAATCCCTAGATACTAATTGTCTGGATGAAAAATTGACCTTATGCATGTATGTTAATGTATCAAATCTCAATGTAGGACGTGCGTGAACAAATACTCTCATATGAAAATCAAGTATTCGAGAAATACATTTCCTTTGAACATTAATGGTTGGAAACCATGGTATAATTCTTTAAGACATTGGTACCCTACATCAACATATTCAATATTAATGTAAGAAGCACTATCTGACAAATGATTTTGTGTTCACAATATGTGAAATCCCAGTATTTTGAGAAACATATTTTGAAACCAATTTGAAAAGGATTATTGAGAAAAAAATATATTAAATTGGGAAAATTAAACCCAATCTTGTATTGAACATAATTCTTATAGATGTCCTACATTTAAATATTTTGAAACTTTTAGAAACATTTTCAAAACTGTCCATCTGTTCCTGCCTCACTCAAAGACTATTTTAATGTTTTTGAAGCTTTTAGAAACAATTGAAGTTTTAGAAGTGGAGAAATAATGTTTTATATTTTTTTAAGTATGTGCTGTTTCATCTGTTTTACATTGGCACCTCTTCATTTTATGTCCATATGATGGCTGATTATGGTAGTCATAAGTTGTTCACATTATTTGATTTGCTCTCTCTTTATATTTTTTTATTCAGTATGTTGATTTTTGTAAAGGTTGTTGGATACAACCACATACAATAAAAACATTTAAGAACACTAATTATTTGGCTTTAACCAAGGTTGCGCCTTAATAATGTGCAGTGAGTCAAGCATATTGGCATTGTATGTCTAATGGGAGGAATGGCAATACAGAGGGATACAACATCTGCATTTGTCTTTGGGGAACATTGTTCTCGATCGTGAGTGGTGCTTTAGCACCAACATTAGTTTTAGTTTGTATGTAGGATGACCGTTAGTTTTTGCTCCTTGGTAGCACATTAGCATCAAACAGAGGGAGTGTGAAGGCATCTTGGAGTAAGACACAGACAACAGATTCGGAATTACCAATAAAAGTTTATTAACTTAAAAGTCAGGATGGAAAAAGGCCTTTCTTGCCCTATACTATGGTGGGATGATTTACCTACCAAAACAAAACTAAGAAAAGTCAAAATCAATGATTTCAAACTAGGAATCTGTCCAAAACCTATACTTGTCCTCACAACTAATCTATACAATGTTTAGGGATGTCAGCAACCAAAAAACAGTGTTAAACACAATGTTCAGAGCTCTGTTCAGCTCGTAGCTTTCTTTCAGCTCCCTCCCCCAACTATAAAACAGTTCCAATAAAAGTCTCAGTATTGTCTTAAGTTCAGGATGACCTAGAGTTAACCAATACTCAGGGGTTGCCTTCCCCAATTTGAAAAACACAATTCCAAATACAAAATATCAGGTATCAGGTAATATTATCCCCATATATATGGTTACCGTAAATAATATCGCCAGGAAAAGGTTGTGGCAATATTATATGGGTGACCATATATATGGGGACAGGGGCAAAAAAAAAAGAAATGTAAAAAAAAAACGTATTGGGGTTGCGGGGGCCCCCCTGCATGTTCCATGCAATAATGTCGCCACAAAAAACGGGCATTTTTCGGCGATATTTTTGCATGGCGAGATTTTTGTGGCGACATTATTACATGGAACCAAATATCATGAGACTTTGTCCTCAAGTCAATAAGCAGGTTAAACCTCAGGGCTCCCTTGCCCACACTTTCAATATCTTATTGGCACTTTGTTAGTTTTCATAAAGTTCTGCACCACACTCGCGCCCTCTGTATACGGTTGGTCTTTGTACAAAAATATCTTGACTGAAAGTTGCAGTTCATTCAGATTTCCAACTATATTTTATTATTTACAATTTCTCCCACTGTTGTTTGATATACTTTTCTTTGATTCACTTGGTAAAGTAAATTTCTAGTTCTATTGACCTTGGAATTCCATACATATTGGGTTCACTTGTATTGTTAAAGTTCTGTTCACTTTACAATTCAATGTACATTCGTTTCTTTAGTTCAAAGTTTTATGGACTTGTAGGTTCAACAGATATGAATTTACTTGCATTTAAAGTTGCATTTAGTTTTGAACTTGGCACGTGTACCTTTTAAAGCTTCCTCATTTGTAATCTGCATAAGTAATAGTTCTGTTTATTTATTACGTTTTCTTTCAGTTCAGTATTCAATAAATATGAAGATATTTTTGTTAAGCTTTTCATTAGGTTCGGAATTCAATCATTGTTAAAGGTTTCATTCCATTTATCTTGTTGATATATTTCTTTGTAGATTACATTTTATAACGTGCCCAGCACTGAAAGACTTTCGAAAACGTGTTTTCATGTACACGCAACCTCTCTGCTACAGTGTATTCTCAATTGTTTAATGGTTAATGAGGATTCAAATTGGAGACCTTCAAAATCGTAATTTATCATGCATGCAACCACTTTGATACAAAGTAATTCTCTGCATAACTTCAAACATTCACATACCGGGTTTCCTCTTCCATAGAAACTCACTGCTTGCTTCTTTGGAAGTTCCCGTTGGCGCAGATCTCTCAGCTTTCTGTTCTCTGCCTCAGGGATCCACCTCCTGCCTCTTAGGCACTCCTGGACCGGCTTCTGAGCGCAGGAGTATGAGCACTACGAACAATAGAAAAGGGGGGCAGTCTTGCTGCTGGGCACCCCTTTCAGTGTTCGTTCAGTTCCACGGAGCCCCCACTCCCGTGCCACACTCCCATGAACTGACGCCGTGCTGCTCATACAGCTCCCTGCTGCTTTTCTTGGCCTCTCTGCTGCTGCTTCACCATCACCGCCACTGCCTCTCCTTCTGACATCATTCGACTGTGCTTTCTTTTATAAGCCTGCAGCCCTTTAACGAATGTGCAAGCAGCCCTGCCTGACCTCTACAACTCTCAGCAGGCCTCTTCCTCGTCCCAGTACCAGAGTGGTAAAAGCACCTAGTCTTCATTACTCCTGGCTGCCTCTTCTTCGTCTCAGTACTGTTAGTGATTATATATGAGGAAGTCTGGGGAGGTGTCTCACCCATGAAGGCGGGGAAGGTTGGGGTTGGTCGTCAGTAGGAAAACGGAGATACCATGTCTCTCTCAAGGGCATCGCACTCCCAGGGGGTCATTACGACCCTGGCGTTAAGGGTTTAACGGCGCCGTAAAAGGTGTCGGCGCCGTTAAACCCTTAACGCCTGATTACGAGGTCCCTTTGCGGGACCCGACCTTAACGGCTCGTTTTACCAGCCGTTAAAGTAGGGTGCCGCAAAGGGACCTTGGTGCTAATTACGGTACCGCAATTTGCGGTACCGTACTTAGCACCTTCCCCAGTCCCATTGAGCCCTATGGGGCGAAAATGGGAATGGGGAAGGGCCATGGTGTAATGGGGAAATACCGCCCCGCCAACCTTGGAATGGGGCGGTATTTCCCCATTCCACCATGGCGGACTCGTTACAACACCGGCACCAACCATGGTGCTAATATCGCCATGGTTTAGCGCCGGGGTTGTAATGAGGGCGTCACTAAAAGGCACCCTACAGTCTTCAGCTGATTTCGGCGCTACTCCTATATTTGATAATGAGTGTAAGAGCGGCAGAGGCAAAGATCTATAACACTCAGACTGGAGAGGGAAAAAACTGCGAGTATATGAATAGACCTTATTGTGTTCCACGCTCTAACAGAAAACAAACTTATTCAGTCGGCAATTGTTCCAAATGTACAGTTTGTGCATATTTAAACATAAATAAAGATCAAAAAGTTGGTAAGAAGGACAAAAACATATGTGGGTAACTTAGCCTTGGTTTATTCCAAATATCAATTTGAGAGGGGTTTCTTGAGTTGAATTCATTCATTCAATCCATTCTCTTTCTGGTAACATAATTCCATTTGGATGTAATTGGTTAGCAATTCATTACATCTAACTTGAACCTGACACGTGTTTCCCCGCCTTCTATTCTGCAGTTCTTCAGGGGTTACAAAATGAATTCCAAAAATAGCACAGATCACTCTCTGTGTTGATCATTACAACTTAAACATTGGTACCTAGTATCAGAAAGACAAAAAGTGTGAAACAAAAATCGTTTTAAAAGATATGAGATAGGACCTTCAGGACATGTTTTGAAAGCATGTTGCTACAGTGACATAGAACGTTTTTAAACTTACATGTTCTGCCGAATGGTGTTTGTGTTTTAAATGGAGGATTCGCAGTTGATAGGTAGCGATATAGCTTGTCAGATTCTTTCTGTGTTGACACTAAATATAAAAGAAAATATAGACGAAAAAGGAGGCATATGTGAGTGTCTTGGGAGTCGTACGTTCGAGAAGTTCTGGTTAACATTATACACATGTGGTTATTTGTTTGAACTGTATTGTATATCTATATGTGCTCGCCTATTCTAATTTGCACAAATTGCTCTGTACACTTTTTAACTGTTACAGTCCAAAGGTATACGTTCGTAGGTCTTACCGTATCTATAAATTATAAGCTCGTCCGGTGCGATTGCCTTTCCAGTGAGTTCCGTGCCTTGATTTTTGACCCGGAAGTTAAAGCGTATTAAGTACGTGCCGTGGACGTAATACGTCCGCTGTGTAATAAGACTCCTTACCCGGCGCCATGTTGGAATGGGGCCTTAAAGTAACATTTCTCGTGTCTGTGTCAGCGCGACACAAGCTGGAATATTTATTGCAAGAGAAGAACATGTGTTTTGTGCAGCAAGGTGTATTGGTTCCTATGCTTGTGTGAGAAGAGAATTTATTTCTATACGTATGGTGTTATTGTGCCTCGAGTTGAGTAGGTGTAGTATGCATAATCAAATGAGGCATGTCATGTGCCCCGTGGTGTGTTATTTGTAATACATATGGTGTACTTGAAATGTGCAAGAAAAAACGGGTCATGAAGATCCTAAATTCGTGTATTAACTCCTGATATAGGCTAAAGTTATATCCAAGGATGATTGTAATAACATTACTTAACATATGGAGGTGGATATGTGTGTGCCATAAACGTGAACAAATCGAAGACATTCACCCCATTAGGGAGTATTGACTCTTACGTGTGAAGTGAAAGGTATATAAAAAATAATAGTCAGGAATTAGGATACTTGTAATGAGGGCCCCAGTCTCCAAAGACTCTCCACCCAGGTGATCCTCCCTCGCTTGTACACCCCCAGTGTCAGTATTCAAAACCGATGGTATTTCCCTGGCCACTTGTGAAGAGGATCCATGGGAAATAGGAGTGAGATTACCCTCAGGTTTCTCACAGGAGCCACAGATGTAGCAACAGAAATATGGATGTGTCATGCAACAGACGGTGCAAACTGAAAGGCACCAGAAAAGGCAGGTGATCAGGTCCAGGAGGCAGAGGGGGCTTGGAAAATCCAGAGCCACTGCACTCCTCTTCTGTGGCAATGCTTCCCCACCTCTCCAGCCCCATGCATGGGATCAAGGATAGGGCCTTTGTCCATAAAGGAATTGCCTTTTGCTAAACGGCTTTCTTTGAAAATGCTTGGGTAATCTAAGATAGCCGTATTTTTTGATGATGGTATTTTTCATTAAATCTAATATTCCCTGATTCTTGAATGTACGTCCCATGCATCATCTGGTCTAATATCCACATACTCTACCCCAATGTTAAGGAAACTGGTATTCTGCTCTGTAAATCAATGTTAATAATTGTGTAAGCATTTGTGTCTCAAAAATGCATTGCTTTCCCTATAATTTCCATAAATAAATAAATTTTGATTTTTCTTTATTGCTCTTTGCAGCTATTGACATTTTGTAGCTCTGTAAATAACAGGTGCTACTTTCACTCAATTTAACAGTACTCAGTTTATCAAGACCTGCAGGAAGAAATTCGCTGTTGGCCCTCCCGGAATTTAAGCCTGTGGCTTGCAGGTTATATTTAGATCTCAGCCGCATGCGCTTAACGCATTGGGCTATCTGATGGGTAATAGGAGGGCAGCTGTATTATTGATATCTATTGGTGCATTGGTATCAGATGCTTTGGTGGTTAACCTAATTTAATCTATATTTCCGGAAATGTCCATGTCTGTACAGACAGTTTCTTTTCTCATACATGTTGTTGAATTGTCCTGAGCTGATTCTGCCACCATATCATGGGCCTGATCACGAGTTGGGCAGTATCCCAGCTACGGCACAGCTTTATTAGCGTTAGCGCCCACCCGTCTGCCGGTATTACCACCGGATCTGGGGTTGGCCGCTAACTGTTAGTCCCCATTCCCCATTGGGTCCATTGTCATTTTTCCAGCTCTGAACTGGAGGTAAACATGGCAGACACGAGATTGGGTGGACCCTTAAATGCGGCGGTAACACCGTTACCGCAACTCGTGATCAGGCCCATAGTCGGCAAGTACCGCCTAGAGTATTTTCAGGGTACAATTACCCAAGGCAACAGGAGTTCGGGGAACTATATTTCAGCTTTATTTGTGAATAGCGGAATCCTGGCTCGTGGGGGTGGGGGGTCGGTTTGGTGTCCACTAATGCCCATGCTCTGTCTCTATGTAACAGACGAGCCAGATCTGACATGTATCATATGGCAAGGGAGGTTCAGTGCAGCTGAAGTGCAGTCGTGCATTTGGGTCCTGATGGCCCCAGAAAGGAGGGGACTGTTATGGTGGTCTGTGGGATAAGGCATGGGAGAGATTTAACGAGCAGCATACAGTAGGTCGTGTTACTCAACATATGCGCAGTGAAGCGTCACCTACTCTGCAGATCTACAGGTCATGTCTACCAAGGTACATATGGATTTTTGATTCAGCCTCGCAAAGGACCGACAAGGTGCCAGGGCATATGTTGCTGGAGATGCAAGGTCTTCAGTCTCCACAGTCTCGGGTGAGGGAGATATTAGAGAGTTAACACTTTCAGTGCCCTGTGGAAGCATACATACCTATATGTTCCCATACTAGGGAAGACAGGGGGTTGGAATGTTCACGGCCCATCAGATCCAAACAAACTCCAGGCAAAAGTTATTTTTAGTTTGCCCTTTTAGGTGGAACTTGTGCCACCTATAAGTCGAAACTACTGCATTAGAATACAGCTAGGGAGAAATAGCATACGAGGAAGGACACACGGCTTGTAGGTGTTGTTTGGTTATTTGCCCACACATTGACTGCACATGTCCATTCTAATCCTTATGGTCATTCCCACCCATTTCCTGCCTTTCCCTTCCCAAAACACCTCAACATGGGAACTCTTTGAACTAGCTTTACTCAAGCCTTACCATCAAACTTTGCACTGAAAGTGCCTGCCAGTTTTTTTTCCAAAGCAGTCTACTGTGAGTTAACGACATAATGGCAGTTGTAACCCCACTGCTTTTGTAATAAAAATGTCTTAACAAGGTCTGCCTTCAGCCACTCGATGTATAAGCACGAAGCGTGTCCTTCACTGAAATCCTGTTTAAAAACAAGCATTGGCAAAACCAACAGCAATGGCTTATATATAAGTATTAGGCATTTGCCAGGCACTGTTATTAGATACGAAGATACTGCACTATTTTACAGCTGCTACCATCAATGGCAAGGTTAATAACACTACGCCAGTGCCTGGCAAGTGCCTTTCTGATGCCTACTCAAAAGCCCAAACTGTTGGCATTGCCAATTCTTGTTTATCTTCGCCACTGGGGTCCGCAAGTACCCCAGCAGTGAATAGACTATATAATCTCGCGTGAAATCTAAAGCCTCAGATGTTCGTCCAGGCCTTCCACCAGTCTTCCCAACAGCCTGACCTCGTTCTAGCAAACTACCAACTGGTCAGCAATATATAGCATGAACGCCCAGGTGCCTCTCTCTGTGGAACTTCACGATGCGTTATGCTGCACTTGACTATGACAACGAAAAGTGGGTTTCCAGGAATGTGCATTTATGTCTAGCTGGCCCCCATCCACCCTGCCCCGTTTTTTCCAAGTTCTGCATGAAGTGCATTATAAAAAACCCAGCAAATAAATATATAGGGATGACACTGCTACAGTGCAATCGCCCTTGGTTTCAGCTAGATTTTTTCATGCATGTTGTTTCTACCACATCTACAAGAATAGTGCCTTTCTTACACTATGTGGACTGCATGGCATTTATCTGGCGCCGTGTACAGTAATATTATGTTGCATTGAAATGCATTCTCATCCGCGGCTGCCATCATTTCAAATCCAGGATTCCTGCTCTGGGAATAATACAATTCGGCTCTTTGAAGCAACATATTGGGTGTTGTTTTATCTCTTTGGCTACTCCCTCTTTTGGATGCCACTCTAATTAATTTCACACGTGGGCAACACCACTGTGCGTTGTGCGTTATAAGGAACCCGAAACTGGGCAGAGTAGTCCAGAAGGCTACGTGGACGTGATATGAGCAGAGCTTCAAGTGGACCGGGGCTAGCCAGGGCTCAGCCCCGGTAGTCCAAAATAATACTGCCCTTGAGCCAGGGCTCTGAAGGGCTCTCTGAACTGACATTCCCGACCTGATCTCTTCCTTACAGTAATGTGAATACAAAGTTGAGTGACAACACTATTCTTCACTAGTAGATGTCACTATCAATCGTGTTTATAAGTTAAAGGCTTTTTGAATTAGGTTGTTCTCAAACAGGTTTGACCATTGCAACACATCTTAGAATACTGTCATTACAACATCAACTATTACATAATAATCCCAGATTTTTTTCAGAGGATCTATGGGATTGCATGGTGCAGTAACCTATTTTGATTAGAAGTTCTATTTTATATATGAATATACTTATTTTGGTCAATATTTTTAAGGGTATTACCCAAATTGACCTTTACAATTGACCTTTTGCACAATTGACCTAATTATAGTGGTCCTAATGGACCTTCTGCACAATTGACCTTTATATTATTTAAGTTATTTTATATATGTATTGGGTTGGTTTTGGATTAAAAATAATATAAGAGGATTGGGTGGGGGATTGCAGGGGGGGTTGGATTGGGTGGGGAGTTGCGGGGGGCTTCCCCCCACATATATGTCCTATTTGACCTGAGGTCAATTCTCCCGAGGTCAATTGTGAAAAGGTCAATCAGTATACAACCATTTTTAAGTACATTATATTGAATATATATTTTAAAGTAGAATGTACTCCCTTTCATTGCACATATAAAAACCCGATTGGGTCTGTTAGGCCACTCATTTTTCCGTATATCCCACCTCTTTTAAAGGCTTTGGGATTTGTAGGGTACGCCAGTCCTTCCAAAAAATTGGCCTCACGGCGCACTAGTGCCCTGTCTCGATTTCTTATCCTACTTAAAGCACTTGATGCGAGTGGTGTGGGCATTGTTCGGAATGTCACTCCTTACCTGCTTTTTGTATCGCCTGCTGACCACTATTGCTCCCCCACGTGGGAGCTAGAGTGGTGTCCCAGGCCGCTAGAGTGGTGTGGTGTCAAACGTTCACTTACTTTAAGGTCACCTGATATGATAACCCCAAGACCCTGTGCTGTCTGGTGACCTCTACCCCCTCACCTCCCACCCGCTCAGGCTTCTCGGGTTTCTGTGCCCAACGTGCATGCCTGTGCACTTGTTGGGCTTGGAGCGACCTCTGTTCTAGTCTTTTTGTGGCACACCTCGGGCAGGCGCTGACACGTCACTGGCAGCTTCCAGCAGGCCAGGCAGTCCCAGCCTTGTATCCACGCAGCCAATGTGTGGGCGGTGGGGGAGGGAATGGGGTGGGAGGATCCCTGACCCCTCGCCCCGCCCTCTGCTTTAATCAGCACAATACAAGTAAAAGGGAAATGACTGGGGCATCTTCCTGAGAGCCAATTAGTCGCATTCCTTCCAGCAGGACTGAATATCCTTGACGTAGAGTTCCTTCCTATGGAGGGGCGAAGCTCCGACTACCACACATATACCCTGTAATTTGGGTGCCCCTTCCTTTGTATTTTATCACAGGTTATATTTATAAAGATGCTGTATGCTTGTCAAACTGCTTAAACAGAAATAAATGCTTCTGTTGTGCTGACAGCCGTTATTAGGAAATTAAACTGTGTGTTCACAGGTGTGAACTTTTGACTTTCACTACAGGGGCAGAAATACCCTCACCTCCACCCTGAATATAAGCAAGCGACCAACCCAACCCATCCCCTGGAAAACAAATGTTATACTATAACAGGGAAATCAAGGTTATTTAAAGTAAACATGCCTTCTCCACCAATATAAACAGAAACCATGTATAGCACACAAGAGATGCATGGGGAGCACAAGAGCTAGAGGTCATTTGGTGTAGGAATAAATAAAGCTGTGAGGCAACTAGCACTGACCCTAATACAGAAGTACACCCTGTCCCTATCAGGGGGGGTTGTCCCTAGGTCTGCAGTGGTATGCCGCCTATCTAAAAGAAAAGAGGAGAATAGCTGTTCTTCCACTAAAACATCACTAACACACCACAGCAGACCTAGGGACACCCCTGCCTCCTCCTGACAGGGACAGGGCGTGCTTCTGTTTTAGGGTCAGTGCTAGTTGCCTCACAGCTTGATTCTTTCCTATACCAAATGACCTTTAACTCTTGTGCTCTCCGTGCATTTCTTGTGAGTTATACGAACACATTTTATAGCATTGGTTTTTTTATAAGGAATTGCAAAAAGTCAGACAATTAACAACCAGTTTCTAATATATAACATCTCAGCAACGTCTCTCAACCTGCTGAGCTACCCTGGTAGCCGTCTACTGTAGAGCGTGTCTGTGGAATTGCTGTACAGTGTGGAGTTTGGAAAGAAGCAGCATGAAAGAAATGGCATCATTTTAAAACTATTATTTTGAACATTTCCTTTGAGTGGAGTTCAACTGCCAGCTCCGCCCCCTCGGATCTCTGCCCCCTCCTCCAAACGGTGCCACCACCCCAGCCCTTGTGAGATGACCCTTTACAAGTTTCCATTTCCACCTCTGGATAGAGCCACTAGCCCAGGGTCAAGGACTTTCCCATCTTCCTGCGTGCTGTGATCGGGAATATTATGCATGCAGGCCTTTTGCAGAGCGCACTGCAAACGAAGTAGCTATTAACTGCTTCAATAATTGCTGTTGAAGCCGGACACATTGATACTCACATTATCAACCAGGGAGGGATGAAAGTCGGCAACTGGATAGTGGATGTCCAGTCCCCAGAGGGGGCGCTAGAGGCACAAACAGCATAGCGGGCTGACCATTTTCCTCCCTCCCCCCCTGGTTATACGTTGCCCCACCTCTCCCGAGGGAGGCGGAAGGGCTGCCCCTGGGCTGGCCAGAACCTGCTCTGGGCCCAGGGGGGCACTTAAAGGTCCGGGGCTGCGGAGACTAGTCCTCTTTGCAGCCCTGGATGCAGGGAAGCCTGGGACCGCCCCCCCATTTTGTTGTTGACTCCAATAAAATGTTAGATGTTTGTTCCAAAACATATTGTCTATGTGGTCTATGTTGTAAGTGCATATGGCCTGTGGTTCTGTAGGGGATGGCCCCGGTAAAACTTTGAATGCACAGCTTAGTGTCAATATATACAAGTTAATGAAGCAATGTGTCCACGTACAGTTGATAAGTGTCAGTTGTCATTTAAACAATATTACATCGTGTATGCATTTTGCCCCTTTTTGGTGACACCTCTTACTGTGGTTCCACTTGTTGCAAACACACTTCACATAAGGCACTCCACTGTCAAGGTGTCCTTTGCGTAGAAACATTTTCCCGAATGCCTCTTTGGCTGATGTCAACACGTATGCAAATGTAGGGGCCCTACATGCGTTTTGCTGCACAGGGCCACGCAAATCCAAGATGGGGGCAGGGCCAGGCAGTGTGAGGGAATTGGCACTCGCAGAGAGTGTATGCACAACTTGCCCTGGCCTGAAGATCTTCAAGCCTCCAGAACTGAGAGGGGAAGAGGGAGCTAACAACAGCCTTCCATACTCGGAATGGCCCGGTACTTCCCCGTTCTGGGAACCCGGACCCGATTTTGGCAGCAGCCATGCCGCCAATAGCGGCATGGCTACCACCAAAATTGTAATGAGGCCCATTGTATTTGTTTATACTCTATCTCGGTGTGCAATGTGGTGGCGTCTCCAGTTGACAACACTGCCATATCAAATGAATAATATCAATTATTCCAAGCAGCAATTAGGTCACCCAAGTGGGAGAGAGACAAGTATACATGATATTTACTTTTCCTACTGACAAACGTTCACTCGATAAAAAGACGCACGCGTTCATGGCCGGAGGTTTCAGGTGGACATAGTGTTGCTGAAGTTTTACAATTCCAGGGATTTTTATTAGAGTGAGGAAATACGTCATAGTTCCGTAGGGATCTGTCCCCCACGGACCTACTCTCCCCGTGCTGGCCGAGTCACCCAAACAGCCTCGGGCTCGCCCTTTCCCTCCTTGACTACAGCTTTACTCTTTTACACCCACCCTGGGCGGGACAGCGGGTGGTCCGGAGGAGGGCAGGCCAGGGATGGCAGAGAGCTCTGTCAAACCCTCAAACCCTATCGTATCCATCAGCGCTCAATGTAGGAGTGCTGAAGGCCCAGACAGAGCAGGCTCCGGTACAACACCAGTGCGACACTGCCAGGGGGGCCGCGAGGATCAATCATGCGGAGCGGACAGGAGAGCACAGGCCGGGGGATAGCGATTAATGGAGGGGCGTGAGTGTCTCCAGCTGGAGGAGGCTTGCAGAGGGAGCGGAAGAGGCGCCCGCCCGATTGGGTGTGCCCACTGCCTTCCCGGAAACGATGACAGTAGAACTGAAGAGCCGTGCGTAGTTTGAAATGTGCTGAACTTTGAACTGCTCTTAACCTTCGTGTACTTTTTTTTCGGGTTCTGGGTCAGTGACATGTTGGTAGATTTGTAGCCACATATGTAGTTCATATATGCCAACGCTATCCATTCCATTCCTTGAGGTATTTATCTAGTCCTGGTTTTAACTTTGCCTTCTGGTGCTTGTAGTTGTGGTTTTAAAATGGGAAAATCCAGAACTACAACTCCCACAATGCAAAGCTACAAGCAGGACTGGACAAGTGTCTCCCGAATGCAATTGGTAATGTTGGGATGCATTGTAAAGTTCGCTGGATGAAACGACCCCCAGAAAAAAATCCACAACATCTGCGAGTCACCATCTTATTACAGAAGAGAATGGGGTTCAGAACACAACGAATTCGAAATAACTCCAGAAATAGAAAGATCCCACAATACCTATTTGGACAAAAAATAACTGGGGGGTTAAAACCTTATATTTTTCCCTCCTGCCTACCCCTCTCTTTTCTATACTTTACATAATCGAGAATCAATTTTTTAAATGTACACTAAACATGTGCATTATTAGTATGTATTTAGCCGTGCTGTGTCCTATTACATCATGCATGGGGAGACTTTTGTATAGTCCAAGCTTAGCAGAGCACTTCAAGGTGAGTCTAATTTTATTTGCTAATGAAATAAGAATTGGCAAAGCAAATGTTTTGGGCTTCTGCAGCTGTTCATTGCACTTTACATTCATAGCCAGGAATGTGTCTTGCCCCTTAAAGAATGGACCCAGCTCAAAGAATAGGCAAGATGGCGGCCTGGCCATCAGGTGACTTATCAGTATGTGTGCTGTTAGCCTCTGCTGGCTGATTAAATACTTCTAACATTTTATGACAGCAGCTGCGACATAAAGCCTCTAGCTTACGCAGCCCGCTACAGAGACCCATACAATGCATTTGATCTTTTTACCATACAGCATGGCATCATCAATGTTACAGCACGCCTTTAAGATGCAATGACTGTGCTGTAAATGATGTAAGACTGAACTGTATAACCTCTAACAATCTGTTTACTTATGGACCACAAAGTAAGACTGCATGACTCTAAAATAGGATGCAGACATACATGATATAAAAGACCATGGGCTTCATTATAACTGTGCCAGTCCGGAAACAACGGTGCCGGTAAGCTTACCAGCACTTTTGTTTCCGGACCGGTACACTACAACTCTGTTGGCAGGTGCCATCTCTCCTGCCAGGGTCAGACCTGCCGGGCAGGACGGCACCCACTCGCAGAGTTTTTACTGGAGCACCGGTACCATTAGCAAAGGTGCCAGTGCTCCTGTGTACCCATTCCCTTTGAGTCCTATGGGACTCCATGGAAATGGGGACTAACAAAATTGCCCGAGTTCCTGGCCGCCTGACTTGGAATAGCCCGGTAGCACCGGGAAGTTAGGTGCCGGTAATTGTTTACGGGTCCAGCAGCAACCCGCTGGTAGCACTGGCAGCGTTCCCGCCAGACCCGTAATGAGGCCCCATGTGTAGGAAGGCCTTTCCAGCTTGACAGCTATGCTAGCAAAATTAGAATATTATGCTGTACCAAGATTCAGCACCAATTTGCCAGCCTTGTGTTTCTAAAGAGGACATCGACATTCATGTAAACATGTTTGTTATAAAATCAAGGCCGCCTTACCATTTCCATGTGAGAAATAGTTTGGCAGTATTTATGCCTTACCATTTACCTCAGGGGCAACTGAAGCAGCTGTTCTATTCAGTCCTTGGCTGCAGGTTTCACAGCTAGTAACAAAGCTTTAGTTCCACGCATGCCTCAAACTCTCCAACCAAACGAGGTTCCCAGTTGAAAAGTGTAGAAATACCAATGACAGATCAATATGAAGGCTTGTGGGGTGGAGTGAGGGGGATGGGTGCTTCTTTAAGCATAACACAGCAACATTCTAATACTTTATTTTATTTATTGTGCATTTGTAAGGCGCTTATACATCAAGTAAATTATGTTTCAAAGCGCCCACCGGGCAGCAAGGAGGGAACAAGGGAATGAAAATCAAATAACAATGAAAGATAGAGGAGGACCTACTAGGCCTTGTGAGCATTCAGAACGTGCAAGTGCAGACAGAGAGAGGGATGAGGGAGTGGGGAATGGGAGGTAAGTTCAAGGTGTACCAAGAGGGAAGTGCTAGGGAGTGAGCAGCTGTAAGTGCATAGGTGAAAGTGGTCATCTGCCAATAAATATATACGTGCAGGCCTGTGGTGGCATAGGCCAGTGCGTGCCAAGGCAAGTGCTGGGATCTGGCAGAGGCTGAAGCGTGGGAGGCCAGGACCCAAGGGGACACATAAGGGCCCTGGCCACCAATCTCAGCAACTGTGGGATTTAACAGAGGAGGGAGGAAGGGGAAGGCTTTTCCATAGGAGGGAGCCTGCTGAGGAAAGAGATCAGCCACCAGCTGTCTGTTTAGCAAAGCAATTGACACACAGGGAGTTGGTGCCAGAGGAGCGTAAATATCTGGAGGTGGAGTATTTAGTGAGAGAAAGTTGTAGATAGCGTGGTGAGATATTATATTTCAGATATTATACTTTCAGTGCCAAGCCCCCTTACTCATTCTCCATTCACCCTTTAATTCATTTTTACCCACCCCTTCCACTATTTCCACCCTGACAGACATCACTCACCCTAGCGAGATAAAGGGAAAGCAAGAGAAAGTGATGCGTAGATCTGGATGTGGCTTTCGACTTTGTGTATAGGGAGTTGCTGTGAGAGTCACTGAGGAGGAAATGCCTGAAGGAGTGTTACATGTAACTAGTATATTCACGTTATGATAGTAATAAGGCAAGATTATTACGTGGCCTGAATAGAGAATTTACAGGGCAATTTTCTGTAGATGTGGGTGAGAACACCCGATTTATCCGGTTCTGGAAGGATTTAGAGGAGTTTTTGGTTGGCTAACAACAAAATGTGCCCACGGTGGGTGTGAGGAATTCGACCATCCACACGGCGGATGTGCACTCGCCTGGGCTTTTTTGATATTTTTTAAGAAATTGAATGATGGGGAGATCAACCTAAAAAAAATGTGTGGGGCTAAACTGCACACATGTTCCTATGCTCACTGCACAACAAACACATAGATCTGTGTACTCTGGGGGGACACAGCTTACAGGCGCAGTCCTCCCTGTCGCATTTAGTTAGAATGTGACAGCCGAGAGTACATGAAAGCATCAAGAGGAGGAGGGAAACACCTTCCTCCTGCCATGACCAGCCTAATTAAATAGCAAAGGCTCCCTGGATCCACCCTGCCTATTGTTAGTCTGCTGGTGGCAGTGCATACTGATGAGAGTTAATTGAAGCCTGGTCGCAGAGATGACAATTGGGAAAGAAAACCCAACACCTTTTTGATATGCATCTGTGTCAACCTGAAATCAGCTCCCACCCCTTAGTATGAAGGGCAGTAAATGTCATGTCTGGGACAACTGTTTATAGTAGACAACCCCCGCTTGGGGACCCCCTTTCAGAGGGAAGAAGTATGGGAATTGATGGAGACAGAATGTCTGTTCTCGCCATAACATTAAGGTAGAACTGCACTTTGATCAGGGGCCACAGAGAGCTCAATTAACCAGAGAGACCCTTTGATCCACAACAGACAGGAAGATGGGTGGGACTTAGTAGTATATGTTTTCACCGATTTACCTTTCATGTTGCAAAGCACTCTTGTTATGACCTCACGCATAAAAGAAGATTGTTGGTGGGGACCCAAGATTGGTTTATTAAGGTAGGCTTAACATGCACCAATCACTGGGCTCATTTGGCTTCAAAAGAGGGCTGAGCCCCTCGCTTAACAGATAATCCGAAGGCTCCACCAGAAGTAGGAAAGAAGAACTAATTTGGACCCTGGCTGAAGGTACAATCTGCCTTACAGTTTCTGCCAGGGAAGGAAGGCCAGGATTTCCAAGAGGCCAGCAAGATCCCTAACCTACACATCTCCCAGGTAACAGAGGGAGATACTGAATGCAGAGGATCCTCTAGCAGCTCCAGAACTGGTACCCAGCCAGCACACACCATGCCCTGCTAGGCTCTGAAAGCAACCTTCCTAGGTGGGACGTGCCAATGAGTCTCTGAACCGAAAGATGGATAAGGCTGTTGCCTGCATCTCTTTCCTCAGCTTTGGGCCGTCTGTCTTCAAGGATGACACGAGCCCAACAAAGAATCTAGGAGGAGTGCACTGACAAGCATCATACAGTGTCTGCCTTAAGGAAATGTTAAAGGCAGTCGAGATTCTCAAGCTGCAACCGACTGCACCACTGATTATTGTCATGCCGCAGTCGCTCTGATAGATCAGCAAGGAATATTGAGGCTTAGTACCACCAAAAATGTAATCCGCCAGTCACAAAATCAAAGTTATGAATTTAACTTTATGTACAGAAACAAATATCAAAGCAGATAGCTATCTGGCTCCCAGGCGCCTTGCACAGTGTACCAGCAGACACAGTGAGGGGTGAGAGTGCTGGTCATCACAAAGCATGCAGTATGTATACACAGTCCTGGTCATTGCCCAGCCCTTCTCCATACTAATAAGTTACAAATTTGGGTTCATGCCCAGTTCACATGACAAATATAACAATATTAGTTTACACTTTTGACATGTTGTCCTATCCCTGGAGATTCAATGGCAATGTTATTTCTCCAGCTCAAGTTAAGCCCAATTTCAAGAAACAAATTCAATAGTTTATTGCAAAGGCACATCATTTTAGTTTGTCTGCCATTCAGTTCTGATGTTTGTATATGGCTGAAGCAATTGATGCAGACAACACTTGAATTGATGTTCACTGTGGCTCCAAGGTTCCTTAAAGATACATTACTGGCAAACGTTGTTCTATTCAGCTGTGTAGATCTTTCCTTGTTTCTTGAGATTTAGGATAAGTCCTGTTCCAAGAGATGCATAAAGTATTTATTGCAAAACACATGGCTGTAGTTGCTTTGCTTTGTGTGTCATTGTTTGAGAGAGGATGAGTCTGTAGGCACAGATAACACTTTGAATGAGATTTTGACTACAAGGTCTTTTTGCACAGGACAAACATTTCTGCTTTTGGCAGTCCTAGGGCCTCATTATAAGTGAGGCGGTAAGGGGTTAACGGCACTGGTAAAGGTGCCGGCGCCGTTAACCCCGTACTGCCTCATTACGAGGTCCCCTTGCGAAACCTGCTCTGCACGTCTGGTTTTACCAGACGTGCAGAACGGGTCCCGCGAGGGAAGGAGGGAGCAAACAACGAGCCGCTTGTAATCGGCACGTTGTTAGCTCCCTCCCCCATTCCCATTCAGCCCTATGGGGCTGAATGGGAATGGGGAAGGTCCGGGCCCGTGTTCCTGGAGGGAGGAATTACCAGGCCCTCCAAACTCGGAATAGCCCAGTAATTCCCCATTCTGGGAACCCGGACCCGATTTTGGCGGCAGCCATGCCACCAATAGTGGCATGCCTGCCGCCAAAATGGTAATGAGGCCCCTAGTGTTGACATAGGCTAAAAGGCAGCTCAGTGGCAGCTGGAAACATGGTTAATCATTTCTGAACAGGCAGCAGGAGTTGGGATCAAAATGGTGGATGTTTTCAAGATTGCGGCAAAGTCAATTCTATCTAAATCATATTGATCATAGGTTTTAATACAAATGTGAATGTCTTAGGCCAATGTTCATAATCAGGCGGTATCTATGCGAATATGGTTTAACAGCTCACGCCGCCTGAGACGCCTCAACCAGTGCTTCAGAACCAGCGACTAGCACTGAGAGGATTCCTGACCCCGAGCCACCCTGTAGGCTGGCCTGCAGCCGTCCGTCCAGCCTCGCTCGCTGAACTGCCTGCCAACTGATACCTGCAGTTGTTTCCCATCTTGAACTCTGTTGCAGAAGCTGAAAAGCACCCTGAAACCAACTCAACCCTGTCGAGCACCAAGAACTTCGACAAACCCAAGCTACATTGTGGTTCTGTCTCCCTGGTTCTTCTGCTAATACCCCTAGTTAAATTTATGACCCATTGCTCCCTTTGTGCTGAGACCAAGTATCCCCAAACATTGTGATGAATTACTGTACTGACTACCCTCCTGTCAGTATCCAGAGTGCATCCCCTTTCCTTCTTGAAACTGTCTGTCCTCTGTATTCCTTTACAGGGTAGGTTGTATTTTATAGTGTTCTAGAACTGTCTGTTGTGATAATATTAAAGTAGGTATTTTAATGCAACCTTGACTGGACAGTCCCTTTTATCATTGGTTAATAATTGTATTTTTGTTGTGTTGCAACTAACCAAGGATCCATGACCTTGCGTGGATAAGCCTGCCGTTCCTTCCACGTTACAAAAATGGCACAAGGAGGTTTATAATTGACTTTTGTTTCCAATCTGTTTGGATCCCTTCTGGTGTACTAGAGGTGTGGGGCTGATTGACAGTTTAGAAACCGATATTCATCCCTGGTCTCCTGGTGCCCGAAAGTTGATTTGTCACACTGGGAGGCCAGGATGCTCCTCTCACACTGTTTGTGGACAACGCTGTGGTAGTCATTTGCATCAAAACAGCAATACATAACGTGAAACGCTGTGTCCATGAACAGACAATCCAATTCAGAAATACTTTCATAGATAACACAAATTACCACACCTTGTCCCTCTTCACTCCTGTCCATGGCTCTGCATTACTTAGGCTAGCTCATGGGCAACGCGCTCAGCTTGGAAGCAAGACGACGCAGTGCAACACAGGTTTGATCCCCGGCTCTACGCTTCGAAACCTCTGGGTATTAAGCACGTTATAAATAACTAATTACAATGTATACCTTGCATGTATCATGTGCACCTTTTGACCAGGATTACCTGTTACCTTTTAACCTTGAATCTCTTTACCTTGGCCTTTACGAAAGGTTCCCTGACCTGTCCACTTTTTTAGTGTTTGTTGTAACATGAATAACAGAAGGCCACAGCTTTCTGGAATTCATGGCACCGTAGCAAAAGATTGACCCACATTAAAATCGACTTCTGAAGTCAGAGTTCAGATACCATTATTACTAAGCAGGGGGAGCTAGTTTCCAATACCTAGCCCCTAAACACTCTCTTCCGCGCACCATCAAAAATGAGGAAACTCTTAAGAATTTTAATAAACTGCTGAAAACTTTGCTATTTAACCAATACCAATAATAATTAGCCACCATAACATTTTGTAAAAAGGTCTTCATCTATGTATATAGTTCTGCTTTGTTAATAACTGTAATTATATGTTTTACTTTACGCCATGTATCTCTTGACAATACAACTGTGTTACACTGTCCACATTAATGTATGCATTTATAAGCTGTCTGTAACCTCGCCGTGATACCCAAGGGTCTGGGCGAGTAACAAATGCAATCAAATAAATAAAATAAGCAGACTGCTTGGGTGTGTAACCGCCATCCATTCCACACCTCTGTATTGTATCAATTGACTTTCAATGTCCACACAAACAGTGTGGACATTGAAAGTCAATTGATACAATACAGAGGTGTGGAATTCCTCTTATACATTCCACACCTCTGTATTGTATCAATTGACTTTCAATGTCCACACAAGCAGTTTGAAGCAACACCCCTTGAGTTAATGTATTATAAAACACTACATTAAAAGATGAAATAAATACTGTTCACCTTTTGCAAATAATGCATTTGCAAGAGGCCTCTCGTACACGAGAGCAAAACAAAGGCAATGGTGATGAGCTCAGCTAAATGCCCAAGGATGTGTATTTGTGTAAATGATAGATGTTTACAGGTAGCATTTCAGTTCGGTAGCCTGAGCAACCACTTTGAAAATAATAAAGGGTGGGACCCAGAGGTGCAAAGGAGTGTTATTAAATTTGCCCAATCTGCTAGTGGGATATTGAGGTTCAATAGGATGTTTGGGGGCAATTCCCCTGCACAGGCCCTTGTTGTCATGATGCCTACCCCCGGGCATCTGGACCAAGCCCATCAGCCCCGGAAGCAGGCATCCAGACATTTATTAAAACCTCAGCAGCCCCGGCTATGGGCTATCTGGGTTCAGTCCTGGCGCCTTAGGCGCCAGGCTCATAATAGAAATCAGTCCTGGCACCTAAGGCGCCAGGCTCATAGTCATTACTTACCTCAGGCAGACCATGCTGCAAATGAATCCAAGCCAACGTGAAGCCTAGAGGGGACTATTTTACTGCAGGGACTATTTTTTATTCGGATGTGGTTCTAGGGACTTCTTACCTGGGACTACTTTTGAGGCTATTTAAACCACGCCCGACCAGCAACACACGCTTTGCATTATTCTGCATTCTGCAGCGTAACGCTCACTGTGCCTGCAAGCCAGCATCCAGTCTTCTGCCACGCCCGCCTCGAATCCGGAGCTCCTAGAAAAAGGGGAAAGAAGGAGAAAAGGTTAGATCACGGACATCATTTTAATTCCTTACCTGATTCTGTATCTAGCACGACTCCGAGCCTGAAAGGACATTACTTCAGCACGGGTCGCATCGCCAGCTGCAGCGCCGTGCCATACTCACCAGTCCACAGCATCTTTCGACTCAGCGCTGCCTCCATCATTTTCTTCGGCGACCTCCAATACCTGGGGGAAAACAAAAGGAATAACAAGGTGAGCCTAGAGAGTCGACAAATACAATCACTTTTACCACCAGGCTTACCTGATTTACCACTGGAGGCATTACCCTTCAATACGCCACATCTTCTTATGCCGCATCTATAAAGGGAGAGAAAACAACAAGTTAAACTCACGCAACTTTTACCGGACAGTGTTGGGTAATACAGACTCTTACCTGGACGCCATCAGCAGCCTCCAGACAATATTTTTAGCTGCAATTCAACAAGGGGATGCAAGAGTGAACATCGGACATATTGAACTCTTTGAACTTTATAAACCCCGGAGTCAATATTCCTCCGGAACTCTTCCAGTACCCCAAACCAGTGAAGTAACTGGTATCTACGCGCCCCTGCATGCCACGCAAGATGGAGAGCTCATCATTTAAAAACATATGGTGAGGATACTAATTGGGAATATCGGAGGTGACTAGTGGGGAGAACGAGAACAGTGGGGAGGGACCATCACTAAAATCCACGGGGCTAAATCCCTTTCTCCACTTGCAGGAGAATACTTCTACGGGTCAAGCAGATGAGATTAGGCGGGGCAGTCCAGACTGTCATCTCTGCACTACGCTTAACGTTGGTGGAGACCTCAGCTGTCTGGGTCCGATCGACACCCCTGTGGGAACCAGGTGAGCGTAACACTTGTTCCTCAAAATAAATCTGTCCCTGCACTGTAGCCTGGGGCTCTGCACCACAAAACAGAGTCCTCTTCAAAGCAGTCAAGTACTGCACCTACCCTACCGCACCCCATCGAAAAACCCACTGCCATCAACACCTTCTTCATCGACATAATCAGCAAGATTCACCAGCACATAAACACCAGCTCTGCATCTACAGACCCACCTCACGTCCCTCCTCGTGACATCTCCACACCCTGGACAACATTCAAGACACTCTTGACTGAGCATCTGGTTGAAAACCTGTCCACCCTCAAAACCACATCACAAACAGACAACATCCTCCCAGCATCCATTCTCAAGACCCTCCCTACAGAAGCTCTCCTTCCCTACCTGGAGATCATCAACAGTCCCCTAACTCAAGGCACCTTCCCATCAACCCTAAAAACATGACAAATCCTCCCTCTATTAAAGAAGCTCACTCTGGATCCCAACATCCTAGGTAACTATCACCCCATCACCCACCGCTCCTAGGTAAGATCATCAAGAAAGTGGTATCCACACAACTGCAGCAACACATCAACACTAACACTTTCCTCCAAACCTACCTATCCAGGTTCAGACCCAGATGCAGCATGGAGACACCACCCTGCCTCATAGTGCTGCTCGACCTCTCAGCCGCTTTTCACACAGTAGACACTCAGGCACTTACGGACACCCTATAGTGGTGCATGGGGATCAGCAACCTGGTCCTACACTGGTTCAAGTCCTACCTCGCCAACTGCCAGCAGTTTGAATAGATAGACTTGTCTAGATTGCCAATGCTACCCTCCACCCGTGGAGTCCTGCAGGGTTTCATCCTCTCTCCAGTGATCTTCAATCTATACATGGAGGTGTTGGGAGCCCTCCTAACCACACACAACATCCACATCCACCAATACACTGACGACACACAGCTATACTTCAAGATTGACTACATCAAGGACATCAATAAGCTCAAAACCTGCCTTTTGCTGATCCAGTCGTGGATGTCCAGTGCATACTTGAAGCTCAACCCCTCCAAGATCGAATTCCTACTCCTCACCAAAAACACCGAACACCCAGATGTACAGACCTGACTATCAATCATGAACTCTGAGGGCTTCACACCCGAGCTCACCTGCGCCAAGTGACTCAGGTTGCACATTGACAAACACCTCTCTTTCAAGACACACATAGCTTAGAAAACACAGACAGCTTGGTATCAGCTCTCCCTCCTGTGGAAAGTCATGCCCTTCCTTCCCTTGGACAGCTTTCGATCCGCTGTTCAAGCACTTGTCCTATCCCACTTGACGAGGGCAATGTACTCCTCAAAGGCCTCCCATCGTCCTCCATGGTGCCCCTTAGAAGTGTCCTACACGCTGCTGCACGCCCCATCAAGGGGGTATCAGGTAATATTATCCCCATATATATGGTCGCCATAAATAATATCGCCGGGAAAAGGTTGTGGCGATATTATATGGGTGACCATATATATGGGGACAGAGGCAAAAAAAAATGGGGGTTGCGGGGGTGTCCCCCGCATGTTGCATGCAATAATGTTAAAACAGCCATTTTTCGGCGATATTTTTGCATGGCGAGATTTTCGTGGCGACATTATTACATGGAACCATCAAGGGTCTATGCAGATACAACCACATCACCTCAGCCCTCATCGAACTTCACTGGCTCCACTGCACGCACAAATCCCCTTTAAGTCTTGCTGCATCCTTTATAAGGCAGTCATCCTCAAGTCACCCAGCTACCTGGCAGAGAAACTCAGTATCACCGGTGGGTAGTGCACCACCAGAAGCAAGGACATGTGCAGACTTGAATTCTGCCACTGCAAAAAGGAAGGACCAGAAAACAAGCCTTCTCTCTCTCCAATACACGACTATGGAACCTCCTCTCCGTCAGCATCAGAATCGCACCTATGCTCCAACAATTCAGAAAAGAACTCAAGACCCACCTCTTAAAGGAATCTCTCATTACCTAGGCCATCACGTCCACCCTTGCACCACCTGACTCCCTAGACGTTGCCTGCCCCTCTCCATCCCTCCACCCGATACAGCTGTACCCCCTCCTCCGTGCCCCCTCTGTATCCTACCCCCCTTTATATCTGTTCTGTTGGTACCTCTGAAAAGCACTCCTGTATGCATCTGTACTCTTGTATACCTCTGTAAAGCACTATGTTATGTATCTGTATTGTTGTATACCTCTGTAAAGCAATCTGTTGCTTCTCAAAGCTAGGTCTGCATTCAATAAATACAATAATACTAAAAATAATAATAATATTATTGACTAATTAAAGACTGTGATGCAGGAGGGGGACTCTGATGAAAACTGTGCCAAAGAAAGAGGACTGTGATAAAAGAATATGACAAAGGAGAAGGACTGTGATTTAGCGGAAGGGGAAGGACTCTGAAGGAGAAGAAGGACTATGATGAAAGAAATATACTTTGATGAAGGAGAATTACTGTGATGAAGGAGGACTGTGGCAAAGAACACTAGCAATGGAGAAGGATTGTGATAAAGGAGATTGACTGATGAAAGACCATGATGCAGGAGGAGGTGATGAAAGATTGTGACAGATTTAAAGGTCTCTGATAAAATACTGTAACAAAGGAGAAAGGCTTGGATTAAAGAGAATAACAAGGACTGTGACAAAGGAGAAAGGCTATGATGAAAGAAATTGACTTTGAAGAAAGAGAATGGCTGTGATGAAGGAGAAGGACTGTGATAGGGAGGGCTTTGGTTAAGGTGAAGGACTTTGTCAAATGAAGATTGCAAGGAAAGAGAAGGATTGTGATGAAGTAAAAGTAGTGTGAGGAGAAAGATTCTGTCAAAGGAGAAGAACTGTGATGCAGGAGAATGTGTATAATGAAGGGCAGATGAAGGAGAAAGTCTGTGAATAAGTTGGAATGTGTTGAAGTACTGACAAAGGACAAAGACTGACAAAGAGTAGGACTATGATAAAGGACTGTGATGAAGGACAAGGACTGATGACAAGGAAGGATTGTGATGAAAAATAAAGGCCGTAATGAAGGAGTGTGATGAAGGAGAAGTACTCTGATGAAGAAGGACTTTAACAAATGAGAAGGGCTGTGACAAAGATGAATCATGGTGATGAAGGAAAAGGATTGTGATAAAGGACTGTGACATTGGAGGACTGTGATGAAGAGGAAAAGACCCTGATGAAGGAAAAGGACTGTGGCAAAAATGAAAGCATATGTGAGAATGAAAAGCTGTAACTAATGAAAAGGGCTGACAACTAATATTGCTTGTGACAAAGGGGAAGTACTGTGATGAACGAAAGGGACTATGATGAATGAAAAGAACCATGATAAAAAAGGAAAACTATCAAAGAAAAAGACGATGATGAAGCAGAAACACTTGTGATGAATGACTGCAACTAAGGTGAAGGCCTGTGATGAAAGAGAAGGACTGTGATGAAAGAGGATTATGCCAAAGGTGAGAGACTGAGATGAAGGACTGTGCTGAAGGAAAAGGACTGTGACAAAGGAAAAGAACCATGATGAAGACAAAGGAATGTGATGACAAAGAAGGTCTGTGATGAAGGACTTGTGAAGCAGAAAGGCTGTCATGAATGACTGGTAAAGGAGAAGGACTGTGATGAAGAAGGACTGTGATGAAGGGGAAGGGCTGACAAAGGACAAGGACTGGGACAAAAGAACACTGACTGTATAAAGGACTTACAAAGGATAAGGACACTGATGAAGGTGATGGACTGATGAACGAGGAGAACGTGGTTGAAGGAGAAAAACTATAAAGGAAGGTATGTGCATACGACTATGGTGACTGGCTGTGACAAATGAAAAAGGCTGTGAAGAAGAAAATGACTGGGATGAAGGAAAAGCACTGTGACAAATGAGAAGGACTGTGATATAGCAGAAGTACTGTGATGAAGACAAAGCACTATGGCAAAGGAAGACTATGGTGGACATGGAAAGACTGTGAAAGAGGACTGTGATGACAGACTGTAAAGAAGGACAAGCACTGTTATAAAGCAATATGACAAAAGAAAAGGTATACTATGAAAGGCAGTGGCCAAAAAGAAGAATTGACAAAGAAGGACTGTGATGAAGAAGGACAGTGATGAAGGACAAGGACTGACAAAGAAGTACTACTCTGAAGAAGAAGGACAAGGAAAAGGACTGCAATGAGGCAAAAGGATGAAAAAATTAAGTAAAAAGACTGACAAATAAAGGGCTGGGGCAAAGGAGAACGACTGTGATGAAGACGAAGGACTGTGACAATGGAGGACTGTGATGAAGGAAAACGACTATGATGGAGGAGGACTGTGTCAAAAATAAGGAATATGTGACAAAGAAAGGCTGTGACTTACAAAAAAGGACTGACACTAAGAATGACTGTGACAAAGGGAAGTACTGTCTGTACTACTTTCTAAAACCCTCCCTGGAAGAGAAATATCGCAGATGGTGGGGGATTTAAAATGGGAGAAATTAAGTCCACGTATGGGGGAAAATATATTTTTCAGGTTGAATAGTCAATTTCTGAATAAATTCTCCAAGGCGGAGGTTTTATGTCAGAAAAAATACAGGGTGTGGAGGAACTTAATTGTGATATAGAGGCTCTGATTCATAACGTTTTCCTATTGTATTGCGCCATTATAATAAAACACTTCCATGAATAAGGCCCAGAATCTCTAGGGGGGAGGGGATATGTATCTGTGAGGTTGAATGTCTAGAGACCGACCTGTTATTGTAAAATAATATTCCTGTCTCCAGCCCGATATGCCAGTGAAGTGCTGAGTGCTGTCTCATCAGATCTAATAATCCTTGCAAGAGGGCTGTGTGTTGCTTACCTACAGATGACAGACTCACTGGTGGGACCTATGTTTATGCGGGGAATGTGGGCCACGGCTCTGCTTAAGAATCCGGGGAGTGAGACAAAGTAGTATCGCCCTGGCCCCGTTTAGCTGCATTATCCCCTTGTTATGACTGAGTGATTGCAGCCCCCGTTTCGTGCTTTGAACTGTCCAGCAGAGCAGCTCGGTCCTGAAACGCTGCACTTCCCATATGACAAACACTCCGGATCAAGGTGCGGCAGGGGCCTTCTTCTCACAGATCATTAGCAGTGTTTGATGGCTGCGCACTTCGCTCCAGTCTAAACTTGAGAAAATGGGCCATCCCTCCGGCGTCACGTGTCCTAATGTAAAGAGGAAAGGGCCTGAGGTGTAAACATGTCCCGGCACCGGACCGACCAGCGATTAGCGCAGAGATGCAAGATGGCACCCTGCCTACAGATTCTGCAGCTATGGTAGAAGCACACGTTCCATTAAAAGAAGGCTTTTCCAAATACTTTGTCCCACTTTCACAGGGGGTAACGACCGTGCCACCCCTGGAATTCCTCTTGCAACCCCCGTTTGCATAAGCAGTTTCACACTAAAGCTCTTTACACTAAAGTCCATATCCACACAATCAGACCCGGGCTTAGACAAGGGCCTCCGGGCCTCTGCAACATTGGCCCTTTGTGGTCATGCACAGAAATCAGTGGCACAGGCATATTTTGGTACCGTGGGATTCAGGGGTTCTGAAGAAGGCACTGGAGTTATAAATGAGCAATAACGGTTTGGAGAAGGGATTTTTTTAAAGTAATGCATTGAAATGCTGTATTTTCTAGCACAATTTTGTCAAAACATAGGGAAAAAAAATGTGTGGTGATTTGGTTTCTGCTCTGCAGTAATACAAGAATTAGTACAGGCTAAAATGCCCACTCAGCCCACACACGTCTACAAACCAAGAGCCAACACAATCGCAAAGGTAATGCTAATCGGGCACAGACTTTGGTGGTAACGTGGGCAGAGGGAAGGCTATACTCTTAAGGGTGTGAATGGGATTCGGTAGCAACCCAAAGAGCGAAGTATAAAAGTCCAAAATAAAGGAATGTCCAATCAAGATTCTATAAATATAGATGCACACCATCTGCAAAATACCTAACTAGAAACATGCTACACAAACCCCACCCCTGAGGAAAGAACAGAGAATAAAAAGAAAAATATGTGGATGCACTCCAAAGAGTTTGATTTAGGGATAGAGGTTACTCTAAGGAAATTCTTAAAGATTTCAAGGTGCGGGGGAGCAAAAGTAGATCTGTCACAGGTCTACTAGAATAGAGAATAAGCCAAGGAAGCACCATGCAGCACCATGAGCAATGAGTCACGGGTGCAAGGCAAATAAAAAACACAATTTTCTTTAAAAATAATTTGTTTCTTGGATGCAAAAAGGGATAACGACATAATTAGTCTCTAGGGCCCAAAACTGTACGAAGGGGCCAGTTAAGAGTCAAAAGTACCTAGCACAGGGAATGGGGCGGAACAAACCGGTGCGGCATTCTGGACAAAACATCTTGCCCGAGCACCGCTCCGTCCCCCAGACGCAGGGGCTAGCAAATGACTGTCCCAGATCCTGCCAATCTGCAAGAATGTTGCTTTCAGAGGAGTCTTCTGAAAATGGTCTGCTTGTCGAAGCACAGGTTGCTCACACGTGCCACAGAACGCAGGGTCTCGCACAGAAATGTACCAGCCAGCTCTAAAGCTGCATTATGACACATGAGTAACGGCACTGCATACAGAAACTGCCACAGCCTCACATATAGTGTTGTAGTTGTTCAAACTGATATATATGTCCTGCCATTTACAGACATCTTTTTATTAGGGTGAATATTGTGACCAATTAAAACAGAAGAGTTCATTATTTCCTTAAAAGGGTATCTTTCTAAATCTCAGTATGTCATGTTTAACATTAAAATAAATGGTGGATATTATGATGTTCCCATAATGTTCTTTGCTTTTGTGCAAATCGCCAGGATTGGGTTCTATGATGTGTTGTACAACCTGGCCAGGTGTCACGCCCCTTGGCCCCACCCTTTCCTCCCCACAGTCCCGCCCCTCCAAAGAGGTGGCAGTTTCCCCAGTATATTTTTCCATTTCCAGCACTGATAGTACCTTCTTAGGGTTCTTGGCACTACAAGGGCATGGGACCAGGCTTGTTGGTGCTGTTTCAGCAGTTCAAATCAAACTGAAGTTTGTTGCAGTTCGAAGAGGTGCGGAACAAGAGGTTCACCAGTGTCAGTTTATCAGTGAAGCAGCTGTTGACTGCATGTGCGATTTGAGTCAAACAGTTCAAGTGCAGTGGTCGAAGATCGCGGTTCGAAGGTTCCTCCAGGTTTTGGTTGCATGCTGAGGAAGATCTGCAGCGAAGATGCTTGAAGTTCAAAGAGGTGGTTCGAAGTTGCCTGGTGCAACAATGAGCTTCTGGTTCGAGCCTTGGCAATGAGGCGCTCAGTGGTGTGGTGCAATGGGAACTAGTTCAGTTGGTTTCCGGAGCAGCAGTCACGTTGTTCTAGAGGGGAGTGGTGGTGAGCTGAGTTCGAACTGGGGCTCTCTGTGTTTCAAACACAATGTCTGAGTAGGATGAATTATAAGGGCTACCAGTGTCAGATCGAGAGTCGGTTCGACTGCGAAGCTGCTGTGGACTGGATGAGCGGTTCCACTGGATCAGATCAATTTGAGGACTGGAGGAGCTGTGAATCGTAGGGGACACCAGGGTCAGTTCGATGCTTGGTTAAACAGCAAAGATACTGGAGACTGGACACAGTTCAGTTTTAGCAGGTCAATGCAGCATTTTATGATAAGGGCTCGAGGGACCACCAAGGTCGGTTCAACTAGCGATGGTAATCGGCAGCAAAGATGCTGGTGGTTTGAGCGGTGATTCAAAGGCACCAGATGCCATGATGAGTGTGTATTTTGAGCCGGATCAACAGCGCTCATGGCTAGTGCATTGCGGGGGTGAACAGGTTCAACATGTGGGACGACTGTTTCGAGTCGGTAGAGTGCCAACAGCAGATCTGGAGAGTCATGTGGGTTTGAATGCATCAAACAGGCTCGAATCACAGCTCTAATTGGTTCAGTGGTAAGAACAAAGGTTTCTTGGCTGTCTTGGTCGTCTGGTTGCTGTGAGTCCCAATCCAGGATCTCTAGGATAGGTTTTGGTTCTTGTTTTCATTCTTTCAGCACTAGGGAGGCTAGTCCACAACTGCAGGAATCCTACAATGCAGTGAGGTTCTAGGTACTGCTGTGGGTGGCAGAGAGACAAGTCCATAGGTGATTAGTCTAAAGCTAGCCTGCTTTAGGGGTCTAATCCCCATTCTTGAAAGAAGTGGACTTTGCCCTTCTGACATCACACACAAAGTGGTGTGTGCTAGAGGAAGAGGAGGGGACAGGAAGGAGAGGTAGAGATAAACAAGATGGTGCAAACCTCCATTAACTATACAGACCTCTCCCTTTATACACTAACGATGGCCTTCCCTTCTCAATAGGTTCAAATGTCCTTAGTGCAGCACCCTGATGTGAGGCTAAGCCTTTTGGGAATGGGTGTGCCCTTCGATTCCTGTCCCCATGCTAGCTCCTGGTGGAGTGGTTATCCCTCGGAAAGGGTGTTACCTGTCCTTACGAAGGAATACAGACGTTCAATCCCCCAAGACTACAGTACTGACAGTAAAATACACATAACCCTTCCACAGTTGAACTGGACCTACAGGCTTCACACATGTGTGATATCAATTTAATGTGACTGCAATGATTATGAACAGTTCCATGCACCATGCCCTAACTCAGGAATAGCTTATTTTTAGAGTTTACCCTGCCACCAGCATAGGCTATTTATAATCATCGTATTTCAGAACAGCGGTGCACATTTTAAATGCAGCCCCTGTGCTGCAGAGACTTGGCTGTCACTGCGGCCGTCAAGGTGGCGCCTGTCACCTCTGAACCTGCTCTGTGCCACTGGTAGAGCAGGCGCTGCATATCAGGATAATGATGCAACATGGCGCTGGTATATACTATTATTTGGCATGGAGACTAGGAAAGGATAATCTGATCAGCAGATTTTCTTTTCAGAGCTATAATTACCTGCATCATTGTATTAAATTACACCCTTGCCAAATGGCAATCCATCCCATAAAGCATACAATTTGTGAGTAGTTCTGTAAGCAAATACAAGAAAGAAATCCAATAGATAATAATCCACCAACAGTACACTGGAGTATTTTTCAACATTTTCATGATATCTGAGCACACAATGTATTTATTTAATGGTTAGTTGGGACCATACTGTAAACAGGCCACTTTGTAGCGACCCCAAGTATCAAGGCATGGGTGGATGGCAAAAACTGATTAAGTCTTGGAACATTCAGATCATGTAAGTGCAACGGGAGGGCATGCAATTAGTGCATGAATTACAAGTAAAAGAAGTATGAATGAGTGCAATAGTTAATGATTTCACTGAGGCAGCTTAGGTCCAAAACAGAAGGAAAAATAAACAAGTGCATGAGTACATGGTCACTCCGGGGAGTTCCAGAGATGAGGCACAGAAGAAAAAACCTCTGGAAACGATTGCCAGGAGTAGAGGAGCAATGAAGGTGTCCAGGCAATTTTATTTTTAGTTTAATAATCTTTATTAAGTTTTAACATATAAGAACAATACATAATGAAACGATTACAGATGTATCTAAAGGATACCTGGACAAGATGTTAACCACTAGAGATTTGAGGATATGATGAAACTTGTAGCAGAAATATAACCAGGATCAAGGAGTGATCATAAATAAGAGAAGTTCAACATTTCTGTGATCTGCAATCGAATATTAGATCATAAACCTATGACTTACGGGGGAGACAAACAAGGGAGTAGATTACAAACAAACACGTGATCTGGAGGAAAATAAGAGGGAGGGAAGGAGGAGGGAGGTGTCATTCACAATGTAATGATGAAATATCCAGATTATTTATGCAATCAGGAATTGAAATAAACATATGTACAGGCTTTAATGATCACGTTCTACCCAGTAGGAGAAAATAGATCCACAGCTAATGTTCACAAACCATGTCAATATGCAGTAAAACAGTATAAATAACAGGTAAAAAAGTCCATTTGGCATCAAATTTGGGAATGTTATGTAAACAAGAGGCCATACATGACTCCATTCTGTGCACATGACAAATTTTGTTCCACCACCCTTTAATAGAAAGACTATGGAAGTCCTTCCAGTTGGAGGTGATAAGCTTCAGGGCAAGGGCTATGAACAAGTCATATAGTTTGGCTGAGGGATACAAATCAGAGTTGATGACCGATAGGCTACCTAGAACTATGTATTAAAAGGATAGAGGGATATCCACAAAAAAGATACGTTTAAGGAATTTCCAGACTTTTTGGCAAAACATAAATACATATGAACAGTCAGAAACATGTGTTTATAGGAGGCAGGAGCACCACCACAGGACCAACATTTGTCATCATTACTCCTCTTAGATTTGGATAGTTTAACAGGAGTTATAAAAGCTTGATGGATAAAGAAAAGCTGATGTTGCGTGATATTGGCTGACGCAGATATCCTCCTGATCCTAGAGTACAAAAGGGACCATGTTTGACCCAGGTCTTCTTCCCATTTTGAACGAGCGGGCCAAGCAACGTCATTGGAGTACAATACCTTATAAAACATTGAAGCCTTAATGTCGGAAACCATGGTTAATAATAAAAGTCTTGAGGCATCTGGTGTGAGGACGATATTTGAGAAATAATGAAGTGCATCTAGGCATGCATTAACCAAATTGTTAAAAAAGTTAAAGTCCGAAATAGGGATCGAAAAGAGATTGTTTAATTGTTGAAATGGGGAGATGGAGGTGCCATTAACAATTTGCTGAATGAATCTGATGCCAGACTTTAACCAGAATTTGCGAGTAACAATTCTATTGTTAATAGTGATATTTTTATTATGCCATATTAAGGGAGAACAATTTTTTACAGGGGAAACTGTGTGTGGAAAGAGAAATAACCTGAGAGCACAGATAGTAGCTTTAATAGGGTCAGACTGGGCTGAAGTAAGATGACCAAAGGCATAAAGGAGATCTGCTACATCATAGGGTTCAGCAAGGTATTTTTCTAAGACACACCAGGAGGGGATGTCGAGAGAACTATTGGGGGCAAACCAGCAATGGAATTGCTTAAGTAAGAATGCTGAGTGATAAGCTTTGAAGTCCGGGAATCTGACTCCTCCTATTTCATAGGAGGCTTTTAGTTTGGCTATAGCGATTCATTTACTTTTACCGGGACCCTATAAGAATTTGAGAAGAATAGAGCAGATGGATTTAAAAAATGACAGGGATAGAGGAACTGGCAGTAGTTGTAAATAGTATAAGACTATGGGGGAAAGCATCATTTTAATGGGTACAAGGCAACCCCACCAGGAAAGGTAAAGGGGAGACCATGATGAGGTGACTTCACTGAGTCTATCTAACAATATTTGCTTATTTAGTTTGATAGTGTGTACAGGAGGGCGAAGCGACCTCTGACGGGCCCATGGGATCAGGGCTCACCCTAAAGTACCTTTAAGACGAGATAGCTGTACCTTGAGGAGGATGGGGTGCAGGATTCTCTTACTCCAACACCAATCAATAAAGACAAATCAATGGTTTGGCAAAGGGAAGTCCGTTAAATGACAAGTACAAAAAACGGGGAAACAAATGGAAATCAACAGTGATACGATCGCAAGTCTCGCTTCAACTTCCAAATTCTTCATTCAGAAAGCAATTCTTATAGGCAAAACTCGTCATCATTGACGTGTAACACTCAAAGTTTGTCATGCAACTCTATTGGTCGGGAAAGGTAACTTAAGTACAGGTGCTGTATCTGTATATGGTAACAGAGTGTGAGGATTGGATAACTCTTATCGGGTGGGCGTCTACGCCCATCCCTCTACATCACTCGTGATAGTGGTCAATACAAGTATGACATCTTATTGGTTCTACTAGCTATAGGACCCTAGATTATTTGGTCCATTGTGATTGGGCGGGTCATACCCCTAGGCATAAATCTCCACTTTAATTAGCTGCATGCAGAATGGACACCCAGATGCGGTGTGCCCCATGATTCACCCTGCCTCCCTTCCATCAATCAGTACTTTAGGGCTATGTGTCAATTAGTTGGCTGAGGATGGCCTTGAAACTGTAGCTTCTTATCAGGAAAAGTTATGGCATCCTCGGGTTCTGGGTGACATCAGACATTGTTACCTCTTTGCGCTCGGCTGGTCACGTGTCTGTTCACTGTGAATCTGCTTCATTTTCCTTCTTGTCGTGTATTTGATTCTTCCTTAGCCTTGCCACATAACTGGGGCCTCCTTATCTCGACCTTCACTGGCTGGATGCTATGCTCTTAAGTTTCGTTTCTTTGAAGTTGCCGCTCTCCTCCCATCTTGGATTTGACCTTGAATTCTCAGGCATGAGCTGCTTTGTGATCAGTTTCGATTCCGCTCCTTCCTTCTGGCTTTAGCTGGAATACGAATCTCGGCATGGTTGGCCCCTTGCAGCCTGGGCTTAATTCTGCTTTTGTAAAATGGAGTCGCACTTGTATAATGTGCTTTTGAGGTAGACATATAGTTGGCGCTTGCCGCTCTATCCTTCTACTACGCATTGCAAGCAGTATCGTTTCCTTAGCTTCTTGCATTCCAAGCCTAATTACAGGCATTTGCTAGTTGTATATTTTCATCTCACTTCATGGTTACGTTTCTTTATATATAAACATCGATTCTTCTTACAACTCCATTACATCATTATTCTTTACATTTCGTGCTTGTGTGTCATCTTTCGATTGTCGGTTATGTTCATCTGTACGTCTATCCGGGCTCTTATGTCATCACCATTTGCCTTCCATTAAGGCTCTTTGGGACTCTTCAGGGACAGTCTGTAGGTAGTCTTCATTTCGTGTCAGCTGCTGTTACGGTTGTCTCAGCGGGTACCGAGCTGCCCATGGTTGTCTGGTATAGGCACTTCAACAGGTATTGCTCTTCTGATGGGCACTGGGCAGAGTCCTAGTGCCGCTCTCTGTTGATTTATTTGTTCCTCATACGTCACATATCTTGGCAAGTATGTTTCTGGCACCTCAAAATGGGTGGCTGGAGTGCAGGCCATATCTGGGACCTCCTCTACACTCCCCCCTCTGGTCGGTTCATCCACCACTTCTGCTTCCTCTTTCGGATTTGTCTCACTTGGTTCTTCTGTATCTTGTTCATCGTCTTCTGGATTTGTACATGATGGTGTGAACGTGGGGTTCTTTGGAGTCCATATTTTTATTACTCCTTTCAAACTTCCTGCTGTTTTTACATGTTCATCTTTATTCCAGGTCATAAGCTGACATTGTCCATTTGGACTGCAATAGATCAATTTTCCTTCATACTTTCTTCGTTTTCTGGGATACACAAACCTGGTTCCTTCTGGCGCAAATTCGCTGGCCTTCACAAAGTCTCTTATTTCTTCATCTGTCAGGTCTCTCGGCTTCCATCCTGGTTCGACGTCGATCATGATCTTCATCAAAATGACTTTCTTTGCAGTTTTCTGGCATTGTGTGATGATTATCTTGATAACACAAAATCCTAGTAGTATCATCAATAGAAGGGTGCCCAGAAACTTGAATATATCTGCCATCCATTGTGGGAGCCATAAGAATATAGTTCCAGACCAGCTGGTATCATCTACTTCATCAGTTTCATCAATCATCTGGTTCTGTAGGTTTGTCAGCATACTTATGGCTACTGTTAGGGTTCCATTTTCTTCATCATGCGAGGGTATAAATGTGCAACATGATTCTCCGATTTTTGCGCAAACACCTCCATCCATTGCTGTGATCATGTCAAGTACATATCTGTTCTGGAGGGTCATCAATCGGATTGCTCTTAGCTCTTCTTTAATCGTGTTGAATCCCTTTATGGTAGTGTTGATGGTCTGCAATAACTCCCATCTGGTTATCTGCAACCATTTGTTATTTATTCCAACTTGGATTCCTGGCATGAAGATTGTTGTGAATACTGATGAAGTGAGGCTAAAGAGTCTGTGTTCATATGGGATTGCATGAAATGCTTCTTCTTATTTGGCATATAAGTAATTCTCTCTCTTCATTCGGGATACCAGTTCCACCGATATCCTTTTCCTCAGGTGAGCATCTGCTTTCGGGAAACTGTCAATATTCAGGTCACTTTTCGGGATCACTAGTGCAGAAACATGGAGGTTCACTATTGTGCATATGCCTCCCCAGTCTCTTGGCAGTCTGATGTATGATCTGGATCCACATGCCCAATAATGATCCATAATCACTGCGGTTCCGTGTACCATTCCTGGAGCGTCGAAGACTCGTCCACAGTTCTGATTCTCTCCCATCGTCCTTGTGCCGTTATTTCTGAAACAGAATTTTGGGTTTTCTAGTGCCACTATCTGCAAGGGTCCTCCTCTGTCTTCGACCCATGTGAGTAGTTTTGCAAGTTTTGGCCATAATGGCTTGCATCCGTTTCGCACTATGTTTATGGTAGGTTCGTATTGACCAGTGACCATCCAGGCTCTGCAGATCACTACTCCTTTCTCCCATCCGTCTAGTGAAACTACTGTTCCCCAAATCTGCATCTGGCCTCTGTTCTTCCAACTTCGAGCTTCCTCTGGAGTTTCTCCTTGGACATTTAGCTTCTGATTCACTTCCCATCTAATTTCAGCCCCTTTTACTCCAGGTTCCTCGTACCTGATTACATGATTCTTAGTATGAGCTCTGTTTCTTGTCTTTATGTCTTGAACATAATCATCTTCATCAGGATCAGTTGCTTCAGTTGCCCATTTCAGAGAGGCATCACTGCCCATGAACTGGCCTCTGGTTTTGCACATTGCTACGTGCGACATACAGTGTGCTGTCTGGACATCAATTTCTACAGCCACAAAGATTTTGGATTTTCCCATGCTGTACGGTAGGAATGCACAAATGAAGCAGTCTCCTTCTGATATCTCCTTCCAACCTCTTTCATGTGTTGGTACCATATGTTGTTCTTTCATGTGTTGGTACCATATGTTGTTTCCTAGATGTTCCGTGCTGTCCAGGTAATCGTTTAGTTCATTTTTATCTTCATGTGGCCTTCTCTTGATTCTTAGTGTCTTTCTGTAGTTAGCTATAACTACATCTCTAAACGTGTCTGTGTGACTTTTCCTTGCTGGGGGTCTCTCGGGCATGCTGGTCGGTGGAGCAGGTTTCTTCATCTGCATCGATGTGATGGGTGGAGGTTTTGCAAATCTCTTCCCCTCCTCTTGCGCTCTTGTCCTGCCCTCTACAAGTGACTTTAGCCACCACCTGTCTGCCATCAGCCCTAGGTATGGCTGCATTGTGGGCCTGGTGCTTGTTCTTTGTGTTGCAACTGGTGTGCTTGTCACTACAGTCTCTGTGGTTTTATTTTTTAGTTCCTCATGTAGTTTCTTTGCTCTGGCTATAAACGGGAATAAATGTTCTGTCAACATTTGTGTCCTTGCAGTGAATTCTCCCGTAGCCGCTTCTGTCTTCTTGAGGGCTTTTGCTATATCTTCTTTAGTTGGCCTTTCACTTGATTCTTTTCGGTCACCTTTGCTATTTTCTGGGACTGGTTGTTTGGCAGTCAGTCTCGTACCTTCTGTTTCCTTCGTTCGAGGTTCTGTAGCCATTGACACTTGCCCTGGTTCGTGTGCATTCAGTGTGGGTGTGCGTGTAGTGGTCAGTGCTACGTTTTCAATCATTCCGCGCTGACCCTGTCTCCAGCTTTTCTCTTCATCCGTTACCTCAAGTGTGTATGTATCACTGCTAATTACATTTAATTTTAGTTCTTTTACCTTACCATCAGATTTTCTCGGGACTGGAATAACTATATTGGGTCTGGGTGCTTTTGTGGGACTCATACGTACATTATCCGGTGGGTGCACTGAAATTGGAACGCTTCGTGCACCAATAAAGAATGAAATTATGATTGTTAATGACAGAAAGACAATGATAATCACTATACATATACACATAATCGTGCGGTATGATAATTGGCAGCATTTCCTTCCAGGGAAGCGGGGGCCCCCCCTCTGTTTGTGGGAGGACTAGGTTAATGTTGTGGGCCCCCATTTCAATCACAGCAACTGGTTAAGTTCTATTCTTTTCACTTACTCCATTATTGTTTCTCAGAAAGTTTGTATCATAAAGTGTCTTGTGCTTCACAGGTGTCCCCCTTCTTGCGGGTAACGATTGTCTCTAGTTATGGGATACAGTTCTCTTGCTAGACTATGGAAAAAGATTAGACTAACACTTTTGGTGAGTCACATTCATTGTGCATATTCAAAATAGGTCAGTTCTCAGTCCACCCCCCGAATTTACTTCAGTCCTGAAGACATGTTGGACCCTGTTCAATGAAAAAATGGAAAAATAGCAATCACTCAAAATCAAAGTAAAAAATAAAATAAAATAAAAATGGTGAAGTTCTTGTCTCTGCTCCATGATCTGTCCCACGGCGGAAAGATGAAGAGCTTTGATTCTGTCTCCTGGATCTGTCCCTCGGTGTAAGGTTTCACTGGAATCTCCTCAGATGCTCCCTTTGGAAGTTGGACAGTTCCACTTGGAGCATAATGCCATGCAGGAGTGTTGCCATATGCACGACATTAGCTGGATCTTTGATGAAGGTGATGACGTCAACCTCGGCAGGTCTCCCCACCATTTCTGGAAAGTCATTGACTAAACGAAACAGGACGTTGTGCGCCAGTTGGCTGTCCTCGGGAGACAGGGACATTTGTCCTGCTTTGCTGGGTTCTGGATCACAGGCTTTTCTTTTGACGTGAACAGTCTCTACACTGGATCGCAACCAGGTAGCTGAGTTTAGCGCACAGCTGGTGCAAATGTTCAGTGTTTCTTGGATCTCTAATGTACGTAAGAGTATCGGTAGTTCTCCCAACGAGTGCTGGGCACTCCTGTATGATGCGAAAGAAAAGCGTGTTTGAGAGTTCATCTACTATCGCTTGTGGTGGAAGCATTTGTGTCCTATTCACTGTATTCGGGTAACACAGCAAAGGCTTCTGCGAAGACAGTCAGCAGTTGCCGGATTACTTTCTTGTTGGCAGGATCTTGAATAAAGTCTGTGAATAAAGTCTGTGACACTGGTGACTCACCCTACAAATGACGGATATGTCTCTAGTACTAGTTGGAAACAGGATAGCACATCCCCTGTGATATTTCTGCTGGGGGGTACCATAAGTTCTGTGAAACAAGGTCTTAGTATTGGTTGCTTCAGGATACTGTGTTAAGCTCCTTAGAGCAAAAGTCCTCGATCTCAGTCTATTTCGGTCTTGTTGTTTAACAATGCTTAAGTGTGGCTTGGTTCAAATGTTCGTATGTCCAAACGCGTTGTGGCTCTGATGTACAATTCCCTTCTTCACCCTGCAACTAGGCTGAACAGAGTGTCTGTTATTGTCCTTATCCCCTTTTTTGCTTAGAGGAAAAGAGGAAATGTCCAGTTTTAAGCCACAACTTTCAAAAAGATAATTTTTTTTTCTTGGCTTTGCTGCTCATGCGTCCTTCTTCCTCGTCATGGATTTCGTCTGCACGTGCTGAGGTTCTTCCCCATTGTCTGTAATTTCTTCGCGGTGGGGTGCAGCTTGAGGGTTTTCTCCGATATAGGGCTTAATGACATTTAGAAAAATCCATGCTCTCCTGCCCTGCAGTTTAACAGCTGACAGAGTGCAGTCCTCTACGATGAAAGGGCCACTGAATCTTGGCTCGTCCCACCTTTTCCTCGTGTGGTTTTTTACCAACACAGCATCACCAGGGAAGATGAGTGGCGTACGTAGACATTGAACTGCATCTGTTTCAGCATCTCCTGCTGTGTTTTGTGCTGTGCTGCACCCTTTTCATCGTCGCTGCAGTTGGTCTGAAATTACAGTAAGGCTGGATGTCCTGCAGTTCAAGTACTCTTTCATTTCAGATCCTAGGACCTCTCGGGTTGCCTGGGCATCACATCTAGCTCTGTCTCAGGGGGTAAGGGGAGTGTTCATTCTCCTTCCTGTGACTCTCTCGTGCAGCGTAAGATGATGGTCGGAGCCTGGTTGGTTCCGAAGAGCATACAATGCCACTGCAACCATCCCCTCTTTAGAGTAAGCTTCAACTTGGCTATCCTTTCCTTTAACAAGCCGTTGAGCCTCTCACAGATACCATTACCTTCCGGATGATACGCCGACGAGGACTTGTGCTTTATACCAAGCAGCAAGCCAATCTGCTCAAAAACTGCATTAACAAAATTGGCCCGTTGTCTGACCTCATCACCTCACACACCCCCCATCTTGGGAACACTTCCCTCACCAGGAATTTGGCTACACAGGTTGAGTCTGGGTGTGTACATGGACCTGCTTCTATCCATCTAGAGAATGGACATACCACTACAATTAAGTACCTGTACCCGTTACACACTTGAATCATCTCGACTTAGTCGATGTGTAAGTGCTGAAAAGGCCCATTTGGCCGGGGGATGACCCCTCTCACTACTTTTAATGTGTTCCCAACAGTGAATTGCTGGCAGATTATGCAGTTCACCATAAAGAATGCAACATGCTCAGCTAAATTCGTTATGAACCAGTCTTTTGCGAGCGTTGCTGCTAGATTCTCTTTTGACATGTGAAATGGGTAATGCAACTGTTCCAATGCTATTTTTAGTAGGGCTACAGGCATTACTGTTTTACCAGTGCTGTCTTGCAGCCACAATCCGTCAGAGGGGTTTAAAGAACACCCTTGACGCTTCCATAGGTTCTTTTCGTCCTGAGGTGCCTCCCCTTGAAGCTCCATCAGTTGTGTCTGCCCCATATTGTTATAGGTTTCTGGTGTGGCTCATGCTATCATCATTCTCTCATGGGTGCACGCTACTTCCACTTCCACGATCGTCTCACTTTTGGATGCCACACGTTCGGCTTCCGTGTCTGCTGCATGGTTTCCACGTGACACGAAATCTGTCCCTTTGGTGTGGGTGGCGCATTTCACGACTGCTATGCCCACTGGGAGCTGTAGTGCCTTAATCAGCCTGTCCAATAAGGCTGCATACTGCACTGGCGTACCGTCTGCTCTGAGGTAGCCCCTCCTTTTCCAGTGTGCTAGGCCAACGTGCGCTGTAGACCTCACATAGGCGGAGTCACTGTACACCATTACTTCCTGGCCTGCATGATTCTCAATGGCGAGTATCAACGCCAGTAGTTCTGCAGCCTGTGCTGAATAATGAGATGGTATTCGTGCACTGACGAGTACTTGAAATTCTCCGTTTGCTATGTGTTTCATTATGGCAACACCTGTATATCTTTGTCCTTCTTCTTGGTCGATTCTCCAAGAACCGTCAATAAAAACGATCTCGCCTCCCGCCAGGGCATTTTCTTTCACCCTGGGGATTTCATCATAGAATTCTTCATAGTTTGTACAGTCATGTATGGGCTCTCCTTCAGTGACTGGCTCAGCTACTGTTTTACATCAAACTATTTTGATCGATGGATTAGATATGATCACCTCATAGGCAGAGGCCCTTGGAGATGTCAACGTACCCTTTGGTTTCTCTAAGATAGCAAATAATGAGTGCTCGACGTATAATGTCATGGAACATCCGTTGTTGCTTTCTCTATGGCGAACGCTGCGGCAGCTAAGCTTTGTTTGCATGGGAACTGGCCTCTCATTACTGGGTCCAGATTCCCACTGTAATACGCCAAGGGCTTGTACCCCAATGAGGTTCTTTGGGCGAGCACTGCCGTCTTAACGCTGACATTCGTGTGCGAGAACAGGTAGAAATCCTCTGCATAATTAGGAATCCCGAGAACTGGAGCCGTGCAAATCACTCCCTTGAGTTCTGTAAACCCTTTTTCCATTGTCTCAGTCCATTCAATCTTTTCCTTTGTCGCCTGGGCCTTCCTTAGGGCCTGGAGCAAGGGCTTGGTATACGAGCTGTAATCGAAGACCCATGCTCTAACATAATTGCAGAGGCCCAGAAAGCTCTGCATTTGCTTTACCGTGAGTGGCTCCGTGGTGTTCACGATAGCTTCAGCCCTTTCTGGGGTTACCTTTTTCCCCTCATGCGAAACTAACTGGCCTATGTCAAGCACCTCCTGTTGACAATATTGCAGTTTTTCCTTGTCAACCTTATAGCCTTTATCAGCCAGTATAGTTAGTAGCTGCACAGAATCTCGCATGCATTGCTCTTCTGTGGTGCTACAGATCAGAATGTCATCCACATACTGCAAGACGACACTTTCTCCTGCAATATTGCTCAGGTCCATCTGAAGGACTCTATTAAAGATGGACGGGGACTCACAGTACCCCTGTGGCAACCTCGTGCTTTTCAGACGCATTTGTCTGAATGTGAATGACGTCAGATCTTGTGGATCACGGTGCAACGGGATTCAGAAAAAGCCATTTTTCAAGTCAATCACCATGAAATATCTTGCCTTGACAGGTATATTACACAGGACCATAGATGGATTAGGGACTAGAGGGAACTCGGCTTCAACAATATTGTTTAATGCTCTTAAATCTTGGATTAAATGCCAAGAAGCTCCTTTTGATTTCTTGACAGGATAAATCACGGTATTAGAGGAGGATTCTGACGTCACTAGGATGCCCTGGTCCATCATGGTGGAAATTGTCTTTGCGATCCCTTCATCCGCTTCTCTGGACATGGGATATTGTCACGCTCTTGGCCAAATTGCTCCTGGTTTCAGTTTAATTTTCACTTCTGCCACCCCCTTCAGGAGGCCTACGTCATAAGGTCCTGTGGTCCATACTGAGAGATGCACCTGGGCCATGTCGTCATCGAAGTATTCTAGACGTATCAGTGCCAACATCATTCTCTGAGGCACTTCTCTCTTGATCATTTTTACCCAAAATATGAGACTTACTCCCACCCTCGTCTCTTTTGAGTTAGGTTGTTCTTCACACAGATCATCATCTGTGACGTCAGTCACTCGATACCCTTCTTCAATGGCGATAATCGCGCACCATTGTCTGCCTTCATCATCGTACCCTTCGACCAATGCTACTTTCCCTCGTACAGCTGCAATATGTATCGTCAAGGGGAATACTGTCCCTCTTCTTCATGCATAGGTATTCTTGGTCTGAATGGAAACTCGTCAGGGGTTCTCATAGTTCTATCTGCAAGGCCTGGCAATCCCACCATGAGCACACGCATGCCATATGCAAAGACCTCTGGCTCCAGAGGCGCGGCCCTCATGGCTATGTGTCCTGAGTATGCCCTAATTATTTCGCACACGTTTGAATAATGCATTCCCGGAGTAGAGCATACTATGCCCTCCTCTGTAAATGAGATGGTCATATTCAATTTTGTCATTAGATCTCGACCCAAAATGTTTACTGGGGTCTGACACGAATACTGTAAAGGTACATTCATTTCAGACTCTCCTACGGAGACTGGGAGTGCGTCTTTAAAGGGAACTTGCATGTGAGCTCCTGTGAAACTCTGAATATCTATGGCCTTGCCGGACAAGGAAACCTTGCCCTCCCGTATGCACGAGCGCGTTGCACCCGTGTCAACTAAGAAGGAATTTTCTTTACCACCTATGACGACATTCACCCTTGGTTCCCTGTTAGGGTCTGGTGTCACTGATAGGATAGAGCACATCAGGGTTCCCAGTGAGCCGTCCTATATATATAATATATATATAAATAAGTTCGGTCCACTGTACACTTGTGGATTTTCTCCATTCCCAGGGTTGCCTCCGCTTCCGGAGTTTGTGCCCTGAGACATTTGCTGTGGTGCCTGTTGGAATTGCCCTTGTGGCAAGTTCCCCATGCTCAGGGGTTGAACCCCCTGTGGTGCACCCTGCTGCATGCCTGGTGCTTGCTGCTGCACTGTGTGATTCTGTGCACCACCCTGTTGGGGGATTGCAGGCAGATTCACCGTGCCTGCTCCCATTCCTTGACCCTTTTGCCATGTGCCTTGGCTTCTGCACGAGCACACCAAATGCCATGGCATTCCACAGAGCCAACACACTGGTGGTGGTCGGGCTATTTGTCCATTTGACATATCTGGATTGCCCATCTGCACGTTTTGAAAGCCACCTTGATTACTCTGAAAACCTCCCTGATTACTCTGCCATCCTCTTCCTCTAAATCCACTTCCCCTCGGGTACAGTCCCGCGTTACCCTGGTTGTTCTGTTGCGAGTTAGCCACCTGTTGTACATTCGGTTCAGCTGGGCTTATCAGCATGGCTCCTTCGAGAGCATACTTCGATAATTTCTTTTGCACCAGCTTCGCTTCCTCACCCTTACGAGTTACCTCCTTTTTTCGATTCTTTTCTTGCAACAATCTACAGTAATGTACAATAGTCAACTGTATTTCAGCCCAAGGCTTAGCCTCTACTCCTACCAATTTCTTGAGCTGTTTCTGCACTGGTTCTGGCAACCCTTGGCACAATATGTGGTAGAATACAGGTATAGATTTTGTCCAAGATTCATACGTTTCGAGCACCCATGCGTCTTGGAAATTCTGGATATAAATCAACGGATCTTCTGACTCCTTCATTTTTCGAGTCATTATAGCTCCCATATCAGAAGTGTCTGGGTAAAGCACTAGTAGCGCTTTCCATACTGCTGCTCTGCAGTTATTAAATGGTGCTCTGTCATGGGCAGTGTTAATTATGGTAACACCCGGGTACCCAGCCCATGCCCATACATCGTCTGCTCTCTCACTGAGTATGACAATCAGGAGACCTTTAATGTCCCCTATAGCTAATGTGACACCCTGTCATTTATTCTAAATCGTGTATCCATTTCCCGGCTCCCGATGTCAGCATTGGAAGCTTGTTTTTCAAGTTCTCTCGATCTATGTGTGGCCATGAAATATATTGTGGTCTTACTCCCCCCTTTTCTAGCAGCGGAAATTGAAATGCGCAATCTTCCTTCTCTATCGCTGGGGTAATATTCCTGCATCGCCTGCCAATATCCTCAGCCTGTCTCAGCCTGTCTGCATAGGCGGATGCTGACACCCCCCCTCTCACTCTGGGATGTTCCTTCATGTCGGTCAGACTGTGAGGTAGACTCTGATGTCCTTGGTGCGGACTCACTAGCATCTGACCATCGTACCCCCTTGTCCCTTGATAGCCGCTTTTCGCGTCATCTCCCTTCTTCATTTGCCTCATGTTCTGTCTCCTCTCCGGAGTCGGACATTGATTGTTCCCAATTTGTGCAACTTCTCGCATCATCATCGTTCTTACTAATTTCTAGCCTGTCCAGGGACAGTCTCCTGCTCCCACTACTTCGGGTGACATCCTCAGTGTCATATAGCTGAGTGCTTTTCAAGTGCTCGTCTTCCCTTTCCCTTTGGGATATTGGTTCCAACCCCATTTCATCATATATTTTATCAATTGTTTCCCCAATGCTTCTGGTGTCGAAGTCATCTTCAATATTTGCCCCACTCGTGCTTGGTACTGAATCGTATGCAGGGAAAAATTCTTCCAAGTCTTCCCATTCTACAACAGGATTGGTTTTTTTAACTTCCTGCTCCAAATATTCGAGATCCCGTGTCTACGCTTTCGTTCAATATCATCATCGAATTCCTTACGCTTCCTGGCCTCTTCTCTGACCTTATCTTCTTCTCTTTTCCTTTAATTTCTACGTTCATTTGCCCTTCTAACTTCCTCATCTTCTCGTCTCTTTACTCTTTTTTCACATACTCTTTGCTCCTCTTCCAACCTTTGCAGGTTCTGCCTGTACTGATCATAGGCTGCGCTCTGTTTGCGACTGAGCGGCTTTCGTTGCTCTTCTCGATATAGCTGTTCTCGCCTCAGCCTATCCTTCCTTTTTATTCTCTCGTCCCTTACTTCCTTATGCTTCTCCTTCTCCCTTCTCTGTGTCTCATCAGACTTCTCTCTCGGTCTCACATCATCACTTCCTTTTCCATCGAATTTCAACAATATCTGTCCTCCCATCCATTCGTCTTTCGTTAATGCTATCCCATCAGTTCTGTCTTCATTTCCTGTCCATTTTGTCCCCTCTCTCTCTTTATCGAGAGGTGCACTTGTCTTTGTCTGATCCTTCCTCTCATCATCGCGTCTCTTCTTGTCACTTGGGACTGTGGAGGCAAGATTTCTATCCTGATCCTTCCCCTTAATTTCATCACTACTGTACGTAGGTGACTCATATGCAGGGTTGCTATACCCTGTAGCTGCCTGGAGCTGTCTTAGTGGGTAGAGTCCCTGTGACTTACTTCCCTCGATTTCTATTTCAGGCGGGGCTGGTGGTGCGGTAGGCGTCTCACCCCCCTCCGTGAAAACATTTAATATCCAGTCTGCAGGATGCTCTTCCTCTTTCGACTGTTCGAATATTTTCCAAAGTTCTAGAACTGCGAGACGTTTCTCTAGTTTTTTTGCCTGTATATGTGGCATGCAAATAAGTCGTCATATGTTGTAAGACGGCTTTAGATAAGGACCCGTTCTGTGGCCACGGCATAAACATCTTGTGGGTGGTACCCTTAACCCACTCTGTACTGTATTTCTTAAGCTTGGGTGCATGTTTAGGCAATTGTTTACATAAATGAGCTAATGGAGTAATATCTTCCATGCTTGAATTCCTTTTCTAACAATACTTTCATGCAATTTCACCACTCCCAAGAATACGAGCGACCACCAAATACCACAAGCTCCAATCCACTCTTTTCCCGCCAAAATTTTATATCACCAATTTACTCAAGAACATCAATTCAGGTACGATTCCCTCTCAACTATAGAATCACGTAAAACCCCTAATCAATTTCAAACATCAAGGAGACAAATTTCCGTACATATGACACATCAACAGGACATGTATAACAAACGTTAAACAGACTAGACAGACACCAGCTGGACACAGATATCTCTGCCTTCTAATCAATACCACGACATGGGCCCTCATTACGACCCTGGCGGAAATCGCGGTGCTAAATGCACCTCGGAGCACGGCGGAAAGCTGCCGATAGCGCCATGGGGGTTGGCGGATTTTCCGCCCCATTCCGACCTTGGCTGGGCGGTAAATCCCCAATCCCCATTTTACCCTTCCCATTCCCATTCTTGCCCCATAGGGTATAATGGGAGTGGGGAAGGCGTTAATTACGCCACCGTAAAGTACGGTGGCGTAATTAACAACGAGGTCCCTTAGCGCCATGGATTTCTCCGCCCGGTAAAACCAGGCGGAGAAAAGCTCCATGGCGCTACGGGAACTCGTAGTAGGGCGGACGGGTCCGCCACGAATACCGCTGGCGGAAACCCACTCCGCCAGGGTCGTAATGAGGGCCATGGAGTTTAAACAAACTCCTTTTACAACGTCTTTAATCGTCGTAGCAGCCTAATTTTTCCCTATTATGTGGGACTATGAGTTCACGTTTCTTCTGACCGCTATATTAAAGCACAGGAACAAGGTGTATCCTCTATCTTCTCGGGTGTCCGCGGCGGTATCCTCTCTCTTTTCTCTCGGGTGTCTACCCCGGTATCCTCTCCCTTTATCTCAGGTGTTTACCACGGTATACCCGTTTTATCTCAGGTGTTTACCCCGGTATGCTCTCTGTATATTCAGTTATTCTAGAGTCATTACCCCTTATATATATATATATATATATATATATATATATATACAGTCTTCTCTACTTCTGACTATTTTGTTTTTCTCCACCTCCCTCCGTTACCTTTCCCTTCTAATGCCTAAGGACATTTGCCAAAGCATACATTTTTTGTTTCACACACTGCTCGCATCGTTCATCTCTGAATCTTCGGGATCACCCCCTCCTTTACCGCCTCCTTCAGTCTTTTCGTCCGATCGGCTGCCCGTAGGAATGAGAAGGGTTATGCTTTGTAAGGCAGGTTCCTTCAGACCCACTGTAGTTTTGGATGGATTTACACTATCATTGTCCACGGGAAGCTTCTCAGTCTACTCAGCCAAATGGCGAAGTTCTCGTGATATTGCCGAAGACCTAGAGTTACATCATGTCGACGGTCAATAGGTGTCTTATCAATAATCAAAATTCACAAATCGATGGTCAAAAGTTCACAGGTGGGCGGAGCGATCTTTGACGGGCCCATGGGACCAGAGCTCACCCTCAAGTACCTTTAAGACGAGATAGCTGCACCTTGAGGAGGATGGGGTGCAGGATTCTCTTACTCCAACACCAATCAATAAGGACAAGTCAATGGTTTGGCAAAGGGAAGTCCGTTTAATGACAAGTACAAAAAACGGGGAAACAAATGGAAATCAACAGTCATCGCCCGTCTCGCTTCAACTTCCAAATTCTTCATTCAGACAGCAATTCTTATAGGCAAAACTCGTCATCATTGACGTGTAACACTCAAAGTTTGTCATGCAATTCTATTGGTCGGGAAAGGTAACTTAAGTACAGGTGCTGTATCTGTATATGGTAACAGAGTGTGAGGATTGGATAACTCTTATCGCGTGGTTGTCTACGCCCATCCCTCTACATCACTCGTGATAGTCGTCACTACAAGTACAATGTTTTATTGGTTCTACTAGCTATAGGACCCTAGATTATTTGATCCATTGTGAATGGGTGGGTTACACCCCTAGGCATAAATCTCCACTTTAATTAGCAGCATGCAGAATGGACACCCAGTTGCGGTGTGCCCCATGATTCACCCTGCCTCCCTTCCATCAATCAGTACTTTAGGGCTATGTGTCAATTAGTTGGCTGAGGATGGCCTCGAAACTGTAGCATCTTAACAGGTTCTGGCATCCTCAGGTTCTGGGTGACATCAGACGTAGGTACCTCTTTGCGCTTGGCTGGTCACGTGTCTGTTCACTGTGAATCGGCTTCATTTTCCTTCTTTTCATGTATTTGATTCTTCCTTAGCCTTGCCACCTGCCTGGGGCCTCCTTATCTCGACCTTCACTGGCTGGCTGCTTTGATCTTAAGTTTTGTTTCTTCGAAGTTGCCGCTCTCCTCCCTTCTTGGATTTGACCTTGAATTCTCAGGCATGAGCTGCTTTGTGCTCAGTTTCAATTCCGCTCCTTCCGTCTGTCTTTAGATAGAATATGAATCTCGGCCTGGTTGGCCCCTTGCAGACTGGGCTTAATTCTGCTTTTGTAAAATGGACTCACACTTGTATAATGTGCTTTTGAGGTAGATATATAGTTGGCGCTTGACGCTCTATCCTTCTACTAAGCATTGCAAGCAGTATCGTTTCCTTAGCTTCTTGCGTTCCAAGCCTATTTACAGGCATTTGTTAGTTGCATATTTTCATCTCACTTCATGGTTACGTTTCTTTATATATCAACATCGATTCTTCTTACAAGTCCATTACATCATTATTGTTTACATTTCGTGCTTGTGTGTCATCTTTCGATTGTCGGTTATGTTCATCTGTACGTATGTCCGGGCTCTTATGTCGTCACCATTTGCCTTCCATTAAGGCTCTTTGGGTCTCTTCAGGGACAGTCTGTAGGTAGTCTTCATTTCGTGTCAGTTGCTGGTACGGTTGTCTCAGCGGGTACCGAGCTGCCCATGGTTGTCTGGTTATAGGCACTTCAACAGGTATTGCTCTTCTGATGGGCACTGGGCAGAGTCCTAGTGATGCTCTCTGTTGGTTTATTTGTTCCTCATACGTCACATATCTTGGTGAGTATGTTCCTGGCACCTCAAAATGGTTGGCTGGAGTGCAGGCCATATCTGGGACCTCCTCTACATGTGTCACTTGTAGAACGTGCAAAGTGAATGCCTAAATATTTGATTGACTCACTGCAACATTGGAAACCGAAGGTGTCTAGTTCATGTTTGATCAAAAAGGAATTTAGTGGTATTATCTCGGATTTTTCTTTGTTAAGTTTATAACCTGGTACATGGGAAAAATGAAGTAGTCTATCAAGCAAGTGAGCCAGGTGGTGTTTAGGGTTTTTGATTAGGATAAGAATATCATCTGCATAAGCAGCAATTTTAAAGTTAGTAGTCCCACTGGGGATACCTGGAATAAGTTTGTCAGATCTGATGAGTTCAAGTAAAGGTTCTAATGATAAAATATAGAGGATGGGGGATAAGGGCAACCTTGTCTAGTACTTCTGCTTAAGGGAAGAAGGGTGAAGATTGGCTGTTGACTAATATGGATGATTTGGGGCATGAATATAGAAGCTTAACCAGGGAGATAAAATGCTCTCCACAACCATGCCACCGAAGAGATTGGAACATGACGTCCCAATTAACCCGATCAAAAGCTTTTTCCACATCAAATGCGATAGCAGCATAACCCAATTTGTCCCTATTGTATTTTTAAATTACATGAAATGCGTCAAATAATAATCTCGCATTAATTGAAATGTTCCGTCCTGTCACATATCCAACTTGATCTGGTTTGATCATAGCTGGGAGGGATGATTCAATCCTGTTGGCAAGGATTTTAGCAAAAATGTTGCATTCAACGTTGATGAGGGAGAGTGGTCTGTAATTACAAGGTAATGTGGGATCTTTGTCTGGTTTGGTGAACAAGAGGAGTATAGCTTTGGAAAAAGATTCTGAAGAGGAGTTATGTGAGATAAAATAGGAAACCAATAGTTTAGGTTTAGGAGTTAGGGATTGAGTCATAGAATCTAAGAATTCAGTAGACAGACCGTCGGGTCCAGGGGCTTTTACTCTACCCAAACCTTTAATGGCACGAGTGATTTCGGGAAGTGAGATGTCACCTTCTAAGTGTGATAAGCAATTTGGGGATAAGAGTGTCTATTGATATTACGGAAAAAGGAGTTAATATTTTCCTGGGGAACAGTGGTTTTGGGAGTATATAGGTCAGTGTAAAATTGTTTAATGCAGTGTAGAATGTTGTTGGATTGAGTAAGGGTTGTGCCAAAGTTATCTTTGATATGCAATATGTAGGCTCTTTCCTTCTTGGTCATAAGATAGGAAGCCAGAGATTTTCCAGCCTGGTTTGATGTTTGGTAAATTTTAGCTTTGTATTTAAGTAAAGTGCCTGCTGCTAAGTCTGTAAGCTCCTTATTTATTTGCAATCGTAATGCCATGACCAGACGCAAATTCAAAGTATTAGAATCACTATAATATTTTTTCTCTGCTATGGAGAGTTGGGGATAAAGTTCATCAAGGTGTAATCTACACAGCTTCTTTTTTCCCCCAGAATATGCCATGATATGCCCTCGAAGCGCTGCTTTGAATGCATCCCAATTGTTTGCAACAGATGTGTCACAATCCAGATTGTCAGTAAAAAATTGCTGTAGGAATAGTTGTGTGGAATGTATAAACTGCGGGTCTTGTAAAAGAAAGTTATTACATTTCCATCTAGATGATGGTTTTTTAATGTCTTCGAAATTGAAAGATGTACTGACCAGGGCATGATCTGAGATGATGATATTGGAAATCTTAGAGTCAATGATTGTGCCAGTAAGAGACTTGGACGAGAAGATATAATCTAGGCGAGAGAGTGTATCATGTGGAGGTGAGTGAAATGTATATTCTAACTGCATGGGATGTGAGAGCCTCCATGAATCAATGAGACCTGATTCTGCAAGAAATTTCTTGAAAGCTTTACGGGTTTTGGAAGTTTTAAACAAACATTTAGATTTACAATCTAGAAATAGATCAAGTACCTGATTTACGTCCCCACACACGATAAGATTGGTGAAGTTATTTTTAAGAATCATTTGTTCCAATGAGGACCAAAAGCCAGGGTCCGGTAGAGTAGGGCCATAGACATTAAGAATGGAGATATTGGCATCCCCAATTAAGAGTTTGACCCATACCCATCGTCCATTGGTATCAGCACCTTTGTCCATAATTTTAAATGGTAATGTCTTGCTAAGAAGGATAGCTACCCCATTTTATTTCCAATAGCTGGACTTGAAATGACGTCTTTAATCCAAAGGGACTTTAGCTTCATTGCTTCAGCATTTGATAGGTGAGTCTCTTGTAAGCAGTCAATTGATGGCTTATGTCTGTTGAGATGAGAAATGATCTTACTCCTTTAGATTGGGTTATTGCAGCCTTTGACATTCCAGGTTATACACTTAAATACCATTGAAATAATTTAGTGAGCTGACGGTCTGGGTATATGCCTGTGATATATGAAACATACAATCAAACCTGAATATGATAGTTAATACCATAAAGGCATGGGTTAACAGAATTTTGATACAGTTGAAACCTTTTATAAAGGGAATGACACAAAAAAGGGAAACACATAAGGGTAAGGGGCTAGGGAGGGGAGGTCTGATCAGATACAGTGCAGTTTGAGAATGTAAATGAGATACAAATCTCAAAGTTAAAAAGAAAAGTAGACAGAACAACATATATGGTATATGAGTGAGAAGAGCAGACCAGGAAGCAGGATGTCCAGGCAATTTCTAAAGAGGCAAATCGTGGGTGTTTTCCTGAAATGAAGATTTTAGATTTAGAGGTGGTGTGGTGAGCTGCCAGAACTCCCCATCCTTCTATGTAGGATAAGCAGGTTACCATGGACTGGATTGGTGTGAACCCTTTTCTTTATCTTTTTAGTATAGAAAAACATAATGTGTTATGCAGTTACATACTTTCAAAGTATCAACCTCCATGTGTTGTACTCCCCTTTAGGGTCATGTCAATTGATGAACGATTGGGAACACTCTCACAAGGTCTAACCCACAGATGCCTGCACAAGGCCGACATATTATCCTTTCCCGTCCCACAGGAGAGCCCCTTCTCTTTCCTCCAAGTTCTTCATTGTAACTCTCCTCTTGCACTCGTCCAAAATGATTCCCCCTCAGTGGCTCAATGGGGCTTCACATCTGACGATCTCTGAAGACTGTCCCACACCTCATGCCAAATGCTACAGTCTTCAGTGTCCCTTCGCGGGATCCACCTCCTTCCCCCGAGCTCCATCTTAACTGTCACCCATTTCTCTATATTTTGCTGCTAGAGTGTATATTTGGGCTCTTCAGGGGTCTTCCAAGACATCGCTATAATGCGTTTGGCTAATAGGAACCCTAAAGCCTCTAGTTATCATCCTTTTTCGCCATACCTCCTTAGCTGGTAAATCCCCGAACATACAGTGCTTCACCGTCGCCTGCACCCATACCCCGGTTATTTCGTACAACATATATATTCGTTTTTCCCAAAAAGGAGACACCATTGAGCACCCCCACCGCATGCATATATGTCCCTAGCTCTTTTCTGCATCACCAGCAGTTGGGATCCTTATCCGTCGCCATTTTAGCCACCACCAGCGTTAGATACGCCCGCATTATGAATGTGTGCTGTATCCACTGGAACCGCACGTTTCTAAACACCTGGTTTGCCTGCAGCAGCGCCTTATTCCACTCGCCTTCTGACAACTTCTCTCCCGGGGCATGATCCCATTTGTCCCTAAATTCTATCCTCGTCACAGTGCCTGCCACATATATGCCCGTGATCCGTTTTCCCCTACACATTAATTGTCCGAATGCCGCATTAATCGCATGTAATTCTGGCTTTGAGGGGAAATCCGTACATAGCCTTCCCAGTTCTACCATGCGTCTGGTGAACTCCAGAAAGTTCACTTTAATCCGTGGATGCGCTGTGCTAAATATCCTAGTATGTGAAAGCGCTATCCTCCATGTACAGATCGTCTATACGCCTTCCCCAACCCAATCGGGCTAGACTTGAACCTTGCTTCCACAAACAGAGCATCCCACAGCGTAACCTCATGTCCAATAAAAAAATGTGCCTATGTCCAGGCATCCTTGTCCCCTGCCACCACACCCATAACAGTGTAACCACCAGGGACGGCAACAACTCCAGCTCCCTCCCCGCAGCCCGAACCAGCACAAACAACTGACAGGGTCTGCACATAGCCCTGTGTCCGAGAGCGGGTGCACAAACCACTCGAACACATGTTGTAGTGTAGGAGCCAAGTAATACAGCTTGAAGCATGGAAGCCCAACACCTCCCCCCCGCCCGCCGGCATCTGTAGAGGGGCCAAAGCAACCCTCGGGATATGCCCTTTCCATATCAATTTCCCAAGTATCTTATACTGCATGTTAAAGTATTATGCTTTTATCTGCATCGTCATGACTTGTAATACATATAAGAGTCGAGGAAGCACTACCATTTTAGTCCGTTCGACGCGTCCAATCACGCACAGGGGAACATTTGGCCAGATGTACCAAGCAATCAATTCAAAATGATTAAATTGGGTAAATCCACCCTGGACATAGTGCCCTCATATAACAATCTGACCCACCCAGTAAATTGGGGTCCCAGCCCCATTTGTTCCAGCACCATCTATTGAAAATCCCAATTGATCAAATCAAAGGATTTGTAAGAGTCGAAACTAGCCAGAGTAATACTCTCCCCTCTGTCTCTGTAGTTATCCAGCACCCGGAAGAATCTCCTTAGTTCGTGCATTGTGGTTCTTCCCGGAATAGAACTAGTTTGGTTTGTATGGACCAACACCTGCATCACTTGACTCAGACTGGCTGCCAACATTTCACAGATAATTGTCAGGTCAACATTTGTCATACAGAGTGGTCTAAAGGACCCACACTCACATGTATCTCTTCCTGCTTTGGGCAGCACCACTATGAGCACTTCCAGCATATTTGGGGGATTTACCCAGGTCTTGTGCTTCTAGAATACCTCCAGCAGTTTGGCGGTGAGCAGCTCCTTATACGTCCTGTACAACTAAGCCATCAGCCCATTCATCCTGGGTGATTTAATCCATCCCATCATATCTATTGCCAATTGCACATCCTGCAGTGTGATAGATGCATCCATTGGTCCCCTTTGTACATCTGAGAGCCTGGTCAACAGAGCTTCTAACAGCTGTTCCTGTGCCTTTACCCTGTCAATGTTTGCATACAGTTCCTCAAAGTAACTATGAAACTCTTTACAAATGCCATCATGATCCATGACCACTAGGCCATTTCTGTCCCTACCCCACCCCCCCAACAGTACCACTTCCCACTTTCCCTCCTAACTAACCGCACCAGCAACCTACCCGCTTTCTCTCCCTCTGTGTGCTGTTGTGCCACATGGCCAGCATAGTCACACCTCTCCAGTCTGCTTTGGTTTCATTAACCACCTCAAAACATTTTTCTCCTCTTCCCTCCCTCTGGTCTAACTTCGCTACCTTCAATTCAAGCTCCCACATCATCGCAGTCAGAGCCGTACACCCCCCCACCCGTGCCCATATACAGTGTCCTCGAATAAAGACCTTAAATGCCCCCCATTCAGAGCTCCTGCAACTCGCTGTGAGCCCATTCCGATCCACAAATTGCTGGATCACCTCCTTCACAGTGGAGCCGAAAGCCATATCCGCCAGCATACCAATATTATATCTCCACAATGGAATCAGGGTGGAGGGGGGAGGAGTCCTTCCTTATCATCTTCAAATACAGAGGTGCATGACTCAGGTACCGTTCTATCCAGACCCCTGCACAGTAACAGCGGCCATATCCTCCTCGCCAACAAACGCATAGTCTATGCGAGAATATGAACCGTGGACCCCAGAGTGAAATGAGAAAAACGTTCTACCCCATGCTTCATACACCATATGACGCATAGTCCCAACTCTGTCGCTGCCCTAGCCAGGGATTTGGACACTAGTCCCCGTGGCAGGTCACGCTTGCTCGGTGTGTCCAACACCTTACTCAAGATGCAATTAAAATCACCCACCCATAACATTCACTTATCTCAATGCCCAACTATCAGGTTGCTCATGGCTTCAAAATAAATTGGCTTGATCCGAATTGGGTGCATACGTTGCGCACTGATCCGAATTGGGTGCATACGTTGCGCACAGCAGTATGGCTCACCTCATAATAACCACAAAGTAAAACAGATATGCTTTTAGACACCTGGTTCCCAAGGGGAGTGGTGCCTTCCACCAGACATATTGTTCTTCAGAGTTCGCCCTCACTCTTTGGTAGTGGTCTTTCCACTGTTCTTCGAGCTCTGCTTGCAAGGGCTTTCTTTGCGTTAATGCCAGCTGGACCTTTGCCTTTCCTGTTTCCTCTTCCAAATCTTGGCTGGCTCCTTGTATCAGCCCAGTTGGCATTCTCTCCTTAGACACGTGCAGCCTACGATTTGGCCGGGTACGGAGCCTGCTACCAGACGTATCTTTCTCTCCTTCCTTTTACAGGGTGGGTTGGGTGGGAAAACAAAATGCTCCCTTCTTTTCTTTTCAGCAAGCTTACCCAAACTCGGTGTGCTTGCTTTCTGCCATACCTACCACCTGGAGGCCTAATTTAGTTCCCTCCTTGTCTCCGTTATGTGTCTGGGGGCCGGGTCCCCGCCGGGCCGTCTGCTGCTATTTATTGCACCTCTTTGCCTTCGCCTTTGTTACCTTTTTACAGGCCACCTTTCTGTTACCATGTTGCAATGGCAATCCTGGGTGATGGCGCCTATCGGTTGCCCTCCCCCTGGGGGAGCCCCTCTGCCTACGCCCTATGCGTAAGCAACCCGCCCTCTATCTTCCTGTCCCTATGGGACAGTCAGGGGCCTGTAAAGGGGGGAACCTGGTGCCTGTTAGCAGCCCGCTTGACCGCAGTTCATCCACCCTGCCCCCCAAAAGCACCATGACGGCAGCTCTCAGTGCGTCCGTCTCCTTCACTTTTCCCCCATTTCAGCAGCAATTTAACTGCTGGAAACAATGCAGTTCTAAGCTTGGTGCCGCCACACACTGGGTTCTCCACGCCAAGTCGTGCAATACTGGATCTCAACAGGATTTTTATGGTGGATCCTGGACGGAGCTGCACCCTTACATGTGAGCCACGCTCCCCAGTGCAGATACTAATTGATATGCCTCCCAGATCATGGTTGAGGAGAGATCCTGAAGGCTCACTACTCCTCCCTACCCCCAAATATGCGAGAGTATCCCCTTAAGATCCATGATGATGGTTTACGGCTTAGAAAATATTGTCCCCAGACACCCTTACTAAGGGTCTGCAACACCATGAACCGGCGCAATTTCCAACCATGTTGAATAATGATGAATTCAGAGCGTGAGATCGGGAAGAAGTCATTATTTTCCTCTGGCTCTTCTTACAAGAATAGTCCTTCACTTTTCGGGTCAAAGGACATGGACTATTCAAAAGTGAATATATATATGAGCAAAGACATTCCCGCATAGTCATTTCTAATGCGAAACAGCAAACAATAGGGTAATTAGTGTTTTATATCCAGTAAGAGTTATAGGCAAAACTTTTAGGGGTTTATTTTGTTGGTGGGGGATTATTCACTCTGAATTTAGGATGGCACACATTTAGGCACATCGTGTTCTATGTATGTGATTCTTTTGAAGATGTAATGTTTATAATACATTTCAGTAGGTCAAATTTTTGCAAGTAATGGAGAGAGTCGGATAAGTTCACAATTGTCATCTGTGCTGACAATGCAATCGAAGGGCACCGTGACCATGTGATTTTATTTTTTATTTTTTTATTTAATGTGTCATAGTTAAACATTCTTTCTATCAATATACCTCTCTGAATGTACAAAGCAACATACAGAAAGATTGATTAATCGAAAGACTGGAATCCTTGGAGACCTCGTGGCTGTGAAGAAAGATACAGTAATTAATAACCTGAACTATTATAACAAAATTCAAGCAAGATATCTATTACTCTAACCTGTGAGGCTAGTGGCAAGACCCAGAACTATTAGGACAAGGACCCTAGTCAGTAGTCGTGGAAATTCCTGTAACAGAAACCACTGCGTGAGAACAGAATAGACTGAGAGATCAATAATACAAATAATAGCCTAAACCCCTATGTTAGATAAACAGTATGAGGAGGTAATAATATCCCTTGAATAACCAAACGTGAGAGAAAAGTTCCTATCTAACCCATATAGTTTGAAGTGACCCACTTCCCTGAACCAAAAGGTAAACAAAAATGAAGCACAAGTTACCGTACCGCAATAGTTCTACTAGATCTCTCCCACGGTGCAGCTGAGGCTGAGTCCGGGTCTTGGTCTTCAACGAAATCCTACGGGGTGGCCAAGATAGAAAGCACAACACTCCCACGTAGCAGCGGAGGATGACAGGATCCCGCGGTGCAGCTAAGGCTGAGAACTCCTATTCCCACGATGCAGCGGAGGCTGGCAGGATCCCGCGGTGCAGCGGAGGCTGATAATATCCCGCGGTGCAGCTGAGGCTGAAACACTCCTATCCCGCAAGGAAGCGAGGGTTGAGAAAGTTATCGGTACGAAATACGTGGAAGTAACAAAAAGTGAGTACACAAGAAAGGAACTTTCAGCAAGCCAAATACCAGTCCGAATCAAAAACACAAGCGGGCGGCGACAGAACCAAGAAGTAGGCAAGTAGAGAGTCCAGGGACGAGTGCTGTACGTCGGAAAACCAGAAGTTCCAGGTACCAAGACAGACTAGGGAAATCCAAAGCAGGTCCGAAAAACGTTAGCAGAAATCACAAAAACACACAGATCGAAGCAGAATACCAAAAAGGCTCAATCAGAAGCACTGATCTTAGAACAGGGCGGAGCATAAGAAGAGCAAGTGCTGCGACTATTGTTGGCTTCCTGAGCGCCTACTCCCTCCCCTTGACAACGGCTTCCACCGTTGCCAAGGTAACTTCCAAGCCCTTCTGTATGAATCGGGTCAGAAACGCAGGAGTCTTTTGCCGTATTTCTGTACTACATTAGGTTTAGCAAGACTCTTGGCGAATCGTGGAATTCTTGAAACCTGTCTCGAGTCCCGTGGCATAACAATGGACAACCCGCAGCGATACACAATGAGACCAGGCAACGTCCAAGTGAACAGTTCCACATCGCATGCAATTTTCCAGAACGCAGATTCAAAATGAACACACCAAAGATTAAAAACTGGAGGGGGGATCTGTATTTCTGTCCCCTACATGGTAGGTAGAGACACAGAGCACCCCAGCCAAGGTTCTCTATATGGTAGCTATGGATGAGCAACCAAGGCTTAAGCTCTCAGGAGGTGATGCGGGCTGGTTCTTAAGAACAGTGAGTCCCCAAGCCCCCACAAATTAATGACCACACGCTATGTTATGTGCTAACACAGTTCTTTATATAAAAATAAGGTTCAGAGATGTATACACAATTCATAACACACTTTGTACTCTGGTAATTCTATAATAACAAATATGTACAATTCTATGTGGTACCACATTTAGGCTCTCATTACGAGTTTGTCGGTAGCCATGGAGCTTTAAGCTCCATGGCTGCCACCAAACCCGGTCATTCCTCCTTGTAGGAACCATTCCCCATTCCCATTGAGCCCCCATAGGGCTCAATGGGAATGGGGATGGAGGTAACAACAGGCAGATTACAACTGGCCTGTTGTTACCTCCTCCTTCCCCTAGCGGGACCCAAAAAGCACACCTGGTTTTACCAGGCGTGCGATCCCAGTCCCGCGATGGGAAGCTTGTAATCAACCCTGTCGGAATGAAGGGGGCCAGTCCAGTACCGGCCCCCATCATTCCGACACCGCACGCGTCATAATGAGGCCCTTAGACTTTAAATTCCTTTAAAATGCATCAACTGCAGACAGTTAAAATAGAGCATGCAAATCATTCAATAAGGTGTATCAGCATAGATAATAAGGAAGAAGGCAGGTTAAGGTTAAGCAATGGCAGAATGCTTTCTTTGGATATAGATGTACAATTATGAATGAGGAACCCCCCCACCTGGGCAACCTGTAATAAGAGAATTAACAAGCCCAGTCCATAAATGCTCAATACGCCTTGCTTCTTGGTTAAAACGTTCAGCCACCCCAATGTACCAAAAGTGGAAGAGTTTCTTTGACGGTTCGTCAACGGTGTCCTTCGAGGGTGTACTCCCTTTCAAGCAGGGGCCACTGGACATCGAGAACCTCAAAGAAAAGTGAAACACTGGCATCAATACACCAGCTTCGACCTTCGCAGTGCTCTTCAACGATCATTTCCTCGATGGTGGAAGTCCTGAGAAGGTGAGGCGTGTGGTAGACCTCGATGCAAAGTATTTTGTGCCACAGGTAAGACTCGGTGCCTGGTATTGGTTGTACAGCCAAGGAGAGATGTTAGACCCCTGGGGAACGCCAAAGGTAGAGAAAGCGATAGAGGAGAGGAAGGACCCAAGTTGCACCTGGGAGGGTCTATCAGAGAGGAAAGAGGTCAGCCAAGCCAGGGCCTGATAGGTGATATGTAGAATATCACAGAGACGGTTAAGCAGGATGGCATGGTTGATAGTGTCAAAGGCAGAAGAGTGATCCAGTAAGATGAGGACACAGGAATCGAGGTTGGAGAGCAGGTCTTCACGGATGTTCAGTAGAGCAGTTTTTTTTGTGAAGGTTAAGCTGGGAGATGGCTAGCTTTTCCAGGAGTTTGCCCAGGAAAGGAGTGATGGAGATTGGGTGGTAGTTGGCAGGACTGTAGGGGTTGGCTGAGGGTGTCTTAAGAAGAGGGTGCACAAGGGAGTGCTTCAGGGGGGAAGGGAAGACTCCAGTGGCGAAGGAGTGGTTTCAGAAGTCAGCCAAAGCAGGAGCCAGGGTGTCAATGTGGTTCTTCATGGTTTTAGAGGAACAGGGGACAACCTGTTTTGACAAGACTTTCATAGATCAGACTTGTTTAGAAGCTGTCAGTGGGGCAGCTATAGTGCCATGAACTTTTGGTAATACCCAGTGAGGTCGAAAAAAAGCTCTCGCCTGGCTTTGCGTAATGGGAGTCTCCCAGTCATGTAAATCCTGTACCTTGCTGTGGAGAGGTTGCATTCAACCCCCTTCTACCTCATGTCCAAGCTAAGTGACCTTCCCCTGAGCTATCTGGCACTTGGTGGCCTTGATGGTGAGGTTAGCCTTTTTCAAGGCCTGCAACACCTTATCCAAATGAGTCAAATCCTCATCTGAGGTGGCACTGTAGACAGCAATGTCGCCTAGGTAGGCCACACAAAAGGCCTCCAGCCCACTAAGTGCACGATTGACAAACCTTTGGAAGGTGGCAGGTGCATTTTTCAACTCAAAAGGCATGACTCTAAACTGTAGAGCCCCACAGTTGTTGAGAACACAGTTATGTCCTTGGCCCGGTCTGTCAGAGTTATTTGCCAATAGCCTGATGTGAGGTCAAAGATGCTTTCAAACTTGGCTGCACCTATGGTGTCCATGAGCTCATCGGCCCTGGGCAATGGGTGAGCATCAGTCCTGGTGACTGCATTGACTACTGTGGAGTCCACACAGAACCTCCATTCCTTGCTACCTGCCTGGCAACTTGCTTTGGGTACAAGGACCACAGGGCTGGACCAGGGACTGGTTGAGTGTTCCATTACGCCCAGATCCAACGTCCAATGTAGGCAATGTAGCAACCAGTGCTTCACACAATGTACAACGTGAATCTCGCACACACACACACACCAAACATGCCATGCACACACTATGCTTGCACAGTCTCTTTGTTTACTAGTACTTATTTTATTTATTTCAATATATGTATGTGATGTCTCTTCAATCCAATCATTGGCACTGGTTCCTTAGGAAGTATTTCTGTGATTTCCCCTACACAGCATATCAAGATATGAGTGCATCTTGAGGTGTTGGGCCCATGTGTTCACTGGTCCCAAAGCCACAGCATTGACTCCATCCCACTCCCACATTGTCAGCTACCAGTGTCTTATTTTAGTCTGGTCACATCCTAATAGGCTTTGCTTGAGGAGGGGCCAGTACTCTCCACTGATGTGATGCTGAACAAGAAGGCAAAATCCGCCTTCTTCCTGGAAATGCCACTGAGCGCCCTCCAAATGGCAGTCCATCCACAACACCTGAAAACACCGGAGAGCACCACCACTCTCAACCAACCAGCACCGCTCAAACTGTGCAATGCAAAGTCAACCAAAACCTTGAACAACATGTGGAAGTGAGATGAACTGCGACAGTAAAAATACCACCAGGATCTATGGGCCTAATGTTAGGGGTGTACAAGGGTGTTTTTCCCACCCAACATTTGTGGCACACCATTTTGTCCCACTCATTTGGCATGGGCCCCTTTCATTTGTATGTCATGTACCCCTCTCCCCACACACATTCAGCAAAGTTACTCCACTGCTAGGATAACTTGAAAGGCACCAGCTGATGTCCAATGACCTGCTGACCATGCCACATGCCTTATTCAAAACTTAGGATGCACAGATCCAGGAGTACAGGAGAAGCCAGACACAGACTCTAGACACGCAGTAATAGGTCAATACCTGAAGGCCAGCTTTGATAGGCGACTGTAAGCCACTTTTCTAGGCCAATGTGGGCCACTGTAATTACTTAGTGCACACTGCAGCTGGCAGTTGCAACCAATGGTACTTCACCGATGTACTTCAGAATTCTGGGGACTATTTTCTGTGCCAGTCGGCCTCTGGGAAACCCTAAACCGACCACCATTAACTAACACATGCATCAGGTTTAAGCTTCGATTCCTCACAGGATGCTTCCTTGGCAAGCATTTTCCTCCTTTCAGCAAGTTTGGCATTAGCTCCAGCTCTGCGTCCACAAAGCACTAAAATGCTTGTTGATAGAGGCAAAGTGATGGCGAGAACAGGCATGTGGTGAGCATTATCCCACCAAACAGTGCTTTACCTATTTCAGAGCCTGTTTGACATTAAACCATATTCCCAACGCAGTCTCAGTGAGGGTTAGAATTCCAGTCTGTCCCTCTCCCTTGAAAAACAGCAGACTCTGGATATTGCAGCCCAGGGAACCTACCTCGTGTCATCACACAGAGTCCGAAACAGAGGGGAGCTGGGAGCTATTTAGCTCTTGTTTGTGGCCTAGAAGAGCCTGGTTAGCTTGACACCAACCGCTAACTGGAGCTACTTTTGGCTCCCCAGGTCTACTGAAGCAGAACCAACACACCTATGTGAATTTGGGGGAATCTATCCATACATTTTAGGAATCATAAGGGGTCATAGCAAATGACAAGTTTTCATCTTATGTGGAAGTAGGATCTGCAAAATGCTCTGTACTAGCTCCTCGTTCTCGATTGGTAGCTTCTGGTGACTGGTTAATGCTGGTAACCCGGGAGATGTTTTTAGCTCCTGGATATCCAGTCTTAATGTCAAGCCCTGATCACAGTGCACCCCTTGGACCAGTAATAGAGTATGTCGCGTTTGTTTGGAGCCACCAGGGCACCTTCCTCCGACGGTTTCAGTAATAAGCTTGATTTAACCCTAAGGTGTGTTGCCGCCCACACGTATTCAAGCCTGGGATCCAGTATCTGATAAATGATACAGAATATATAGCAGGATATATGGGGAAGACATTTGATAGCTTATCAGAGATGATGATGTTAATCCTTGCCGTGCACACCATGGTTAAAAGTAGGTGTGTTCTCCCGTCCCCTAGTTCCTACTGAAGTGATTCTGTAATTTGCCAAGAATTGTCTCTGGAGGATAGCTCAGTGGCAACGTGCTCGCAAGATAACACGAAGCAACACATGTTTTATTCCCCAGTCTGCAAGTACGTTATAAATATGCAACTGAGACAACAACAAACAAAAAAAAAAAATCTGTAACAGCGCCTCGATGCCCCTGGGCTATGTGAGTGCTTTAAAAATGTAAATAAAATATACATTTTAAAAATGATTCCTTTTCGGAAGTTATGCGCCTCCTCAAGTACCTACATCTCATGGGTGAACACAGCAGAGGAGTGTTGCAAGCCTGACCGCGATCGATCCCGCAAGCAGAAATATTTATACTAAATGCTGCTATTTTTTAATGTAGACAAAATAAACCCTCAATGTCAAATGTCAAGGTCAAAAAAGCTTTGAAAGCTTTGCGATGTGATATAAAATTGATATGTCACAAATAAAGAATCTGCGAAAAGCGCCTCTTAATTTCAAATGATAGGTTATTGTTCTTTTCACCATCACCCTTAACTACAAATGGGACATAAAGAATTGAATAAGGAACATCTAGCATCAATGTGTCACTAAACAAAACACCTCACATACATGGATCGGTGGTGTTAGGATAAAACCCCATCCATTGCTGGGAAAATATACAAAAGCATTAAATATAGAATGGTCCCATATGATTCTCGTGGACCAAAATCTTCCCCTAAATGTTTCAATCCACATTCAGGTATGGGACTTTCATCAGGTGCAAGGCAAATGTGGGTGATCTCATTCAATCTGGGGAAAGAAATTGAGGGAAGAGATAAAAGCAAATTGATGTCTTGTGAGGAAGACAATTTTGCTATAAAAGGGAAAAGTAAAACATTACCGTTAGGAGATTTTCCGCAATTGATTATTGTCGGTGTATTCAAGGCCTTTCTTTTGTGAACTTGGTGTTGAATACACGTAGGGCTACAGGATAACAATTGTTTAATAGCATAACTCCTTTTGGCATATTATCCAGTGATGTGATAAACACATGCACCATTGTTGTTCTATGTCTATTCATCCCCATTTTTATAGTTCCTATGTTTTTAGAGCTCAGGGTGTATAATACGCGTCCTGGGTCTGCACCACGACTAGCAGGCAATCGGCTGTGCTGCACCCCCAGGGTTCACCACAATGGTGTCATACCTATGGTCTGCTTATAACAGGAGCCGCTAGCACAGCTCTTTGTGTTGGTGATGTATCATGGCATGTATATGCATGGATTCAGGTGATGCACATAAAACACGTCGCAAAGGGATTCATCATGTGCATGCAAACCCACACATGTGCTTTCAACACGTGTATATCACAAGGCCTCTTGAGTTCGAATTTTGACTTCTGCAGTCGTGGTCACAACTTTCAGCATTCTGCGCCTGGGTAACAGGCAGGGACTATCTGCTCTGTAAATCTCGTAAGCCTTTGAGGGTCAGGGTCAGAGCCAGGTGGCCACGCTCAGAAAAAGGTGTCCATAAAAAGCAGAATCACTGAAATATCCGGGGGCTGCTGGGATCCTTACAAGATCAAGTTATATCACCTTCTACCCCCCACAGTGAGACCCTCTGAGTCGAAGGGGTGATGGCTCTTGGGCTTTCCTGGAATGAGGGTCACAGACACTCCTGCCAGCCTAGGTGTCTCTGACTGACCCATGCTGCTTTGTAGTCTTACATTACTCTGAGTTTCCGCTTTCACCCCTTAAACCTAAAAGTAAACATTCCTTTCTGAAAAGCTGCCCACTCACAGATCCTGCTGGACACAGTCCTGTGATGAGGAGGCCTTGCAGTGCCAGGAGAGGACAGCTCAGTGGAACATTCACTGAGCTTGGAGACGCCTGTTTTTGTAGTAAATACTACTTCAAATGTGCTTGTATATATGGTTCGAATTTATCATGTGTTTCATATAGTCAATCGTTAGCAGATCGACACCCATAGTTTGCTTGAATGTCAATCACTTTTACACTTTCATATTAAATATTTCTTTATTGTAATCCTTATAGCAGAAGCCATTGCCGATGCATTTGGGACTGTGTCCTTCCTCAGTGCGGGTTCTTAAAAACATCAACAGCCTGGGGTTAACTTCACCCCTAATATCATAAACTCAAGATAAACATCACAAATCACATGTTTCAACATTCATAATCCTTTTTTCTTTATGCCATCAAAGTAACACATACCTGCCAGATTGTTGTGTGCTTTCCTTATTGATCAATTTCTTCAATTCACAATTGTATATTGCACACTGTTTAGCTACGAAATAATTCCGTCGTGCACTCCTCTGTTAGGCCTTGCAGTGCTAGCAGCCGGGAATGGAATGGAGGAGTATGTCTCACATGACATTGGCCATGTGGCAGGTATGAAGTTGGATTGTGTGCATAGGGCACTGTGGGATATTGTTGTTAATTGATATCTGGGATGCATCCCACCCCCGTGCTTCACTTTTCTCAAAGTGTGTAACTATCACAACCCACTGTGACTGAGACACATCTTTGAGAGATGTCAAGTTTAAACTGGCTTTGTGTTGTATCTCAACTTCACATTAACGAGATTCCAGGTAAGAAAGTCCACAGTGTTCCGTGCACCAGTCAGTAGTAATACAGGTGCAGTATGGCCATCACCCATAGGATGCCACACCAACTGAGTACCCAAGCACTTCACATTGGCATTTCCCGAGGTCATGCCACCGACGTTCCACACTATCCAGCCACCCTAAAGGGACGCCTCTATTTATATCAGGCATTTGAGGTACAACATTCCTCCTTCCTTACATTTGTTTTTTTAAGACCACCACACTATTTGTGTTCGAGGCTTTTCCATCAGATCTTTTCACAGTTTCACTTAACAAAGCTACACATATGTTTCAGGTTCTGGGAAAGGTGACTTTCCTTTTAGGAGACGTCTCTGCCGTTTGATCTCAATGGCGTCTCCTGTATGGAACTGCATTTGCCACACAACAGGAGCATACAAGCCCAGAGCTTGATAGGGAAACCCCTTGATTTGTTTTTGACAAATATTGTGTGGGATTGTTGATTTGTTCCTAGGGGCAAGGTTTAACCTTTTTGGTAGCCTGGGAGAATTTCCAGCCATTTTGAAGCAGGTGCTAATCTTCCCAAATTATAAAAAAGGAAATGGGTCCTGTCCTAAGCCTCACCCCTATTCCATTGCTTGATGAGCTCTGCTAAACTTTATGAACGCTACTCTTTATATATATATAAAGCTGAATGTATGTATGCGTGTATGTTTGTCCGGCTATACAAATCCACACTGTGGTACACTAACGTCTACCAAAATTTGAATGGATTCCTCTTTTGTTTGGGGCAAGATTGTAGTCTATTTTTGGATGCAAAAAATTCACTCCGTAGACACCCTCATTTACTGATACTCACCGCGATTCACTACATAAGGTACTAGAAGGAGGCAAAATTTGGAAAAGTGTCTGAAGCAAAATGTTTGATGTGTTGGTTATTCCTTTGAAATGTATTACTACTGTATACAGTTTGAAAGTGTTTATTAAAGCATTTTTAAAGGGAATACATTTTTTTTTATCACACCACTCCATATAAGAGTAATGGCAAGGTTACAGTTTACTTAAGTTCATTCACAAGAAGAGAGCACAATCAATCAATCTTTCTTGGACCTTTTGTCAAATGTGCTGAAGCCATTTAGTGACTGAAACATGCCGCACAAAAAACGAACATCACTTGGAAAAACTCCATCTGATGCAAAGCGAAAATCAATATCAAGAGCTTCTGAAAGACAACAACAAACAGCAGCATGGCTTGCCGGCCAGAGGACAAGAGCAACTTTCTCCAGGGCAAATGAGACGCCAGAGCAAACTAAAGCAAGACTTGCTGACACGAGAACAAGAGCAACATCCTCCAGGGCAAATGAGAAACCACTCAATCAGGACACGGGCAACGCCGGGTATCCCAGCTAGTCCTTAATATAATTCAAGATTGGCTCTTGATGCCTTCTATTATGCCTGACAGTATGGTTTTAGAAAATGCTTGGTCACTGTTCTTTAATGCTTAAACCTTTACTCAACTGTACCCAGATATGTGCAGGTTCATGGAGGTTCGATCCACCTCATCTTTATGGACAGGCCCACTGGTTCTGATTGTGCAGACAGGCCCAAGCTTTGAGAGATCCTTTTAGGTTTGTGTTCAAAGTGAAATGGCCTGAATCCTGATGGGAATGCACAGAAATAATTCTGAATGTGTGTCCGATAGCGGGTGCTCGAAGGATGCATGTTCTCATTGTATTCTAATTCCTTGACATCAGCTCTGGAAGCTGCTTTCCTTTATGATCCATGTTTGGGGTGACAGAGGCCCCCTATACCACTTCATGCCAAAGAGGCAGTGTTGATGGAAAGATCTACCAGATCCTTGCAGATGCTGATCATTGCATACCTGGAGGAGTGGGGACTTTGCATTAACCCAGCTAAATCCTGCTCTATGCATATGAACAAGGCTTCTGATCCTTTTGCTAGCAGGAAGACAGGCAATGTGAAGATTGATAAGTGTGGGCAGTATGTTTATGTGGGGGGTGATTTTCTGGCAAGTATTTGGGGTCTCCTTACTTGTCGAAACAATCGCAATGTGTGTTGCAGGTCAGTTAAGCAACAGCAGACTTAAAAGGCAACCTGTTGGAATTATTTCTGAAGTTTACTCCACAAAGTCTATAGATTTGGCAGCCTTCGGTAAAGTAGTGTGGGGGTTGCCCCAACCAAAGCAGTGCAAGTTGTAGAAAACACCTTTTTAAAATGGTTGTTGGGTGTCTGCTCAACTTCATCCTATTTAATGTACAAATAATTGAATCTTCCTTATATCACTTGGACTGTAGCAAATAATGCTATACAATTTTTAAAATAAAGTTGGGCCAATCCACATGATGTAATAACAGAGGGGGGGCCATTTCGAATGGAGACAAAGAGGTGGGGGAGGAGACCCACATGTGCAACGGCGTGACAAGAGAGCACTGCAAGGACCCACACCGTAAGAGCGGCACGTAAAAACAGGAGAACAAACACATGGAACCAATGTATGTGTGTTTTATTGACCTTTTTTATATTGTGAAACGGGGGTAGACAGGGTAGGGCCTGAGCCGGCAATGCCCACCCACAATCTGTAAATGACCACCCAGTAGCTCTGCGTGAGCATTTGCAGTTGCCAATGAAGGCTGAGCAGCAGAGGTTGCTCTCTGGCTCATCCACGCATGTCAGGAACAAGGAAGCTCTCTCTTCTTCCTGGTTCCTGTCTGCGTGGAGAGCGGGAGGCCATGGAGCAGCTGGGGGTGGGGGTGGTGTCTTTTTGTCAAGACTGGAGGGAAGAATGTAAGGGGGAAAAAGCATTTTCTTTTTGTGATATGACATGATATGATGTTTTATTTATAGCACGCCCATACACAAGTGTTTCATGTGTGTGTGCATGTGTGCAAGGATTGTATGTATGAATGTATGCATGCATGAATGTGAATGGTTGTGTAAATGCGTATGTGTGGGTGTGCATATGCATGTATGCAAAGAGCTGTCTGTAAGTGCCTGCATATGAATGAATGCAGCGTGAATGGTGTGAATGAGATTGTTGTGTGAATGTTTTGTTTGCTCGTGTGAATGACAGATAAGGGCCCTCATTACAACACCAGCGCTAAACCATGGCGCTATTAGCACCATGGTTGGTGCTGGTGTTGTAACGGGTCCGCCATGGTTCAATGGGGAATTACCACCCCATTCCAAGTTTGGCGGGGCGGTAATTCCCCATTGAACCATGGCCCTTCCCCATTCCCATTTTCGTCCCATAGAGCTCTATGGGTATGGGGAAGGCGCTAAGTACGGTTCCGCAAATTGCGGTACCGTACTTAGCACCAAGGTCCCTTTGCGGGTCCCTACTTTAACGGCTTGTGTAGACCAGCCGTTAAGGTCGTGTCCCGCAAAGGCACCTCGTAGTAAGGCGCTAAGTGTTTATAGGCGCCGCAGCCTTTTACGGCGCCGTTAAACACTTAGCGCCAGGGTCGTAATGAGGCCCAAGCTGTATGGGTGTCTGATTTGTGGGTGTATGTGTGTGTGTGTCTGTGTATGAAAGGCTGGGGACTATGGGGGCATTGAGCATGAACATGTTTTGACAGGTGCATGGCATGTTTACCTTGCATTTTGGGGAAAAGTAAAGTCAACTTGAGTGTTATTGCATGAATGAGGGGTTGCGGTGGGGAAGGTTGCTACATTGGGGCTGGTTGGGTACTACTGTGGCATGGAATCTTGTACTCAAATTAAGGGCAAAGCCAAAATGATGAGTATTCTTACATGGGTGAGGGGAGGGCATGTTTCCTTACTGCGGCATGGCATTTTTATACTGTTGTGAAGGTTAAAGGCAAAATGATGAGTGTTCTTACATGGTGGGGGGCATATTTGTTCAACCAACAAGGCACTGCTTTTTTACTGTAATATGACATGTTTTACTGGTGTAAAGGGGCAAATACAACATGGTGCATGCTCTTATGCGGGGGTTTGGGCGGGGGCGGGGGGCATTGGTGTAGCCAGCCAGGACATGTTTGCTGACTAAGACATGTTTCTTTTTACTAGCATTAAGGCAAAGGCAACAGGTGTATGTTCTCACCTGAGGATAATTTAATATATTGTCAGAGCTACCACGAACATGTTTTGTTACAATTTTATTACTGGCATTATGGGAAAAGAAAACATGTGTTTCTTCTTTTGTGGGGATACTGGCATAATTAGGTGCACCAGGACATGTATGGCCACAATCAGCATGAAGATGTCTTTTACACTGGAAGAGTGCTGTCATGAAGTGGGGAACGGCAATATGAAAATGCCTTGGAAACTGCTCCTGTGCATTGTTGGTGACCGAGCATTTCATGGATTATTTTCATGTCTTACCCTACAAATCAGATTGTAAACTGTGTGGATTTTTACCTAATTTGTCACAAAAAGTGCATTGTAAAATGCTCCCTTTGACCCATTATATACAACATTTCCTCGGGGGAGAACAAGCCTGAGACCCCCTTTATTGTTTTGGGCTCTCAGGCTACACTCGGTAGCTCATGCACTTTCAGCCAGGAGAAGAACCAATCGCCTTCCCTCTTTGGGTTGCACCTGGAGGGGTGATGGGGGTCCCTACTGCATTATTTCCAGGTCCCACTTGTTAGACATTCCTGGCTACGCCTCAGGTGTGGAATGTGATTATTTGATTGTGGGATTCCCTTTTCTTTGCCTATATTCTTGCAATGGACTTTGCGTGTCAACTTTGTTTTCCCCTTGATCCGCATCTCACGCCACCACATTTGCTCAAACAATCTATCTAGCCAGGGTGAGTCACCTGAATGTTTCACTTTATTCCTCATAATAGCTCAAATGGCCAGGCATCTGTGGTCGTATATTGTCTGTTCTGATACATAACCACTTTTGCCTTCCTTACCCTTCTACAATCCTTACCAAATTTAGTAGAAAGGCGTATTCCATCTGTTACGGTTCGAATGAATCTTTCAGCTCCACCATTTATCTCAGGGTGAGGCACAGCTGTCTGGAAATACTGCATTCCATTCAGCCTAAAGAAAAACATCCATCTCCTTGGACATGAACTGGACGTCGTTATCTGGCATAGATTTGAAGGGATCCATCCATCCAAAATATCTTCTCCAATAATTCTATCACACACTTCATGCTGAGCCGGTCAAGTGGCACAGCAAGTAGAGCGCTCCCTTTCACATCCGTGCAGAGCCTGCTAACGCCCCTGCCACATAACCAGCCCTCACCCACCTTCAGCAGTGCTGATCCCTGCTTCCATGATTCGGACCTGAGCCCCTTCCAGGAGGACAGCACCGAAAATGCAGGCCCTGTGAGTGCACCACCCACCACTCCAGCTCACACCAACACCCTCGAGTCACGTCTGTCGAGGGTGGAGGCCCGACAGGAGTCCATGTTGGAGCTCCTGTGGCAGTACATTGCGGATGGAGAGGACACCAGCCGGGAAATCGCCACTGCCATTGCGGGGACCACAGCGGCCATTACAGCAAACACAGCCACTGTGAATGCATCGGCTGTGCTGATGAGGGACTGTCTGGGGGCAATGACACAAGTACTTATATCAATCCTGCTCCACATGCAGCGGCCACGCCTTGCAGCAGGCGTGGAACCTGCCACCGACTCCTCATCAGCCACCACACCTGCTTCCTCAGTCCCCACCAGCCCTGTGCGCCAGACCAGAAGGAGTGCAAGGCACACCAAAATTCTGCCCCCGGACAGCAAAAAGTCCCGCAAGTAGTGTGGGCGGACAATGGGAGTGGTACACATGGTTGGTGGTGAAGGGTAGCATTTTGTGGAGTATATTGGGGGGTTTGGGAGTTTGTTGGGGGTGTTTGGGAGTTTATTGGATGGGTTTGGGAGTTCACTGGGGGGTTTTGAAGTTTGTTGTGGGGGTTTGTAGTTAACTGGGGGGGTTGGGAGTTCACTGGAGGTTTGGGGGGGTTGTCACATTTTTGCTGTTTGAACTAATACACCCGTTGTGAGAAAAAACATTCAATGGCTCGACATTGTTCATTTCGTGTGTATCCATTTAATGTGTGACGGTGTTCAGTGCCCAACCCCCAACAATCCCTGTGTGCATGTCCACATGGACCCAGTGTGTCACTGACACATGTCTATCATAGTCCCTGTGGTTCAGAATTGTTTGTGAATCAGTGATTGACGTACTGCATGGCCATCCCGTGCATCACGTACTGGCAGGGGTGCTACTTCACCTACGTCTCCATCCTCATCATCCTCACCCGGTGCATGCATGTCAATGTCAGGTGGCAGTAGTACATTTCTCCGGACGCACATGTTGTGCAGCATGACACAGGCCATGGTGATCTTTGCCACCTTCTCAGACCTATAAAGGAGTGCCCTACCGGACCTGCCTAGCCAGCAGAAACGTGCCTTCAACAGGCCAAAGGTCTGCTCAATCACAACACGGGTAAGGGTGTGAACACGATTGTACTCCTCTTCATGGCTGTTCTGCGGGTTCCGCACAGGGGTGAGTAGCCACAGCCTCAAGGGATATCCTCCATCAACACCAAGCAAATACAAATAGGTGTGTGTCACTCTGAGCTGCCACCTTCAGGAAGCACAGTCATGGCTGCAGCTATTTGGTGTGGACATGCACATGTCCCTGTACGTATGCAAGAATGTTACCTAGATGCATACTATACTGCTATGAGGTGTGGTAGTCTGGATGGTGTTCAATAGATGATGCAGGGTGAAATAATGCATGCTGAGGCGGATGTACTGTGGTTGTACGACAATGTTTAGCCTCCCATTTATGCTGTGTTTTCTACACTGTGCATGGTCACACTAGGCACATTGGCACAGTTGCAATCCTGTTCAGTCATGCATTGCTTGACATACCCATGGTGGCCTGGTTGTGCCTCTTACTTGTTGTCATTGATATGCATAATTGGTAAAATGTTTGCCAGTGATGTGTCATGTTGGGTTTGGGAGGTTCAGGTCAGGAGTGTCTAGCTCTGCATGCATTCTCCAATCACTGTCAATTGCCACCCAGGTGTAGTATGCATCCCCCCCTTTCTCACCCAGGTGGAGTATGCATCCCCCCCTTTCCCACCCAGGTGGAGTAAGCATCCCCCCCTTTCCCACCCAGGTGGAGTATGCATCCCTACACATCAGTACCCCAAAGCACTGCCATGGACCAGTTGGGCAACTCACCAAGCAGCCGGGCACGTGGTCCAGCATGTCGCTCCATGTGATGGGGTAGCGTGGAGTTGCCCAGCACCATGGCATCATGTGTTGATCCGGGAAATCGGGCGCAGCAATGTGTGATGATCTTGCTGGAGTCACATACCATTTGCACATTGATGGAGAGGTATTGCTTGCGATTACGGTACACCGCCTCTATGGCATGGGGGACTACCAATGCCACATGGGTGCAGTCCAGGGCACCAACACAATTGGGCATGCCTGCCAGTGCATGGAAGCCTACTTTGGTGTCTGCTATCTCCTGGGCAGTCCGTGGGAGGGATATGTGGGTGCTTGCGTGCTTCAGGAGGGCATCTAGCACTTGGTTCAGCATTCGTGAAAATAGTGGTTGTGAAATGCCATGCAGCTGCCCCACTGTGTGTTGATAGGTGCCTGTGGCCAGGAAGTGGAGCACAGACACCACCTTTAGTAGCGGGGGGATGGCAGTGCGTATTTCTTTGAGGCTGGCGTTGTGTATTATGTCCACTATGGTGGTGATGGTGTCCCGGTCCAACCGGTACAGAGTGTGGATCTGCTCAGGGGTTAGGTTGAATGGCCTGGGTCTGATGCGAGGGATTGGTGGCTGCCTACGAGGCACTGCTGGCTGTGCTGGTGGTAATTGCTGGCCCTGTCTCACCCTCCTTCTCCTCCTGCGTCTCCTCTGTGCTGCCTGTTGTTGCTGCTGTGGTTGTTGTTGGAGTTGCTGTTCTTGCTGTAGTTGTAGCAGTATAGGCATGTCCTCCAGCGCCATGATTGCAACAGCTAGTGGTAGCATTTTGGTGTAGGAAGGGGTGTGGTGTGTGGGTGTACTCATTTTATACTGGCCCAGCCTCCATTGACTCCACCTGTGGTGATTGTGTGCACCTGTGGCAGTTGGCTTGATTGCTGATTGCTGTTGGTGGGTGGTCCGCGATGCCTGTATGGCCGGAATCGTGCAGCCCCTGATTACATCCTTTGGGATGCCGGTATTTGCATGTCCGCGTGGGTTGTGATGTCCTCCTATTACCGGCATGGCGGTATTTGCTTTGGATCATTGAGCCATATATTGCGGCAAAAACTTAATTGCTGGCAGTTGAAACACATGCAGGAGTACTGCTGCTGCACTAATCACTAATCACAATGCAGATACACAGGTGTCCTCACTCCGAAACCGGGTGGCCCAATGGGAGTGGGCTGGCTCCTTTAAGAGACTCCGACTTGAGTGCTTTTCATCTCCCAGCTGCCCCGAGGGCGTTGCATGCTGTTTGCAGCCACCTTACCCTGGACATGTTTTTCCTGCTGAGGACGTAATTCGTTTTAAATGGGTCCCTCCTGTCCGCATAAGATTTTTTTTTTTCTTCAGATTGGGTCATTGCTCGCCCATGTAATAGCACTCATCATGTCTCTGCACTAAACCGTGTCTTCACTTTCCCAAAAACACGGAGACACCGGAATATTTTTTCTTCTTTCCTTTCTTCGCACCAAATGATGTTTAAATGATTCATGCAAATGGTATGACAAAGTGTTGTTTAAAAACAGATAATTAATGAATATATCTGTTCATTCATATATTGTATGCGGGAAATGATTTATGAGTGTCATAAATCACTCCATTTCTTCTTTATGCCCAGCCATTAGTGTCTTAGATTTATTAAGGCATCTGATTAGTAAAAGTAAAGTGTATGTTTCGACCAGGAACCACTTTGATTGATGTTCCTTTGATTTTGATTTTGATTTGATTAATTTGTATAGCGCCCTAAACAAACTCAATCGTATCTAGGCACAGCTTGGAAAGAAAAACTGAAGCACAGAAGTAGTGAAACATTTGCTACAGAGGAATGAATCAAACCAGAATGCAGATCTCAGCAGCGATTTCCCACTCGTGTATTACTTGAACAAGTGATTTTTCAAAGCCTTCCAAAATTTAAGGAGAGATTTGATGGCACTAATCTCCAACAGAGCCTGTTACACAATTTTGGTCCATACACTCGAAATATGTGGTCCCCCTTAGACAAATAGAGGGTGGAATTTTCTGCAACAAATTATCGCTTGACCGAAGCAGATGGGTTGATTTATAGATAGAATTCTTTTAGCTAGATATGATGGGTCCAGATTGTTTATACATGTAAAAATTGAGAACAGGACTTTAAAAATCGATTCTGTCCTTTACGTTCAGCCAGTGTAAGGATCATCGTAAGTTAGAAATTGGGTAGGATTTCCTTATTTTAAATATCAATCTCTCAGCCACATTTTGTGCTTTTTACAAACAAATAACTTGTGTGAGTGGGATACCTGCGAGCGGGCCATTGCAATAATCAAGTTCTGAGTTCGCTAGTGCTCCAACCACCACTGAGTGATCATCTGCCGGAACAAATGGGAGAGCCTGATGCAAAAGGCGCAACGTACCAAACACTGATTGTACCTTAGCACTAACCTGGGCTTCACTCCCCAAATTTTCTTGCCATATGCAACCCAGATTTTATATTTTAGGGACAAACCGTAAATCAGAGCCCAAGAAGCAGGGAGGGTGTGGTTGTCTGCTTTGGTCAAGAAGATGTTTAGGCCTGAACAGAGCTACTTCTGTTTCACTAGCATTCAATTGAAGCCAGTTGGAAGACATACAACCCCTTACTTCCTCCAGACACCCCTCAAGCCTCCGGAAGGACTTGTCCACCTTCCCTATTTTGATGAATACCTGGGTGTCATCCGCATAGGAGTGGAAGTTAACCTCATGCCTTCTTAGTATATCCATTAGAGGGTGCAAGTATAGACTATATCTTCTTTAAGAGGAGCAGACATTTTGGATTAGGATTGTGGTGATTGGAGTTGGCATGCAATGTGTGCAGGGTGTTACCAGAGGAAGGAGATTATGAAGGCTGGAAAGAGAAGCGAGGAAGAGAGAGGAATTTGTTGTTGTGAGAAGAGGAGACAGAAGGCAGGTGGTAATGATAGATAGGAGGCTGCGAAGAGTGGAGAGAGGAGGTAGAGTAGGTGTGAGAGAGAATGGTTAGAGAGGAGGCTTAGAAGAACACACATGTTCCAGACGAGGACCCCTTGCTCACTATGCTTAGAGAGGCACAGCTCCTCCCTACTGATGAGGTCCAACCAGACCGAAACACGTGTCTGGGGATGCTGTTGGTGCTCTTGTTCAGAGGAGAATTGCCTAGCATTTCGGTGCTGGACTGCCCCAGGGCAGGACAAACACTGATATGTTTAGGATATTTCTTCTCTGTGAAAGATAGTGAGCTAAAGATTCTGGGTAAGTCTCTCGCAACCAGGACTAATGTCTGGCAGAGGCACTCCCAGGACCCCCCTTGTTAATTTGCATATTCAAGTAACTTTGGGTCTCACCCTAAGTTACTAGGGGAATCCAGACGTGGACCCCTTGCTCACTATTCTTAGAGAGGCACAGCTCCTCCCTACTGATGAGGTCCAACCAGACCGAAACACGTGTCTGGGGATGCTGTTGGTACTCTTGTTCAGAGGAGAATTGCCTAGCATTTCGGTGCTGGACTGCCCCAGGGCAGGACAAAGACTGATATGTTTAGGATATTTCTTCTCTGTGAAAGATAGTGAGCTAAAGACTCTAGGTAAGTCTCTCGCAACCAGGACTAATGTCTGGCAGAGGGACTCCCAGGACCCCCCTTGTTAATATCCATCAAAGTGAGTCATACATCTCTGACACTTAGGTTAGGTCAGTAATCCCAGCCTCACCTAGCCTGCTCGGAGAGACAGAGATTCTAACACGTGAATTTTCGGAAACCCTGGGCCCGAACAGAGATTAGAGGTGCCTGATGAAACCCTTAATTAAAAAGGGCAAATTGTGTATGGCAATATCATTGGAAGGCATACAGTGCTTTTACAAATAACCTACACATGAGGACACACACATCCAAAACCCCACAATGTGGTATGCTACTTTTTTTCAAACCATGAGATTTGCCAATGTCTACAGCCCGTCAGATATGAGTTGTAAGCACAACAGTGGTCACCCCACTGTACATGACCTTTCAATACATTTGAAGGAGCTTCTTACTATTCACACTTGAATGAATGGGGAGTTGGTACATATTTGACTTCACTACCGTAATGGGCTCATCATGTATAATCATAACATATGAGGTGATATCCCATGATCACACTCATGTCCGTCATTAAGTCACATACCCTATGAAAGACCAGGTCCTGTGAAGAAATTCAGACCATATGATCAAAACTAGTCTGCAAGAAAGAATTAAGAACCCTGTGCACAAAAGAATTAAGAACCCTGGATGAGAAATGAGGACACCCCTAGATGTGATATGGGTTGCGTGACGGATTTCATATGAACTTTGATGACTCTAGTGCCTTTAATAATTAAGAGTCGTTTTACTGGTGACTTGAGAGAACGCTCAGTATTGTTACAATTTATTTTTGAAAATGGGAAATGCAGTAATATGTGTGTCTAAGAGCGTGATGATTATGTGGAGAAAACTCAAATAGAATACTCAAAAATATGGTACGTAGGGTAGTAGTTCATTTTTGAGATTTGTTTATGGATGGATTGTGTAGTGGGGAATATATATGTTTGTGTGTGTGTGTGTGTGTGTTTGTGTAGAGTTATGTGTTTTTTTTTTACTTTTCTTGTTTCATGTCTTTTATATTTTTAATTGATTATTACTTTTCCTCTATTTTGGTCTCTAGGTTCCTCCTCTCTAGGCACCATGATGCCTTCGGGCGACTGTGCGCTTTATAAAATTACCTAACATAACGTAACAGCAGAAAATCCTACAGCATGGTGCGGGAGTTGGGTCACCCTGGAGCAGACTGGAAAAGGTGTAGGGAGCTGTGCGGGAAGGATGCCCCTTTTCTTCCTGCTCGACATGCTCATTCCCCTGTGTTGGATGACTACCACAGGAGTATATATGGGGCAGGAACTGGAGGCATGACACTAAAAGCAGAAGGCTGTGTGATCCACGCTGTAGCACAAACTCTTAAAGCGACCGAGGATCGTCTGGTGAATTAGAAACCCAGTACCTGCATTTGTGAACTTCATTATTTGCTGAATACTTTGTATCAGAGAGGTCGTGTGCTTCGAATTAGCACGTTTTCCAAGTCTCTAATCTTTTCATTTTCAATTATCAAACAGATGGGAATAGTTTGCATTGCAGTGGTCGTGTGTGTCAAGGAACACATTTTCGGAGGTCTCTGAACACTAAACCACCCAATTAAAGCAAAACAAATACATTTTGAACTACACATGAAGTGAAAATGAACAATAAGAAAGACTTATAATTATTGAATACTGAACTGAATTAATACCTTGCTAGCAAACAGAATGAAATCATTTGGAGCCCAAAAGGGGAAAGGAACTTTAAATACAAGCAAAACCACAATATATTGAAACGCTAAAAATGAATATAACTCTAAACAAACCACAGTATGCTGAAATCTAATGTGACTTTAATGAACATGCAAACAAAGTATACTGAAGCCTGGTTTACAGGGTTTACAGTTCAACCTGGGTGAAAGCTCCAAATTATCTGAACAAATATTTTAAAACAACATTAACTGAACTGTGGAGACAAGGATACACTGTTTTATTTTGTTGTAACTGTATATCTTGAAAACTGTGGAAGGGAACCCTGAGTTCGGACCAGAAATATTTTATTTCAAGGTTGTTTGAACTGTGTGAATTGGAACTTGGTGAAGGGAACTCCAAGTCCTGCCTTGGGGGTGTGGGTGACGATGGAATCCCTGAGACGTGAATAAGAATATTGCATCCCAAATTTTTTTAAAAAAGGGAATTTTGAGACTTTTCTTTGTGGAACTGTTTTATACTTTGGAGAAGGGAGCTGAAAGGAAGCTGCAAGCTGGAAGAAGCTTCTTTTAGTTGCTGATATCCCTACACATTGTGCAGATATAGTTGTGATGGCAGGTATAGGGTTTGGACACAGACACATACCTAAATTCACCTCCTTGACTCAGACCTTCCATAGTTGTATATAGGTACGGAAATTCCACCTTAGCTTAGGGCAAGTTAGGCCTTTTTCCATCCTCACATTTAAGTTAATAAAAGAATTTGGAATCTGTTGCCTGTGTCCTTCTTTGTGATGCCTTCACAGCATGCAAATGACAGCTCTCAGAAGCAAGATTTATTTGTTGGAGGTATTTAAGAAGAGGTGTTTAGAATTCATCCACCTATGGATTTGAAGGAGACATTCTACCCTCATTTTATGACTTTCTAGCTCCACAGGATTTCCACATGTAGATGAGTACCATCAACATACATAAGTGTATATTGAAGACCATCAATGAAATACATGATCCCTCTGGTACATTAATTTCACATAGTTGACAGGGATGAACAGACCAGTCTAATGCAAATTAAAGGATAACATAGTTGTATTTTGGGCAAGTTCAGTGCTAGACCACAATAACAAACATGGAAAGACATATTATGTAGCTCAAAGATGGCAGGATGCTTCAGTGAACTCAAATATAAGGCAACCCAAAGTTCATAATGTCCATCAGAATGCAAGTGATATCAAGGTCCCCCTCCCTGCTGTGAAAATGGTGCACCACAAAAGGTTCCAACCAAAAATAGTCTCTGCATTATACAGTGATAGAGGGATTTGCATGGTTTCGTGCGCCATGGATTCATGAAGAGCACATAGAAAAGTACCAAACAATCAAAGTCTCAGTCCCATGTTTCTGGGTTTCCTGCATCCGTTTTAGTGTCTCTAGGCCAGTCCAGCCTCCGCCCCCCCCCCGCACCCTGAGGAAGGAGAGGGAGAGCCAGGAGGGTCTGTCAGGCGAGTGCCCACCTTCTGCTCTGGTACTCCTGCCAATATGGGCAACAGGTTTTCTGATGGTTAGCCAAGCCATGGATCAGGGTTATCTGCTCTCCCTTAGGGCTGAGTCTCCCTGACTTCACAGCGTGTTTCTCCCAGAATCTCTCTGAGACTGCTATAGTATCCCTGTCAGATACCTATTCCTCTGCCCTGCTTAGGACTTACCAGCCCTGCCAGAATGTGCTTTATCTGGCAATCATTCTCCTCCTGCCATTCTCTGCTTTCCTGCGTCCTTGATATGATATGATATGATATGATATGATATGGAAGACAGAGACAACGATCCTACTAGGCCAGATGTCATTCAGATCGCGAAAGTGCATGGGAAAGGGGAAAGGGGAACAGTGCAGTACATGGGATAAATAGAATAAATAACAATAAGTAAAAGTACGACCAGCAAGTGCAAGGGTAAGTGCAGACATCTGGTGTCAAGTACTGGTAGTGGGGCTGTAGGGATACAGAAAAACAGTCCCCAAGTGCGGAGGTTGGCAGGAAGGCAGTGCAGGTGTGCAACTAGCGGGGCAGGGATCAGGGCCCGAGATCAGAGGGTGGCCAGGTTACCAGTGCAGTTTCAGTTTCAGCCGGGAAATTCAGCAGGGGAGAGGAGGGCAGAAAGTAGAAGCAAGGAGAAAGGTTTTGAGGTGCTTCCGGAACCAGAGATGATTCTCCTCAAGTTTGAAGGAGGCAGGGAGGATGTACCAGAGGGAGGCCCGAGCCGAATGAAAGAGATCTATCACCAACTCATTCCTTGGAGAAGCGACTGACCCTGAAGGAGTTGGAGATGGATGAGCGAAGAGCTCGAGAAGGAAGATATATAGGAAGAGAGAGTTGAAGGTATTGAGGCCCCAGGCCCCAAAAGGCCTTTTGGACAATGCAGAGGGTTTTGAACTTAATCCTTGCATCCACTGGAAGCCAGTGCCGAGATTTCAGTCCTGGAGAGATACAATCCCTGGGCTTGAGGCCAAGGACAAGTTTCACAGTCCTGTTCTGGATGAGTTGCAGAGGGCGCAGAGTAGAAGCAGGCAGATTTAGAAAGAGGCTGTTGCAATAGTCTAGCCTAGAGAGAACCAGAGTTCTGGAGACAGTGAGCTTCTGGGGGAACGAGAGGAAAGGAAGAATACCTCTGAGTAGGTGCAAATGGTAGTGTGACTTCTTAGAGACATCAGAGATGTGAGGAGAGAAGGAGAGTGTGAAGTCGAAGATGACCCTGAGGTTTTTAGCCACACAGGTGAAGAGGGCCAAGAGAGGCCAGCCAGAGAGTGACAGCAAAGGAGTGAGCGGATGTGCCAATGAGGAGAATCTCAGTCTTACTGGCATTAAGGCAGAGATCATTTGTGGCACACCATTCCTGGATGGCGGACAGACAGTCAGAGATGAGAGAGGGAGAAGAGGTGGCTGAAAGTATCCTGAAAATCAGCTGAGTATCATCCGCATAGCACTGGAAGTTGGGGCAGAGCGCAGAAATGCAGTGGGCAAGAAGTGCCAGGTATTGATTGAACAGCCAGGGATAGAGGTTAGACCCCTGGTGAACACCAAAGGTAGAGATAGAGGAGAGGAAGGACCCAAGTTGAACCTGGGAGGGTCGATCAGAGAGGAAAGTAGTCAGCCATGCCAGGGCCTGACCGATGATACCCAGGTATCACAGAGACGGTTGAGCAGGATGGCATGGTTGACCATGTCAAAGGCAGAAGAGAGGTCAAGTAAGATGAGGACACAGGAGGTGTTGGAATCAAGGTTGGAGAGCAGGTCTTCACGGATTATCAGGAGAGCAGTTTAGGTGCTTCTGGCAGCTCTGTAGCCCGACTGATGATCATTGAGACAACCAACAGATTCAGTGTGAAGATTGAGCTGGGAGATGGCCAGCTTTTCCAGGAGTTGGACCAGGAAAGGAGTGATGGAGATTGGGCAATAGATAACCAGCAGGATGGGTTGGCAGAGGGTTTCTTAAGAAGAGGGTGCACAAGGGAGTGCTTCAGGGGGGAAGGGAAGACTCCAGTGGTGAAGGAGTGGTTGCAGAAGTTGGCCAGAGCAGGAGCCAGGGAGTCAATGTGGTCCGTGATGGTTTTTGAGGAACAGGGATGAACCTGTTTTGATGAGACCTTCATAGATCAGACATGTCTAGAAAGCTTGTCTGGGGAGAACAGGGCAAAGGCAGAGAAGGAGGGAGGAGAGGTGGCCGAAGAAGGGCCAGAGAAAGAGCAGGGAGTAGAGGAAGGAAGGGGAGAGGAGGAGAGAGAGGACAGGATGTCCTGAGTTTTGGAGATGAAATGAGAAGCCAATGCCATGCAGAGGGCCTGGGAAGGGACAGGAGAGGTAGAGACTGCAGCAGGATTGGCCAGTTCCTTGCATATTTTAAAGAGTTCAGCTGAGTTGTTAGATCCCACAGAGACGCAGGCTTGAATGTGAGCTCTCTTCTTGGCGAGGATAGAGATCCGGTATTGCCTTTGGAGCAGGCGGCAGGCCAGTTTTTCAGAGGATACACCAGAAGCACGCCATTTCCTCTCAGCCACCATGCACTTGCGTTTGAGGTTGACGAGGTCTGAGTCATACCTGGAGTTGCACTTGGCCTTGGGCTTCGGGCGGATCCTCATGACAGTGGCTAGAACATCGGGAGTATCAGATATAGCAGAGTGGAGCATGGAAAGGGTTGTGTCAGGGTGTGAGTCAGCCAAAGCGGGATGGGGGGTAAGAAAGTGGTGGCAAAAGCCTCAACTGACATGCGGTTCATAGGTCGGATGACCGAGAAGGTGGGTGGATGTGCTGGAGTTGGCTTGGCCTGAGAGGTAGAGAGGGTGAGCTGGGAGGAAAGGAGAAAGTTATCACTCCAGGAGAGATGAGTGGTGAGAGGGATAGAAAGGGGAAGGTCTAAGGAGATCAGAACATCCAGAGTGTGCCCTGCAGAGTGAGTCGGGCCAGAGGGGAGAATAGAGAGTGAGAGAGAGTCACAGAGGTCGCGAAAGAGTCCAGAGGAAGGACAGGAACCATCCAGGTGGATGTTGAAGTCTCCAAGAAGGAGGAGTTGAGTGGTCGAGACCAGGAGGGAAGAGGAGAGGTCTGCCCACTCAGAGAGGAAGGAGGAGATCTAACCAGGTGGCCGATAGATAGTAGACACAGTAAGGGAATGGCTAGGAGAGAGAAAGAGCCTGCAGAGGCATTTGAAAGAGGAGTAGGCCTACGTAGGAATTACAGAGGCAGGAATCCACTTGTGGAAGATCAGGGCTAGACCCCTCTGGAACGGTTGGACCTGTGCACGGAGAGGATCTTGTAGCCGTCAGGGAGGAGAGTGTCAAAGCTTGTGACAGAGTTGGCCGTGAACCATGTCTTCATCCCACAACTTCCATCTCTCCTGCTTTTAAGCTTCAGGCCCTTGGTTACCAGCATCTGTTACAGGATTCAATTACACCAGAATGATTCTGAGTCCAAATAATCGGACAAACTCCGGGAAGATGGCAAGTCACTGTTTTATTAGCAATTATCTAAAACAGGGAGGTTAAAACCAACATCAATGGATGTTCGCTCATTCTCAGCGATTTCCTCACAAAATACAATTATATATTCTTTTTGTGCATCATACTGACATCATCAAAACCTATCAGGGGTCGGATTGGTTAAGGGAAACATCTATATATACGATCACATAGAAGCTAGAATTGTTATTGGCTGTCCTTTATCAGGTGGAAAACTTACACCTACCTCTTCAAACATGTCATTTCAGAAAAATCAATTACTCAGTGTTTCATTGATTTCTCAAGCTATAAGGTCCTTTGTTATACAGACTAATACAATTGGTTTGGCATGCTCGTGCTGTGTCTGGAACATTCAGTTCATTTAGCAACACATAAGCCAAGACCCAGGTGTAGGGAGCTAGGACACAAAGCTACCTTACCATCCAATTAGCCCAACATCTATCATCACCCATGCCTTCTGCCATGAAATTGTCTTTGTACTTGGCCCTGCAGAGTATTCTTGTCATAGAAATTCAATGGCAGTGAGGTCACTCGCTATCGTATCTGGAACTCCAAGTTAAAGACCTATTTTCAACCTCGACTCACGTGACACGAGACAACGATTCTGTTCATTCTGCAAGCTTTAAATGTCTTTAATAAATGAAGACATGGCAACTTCTCTGTTCTTTCTTGCACCTTAACGTGAGAGGATTCATCCTCTGCAAACATGTTTTTCTTCAGCATAGATAGCTGACCTCGATTTCTAGGCTCTTGACCTCAGGCCCGACAGCCTCGCAACGCTGCTTCAGCACCCTGTTATTCTACTGCACCACAGCTTTTCATTTCTTCTCTGTGGCCTTTGGCTTGATTATTTTATGACACCAATGTCCAGCTTCTGTTGAATGGCGGCTTCGCCTGCATTATATTCACTACTTGTAGCTAGCCTATATGATGACTTGATCTTTCTTGCGTGTCCGCGTCTATGCATCCTTCCTGATTCTGATTTCTTCAGCATTTTCTATTGTGTAATCTTCTTCTCTTCCACTTTTAAGGTTCACTTAATTGTTTACTTTGTTATTTCTTCTCTGGCATCCATGCATTGTAGTCACACTGAAAAAACACAGTTTTATCGAATGGGAATAGGTTTCAAAGGGCCAGCTTCTATGACTGGGCTTTCCAATTTGTCTCTGGTGCACTGTGCTGTGCTAAAAAACACATGCTAGACCACCTTGGTATTTGCATGCGTCTGCTGCCTTATAGATGAAAGATATTGTTTGCTATAATAGGTTTTCTCTGTGTTGGCAGGTGCAGGTTTTTCTAAAAACAAGGAAGATAACATTCTTCAATAGATTCCTCTCTTGAGGTTTTCTTCTGAAAGTTGGACCCCTGGTTAATTGGTGTGGGGGTCCTTTTTAGGAATGAGCTGGACCTGTGCGGATAGAGATTTGCACTAGGTTTGGTCGTTCTACAGCCTGGGGTCCAGCTCGTTCCTAGAAAACCTATTAAAGCAAACAATATCTTTCATTTGTAAGGCAGCAGACGCGTGCAAAGACCAAGGTGGTCTAGCATGTGTTTTTTAGCACAACACAGTGCACCAGAGACGAATTGGAAAGCCCAGTCATAGAAGCTGGCTCTTTGAAACCTATTTTCAGCCTCTTATAGCAGCCTCTTGACTTCTTTAGCTACTGTAATGCAAGTGATCGGAAGCGGCCTCTAGCGTTACGGATTTGCGTACGCTTGTGATCGTTGAGGTGCGGCTTGACACTTCCTGGTAGCGTTCGCGCTCGTATTACGCCGCAGGGTCCTTTCCTCTTTCCTCGCACGAAGCGAGACGCGGCGCGGAGCAGCAGAGGAGAGGCAGAGCGGCAGAGGAGGGACCGGCCCTCGGCGCCTCGGTCCCCCGACGCCCATAAGTGCTGCTGGAGCACGGGAGCAGTGAAAGGACGGGGAGCTACACGCCCTGTTGGTGAGCCGCGGAGCGGAAAAAGGAGGACTTCGTGCTTCCTCCCGCGGCTCCCTCATAAAACGAGAGCTCCTCTTAACATCAGAGGTGAGTGGGGATTTATGTAGAGTATCCCTGGGGCCTCTCCTCACGCTCTTCATATTGGAGACTGGACCATTGGACCATTACATAGACCCAGTACTGAGGCCCATTGCTGATATAGGTGAACTGGATGCTGGCTGTATAATAAAACCAGAGGGCCAGCTGGGACAAGAATATAACTGGGGGAGAACTATTGTGCTAAAAGAACTGCCAGTGGAGAGCATACCCTCCACCCACCCTGATTAGAGGGGCTCTGTATAGGAGCCCTGTGGATCCAGCACTTCTACCTGGTGCCCAACCTACCTTAGTAGGGAGCAGTGGGGCCAGTACTACCCAATTTATGAAAGCAGGCTTTAAGAGCATAAGCACAGGAGACTGCAGGCCTAGGCCTTTGATCCTGTACGTTACAAAGCCCGGAGGTCACTAAACCGTGAAAAACCCGTATGCCTCCAAAGAAGAGATCTGTACAGTCTAAGTACAACCTTAGAGGAATCAAGGGAATGGAGACAATTAAGAATCCCTCAAACAACCCCACGGGGCGGGCGAAATCCAAAAAGAAAACTAAGAACGACATACCTAAGGATCAGGGAGTGATCACTGAGTTCTTCCAGCAAAACCCACTCCCAGAAACCAATTCAACTATAATTGAGGAAGATCTGGTTCTTGTGCCGTCCAATGCAGGATCTATAAATGCGTCTACTTACGACGACATTGACAACAACTCGCTACTGGAATTATGTCTTAATATTCAGAGGAAAATGACTCCTGCCCCATGCTCGCTACCTATTAGCGTGGACTGTGCTAATTCAAACAAGCAGAGAAATATTCCATTTGCATCCCCGACTTCAGCAGAAGCTATGGGTAGACTGTCAGCATCACCAAACTTGGCGATGGCCTCTATGGAAGACAGTCTCCCAGCGGAAAGTGTATGCTTGGCTGATACTTACCCAGGAGCTGCAGAGATTGCGGAGATCCAGTCCTCAGTTGCATCGTTGCAATTTGCCCTTAAGGTCTTACTGAAAATGACGGGGAAAATCATGGACAACTCAAACGCCCTAATATTAGAGAGGGCCGAGAGGGAGAAAGAAGAGAATACTGCTGAAGTTGATCAATCAGCAGAGTCCAACCTCTCGGAAGCCATAAAACTGGTGGACGCAAATGAAGAAGACCATTCTGACGAGCCTCACAGTCCGGGGAGGGCGACAGAAATAGGAAATGAAGAACTTTTCTTCTCACGTAAACAACGCAGATTGGCTAGGAGGGCAGCAAGGATCAAAAGAGCTAAAGAAATGGCCCTCCGTAAGCCGGTTAACGAATCAGCAGGGCACCCCTCAAAGAAAGCCAAAAAACGGGCAGCAAGGGCAAAGAAAAGGAAGAACAGCGGTGAGGGATCCCTGACGAGCTGGCTAATAGCTGACAGAGAAAAAATGATCGAGCCTGAGGAGGTGGAGGATCTATGCGAGGAGGAAAATCCGAGTGAAGTGCCAGAGACTGTGGACAAAGACTATCCCGGGAGTCCATTAGAGCTATCAGCAACATCGAAGATAACTCGGCCCACTGAATCTACAACTACCATGGAAGGAAACCGTATATGTTTTATAAAGAATTTGTACCTAAGCGAAAATACGAAATGGCTCTCTCGCTCAGAATTATTACTTAGATTGAGCTATGTACCTCAACTGAGGGTCCTAAAGTCTGATGATTTCCAATTCGTGGAACCACTAAAAGGCCCTAATCCCCAGGTCTCGGCACTGCATTGTAAGTTTCTATCCACAGCGACACTACTAAGGAACTATAAAACCGAATTGAAAGCAGTTGACGTGGAGATTGATGCCGATCCCAACGAACCAGACCTATGCCAACCGCCCATCAAGGTAGACATGATAGCTGAAACTAACCTCCGCCCCTACCTCCCGGAAGGTAAAAATGTGGGCATATCAGACATACAACAAGCATTAAAATGGTTAGCGGCTTCACTACCTGAAGTACTATTAAAGCAATGAGATATGTCTATTCTCTCCTGGAACTGCAGGGGTTTTGCTCATTTGTTGTCTACTGAGGGCTCCATTAAGATCCTAGATAAACACAGTTGTTTTTGCCTACAAGAAACCTGGGCAATGGAGCCACTGATCCTGGATGGCTTTGTTATTTATCAAATGGTAGCCAATAAAGGTACAAAGGGAAGACCATATGGGGGACTTATCATAGGGGTGGCCAACATGTTTGGCTCCAAGTTAGTGAAAACTGATTGTGCCAGTAATTTGATGGCAGTTGAGATCGACTATAACAACCAGTTAGGAATGGAGCACTTACTATTAATTAGCCTCTACAACCCCCCGGGTGCACTAATAAGAGAACAACTCCAGGAGGCCTTACACAATCTTTTGGCTACATGGCTACTAAAATCTGGGAATACTGGGATAATAGTGGTGGGAGACTTCAACTGCCATATGAGCGGTAACACAGAGAAGTTCTATAACCCTAATCTAAAAACTAAAAATCAGATGCTACACTCTAAAAATAATGATCCTGAGGGTCTAGGATGGAAACATTTGTTTGATCTATGGGACATCGAAATGCTTAATGGGAAAACAGTGAGTGATTCGCCAGGTAATTATACCTGGTCCAATGGCATTTCGAGAAGTACCATAGACTACATGTTTGTCTCACCTAGCCTCTATGAGATAGTGGTGGACATGCAAATAACCCCTAACGAGTGGAGTGACCATGCCACACTCACTTGTAAACTGAATATTGGAACAAAAGCCCCTATTAGCATCAACATGGGTAATATTGTGCCAAATAAAACCGGCACTAGGATCAGCTGGTCAGACAAAAATGTCACGCTTGCCGTAGCAGCCCTGGCTAATACTGATCCAAACTCACTACCGGATTTCCAGGAGATGTCGAGTGAAGCCATTGAATACTGGATCTGCAATTTTGTTAAGAAACATGCAGTCTGTCGAATGGGGCCTATGATTAGGTGCGGAAAGGAAAGGCCATCTTTTGACATAGCCATGCGAAATCTGAAAAGAGAGCGCAGAGCGGAACTCCGGCTGGCCAAGAGACAAGCTCTCCCTTCAGATGTCTATTTTCTGATGGTCAGGAGCATTAAAAACAAATACAGAGCCATGATCAAGACTAAACGGAAACTAGATAAAATCAAGACCTGGCAAAGACTAGTTAACACGATTTGCACAGGCAAAACGCGGAACATCTGGGCTCTGCTGGGTGAGGCACAAGGTACTACACAAGGCACAATAGTTAACCCTATTAATGCGGAAACATGGATAGCCTTCCTCGCAAATAGGAATTCCAAAGCAGATCCAGAGGAACCTCATATAGTGATTCATAGGCCATCTATTCCCCCATTTAATGTGACATATCATATGGTGCTGAATACAATCTCTGAACTAAAATCTTCGCGTGCCCCGGGCCCGAATGGTCTAGCTAACATTGTGATGAAGGCATATCCTGAATTCTGGGCATCCCTGCTAACTATAATGTTTAAAAAAATCCTAAAAGAGGGGAGAATTCCTCGATCCTGGCAAACAGCGGTGCTCATACCAGTCTTTAAGAAGGGGAATAGAGCTGACCCCAACAACTATAGATTACTCTCAATGCTGGATGTCACGGGCAAAATATTTGCCTCTCTCCTATTAAAGGAGCTGCAGCTTTGGGTAGAGCAGTCAGACATACTCTGTAAATTTCAGAGTGGCTTTAGGCAAGGATATTCGACAGCACATAACATCATGGTGCTGGATCTTCTGAGAACACGTGCTAGATCAAGAGGGCAGCCACCACTATATGCCTTATATATAGACTTCTCGGCGGCATTTGACTCCATCCCAAGAGAGGCCCTCTGGAGGAAGTTAAAAGCAATGGGTTGCCCGGATGGCTTGACCTACTACCTTAGATTACTGCATCAGAACACATCTGCTAAAGTAAAGTTAGACCAGGAAGGACACACCACTAGAAGTGTGTTCCAAAATAGGGGGGTCAAGCAAGGATGTGTTACGGCCCCGCTGATCTACAATATGTATGTACATGACATCCCGGAGGCCATTAAAGGAGCAACAAACTGTCCTCCGAAAATAGGAGATTCTGTCTGTCCTGTCCTGGCCTATGCAGATGATCTGGTTATTCTGGACCACACAATTGGGGGGCTCCGAAGGTCGGCCATTGCCTTATGGGAATACGCCAAGACAAACGGCCTCAAAATCAATTTGGATAAAACTAAGGCAATGAGATTTACCATCAAGAACACCACTCGTGTACAGCTCAGGGTTGGTACAGATATCATTGCCTATTCTCCTCATTATCGCTATCTAGGGGTAGATTTCGAGAGCATTGGCGACTCTGGACTCTGCAAGCAGGCTCGTAATGTAAAGGCAACACAACTGACTGCACTGTTCCACAGATTTACAGTAAAGCAGGGGGGATTTACTATCTGGGGAACGAGACAACTGTACGTGCAGGTACTAGCACCTATGATCACCTATGGCCTGGAAGCCCTCCTCAACTCTGACCTGAAATGGTTGCAGGTGATCGAGGGGAAATTCTGGCGCTCTATTCTGGGCCTTCCACCGGGAATCCCCATGGCAATACTAAGACTAGAACTGGGGCTGACCTCACTGAAAGCGATCGTATTGAAAAAGCGTGCCCTATTATATCTGAGAATGAGAGAGGAGACCAAGAATGGGCTACTTAAGGCGGTCTACATAGAGATCTCGAAAAATAAACCAGCGTGCTCCTTGAAAGAGCAAATGTCTACATTTCTGAAGATCATTGGGTGGCAAATTAGGGAAGGCAGTGTTACTATAGAAACACAAAGGGCCTTGGTCAAACGCATAGAGTTATGGGATTGGCTGGAGAATTACGACCATCTCCAGAAGCTAAAAAGCTATCAGTTTGTCCAGTATAGATTGTATAATTACAAAAACTTGCAGAGATATCTCAATCTATGCCCAGATAGGAGACTCAGACGCTTTATACTACTCCTAAGGCTAGAACAACTGCCTACCTTAATGATAACAGGTAGAAGAGATATGATCCCCCTAGAATTACGACTCTGCCGGTTATGTAAAGGAGTGAATTGCATAGAAAAGGCCAGACATGTACTGACCGAGTGCTGCAAAATGTCACCTACCATAAACCTTGCTTTGGGGCCGTTTGTGCATAACCAAGGTTATATCTATGAGGAACTATTCTGGCATCACTGCATTAACTCAAACAGTATAAGGCTCTTGATGGCATTGTATAGTATTTGGCTGATTGTGGAAACAAGACTTAGGATAACTATATAGACGGATTTAAGGAAACTCTCAGTGGAGATCATAGGGCAATAGGTGGTAAGCCAGGACTTCAGAATTACTGTAAATGTAAATACGAATTTAAAATTGAAGTTGTGTTTTATATGGTTTTAGAAAATGTATATCTAAAGAATGTAATGTATTGCTTTTGCTTTTTGGCATCTTTTATGCAATCTGTTGTTATTATTGACAATTTTCTCAGTAGAAGTTTGCTCTTATTCAAATATATATTTTATGTGTAAAGTTTCGTTGTAAACTAAGTCACAATAAATTATAAATAAATAAATGAAACCTATTCCCATTCGATAAAACTGTGTTTTTTCAGTGTGACTACGATTTTGGGCAACACACAGTTGGTAATCCCATAAACAGTCCTTTTGTTTTGTTTAATCCATACATTGTATCCATTCCATACATCAGGACTTTGTGCACATTTTCTTATGACGTCCTCAATCCATCTTCTTAGTTCGTTCTCATATTTCTTCAGGCATCTCTTCCTGCAGGCCGTCATTACCTCATGGATACATTCGATACGGTTGTCTCAATGGATATCTTCTTTCAAACACTTTCTGCGGTTTTGGTACGATAGCTGGAATTAGACAATTCACAGTCTCATGTCTCCAAAACAAAGGAGGTAGGGTGGCAGGATCTCCTGCGGAGGTATACATCTGCTCCTCTACATTTTCATTGCCAACCTCCTTTCCAAACCTTCTTTGCCAAGGACTGGAAATGCTTCCACATTCCACTTCTTAACCCTGATGGGATGTTCTCCTTCCATCTCATTCTTACATATTCTCATCTTCTGGCCCCATCAGTCAACCTCCTGGTATCTTCCATACTTCTGCTCACTGTTCCCAACAACCTCTTTTAGTTTGCCACGATCCCTCTCATGACATTCTCCGCCAACCTCCTTCTAAACCTCTCCAGATTACTCTTTCAGATATTTACCAACCTCTTTCTTACAGTCACTAACCTCTTTCAGAAACTTCCCAACCTTTGCCATACTATAGCCAACCTCCTCCTTGGTACCTTCAACCTCCTCACTACCCTCTTAAAGAACATTTGCAGCCTTCTCCATACTGTCACCAACCTCCACCTCTGTATCTCGCACCTTCTCACTACTCTTTTCCATTTTTGTCCCCACATAATCCCTAAACTTGTAAACCTACTCCTCAGAGTCATTAGACTCTGAATTTCCTCATGCAGCTTCCTGCAGGATTTCAAAAATCTCTCTGTAAACAACTTTATTTTCACTTTCACCAACCTCATCTTAAATTCCAACTTCCTCATCCTCCTCAAATTCAACACAAATCTCCTGCTGTACCCCAAACTCTTCCTGCTTATTACCAGCCTCCAGTGGAGTTGTCCACCTCCAGGGTCTCTATTTAGGATGAGTCAATCAGGGCATGGCCTCACGCAACCCTGGGTGCCTCTATTAATTACCAATTCTCTGTTGCCTGGTTTCACCCATCCTCCTGGGTCTCTATCCAGGACAGGGCCCTCCTAGAATGATCTCACTGTGTCCCTTGTGCTTTCTTCATTGTGAATTGGGTGCCACACATGTTACGTGTACAAAACGTCCATTATTCAATGAAGAAGTTGAAAGCGGGCAACAGAGGGGCAGTAAGAAGGGGGAGGTTTGTGGGAGGGGGCAGCAGGGGAGGAAAATGGCATTGGGAGTGGGTAGGGGAAGGAGGGAGTGGGCTGGGGCAGTGTGGGAGTGGCAGGGGGTCCAGTGGTTTCCTGATGATAATGGAAGGAGGAAGCTGGGGTTATAGAAAGGCGGGCAACAAGGATTCCTGGGAGTGTCTTCCAGACATTACGGAAGGGTTCGGGGAGGTAGGCAGGAAAAGGGGAAAGTGAAAGATCTATTTTGGAAATCTGGTTGGGCAAAGTGAAGAGCACAGCAGGAGTTTGTAAATTGATGCATTAAAGAATAGGCACAAAATCTTATATCCACCCCCAGTTCTCCCTTTCCCGCCTTCACCCATCTACTCTCCTGTACCACTGCCCCAACCTCCTCCCTGCACTCGTTGGGATCGCCCCTCACCTCCAAAGCCTTTTCTCAAACTCCAACCCTTTGCTCACTACTCCAATGACCACTCTTCCATCTCTGACCTTCTTCTTCCTCCAAACACCCACACTGACAGCATGGAGTCTTTGCATTTGATAGTGTTCCCCCCGTCCTCCCCTTAATCTGTAATTTCAACAGGGATGTTAAGATGTGTTGCTGCTTCTTGGTGCACGTGGCCTCAATTTGGGCTTAAGGAGCCAGACCAAGCCTTTAACTGGCCTGTCTGATTTATTAGTTTCCACTCTGCCATTCCTGCCACTCTCTGGTCCTGCCTGTTTAGGAATCAGTTCTCTCTTGTTTATCCTGTGTGTGAATGGTTGTCTCGGAAAACTCATATTAAGCTTTTAATTTCCACAGAATGTGTAGATAATACTGCCATGTGTGCGAAGGTGACGTTTGAGGCTCAGAAGGGCCATGTGTGAATTGATTTGAAAGATTATCAGTATGCATCTATGTAGTAATTGGTAAAATAGCAAACAGACAGGTAGCAATTGAGTGTGATACAGGGAGGAAGGGAAATGAATACAGTAAAATGTGCAGGAGGCTGGGTGGGAAGAGACAGAGAGGGAGCTGAGGATGTTGCAAAGAGTGAAGACTAGAATATGTGCCCCTTGTAAAAACTATTAAAGAGGGTGATAGTTTCATGAAAAAACCTCTGATTGGTTCATTTATGGTAAGACTTCATACATGAGGCTCAGAGTTGCCCCATGTGCTCATGTTTAATGGGAAAGGTTGAGTCAAGACCATGTGCTTCATTACAAGTCCGGCGGTAACACTGCCGGTGCTACTGGAGGGTTTCCACCGGACTTGCAATATTTACCGGCACCTGGTTTGCCGGTAACACCGGGGCATTACAAACCTGGTGCTCCGGGAAGTCAGGTGCCGGTAAATTCTTAATCCCCATTCCCATTGAGTCACTCTCAGATCTCCCTGAAGCTTTTAATGAATTCCTATCTAATGACTTAAAAATAGGACCATTAAGAGTAGGTTGGCTTGGTTACACAGACAATCTCCTTCTATTAGATTACACCCCAGCAGGGCTTCAATATAAATTATCGATGTTAGAAGCCTTTGCTGCAAAAAATGGGCTCAAAATTAATTTGAGCAAGACAAAGGTGATGATCTTTACTAGAGGAATGAAACATGCCCCAAAAAAATCTTACATGGTTAATCAATGGTCAAAAACTTGAAATCGTTGATTGCTATAGATATTTGGGGGTAATCTTGGATCAGAAACTAACCTGGAAGCAACAGTGGACCGATGTTAAAACCAAATGTATGAATTGTACGATGACTTTAAGTCATTTTATTGAAAAACAATCTGAGATATCAATTAAGACGATATTACTATTATATGAAGCGAAAATTTCATTAGTGCAGCAATACGAAATAGAGATATGGGGAAATAAAGTTGCTGCTAGAAGTAAATAAATTTGAAGGTAAAATATTAAAGATTCTACTGCGTATGCCGAAAGCTTTAGCCAGTGAATATATTTTACGTGAAGGCAATCTGATGCAGATATGTGATAAACTGGAATTTATGTCTGCCATTTTATACACAAAATTATGTATCTTAAATAATGGCACTCTGATGGTTGATATGTGCAAGTGATACAATACTATTGAGTCTAATAAGATTCTTGTAACAATAGATCGATTGAAATGTACATACTGTAAATGGTCAAAAGAAAATGCAGTTGAATGGTTAACCTTCTCAACAGTAGAGAAGATACAATACAATTAGCAAAAAAAAATAACAGTGGTGTATTTTTACAAGCTAGAGAAAATGCTATTGGCCTTCCGACTTACATGACAGACTTTCCGGATGCAGAGATAATTCGTTGCTATCTGATTTTTAAATTTAATATGTCTGAATGTATGGAGATAATGGGAAGTAGATTGGGGATTTTGCAATGCAATAGATGGTGTTGATTATGTGGAGTCTCTTATATTGAGACAGCACAACATCCCATCTGTATATGTGAAAATCTATGTAAGATCAGACTAAGATATGTCAAAGCTTATAATAATAGCTATGACCTAAATAATATGGAAGAGATCTGGGAGAAACTCATGCAAGGACATGATCTTAACATCATCTACCATATGATGAAGTTTTATACGTTTTGTATAGTAATTCTTAATCAACTATCTCAGGATGTTTTTTATTAGCATGATTAGCTGTTTTTAGAATTTTATCTTGTGATGTATGTTGATTAGTATTATTTTGTTTTGAAATTTGAATGTGTTTTATGATATATGAGGTAATGATTTATTGTATGATACATGAAAATTGAGTCTTAACTTTTTATACGGAAATGTGTTTATGAAAGAATATATGTAAAGCCTAAATTGGCTATATGCATATTAAATAAATATATGAAAAATATGAGTTTATACCTAGGTTGTGCACTACCTTGACATGAAAACAAATGTACTTTTTTTTTAGATATGAAATGCTCTTAACATCATGCTTAAATCCTTGCTGGAAGTTTATGACCCATACCAGGTGACCTATTTACACAATTTCTTTTAGAGTAGGGTTCATGTTTTCATAACATAGCAGAAAAAGCATGTGTAAAATGGATATGCAACAGTTTTATGTATACTTTTTATGCTGTGCCATATTTTCATTCATTTGTATAGCGAGAGGGGGCACAGAAGTGAAATGCTTTTTTTCGCAACCCCCATCCTCTCTGTCATACAAAGGCACACACATTTCTGCCAGCATGACATTTTCATGCAAGCACACATGCTTTGTATTCTTATGGAATATGCCTGCTTTTTACATCAGCTAAAAGCAAGAAGATTCAAAGCAATTAATTACAAACGCTGCCTGCCATGCAAAAACAGCAAGTGGCATTTACCCAATTTGCACTATAACGTGAACAAACTAAGGCATACAGGTGATTACGAATGCATTTACACCTTTTCTTTTGCACTTCATAGTGCAAACAACAAAAAATGCAGACAGGGGGCTTGCTTGTACATAAGAGCAAATGAAGCAAGTCCCCTGCAACCAATTTACAATTTTGAGTTATTCGACCACTTGTATTTGTAAGTGTTGAAAGCACAATGCTATACCATAGGAAATGTTTCAGGCTATTGTTATTTTGCCTTCTAGAACTTGTAGCTTTCCTTTGTGTAAAATAAATGTACAATGGCATTCTTTTGGCTTAACATCTTTCTATAAGTATGTGCATATTGTCAGGTTGTCTTACTATGAGATGTGTGTATTTTTAAAATAAACTTTATAAAGAAGTATTATTGTAGTCCTTGAAAATGTAAACTTTAATAGGTCTACCAAGAGGAGCAGAGAAGGTATTTGGTGAAGTGACTAATTTATAGAGAGGGTTAACATTCTGGGTGCACTGCTTGAACAAAATAATCTCACTGTGATTCAACTGAAGAAAGTGGATTCCCTAAATATGATTAAACTCACACTATTTTAAAGAACCCTGCCTTACAGTTGGGCAGATTTCATATTTTTAGGGCCAGAATGGTGCCTCCATGTGCTCCTCCATTAGTGGCCTCTGAGGCCACCACTTGGATTTGAGTTATTGTTGCAGTGGCCATCCCTCATTTCCAAAATCACTTAATTTGACAGGCAGAAATATAGTCTTGCCAGCCCTTCGCTGCACTAAGGATTATAGCATAGCAGACTGACATTCATTTCCTGCCCTCTTGCTGCCAGTCTCCAAAGTTGCTTGCGCCATTCAGCGTTCTACACCAAATCAGAATAAGTGAACCATTTCTTGGAGCTTCAGGATCTGTAAGTGGTGGGCTAGGGCCCTATGACAGGGAAGGTGAAGAGTGCTTTGTTGCAATGTTGATGTGTGAAGATCTGAAAAGTTAAGGCTTTCTGTAGTCTGTAAATGTAAGCTATTTTTTTTCTAGTCTAGAGCAGTAGTTAATTTGGGTTCCAAGGTGCTAATGTATATTTTTTGCCTGTTTGATTGTGATATCTGTCATGCAGTGTTTAAGGAGTGTGAAGAGGTTGGTGTATCTGTAGTAGGTTAGTGTAGTGTTTAGAGAAATTTAGTGTAAATCTTTGTATTCGTTAGTGTACATTCCATTGTGTATCCTATGTTGTTTTGCTGCTGAAGTTGTGTTTGTACCTATGTGCGGTTAGGCTAGGGGATGCTATGTTAGGTGATACTATGCCATGGCAAAAATTCAGGGACCACAGTATCTAGTCAGTTTCCTAGGACCTCCAACCTGACTTCCCACTGATGCCTCAAAAACACTAAGTCTTACAAGGGATTGTGGTGCAGTGCAGCTGGATACACATCATGAACTACTAGCCGACAAATCCAACCATACACCAGAACACAACCACAGCAATGCCATGCTGACAGTTCATCAAAATGTGCATTTTGCACTTAATACATGTCATGTTTTTTGGCAACCCCGCCGCCCAATGGACATTAAATTGCACCATTGGTTGCTAATTTGACACTGGTTCCCAAAAACATTCCTTTGGGACAACAGGATTGGAGCACTATACAAGCAAATTTGCCCCACCCACAAAAAGGGCCTAATTCACAGAAGCTTTTTATAATGGCAAAACCCCATTGGAAACATTTTTGTGAATTAGGCCCAAAGTCTCTGAAGGTAGCCCGTCCCCTACCATTTCACGGGTTAGCACCCCCCCACCCAGCCCCCAAGAGTTAGATCAGGTTGATGAAAAAAGGTCCATATGTGATTGATTTAATTAAATTACATTTATAGAGTGATTTATAGAGCGCTCTTCGCCAAAAGCGCTGAACAAGAGTGTTTCAAAAAGAATATATGATGATATAAAAATGAGTAGTAACAGAAGAGGGGGAAAAGGTAGCAGAGTTAGGTGGAAAGGGAAGATAAAAGATGAGCTTTCAGATTCGATCGAAAGATACGAAGAGATGTAGCAGAGAGCGAAGAGAAAGAGGAAGAGAGTACCAATGCTTAGGAGCTAGAAAAACAACGGAAAAGAGAGGAGGCACATTGGGGATTCGGGATAGTGAGACGAAATAGATTCTGTGAGCTAAGAGCGTTAAACAGAACATAGAATGAGACTAGCGAAGAAAGATAAGAGGCGCCAAACCATGGTGTTGTATACCTTGTTTATACAACTATAAATAGCATGATGTCATTAAATGATTACAAGAGACAGTCTACAGGTCTGTACTCCTTTATTCCTACTTTCTAACAGACCGTCTTTCCCATAACTTTCCATCCCTCCTTCCAGTTCTCTCTCGGCTACATTCCACATTCCTATTCAGCCACAACACCTCCCCCTTGCTTATCATAAAAGTTCACCCTCTCCATCTGTCCAGCAAGATCACATTGATATCTGCTCAATAAGACGTGAGGGTTTGCAAGTAATTCTGTGAGGACGACCAGTGGCCCCTCCAGCTTCTTCGCCATGCAACCAAGGTGTGGAATGTCCACAATCTTTAAGTAACATGAGGCCAACATCTTCTTCATTTCCCTTTTCTTCTTGTGGCACTCCATCTGAATCATCTTGAAACAACATCTTATGAAAGAACGAATCATCCCCAGTTTTTTCACCATCATCCGTCACAGCCGTAACCATGGGCCCATTGGCAGCCGTGACTATTAGTGGTTCTGGCTAGTGACTGGAATCCATCTTCTTTTGCTGCTTCTGTTGAACCAGTACATTCTCACCCACTTGTATCTGATGTTCTTCAGCAGCTCTCCTCTTGCGAGTTGTCCACTCTTTGTCCTTCTTTCTTTTCTCGCTCTCCCCCTCCACGTTCTCAAAATGTTCTGTGGTCAGGCCTTGCCACCTATTACTGTCATTGAGCTGAATGGCTGCTTGGATGTTGGGGTCAGCCTTAATCCTTTCTGCAAACAGATCATTAGTAAGTTCCTCCTTATTGTATCAAATGCCCTCTGACATGCTTCATTGCACCCAAATGTTGAGTCTCTCTTGAGGAGTTGTCTGAGCGTGTTGGTCAGCCCCGCATTTGGGTGTTTTTCTTCAACTGGAAAATGTTCATACAGATTTTCCATAGATATTACTCTCGACCGCCCCTGACCCTCTCCTCGGTATGGCTGTGAATTGAGACTATGTTCTAAACTCTCATGTTTAGCTGCTTTAATTTGTAAGTTCCCCCTCACTCTGATAAGTCCTGACCATGTCTGATGCATTTTTGTATAACTATTAGGATCAGGTTGTATGTCGTCCCGGTATGGCTTCGCATTGTGAAATCTCAGTATGTCATATCTTCTACTTGGCATTAACTGAGCTTTGGGTCCCGTATGCTAGTAATAACGGGACCCTCTCTCTGGACATGATCCAGAAGTGATTTCCTTGGCCACATTACATGCACATTTGGCCAAGGGCTGGACATTGAGCTTTGTGTGGAAATTCAAAACCACATCTATAACATTGTCTCCCCGGTAGACTCGTGTGGTTGCCACTCCAGGCGTCTTGACGGGGTGTCAACCTTGAGTATCGCGACCGTCCTTGCATGTTGCGCCCAATAGTTGCTATGGTATCCAGTTCTTTTTTGTTTTCAATGATAGCTGCTTGCATTTCAACTCTTTCATATATTCTTGCCAATTCCAGGACATCTTTCAACAGGAGAAGTACTTTTAAGGGATGTTTCCAAAATTGCGATGATGTGCATCCTTCAACTATCCTTAACCTAATCGCCTCCTCATCACTAAAGTTTGCAAATTCACAATACGTTACTTTTCTTTGTAATCGTAATACAAATTGTGCAATGGTCTCATTTGGTGCCTGTACACATTGGATAAACGTGTAGCGTTCGTAATCCCGATTTGGAGGGACTACCAATTGATCATGAATGGAGGAGACCAACAGTTCATATGTTGTTCTTTCCTGAGTTGGAATGGCTTTAATGACACTTTTCACCTCTTTCCCTACTAAATTCATCAATATGTCCATTTTGTTTGGGGCATCTTCACTCCCCATTGCTCTCAACAACCCCTCAAAATCCTCTATCCATTCTTGCCATCTCTGCCCTTGATCATGTGGCTCGAGCATACATGGGCTGGGATGAAGTAGCCAGGTTTGTCAGTGATCCCAGCATATTTTGGTTTGGTATTGCGTCTTTACTTGCATTACCACAGGACATGACCACCTATCTCTCTATTACTTGACGTTTATTCCTTCTGTGCTCCCTAGATCTGTCTATATTTGCCAGTTTGGAAATGTTATTTATAAGTGTTAACAGTTGCCCTTAGGTGTTGTTTTCGAGGCGAGCACTTCTTCACGTTGGTAATGGTTTTTATTATCTTGTCAATGTGTGCACTTTAGTCACTTTATGCGTGTGGCTTTTAGTAAGCATGCATACTGTTGCACCTCGTTATTATTTCCTTCTTTCAATATTCGCTTGAAAAACTCTTGCGTTTACAGTGTAGTCTTTTATCAACTAAGCTGTATTTATTCGTATGTGCCCTTGTGTCAATTTATTGGCAATCATTTGATTGTGTATAATGTTGTTTCCTTGATACATTATTGTGCTTGTACTGTTTTCATTTGTCCAATTTCACTTTGTTGGGTCTGTGCCAGGATAATTGTAAATGTGGCATCACCATACAAGGTTCCTTCGTTTTACAATGCGTTGCTATGACAATGTTCGTGTTGTTGATGATCAAGCTAAAAATACAATGGCCGCACATCGTTGGGTCCTTTCTTCTGCATCCACGCGATGCGTGTGTTACGCCCTAACTTTAATGCCGATTCAAACGGTGCATGATACCTTACGCTCTGGTAAGCGATGCAAATGTAAATGTACTGATTGCTTGGCGGCAAAGTATCATTATTTGCAGGACAATTTAGCATGTAATTCAATTTTATGTAGGCGGGTGATCTCATTTGCTTTGTAACATTAGTGATGCGGCATTGGAAATGTTTTCCTTCACGCTCATTACATTGTCATAGTGCATTCAAAGTATCTCTAACTGAAATAAATATGGCTGCACGTTTCCTTACGTTCCTAGGTCCCTTCCTCTGGAGCTAATGCTACGCACAGCATCTTTAGCTTTAGTACTGGCTTGGGGATCTTGGTCCTCGCGCTCTAGTGAGTAGCGCGTCTTTTAAATATTTTCAAAGATGTCCATTAGCAATTGCTCGCGCAGCAGTGTATTGCTCTTGTTTGTGATTAACATACTGTGATATAAATTGTTCCAGTCAATAAAATCTTTAGTGCAGTACAACTTGCATTCTCTTAGCACCTGAGTGCTCTTGTGAGCTGGCTGCGCAGCGCGCCTTGCCGTCTTCACAATCGCTGCTTCTCTTGCTACTTCTCTCTCTCCCCAGCGGCGTCTGCATCCTTTCATGCGTTACCCTTTTGCTTGCTGCAATCGGCCACCTGTGGCTTGCTTTTCCAGACAGTTCTTTTCTTTTACTTTACTTGCATCTGCTCAACTGCGGACCACAACCTCCTCCTCAGGTCGTTCGCTCATTTTTTCTCCAGTCGTCGTCTTCTTCACTTTCACCGTTGTGTCAGCCACCTTCACAGGCCGCGCTTCGTTTCTCTCAGCCCCCTCTGTAGGCTGCCAGTATTCCCTTGATGTTGTGTCATCCGCCTCCACAGGCTGCATTTCTCTTCACCACTATTTCATTAGTCTTCTCCCTTTATCAGCAGCAGCACGGGTCATCATCTCCTCGTCGCCAAGTGTTGTGTACCTCGTTTATACAACTATAAATAGCATGATGTCATTAAATGATGACAAGAGACGATCTAAATGTCTGTACTCCTTTATTCCTACTTTCTAACTGACCTTCCTTCCCATACCGTTCCATCCCTCCTTCCAGTTCTCTCTCCGCTACATTCCACATTCTTATTGAGCCACAACACATGGGTACAATTAAATAAAATTGAAAGAAAATTAGGCCTAGAATGATAGTCGCTTATTTTGTTCCTCCCCTCCATTTCTGCACCCCTCTCCCTCGCCTTTTGTTTTTCTCCGGCTCTACCAGAAATGTCATCAGGACTAGTACGGTAGTCGCCTGTGTGTTTCCATTTCCTTTCCACTCTCCCCCTCCCTTCCTTATCTATGTCTTAGCTCTTGCACTATCTGAAATGTCGTCAGGCCGAGTATGATAGTTAATTTCATATCCTTACTGTTCATGGCCTGTAAGAATGTGGTTGTATTTTCCCTTGTTCCCTCCCTTGCCTTGAAGCGCTTTGAAACACATTGTGTATAGGCGCTATATAAATAAACAATCATATCATATCATAAAAAGGATGTGATTCAAACGGAAGCAACGAAATGGAGAGTTGGGAAGATGTAATAGAAGAACAGGAGGATAAAGAAAAAAGAAGATGAATCAAGGAGTTATTGATAGAACAAAGAGGGAGAACATGTGAAAGAGGAAGACCAAGCAGAAGAGATGAACAGTAATCAATGCAGGAAAAGACAACAGAGAAGAGAAGACATTTTGTAGCATGAAAAGAGAGCTAGGGGCAAGCACGATGGATGTTGAAGAGTGCATAGCGACAGGAATGAGCAATGGAGGAGATGTGATATGAAAAAGAGGGAGAAAGATCAAAAATATTGACTGCGCAAAGATGAAAAAAAGGCAGAGAAGACAGAGTTAAAGAGAGAGAGAGGTAGGGGGCAGGGACCATGGTAAACCAGCTGTCCAAGTGACAGAAAAGGTGGAGAGTCACGGGGGGTTGGCTGACAGGCGCAGGCACAGCCCCCATCTTACACAACTGTCCCAGGAAGAGGATGGAGTGATTAAGGAAGAAGGGGCAGGGGCATGACAGGTGGGTAAACATCAAGGGACAACAGCAAAGGAAGTAAATGGAAGAGCTCCCCTACCCACCTGTTCTTTTAAGTCCAGGGAGGAAGGGGTAGGAATCGGAGCATAAGCAGGTCCCCATGGGGGAGCAGGAAAGTCCAAGTGACAGAAAGGAGTTGAGAAGGTCACGGGATGGGGACAGCTGGGTGCACATGCAGGTACTGGGGAGGGGAAGAGTGTAACGCTCATCTGACTCCCACAGAGGCGCTGGCCTGGTTCGCGCTGCTGTGACCTCTTCTAAGGTGATGCGCAGGGTTCGGAAGACGGACTGGACCGGGGCCCCAAATCTGGCTTGTCTGGCTCGCAGAAGTATCCTTCTGTAGGCGAAAATAGGGGATTAACTGTCTGCGGGGTAATGCAATCAGCCTCCCACTTTCCCCTCTCACCCTCCTCGAAACCCTTCTGTGATTCCTCGTAGCGTCTCACCTTAGGGTCTGGAAGGACAAGCTCTCCATCCTGCTTCTTATGCAGGGGCGCGTTGGTATCCAGTTACTTCACTGGATTTTCGGATTGGTGAGAACCAAACTTGCTTGGCTTTCAGGTAAGTTTTTTGATAAGAGGTTCCCCTTGTGTCCATGCATTAATGTACTAATGGTAGTGTCTTTTTCCCCATAGGGGCTGGGGTACGGAATGCCGGGGAACAGGCACCGACCCGAGATGAGAGGTGAAATCCTTGTAGAAATCTGGTAAGTCTTTAATGAGCGTTTTTTGGTAATGTCTTTTCATTCGCTCATTAACGCTGATGTCTCTTTTTCCCCTTAGGGGCCGGGGTCCGGAAATGCCAGGATGCGGCGCAGACCCGAAATGAAGAGGGAATGAATCAACAGGTAAGTCTTAACATGGAGATTTAGCTTTCCTTATTCCCTTCTCTCTCTCACCTTTTGTTCTGGTCTTTTTCTCCCTAGGCGCTGGGGCGTGACTGCGAATCCGGATGATCGCTGCTGAACATGGAGGCGCCCTGTAAAGGTGAGTGGAATGCGGCACTGCAGCGATCGACGCGATGAGCTTTTAAATAAAAGTCTTCCTTTTCAGGATTGTCGGCGAGATGTCTCCGGGATGCGGATTTAGCAGGTAAGGACTTTTCCTTCTTCTTTTCTTTTCTTCTCTTCCTTTGCAGGTGATCCAGGATGCTGGCAGGCGTGGCAGAAGTCAGGATGCAGGAGCAAACACGGTGAGCGTCCAGCTGCTAGATGCAGAACAACGCGAAGCACGTGTGGCTGTTCGGGTGGGGTTTAAATAGCCTTGGAAGAAGTTCCAGGTATGTATCCTTCCTCCAATCAGGTATGTATCCTTCCCCGACCACGCCCGGATGGTAAATTAGTCCCACAGGTAAAGTAGTTCCTTTCAGGCCTCAAGGAGGCCGGGATCCTGCAGCATGGTCTGCATCAGGTAAGTGCACCCAAGCACTTCCATAATGAGCCTGGCGCCTATGGCGCCAGGACTGATGTCTTTTATGAGCCTGGCGCCATGGGCGCCAGGACACTGTCCAAAGGGCCCCTATATGGGTTTGCTGGGTCCTTCCTTGGGGACTGGATGTCCGCTTTCGGGGACGCAGGTCTTGAACCGGCTCCCCGGGAGCGGGCATCATGACAGCACTCCCCCCCAAGGCCCCTCCCAAGGTTGTTCCCTCCGGGGGTTTTGGTTTGTCTGGGAAGAGTCGGTGGAATTTCCTGACTAATCGAGGTGCATGCACATGGTCGCTGGGTTCCCACGACCTCTCCTGAGGTCCGTACCCCTTCCAATCAATTAGGTAGAACAGTTTTGACCTAAACATTTTTGAGTCTAAAATGTTCTTCACTTCGAATTCGGGCTCCCCATCTATTAGAATAGGTTCTGGAGGTTTGAGTAGTCGGGTTCCGGGTACCACTGGTTTCAGAAGTGACACATGAAAAACAGGGTGAATTCGCATACTAGCTGGTAAATCAAGTTTAACAGCCACTGGGTTAATTATTGCCGTAATAGAATAAGGTCCCAGATATTTTGGGTTAAAAGTTCGAGGCCCTTTGAGTGGTAAATGTCTGGTAGCTAACCACACTTGATCCCCAATCTGATACGGAGGTGCTTCACTCCGATGTAGATCAGCATTCTCCTTGTATTTTCTCTTGGCTTGTTGTAAATGCGTAGTTGCCTCTTTGAAGGCTTGGGTAATTGTAGAATGCAGATGTTCTACTGCAGGCATTCCGAGGTTCTGAGGTGAGTCAAGGTGTGAGGTTCGAGGGTGATGCCCAAACAAAGTATAAAAAGGACTGTGGCCAGTTCCAGAGTGTACCGAATTATTATATGCGTATTCGGCTATCCAAAGAATGTCTTTCCAGTTGCTTCCAGATTGCTGTAAAATACACCGTAAGTATTGCTCAAGGGTCTGATTTGTCCTCTCGGTCTGACCATCGGTCTGAGGGTGGTGACTGGTCGATAATCTTACGTCGATCTGCGCCATTTGACAACATTTGCGCCAGAAGTGGGAAATGAATTGGCTTCCCCGGTCAGAGATTAGTATAGATGGGAATCCATGTAGCCGAACAATATTTTCGAGGAATTCTTTGGCTAGGACAGAAGCTGAAGGTAAACCTTTCAAAGGAATAAAGTGGGCCATTTTAGAAAACAAATCCACAATTACCAGAATAGTATTGTACCCCGAACAAGGAGGCAGGTCCATAATAAAATCCATTGATAGGGTGTGCCAGGGTGCTGGCGGTATGTCTAGAGGTTGAAGGAGACCGGCTGGTCTTTTCTTTTGACTTTTATTTGGGGCGCAAACACCACAGGACATCACAAAAGATTTAACATCTTTTCACCAAGAGGGCCACCAAAATTGTCGTTTCACCTTTTCCTCTGTCTTGGCAATACCGGGGTATCCCTCTATTAATGCATCATGATAACCGGAAATAACTAGTTTGTGTAATTCCTCATGTGGCAGGAATAAGCGTCCTTGGAAATAAGGTAAACCATTATCTATGGTAAAGTCTGATCCCTTTTGTATCCTATCCTGTAAGGTTATAGGGTCCAGGAGTTGTTTCACTCTGGCTTGAATGTCTTCAAGCATCTGTAATGAAGTCATGCCTGGAATCCTCTGTTCGGGAATTATTGGTACTGGTTCTGAGTTTGTATCAGATTCTCCCATTCCAATTCAGGATAAGGCGTCTGCTTTGCCATTCTTGCAGCCAGGTCGATAGGTAATCACGAAATCAAATTCAGCGAAAAACAAAGCCCATCGGAGCTGCTGTGATGACTGAGCCTTGGCGGTTTTCAAATACTGTAAATTCCGGTGATCAGTGATCACTGTGATGGTATGTCGAGCGCCAAGCAGATAATGCCGCCAGGCTTTAAAAGCGGACTTAATGGCTAACAGTTCTTTGTCCGTGATTGCATAATTAACCTCGGGTGCCGAGAATTTTCTGGGCCAAAATTCTACGGGATGCAGTTGGTTGGTTTCGGGATCTCTTTGGGACAGGACAGCTCCCATGGCTAGGCTGGATGCGTCAGTCTCAACGACATAAGGGAGATCTGGACGCGGGTGTTTCAATATAGGTGCGGAGGTAAACTTAGCTTTTAAATCCTGAAAGGCCTGCTCGGCTTCTTCAGACCATTCAAAACATTTATTTTTCCTCAAGTGTGCAGTAATGGGTTGTACCACGCGTGAAAATTCCGGGATAAACCTGCGATAGAAATTGGCAAAGCCAAGCATGCTTTGAACCCCTTTTACAGAGCTAGGTGATGGCCATTTGAGGATGGCATCCACTTTTCTTGAGTCCATTCGGACTCCTTTGGGTGTCAGGATGAAACCTAGAAACTCGACTTCTGTGGTATGGAAAACACATTTCTCCAATTTAGCAAATAGTTTGTGTTGGCGCAGTTTTTCAAGTACTGCCCTGACGTGTTTTCTGTGATCAGATTCCGAAGAGGAGTACACCAGAATGTCATCGATATATACGACAACACAAACATCGATGAGTTCCCGAAGGACATCATTCATGAAGTATTGGAAGGCAGCCGGCGCGTTACACAATCCGAAAGGCATCACCTGGTACTCAAATAATCCGTATTTAGTACGGAAGGCAGTTTTCCATTCGTCGCCTTCTTTAACTCGTACCAGATGATAAGCCCCCCGGAGATCTAACTTGGTGTATATGCAAGCATTCTTCACCTGGTCAAGGAGTTCAGGGATCAGAGGCAGAGGATAACGTTTTTTAACCGTTATCTGGTTCAATGCACGGTAATTGATACAAGTTCTAAGGTCGCCTTCTTTTTTGGGCACGAAGAACAAAGCCGAGGATGCCGGGGACTTTGACGGGCAAATAAAACCATTAGCTAGGTATTGATCCAAATATTGTCTCAAATGCAGATTCTCAGGTTCGGTAAGGGCATAAATCCTGCTACAAGGGGGTTGTGCACCGGGCACCAGATCGATTTGGCAATCGTACGATCTGTGAGGAGGTAACGTGTTGGCCTGTTCCTTTTGGAAGACATCCTGAAAGTCTTGGTATTCCGGAGGTAGTTGCATGGAGGCAAAGGTTACAGATGCTAGATTAATCTTCAGGTTTTCTGGGTAGCAGGTTTGTGTACAATCCGGGAAGGTTATTCTCAATCAATTCGAAGATTATGTGTCTCTAACCAAGGGATTCCAAGAATAACCTGAAACTGTGGAGCCTTGATTACATCAAACACAACACCCTCCCGATGGCCGTCGGGACCAATAAGGGTCACCTCAGTAGTGGAATGTGTTACCGGTCCAGAGGCAATTTCAGTTCCATCGACTGTGGTGATGACATCTTTGCTGGCTTTAGGACGGAGAGGGAGGTTAATCCTAGAGACCAATTCATGATCCACATAGTTTCCAATAGCCCCACTATCGATGTATGCCTTTATTGCATGCAACCGCTTAGGCTGTTCTGGATCTACGAGAACCATTGGCACAATGAAATGCGAGGCCTGAGAGTTACTTTTCAAGCTTGGGAAGCGGACCCCTACACTTGTCGGGCGGAGTCGTTTCCCGAAACAGAGTCTTCATGGTTTTTATCAGCGGCTCCTACCGCCTTTCGGGGCGGTTTTGCCGGGCAATCTCATAGAAAGTGTCCAGAATTCCCACAATAAAGACATAATTTTAACTGCCGCCTCCTTTCACGTTCCTTTTGAGTTAAGGGTCCTTTAACCCCTCCAATTTGCATAGCTTCAGAGACATCAACTCCCTTGGGATTAGCATGGGTCTTGAACAACACCCGGGTCTCAAACCTGGACCGATCTGCTTTTCTGTTTTGAAGTCTGTGATCCAATTGGACCACTAAGTCTATATACTCTGTGCATTCTTGGGGCGGATTTACAACTTGGGCCAAGACATCTTTAAGTTCTCCGCGCAGGCCTCGATAAAACAACGTGACTCTTTTATCCTCAGGCCATCCCGTTTCCACAATTAGTCTATTAAAGGTTGCAATATAGGATAGGAGGTCCTGATTGCCCTGTCGCAGGGATAGAAGTTCGTCATCCAGAGCCTGCCCCTGAGAGTGTCGAGCAAATAACCTTTCCATGCTTGCTTGAAACCTTTGAAAATCACGGAGAATCGGGTCATCTTGAGTAACCAGTGGAACTGACCAATCAGCAGCGCAGCCGCTGAGATATGACAATACAAAGGCTGCCTTGGTCTGATCATTAGGGAAGGCCCCAGGTCTGCATAGGAAGTGCAAACGACACTGATTCATGAATACGGCGAATCGTTTGGGGTCCCCAGCAAAGCGTTCGGGTGGGGCCAGCGGCATGTTTCCAGGTAGATTAATCTGCACAGGGTTACTGGAAACCACAGGAGCGGGGTTCCCTCCGGAACCGGGTAGAGGAGTTTGCCCAGCTTGACCTTGTAAAAGCTGTCTGGCCAGGTCATCAGTTCTTTCCTTTGATATTATTAATTCCCTCCTAAGGGCATTAGTCTCTTGACGAGCGGCATGTACTTCGGCCCGTAATTCCCCCAGTAATTGGGCCAACTGATCAGTCTCAGAACTTTCCATAGCGCCTGGGTGGGAATTTGTAGGAAGGCTTTGTGTTCTGTAACGCTCACCTGACTCCCACGGAGGTGCTGGCCTGGTTCGCGCTGCTGTGACCTCTTCTAAGGTGATGCGCAGGGTTCGGAAGACGGACTGGACCGGGGCCCCAAATCTCGCTTGTCTGGCTCGCAGAAGTATCCTTCTGTAGGCGAAAATAGGGGATTAACTGTCTGCGGGGTAATGCAATCAGCCTCCCACTTTCCCCTCTCACCCTCCTCGAAACCCTTCTGTGATTCCTCGTAGCGTCTCACCTTAGGGTCTGGAAGGACGAGCTCTCCATCCTGCTTCTGATGCAGGGGCGCGTTGGTATCCAGTTACTTCACTGGATTTTCGTATTGGTGAGAACCAAACTTGCTTGGCTTCCAGGTAAGTTTTTTGATAAGAGGTTCCCCTTGTGTCCATGCATTAATGTACTAATGCTAGTGTCTTTTTCCCCATAGGGGCCGGGGTACGGAATGCCGGGGAACAGGCACCGACCCGAGATGAGAGGTGAAATCCTTGTAGAAATCTGGTAAGTCTTTAATGAGCATTTTTTGGTAATGTCTTTTCATTCGCTCATTAACGCTGATGTCTCTTTTTCCCCTTAGGGGCCGGGGTCCGGAAATGCCAGGATGCGGCGCGGACCCGAAATGAAGAGGGAATGAATCAACAGATAAGTCTTAACATGGAAATTTAACTTTCCTTATTCCCATCTCTCTCTCACCTTTTGTTCTGGTCTTTTTCTCCCTAGGCGCTGGGGCGTGACTGCGAATCCGGATGATCGCTGCTGAACATGGAGGCGCCCTGTAAAGGTGAGTGGAATGCGGCGCTGCAGCGATCGACGCGATGAGCTTTTAAATAAAAGTCTTCCTTTTCAGGATTGTCGGCGAGATGTCTCCGGGATGCGGATTTAGCAGGTAAGGACTTTTCCTTCTTCTGTTCTCTTCTTCTCTTCCTTTGCAGGTGATCCAGGATGCTGGCAGGCGTGGCAGAAGTCAGGATGCAGGAGCAGACACGGTGAGCGTCCAGCTGCTAGATGCAGAACAACGCGAAGCACGTGTGGCTGTTCGGGTGGGGTTTAAATAGCCTTGGAAGAAGTTCCAGGTATGTATCCTTCCTCTAATCAGGTATGTATCCTTCCCTGACCACACCCGGATGGTAAATTAGTCCCACAGGTAAAGTAGTTCCTTTCAGGCCTCAAGGAGGCCGGGATCCTGCAGCATGGTCTGCATCAGGTAAGTGCACCCAAGCACTTCCATAATGAGCCTGGCGCTTATGGCGCCAGGACTGATGTCTTTTATGAGCCTGGCGCCATAGGCGCCAGGACACTGTCCAAAGGGCCCCTATATGGGGTTGCTGGGTCCTTCCTTGGGGACTGGATGTCCGCTTTCGGGGACGCAGGGCTTGAACCGGCTCCCCGGGAGCGGGTATCATGACAAAGAGTTCCTCAGGATGAGGTGATTCACTGGCCGTAAAACTGGCAGCTGTTAGCTGTGCCTGGGGTGGGGACAATTTTACAAGATGAGAAATACAGTGAGGGATGAAAAGTCATGTAATACATTGAAATTCAACAATCCCCTGTGTCTGGGCCAGTGCAGGCACATATTAAAACGCACCAAGTGACATGCAATACATTAAAATGCACCATGTGACATGCCATACATTAAAATGCAGAATGTGACGTATACAAGAAACACAGGTATGCAATACATGAAAACAGAACATCTAACATATATCAGAAACAACGTAGACATCCACCCACAGAGACTCATTTCCACAGAGGGAGGAGGAAGGGTAGGAGGAATAGTTGAAGCAGGGAAGAACAGAACTTTGTGTGTTCCTAACATTACTTTTGCCTGTTCTGCTGCCAGTCCATTAGGGCACCCATTTTTGTGTGTTTAACAATGGGCAGGTCATGCTACAGCACAGGGCTGGCTTTATGCAGGGCTAAGGGATTTCATAATATGGAAGGGGATTTTTCTTATGTGGAAGAAATATTACAGCATGGGGCCGGGGTTTTACACACCAGGGGAAGCATTAAGCTGTGGTGGGCTGGAGGATTAAACAGCATGCACAAGCTGTGGGCTGGGGTGCTCAGTGCAGCGAGAAGACAACGGCACATGCAGGCAGGCACCCATGAATCAGCCGGGCAGATATGAAATTACCATCAGAGTCCGGAGGATTGGGGAGGTGGAGGGGAGGACAGAGAGTGTGTGGAGCAAGGGGGTGGGCATAGTCTAATATACTAGCCGATGATTGCTGAGCAAGGAGAGCTATAGTACAGGTGTTTTTGGGAAATCACACCACACTGATATAACAGCACACAGCGTGGGGCGTTAAAGTGCAGGAAGAGAGGTGCACACCACAGGGAGCGACTGTACCAGTAGAAGAGGCCAATGTTACAGTGGGAAGTGGTTGGTGCAGCAGACAGTGAGAATATTACAGCACGTGGTTGGAAGAGTACAGCATTGGGAGAGCACACTACCCCCACTGAGAATGTAACAGCACAAGGGGATAAGCACCTTGCTAAGTGCCACCTGCGGGCCCAAGCCGTCATCTGCACGCCCCACAGCCAGAGAAAGCCTGGAATCGCTGGAATGTGTTCTTCTCGCAGAGACAGAGGGGCCCAGAAGCAGAGATGCCATGTCAAGGCACCCAAAATACAACCGGATAAGATAAGGGGTTGCCGGAGGGGGCTGCTGGAACACCCCCCCCCCCGATCTGCCACATACACAACTCCTTCTGTCCAGAAACAGCATAACCTTAGACCTGCTTATCAGGGCCAACTCCGGAGGCATGCAGACCTCACCACCTACCACAAGCATGAAAAATCAGACAGTGGCTGGCCAGGATTGAGGTCCATTGGCAGAGCTTTGTGGGAGTCAGTGTGATGGAAGAATGGGGGTTGCTTCTAGCCAAGGGTCAGTTACATTGGTAGAGCTGCGTGTGAAGGAGCCACTGACTTTAATGGAACAACGGAAAGTGTTGCAGGCCAGGATTGACGGTCCATTGGCAGATGTAAGCCACTGTAATAGAACAACAGAGGTTGCAGCTAGCCAGGATTGAGGTTCATTGGAAGAGCTGTATGTGAGCCACTCTTATGGAACAACAGGGGTTGCTGCTGACTAGGATTGAGGTCCATTAGCACAGTTTTGTGAATAGCTGTAATAGAAGCAAAGGGGTTACTGCTGGTAAGGATGGAGTAGTAGTGACAGTCAGATGAACTTTGCGTTAGTTGCTGCAATGGAACAGCAGGCGTCAATGGAGGTCAGTGCTGAGGCACACTGGCAGAGCGGTATATGGCTCTAACGTACTGGTATTGCGGGGGTGTGGGAAGTCAGGATTGGGTAGAGGTGCATGGACAGAGCGGTGTGTCAGCCTCTATATTGACATAGGTAGGTGCTTCTTTAGGTCATGGTAAGGTACATTTGTAGAGGTGGGTGTGAGTGGCAGTACTGGATTAGCAGTTTAGTTTGGTCCTGCATAGCAGAGCTGAAGTGCATTTTAATAGGTCTACGGGTTGCCAGTTTTCCCACTACACCCCGTTAACCATCCCCATTCAGTGCGGGGCTGGGGGATCACTGCACAAGGATGGGAAATTAGGCAAACAGGGTGCTGTTTTACAGTATAGCTCAGGCAGGGAACATTAAAGGACAGGAAGGGGAATGTTAGAGCTTATGGAGAACATATTACACAACCCCGGCCGGTAAATGATTACAGCACAGGAGGAACACATTGCAGCAGATGGAGAATATTACAGTCCATGGCATCGCAGTAAGAAAAAAGTTCAGCACTTGCATGCAGGATAGCAACACAAGGAAAACATTGTAGCATGATGGCTAGAAAATATTACAGCACATTGGAAAAGGTTTACCGCATAGGGTGAGAGTGAGTGTTAGAAGCACTTGGCAGAATGGGAGAGGGGCATGCACGTACAAATAATAACTTAGCTTTCAGGTCTGACTACTGCCCTCAGCTGCTCTCAGCCACAGCCTCACTTGGGTCACCTGCTGCTGTCTGCTGATGGAGGCAGTGCGGCCCACCTCACCTGGTTGGTTGGCAGTCTTTCTTGAATCTGTCAGAGCACACCGTGAACACGGGCACAGCACATGGCATGGGCCCGGTACCAGCACAGGCCTCAGACTGTCTGTCAGGAGTGTCTCTCAGGTGGCAATGGCACGTTCAATCACGGGCCCAGCAACACCTGCCCATGCGACTGGACAGCACAGAGCATACTAGGGCATGTGCGGTTTCAGCGTGCACGCGCCTTAGTGCGACAAGAGTGCAAGCCCCAAAATCCATGGGCAGAGGCGGGCCTGGCTGGCAAACAAGGACCATTCAACATCTGAAATTCCTTTCCTTGTGACTACATTATGAGCTCAGTTTCTGCTCCGCCCTCTGCCTCAATCTATGCACTTATATGCAACAGAGATTATTGTCTACCATATTTTCAGACACTGTTACACGTCTGTGTGTGCCTGTATTTATGTGCATACTAATGGTGCCATTCATCATCAATGTTTATCTATGAGGCTTGACTTGAAGTACAATTCTGTATTTTTTATGTTGTATCTGTGCAATACATGCATGACCTGCGTTATAACTCTGTATTTTTACAATGTACCCTTTGCTCTTATCTCCTGACGCAGGTTACTAGACATGCATACCTTAGAGCGTCCTCAGTTTTGGTACTAATTTACTGCCCCCCTCCTTTAACATTGATGTGGCTCCCTCAGACATATCTTTATTTCGGATGTTAATATTTTTGTTGTCCTCTAGGTACATACCAGATTGCATTGCCAAATCGCATGCCTTCACTTGCTTCCTCCTTATGATGGGCATTTCCAACTCTAACATCACCACTGGGTCTATGGCATTTCTCCCCTTTAAACAGGACGCACATAAACTGTCCATAGCACTGATCCCCCACTCAGTTAGGCCTTCGGATGCCACTTTTTTCGCCTCTAGCAACGATCTTCTCGTGCCGTGCGTTCATTTCTCGCACACACCTCAAAGCAGCATGACCACCGACATGCTGCTTTCTTTCTCTCCGATTTGAGTACGGGATGATTCTCACTCCTGCTTCCGTTCCCATGCCGGCCTTTCTTCTTTTTCCCACTCACTCTTCCCTCCTACACCCACCCCCACGCGCTCAGCACTCACCTGGCTCACTTCTTTCCACCCCCCCATATTTTCTTCACACACAGATTGGTTGTTCCAAGGGGCAGCCCTTCCCCTATGCCACGAACTAGATTCTCGTAGCATTCTGTACTGTTCCCGCAGCAGGGAGGCAAGTCAGAGACACTATCCACGGGATTCTGCGCAGTTACAGCACTGTGAACACAAGACAGTTCTCCCGTGCGCATGCGCAGTGACTTGGCGCTCGTAAACGCTTATCCGCAGCTCTCCATAGCAGAGACAGCACAGGCGCCATTCTGAGACGCCGGTCATTGTGCTGCCCGCCCTGACTGACTGCCGGTATGGCTTTCCACACCCGGACTCGGCTCACTCAGCCACTCGCCGCACTCTCCCCCTGAGAGTGCCCACCCCTCATGACTCAATAATGCCCGCCTATGGACACTTACATGTTCCTTACTTTTTTGTTCCTATCCATCCCACAGGGCGCTCCAGACGCTCCTTCTCCCCAGAGCCATCCAGTTATGATGCCTTCACCTCTGGATTGCTCCTGAGACGGTCCCCCGCCTAATCCAAGTGGGACCCCACCCACCAGCGTCAGGTACTTTTTTGCCACCCCCACCTCTTCTCGCTTCCCAATGCACCTCCATGCATTTCTGAACCTGCTTGTCCTGCACTCATATTCACTTCTCTTGTCTCATGCCACTCTCCCCTCACCCCCTTTCCCCTTCTCTTCCCTCCCCCCTCTCACTCTCCTTCTTCCCCTGTTTTTTCTCTCTTTCTTTTGCGTGCCTCACAGGTTCTACCCTTACGGACCTATCACCGACTCCGCTACCCACCCTGAGTGTCCGGCAAGATTAATCCACCAACTGCCCGCCGGCACCCCGGCGATCCACACTACCTGCGCCCACATAGGCGACCTCTGCCCTTCCAACCACATTATGATGAAATTTTTTGGGTTCATCCGCTCCAACTGGACGCACGACCAGTGGTGAGTGGATTCTGTTACTGGAATCTTTTTTTAGGATTTGTCTCTTAGCATTTAATGCTACATATTGACCCTGACCAGCTACTAGCAGCTGTTAACTATACTCTCTTATGCACTTTTTCTACCTTTTCTGTTTCTCTCAACACAGAGTTTCCTGACTCTCTTTGGCCCCAGAAGAAGGCTACCATCTATTCTGCCGAAACGTCATCAGCACTTTTTTCCGAAAGTAGTTTCGGGTTTTCAACCTGTGCTGCAAACTCCATTTCCTAACATCAAACCCAGACGTAGACCAAATATGAGGTCAGACTTTAGCCGGGCATAGGAGACTGATCTCCAACGTCTCCTACATCTGAACTTTTACCCTGTGTTCTGCACACTCAATGGCATGAAACATCTCCGTTCACAAACAAACTGTTAGTTAAATTGTATAAATGAATGTATTAGTTGCCATGCCTTTTACTTTGACCATTTATTTCCACATTGATGTCATAGTGAATGTCGAACTATGCTTCTGTGTTCCACAACGCACATTATAGATTGTTATATGTAAAAAATGTACTAAAATGCTTTGCACAAAGAAAATAAGCATCAGCTAATTAATAAAAAGCTGCAATTGTGTATAAAAGAATTGGAATTTTGTATATCAATAGTACATTAGAGATATCTGTTTGACAGCAGCAACGATGCTGCCTCCCTTAACAGTTGCCCAAACTGCACGGGCACCCATTAGGGTCTAAACCCAGTGTGCACAGAATTTATCCCACGCACCCCTAAGACCCATAGAGGGTAGGACAACCCCCCTTGTTATAGCTGGCTGGCAAACAAGTCATGCAGCAAACGGCTACACCTAGGCTGGCCTGTATGGATACATATCCCTGAATGGCGAGTGATAGTTTAATTTTGAGACCCCAAGTATCCTTCCCCCAAGAAAAGAGGCCCTATAGTCTGAAGCCTACCGGGGAAACCCCCAGTGTCCCCGTGGGTCAGTCCAGCCCTGCTATTACAGAGGCCTTGCCAGTGGTGTGAGGTTTTCTTCCCTTTTTTCTTTTTTTCATCAAAATGTTGAATGTATTTTAACTATATGCAATTAATAAAAACTAAAAATAAAGGTTATCCGCCACTGGGACCTGGGGAGTGGAGGGGGAGACTAAGAGGGTAAAACGTTTTTTTTAAAATTATATACGCTTTTAATAAGCTATTTAAGTGTGACTGTTGGGTAATTAGAATTGATGGGGGTACAGAAAAAGCTGTTTGAAACAATGACTTTGTTATGCATTTCCTTTCACTTTGTGTCTGTATGGGTTTTTTGTAAATTCTGATTAAATAGCATTCTGGAGCTTGTAAGTTTTCAATTAGAACGGGGAAAATAAAGCTACAATCAAAAATCACTTTACCGCCACTTTTTCCACTCCACATGACTTGAAAAATTACCACCTAAAATTGTAACTTTATTGGTAAAAGCAAGCAGATTCCAAATCGTTAATTGTGGGAGAGATCTTTACTTTTCCAGACACATAGTGCAAAAGTGAAGTGAAAAGGTGATTTTTGCCTATGTTTTGCTATTTACTTTTCCAGTACTTTGTGGAAACAATTCAAATTGCCTGTAGAGGCCCTTTTGCAAAAAAGTGCAAACCGTAGCAGTCCCCTCTAAGCAATTTAGGATTCAAAACAAAATTGCCCCAATACTCTTTTTCATCAACCTGATTCTACAATGATGAACACATTGTTGGGTTGGTTTATCATGTGACTTGTGCATTTTTTATAGTAATCTGTATAAAAGTGAGTATTATTATTTGTTATTGCTTATGGCTTATTACAAACCTTTACAAAAAAGTTAGCAAAGTAAGAAAAAGAAACTAAATAAATGGAAAAAGAAAAGTAAAGAGAAAAATCGAATACAGGAATTTACAAATTAAACAACATTTTTATTTTCATGGCTTACAATCATTGGTATAAAAGTATGCAATTCCTAACAATAAAAAATGTTTTCCTATAAATCATCCCTATCACTTAAAGTTTCTTTTATATACAGACTAACAGCTATGGTAATCATATAAGTACCATTTCAAAATATGTACAAAAAATGACTTGTGTGCAAAGACCCAGAATTGTAATATTTTAGGAATTTAAAACCAAACTTCAATACATATTTGTACCAACTTTATCTGGGAAGATGTGTGCTCAAGTACCTACATTTCAGGCTATGATGACATTCTGGCTTTACCACTTAACCAAAGTGTGAAACCTGGAAAAATCATTTAATATCACTGTGTGTTTCCTGCCAAAATTAAGAGCCCCCTAGAAGTGATCCAGTTTGTAGTATGGTTTAATATGTGTAGCGCAGTGGTCGGGGCCAGCCAAGGAGACCTACACACATCTTTCTTTGGAAAATATAAGGCTACATTTATTGAACAAAATTGTGACATTCAAAATAGCAAAGTAAACATGTCAAATAAGAAGTCATCAGGGACAATTGCATATTATAAACAGTATGTACCAGACAATGATGTATAGGGGGTGCCAGGGGAGCGGCAGACACGTCTCCCTGCTACATCCAACTGGAAGTGATAACAGGAGGCCGAAAACCCTTCAACCTCCACTGTCTACCTCCTGATCATACTCTCACCTGAATGCTAGCACTCCCACTCACCCTCAACTCAATTAAAATTAGCTGCAAAATTGCAACAAAAATACAATGGCCCTCATTACGACCCTGGCGGAAGGGGTATTACGCCAGCGTAATGCATGGCGTACCCTTCCGCCTTACTACGAGTTCCCGTAGCGCCATGGCGGTTTTCACGCCTGGTTTTTCCGGGCGGAAAAATCCATGGCGCTACGGGACCTGTTGTTAATTACGCCACCGTAATTTATGTTGGCGTAATTAACGCCTTCCCCACTCCCATTATACCCTATGGGGCAAAAATGGGAATGGGGAAGGGTAAATGGGGATTGGGGACTTACCGCCCCGCCAAGGTCGGAATGGGGTGGTAAGTCCGCCAACCCCCATGGCGGAGTTGGCAGCTCTGCGCCATGGTCCATGGTGCAAATTGCACCATGGACCTCCGCCAGGGTCGTAATGAGGGCCAATGTTGTGCTTCAAAATGTCATTCATAAGAAACTAAATATCATATTCCTTGCTTCAATATTTATCGAGGAGGAGGGGGCTGTCTTTCACAAAAATATGGCTGGACACAAGCACCTCCTACGTGGCCTCCTGGGAGTAGCCACAGTATTCAGGGAGGTATTATTGAGCGCACACTAAGTCAGATGGAATATGAACTGGTGTCCTCGTTGATCAGCCCCGGCAGTGAAGGAGATGGCATCATCCTCAATTCTCCCCAGCCAGGCCAAGAAGACATGGTGGGGTAGGTGGAAGTGATTGTAAATGGGAATGGTAGTCAGGGGGAACTGATGGAAGGTGACAAGGGGTGATATTGCCACACTATTCTTTCTGCTTCCCTTTTGCTCTGTACTGTTTTTACATATCTCAATTATAGCAGTATGTTGAAAAAAGGTACCAAACGTATTTCTTAGGGCATGAATAATTGGGATTAATAAGGGCAGTATACAGCTTTCATTTTGCATTTTTGGCAAACGTTTCCCACATGGAGATGGGGGAGCATATGGAAGATGAAGTGAGTAGCCAAAGGAAGGTCAAGTTAGTGAGGCAGCTTATGGAAGAAGGAGCAAATGGAAGAAGAGAGCAGAAGACTCTGGAAGGGGTATTAGAGAGCCTGTGATTTTTTAAGGACTAGCAGGTGGAAGGCGAGAGCAGATTTCCCATTTGAACACATTGAGTGAACCTAATGTCAGCAAAACCTGGTGAGGTGAACAGGCTGTTTCCAGCCAGAGTCATACCCCTAAACATACAGCTCCAATAGTAGAAAAAGACAACTTAAAAAATATGTAACATTTGTTGCACTCATGACAGCGATTAACGACTCCCACCATAAGCTCCAAACCCATGCCCCACCTACCCGGGATCATTTGTCAGCTATGCCCAAGAATTAATTTGGCTTAAATCTGCCAGGGAGTGCAATCCCAACAAGCATCTTTATCAGACATTCAAGTAGTCTTGCAGGTAAATATGTCAACCCTGGTCCTAACAACCTGGGTTTTAATCTAGGCTTCTGCCTTATAGACAGCAGTTAAGGGCAAATTATGAGCAAATGGATTTTTCAGATCCAGGAAGACATTTATTGCCGCATCACGAATCTGAGAAAAGTTTGGTCCCCCTGATCACAAACCTTGCCCCCCCAGATAAAAATTCCTGGAGGCGGGCCTGAGGTGGCGGCAGAGAGAAATAAGATCCGGAGAGAGCCAGGACGTTTTACGAGTAGGTGAAAAAGAATGAATGATTCGAGTCAATGAATGTGGCCGTTTGCTGCTTAGACACAGCATGAGCAAATAGTCAGGGCTTATGAACGGTGATCAGAGTGGGCCATGTACTAAGATTTGATGTACAAACCTCAGAGTGGGACATATGGGCCACGGTTTGAAGAAGGGTGCTCAGAGAGAATCACATGCGAGTTTGTTTAATGAATGAATCGAGTTCATAACATGGCACTTGTGACTTGATTTGAATTAAGAGGCGGTACACACCACGTGCCACCCAGTTCAACGAACGAGGCTCACAGCAGATTGCATGCATCTCATTTTGGGGAATGAGGTTCAGAAAGGGCGTAAATGGGTGCATGTTTGACCGGGGATGCTGAAAGGTTGCCGCATGTGGCTCAGTTCCATGACCGAGGCTCTCTGAGCGTGCCACGTGCTGCCCGACTAGAGTCTCAGCCTGGGCCAACATGGCGTCGAGGTTTGTGGGCGGGGCTCGTCGAGAGACAGCAACATGTGGCTAGGTTTGATGATGTGCGACTGGACAGAGTGCATTTCGCGGCAGAATGGAGCTCCCAGGCCGACCTGAGTGGGAAGGACTTGGACGGTGATGGAGAGCTGTCTGCGGGCTTCCATAAACACAGCTGTTCACACATATTCAATCACCTTCAAAGAACAGCAAGGAAAAGGCAACAGCACCAGGAGAGGCCTTCTGCTAACTGATCCCCGTGCTTCGCAGTATATAAAACCCCAAGATCTGCTGTTTGGTTGGGAACAGAGGTTCCAGTGTGTTAACTGCAGCGACTGGCGCTCAGAAAATCCCGGCGGCTTTCAGAGGAGAATTATATAAACACAGTTCCCGGAGACAGGCTCTGCTAGCAAGGTTATCGGCTCAGACGCTTGCCAAGGGCCAGAATCTGCCTCTGATACCTGCCAAGACGCCCTCGCGGCTACGATGTAGCCCACATTTTACAGCAAGTATTTGCAAAGCCAGCAGTTTGGGCGTTTGTGTAGGCATGGCATAAGCATTTCCCGGCATTACCACAACGAAGGGCAACAGCAGTTAGTAGCTATGTATATTGTGGGAGTCCCTGGTAAATTCCTATCGAATACCTATACATAGCACAAAACATTTGGCTTTACCAATGTTTGGTTTTAACGGGAATTCTGTGCAAGGAACACATGTTTTACTTAAATATTAAGTGGCAGAAGTCACACTTGGTTCATACATGTTTATTACACTAGTAGCTGGTTTACAACTGCAATTAGGCCATTACCTTTAAGAAGGCTATATAGAAACAGCATTGGCCATAGGGACTATCATGACCCTGGAAGGTGAATAGGGGGGGTAAAATCCCAAATGCAAACAGTCTATGTCACCCTCTCTATCCTAGCTTGACTTACCACACCATTGGTTATAGATTATAGGCAGCGCTTGTAGTGCCCTCTAGAAGCCAAACTAAAAAAGGGCTGCATGCAAGTGGCAAAAGGTGGAAATCTGGTGAAGCAAAAGCGGTTGTGCGGAATCGTGCTTAAATGTCGTCCTCACAATTACTATGGCCGAAAAGGCCGACCTTTTGTTTTTTGGTCCCTCCCCTTAGAATATAATATTAATATGGGGGGGTTGCAGGGAGTCTCCCCCCGCATATATATATGTGGTGTAAAGGGGTTAAAAAAAGTCGGCATTTTCAGCCATCGCAATAATCGCATAAATCTGTTTGTGCTAACCAAAGCATAGTGAGCAGTGATGGAAGTATTGATGCACTATAGTGGCCCTGTAGATGACTGACCCATAGCTTGGTGGTGATCCAAGCTTGATCTGACTTCCTACTGAAGCGCAGATGGTTGGCCAAATCTTTCCTGGCCCAGTGATGCCAAACAATGTCGCTGAATGCGTGTGTGCATGTGTGCAGGAAAGCTAAGCCAGCTTCCATGCAGTGTCCCTTTCTAAAAGTGGAACGACTTAACAATGTGGTGTTAGGAATTGTGATCAAGTTCAGAGGGGACTATTGGCCAATGCCCTAAAATGCGACCCGATCGATGAATGTGGGTCGGTTTTGTGGACCAATGGGGGCCAATTTCATGACATACTGCATTGTGCAGATTATATTTGTGATCAATGTTACTGGCACAAGGCGAACCATTTGCCCAAAGGTTCCCAACATGCTTCACAGATGCTACCCAAATTGTTCAGCATGAGAAGTCACAAATTGCAGTTTGTGAATGTGACTCACATTTGATTGTCTCCCAGTCCGATTCTTTTCATTCCAGCCCCAGCGGAGTGCAATATTGTAAACCCACCCGTAACTAAGCCGATCCCACGTAACAGTGCCACGATGCCTCCCGGCTGTTTTTAAGCTTTATAAATGCAAATAAATTTTAAAAAATGATGGCAATGGACTGGGTCTATGTGAGAAATAGTGTTCCAGATGTGCTTCTGTGGGGTGTGGTTTGGTGGAGGGATGTGCTCTAGTGAAGCAGACATGGTCATGTGTAGGAATAGTGGAATGTCAGAGGAAAGGTCTGCTGGAGGCGCGGTCTAGTAGGAAATGGAGGGGTCTGATGATAGTGACATCGCTCAATGACTATTGAGATGAAATGTCCACCGAGGTGTGGGCATCTGGACCGGAGGGACTTTGCATGGTTGAGATAGTAGGCAGCTGGTCATTTACTGCCCTCCCCGGGATACAGGTGATGTCAGGGTGCAGTGTATGATGAAGCGAGCAGGCATAGCACATTTAGGTTCCTATGTGATGATGGTGAAGCTGTAATACCCCATCCCCTAGCATGGTTAAGGGTCTTCCATAAGCCACTTTAGTCTTTTGTGGCATGGAATGACAGATCCAAACGTTCTGCCAGACCCACACTACATATTGGAATACACCCTTACCCACCTACTCCTCTTTAGTTGCTGTAGATTGAGGACTACCATCAAGGGAGCTACCGAAAGCATAATAGCATAATTCATGAGCTTTTAAATAGAGCTCATTCTTCAGGGACCGGCACAATTGTGCACAAGACATAGGCAAAATGTTGAGGATCAGGGAAACCATCCAGGGGTGTGCAAATGAGAAATGGGGAGATGTAGAGAGGGGAAATGGAGAAGGAAAGGGGGGAAGAGGGAATCATGGAGCAAGGTGAGGAATGTGCGTGTGGTAGGGAGATTGTAAGAGGGAAATTGTAAGTGGGGAGGCGAACAGAAAGAAAGTGGGGCTTGGGGGACTGCAGGAGTCAGGCAAGAGGTGGCCATTTTTAAGGGAGAAGGAGAGTAGGGAAGAGTGGGGGTATACGCGTAGACAGCCAAATGCAGGGTACAGTGTGTGGTGGGTCCCAATGTTACTTTTCTCCCAACAACAAAGGAGGTGTTTATCATTGACACAGCAGCAGCGTGAGTACTGCAGCAGAGAAGAGGAACGGGGCAACAGGAAGACCAGCAGCGATGGCAATGGGTAAGGTGAGCTGGAAGGGAGCAGGTGTGTAGGTGTTTTGGGGTGATATGTAATTGTTGGGTGAGCAGAACAAGTCAGTAATGGTTAGTGGGCCAGCCTGGTGGTACCTTTTAGAGATGCTAATGAAAGGAAAAAAAGCAGGTGAGATGGGGAAGGAGTGTGGACTTAAGATGGTGGCAGTGCTATTAAAGAACACATTGGCGGAGATTGAGGCAGAAAGGGCACAAGCCAGAGCAGAAAAGTTGGAAAGGGCAGTGAAGGATTTCATGGGGGGAGGGCACAAAAGAGTAGTGTAGCTGGCCAGGATTTCCTACAAACAGGGAAGGAAAGAGTTGGGAGATGAGATTCTTGGAGCAGTATGGAACGTGGCAACACAACAGGAAAAGGAAAGGAAAGGGTGTGAGAAAACAATAGGGAAGACGCTGGATTTAAGGAATCGCACAGCAAAAGAGGGCACAGGGACATTTGGTTTGGCTGGACCACTAGGCAGGTGAAAGGGTTAAGGGGCGGAAGACGGGGATGAGAACAGAATGAGAAGCTGTGTTGGGAATTTTGGGAATGGGAAGAAGCTCAGGGGGGATACAAGAGAAGAACAGTGGAAAGGGTAGCGTGAGAGTTGCTGCTTCGGGGAAGGGGGCAGAACCAGATCATGACTCAGGTATAGTGAAAGGAAGAAAGACAGCAAAAGGGAGAGAATCAGAAGCAGCAGTGGAGAAGGGGAGTGGCACATCAAGGGGAGAAGGTAGGCGTTGAACAAAGGGGGTGATAAGGCGGCATTGATCAAAGAAATAAAGGCAGGGGAATCGGACGCCCAAGTAGCAGAGAGGATAGTAAGGAAAATGAGCAGAGAAGTCAAGGGGACATTTGATGGCAAGCTGCATGAATCAGGGGAGCTATCTAAAGATGTCTGGGATTAAAGCAGCCCTATCAAAGCAGGTGGCCACGTCCTTGGCTAGAGTCGCAAGGAGACGATTCCAGCCATGCGATGCATGTCTCCAGGGAGCTAAGCTGGCTGGTTTGAATTAGATTGTGATGTGTGTACCGATGCCAAGGGAGCGAGAGGAGAAAGTGTATTCACAGTACATGGCCACGTGGGTTGATCCTCTCAAGAAACCATCCAGGTGACTTTGACTAGTTCATTTGAGAACTGGTGACCAGGTCTGGGGATAATTGCTACTATTCTATGGGAGTAGTGGCCACATTCTATGAAAACAGGATCACAAAGGAAGCTGCATGTGTAAACACAGGGGGGGTATGTGTTGCTATTACAACCAACAATGTATGATGCATAAGGAGAGAGCGTCCCTCTTTTTCCATGGTACAAGGTACACACGGGCTACAGGCTGGAAGCCAGAGGAAGGCCGCAAGTGTCCTTTGAGAGGGATTCCCTCCGGAGCGGGGCTGTCAAAGACAGGAGGAACAAAAGGGAGGAGGACGAGACGTCATTGCTGGCTGTCGAATATGGGACAGCTGCTAGATTTGTGCCCCTGTGTGGCGCATGCGGCAGGCGGCATCCGGGCATACAGAGCGGGAGACAGCACAGGGACAGAGTCAGATGCAGAGATACAAGTGGGCCAGAACTACTCGGAAGAGGGAATGCCGCCTCATGGAGGTGCCCAGTCAAGGGATTTCCTTTGTTAAGTCTCGAAAAAGGAAGGGGGGGGGGGGGAGAGGCGACCAGGTGGTGGAAAATCCTAAAATGCAATTTGTGTGTGTCCGTTTTGACACCAGAAATAGTGCTAGAAGTGTGTAAGGCATAGATAAGCTTGCCAGATTAGAAGGAGGTTGAGCTATTGGTGAAAGGCTTTGCTAAGGTTTTTGCAATTCCTTTCAAAGGACCTGGGCCAGGAACTTGAAATCAGTAAGGGACAGAACGGGGAAGTTAAAAGACATGCTTCTGAAGGGTAGCAGTTTGGAGCTCTTTGGTAGCCCCCCCACGTCAGGCTTCAGTACATCCCAGCTGGGGCTGGTGGCCAGAAGCAAGAGGGGGAGTTCAGGATGATTAATCATCTGCCCCGCCTAGAGGAGAACACAGCAGATCCCTCTGCTGATTGCTCTTCACATGTATATCTGTTGACATGGCTGAGAGGGTGCTATGGAAGAGAGGTCACGGACCCCTGTTGGCTAAAACATTCAGTCTGCCAGTGAATCTGGGCAGCTATCATTTGCTGGTCTTTGCCTTTGACGAGGCGCTCTACTGTGACAGGTGTTTGCCTACCTATGGGTTGTGCTATATCATGCCTGCCTTTGAGCATTTCAGGCAGCTTCTTGAGAGGAAGTGCAGGCATGAACCTGGCCTGTAACGTTCCATACGTGATCCGCATGATTTCCTCTTTCGTAGGGACGGGGTGGGGGGTCTCAGGAGGGAGACACCATGGTGGGAGCGTTCAAGGATCTGGCGGAAAGTTTGGGGTTCCACTACCGCTAGGAACATGCTAAGGTCCTTGCACATTCTTACCAGTTGGATACACTGAAACAAGAATCTCCTCTACCTGCAGAAAAGTTGGAGGCGCTTCGAGGAGCATTGAAATGATGTGTGAATAGGAAACAATTCATGCTGAGGCAGTTGAAATGTCTGTTGGGGCAGCTGGAATTTCCACTTTCTAGGAGACTAGTGCAAACAATACTTGGTTGGAAGCATTGGCATCATTCCACTAGGCTGCCAAAGTGGGCCCAGGGAGGATCAGAGAGTTGGGAAGAATTCCTGAAACACTACACAGGGGGAGCGTCAAAATCTTCAATAGACAAGGCAGGCGCCCCATTGTTATTAGATGCGCATTTAATTTCAATAGGGCGCCTGCCGTGCCTTCTCCCACCACGCCAGCTCGCGGGAGACCTTGAAAGACTCCCTGAACTGGCATGGTGGGAATCTAATAGCGGCCATCCGGCACGCCCTGCCCGAAGGCCGGCTCTGATCGTGTGGAGAGTTATCAGCTCACGAGTTGAGCATTGGAGCTATACACAGGGCAGGAAGCATCTGTTCTACTGCAGTAATGGGCAAAGAATGGTATGCTATCAGATGGCCTTAGTGGTGGATGGACAGTGGTTTGTGCACTAATGAACACTTCTTAGAACTGTTTCGGTACAGCTTGTGGTGACTTCTTGGGAGAGCTACTAGCAAATTAGAGTGTCTTTTGGTCAGATGGTTGGTCCATAGTGCTCGTTTTAAACAACTGCAAGGCTACAAGCCCTTACATTTTGCAAGTATTAACAGCACTGGCCTTGAGATGCTTGAAATTGAAAATGTGTTTTCCTCCTAAATTTGTAGGGGATGTACAAATTAAGTGCTGATGACCTCTCTCATTTCAAGATACATGCATTCAGAAAATTAGCACTAGAGGCAGAAGAAGAGATGTCACAGTTTTTGCCACACCTTTGCCATTTTGGGCCCCACTCTGAATACACTGGCTGTAAACTGGCTCACAACGCGACTATTAGGCGCTATGAGGCATGTTTTGAAAGTCACATTAATGGTACAAGGAAGGCTTCAAACTAAGAGATCACTTGATATTGGACTATGCCCTGGCAGAATTTGTGGAGTGTGCTTGGCCAAACGGCACATTTAAGTCCTGGTTAGCAGTTATGATAACAGCAGTGCATGTCATTGCCAGTGCCAGAAGAGTGGAAGGTTCTAGGTTGGGCATGATCAAGGGAAGTGGTCCTATGGGGCAAATTATTTAGATATGCATTTCGGCTGGCATATTTTGAGCTCAGCAGAGTCACCAAGCATGCAGTGGCAAGAAAGCAAAGGAGCAACAGCAGGGCGGTTCAAGGTGGGTCCTGCTGGGTTTCAGAATCAGAACCTAAAACTGACCAGCAGATGTGGGGGGCATGGGTGATACTGGGACCAAGTGAACATGATTTGTTCTGCTTCGCTTCGGCCATCAGTCTCAGGGCTACCTTATTTCAATATATATCAGATATACAAATGTCATCCTCTGGAAACAAGTTAATTACAATGGTCCCTTCTGGTTCTCAGTGTCTTATTTATGAGCCCCTGTAGCTCCTACCAACTGATCATAGGTCTGGACTTCCAGATGGTGTTATTCTTATCAGTACTCCCAGTGATTTCCTTAATGTTTTTCTTAAGATACTCTCTTACAGTCCTTCCTCTGACTTTGAGTATTTCAGTCTCTTTCCTCTCGACCCTTAAGGGGCTTACTATATCTTTATCATGGGTGAGGTACCACCACTCCTGGAGTCTCTCTACTGGGCCCTTTCTCTGAGCTCTTGGCGAATCATGTAATCTTGACTCATAGTGCTTTTCAAAGTCTATCTTTAAGGGATTCCCCCACTCTTCAACAGTTGACTTTGGTAACTTCTTCCATCCTTCATGGGATACTCTTTCTGGCTTTCTCAAACCCTCATGCTTAATATCTCCATTCACTTTCCTTGGTTTCTCGTGATATATACACTTATGTGGTTTCAATGTCTCAACATCAATATCATAGTTTTCACAACTTCCTTCACTTAAGATATGTTCCCCCGGAGGCCTTGCCTTTCTCCATTCCACCCCGATACCTTTGTTCATAGTTGGTGGCGTTTCTGGGATTGCCGCACACAAGGGTCTGTTTCTTCGGTTCCTCGTTTGCCTGTTCCGGTATTCGCAACCGCCTTGCTCTCGGCGTCTCCATAGGTTGCCATGCTTGGTGAATGCCTGTTAACTGGAGTTTTCAGGTCTCCTGCTTCCACTGGTGTCAGCGTCGTTAGGAGGGCCCCAGGCCCACCACAGTGCGTCTGTGGTAACGCCACCACATCAGGCGGTCCTCCAAGCTCTGCCCTGAAAGCATCTGTTCCGCTGTTCGGGTTGTCAGATCTCTGGCATCTCACTCTGGAGGTCTCTGGTTCTAGGATTGCCACGGACTCTGCGACTCCACTCTGCTCTACACCTCCAAGACATAGCAACGTCAAAGGGCTTCCCCTGCGTATGGCGCGCTCTCCTCTTCTCTGATCCACTCGTCCCTCTTACATATAAGTTTACTCTTAAAGGGAGATTTCAATTTCCTTCAGGCATTGTGGTTAATCCAGCATTGCATGGGGCAAAACAAAAGGAGGGCTTGTTATTCATTACTGGAGGCAGTCCCATATATGCAGATAAGGTGGCTTGCATAGTGAGTTCCTTTTGGAAATGAGAGTCCTTGTCCCCTAAGGGCAAGTCACTTCCATTGAGGTCCCAACTCACCTTCCTAGCCTCAAAGTGGGTGGCTCACCCCTCGGGAGAAGGAGCAAATACTCTTAATTCGTCATACTTTGGATACAGAAATGTCAGTGAACATGAAGTCTAGATTAGGGTAGTGTCAGAGGCTGCAGAAATAAGTCCAACTGGTCAAAGCATTACAGGGGTGGGTCAGTGGCATGCTGAGTCTTTTAAGCAGTATGTACACCCACTAATTTGGCTACCACAGGGAACACTGTCAATTGAAGAAGGGGTGCACCCTGGGGAACTGGTTGCCTAGGGGGCTTGGGAGAATTCCCCTTCTGCCTTTTTACCCAAGAAAGGTTTTTTTCAGGGGGAATTTCTTCCCAAGGCGTCCTCAATAGATGGTTGAAAGGGGCAGGGATTTAATTGTTGGTGTAAGTGTGGAGAAGTGTGCCGATGGAAGAGCAAGTATAAAGGTTTTCCTAGAACATGGAGTTTTATTATCAGTGGAGCAAAAAAAGTGCTTTAAGCAGCTCGCAACGCAATAAGTTGCACTTAGTTGCCTCAGTCACAGAATGCCATTCACTCCTTTTGAGCAGGATGGGGTGCCTGTGAATCCTGAAAAAAATATTTGGGGAATTGGTGGGTCCGGCTAGTTGTTGAGGAACACGTTCAACTGAGGGGTTAGCAAGGCTGGGCGGGTACCAGTTGGGGTTACCTGTTATCACCAACATATCCGGCTTTGGATGAGGCCAACAGACAGTCTCAGGCAAGGTAGGCCCCCTGGTGGACATCTGACTCAAGGGAGATGGTGTTCTGAGTCAGCCTACACCCTGAATCGACACAGGGAGAGCAAGCTGGTGTGTAAACCAACCTAGTTGAAGGTCTTAAGGTTGCCATGTTTGTGGAAGTAGGGCCCTCATGTTTACCCTGAGGTACTTGCTAGATTGGCAGGAGGCATTGTAAGTGAATCTGACTTTGGTAGGCACTTGCACCAATAAATAAGAACCTCCTTAATTAATTGCAATAAAAGGCAGCTATTTAATCAACACTGATTGGGGTGTCCTCTATGAGTCTGGATCCGAATGACTTGATGACTCTAATGTACTGTGTGTGCATGCATTTGATGCCTGAACTGAGGGGAAAAGGGAGAGGTTGCACTCTTGCGTTCCTGCCCTAACATAGCAACCCCCCCCCCGCGGTGTGGGTATCTAGCCCGCCAGACTTTGTGCACAGGCAGTGGTTGGTGGTGGGCTCTCGCATATCCTCTCTGGGCGACCTCAGGGGGGCATTAATGGTGACGTAAGCATATAACACATTCACATTCCTACATGATGATGTCAGGGTCATGACGCACTACCTCAGTCTTTTGTATCGCTGTGTGGCTCAAGCAAAGGGTGCATGTTTTACCCACCCAAACTTCCCCATGAGCTGGGCAGCAATGGCAATAAGATTCCTTGTCGCAAGCAGGTAGAATTGGGGGTGATACCAATTGCAGACACCTGTTAGCACCACCATATCTGGGCTTCAGATGAGGCCTATAGATGGTCTCTAGCAAAGGAGACCCAAAACACAACATCTGATCTGAACTTTATCCTCTGGCCTCTCATCTTTCATAAAAGTTTGATTCAAAATGTCTGCAAAGTCTGAAGGGCTTTGGTCCCTCCCTATTTTGAAGACCTGTATTAATTTTGGCAATGCCAATATCCGATGAGGTTTTTTCATTAGCACCACTATGGGATCAGATTGCATCCTCCACCTACTGCCGCCCCCATGTGACTTGTCTTCTACCTGCTCTGTATCCCATATGTGAGAAAATCGCTGAATGCTGAGACGTGCTGGCTTACAAACTGCCTTTAATATTGCCATTGCTTGCTCCCGGTCCAACCAGTGCACATCTAGCGTTGTGTACATGGTATGTAATGCCACGAACAATTCCATTGGGGATGTCCCCCTGTAACGTGGCATTTCTTTGAGGAGTGCCACCCTCTTCATCATGTCCTGGGGTTTCCCTTGTTTTTTCTCCCAGTCACCCCCATCCTTTATATCCGTTATATATGTTTTGGGGGGCTGGTCTATGCCGTGCCAAACGCACATGCCCTTCTTCTTTTTCAAATATTCCTCTGTAAGTGCCTTTGCCTCCTCTATCCACTGAGTCAATGGACAGGTATCCGCCATTATGAAACTTCCCCTATGTTGACACTACTGCAGTATATATTTCAGGCTTCCAACCCCACACCTTTACTCTGTGCCTTTACAGCAGAGACCCTGCACCTTTCCCGTGCATTGACTGTGTTACAAGTACCTATTTCTGCTCTCACCCGACCGTGGCCGTGTTTTTGCCCTTCTGACCCTATATCTATTGAAAGTACTCTGTGGCACCAACCGTCTTGGGCGGTACTTCCGTATGGTCCCGGATTCTCATGAGTCCGGTGTCAACTTGATCAGGCAGGTGCACCAAGGCGCGTGCATCAGGTATAGCGAAGAAGACCATTTTCACTTACGTTATCTGTCTGAGCCTTGCACATGAAAGATGGAGCTCCTGGGTTTCGACACCATGTGTTACCGATCCATCCTGCTCCCCACCAATGACTGTGCACTCAGACGCCAAATAAGACACAGGAGACCAGAACTAGAAAGGTATAGTGTATAATGCAAGCAGGAGCCAACGCCTGCGAGGACTGCTCTGCTCTGCCCCAGGTGCGTATCACCCTTATAAAAAACATGGAGTGGGTGCCCCATTATCCACCAATAGCACTGCTAATAAAACATATATCCATATAAGGTGCGGTACAGAGAGACTGTTTGAGCTTTGCTCGGAGTTCTGCTGATGAGTGACTTTTTGTTGGTCACGAGGCAGTGCTTGTCCTTGGGGGTCTGTTTGAGCCATGTTGTTAGTCACGCAGCCATGCCCTTCTCGGGAGGCTTCCTAAGGTGTGGTATTCACACATTACACAGCACTGTGACCTTGCTTGCCTGCGGTCTGTTTGCACTCGTCACGTGCCTCGGATGAAACAAAAATACACATATTAGACTTGGTAACAAATGGCATCTAAGGTGGTCCAGGTTGGCCTACACATGGATCAACATGGGGATGTAGGTTAGGGTGTGAACCAATCTAGCTAAAGGCAAGCAGTTCTACAGTGAGTGGAAGTACCACCACCCACAGTTACCCTGAGATACCTGCTACATTGACAGGAAGGCTGGCAGGTAAATCTAACTTTAGAGCGCCCTTGACCCTAGAATTGGGATTCCCCCCAATTAATGTAAGTAGAAGGTAGTTTATGGCCATTTTAACCCATTAACTGTTGTAGTGCCTTTTATGCGTCTGAGTCCAAACTTGTTTGGTGTCCCCAATTTATTGTGTGTGCATTGTATGATTGACCTAAGAAGAAGGGGGTGGGGAGCAGGCATGGTGGTGTCACCCTCCCCCTTCCCATCACAATATAACTTAGTGACAGGTGATACGGTTCGAAGGAAACTGGAATGGTTCAGTGAGGTAGAGGTGTGAGTTAGAACATTACAAAATATCCAGTTGCGATCTAGGGGAGGTGTGATACAGAGGTATAGTAGTTAACATGTATGCTGGTGGAAGGAGGTGTGAATCATAGCAAAGTGTTGTATAGTGAAGTGGAGGTGCATACAGCTCTGATATTCACAGGCCAAAGTCACATCTCAGCCTAATATAATTAATCAATAAGCCCCGATCCGCAGGGGCATTACTGAGTCTTGTAATGCCCCGGGGCAAATAGTCAACGAAAGCCCCAGGGCATTACCTGACTAATTTCCTTAATTTTTCTGTAACATGTTTGACTCTTGGGGCCAGATTCTCAAAAATGTCTTTGACGTGGGTGATGAAATGTGCTAGTGATTTTCAAATTTGGCCCCTAAAAAAGTTGAAATCAGTTCACAACAGGGCTTCTGAATGCGTACATTGATATGTGCACATTCCCTTTTGCACCCCCTTTCTACATTTGCACAAGTAAAGGGGTGTTTCTTCTTCCCTCGCACTGCCTTTATCCACATTCTTCTTGTACACCTCCTCTGCCCCTCGCCTTAGGCTCATTACTACCAATCCCAACCATCCCCTGGAGTCTGCTATCTGTATTGTTTTCCTGCACCACCTGCTCTTCTATTCTCCCCATGAGCTTACTTTCTCCTTCTCTTCCTTGTCCTCCTCCTCCTCTCTCCTACTCCTGTGATTTTCTGATTCGCCTCTCCACACTGATCACCCTTCTCTTTGATGACTGGTCACTGCTTCCTCTTTAGGCACCCCTTCTTGAGCACCTCTATATTAAGGGCTGGCTGAACCCCTCCTCTGTGGTTCCTCTCACCACCTCCAGCATATAGTCTTTCACCACCTCCAAACTCTCGAGTCTCTCTCCCAGATCTCTGGGATTTCCTCTTCCCACCCTCTAGGTCTCTCACTTTGCAGCCTCTTGTGTATCTCTCCCCACCTACTGGATCCCTCTTTCATCCATCCTCCTGGGCCTCTCTCTCCTCAGTCTCCTGTGTCCTCAACTCCCCAGCCTCCTTGGTCTTTCTGTCCACAGCCCGTGAATATATCTCTCCCCAGCCCCATGTTTCTTTGTCTTCCAAGTCCCCTGGCTCTCTCTTTCGCCACCATCCTGGGACATTCTCTTCTCAGGCCTTTGGGTCTCTCTCTCCCCAAATGTCTTGGTCTCACACCCTAGCCTCCTGGTCCTTTCTCTCCACACATCTGTGCATTTCTTTCTCCAGGCCCTTTGCTCACTCCTCCTGACTCCTATCTCCTCCTTAGCCCTGCCTCCTTGGTCCATCTTCTGGGTCTCTCTTCTGCCCTCCTGTTTCCTGCTTACTCCACTACCCTCTGCACTATTTTCCATCCATCTCCAAATAAGCTCCTTCTCCAAACTTCAGCATCCTTCTGCCCCAGGCCCTTCCTTTAATAGACCTCTGGCCAACTTCCAGCCTCTCTTTGACCTAAGGGAACTCAGGATGTCTCCCTATGCAACTAATTTGAAGAATGGTTTATGTGCCCCACCCCTGATGATGGCTTGTAGTTTTGATATGGGCCTTGGGGTTGGTGAGTCCCTCCCTATGAGCCGTCTTCTCTCTGTTTTCCACACTGTGCCCCCATGCTTGAGGAGGGGCGTGGGGCGGAATCCCTTAGCCTAGCAGGTCTTTTGTGTACGTGTATGTGTGTGGAGATCTTGTGAGATTGCTGGTTCACTACTTTGGCTTTCTGTGTTAGTTTGTGTTCTTTTCTCCCCCCCCCGTGGATTTGGATATGATTTCTGCACCTGTGAAAGATGTACGGAGCATGTAGACACTACCTGCTCTTCTAAACTGCCACAAATTCATTCCCTTGAACGGACAGACATTACTAAGGTGCCAATATGATGAGCCACTGCCTCCCAGGCATGGCATGGGGATGTGTGGTTGGATAAGGGGTTCTCGCCATGCCTTCCCCAGACCTGGCATCACTTGGCTTGTGGTGCCACCTAGCCATTTTGTTGATCAGACCATCCAACAGTAGCGTAAGTCAGAGGATGTTGTCACATTGCCAAATATGTATGAGTGCAGGAGAGTCTTCTCACTATTGGCCCATGAAGAAATTAGAATCTGTTTTAGGGATGAAGTAGCTACTACAGCCTCACTGGCTGCCCAGAGGATTAATGGGGAAGAGGGTAGTAAGGTAGGTATGCCTATTGCTGATTTGCAACCTCCAAACCCCACATTTGAGATTTTTCAAGGAGCAAAGGAAAAAAGCTCTATGGTTGAAACGGAGATGCTCCCTTAAAAGCAAAACATTAGAAACGAAACCACAGAAATTTGGCTCTAGGAAATGCATCCAAACACTAACAACACCAGAGAAACAGTGTGTTCATATAAATGAAACAAAAGGGCGAAAAACAAAGAAAGGAGTGAGAGTGCCTAAACTAAAAAAAATCTAACATTCTAGACCAATACTGAAGTCGCCACCTCAGCCGTAGACAAATGAGCATATATAGAGCCTTTGGATGAACTGATTGAAGCTGTTGAACTACTGAACAGAAAAGAGAATAACTGCAGAATAGTTGACTCTGTTATTCTCCCAGATTTAAATGAGCGTAATTATGCAGATACCTGGGGTGATAAAATGCTAACTCTCAAAAAATCACAAAATGTCGTGAAATTTCAGACTCTAGAACAGCGAAGGAACGAAATAGAAAAATCCCTAAAGAGACCTGTAATTCCCAAGAATCTAGAGACTGGATCTATGAAGTTGCCATCCAAGGACACCCATAGGGAGACGCCAATCTTAATTAGTCCATCTCTTAGTGAGGGAGCGCACATAAGCGAACGACAGACATCCAACCACCACCATGGCAATTCAAGCATTTTAACAAAGATGCACATACATTCCCACTCACTTATCTTACAATACAAAGCGGAACCCTATCCTCAATATGTTTGAAACAGATCAAGTATTTTAAATATTTTCAGTGATATACACGCTTTGGAGGACCTGCAAAGCACTGATATTACTAGAATTTCTTGAAGAGCCTAATTTGAGTTCTGTGAGGTTATGGATAAAGTCAGGGGTAATTCTGAATGTGCTATGGTTTACAAGAGATGTACTGTTTAAACAGGGTTTTATACTATCCCAAGATTACACTCTGATCTACGTCGCCCACCACACTACACCCATAAATATCTACTGTCAGGATCTGGAAATTGCTTCCTGATGCTCGACGAATGCTTGACTCAGAATATGAGGTCATCCTGTAACAATATTGATTCACACATTAACACGAGAGATGTCCATCAGATAAGCACGAGGCACTACCTGGAAGAGAATAGTGATCACACATTACAGATTAACTGTTCTAACAGTAACAGAAAGGAACCAAGAGTAGTCAAACAAATTACTACCCTACCAGGCTGAGAGACAGATATGATAAAACAGCAACACAGTTTAAAAGACAGTAAAAACACGTAACAACTCACTGTAAATCAGCAAAAATCCTACAAGCTGGCAAACTGGAATAGGAGGGGATTTGAGCATTTGTTAAAATAGATACCCTCAAAGACGTTGATGTTATACTATTACAAGAGACATGGTTTGTAGGTTCCCCCGTATGGGAAGATCATATTCTATCCCTAGTTCCAGTGAGTAGAGGAGCCGTGCGTAGGCCCACCTCTGGTCTTTTGATAGCTGTGAAGCAAAGTAGTGGCTTGAGCCTGGAACTGTGGGCATTGCCAAACTTTTTCACCCAGCTCGTTCAGATGAAAGTTGCAAAAGAGATCTTTGCTATATTAAATTTATATTGGAGTCCAGCAGGTATAACAGATAATGCATTACTCTTGGGTGTAAGACAAATGGATGACTTGATTAATATAGAACCAAAAGTTACGTAGGTGATTATAGGAGGAGATTTAAATATAAAATGCTGTCTCCGAAAGAATTGCACACTTCAGATGCCTCTATGCGATGGTTACCACTGATAAAGGACAGACAGTTGGTTATAGTGAATGGCGCTGTAAAAACTGATATTCCACACAGACCCATGTGGAGGCGTGGTAAATCTGCTTCAATCAATGATTATATATTCATGCAAAGTCAAATGTTTAACAGCATAACTCATTTTGAGGTAATAGAACAGATGCAAAGCGATCATGACATATTAGCAGTAACTTGGAAGCAAACCATACACATGACTGAGAACACCTAATACACACACCAAGTAATTCTAACGGGGGGCAGGAATAGATTTAGGTGGACAAAAGATTAATTAGAATGTTTACAGTCTCAGCTTGCTTCACATAAAACAATATCTAATACAAGCCTGGTTCAAAGCGAAGGCAGGTATGTGGCAATCATAAGCTTATTTGAGCTTCTTACCCCCTTATCTTTGAAGCCTTGCTACAAACACAAACACCTCTTTGACCAAGCTGAATTTGAAAAGAAAACCCTATTATGAAAAGATATCAGAGCAACTGCACACTTGGACGAGGTCAGGAGACTATCTGTGACGCAGGAACTCAAGCTAAATTATCGTAACTGGTCTGAGGCCCATCAAGCACAAGCCCTACACAATGAGAGGGTACCAATGTTGAAAGCTATAGAGACTAAGAATTCCAGACAAATGTGGGCGTTACTTGGCCTGCGAACCCAAGAACATAAGCTAGATCCCTCACCTTGGTCATCTAATGACTCAATCACATTTGACAAAGAAGATATATTACTGTTGATTGCGAAGCTGAGTGGTTCCAGAGCCCCAGGCCAGGATGTACTGACAAATGTAATGTTTAAGACTCATCCGGAAGACTGGGCTAATATACTGTTCGATCTCTTTAATGAAGTTCTACAAACAAAACAGATACCCCCAAGCTGGACGAAATCAATAATAATCCCTGTTTATAAAAAAGGAGATTGAGAATGACCACAGAATTATCGCCCAATTGCTTTATTGGATATTCCGGGAAAAATACTTTGCCCGTCTTGTACTGAAAGATTTCAAGGTGCAACTGATTGATAACTTTCAAACAGGGTTGACAGTGGGTCTAAATACCTCGGTAAATGTATTAGAACTAACATTAATTAAGCGCCAAAGCATCCTCACATGACAAGCTATCTACCTGACCTTGTATTTTAACTGCAAAACATTTTAACTTTTTTATATCAGAGATTGGCAAAGATTTTAAAGAGGTGGTATCAGACTCGCCTAAAATAGGTGCAGTGAAGATACCCTGGCTTTTATATGCCGATGATTTAATTTTAATCTCAAAAACACCAATACGCTTACAGAACCTATTAATTGCCCTTGAATCATATGCTAAAATAACTCCTTATTTATAAACTTAGAAAAAAACAAAAGTAAGTACTTTTAATCCAACGAAATTGAAGCAAAAAAGCACAATTTAAATGGATGATAAACAGCAGCCCTGTTGCCCTGGTTGATGAGTATTACTATCTTTCTGTTAATGCGAATAACAACCTGGTTGACCTTCCATATCATGTGGAGTTAAAAAATAAAAATCCAGACAGTAGTATCACAGGCTAGATTTCTTCATCAGAAATATGGCAAATTCTCACAGAAACTATTAATGATGCACCATAGGCAGAAAACTGTACCGATTGTAACATACGGCACGGAGACTAGAGTGTACCAAGGAGTGTTGTATTGGACAAGACTCGAAGGCGCATTCTGGAAAATAGTGTTAATGCTCCCAACTAGCCAACCAATGGCAATTGTCAGACATGAATTAGGGCAACTCTCGCTGAATATAATTTTATAAATATAATTTTGGTGTAGAAAATGTTATCATTGTACAAGAAATGTGTGAATGACCCATTACCAAAATCTCTACTAGGTGCAATAGCTGCTCTAGAGAACTCCCTAATAGATAAATCATTGAAAGCACGGATTTCCTGAAACTCATTATATGGAAACGGCTGACATATCCATCGACTTGCTCATAAACAATCCAACGAAAGCTAAACCTAAACTGTGGTGGTACGATTGGCAGCATACTAGAGAAGTGTCTCAAATGTATAAAAGTTTTAAGATAGGAGAGCCTTTGTTGAAACCCATGAATAATCCCGAATTGTACATGTTAAAATTCCCAGATCCCAAATACAAGAGCATGTTCTTAAGATTAAGACCAAATCATCTATGGCCCACGAGAGATCTGTTGGGTTAAAGATCAAATTCATTGGCTAAGGAAAGAGCTTGTCATCACTGTTAAAATGTGCTGCAACCGGAAACGTTGAAACACATCTTAGTGGTCTGTCCAGCGACATCAGATGTAAGGAAACGGTATATGCAAGACCTATTCACAGAGGGACTATAGAGTTCTAACCGCTGAAATCATGTGGCCGAAAATCTTCAGTGGTGTACATATCTCATTAACATTAGCTGTATTGACATTTTTAGAAGATCCGTACATTGGGTTGATAACTCATTGTTCAAATTCTTAAGAGTAATAATACAAAAGTAAATTGCTTATGAAATGGTAGTTTATGAAATGCTATTTTCGTTACTTTTTTAATATTGCATGTCATGACCTTTTTTTTTCTTTTACATTTTTTTAATCAGATTGTATATATATATGCTTCTCACTTGCATTAACTATATGGCTATGTGTATTGAAACGTTTCATGTTGTAAGCAAATCCATAAAAAATAAAAATTAAAAAAAGCAACTACTCATTTGTAAGGATGAAAAACTTCCAAGTGACTGATCTTATGGGATGAGGTGAATATCATTAATGATATTCAGCTGTCCCACAAGATTTTGTGGGGCCCACTGTCATACCAAAATAGCACTCAAAGCGCCATGAAATGTTTGTCGTGCAGAAAATGCATCAGAGGGCCCATCATAACCACTGAACATCCTGCAAAGCTTCACCTGAAAACAATTTGAGCCCATGATTATTTTGGAGGTTTGGTGTCTGATAAAAAGCCCAGCTTGCTTCCTGGTTCTCTGTGGTTTGTACTTGGTTGTTAATGGAATTATCAGTGTCAAAAGACACAAGAGGATAGCAGTAGAGAGGAAGAAAGGTTGGCTGATCCTGTATATGAAAACAGCCAGTTTGATTGTTCGCTCTGGCATGCAGGCACACATTGCATTTCAGGGTGGTGCTCAGCCATTCGTAGCAGGAAAGCAATGCAGTCCAAGATGCTCAGGAGGCTCACTTGCATGTCTATTACCACAGCATCTACAACTAAATTGGGCAAGAGGAAAGACTGAGAAAATTCCACATGTACCTATGGACGTGCCCACCCTGCAAGCTGCTCCCATCTCTCGACACTCTCCTCCAACACCTAACACCCTACTATCTAATACTCATCTCAGTTTCTCCATCCCTCCCTCGACCGGTGAATCCTCATGCTTCGACTTATTCTCTCTCCTTTCCCTGCTCCACCATTACAACTCACCACTCTGACACAAAAACACCATAATCTTTGAATTTGAGTCGGCCATACAGCTCCATCTCCTACACTTGGAAGGGGCTCCCACACTTTCCCAACACATCCTTGCCCTCTTGATCCTCCTCTCTCCAACCACCACGGTATATATTCTTCCCTCTCTCTGTAAATGATTATTTGTTTTCCCCTGTTAGTCAGTCCTTTGTCTCCACTTCATGTTCTACCCTTCACCTGCCATCATCAGAGAGACCCTGAGAAAAATGTTATGTTTGGATGTGTCTCTCAGGTAGCTCAGGGAAAATCCAAGAATGGATCAATTTGGTGGCCCTCCGGAAGTGGGAGTGACCCCAAATATTCTCGTGTCAACACCCTTACAGTAGTGGGGAGAAGCCAAGGCATTCTCAGGTTGGGAGCTCCCAGGTATCTGGCAGAAACTGAAAGGTAGTGGAGGAATGGCGGAGAAAGTGACAAATTCTTATTTCATGTAGCGGGGGGAAACCAAACAATTCTCATGTTTGTGGCTCTTGGCCCTGTTGAAAGGTAGCTCTCCCCTCACCTACTGTAGTTTTGAAATAGCAGAAGGTTGGAGCAGGACTGATGAACGGTATTGGCCGAACACTAATGGAATTTCGTCATGCTATGCCAGTGCGCTTATGACATACGAACAATCAATCACTAGAACTATCCATTTCATAACCAGAAGCCCCACTAAGAACCCCCACTCAACTCTTTGCTATGGGACTTTAAGCAGATAAGAAGTTTTTGTCTTCAGAGCTGATGTACTGACTGTGGCTTGGTGCTGTGGCAAGGTCGCAATAAAGGCTCTGGAAGACCCTAGGTGCCAGTGACCACCACCCGCTCTGCAATGCTAGTTCCAGAGATGGTAAAGAGGGTAAGTTCCAGGGCCTTCACAACATCACCCAGCCTTGTGCGTAAAGTTTCTAAACATGCCCTCAGAGCCCCATTAAGCTTTAGGGGTCAGGTGTCCCAAACTGTGCCCCAAACTGTTCCAGCAGCCCCATTGTGGACTCAACATATTAATGGTATTCTGAAAGTAGGGCTTCAAAGAAACACCTTTTACTAATAGCGTGTATATACGGGCAGCTAGGAGTTGGTGCAGATTTGTTTCTCGTCAGCCTGCCTCGGGCTGTAGGACCTCATGGGTATTCAATGCAGATACACAATCCTACAATAAGAGGTGGCCACCCACAGACCCCATGTGGGCCCATGCGGTTGCGGGCAGCTGGGAGTAAAGCAGCATTTCTTTTTAAAAGGCGGATCAGTGCTAATTTCTTTCCCTTCCCACTCATCCTTTTCCCTGTTTTCTTTTCACCCCACAGACAACAGTCTCATGGTTAGCCTGGCCGTGGTCACAATTTGCCATCATTCGGACAAGGCTCAGAGCTTTAAGGTGGTGATTTGCGGCAGTGTAAAAGACTATTAACAAACATTGGTTACAAATAGCATAATGTTTATTGAGAATGCTTATTGTACATTTTGTGGCAATGTGGACTCTTTGGAAACCCTCAAACACCTGCTAGTGGTTTGTGCTACATTACAAGGGAAAAGAGTTTTTTTTTTTAGAACTTTTACACATTTTAGCAAGGCCCAGCTAATGAATTTTTGAATGTTTGTTTGGCTGGTCGAACTACTTCAATAATGTTAGCAGTAGTTGTTTTTATTAAAAGTTTAAAATTAGAAGAGAATTCGAGGATGATATTTTTAGTCTTTACTAACTACTACTCCTTGTCTACTTACATTAGTAGTAGAGTTATAATGTGATTTTTAAGGTTCTCAATGTCCGTTTTTAAATATTTGTAAAGGTTAAGTATATCTTATTGTGTGTATTTTCTTGTTATATATTCTTATGGTGTTTTTTTATTTTGTATGTGTTTTGTGTAAATGTTAAACGATATAACATTTTTTTTAAAAATGAACAACTTAACACTCCTGTCTGTGGAACCGCAGAGTGGTCAGTTGCTCCAGTAAACATAAATGGGGGAATTGTAGCCCCAATGGCCCCAGATCAATCACTGGTCCTGCTCCCAATCCTCACTGATGTCACTCATCTCACTCCAGAAGGTTGAAGGTGATCTGCAGTGCCAAGCTGAAGGTGACGGCGTCCCGGAAGATTTGAAGAAGACGCGCACAGGTGAGAGCCGATTCCCCAGATGGTAAGTACAGAAGCAGGAAGCAGGATTTCCAACGTACATTTTAAACCCTGGCGGCCACTCCTAGTGAGTCAGCACGTGCAAGGCAACCCAGTAATAGCAGCCCCACCCCAGAATACACGTGGGGCTGCTTTAAGTGATGGAAGTTCCCACTTTAAATGCACCTTGTATCCGGAATGAGGTGCTATGCTTGTAATAAAAGCATTTCGTCCCGAATAAATGTTCTTGTTGACTGTTATTTATGACCCTGGCACCAAAGGCACCAGGACAGTGTCCATCCGGGCCCCGTCTGTGTTCTTGGCCCGATGACCATGACATACGGAAACAGTTTTTGTATCTGTAGTTGATTATCTCACCTGCCGTTTTGATCAGGATGGGGTTGGTGCACTGATCCTGCTCTACCGGTCTGCCGCCTTTGAAATGATCAAGCATTGCATCCTTCTTGATCGCTTGGCACAGGCAGGTTTTACCGACTCAGTGCTGTGTTGGTTTCAGTCTTTTTTATCAGACCATGTCCAGTCGCTCTCTATGGGTCCCCACCATTCATCTGCAATCCCACTGACCTGTGGTGTCCCTCAGGGCTCTGCTCTTTCACCAGTTTTGTTTATAGTTTATTTCCAACCACTTGCCAAGCTTGTCCACTCATATGGCTTCTAGTGCTATTCTTATGCTGATGTCAGATGATTGGCAGGCTAGATCTCTGTCAGCAGAACATGGTGTCCCAGCTTAGGGTGTGCTTGGAATCCACTGGCAGATGGATGAGCAATAATTGGCTTAAACATAATGAGGAGAATACGGAGGGGCTTATGGTGGGCCCTCCTTCAGCTAAATCTTATTGGTCTTCATCTTTTTGACCCTTCCCGCTAGGCCCCCTTCCTAAGCTTGTTTGTATAGTCAAAGATCTTGGCTTCAAAATTGCTGCATCCTTGTTAGTGCACCCTCAGGTTAATGATGCCATCTGCCAAACTGAAAATGCTATGCAAGATTCTTCCTTTCTTATCGGAATCCTCTTATTTGTTTGTTTGTTTTTATTATTTGTAATGCGCACCTAACCCAGGGGTAGCAGGGTGCAAGAGCAACAAGAGGGTTGTATAGCTTAGGTTTCATATGGCAAAATGGCTGGAGTCTAGCTAAGGTTACAGTACTGGACATATCAGCATCATTGATAACAGGTACAAAAAATCAAATTTACAGAAAGTATAATGTACAAAATTTACAAGTTGTAGCTAAACATATAGGGTGGGTGAGAGGAGCAGGTGCATTAATTGTCGTGTTCCTTGATCCAGTGGATACGATTGGATCTAAATCGTGTGTAAGGAAGGTCTTCCCTTAGGGATGGAGATAGAGAGTTCCAGTGTTGTGCTGCTTTGACGGGAAAGCTACTCCCCCCGGTCATAGTGCGTTTGAATCTTGGCACCAATAGGAGGTTTGAGTTGACCTTTCTGGAGGTTTGGCAGGAAACTTGTCTGGTAAATCTTTTTGACAGGTTAAGAGGGGCAGAATGGTGGCGACATTTGTGGATCAACGAGACAGATTTAAGGAAGATCTTGTCTGTTGTGGAGAGCCAGTTGAAAGATCTTCTCGTATCTGAAATGTGGGCTTTCATCGGGAGACTAAGGGCTGCTCTTAAGGCATTATTTTGCAAGATTTGAACCTTGTTTGTTATGTATTTGTTGCTGCCTACGTATAGGGCATTACAATAGTCCAGTTTAGACAGGATCAAAGCTCTGGCTAAGGTGATGCAATTATTGGAGAAGAGGAAAGGTTTGGCTGCTCTGATGTGTTTGCAAGTATAGGATGTGGCACAAGCCATAGCATTAACTTGTTTTTTGAATGTTAGTGTAGAGTCTAAATGGAAGCCAAGGGTTTTAACCTCCTTAGCCACGGCAATGGAATTGTCAATTTCGAACGAAGAGTAGTTCTGGCCAAGTTTGTTAAGGTTAGCTGTTGTGCCCAAGATGAGGAGTTCCGTTTTGTCATCATTCAGGCATAGACCGTGGGAGGCCATCCATGCCTGGATGATGAGGTACACTCTGTTTACAAAGGCCAAATCCTTGTCATAATCCCCTGTCAACGGGATGAGGATCTGGGTATCATCAGCATAGTTCGTGTAGGTGATACCCAGACCGTCAAGATCATCGAAAAGGGGCTTCGTAAAGATATTGTACAAGGTGGGCAAGACGCAGGAGCCCTGTGACACACCACAAGTTATAGGTATTGGGTCCGCGGCTGCTAACGGGGAGAAGACTTGCATTGTTCTGTTGTTGAGAAAGGACTGAATCCAGTCGATTGCCTCTTGGGAGAAGTGGCCTGCCGTCTCTAAGTGCTTGCAGAGGATCTAATGGTCGACCAAATGGAATGCTGCTGAGAGATCAAGGAGCAGCAGTAGTGCCATCTTGCCCTCGTCTCTCAGCTCATCTATTTGTGCCTTAAGGTCTAAAGCGCAGTCTTGGTTCAATGTTGGGGTCTGAAACCTGACTGTCGGACTCTTAGGAGGTTGTTGTATTCAAGGTAATGTTGGATTTGTAGGTATGCTATTTTATCAAGGATTTTAAGTAAGAATGGCACTCTGGTAATAGGACGGTAGTTGGTAGGGATGGGGGGATCTAAATTTTGTTTTTTGAGGAGTGGGAGGACCCAGGATTTTTTCAAGTTTTTGGGTATGATGCCTGAGGTGAAGGATGCATTTATAAGTTTGGTAATGAAAGGGGAGAGTTCACGAGCTTCATCTTTTATGAGTTGCGCTGGGCATAAGTCACCATGGCAGTTTGAAGATTTAAGCGTAAGGATGACTTTTTCAACCTCTTTGGTGGATACTTTGCAAAAGTTAAAGTGAGGGATGGCTGCAGACGTGGAGTCAAAATTGGTAGCAGTGCTGTTGCATTAATGTTACTAGATTTTGAGGTGGTAAGAAGAGTGTCTTTTTTGTTATTGATCTTAGTTTGTAATGTTGTAATTCTATTGGCCAGAGCATTTTGTATGCCCGTGCACCAGTTTTTGTCCTTGAGGCAGGAATCTGGGGTTTGGATAGGGGATTCTACCTCTTTTAGAATAGCAAAAAGCTTTTTGGTATTAGATTTGGCTTGGGAGATGCGGAGGTTGTAGGAAGTTTGTTTAGCAAGGAACATTTCTTTTTATAGAGGGTGGCTTGTTTACTCAAGTTATTTTTGTTGGTCTCAGATGGATCTAGTCTCCATATTTTTTCGCAACAGCGTTTCTGTAGTCCAATTGCTTTTAGGTGTGGAGTGAACCAGGTATTCACATGTTTGCGAGGTTTGCTCTTTCTCATTTTTAATGGTGCTATGACATCAAGGGATGATAGTATCGCTTTGTTGTACATATCTACCATAGTGAAGGGATCAGTGTGGTCTGGGATGGAGTTGAGAGTGAGTAATATCAATGGGAAGAGGTTTTCTGGAGTAATATTTCTTTCGTTTCTGGTGAGGACCGCTGATGCTATACTATCGATAAGCAGTGGAGCTGATGCCTCTAGTGAGAACATAATCAGATGATGGTCAGACCAGGACTGGGGCATTATGGACGTGACCGTAATGGGGCAGTTGTGCTCGGCAATCCAGTCAAGAGTTCTCCCTTTGGTGTGGGTGGGAGCTGTGATCTTTTGGGTAAAACCTAATTCTTCTAAGGAATTATTGATTAGGGTAGCATTAGAGTCTAGAGGGTCACTGAAGCCAAGGTTAAAATCTCCTAGTATGATGCTTTGAGAGGAATCTTTAAGGTTGTTGGACAAGATGTTTGTTAGGTCCTCTTCGAAGGATCCTAGAGGGCCTGGAGGTGGGTATACAAGGTGGATGGATACTGACTGAGTATTGGATATGGCTAACTTGGTGGTAAGGGATTCACAAGAGTCAGTGTTGTGGGGTGGAGAGTGTCTCAGTGTAAGGTTAGTTTTAGCTATTTTGGCGAGGCCTCCACCACGTGAGGTGGTACGATCTAGTTTTAGCAGGGTGTAATCATCTGGGATGGCTAACATAATTGCTGGGCCAGCTGCAGGGTGGAGCCAGGATTCAGTAATCGCTAGGAAGTCTATATTTTCTTTTTGTAACAGATCGGCTATATCTGTTGCATGGGCAACCATAGAGCGGGCGTTAGTAAGAGCACCCTTAGTCCCAGACTGTGTTGGTTGGGGCAGTGAAGGCTGTACTTTAAGATTGCCTTTCGGGGCAGAAATGGGCTCTCGGAAAAGTCTGCTGTTCAGTTGGAGGGGATGCTGTGAATGGCTAGTTTTGCAAGGACTAGTAGTATCATTACTTGATACTTTTTTAGGTAGAGGGTCGTACAGTCTTGGGAGTCTCGCGCGTAATTTGAGGTTCCTCTGTAATAGTATACAAGGTCTAGTGATTATGTCAATCTGTTTAGGGAGGTTGTGCGCAGACACTAGTGGAGGTGTGTAGTGTAACACGGTGAGGTCTTGCATGGTGATTATATGGAGGAGTGTCCTTAGTAGGACCGTGTAGAATGGTGGGAGGTACATAACGTGTGCGTAGGGCTGCTTGCGGGTGGATCAAGGATAGATGTGCAGTGTGGGTGGCTATGAGGCAAAGTTCATAAATGGGACCACAAGTCTATAGTTTGGCAACTGAGCATGTGACACAAATAGTGGGTTGAACAATGCAGAGCTACTGTCTATTTGCAAGCAAGGCAGAGTAGACCTAGCAGGACTAGCATAGTACATGTACATAGGACCTGAGGCTAAGCAATAGGTTGGATGCGCAAATGTCGTAAATGAACTAGTATAGGTCTAGTATGCTGGGTAATACAATAGGATGCATGCAATCATAAGCATGATTACTTGAATGGTGCTAGGTTTAAATGCATTTTAGCGTGCTGGTGACTATAAATCTATTGGCAATCATGGGTGAAGTAATAGATTGAAGCAGAGTAGAGCTACTGTCTAATTGCAAGCAGGCTAGATCTAGCGGGACTAGCATAGTATGTGTGCATAGGACCTGAGGTTAAGCAATAGGTTGCATGCGCAAATGGTGTAAGGGAACTAGTATAGGGCTAGTATGCTAGGTAACACAATAGGATGCATGCAATCATAAGCATAATTACTTGAATGGTGCTAGGTTTAAATACAGTATAGTGTGCAAGTAGTTGTAGAATTATTGGCAATCACGGTGCACCGGGAGAATCAAGCGTCAGTCGTATAATCATAGGGCTTGTAGGCTAATACGCAGCAAAGCATGTGAGGTTAGTATAGGTCATAGAGAGTCAATCAATAAAGCATAAAATGAATTGATCCGGAGCGAGGTGCATGTATTAATGTTACCTTGAGTGAAGGTCAGTGCGGCAGGGTGCATTCAAGGAAGCAGCAGTGTTGCACGCCGACACACCTGGTCGCGCTCGGTCAGCTCAGTCAGGGGGATGGCCTTCTCTCTAGGCCTTACCTCGTTGGCCGGCTCTCACCTGCCGGTGATTAGTGGCACAATACGATGCCCATTTACACCAATCCAAAGGCAGCAGAAGTCGGGATGCAGTCAGGCAAGCATTCAGGACAAGGTCAGGCTCGGGAAGCACAAAGCACAGCGGCCATCTTAGAAGGGCCGGGTCAGACAACTTTCGGTCGATGCAGGTAGGACACGGGCAGTGTGCACATGGATTTTGCAGGTGGATAAGGTGGGAAAACTTAGCAGAATATGGCAAACAAGGTGCTAATCTATGAAATCCAATTTAGAAAGGATTTGGCCATATGTAGGCCGCGATGTTAAAGAGGATCTAAGGCAGGCTCTAAGGCAGCTGATAATATGCCTAGAGATTACCTCTGGATCTCAACATCTCAGGGGCGACGTGGACTGCTCCTACAGCGTGCGCCACGGCAGTGTAGCTCCTGCTCGTGTTGTAGAAGGAATTCATGCAGGCTCCTGTGGTCGTTTCTTAGATTTTTGGTAATTTAGATTACTGCAACTGTATCTATCTCGCACAGACTGCATATTTCATTTAGTGCCTTCAGATTCTTCAAAATCAGGCAGCCAGGGTTGTTAACCAGTCATCTTATCGAGATCATGTTTCGCCTCTTTTTACATCAACTCCACTAGCTGCCTGTACAGAGCTGGATAAAGATTAACTCTGTTTGTTTGGTTCATCGGCATTCTATCGTCTAGGGCCAGAACATCTTCAAGGCAAATTCTGTCCCTATTTGCCCGTCCGTACTTTGCACTCTCAGGATGCACTTCTTCTTTTGGTTCTATGGCTCTGCCAGACTAGACTGGTTAGCTCTGCATTTTCTGTTGCGGGAGGAAATCTATGGAATCAACGGCCTCGGTCACTGCGTCCGATTTCATTGATTATTAAAAACACATATTTTTTAGAACTCTTTGTTATGTTGCTGTTTCTGTTTAGTCATCAAATCCGTTGCCAGGGGAATGTCTAGACCCATATGGTCTAAATGCAATATTACATAGCAAATTCACTTAACGTTTGAGGCCAAAACCTCTAAAGGCTGTCCTTTGATTTGAAGGAATGGAACAAGAGGGCAAGCACCTTCTTTGAAGCGGCCTTGGAGATGGCTGGTTAAAAACGAATGATCAATCTATTTAATAAATTACGAATGCAAGATATTGGCGAAGAACCTCAACTCTAGGATCGGTGGCGTCTGTCGGGCGGAGTGTCATCGGACCAGGTCGGGTTTGTTAGCAGATATTTGCCAAGTGTTCATTCCAATTTGTTTCTAAAGCCCTCCAGAGAGCGGACGCTTCTCAGGGCCTTATATCTCCCTCAACGCAGAGAAAGCATTCAGCCAGAGGTGTTGCTAGGGGAGGGCTGACGCGGCAATAGCCCCTTGTCTTTTGGTTGTAGCCCCAGATAAGAATCTCCGGGCTACAGCCAAAAGACTAGCTAGCCCGATCCTGACAGTCCTGGCATGAGCTTAGCCCCGGACCTTTTCCAAACCTAGCAACACCTCTGCATTCAGCCATGTCAGTGGGGTACCAGATTCACATTTTGAGTTGGTTTGGCATGGGCCCAAATATACTTGGGATGCTAGAAGTTCTATACCGCAACATTAGATCCTTTGTCTCCCTAAACAGTGCTTGACTTCTACCATTGAATCTGACTTGAGGGACTTGTCAGGGTTATTCCCTGCTCTAATTATGCTTATTTAAGCACTTGAGCCACTATTCAAGAGAATACACAGAGATCGGGATACCAAAATAAATGTGACTCTGTATGTGAATGATGTTGTGGTGTGTCTTGAGAACACTATAAATTCCTTCACAGCCCTTTTTTTATGAATATGCCTACATTTCAGGGCAAAGTATTAATTGTGAAAAGACTAATTAGATTAATAAATAATGTCTTGCCTGCATGTTTCTTCATCATTTGGTCTCATGGTGGTGAGCAGATCTGAAATACCTGCAGATCTTGTTTGAGGCGTCATTTGGCAAAACATCAGAAGCCAATACAGATAAGATTCTGCAGACAATTGAGAATTTGAGAGAATTAAGGTTCTCACTTCGTATGTCTTTGTGCTGGAGACCATCAAGATGGTTCTCAAGCTAAATTAGAAGTTGACCATTTTGCAGGAGAGGATGAAAAGAGTAGGGGCAACATTTGCAATATTTTAGGATTACCACTTTGCAGTCACATTAAATGAAGTGGTCCTTTGGCAGATAAGATCCAGGGAGGTGGCTACCATGGCTTTACCTGGAAAGAATACTGGCAAGATCTCACCCCCTTACCCTTGAAATATCTGTGCCTGATTACTTTGCAGCCTGGTCACATGGTGATTAGAGCATTGGTATAGGCAATGGATTATTTTTGTTCTCAGTTGGTTGGATCTTTCTGGGAGCCCATCACAGCCTGCCTTTCAAACAATAAGCATCCGGATAGGGTACCACACTGCTGTTTGGCACAAATAGTTTCAGCCTGGTAGTGACTCTCTTGACAAGAGTATGAGTGCTTCCACAATTATGTCCTTCAAGCACTTATAAGAAAAATGCAATATTGCTGACCATGGTTTCTGGAATACATGAGTTGTGTAGTGCTGTCTCTTTGGCCACTAATGGGTTCTAAAAAGGTTTGCCTCCACTCATAGTTATACTTTGGATTTCTGCATAGCATAAACCCAAGTCCTCATTATGGTACGAAACCCTAAATGAGATAGAATTAACGCCTAAATCTAACTGTGAGGCCGGTTGGGAAATTGGGGTTTCTCACTAACCTTAAAAGAATGGGCTAATATTTGGTTTTCTTTAAGGTGAACTTCCCTCTCACAGTCTAGGCAATGGCTGGGCTCCAGCATTGTATGGCCATTGCTGCGCCTGTTTAGAGGTAAGATGCAAAACTCAAGCTGCTGTGGGCATTGTGGCTCTGCTTTGGGCTCCTTAGTGCATTTGATATTTGTGCACACTATACTTCATGACTATTGGCTATAATTATAGAACAACACAATATCCCTGATTCTGAAAATATCTGCACCTTTCATGTAATATGATTGCAGGGCAAAATCAGGTGCCTTCCAGTCCCGCCTCACGAAGTGCCCGTCCAAGATACTAGACTTACTGTTAACAGTAGGGTTAAAAATGATTGCCGCCAACTGCAAATAAGGTAGCCATATAAATGCGTGCCCTTGGTGGAACTTGACCTCTCCCATGCATAATATGGACCTTTCATTATTAGCTGCCAGGGCAGCCTCAGTGGATTCAGTGGTGTAACTATCGGCCCTAGTATCCCCATTCTTGGACAGTCCCACACATGCTGAGATTGTCAGAGTTGGGGGGCAGGGGATGGGTCAACATACCATGTCCACCATAGCCGTGACCACCACAGGAATCCCGTCTATAAATTGATAAGTAAGATCCGGAGTCACTGCTGCCCTGCCGCTTGGCGTTATTGCTTGACTCTTTTGCTGTGTTAAGAATGGATCTGAAATTGACTATAATGTTTGTGTGCACTCACCATGCCAGAATATTGCATATAATACGCCTGGTTCGTTTTTTGTTGTTGTTGAGCTTGATGTCTAACTGAATTCTATAAATATACCCCACCGTTTTTTGTTTTTTTTAACCGCCCCCTTCTCTCCTTCTGCACTAATCCCCATTCTCGAATGGACTGAGTTGCTCTGAAGGAGTTACCCTTCATGAGTCAGGTGTGCGAACGGTCTGGATACCCTGTGTATACCCCCTTTCACCATTGTTGTTAGGGAGGCGTATATGGACTTGGCTGTAAATGATGTTTTTTCAGTGAATGGTTACTGCAGAGGATGTCATGTTGTTCCTTCATACTGTCCCAAAATGCCTGTGCCTCCTTGCACGAGCGTGCAGTGCATAGGCCCATGCCTGTGACTCCTACTGAGAAGCTGTACTACGTTTTATGCGCTGTCTGGAACCAATGACTTGCTTATGGTATTGTGAGGGCTCTCTATGCACTCATGCCAATTACAACCATAATAAAAGAGAGTTAACCAAAAAACAGCTAGGGGCGAGAAACTTTCCGTTTTGACCAATATGTGCTTTGTTTTACCACGTGTGTTCCTATTGAAGTAAATTGGAGATTTTTGTCTTTTTAAAGTCATTATATCTTTGTCTATTTCTTTGTCAGTTATAGTTGTGTCAGTGTTACACTGTACCTCATTTCACCTTGCCACCTCCAGTAGGACTTTGAGCAACTGGCATGATCTCACACCATTATGTGGTTCCCCGGATCCAGGTGAGCTACGAGGCTGCTTTTATCGAACCCAGTGATCACTTCATTGGTAATAAATGGTGCTCCAGAATCATAACAAGCCAGTAAAAGTCTGCTGGGAATTTGCCGCCCTGTTCTGCTGAGCAGAGATCCTAGGTTATATAAACTCATTTAGTGACACAGAGGCAGCTGAGACCAGCGGTTATATAATCATTTCATTTAGTGACACAAAAGCAGCAGAGACCATAGGTTATATGATCTCATTTCATGACACAAAAGCAGCTGAGACCGTAGGCTATATAATCTTATATAGAGACATAGAAGCAGCAGAGACCATAGGTTATAATCTCGTTAAGTGACACAGAAGCAACAGAGACCATAGGATATATAATCTCATTTAGTTACACAGAAGAAGCAGATACAATAGGATATAATCTCTTTTAGAGACATACAGACGCAGCAGGGACCATAGGTTATGATCTCTTTTAGTGACACAGAAGCAGCAGAGACCATAGGCTATAATCTCTTTTAGTGACACAGAAGCAGCAGAGACCATAGGCTATAATCTCTTCTAGTGACACAGAAGCAGCAGAGTACATAGGATATATGGTCTCATTTAGTTACACAGAAGGAGCAGAGACGATAGGCTATAATCTCTTTTAGTGACACAGAAGCAGCAGAGGCCATAGGATATATAATCTCATTTAGTTACACAGAAGGAGCAGATACAATAGGATATAATCTCTTTTAGAGACACAGACGCAGCAGGGACCATAGGTTATGATCTCTTTTAGTGACACAGAAGTAGCAGAGACCATAGGTTATAAAATGGTGTTAAACCCCCGTTCCAAGAGCTACAATGGGGTTTAATGGCCCAGCAGCCCAAGTTATCGGCCTGAGGGAAGCCCTTGGAACAGTGTCTTAAGGCTATTAGTACCCTGGGTTGCCAAAGCAGTAATCCACGGTGCAAAAACAAAAGGATTTTCCTTCCTTCAATGGGACGCCATGACCGTCCATTGAATGAAGGAAAAACCTTTAGAAAGATGGCCGCCATGGAAAAGGGAAGGCAGGGCTCTGTACAGTGCCCCTCTTCCATTTACATGGCAGCCAACTGGAGCCAGGAAGAAGGAGCACTGCTGCACCCGAAATAAGGTGAGTGGGCAGTTAGAAGGGTGTAAAAAACAAAATTGAAAAAGAGGGATGAGTGTTAGGCGAAGATGGCGGCGGGGAGAGCTGACCATCAGGCTGGCTGGAACACAGGCTTGCATCAGCGGTTCAAGCATGTGTTCCTAGCCACCTGATTGGCTGGCTTCCCTGCCCAGCTGCTAATCTCTTTTAGTGACACAGAAGCAGCAGAGGCCATAGGATATATAATCTCATTTAGTTACACAGAAGGCACAGAGATGATAGGCTATAATCTCTTTTAGAGACACAGAAGCAGCAGAGACCATAGGTTATAATCTCTTTTAGAGACACAGAAGCAGCAGAGACCATAGGCTATATAATCGCATTTAGTTACACAGAATCAGCAGAGACAATAGGCTATAATCTCTTGTAGAGACAAAGAAGCAGGAGAGACCAAGGTTATACTCTCGTTTAGTGACACAGAAGCAACAGATGCCATAGGATATATAATCTCATTTAGTGACACAGAAGCAGCAGCAGAGACAATAGGCTACAATCTCTTGTAGAGACAAAGAAGCAGGAGAGACCATAGTTTATAAAATATATTTTAGAAAGACAGAAGCAGCAGAGGCCATAGGTTATAATCTCTTTTAGTGACACAGAAGCAGCAGAGACGATAGTTTATATAATATCTTTTACAGACACAGAAGTAGCAGAGACCACAGGTTATATAATATATTTTAGAGACACAGAAGCAGCAGAGGCCATAGGATATATAATCACTTTTAGTGGCACAGAAGCAGCAGAGGCCATAGGATATATAATATATTTTAGAGACACAGAAGCAGCAGAGGCCATAGGATATATAATCTCATTTAGAGACAGAGATGCAGCAGAGAACATAGGATATAATCTCTTTTAGAGACACTTGAACAGCACAGACCATAGGCTATAATCACTTTTAGTGACACAGAAGCAGCAGAGACCATAAGCTATCATGTCCTTTAGTGACACAGCAGCAGCAGAGGCCATAAGCAATCATGTCTTTCAGTGCCACAGAAGCAGCAGAGAGCATAAAGTATCATGTCTTTTAGTGACACAGACTAGCAGAGACCGTACATTCTGATCAGGTTCATTTGAACAGTGTCTCTCCTATGTGACACCTCTATTGGATTAAACAGGAGTCACAGGATATGAAAAGGTCTGCTCAAACGAGGATCACGATCACATTTTCCATTTTCCCTGTTGGTTGTAGTCATCGTGTTGGGTTGCACAAGGCCATCGGTTAAGACTGCGCTTTTGTAAGTCCCAGAATGCAAAGTTACGAGGACTGGGCCAGTGTCTCCTGATGGAATGAGTAAAGATGGTATGGATGTGATAATGCCTAGGAAAACATTTTAAAAAGTTCACGGATTTACCTCACACACGTTATTCCACTGTAATGGTGGGGGAAATAAAGCAAAGTTCTCTGCAAACAAAGCCAAAACCAAACATGAAAATCTGATCACATGTTGAAAATCAATGGGGCAAAAGTACACGCCAGGAAACAAATACCCATCCCATCACAGGTGGTTCCACTCAACTTGAGTAAATCACTTAACAGGACATACCCATTTTAGCACAGGTGCTGCAAGTCAATTGACACACCCAAACAGAAAGGTGCTTCCATAATGAATATGCTTGTGAGCTGCATGAAACCTACTGCTGCCCTTAGAGGCAATCACCTTGCTCTGCTGCAGGTCAGGTACCTGAGGGAACTGCTGCAGAGGAGGAAAATACAATAGAGTGAATGGGCCAGGATATATAGGAAGCGGCTCTGCCAACATTATCCATTCTATTGTGGAGATGCATAACTTGGCCTGGTTTTAACTGTGTATTCTGAGACTTGTAGTCCTGGCTTTATAATGGGCAAATCCAGGAACTCAAGTTCAGGAATGCCAATTTAAAACCAGGACTGGACTAGCATCGCCCACACGAAATGGATAATGTTGGCATGGGTGCTCTCTCCTGGTTACTCGGAGATGGAGAAATCTTCACCCTGTGTAGGATGGATGGGGGTAAAATCATGTTCTTTGTGAATACCATCCAAGAGGCTCTTAAAAGCAATAGTAATTAGGGCAACAACTCCCCAGCCCTGTTGCCAGTGCAGAAATCCTGTGCAACTAACTGCATTCCCGACAAAGTGAGAATGGTGCATGGCATGCCCGAGCCCACATGCAGACAGGTCATGGATAACTAGAGTCAAACAAACAAGCATTTTTCCATGGAGCAGAAACCCTTCGATACAAAATGTCATACATCTATGACATTACTGGCTTCCCAAATGTTTTGTGTGTACGAGATTTCACCCATATAACCTATGGGCACCCATAGCAAAAGAAACAGGTGTTCTGGAACAACAAAATACAACCCGCCATGACCACTGGCCCCAATATGATCATTAAGCATTGTCATGCGCAGTTTCTCCATCTGCCCAGCATTCCTTGAAACTCGCGAAAAGTGTATTGCCACTGCACATGGAGACCCACAATGGCCACTGAGCATGATTCCTCGATAAATCAGAGCCGTTCACATCAATTGGAATCCCCCAACAGTGAGTGAAGCCCCCCACCGCACCGTCACCAACCTCAATTATGCCAGATCCATGCTGTTATACATTACATGATTCAAATGGTCATAATCGCATGCATTCCCTGTTGTATCGTGAAATGGAACTCTAAATGAGGTCCATACAGTTTTCATTGCTATAAACCTGTTTGTTTATATTCTTGCAAAGCTGCATGACAGCTTTTCCGTGTTAAAATGAAAACGTGTTGCGTTTGGCTACCCCTTCTCTAGGCAAAGGACAGCTGCAGTTAATTTGACAAGGGCCCTTTACATATTTTCCAGGATTGCACAGCCTTCTTGTACGCTTGTTTACACGTAGTGACTGTTAATGGTTCGATCTCTAAAGAGTTACATTATTTGTGTTAATGCGGATACAAGCCTGCCTGCCTATATCTCACACTTGCTAGAGCCTCACTTGTACTTCTAAGGATTTGTAGCCAAGGTTGTTTAGCTTTGGTTCAATCCGTGAAGGATAGGAACCAGGTTATGCTTTTGATACACGCGGAGAGATCCTTTTAATGTTACAAGCCACATACAAAAAAATGTGTTTAGGTTCAATTCTTATGTAAAGCAACTTGTATGCCCAGAATGCAATGAAAGGGAAAAAAGGCTCTGGGGGTCATACCTCCTGGTGTAGGAATGATTTTCTGTGCCAAGTCCCTGCTCCCCTGGAACAAATGCATAACCTCTGCCACATTCTTGCATCCCATTAGGCGGAGCTGGCGATTATCTGAGATTGGCATGCTGTTAGGTTGCTTAACTCCCAGTGATGTCCACAATGCAGCTGTGACCCCATTTTACCCGGAAACCAAGGGAACTAGCCCAGAATGCAGTTTGTTATAATCAGGTAGCAACTGGGATACCAAGGATTTCCCAGTTTACGATGGGCATCCAAACTGTGGTTCATTATATGATCTTTTGCCATGAACCTGGACCCAGGTAGGGCCTCTGGCACGGCGAGACTGGCGGCTGCAGCGTGACTCGGAGCAGGCAGCCCTCCCTTTTGGCAAGGAGGGAGAAGTTGCCCTATGTCCTGAACAATAGGAGAGATATAAGCAGAGCAGAAGGTTGATGGCTGGAAAGTTCTGAATTAATCATAACAACAGGCATTGCTCTGGGAAACCCTCCAGACCGGACCCAACACCATCTGCTTGCCCTGGTCAATGTATGACCAGTGGCAAGGACAAGAAAGGCGTTGCCAAGACAATGGTCTGAACCTTGTGCTGGAGCAGTATTGGGGTTAGAATGGGCAACCTTGCACCTTGCAGATGGAGCTAGGGGAGGCTGCTCACATTCCAACCAACCTGCTACCCCGCTGCCTATGGTGTGTCCTGATTGGAAAATGAAGAAAGCAGGGTTGAGGGCAAAACATACGATCCCATGCAGAGAGGCACGTGGACTTGGGGCCTGCATAAGTTCAGTACGGGGGAAAAAAGGATCTCTTCCCGGCACTGAAACGTATTTAACATTCTGTACCCTGC